>NC_138352.1:24230226-25446476 GCF_046562875.1 Panthera onca | reverse complement strand
TCTTCTTCTTCTTCTTCTTCTTCTTCTTCTCCTCCTCCTCTTTCTTCTTCTTCTTCTTCTTCTTCTTCTTCTTCTTCTTCTTCTTCTTTTCTCCTCCTCCTCCTCCTCCTCCTCCTCCTCCTCTTCCTCCTCCGTCTTCTTCCTATTATTATTAGAGAGAGGAAAAGAAAGAGTTTGGATGGGGGAGAGGGGCAGAGAGAGAGAGAGAGAGAGAGAGAATGATAGAATCCCAAGTAGGCTCCATGCTCAGTGTGAAGCCTGATGCGAGACTCGATCCCATGACCCCAGGATCATAACCCGAGCCGAAATCAAGAGTCAGATGCTTAACCAACTGAACCAGCCAGGCACCCCGGATCAGGGAATTTTGAAGAACAAGATTTAGTACTCAGAGATCATGGAGGACACAGACTGCTGCCTCAAGGTCACATGGTGACACCATGAGGTGGCCGGCAGAGAGAGAGGAGGGGAGAAACTGCAGACCTGGGGTCTGCCTTTATTGGGGTCAAGGGTGGTGTCTAGGGTGTCATGGGCAGTTCACTCCTTACTGGCTTATTTAAAGCATGAGAACAGGAATTTGAGCTCGGGAAGAAGTGAGGTCACTCAAGGGGCAGTTATTTCGGTTCTTCCAGGGATTTCTGAAAGGGGGAGCTTCCTGAGTGAGGGTGGCCCGATTCCTTATCTGGTTGTTTTGCTTGAAGCCGTGCCACACAGCTGGCAATGTTTATTCCAGGCGGATGTCTTTTGAAATGGATGCTTCAGGGGCGCCCGGGTGGTTCAGTCGGTTAAGCTGCCAACTCTTGATTTCGGCTCAGGTCATGATCTCATGGCTCATGAATTTGAGCTCTGCATTGGGCTCTGTGCTGTCACTGTGGAGCCTGCTTGAGATTCTCTGTCTCCCCCTCTCTCTGTCCCTCCCCTGCTCACTCTCTCTCCCTTAAAAATAAATAAATGAACATAAAAAAATAAATGGACGCTTCAGGGATGACAGACTTAATGTCAGGCACATACGTGACAGCTGCTGTTCTCCACAGGCTCTTTCCAGTCTGTGCTTGAGTTTGGAGAAGACCTTCCCATTTGCCTTCTTACTTAGCCCCGATTACCAGCTCATTTGTTACCAGTTCCATTCAGCTGCTCCAATGTGGAGGAAGCCAATAGATGATGGGGCAGTTGGCATAAAAATGCCAATGTAGAGAGAGGCTCTACCCAGCTCCCCACCCCTAGTTAATTTAAGATGGCCCTTGCTTCCTTTCCTCTCCTCCTTCCTCCCTTCACCATCAGATCAAAGATTCAGCCGCCACTAGGGCATTCCCGTGGGCTGCGTACCTGAGTCTTGGCCAAGCAGGGTCTCTGTCCACGCAGAGGTCCTGTTACCTGGTGTCATCATTTCTCCCCATCTCCCTCCAAACCTAAGGCTTCCACATGCCCTGGGCCAAGGGCGTCATCCTTTTGGAGTCCTTTCCTTACCAGTCCCCCCCTTATTCTCCTCCTCCCCTCCCACCATCTTCCCTGCCAGGGGACTGAGTGCTGAGGCACCTGTTTTGGCTCCCCGTGGATGCCCAGGGAGCATCCTTACTCTCGCTCTCAGGAGGAGAAACAGAAAAGAGCACCTGGAGGGGTTGGTCACATTGCTCTCAGATGGGATCGGTGTGGGTGGGGACAATGGGGGAGACTCAGGCAGGCAGAGAACGAGCTCTGGGCTGTGGAGTGAGGTCAAGGGAATAGGAGCAAAGGAAAGTGTGTCCAAGACCGCTAGATGAAGTTTAGTAAGGTGATCATGTTTGTGCAATGAGATGAAATGGGACAGCATCAGAGGGGGCTGTCAGCACTGGTGCCGAGGAACAATTTACACTTGGATTGAGGTTAGAAACACAATATTGACTGAAGGCATTTTATAAAGGCTGTTCCTCCTCTGAAAGGATAGAGGGCACGTGAAACACACACAAATACTGTCGTGCAAACCCTTCCTGTTCATCACAGGGGCTTTGGTCTGTATTTTATTCGGACGTGACATTCCGTTCTACACACGTATGCTCATCCTGCTGTGCTCAGGTGCCTAACCCCCTAAACATTTTGTGCTTGGAGGAGACACCACAAGCTTAGGTGGATGTGCTCTTGGTTCTGACGGGCTCAGCGGGCGGTTTAACCCGACGTAATGAAATCCTGAGAAAGCGAATTCACGCTACTGACTTGTACAAAGAAGCCAACCTAGTAGTTTGCCACCAGAAATGTAATTCTCAAGTATGCATGCATTGCCCTGGTAGGAAAATCAGTTTCAGAAACTTGAACAGTAACCCCAGACTGTCAGAGCTGGGGGCTTGGGGGGGACGGGGGCGGGTCTCAGAGATCATCAAATGTAAGAGAGATGATGGTGCATAAGTACCTGCACCCTGAACAGTAAATCCTTTTTTTTTTTCCAGGAACCTAGGATTCATACGAGAATAAAAGGCTGCCTTTTTAATTTTTTTTATTTTTTATTAACAAAATTATTTTAATGTTTATTTATGTCTGAGAAGGAGAGAGACAGAATGCGGGCAGAGAAGGGGCAGAGAGAGAGGGAGACACAGAATCTGAAGCAGGCTCCAGGAGGCTCTGAGCTGTCAGCACAGAGCCCGACACGGGGCTCGAACCCACGAACCGCAAAATCACAACTCGACCTGAAGTCAGATACTTAACCGACTGAGACACCCAGGGGCCCCAAGGCTGCTTAAAAAAATTTTTTTTAAATGTTTATTCATTTTTGACATAGAGAAAGAGACAGAGCACGAGCAGGGAAAGGGCAGAGAGAGAGAGAGAGAGAGACACGGAATCTGAAGCAGGCTCCGGGCTCTGAGCTGTCAGCACAGAGCCCGACGTGGGGCTGGAACCCACGAACCGCGAGATCACGACCTGAGCCAAAGTCAGACGCTTAACCGACTGAGCCACCCAGGCGCCCCAGAGGCCGCCTTTTGTTATAGAAAATTGCTCCCCAGGTGGCGGGTTGCTCGGCTTTACGGTTCTGTGTGTGGAGCTTCGATAAAGTCGAAGCCTTGCTAACGTCTTCTTCACCGCCCCCTCCCTCACCAGGTGTCAGTGTCGGAGGTGAAGGCGGTGGCCGAGGAGCAGTTTGGGGAGCTGCTTGCTGCCGTGAGGACGGCCCAGACCGACGTGATGCTCTTCTTGGAGGAGAAGGAGCAAGCAGCGCTGAGCCAGGCCAGCGGCATCCGGACGCATCTGGAGCACAGGAGCGCACAGATGGAGAGGAGGAGGCAGGAGCTGGAGAGCATCGCCTCCATCAGTAACACCGTCCTCTTCCTGGAGGTGCGGGCGGGGGCGGGGCCCGAGGCGCCCATCCCTGGTGCCAGGGAGCACCCTCGCTCTGCTGGGTCTGTGCCAGGTGTGGGGAATGCGGGACCAGAACTGCTCTTTTTTAAACTTATTTCTTTATTTTGAGAGCGAGAGAGAGGAGAGAGAGCAGGAGGGGCAGAGAGGGGGAGAGAGAGAATCCCAAGCAGGTTCTGTGCGGGAGGCGCGGAGCCTGACGCGGGGCTGGAGCTCCCGAAGCGCGAGATCGTGACCTGAGCCTAAACCAAGGGTCTGGTGCTCGACCGACCGAGACACCCGGGAGCCCCTAGAACTGCTCTCCGATAAATGGGGTGCACGGGGCACTGTGGGACCGGAGAGAAGTAGGTGTTAGCAGAGAACGGGAGTACAGGAGCGGAAAGGAAGACTCCCCAGAGTAGGAGACTGGAACTGGGTCCTGGAAGAGAAGTCATGTCCAAAGGGACAGAACAGCCTGTGGTCAGGCAGGGAGGTTTGAGAAAGCACCACCGGGGCGCCCGGGTGGCTCAGTCGGTTGAGCGACCGACTTGGGCTCAGGTCACGATCTCACGGTTCGTGGGTTTAGGCCCCGCGTCGGGCTCTGTGCCGACAGCTCGGAGCCTGAAGCCTGCCTCTGATTCTGTGTCTCCCTCGCTCTCTACCCCTCCCCCGCTCATGCTCTGTCTCTCTCTCTCTGTCTCAGAAATAAATAAACATTAAAAAAAGTTAAAAAAATAAAAAAGAAAGCACCACTGATGTGGGGAATTAGGTGCTTTCACAAGGAGGGGCCTGGGCTGCTGGGCACATAGTGATGGAGACGAGGCTCAGGGGGCCAGGCAGGCATCTGACTGCGAGAGAACTTTGTTCTTCTACGTGAAGTCACCAACACCACCAGTGGAGAATTTCAGATGAGAGAGGAGTGAGCTGGTATCAGTATGCCCGGCAGGAGTGAGGCTGGGGACCTCTTGCCTTTCAGAGAGGGGCTGCGTGTGCTGGTTGATTGAGGAAAGCCGGGCAGGCAGAGGAGATGAGACTTTCATCACGGGGCCACGCAGTATTCGCTAAGCCACATGCCATTAGGGCCAGACCTGAGGACATGTCATCTTGCAGGGACTGGGTGTAAATTCCATCCTCCCAGATCTGTCACTAGATAGGCGGGCAGTGTATAACCAAGTCAGTTAACTTTTCTGGGTCTCAAATTCCTCATTTACCAGATAATCAGCTCAGAGTCAATAACTTTCGAGGCTCCTTCTAGTCTAATATCCCTAAAAATAACTGAAAAAAAATTTTTTTTTGATTTGTTTTTCTTCAGTAAACGCTATGGCCAATGTGGGGCTCGAACTCACCACCCCGAGATCAAGAGTCAAATGCTCTACCCACAGAGCCAGCCAGGGGCCCCCAAATAATTTTTCTTTAAAATTTTTTACTGTTTATTTATTTTTGAGAGAGAGAGAGAGAGAGCATAAGAAGGGGAGGGACAGAGAGAGAGACAGAATCCAAAGCAGGTTCCAGGCTCTGAGCTGTTAGCACAGAGCCGGATGCGGGGCTCGAACTCACGGACCGCGAGATCACAACCTGAGCCGAAGTCAGATGCTCAACTGACTGAGCCACCCAGGCGCCCCACTGATTGCACTTTTGAAAAAAATTCCCCTCCAGTTACGACAAATATAAATGTTTGTTGTGGGGAAAAAAAAAACTCTTGGAAAATATGAAAGGAAACAATCACCCAGGCTCCCACCACCCAAAGACAACCATAGTTAGCCCTTTAATGAGAAAGAAAAGCAGGTAGAGAAAGACAAAAATACTAACAGAATGTCTTTGTCAGTTCCTTTGCTTTCCAATATCAAAACAAAGAAAATAGGAATGAATGTTTGGCTTCTCACGTCACGAGTTTCCCCAGAGAGGACATCATTTTTCTTTTTTCTTTCCTCCTTGTAGGACTTTAACTTAAAAACTTTAAGATGCATGAAATATATTTGCGTGTAAGTTATTTATGTAGAAAGGCAACTTCTTCTTCTCCAAATTGCGACCCGTTTGAAACGACAGCATGTGTTGAATAACCCATTTTTGCCCCCATTGATTTAAAATACCACTTTTCTCATGTATGGTGCTAAACTCCACATACAGTGTTAAAATGTGTAACTTGTAAAAAAAAATTTTTTTTTAAGTTATTTATTTTGAGAGAGAGAGAGCACAAGCAGGGGAGGGGCAGAGGGAGGGAGAGACAGAGTCCCAAGCAGGCTCCAGGCTGTCAGCACAGAGCCCGATGCGGGGCTCAAACTCATGAACTGTGAGATCACGACCTGAGCTGAAGTCAGATGCTTAACTGACTGAGCCCCCCAGGCGCCCCTATTCTTTTTTTTTTTAAAGGTTTTATTAAAAAAAATTTTTTTTAATGTTTATTTATTTTTGAGACAGAGAGAGACAGAACATGAATGGGGGGAGGGTCAGAGAGAGAGGGAGACACAGAATCAGAAGCAGGCTCCAGGCTCTGAGCCGTCAGCACAGAGCCCGACGTGGGGCTCGAACTCACAGACCGCGAGATTACGACCTGAGCCGAAGTCGGACACTTAATCGACTGAGCCACCCAGGCGCCCCTGAAAGTTTTATTTTTAAGTAACCTCCACAGCCCGCATAGGGCTCTAAACCTACAACCCCGAGACCAAGAGTCTCATGCTCCACCAAGAGAGCCAGCCAGGCGCCCCGGTGTCTCTTGATTTTTAAAAGCCCACTTCCCCAGTTTAAAAAAGAAACACCTTCTGTGTTGGTAGGTCCTGAGCTAGATATGTTACATAGACTTGCTCTCTAAAGGGCACCTTACCATCAACCCATTTTACAGATGCAGCCAGTGGTGTGATGAGAGCAGTGTAAGAAATGCAGAGATCAAGGCACGTCCTGCCATGTTTTCTTCACCTGCAGGAGTACTGCAAGTTTAAGAACACTGAGGACGGTCCCTTCCCGAGTGTTTACATAGGACTCAAGGATAAGCTCTCGGGCATCCGCAAGGTCATCACAGACTCCACTGGTCACTTAATCCAGTTGCTACAGAACTACAAGGTCCAGCTCCAGGATTTCTCCAAGGAAGGTGAGAAGCTGTCCGGGCCGTGGGCTGTGGCATGAGTGTTTCTCAGAGCGGTTGGTGGGGAAGGTGAGGGACAGCCAGGGGAGAGCGGGGGAAACCAGGGGGGATGTCTCATTTTCAAAGCCGTCCTTTGGCCGGGCCACGTCGCTAATGGACGCTTACTTTGATGATTTTATCTTGTGATTGAGGCCCAGAGACGTCGAGTTAGTTACATCGTGCAGTTGGCTTGCGTTTTTGAGGTTGTGAATGCCTGTACTTTTAAGTGGAATCCAAGCCAGTCTGGGATCTTTCTCCAGCGTATGATGCTTCACCCATGAGAGAAATGTGGCCCGTCGGGCAGAGTTCTCTCTGACATGACTGGAGTCCAGTCCTTCCCCCAGGGAGCCCGGGGAAGAGTGGCTGGGAAGTCCTGCTTCTTAGGTTCTCCTGACCACCTGGGCTGGTGTGCATTCATAACCCTCTGATTTTTCTAGAGGAATATGATATCAGAACTCAAGTGTCTGCCGTGGTCCAGCGCAAGCACTGGACCTCGAAACCTGAGCCCAGCACCCGGCACCAGTTCCTCCAGTGTAAGTTGTGAACAGCTTCCTCTTCCCCGCTCATCGACGTCAGCGTAATGCTCTGGTGAAGCATGAACCCCATCTGTCTCTTTTGTTCTTTTAAAAATTTTTAAAGAATCTTTTAATGTTTATTTTTGAGAGAGAGAGCGAGAGCACGCACACAAGGGGGGGAGGGGCAGAGAGCGAGGGAGACACAGCATCCGAAGCAGGCGCCAGCCTCCGAGCTGTCGGCACAGAGCCCGATGCGGGGCTCGAACCCATGAGGTCGTGACCTGAGCCGAAGTCAGACGCTTAACCGACGGAGCCCCCCAGGCGCCCCAAGAGCACCATCTCTCATTAAGTTTCAGGTTCTCGCAACCCCAGGTGTATCCCTAAATGGGACATATAAACAATTTAATGAAAAAGTTATTTTTTTACTTTTCACGTTTGAGGCAATTTCAAATTTACAAAAACGTTGCAAAAATAGGACAAAGACTTCCCGTCGACCTTTCATCCAGCTTCTCCAAACGTTAACGCTTTGTATAATTACAGCGCGTTGACCGAAACCAGGAAGCGGACATTGGCACGCTGCTATAAGCTCATCTACAGAATTTATTCGAGTGTTTCACCAAGTGCTCCAACCAGTGTCCTTTTTCTGGCCCATAGTCTGATCCAGGATCACAAATGTTTCCATGCCTCCTTAGTCTCTCCCAGTCTGGGTCCAGTCCCTTAGTTTTTCTTTGTCTTTCATGACCTTGGCACTTTTGAAGATCCTGGTTAGTTACCAAATGACTCCCTTTTTTTTTTTTTGAAAAAGTTGATTTATTTATTTTTGAGAGAGAGATAGAGAACCAGAGCTAGTGCAAGCAGGGGAGGGGCAGAGAAAGAGAGGTAGAGAGAGAGAGAGAGAGAGAGAGAATCCCAAGCAGGGTCCAAGCTGTCAGCGCAGAGCCCGACGTGGGGCTCCATCCCCCGAAACCATGAGATCATGATCTGAGTGGAAATCAGGAGTCGGGTGCTTAACCGACTGAACCACCCAGGCGTCCCTGGAATTTAAATAGACTTGAATATGCTAATTCACTTGGAAAATATAAGAGCCCAAGATAGAGTCCCATGTGACGTGTGGAGTTTATAGACTAGAAGGAAGACGGGCACGAAACAAACACACAAATAAATGGATTATACACATTTTGTTGAGCATCATGAAGTTTAAACGGCCAGAGTGCTCTGAGAGAAAGTGATGGGGAGTCATCTGCCCCAGATTATGGTCACAGAGGGCCTCTTTGAGGACATGCACCGTTAGCTACCATTTGAAAGGATCGGTAGGAATGACCTAGGCTCAGGGTCGGCGATGATCATGTCTCGGATAGAAATGGTCTGTGCTAAAGGGCTCAGTGTTGCGTGCTTCTGAGGTCAGGGTGGCTGGAGTGTGGCAGTCAAGGGGCAGAGGGCAGGAGATGCAGGCCAGGGCCAGTCATGCGTGGCTGAGCAGGTGGGGGTGAGGGGGTCACTGCTTTATTCTGTGGGCAGAGGGCCCCATCAAAGGTCTTTAAGCTGGGGTGACATGATTTACCTTAGCCTGTACCCTGAAACATACCCTGTGGCTCTGTTGTGGAGAAGGGCCGGAAGGGGGTCACGGCCGAGGGGCCGGCAAAGAGCCTGTTCTGGACTAGATCGGGGGTGAAGCGGCGGGCTGGACAGAAGTGGGATCTACAGGGCTTGATGCTGCCTGTGGGTGGGGGCGGGTGGAGAGGAGGGAGGAGCCAGGTGGGGGTGAGGATGGGGGCAGAGACATTTCAAAAATAACTTGAGCGTGACTTGAGCAACTTGAGCAACTGGGTGCCTGGAGGTGCCATTATTATCTTTAGTCTCCGGGGTTGGCGAGAGGATGTGTTTGAGGGAATGTTTGAGCAATCACCAGGCTAAATATTGGTCAATTAAAAAAAAAAATGAAAAGGGGCACCTGGGTGGCTCAGTGGGTTAAGCATCTGACGCTTGATTTTGGCCCCGGTCATGATCTCACGGTTCGTGGGCTCGAACCCCACGTCAGGCTCTGTGCTGACAGTGCGGGGCCTGGTTGGGCTTCTGTCTCCCTCACTCTCTGCCCCTCCCCTGCTCGCTCTCTCTCTCTCTCAAAATAAATAAATGCACATCTAAAAATAGATAAACAAATAAGTACATAACGAAAGAATCGCGTGTGGTGGGTGAATGCGTATTTCCACCAGCCCTGGCCCACACCGAGAAGAAGAGTGTGGCCTTCGATACGTATTTGTTGGATGAATGAATGAATGAATGAATGGGCGAGACAGTGAATGAATCCGTGGATTTTGTGTCTTGATTCAGCTCAGCAAATAATACAGCAAATGCCCGGCGATTTGAACTTCAGAAAGGAAGGAAGTGGAGTGATTTGAGTTCTTTCTGTTTTGGTTTTTGCCCACCTCTTTCCTGGGGGTGGGCACCTCTTTCCTGGGGGTGGGGGGGGGTGGGGGGCTGGACAGTCGCCCCAGTAAACAGAGAGGCAGAGAGAGGTGTTTTCTCCTGCTTGGGAGGCTGGCTGGGTTTGAAGTGTTCCGTCCGAATCCGCCGTCAGTTCCTGCCCTTCTGTATCTCCTCAGATGCATGTGACATCTCGTTTGACCCGGACACAGCACACAGGTATCTCCGGCTGCAGGAGGACAATCGCAAGGTCACCAACACCACGCCCTGGGAGCATCCCTACCCGGACCTCCCCAGCAGGTTCGTGCACTGGCGGCAGGTGCTGTCGCAGCAGAGCCTGTACCTGCACAGGTACTATTTTGAGGTAGAGACCTCCGGGGCGGGCACCTATGTTGGCCTCACCTGCGGAGGCATCGACCGGAAGGGGGATGAGCGCAACGGTTGCATTTCTGGGAACGACTTCTCCTGGAGCCTCCACTGGAATGGGAAGGAGTTCACAGCCTGGCACAGTGACACGGAGACCCCGCTCAAAGCCAGACCTTTCCGGAGGCTGGGGATCTACGTCGACTTTCCGGGGGGGATCCTGTCCTTCTACGGCGTGGAGTCTGACGCCATGACTCTGGTTCACAAATTTGAGTGCAAGTTTTCGGAGCCGGTCTACCCCGCCTTCTGGCTTTCCAAGAAGGAAAACTCCATCCGGATCATGGATCTGGGAGAGGAGCCCGAGAAGCCAATGCCAACTTCAGTGCAGGCTGCTCCCTAGACTCCAGCCTCCGTCCCTCAGACTCTCACTGACCACAAAAGACGGGACAGCGGCTTGCGTCTTAAGGGTGGCCCGGGGATGGAAATCTCCACCAGAGGAGAAAGGTCTCTGGCTTCTCCCTCCTGCTCCCTGCTGTGCTGTTCTCTCTGTTTGCAGTAATCCCTAAGCACCTGCCTCCTCTTTCTCACCTTCTAGTGATATTCTCCTGTCTGCTCAGGTGCCTAGATTCAGTAGCCGGGAACCTTCAGAGTGATCCCAAAAGATTGCAGAGTAATCAGAATAGATCGCAAGCTCTGTGTTGCACTTCTGGGTACCGTGTGGCCGTTATGAACTCACTTAACCTTCACAGCAGCTCATATCCTCCTCTTTTGCAGATGGGGAAACTGTGGTTCGGGTGGGGGTGGGGGGGTGGTGGTCAGTTAACTTGCTCAAAGTCATTGTGATCACATGGTGAGCAAGTGGCAGAGCCGGGACTCGAACCTGGGCAGGTCGGTGCTGAGATTTTAACCAGTCCCCTGCGCTGCCCTCCTCATTAGATCGTGGGTATCGTGGGTAAGGGAATAAGCCACATGATGAACTCCATGGCATGGACACCGAGTGTCTCAAACCTTCAGTGTCTTAGCATCCACTCCGTCTGGCTGGGCCACTCAGCTGCGTAGTGGCAGTGACCTCACTACCTCACACAGCAGTTCATCGTAGTTTTGGATAGTGAAGATTAGAAGAAATGTCTTTAAAAAGTTTTTTTTAAATATTTATTTTTGAGAGAGAGAGAGATAGAGTGCGAGTGGGGGAGGGGCAGAGAGAGAGAGGGAGACACAGAATCCGAAGCAGCTCCAGGCTCCGAGCCATCAGCACAGAGCCCAATGCGGGGCGGGGCTGGAACTCATGAACTTCGAGATCACAACCTGAGCCCAAGTCAGACGCTTCACCGACTGAGCCACCCAGGTGCTCCCAGAAGAAATGTTTTAATGGAGTCCAAGTCCTAGTCCCTGTGACCTCCGAGGAGGGGTCTCCCCTTGACTATGTGGACTTGTCTGATTTCTCATTCAGAGGACAGACCTTCAACTGTATGAAGGCAGTTCTCACGCACGTCCTCCAAGGAAGTTTGTTTTCACCCTACGTTTCCCACTTTTCCTTCATAACTTCTGGGTCTTTTCCTGTGACCTGTGTCAAGGCAAGTTATCGTCCTCTTTGACAGTCTGATGGTCCCTTGACTTGTTTCCAGAGACCCTGTCCTATGTTTGTATCCAAGGATCTATACAGTGGAGGATTAGAATTTTCGAGAATTTTCGAAATTGGAATTTATTGAGTTCATTTTTTATTTGAATTTAAAATATTGTTGCATCATTGCTGCTTCCAGAGATACCTTTGATTTACGATTCTGCGTCCCATAGGCTGGCACTCCTTCCGAGCCTGGTGTCACCCATGGAATTGGTGAACTTTTCTTCTGAAGTCTTAATCTTGTGGATCCATATTGATTAGGGTAAGGCTGAAATACGGAATCTCACAGCCCCTGGTCAATACCTTTTGGGTTTAGTTGCTCAATAAGTTATGTTTTGGGAGAACTGTATACAGCTGTAGCCAACTTTTAAAGCCCACTTTTAGTCCTTTGTCCACCAGACACCCGGAAGGACTGTCCCAATGGCAAAAATCAAGACATGTCTGCATTTCCTTGCTCACCTGCCTCACAATGCTCTCGAAAGAGAAAACGAGATCCGCCTGGCCAGTTTTTACCGAACCACTGAGGTTTGTTGGTATTGGCTGCTTTATTTTCTAAATGCTCACCGACTCCTTCATTAAACCACTTTAGGATTCTGCCGTGAGTTCACATCCAAGTGGATGAGTGTGTTGTTTCCAGAATCTACCTTATTTTTCTCTTTAGAAATTAAGACACTTTTACATGTCCCCATCCTCTACACTTTTCTTAATGTCTTGAAGGTTACCGCCTGGCTTTTGGTCACATCGGTAAACTGGGTCAGGGTCATGAGGTGTAATTCGTTTAAGTCAGAATGCTTGAGCTCTTATAAAGGAACCCTTTGTGATCTGAACTTCATTTCCCAGCCAGCTCTCTTTGTCCGTTCAGTTTCAGTGTCAACACCTCCCTTCTTGATATGAAAGATCAAAACAGGGGCATCTGGGTGGCTCCCGTCAGTTGAGCGTCTGACTCTTGATTTTGGCTCAGGTCATGATCTCAGGGTTGTGAGATCAAGCCCTGCTTCTGGCTCCTCGCTGGGTGTGGAAACTGCTTAAGTGTTCTCTCTTTCCTTCTCCTTCTGCCCTTCCTCTGCTCCCCCCCCCTCAAAAAAAAAAAAAAAAGATCAAAGCAAAACTGAGTGTTAGAAATACCTACTTTCTTTCTGTCATTGCCTCAACTGATGGGTATATCTTTTTTCTTACTCTTGGTCCCCAAACTGAAATTGCCTAAAACAAACAAATTAAAAAAACAAAAACAAAAACAGGGCCTATTTTATATTCCGTCATTTCCCCAAAGCCGTGTGAGTGTGGGGCACTCTTCCGTATTTACCTACATTTATTTCCTCTTCCATTGTGTAGATGCACTTGGAAACACAATCTGAACTCATCAGGAGCTCCTTTTGGTGCGTGATTGTTTTGTTCCATTACTAAACCATTTTTGTGAGCGTAGGGTCAGAATGCAATTTTAGCCTCTACGTAATTTATTCTTGTCTCAACTTTTTGAGGTTCAAGTGCCCATGGCATTCTTTTCCAGGAATGTTACAGAATCTGAGTCAATTCCAACATCCTCCCAAGATCCATGATGAAATGATAAGATAGAAATTTGGGCCCATTCGTGGAACCCTTCTTTCTTTAACATGTTCAGCATGTTTTTGGAATGACCGTCCTCAAATCAAATTGATTCAACATATATGTTGAAATATATGTTATATATTTATAACATGCAAGCTGCTGGGCTGGGCACTAAGATATAGTGACCCAGAAGATAACCAGCTGTACCCTTGGATCACAGAAGTTGATTTAACATTGAAGTGAACGGGCACCTGGTTAAGCCTCCAACTCTTGGTTTCAGCTCAGGTCATGATCTCATGGTTTTGTGAGTTCGAGCCCCACGTCAGGCTCTGCACTGACAGCTCTGTCTCCCTCTCTGTCTCCCTCTCTCTCTGCCCCCTCCCTACTCGCCCTGTCTCTGTCTCTCACAAAATAAAATAAAAAAACTTAAAAAAAAATTGAAGTGAAAAGTGAATCTGAAGAGCTGAACAGTAATCCACGATTCAAGACAATAAGAGACGAGGCAGTATTTCCTCCCTCATTTCCTTGCCTGATGTACTGCTTCTAATGTGATGTTTTCTCAGGCCATCTTGAGTTTTGAATTGTGTTGTTGACTGACCATCTATCGGATTTGTCCCCGTCTCTACAACCAACTGTCCCCATTTCGGGGGTCACCACTCCAGCCCCATTAGCCAAAGACAGAAGTGGAAGAAATAGTAGCCTGCACATTTCCTGCTTCTCCTAGGTCCATCCGATTTGAGCAGGACTCCCCTCCCTCCACACGTCACGGTGGTGGTGGGGCAGGAGGGTCACCATATCGTGTGTAGCTGATATCCACATGCAGGGGACACCATGTATGGCTCAGGTAGAATGACCGGCCGGCCAGTCTGTGCTGGGACATGCTTAGTCTTTATCTTTATTTCTGGTTTGTCTGTGGTCTTGCTGAGAAAATCCACGGTCTCCCCGAAGGGAGGCCACCAGGTTCTGGAAAAGAAGAGGGCAGACAGGTAATCCAACAAGGGCTCAGGGTCAGCATAGCAGTGATCAGGCATTTGAGGTTAAAAATCTTTTCCCCTAAGTTAATTAATGTTGTGACTCTGTTTCCTTGGGGAAAAAAGTGCTTATAAAAAAATAATTTTCCAAAGCCCCTACTAAAGGTGCTACAGTCAGACTGTAGTGAACCCCTTAACCTATCTCAGGTGCTTTGAGTTATAGCAACCCTGTGTTCTCGGCCTCTTTAAATTATAATGCGCTTGCCGGAAGTTTCCATAAAAACCCTTGTCATCCTTTCTCCCATTCCAGCCATACCTTCAAGGCCCTCCTCTCTGTGGTTTGCCCCATCTTTCATTCAGTCAGTTTCAAGCTTGATTTTGAAGTTAAATTTTATTTTCCCACAGCATGCTCCAGTAGTATTTAGGCAGTGATATTTAAAAAAAAAATTTTTAATGTTTATTATTTTTGAGAGAGAGACAGAGAGCAAGCAGGGAGGGGCGCAGAGAGAGAGAGGGAGACACAGAATCTGAAGCAGGCTCCAGGCTCTGGGCTGTCAGCACAGAGCTCGATATGGGACCTGAACTCACGGACCGTGAGATCATGACCTGAGCCATTATCGATCGAGAGCCAGACACCTAACTGACTGAGCCACCCAGACTCCCCTCAAGTACTATCTTTGAATACCATTTCTTATTTAATCTTTGCAGCCCTGTGAGATAGATAATATGTCCCCTATTTTATGGAATGAAGAGGAAAACACGGGTGGCTCAGAGAGGCCGTGTAACTTGGTCAAGGACACACAGTAATAACTTTGGAAAGAATTGAGGATTTGTCTTTACTTTTACCCTTTTAAAAAATTTATTTATTTATTATTTTTTTTAATGTTTATTCATTTCTGAGACAGCAAGAGACAGAGCATGAGCAGGGCAGGGGCAGAGAGAGAGGGGGACACAAAATCCAAAGCAGGCTCCAGGCTCTGAGCTGTCAGCACAGAGCCCCACGTGGGGCTCGAACTCACAGACCGCGAGATCAAGAGTCACGTGTTCCACTGACTGAGCCAGGCAGGAGACCCTGTGTTTACTTTGAAATACTTTTAAAACAAAGTTATGTGGGGCACCTGGGTGGCTCAGTCGGTTAAGCATCCGACTTCGGCTCAGGTCATGATCTCGTGGTCTGTGAGTTCGAGCCCCACGTCGGGCTCTGTGCTGACAGCTCACCGACTGAGCCACCCAGGCGCCCCACAGATTTTGAATTCTTAAAGTATGGTTTCCCCACCAGCAGCATCGGTACCATCCGGGAACTTACTGGAAATGCAAATTCTCAGGCTCCCAGCCTGGATTTAGAAATCAGAAACTCTGGGGGCCGGGCCTAGCGATCTGCTTTAATAAGACCTGTAGGGGATTCTGAAGCATATGTATGTTTGAGGACCACTGGTTTACCTCCATCTCTTCTCCCTCACCTGCTCTGCTCTCCAAATACCGATAGCGGGTGTCTACTCATTTTAGTACAAGCAGGAAGACATTTTTGGCCGCCCCAGGCGAACCCGGTCTCCTTGGGAATTCAGCTATTTCGGCTAAGTTTAGAACTTTCTGTGCTGTCTGGGTTCTCCCCCTTCCGGATAATAAAACATGTCTAGTCAATGTCCTTGTTTTCCACCTGCTTTTTTTCAAAGTCAAAGGGCAAACGGGCAACCTGGAAATTCACTGACTTCTCAGGAACAAAGACTTTTCTCTTTTAACTTTGTAACATCACATGATGGGGGGGGGGTTGGTGATAAAAGGTGGCAGCTTTCCCACTTTCTCTGATCATAACAATACTTGTATAGCTCTTCATACATCATAAAGTGCCCTTCAAGTAATACATTCATTTGACCCTGACACTCACCTGTGAGCTAGGTAGAAGTATGATCATTTAACAGAAGGGGAGCAGGTCATGTGAATTGCCCAGGGGCATGTAGCACAGCCTGGGATGTGGGGTTTCATCCCACACCCTTCTACTCGGTACTGGTACCCAGTCCTTTCCTGGCTTCCCCCTGGCTGAGCTCCACAGGTGGCTGTGGGGGGCAGGAACCAGCAGAGACTCAGGTGCAATGTTAGGGCAGCAGAACTGGCCCCTACTGGGGTTCTTCAAACCGTGAGAGAGGGTGGGAAAAGGAAGTAGAGTTTGGGGGTGCCGTGGGGAAAAGGGTTGAATCCGAATCTTTTTAAAAAAAAGTTTATTTGTTTATTTTTGAAAGAGAGACAGCTCGCAAGCAGGGGAGGGGCAGAGAGAGAAGGAAAGAGAGAGGCTCCGTGCTGTCAGCACAGACCCCAACACGGGGCTCGATCCCATGAACCTGAGATCACGACCCGAGCCCAAACCAAGAGTCAGATGCTCAGCCGACTGAGCCACCCAGGCGCCCCTGGTTTACTCAGAATCTTGAACGAAACAGAGTAACACAGGGCAGAAAGGACAGCGGGGGGACTGGCATGAATCCTCCAGGCTGCTGGTAGCCTGGGTATCTGAGAAACCTCCAGGTTTACTTCTCAGCTCCAAAGCCTTTCTTTGAGAAATGTTTTCCTCTCCTGGGGCTCACCTCCCATGAGACCTATTTGCCTGCCTCTTTGGCTACCACTGGTGCCAGCTCCCCACCATCGGCTTATCCCATCCGGCCACCTTGTCCTGCCCTCCACCACGGCCACTTTCTCAACTCTAACACCAGATCCCAAATGGCTTAACCTCCCTGCGTGAGCCAGGTAAGATGCTATGTGTGCGAGTGTGTGTGTGTGTGTGTGTGTGTGTGTGTGTGTGTGTGTAGTGATGGTGAGTGGAAGGGAGAGGCCGCAGAAGCAACTTCCATGCCCGCCTACTTGAAGGAATGTCATCCTCACAGTACAACACCCTGCAGGATGGCGATCGTGTGTCTCCTACAGATAAGAAAACGGGGGCTCAGAGAAGCTTGTTCAAGGCCACGACAGCTAGTGAAAAGCAACAATGGGTTTCCAGCCAGTCTCTCTGACTCCCAGGCCCCTCCCGTGGGCCACAGCTGACCCTCAGCAGGGAATAAAGACTGAATTGGGTGGATAAAACCACTTCCTTGAGTAGGTAGACCAGCCAAACAGATTAAAATCCTAATTTATTTGAAAAAAAAAAATCCTAATTTATTTGGACCTTCAAAAACAAGCTACCTTGGGGCCCCTGGGTGGCTCAGTCGGTTAAGCTTCCAACTTCAGCGCAGGTCACGGTCTCACATTTCGTGAGTTCGAGCCCCCACGTCGGGCACCGTGCTGTTAGCGCAGAGCCCGGTTCGGATCCTCTGTCTCCCTCTCTCTCTCTCTGCCCCTCCCCTGCTCATTCTCTCTCTCAAAATTAAATAAATAAAACTTAGAAAAAAACCAAAGCAAGCCACTTTCAGTTTGTAGCAGTTCTGGGGGTAGTGAGTCTCCCGCTCGTATACCCAAGCGCTCTATGTCTGGGGTACTCGTTCTTCCTGGCCTCCCTGATAGCTTAGAGGCTAATCCTGCTTTCACCTTTTCTCCCGATATCGATTCAGATAGAAGAGGCTGGGCTGTTTGATCGGATCTCCTTCCCAGCCCGATTCCTGTCCCTAACCCCGACTCGAATGCCAGACTGCCACTGCCACCAACCCAGGCAATGACACCCAATGGCTTCCTCTACCTGAGCGAGGTCTCCAGACGTAGGCACCAGAAATGCTCAGTTACTGCAAGCATTTTGGCTTAATCTAGGGAAATAACAGTTATAACAACAAGAGCAGTGCTAACTGGTCTCACGTATCCGGATCCAATCGAATTACTTGCCTTAATTTCTGCCATCCTCATCAGTAAGGTGGGGAAACGGAGGCTCAGCGAGGCCAGGCAGCTTACCCAAGATTACACAGCTCCTACGTACCAGAATCAGTGTTTGAAACCTAGAACTGTCTGCAGCAGAATTGTCTCCGTGCGCCTTGGAAGCCCTTTTCTGGGCTGCCCAACATTCGCAAGGACATTTTGGCTGCAGTGGTGAGCTGGGTGGTAATCGTCAGGGAATAGTCTATTACAGTAATTTTTTCCAA
Source organism: Panthera onca (assembly GCF_046562875.1). Classification (NCBI taxonomy): domain Eukaryota; kingdom Metazoa; phylum Chordata; class Mammalia; order Carnivora; family Felidae; genus Panthera; species Panthera onca. The sequence goes on along the minus strand of NC_138352.1, from coordinate 25,428,570 downwards.
CTTAGCATTATATCTTTATTTTTCTGGAAAATTTTCAAACCCGTGAAAACTAAAAGACCTGAACAATGAACGCTCGTATGCTCTTCACCCACAGTCACCGATTATTAGCATTTTGTTACATTTGTTCTTTCTCTGCGTGTAGATCTACGCATACACAGTGTGTGTGTGTGTGTGTGTGTGTGTGTGTGTGTGTGTGTGTGTGTGTGTTTGTGGGTATTTTTTTGGTGGAAACTTTTGTGACACTTTGCAGATACTCAGCCCGAATATGTCAGCACTTAATAGTGATTCCCAAACGTTTTTCTGACGGATTCTAGGATCCCCGGAGCAGCTGCTAATCAAACTTTGTGGCTTGTAAAGCTGATGGAAGACAGTGTCTGTCATATTTAACTTCAGGTTTCAAGGTTTTGTCTTCATCCGAAGAGCCCCATTGCTGTCCGTAATTGCCTTGCTAACAAGTGAACTTTGGAACTTATACATTTATGCTAACGTAACTTCGCTTTTGTCTACGTTACACATAGAGCTTTTCGGAAGATATGATTTGCAGACGGGATTTTGTTGCTCAGAATGTTCGAAAAGCCTGATGAGCCCCTGGTCTCTTTCTGGGTCATAACTGACTGCAGAAGCCTTCTGTTTTGGGTACCTTAGGACGACGTGCACTCAGAGGGGTTGGGTCCAACGACCCACATCATCACTCCTGAATGGATCATAAGCAACAGCAAGGGGTAAAGGTCTCATGAAATACGGTTGCCATTTTCATGTCCTTATTCTTTTAAAAACTGTGCACACACGCACTCATTTAAAAAAATTTTAATGTTTATTTTTGAGAGAGAGTGTGTGCAAATGGGGGAGGGGCAGAGGGAAGGGGACAGAGGATCCTAAGTGGGCTCTGTTGCCCACAGCAACAAGCCCAATGTGGGGCTCAAACTCACGACCATGACCTGAGCTGAAGTCAGATGCTCAACCGATTGAGCCACCCAGGTGCCCCCATAGTCGTTATTTTTTTTTACATGCATCTCAACGATGAAGTTTTGGGGGTGATGGTGGGGTGGTCTGGAGCCAATGGCCGAGAAAGTATTCTTGAAGATGTCTTTGGTGCAAAAAGGTGATTTTACTACAGCACGGGGACAGGACCCGTGGGCAGGAAGAGCTGCATGGGGTCGTGACGGGCAACTCGTTATAGACCCTCAGGTTGGGAGGGGTCAGGGATAGAGTAAGTCTCTAAGGAATTTTGGAAGCAAGGTTTCCAGCAGCTTGAGGGGCTAGCCCTTGCTAGGGAAATGGCATTTATTACTGTTTAATAAAACCTCAGTCATGAGACCCTTCAGATGTATATCGGGGGGCCATAAGTTTGGAGTATGATGGCCAGCATGTATCTTGGGGGAGCTGAGATAAAGGAAGTAGACTTACAGGATCCTCGAGGTTGGGGTAAGTTAAGCTAAGATTCCCTTTTGCCCCTAGCAAAGCGTCATCATCCAGGAAGCTGAGCTCCTAGAGGCAGGTCACTCTGTTTCAAGGACTTCTCAATGGACTGTAGGCAGCAAGGAAATTTAATTTTTCATTTGCCTTAGTTGCCCACATTGCCGTGGCAAGCACTTGAGCCCCTTTGTTCTTGGGTGGTCAGGTTTGTCCGAGGAATATCACACACATTCCACCTGGAGGGGGTGGGGGTGGGGGTGCCAGCCTGTATTTTGCCCTCAGCTTGCCCCACGCCCCCTCATCATCAATGTATGCACATACACACGTATAAACATAGTAGCTGGCATTGTTTGCTTGGCTGCCCAGAACAGTGGTCCCAATGACGACCATGATGATGACAGCAGTAGGACAATAGTTAGCATTTACTGAGGGTGACCTATGTAACAGGCCATCATCTAAGTGCTTTGCCTATAGTATCTCATTTAATCCTCAAAAAACCATTCTGGGTGGTAAGAACTATCATCCTCTTTGTTTTACAGATGAGGAAACTGAGGCATAGGGGATTAAGCAATGTGCATGCGCATCCAGAGCTAGTAAGCAGCTGGGCTGGGGTCCAAACCCAGGAGTCTGACCCCAGACCCCTCACTCTTCACCACTCAGCTGTTCTGTTGGCTGGGATGCAAGGGGGAGGTACTCAAATCGGAGGGCTGAAAGCTAGCAGCGGAAGGAGGGGAGGGAAGGGACAAAAGTGGGGAAGGAATGAGTTTTGTTTTGCAGAACCGGCAGTTTCTGCCAAGGAGCTGCTCAGCCAGCTGTTTCTCACCTGATAGTCCCCTTGCTAGGTATTTTACCTGATAGCCCTTATGTGAGCCAGTCTGAGCCGGTTTGGAGCTAAGGATCTGCACAAAAGTCTCCCCCTCTGTCCCCCCCAAGTTGTCCTGAAGTTACCTTTAGCTCGTTCTACTACCCAGATCTCCTGCGGGTGGAATTTTCTGCCGTTTTTTGAACATGATGTATGCACTGGCACGTGGACAGGCTAGGCATGAGCAATTGAACCGAAACGCCTAAGTAATGGAATATGTATAAATCCTTAATGCATATGCAAGCTCCTTGTCCCCGCCCCTAACACACTGAATAAAAGCTTCCCTTCCTAACCCCAGGGAGACACAGTCCCCTGAGAGCTATCTCCCTGTCTCCTTACTTGTAACAACTCATCAGAAGTTCTCGGCTTTCAAACACTTCTTGGGTTGTGTTCAATTTCATGCAACCCAAGCGGGGACCCCCTTGAGTTCAGTCATAGTGCTGCGTCCCAGACAAGTGTGTGTGCATGTGATTGAGGTTAACTGAAACTTTTCCGCTAAGGAGTGCTTCTCTGCCCAGGTTTCTGGTTAGCATTCTGAAGCAGTCAAACAAGTTTCTTTTAAACATTTGCGTTTTCAGTTCGATGCTGAGTTTAGGAAATGAAGGCAGGGATGCCTGGGTGGCTCAGTCGGTTGAGCATCTGACTCGATTTTGGCTCAGGTCATGATCCCAGGGTCATGGATTCGAGCCTCATGTCAGGCTCTGTGCTGAGTGTGGGGCACGCTTGAGATTCTCTCTCTCTCTCTCTCTCTCTCTCTCTGCCCCTCTCCCCACCCCCTCTCTAAAATTAAAAGAAAAGAAAAGAAAATGAATATAAACATATTCAGGATCGTTGGGATAGTCAGCTTATAACCAAACAGCTGTAAACGTAAGTTTACATCCAATTTTACATCCACGAATATTTGTAAGTCGTTACTAATAATATCCATTGGAGCTCAACACCAGGCTCCACAGTATATATTTTCTCCTTTAAGAAGGACCCACATGTTACTTAAATTTGACCAACACGGATTCTTGTGGTTCTAGAAATGAGATGACCAGCTCTTTCAGAATATACAGCAACTGCCTCCACCTAAGCAGTGCCCGGTTTAGGAGATTTACGGTAAAGCCATGTTTCCTAGGAGGTCAGTACAAAAAGCCAGGCTTCTACCGGCAGTTTCCGGGAGACATAAGCTTTCCATCCGACTCAGCCTCAGCGTTTTACCTTTTTCTCCGGGAAATGTTTATACTAGAAAAGGCTCAACTGGGATATTCATCAGCTGCTTCCTGCTCCCGTGGTGTTTGGTGGGGCTGATAACGGACAAGGATAAAATGCGCTGGGCATCTCAGGATCATGGAAACCCTGGAACTGAGGCTCAGGAATGCCCCCCATTTTCGCTGTGAGAAGGGAAACAGCTCTGTCCCCGTGTGCCAGAAGTGTGAAACATGTGTCCTCACCTGGAAGATCTTCTCTACCAAACAGTGGTTCCGGAGGATCGGTGAGATACCCCAAAGGAGGTTTCTGGTCAGCATCCTGGGGCAGTTGGATAGCTTGTATTTGTTACACTATTTCCAGAACATCCTTCAGGCCACGCAGGGGAAGGATTTCACCTACAGCCGGTCCCGGATCAACCTCAGCAAGAAGGAGGGGAAAATCGGCAGGTCTTCCTTGAACCAGATGTTGGATAAAACCGTCGAACAGAAGATGAGGGAGATTTTGTACTGGTTCGGGAACAGCACCCACTGGACGAAGGCAAATTACACGCTCTTGTTGTTCCAGATGTGTGACCCCAAGTTACTGCTCACTGCTGCCAATGTCATCAGAGTCCTGATCCTGAGAGAGCAGAGCAATGTCGCAGGTAAACAGGGCCACAGGTGGAGAGCAGAGGGCCCCCAAAGGTGAGGAAGCCAGACGTCAGGAGCCTGTAAAGGAACCAGACGTGTGGACAGGCCTAGGTAGACAAGCTTAAGGTTTTCCAGAACGCAGGACAGAGCTCCTTGTCCTGACATGCGGTCCTGTTTGCCAAAGGAGAAATTGCAGGATGTGACTTCCTTCTAGAAAAGCATGAAATGCAAATGCTTTTTATGGAAGTACAGAACTTTTTTTTTTTATGTTTTATTTATTTTTGAGAGAGAGAGAGAACACGTGCACAGGAGGGACAGAGAGAGGGAGACACAGAATCTGAAGCAGACTCCGGGCTCCGAGCTGGAGCCCGACGCGGGGCTCGAACTCACCGACCGTGAGATCGTGACCTGAGCTGAAGTCAGACGCCCAACCGACTGACCACCCAGGCGCCCCAGGAAGTACAGAACTTTTGACTGTCCGGCATTTGGAAGGGATTTAGGCCCAGTTATGGCTGGCCCGTGCCTCTAATACTCATTGCTGGTGTGGCTCCGGCATTAGTGGGTTTGGGATTAGATGGGGTTTGGGAGGGATGTAAGGGGGAAGCTTCTGAATTGTTCTGCCCTTCAGTCTGCAGTGCACAGAAACCAGGCCAAGAGGTCAAAATGTAGGGCTCGTTCCCATTCATTCCGCCATATTGCTTGCACCTGCATAAAATCCAACCTGAAGTGGTGTCTATTCAAGCCTGCAGGTAGCAAGAGGGTCAAATAAGGGTAGGGCAGGCGTTCTCAAACCTTACCTTGCATCTGAATCCCTGGGAAGAGTTCCAAAAGAGTTTCAAAGCTAGACGACCCAGGGGACAGTTAGATTCCCATACATGGCACTGGGTTTCTTTGGCGTGTTAGGGAAGTAACACTCAGGGAATCTGAGTGACACAGCCTAGGCGACAAGTAAAGGGACTTGAAAACCAGGCCTCCCTGACTGAACATGTCCCATCTCGAGGTGCTCCTGCCAGGAGCCCGCAGACTCCAGAAGGCCTGGCTTGTACACACACACACACGCACGCACGCACGCACACGCACACACCCATACACACATGTATGCACACGCATGCACACGCGGGGCTCGAACCCGCGAAACCGTGAGATCACGACCTCAGCCGAAACCCAGATTCAGACGCTTAACCGACTGAGCCACCTAGGTGACCCAGAAATTAAATTTTCTTAAAAATTTTTTTTTTAATGTTTATTTATTTTTGAGAAAGAGACAGAGAGAGAGAGTGGGCAGGGGCAGAGAGAGAGGGAGACACAGAATCCAAAGCAGGCTCCAGGCTCTGAGGTGTCAGCACAGAGCCCGACACGGGGCTCGAACTCATGAACTGCAAGATCATGACTCGAGCCAGAGTTGGACGCTCAACCAGTTGAGCCACCCAGGCGCTCCCAGAAGTTAAATTTTCTAATTTGGCTCAAGGGCAGTTCTTGCTGAAGAAAATTAAGTAAGTGGTGCAGGAAAAAGTTGTCTGACTTCAAGCTTCTGCCCGCAGCTCTCTTACTCTCTCTCCTTTATGTGGGGCTCTGATGCATTGTGCATTGTGCGTTGTGGGTCAGCAAAATCCAACAAGGAGCTTCCTGCAATATTTGCATAGCAACTCGGGGGCTCCCCCGGATAAAACTGGACATAACTGGCTTGGTCCATTTTGTGTGGATTGAAAAGAGGGCGGTAGAAAGAAAACTGTTTTCCTCCACCTCCTTTCCTCCATACACCCCATTAAGGAGCACCCTTGTCTTGGCCTTTTGGTTTTCAGGGCTCAGTCAGTCCGCCAGTGATGTGTTTGTCTTCCCCGGGAAAGACCACCACCAGTCTGAGACCTCGCAGGTCTGCCGGGCAGCCGGAACCAAGAACACATCCTTCCCTTTGTCCAGATCTCCAGGGAAAGAAGGGTTGCTTGAAAATATGGGGGGCGGACCATCTGACACTGGTAAGTCAGCCCGTAGCAGGAAAGCCAATAGGTAGGAGACTGGGAAGTCCCCCGTTTATTTATTTTTGAGAAAGAGAGGGAGAGAGAGAGAGGGCAGGGGCAGAGAGAGAGGGAGACACAGAATCGGAAGCAGGCTCCAGGCTCTGAGCCGTCAGCACGGAGCCTGACGTGGGGCTCGAACCCACAAACCACGAGATCATGACCCGAGTCGAAGTCCAACTGAGCCACCCAGACGCCCCTCTTGGGGTAATTTAAAGGAAGTGCCAGACACGATGCCATTTCACCTGAATCGGGCAGGGTTTGATACACTATAGGCATCTTCTTGAACTAGGAAGGCTTGCAAAGCCCTTGTGTATTTGGTTTGGGAGGTCTTGTTTCCGTTTTGGCAGAAGAAATGACAAAAATCCAGTAGTCTAAGGGTAGACCATGATGAGCTCTATCTCTGGGGAGAGGGTTTGGGGAGGGCTTCTCTTGGCCTGAATTAGAGACAACCCCACCCTGCACCGTTCTCTGGCTTTCCTCCAAAGGACAATGGAAGAGTTCTCTCCAGTATATTTCTGAGATGAACCGGCTGTTTTCCAGAAAAGCAGGCAGGTCCAAGGCAGAGAGCGCCCCCTCCGATCTGTTGGTTGACTTGGATGTGGTCCGAGACCTGTCTTCTGGGGCCAGAAAATATCGAGACTTCATCCGTCACCTGCCCATCCACCTCTCCAAGTATATTCTAAGTATGCTGGGGCGAATTGGGGGATTTCTCAAGACACTCTTCATCATGGCTCTGATGGGAGGTTCCCAGGTCCGTCATCTTTTTTTTTTTTTTTCCCCCAGGTATGCTGGATAAAAACAGCCTGAACAGGTGTGCCTTTGTGAGCCAGCACTGGGCTGCGCTGGCCCAACAGGTCAAGAAGGATCTTTCCATGCATACTTTCATTCAGAACCAGATCGCCTTCTTGCAGGTACCTCCTGGCCGCGAGGGGTTGATCCGGAAACCAGCCTCATTTCCACGTTGAGGTTGGCCTGACAGTGCACCTTTCCGATCTCTTCCGTGGACCCTTAGCTGGCCTCCCGCTCCCCGTTAGCTGCTTTGTAGGCTTTAGCCGTAACTTCCTGTTTGTCCAGACCCGTTGATCGCCACCCGCATTGTCTGTGCATCTAGCAGGGACGACATGTGTAGAAACCTCTCAGGAAGAGAGAGGCAGAGTCTTTCTGAAACATCACAGAGCAGGGCATTTTGTTCCCCCCCCAGAGATCTATCTGGTGGCATGTGCAATAAGAAAGCCATGAGTATGTTTCTGGAACAGTCTCATATGATGCCCAGATGTTTCAGAGACCAATAAGTATGTGTTTAGGTTAAAATGCAAGTCTTCCGGGTAGTATCCGTCTTCGGAATTTTTTATCTCTGTTTCCTGCCCGAAGCCTTACCCCAAATCGTGGACTCTTGGTAGCTTGAGTTTTTCCCAGCAGGGATCCATAGCAGAAGACGAGAAGAGTCAGGCATTGGGAGGCAGGCCATACCTCTGGGAAGCTGAGACCCGCTCGCCATTTCTTGCCGGTCTGGCTCTGGGTGTTTGGTATTCAGGATCCACTTTAAGCCTATCCGCTCATGCTACCGGCCTCACCGGCCAGGCCTCCGCCAGAGTTTACCCATCTTTCAGATCTTGCCAAGCACCCCTCTTGGAGAGGAGGGACCAACAATAGTAGCCATTTCCCGTTATTTTTTTCCCCTCAGGGGTCCTACACAGGGGGAATCGAACCTAATTACGCCAACAAGCTTCTTATCCCGGTTCCTAAGATGACAGATGATGGGAAACGCATGCGTGCGAAAAATCAGAAATGGAAACTGAGAATGAAGGTGGGTTGCGGTGGCATCTGGGGTCCAGACTCGGCCCTCCTGTCTGGAGGGCATTTTTTTTTTTTTTTTTTGAAATCTTTGAGTTGGCCCATTCACTCATTTCATACTTTTTTTTTTTTTTTACATTTATTTATGTTTTGAGAGACATAGAGAGACAGAGCACAAGTTGGGGAGGGGCAGAGAGAGAAGGAGACACACAATCCGAAGCAGGCTCCGGGCTCCAAGCTGTCAGCACAGAGCCCGACATGGGGCTCAAACTCACGAACCGTGAGATCATGGCCTGAGCCAAGTTGGACGCTTAACCGACTGAGCCACCCAGGCGCCCCTGTTTTAGGAATGTTATAATTTAAGAAAAGAGAGAGAAACAGGTAAAGCACTGTGGTCAACAGAAGAAAGCATGTGAAGTAGCAAGACAAGGCAGCGAAGCGTCTCCTAGGGAAAGGTAGAGGGGAGTGCCTCCGAGGGATGGTGATTGCCATGGGTACTGAGCTTGAACGGGGTGCCAAGAATGGTGTGCCCAGGGCTTTGTACACATCGTTCACTTGATCTTCACGGTAGATCGAGTGGATATCATTGCTCCCAACTTATGGATGTGGAAACGAAGGCTATGATGCTAGAAAAGTCACCTAAGTTCTCATAGCTGGTCGGTGGTAGAGCTGGGATTTGAACTGGGTCTTTTTCCTCCAATGACTCCACCATGCAGCTTCTAGGCTCTGAAAACTTAGTTTATGAACGAGAGCCAAGGAATTCCAGCCCAGGTCATGAGACGTCAAGGACGTCTTGATTAGTTCAAGGCAGGATATCAGAGCTGCTTGGACACTGGAAGGGAGGCAGGTTGACAGATTCTGGGGAGAGACTTCTAGGTGGACGTCGTTATTTGGTTAAAGGTCAAGAGGGAGATTGAGCTGGGAAAAGCGGGCATCCCAAGGAAGAGTCTACAGGTATGGGGAAGAAGGCTAAGTAGGAAGAGAGATGTTCCCAGGGGGGACTCCCAGATGCGAACATGATGTTGTGGTCTTTTTTGCTTTCATGATAAACTCACCCTGTTTTTTGGGTTTCCTGCTGGCATGGTTGTCATTTCCTTCTAGAAATGGCTGGAAAGAGGAGTGAGAGTCCAGTTGAGTCATCTGTGCCAGAACTTAGCATGTCTGGCATGCCACAGTGGTCCAGAAAGTGCATGTTGGAGGGAGGGAGGCACAGAGAAGAAGGAAGGAAGGAAGGAAGGGAGGAAGGAAGGAAGGAAGGAAGGAAGGAAGGAAGGAAGGAAGGAAAGAAGGAAGGAAGGAAGGAGGGAGGGAGGGGAGGAAGGAACTATTAGAAAGGGAAGGGAAATACCCTTGCTGAGACCTGATACAATTGATTTCCTCTCTCTGAGGCTCAGATATATCTCATCTGTAAAATGACGAGAATGCTTTGTGGGGCAAATGATGTACTTTACGAGGCAGCTGTAAGGAGAAATGAAGGTTGCATATACGTGCAGACTTTGGGGCACAAATGCACGGAGAGTGTAGCTGTGATTTTGCCTACGCCTTGAGTTCCCATGAGGACGCTTTGTAGAGTCAGGTATACATAATATAAACATGAAGCCCGGACCTCTGCAAAACAGTCGAAGGGCACCTGTGACTCGATTTTGTGAACGTACCCTCCGTGAGCTCATTTTTGGAAAAGTTGAGCTGTCGGCGATATCGAGAGTTCACGGAAGGAACCAGAACACACAGAAGATACGAAGTGATGCAGGATGAGTCAGGACCCTTGACGCACCATTTTCTAACTCGTGGATGACTGTAGTGCCTGCTCATTGGCCTCTCCCTACCAGCACGTAGTGGCAGCCACAGCCCCAAGAGGCAGAGTCCTTGGGCCCTTATGTCCTGGCCAGGGAAGACCTCAGGGGGTGCATATTTGGGGCCCTGGGTAAAGTTGCCACTGTGCTTTGACTCCAAGTGTTCCCTTGTTAGAATGACTACAACCTGTGGACCGCATACCAGAACCAGGAAACTCAGCAGGTCCAGATGGAGGAGAGAAATGTCTTCTGTGGGACTTATAATATCCGCATTCTCTCTGACACGTAGGTACTGGGGTCAGAATCCGGGTCTTCAGGGACCCTTGAATTAGCCGCCTTAGGATTCCCATGACCCGGTTCACTTGGAAAAGGCAATCCTTCCTGACCTCAAGCTCCAGCTCCCAACTAAAATGAGATCCCCTTCGGAAACCAGGTGCTGGAGTTTTGGACCATTCTCGGCAGTGGGTGGAGGGCACTTTCCCATTATAATTTTGGGTACACCAGTCAACCGTCGTTTGCACAAGTCATGTGCGTGAAATTACCGTGGTTTTGTTTTTTTTTTTTTTTTTATATTTTTGTTGTTTTATTCTAGTTTTAGAAGGAAGGTGTGCTTATTGGGAAAAAGAAACCCACCAAATGCCAGCAAATGTATCGAGAAAAGCCAACATCTCCTACAATCTTGTCATCTAGAGATAACCACCATTAATATTCATGTCTAGTCTAGAATTTTGTTCTTGCGTGTACTATACCTACGAGTTTTAAATAAAAATGGGGTTTTTAATGATCGGCTCTCTGCCATACTTTAGGCCTAGGACTTTGCTCTTTTTTCGTAAGGTTTCATAAAGGCCATCTCTCTCTATTTTCTTTCTGGCTGTGAATCTGACTAAGAAATTACATCCTGACCGGTCAGTAGGGCGAAGACCAAGAAGATAGGGGAAAGGCAAAGTTGAGTTTTTAGGGATCGCGTGGTGATAAGTGTGCCCCTTAGAAGAGATGATGGCTGATTGAGCTCTAGGTATAACAAGTAGAATGAGGACAAAAATATCACGAGTTCTCATCTTCAGGCATGACCACCTCCCTTTTGCTGAAATAATCCCACTTCACTCCGTGGGCCTGGAGTAATTATAGTGAGTGTCCCCTTTCACGATAAAATGTCTCAATTCAGACAATACATGGTTGGGTCACCTTGCTCATGTTTTATCCATTGGCTGGTAATCTTACGATTGGAAAATTAATTTTTTTTTATATTAAAAAATTTTTTTTTTAATTTTGCCTGAAAGGACTTTTTGGTATGGTATAAGGTAGGGGTCCCTTGTGCTACACCCCTTGTTGGAAGGCCCTGAACTTTCCATTATACCGTTGTTGTAGGTGACAGCCGTCGTACTAAGTGAGTTGCTGGAGGGGACACTAACTTTTCTTGCATGGATCATCCTTTCCACCCCCACCCCACCCCTCCGGCAACTCAGGTGGGACCGAAACAGAATCATTCACTATTCCGGGGGACATTTGGTAGCCGTGTCATCCAATCGGAAGATCCAGCTTCTAGATGTCATACAAGTAAAGGAGGTACCCATCGTGTTCCAAGGCCACGCCGGGAGTGTCCACGCCCTCTTCTTGTGTGAGAAGAAGAACTTTCTACTGAGCGGAAGTTATGACCTGAGTATTAGGTGAGTGGTCCAAGGGCGTTGTGGTGCCCACCCCACCCAACGCCTGAAGTCAGCTTGTGGAGGAAGCAGGCGTGCCTTTTCCTTTTTGTGTTTAGCGAAAAGGTACCCTAAATGATACCGACTTCTCGAATAACCCGAAACATTTTTTCTTTTTTTTGGCAAGGTAAAAACCAATTAATTTGTATATCGTTTAAACTTTAACAAGATGAGATAGATTTATAACAACGATCAGATCTATTTTCTTTTTGAAAAAATGTTCATTTATTTATTTTGAGAGGGAGAGGAGGGGGGAGAGAGAGAGAATTCGAAGCAGGCTCTGCAGTTTCAGTGTGGAGCCTGATGCGGGGCTAGATTCCCCCAAACCATGAGATCACGACCTGAGCCGAAATCAAGAGTCGGATGCCTGACTGACTGAGCCACCCAGGTGCCCAGAAATCCTTAACTTTAAGGTAGTCGACTTTGCAGATTTGACTCGCTTAATAAGAAATCCCTCCCTGTGATCTTTGTGTCTTCAATCCACTTGAACCTCATTTTTGTTATCATATGAGGTAGAAATCCAATTCCATTTTTTCCCCCTTTCCTCTTTGCATTTATATCTAATTACTTAAGTACCATTTATGGGAAAAAACTCCTCTTTCTCCCATTGGTCTGTCCTGCTGCTTTGTCATAAGATAAGTGTCCATAGATTTCAATTTCTTGGCTCTTTATTCTGCTTCTTTTGCCTGTGTGGCTATTGTTGGTCAAAACCACACTATCTTAGTTACTTTGGTCTTTAAAGTCTTTTTTTTTTTTTTAATTTTTAACGTTTTATTTATTTGTGAGAGACAGAGAGAGACAGAATGAGTGTGGGGGAGGAGCAGAGAGAGAGGGAGACACAGAATCCGAAGCAGGCTCCAGGCTCTGAGCTGTCAGCACAGAGCCTGATGTGGGGCTTGAACCCACGAACCGAAAGATCATGACCTGAGCCGAAGTCGGATGCTTAACCGACTGAGCCACCCAGGCACCCTAAGGTCTTTAAAGTCTTTATACCTGGTACAGCAGGCAGCCCCCCCACCCCGCCCCATATTGTTCTTCATGTGTTCTGTCTTTTCTTGGATTTTGCACTTTGTTGGGGGGAGAGGGGGAGCAGGTTTCTTTTCATTCTTTTTTGGGCCTCAAGTGCAAAGGATTGAGTTGACTATAATTCTCTGTTCACGTCATATTATTATTATTATTTTATATGTTTATTTATTTTTGAGAGAGAGAGAGCATGAACCGGGGAGGGACACAGAGAGGGGGTCAGAGGATCTGAAGTGGGCTCTACCCTGATAGGGTGACAGCAGCGAGCCTGATGTGGGGCTCGAACTCATGAACCGTGAGATTGTGACTTGAGCCAAAGTCGGACGCTCAACCGACTGAGCCACCCGGGTGCCCCTGTTCATGTCGTATTGTTATTATTGGTCTGTACAAGGCTCCATTCCTGTTTTATTCATCTATTTATTAATTCTATTTTCTCTATTCTTCACTCCCGTTTCCTTCCCCATGGGCTACCTTCTCATCTTTGTCAGTGTGGATCTTTTTATTTATGTGAGTCCTTTGAAAATGTGTATTGGGGTGCCTGGGTGGCTCAGTCGGTTAAGAGTCCAACTTTGGCTCCGGTCATGATCTCGCGGTTCGTGGGTTCGAGCCCCTTGTCGGGCTCTGTGCTGACAGCTCAGAGCCTGGAGGCTGCTTCTGATTCTGTGTCTCCTTTTCTCTCTGCCCCTTCCCCGCTCATGCTCTGTCTCTCTCTGTCTCTCAAAATGAATAAACATTAAAAAAAAAAAAAAAGAAAATGTATATGGATATATTTTGTACACATGTTTATAATTTTCATCCACGGTTTCTTTGATTTATCTATCTATCTATCTATCTATCTGTCATCCATGGTATTATTTTAAGCTTATCTTGGCTTTTCACTTTTGTACCCCATCCTATGTTCCAAAGATTTATCCGTTACTGTCTAGTTAGTTTTGTAGTACTCCAATATACATTTCACCTACTTGCTTCCCCAGTGATGGAAACTAGCTGGCCTCCAAATAAAGCTGCGTGGAACATCTTTGTCCCCTCGTGGACATTGTGAGATTTCTTAGGTATATATATGCCCAGCAATGGACTTGCTGAGATATAGGGTAGGTGCTACCTAATTTGACCAAGTACTAGACTGAATTCAGAGTGGCTTTATGGGTCTACATTCTCCCTAGGAGGGATCCTGTAACTGTATTTCCCTACCAACATTGGGCATCAGCCAGCTTTCAAATTTTTGCCAGATGGGTATGTGTAAAATCATTTCCATTTGCATGACTTTGGCTACTAATAAGTTTGCCTCTTTTATAAATTGCCTGATTATATCTTTTGTCCATTTTTCTATTGGGGCTCCTCTAATTTGCTTCTTGATTTGCAGTTCTGTGTGTTTTCTTCTAACTTTTAAAAAAATATTTATTTATTTTTGAGAGAGAGAGAGAGATAGAGAGAGAGAGACAGAGCATGAGCGGGGGAGGGCAGAGAGAGAGGGAGACACAGAATCCGAAGCAGGCTCCAGGCTCCGAGCTGTCAGCACAGAGCCCGATGCGGGGCTCGAACTCACAAACCGTGAGATCATGACCTGAGCCGAAGTCGGACGCTCAACCGACTGAGCCACCCAGGCGCCCCTGTGTTTTCTTCTATATATTAGTCCCTTGTCAGTTTAAAAATTGCAAATGCCATCTTCCATTTCTTCATCAACCCATTAACTTTGCTTATAGTGTTCTTTGTTGAATGAAAATTCTAATATTGCTGTAAGACGACGTATCAGTTTATCCATTGTTTTGACTTGTGTCGGTGAGTCTGTCTAGTCCTAGGTCACAAAGACGTTTTAAAATATTTTGTCCTATTAACTTTATTTTTTAAATTTATTTTCCAAAGTTTGTTTATTTATTTTAAGTAATCTCTACACTCAAGGTAGGGCTTGACCTCATGACCCTGAGATCAAGAGTCGTATGTTCTTTCGACTGAGCCAGCGAGGCGCCCCTTGTCCCATTAACTTTATAGTTTGACTTTTTGCATTCAGTTCTTTGAACTATTAGCAGCCCAACTTTGTATGTGATGTTGGGTAGGGTTTCATTATATTTATTTATTTTGAAAGAAAGTGAGCAGTTTCCCCCACAGTGGTTATTTAGTCAGGAACCTGCCATTTTCTCCACTGACCTGTGTGGGGCAATCTTCATCATATGGTGATTTCCCCACATATAGATGAGAATGTCTCTGTGAGCTCTCTCTTGTAGACTCTTGGTTTGTTTTTCTGTTCTTGCATCAAAAACATCTTCCAAAAAAGACAATTCCTATAGAGTAGTTTTAGGTTCATAGCAAAGTTTGAGAGCAAAGTACTGAGATTTCCCATTACCTTGTGCTCCCCACATGCACAGTCTCCCCGGCCAGAGCGGGACATTTGTTACAACTGGCGAACCTCCACTGACACATCATAAGTCACCCCAAATCGGTAGTTTACTTTAAGGTTCACTCTTGGTGGTGTACATTTTATGAATTTGGGCAAATGCGTGAAGACATGTATCCATCATCATGGTATCATATAGAATTATTTCCATTGCCCTGAAAATTCTTGGGGCTCTGCCTAGTCATTCTTCTCCTTTCCCCCTACACCTGTGACAGATGGGTAAGGCCACAGGACCTTTGGGAGTATTATATATTTTTTGTTGTTGTTGTTTTTATTTATTTTTGAGACAGGGAGAGACAGAGCATGAATAGGGGAGGGTCAGAGAGAGGGAGACACAGAATCTGAAACAGGCTCCAGGTTCCGAGCTGTCAGCACAGAGCCCGACGCGGGGCTTGAACTCATGGACCGCGAGATCATGACCTGGGCCCAAGTCGGCCGCTTAACCGACTGAGCCACCCAGGCGCCCCCCCTTTGGGAGTATTAGAAGAAAAAGCTTAGCACATTCGAAGGAAAACAAAAGAAACACTTATTAATCGTTTATTATGTACCAAGTCTCATAAGAACTCTATGAGGCAACTACCATTATTAACCTCAATTTGCAGATGAGGAAGCTGAGATACAGGGTGGTTCATTAGCTCCTCTAAGATCATACAGCTAGTAAGTAGGTGATGGACTGGATTGGACTTCAGGCAGCCTCACTCCAGAATCTACTACCTTAACATTACATTTTTGCCCTGTCATAAAAGCAATCTGGGTGAAATGCGAGTCTGTATCAGCGACAGTTGAGAGACCTCAGGCAAATTTGCTTATTAAAGAACAGTGTGACTCATACCTCTGTTCC
This sequence comes from Panthera onca, assembly GCF_046562875.1. NCBI lineage: Eukaryota > Metazoa > Chordata > Mammalia > Carnivora > Felidae > Panthera > Panthera onca. Next base: position 25,412,905 of record NC_138352.1, on the reverse strand, counting down.
CGTAGATCTCTAAGATATGCTTTAGAAGTACCCATAAGATGTTTTGGATCCAAATGGCTGAAGTTGATTGTTCTGTTGTTCCTGTTGGAAGACCACCTCTGCTGTTGAATGGGTGCCATGGGTTTTAAGCCTGGTGGCCATTCCAGAAACCTCTTCCAACGTAATACCAACCAACATTTATTACGCATTTCCTACCCGTTGATCGCTGTTCCAATGTTACACGAATCAATGCAGGATTTCTCAACTTGCGGCTGGAAAGTACCTTCTGTGGAGGCTGTCCCGTGTACTGGAGGACATTTAGCCATACCCTTGGACCATAGCACCGGATACATTAGCAGCTCTCTCCGTACTTGTGACAGCCAAAAATGTCTCCAGACATTTTCAAATATCCTCTAGGGGTGGAAATCACGCCTAGGTGACCATCATCCAATTTGTATATTTAATTCTTTACCAAAAACCCTAAGAGGGAACTATCATTATTCTCATTGCCATTTCACCAATGAGGAAATGACACTTACACGGAAATTAGGTAACTTTCCCAAAGTTACACCTAACGGGTGCTGCCCGCCGAAAATCAAATCCAGGCCTCTGACTCTGAGCTTTACCCCGAAACTTTGCCGCCTTCCAGCAAACTGTTGATCTAAGGGAACTTGTGTGCCACATGACCCCTTGGGCCCTCAGAAAAATCTCAAAATCATTTCTTGTTTTTTTTTTTTGTTTTTGGCCTGATTCCTGCAGATACTGGGATCTGAAAAGCGGGGCTTGTATACGAATCTTCAATGGCCACCAGGGGACAGTCACTTGCATGGATTTATATATGAACAAACTTGTCTCCGGAGCAAGAGATTGCCAGGTGAAAGGTGAGAAAGAAATGCCTTAAACTTTCTAAGAAGCTTCCCCAAATCCATGGGTTGTCAAAATACTTGTTTAGCTCATTTCTGTAGGAAGACATTCTTTTACTCATCCATCCATCCATCCGTTGATCCATTTACTTCACAACTATTAGCAGAATACCTACAATATGCTAGACGCTGTGCTAAGTGCTAAAAAAAATGAATATGACCCTGTTCAATATGGCTTTTTATTTCCTCAAGAGGCTCATAATCTCATAATGGAGACAGATACGTAAATATACAATGGGGGATATCATAAAGATGTGAATAGTAACTGCCGCCATTTATTGAGTACCAAGTTCGTGGCTGACGTCGGTGCTTTACCTGTATTATCGTATTCAACCCTCACAAGAAGCCTGTGGCATGGATGCAGACGAGGAATCCAAAACTCGGAGGAAAAAAACAAGCTTGCCCCAGATCAGAGCCGCTGAGCGGTGGGGTGGGGATTTGAACCCAGGGCTGTCTGACTCTAGATCACGCGCTCCTAACCAACACGCGGAGTTCTTTTTTTTTTAAATTTTTTTTTCAACGTTTTTTATTTATTTTTGGGACAGAGAGAGACAGAGCATGAACGGGGGAGGGGCAGAGAGAGAGGGAGACACAGAATCGGAAGCAGGCTCCAGGCTCCGAGCCGTCAGCCCAGAGCCTGACGCGGGGCTCGAACGCACGGACCGCGAGATCGTGACCTGGCTGAAGTCGGACGCTCAACACGTGGAGTTCTAAGGGACCACAGAAATAAGAGTGAGGGAAAGCACCACAGACAGGGTGCTGTTCGAGTGTGGTCTTGATGACGCGTCGTTCTACAAGCGGTGGAAGAATGAATGCCATTCTAAGCAGAAGGGACAGCATAGGCAAATTTGCAGAAGGTTGAAGAAAATGGTGTATTGGGGGAATTTCCCCTTGCTGGGTATGGCTGCAGTAGAGCGTGTGGTGTCGGACAGAAGGCTGGTTACTTTGTTTGGGGCCAGATTATCAAGGGTCTTCTGCATCCGGGTAGGAAGTTGACCTTCATCCTATAGAATGCAGGAGGCTATAAATGCACTCTGAGCTGTGGACTGACATGATCAGATGTGTTTCTGAGAAAGATGACTCTAGTCATAGTATGGGAGAAGGTTGGAGGGAAGGGACTGTGTGGAGATGGGGACAAGTGAAGACAGTACCCAGTCTGGAGAACTGCGGTGGTATCTTCAGAATAGCCAAGGACAGGGGGCGCCTGGGTGGCTCGGTCGGTTGAGCATCCGACTTCGGCTCAGGTCACGATCTCACCGTCCATGAGTTCGAGCCCCGCGTCAGGCTCTGTGCTGACTGCTCAGAGCCCAGAGCCTGTTTCAGATTCTGTGTCTCCCTCTCTCTGACCCTCCCCCGTTCACGCTCTGTCTCTCTCTGTCTCAAAAATAAATAAATGTTAAAAAAAAAAAAATTAAAAAAAGAATAGCCAAGAACAGGCAAGTGTGAAGAAAGTCAGGTGGCTATGAGTTTACATGAGGTGACAGGAGGGCAGATAATGAGGCCGGACTTTTAAACTCAGGTCACTGGGTATTTGGAAGTGCCATTAACGGCAATAAGGACCACAGGGGAAGAATAGGGTAGGGTGAGGAACGAAGGGGGAGATGCTGGCTTCAGTTTTGGACCTCTTGAGTGTGGTAGGCAGAATAATGGCCAACCGAACACGTTCACCTCCTAATCCCCGGAAACTGTGACCGTGTCACCTTGCACGGCAAAAGGGACTTTGCAGATGTGATTAAGCTGAGGACCCGAAAAGGGAGAGACGGCCCTGGGTTATCAGATGGGTAATCACATGGGTCCTTAAAAACAGAAACTGTCTTGTCCGTGATCAAAAGGAGATGTGACAATGAGGAGTGCTCAGAAACATGCGACGTTGCTGGCTCTGAAGATGGAGAAAGGGGGTCATGAGCCAAGGGACATGGGTGGCCCTGGGAAGGTGGAACAGGCAAGGATACGGATCCCTCCAGCCCCAGAATCTCCATAAGGGAACACAGCTCTGCGGACACCTTGATTTTAGCCTTGTGAGGTCACATCAGGCTTCCGTCAGATAGTACATTTGCGTTGCGTTCAGCCACTAACCTTGTGGGAATTTGTTACAGCAGCAACAGAAAGCTAATACACTGGGTACGGGAGTCCCAAGGACACCCAGGTGAGGACTGCAGGAGGCAGGTGCAGGTGTGAGTTGCCCCGTGAGTTGACTGCACCATAGGTCTGGGGCTCCAAGCTGCATTGGTTTGGTGGTTATCAATTGGAATGAACGGTGGAGGCGCCCGGCGTGGAGATTTCCCCTGCAAAGCACGAGGCAAGAACGAAAAGTGAAGGGAGGCGAGGGACCCAGGAAGTCACAGCGTGTTAGGTGGGGGCAAAAGGGGCAGGAAAGCGAAAGCGAGTGATGTTCCGTATGCCGGCACTCAGACCGGCTTAAGAAACTTTACTCCCCACCTCCTTGCCCTCCTTGACCTGACCGGAAGTTCTCGTTGCCACGACTGCGTTGAGGAGTAGAGCGGACGGCATGAAAGGAGGAGAGTTTGGAGGTGGAAGGGCAGACAAGGCCTCCAAACTTGAGAGAGTCTCGTGGGGCCCCCGGCAGGGCTGCAACTAGGACAAGGGGAGCTAGGCTCTCACCTCGGGTGTAAAACTTAAGGGCGCACCCCAAACTCCTGGTAATCAAAGATACCACATTTTCACACAATATCTAAAAGGCCAAAATTAATTCATAAAATACATGATGGAAAAAAAATATCCCAAGATCTCTCTCTTCCCCCTAATCCTAGTCCCAGCCTCCTGGCCTACCTGTTCCCCCTGGGTTTCCCCCAATGAATCTTTTCTCAACAATTCCCAATGAATCTTTTAATTCATCCTTCAACTTTCTCCCCCCCCCCCACTTTTTTTTTAAGATTTTATTTTAATTTTATTTTAATTTTTTTTAACGTTTTTATTTATTTTTGAGACAGAGAGAGACAGAGCATGAACGGGGGAGGGGCAGAGAGAGAGGGAGACACAGAATCGGAAGCAAGCTCCAGGCTCTGAGCCGTCAGCCCAGAGCCCGACGCGAGGCTCGAACTCACGGACCGGGAGATCGTGACCTGAGCCGAAGTCGGACGCTTAACCGACCGAGCCACCCAGGCGCCCCAAGATTTTATTTTTAAGCAATCTCTACCCCCGACGTGGGGCTTGAACTCACAACCCCGAGGTCAAGAGTCACACCCTGTATTGACTGAGCCAGCCGGGAGCCCATCAACTTTGTGCTTTCTAATTGGATAAGAGGCCAACGTATATGGAAAAAACGAGTGAAGAAAAGCGTACTTACAGAAGTTAGGGTTGATCTAGCGTATGGTTACGAGCATGGGTTCTGGGGCCAGACTCTAAGGGTCCGAATCCCAGCTCTATCTGCTTGCCATCTGCGTGATCTTGAGCAGGTTACTGAACCCCTCTATGCCTCAGTTTCCTCATCTGTGTAGCGGGGAATAAAGACAGTAGCTGTCTCGCGAAGACGAGTTAATATACACCAAGCACTTCCAATGGGGCCTGGCTCGTTGTTAGTGCTCTATGGAGGTATCGGCTACGGTCATTACTTGGTCTTAGGTTGCGGTCATGACTTGGTCTTAGGTTGTACACTCTGTTGCCTGAGAGGTACTTTGGGGCTGATGGGGCCAACTTTAATGGTCTCATTCCCGAATCTGTGGTGCCTGCTTTCAGTTTCTTCCTTTAAGGTCTATTCTCCCACCTGCTCATCTATTTTCATACCTTCCCAACACTCGCAGGATGGTGGGTGGTAGAAACATGGAGCCTGCCCCCAGCTGTGGCCGTCTCTCAAGTAGTAAAATCCAGAAGTCAGATTCAGAAATCGGTTTTTTAAAAGGAATAAACAAACATTAAAATGCTTTCAATGTTGATTTATTTTTGAGGGGTGGGGGAGGGGCAGAGAGAGAGAGACAGACAGACAGACAGACAGAATCTGAAGCAGGCTCCAGGCTCTGAGATGTCAGCGCAGAGCCCGACGCGGGGCTCGAACTCACGAGCTGTGAGATCGTGACCTCAGCCGAAGTCAGGTGCCTAAGCGACGGAGCCCCCCAGGCACCCCCAGAAATATGGTTAAATGTAAATAAGGGTAGACAACTTGCTTTTCCTTTGGACATAGAAGGGATGAGTCAGGAGAATAGTATCTGGAAGGAATAATGCCATGAAACACGTGCCGTGATTTTCCTGAAATCCACTCAATAGCAAGTATTTTTCAGGCTCAAGAAGGAGGCTTATTAGTGAAATAAGTCATACAGAGAAAGACAGATACCATATGTTTTCACGCTTATGTGGATCCTGAGAAACTTAACCGAAGCCCATGGGGGAGGGGAAGGGGAACAAAAAGTTAACAGAGGGGGAAGGAGGCAAACCATGAGAGACTCTTAAAAACTGAGAATAAACGGAGGGTTGATCGGGAGTGGGGGGGGGGGGCGATGGGCACTGAGGAGGGCACCTGTCGGGATGGGCACGGGGGGTGGTATGGAAACCAATGTGACAATAAATTTCATATTAAAACCAACAAATAAATAAATAAAAAAAAGAAGGAGGCTTATTAGAGATGAGCTGTCTAGCGCTTGGACCCCAAGGCTGAGTTGTAGGGTTAGAGCCAAGGTCTCTGCGTTGCTGGCTCTCTCAGGGACCCACGGTCAGGGAGTTCTGTGCTGCAGGCTCATGGAGCTGTTGGTGAGCCTGTAGGGGTGCTGGGCCAGGCGGAGGCCTTCTAGGGTCTCCCTTGATGGGCGTGGCTTCTGTGCCGGGCTGTAGAACTCCACCATAACCTGCCTTCGTGCCCCTCCCCACCCCTTTCAGAGTGGGATGTCGAGACAGGGAAGTGCCTGAAGACGCTTAAACACAAAGACCCCATCTGGGCCGCCAGGATCAATGACAGCTACATCGTGAGCAGCTGTGAGCGGGGGATAATCAAAGTGTGGCACACTGTCACGGCCCAGCTGGTAAAGGTGAGAGAGCAGTGGGCTGGCGGGGGCGGGGAGGGGGGAGGGGGGACCGATGGTCATGGACGGGAGGAGACTCACGGTCTCCCCCATAGAGCTCTTCAGACCATCCTAAAGGTACCGTGTTAGAGTCACCCAAAGGGTGGTCCTGAAGAATTTTAGGGGAAACTCCCCTCCCACTACCCCCCCCCCCCCAAAAGAGGGCCATTCTGAGACTGTGGAGGGTCAGGGATCATGTGACTTACGTTGTCACGCAAGTGGTGGTAGCAGGCTACGTTCTGACTCCGTATGATATACGGGCTCAGGGTCTTTTAACAGTGGCTTTTCCTTTTCCAGAACATTCTACCCTGACTCTTGCATGGGGTAAGGAAATGAACAGAGTCACAGTAGTTTTTCTCCTTACTCTCTGGTGAAAAGAGAACAGTGGCTGCTCTTGAAAGCGACTGAATGCTCACACACACCCAAAGTGTTGCTAGAGTCGAAACCTCCTGGCTCTAGCGGGCGGTGGTGAGATACATTTGTGCCGGGAACACAGGAGCACAGCGAGAAGCTGCTGGGCCGGCTGGTGCATTTTCTTCCCATCAGTATTGTTGTCACCATGGTCTAACCAGCAGTTGCAGGCACGGGGAGGCCCCAAGTGTCCTGCGGTCCTGGCAGGGACCTGGGGTTGGAACACACCTGACCCTTCACCTTGTGGCAGAAGACAATGGTGAATTCTGGCCCTCTCCCGGACTCCAGGAAGATGAGGCCTGCCCCAGCCACAGAGCCCTCAGGAGCAAGGCTCTCCTTAACCATTCCTTCACTGGGGAGAGAGCTCTGGAGAGAGGGAGGCATGGACACCACTGGCTTTTTCAGAACAAAAGCAAAGAATGGCGGAGCGTGTTGGGATTCATCCAGAGAAGCCCCCAGCTTTGGGCCTTGGAGGACTCACAGTCCGAGTTGCAGATGGGCTGAAAACAGAGGCATCTTCTCTTGCAGACTCTCATTGGCCACGAGGGAGCCGTGAAGTGTCTGTGCTTTGACCCGTGGCATCTCGTCTCAGGAGGTGCAGATGGCCTGGTCATGGCCTGGAGCATGGTGGCAAAGTACGAGCGGTGCCTCATGGCCTTCAAGCATCCGAAGTAGGTGCCAGGAAAGCCCTGGTTGATGGATGTGGGACTCTCTCCTTTTCCCTCACAGCCTAGATTTTGTAACAACGGTACTAGATGTGGGTCAGGCTCATGACACATGTGACACATTTATATCCGTTATCAGACGACATTAGGCGCGTTCCGGGTGGTATGGCCACACGCTTCCATCTGTTTATGAATATTGGCAGAGCCATCCCAAATAATGCCAATGCCAGTAAACTGAAAATTCTTGGAGTTGGTCTTTACCCCAGGCCTCTACTTAAAATCATCCAAGTGCCAAAGATTTAAAAATAACCAAGGGGTTAAAGAAGGAGCTTTCTTACAAGTCTGCCGGCTACATTCTATTCCAGGACGGCAAACGTCTCATTTTACAATTCCAATCCCAGTTTAGTGGTGGTGGCTGCTTGGAGCCAGTGGAGAAGTAGTCTGAGGTCACATTTGAGCTTGTTTGCAGAGGATCTTGTGGTCAGTTAATGGTTCTGCCACGGCCACGGGTTTTTGTAGGCTGTGTGACGTCACTCTTGTACCGCGTGAACAATGCTTCTTCCCCTGCGTGCGTTATCAAAAACTCTAGGGAAACAAGATGCTACCCTAGTTGACTAAAAGAGTGAATGGATCTTCTAGGGGACCTATCACCGAGAGTTATTTAGTAAAATATGGCCCTAGATTTCCTCGTGTCTTCGTAGGGACCTCTTGAGCCGGCACGCTGGCCTTGTGGGAGGTGGAAGGGGATTTGAGTTACATGTGTGTGTTTACTCTTTGTGGTGTGTGACCGCGTTATTGGTGAGTGGGTGCTGCGAAGGGCTTCTGTTCAGTGATTTATCTGGGGTTATCAATAAGCCTCTTAGCATGTTGTCTGGATTATCAAAACTTACGAAAGGGAAGAGTCAGGCTTTAGGATGTCGCCTGAAAGTTGTAATTATATGTTTTTATTTTATTTATTTATTAAATGTTTATTTATTTAGTTTGAGAGAGAGCGCGCGAGCATAAGAAGGGGAGGGGCAGGGAGAGAGAGGGAGACACAGAATCCGAAGCAGGCTCCAGGCTCTGAGCTGTCAGCACAGAGCCCGACGCGGGGCTCGAACCCACGGACCGTGAGATCATGACCTGAGCCCAAGTCAGAAGCTTAACCGACTAAGCCACCCAAATGCCTCTTATTTTCACTTTTAGATGGGGCGACCAGTTGATCGACTGATCTATCCATCACAGGAGCCACATTGACCTCTTTGCTGTCCTTTGAACGTGCTAAGCATGCTGTAGCTTTCAAGGTCTTTGTTGTTTCTGTTTTGCTAGTGGTTGGGGCCTTGAAATGTCTTAATCTGACCAGGGCTAAGGCCGAATGGTATGGGGTGAATGTCATTCTGTTAACACATTATATCAATAATCATACTCCAAAACCTGAGCTGACACTCACCTTTTCATCAGATATTTATTGAGGACCTTCTACGAGCTGGGCCTTGTGTTAGGTGCTGGGCATGCAGAGATGAGTAAGAGACAGGTTGTGAGAATTTAACAGTGTACCTGAAGTTTGTGTATGTGTGTGCGAGGGGAGGGGAGACGATGGAGATAGAGGGTGGTTTTGTGGAGAAGGTAGCACATGAGCAAGGCCACAGACGGACCTGGATGGATACAGATGGCAGGGATCCAAGGGCTTGTTTGACACATAAGATCTAACAAATTGGTGGCATCAGATTCAACTTAAAGAAAAATTTTAAGTTTATTTATTTTGAGCGAGAGCGCACGAGCTTGAGCAGGGGAGGGGTAAAGAGAGGGGGAGAGGAATAATCCCAAGCAGGCTTCGAGTTGTTGGCACGGAGCCGGGTGCGGGGCTTGGACCCGCGAACCACGAGATCAGGACCTGAACCAAAGTCGGATGCTTAACCGATTGAGCCACCCAGGCGCTCCCGAATTCAACTTTTTAGTATCGTTAACAGGAATGGGGTAATTACATTTTGTAGCTGAATACTCCACACGTCTGGAGGCCCGCTTGGCTGCAGCCGTTGTGGGAAGGTTTTGTGGGAAGCATCTACATCACCTGGCCCTCTCTCTTCTGCTGGTCACCACCAAAGGGAGCTCACACATTTCGTCCCTGGGTAAAACTTTCCTTCGGGACGTTTCACTGGAAGAATGAAAGCCGCTCATTTAAGATCCCAAAGGAACTGCTTAAACACTGGGTTTTTGCTTCCTATAAAGATGATCATTTCCCCATGTGTGGATTTCTTTCTTCACTGATGCTAGGGACGCCTGGCTGGCTCCATTGGTGGAGCGTGACTCCCGATCTCGGGGTTGTCGGTTCGAGCCCCGTGTTGGGTGTAGAGATCACTGAAAAATATCTAGTGATACTATCTGAAAAGGCATCAAAACAGTAAGTTCTCAGCATGACTTTTTCAGAAGTCATTAGCTAGGAACCAAATTGTAAGAGAAAAGCGTGATCACCTCTGGATCAGAACCCGCCCCCCCCCCCCCCCCCGGCCAAAAAAACCCAAACAAATAAAAAACAAAACAAAACAAAAATGCAAAAGCACAAAACCCGTGACAGAAGCCTCTGTGTTTCGCCACCTTGTGGCACTGTGACAGGACTGCAGGAAAAATAACCACGGGATGGGAGGAGAGAGGACAGCCACGTCTTGAAGGTGAATGGCGGTCGTGACCGCTGCCTCCCCACCATACACAAAATACCCCACGCTACCAACACACCCAAGCCTTCCAGCAACACATGGGTACAGCCTGCCGCTCTGTTCTCTTCCAGGGAGGTGCTTCATGTGGCTCTTCTCTTCCTCCGGGTCATCAGCGCCTGTGCCGACGGCAAGATCCGCATTTACAATTTCCTAAACGGGAACTGTCTGAAGGTGATGAAAGTCAATGGCAGAGGTGACCCCGTGCTGTCCTTCTTTATTCAGGGCAACAGGTGGGTGGTAGGTGTGGAGGTCAGAGCCGTGAGCAATTCTGTTTGGATGATTTTCTGCTCCCCTGGGACACCAGCCTTGGCTTTGCTGGCAGGAGGAGAGGGTGGGCAGGGCTCTCCTCCAATTTTGGCGGTAGAAGGGTAATATTTTGGCGGTAGAAGGGTAATATTTTGGCTATACAGGGGTAATATTTTGGGTAATATTTTGGCGGTAGAAAGGTAATGGTCTTGAGGGGGACTAATCGGACTTTGCACAAAGCTTAGCAGTCGGGGTTCACATTGCTTTTAATTTGTTCCGGATGTCTGGGCAAGTCAGGCCGTGAGTACAGTTAAGGCACTGCCGTGAATGTGTACACCCTGCTTGGCTCCCTGGCCCTGCCTTCTCTGACCATCTGTCTCTGATGCCCACTTCTTTTTTTTTTTTTTTTAATGTTTATTTTTGAGAGAGAGAGAGAGAGAGAGAGAGAGAGAGACAGAGCGTAAGCAGGGAAGGCGCAGAGAGAGAGGGAGACACAGAATCCGAAGCAGGCTCCAGGCTCCGAGCTGTCAGCACAGAGCCTGACTAGGGGCTCGAACTCAGGAGCTGTGAGATCACGACCTGAACCGAAGTCGGGAGCTTAACCGGCTGAGCCACCCAGGTGCCCCTTCTGATGCCCACTTCTAACGCAAGGAGACTTCTGGGAGGGTGGGGGATGGCTATAGCGGCCGGTCCAGTGTCCATTGGGGAAGAACCGAGCCGGTGGGTTTACAGAAACCAGAACAATGACTAATTATATATAGTATTACACTTGCTATATGCTAGGTTCGGGGTGATATTATGTGAAAATACCCAAATAGAATTGTCTTTTACACAGATCACTTGAGACATCAGTTAATCTCCCTGAACCATATTGCCTTCCTTTTTTTTTTTTTTTTTTTTTTTTGGTAAAGAACAAAAACCTGATGTTTTATTTATTTATTATTATTTTTAATTTTTTTTTACATCTATTTATTTACTTGGAGAGCGAGAGAGTGGGGAAGGGGCAGAGACAGAATCCTGAGTAGGCTCCGTGCTGTCAGCCCGACACGGGGCTTGATCCCATGAACCACGGGATCGTGACCAGAGCTGAAGTCGGACGCTTAACCGACTGAGCTACCCGGGTGCCCCACAGCTGTTCTGTTTAAATTTAGGGCATGCTCAGAGACTTTGGGGGTGGTGGAGGGACAGGGGGAGCAAAGTCCTCTGTTACAGTTTTCCTCATCCCCATCACAGCAATAGAAACATGGTATTTGGATACTGTGCTTGAGAAAAAGGGTGAACTTCAAGACGGTGGGGTGCAGAGTAGCTAAGTTTTCTGCGTTGGGCACCCTAGGAACTTGGTACTCACTCCGTGAATGGAAATTCACTTAAAAATATTTTAACTTGGGGGCCGCCTGGGTGGCTCAGTCGGTTAAACGCCAGAATTCGTCTCAGGTCATGATCTAGCGATTTGCGAGTTCGAGCCCCACATCGGGCTCTCTGCTGGCAGCACAGAGCCTGCCTTGGGTCCTCTGTCCCTCCCTCTCTCTCTGCCCCTCTCCCACTGGTTCCCTCTCTCTCTCTCTCTCCCTCTTTCAAAATAAATAAACTTAAAAAAATATTGTAACTTGGAAAGTAAAGTAATCAGAACACATGGCCGCGCTGACACTTAATTTTAAAGGAAACGACCCTCACCGCCCCGCCGGCTACCTTTCATCACTCCAGATCCTTCAGTAGCCGACACCATCCTGCTTGTACAGTCTCTCCCCCCGGGCGCCGTTCCCTTGGCCTCGGCATTGGACACGGCCGTGATTGACGTGCCTTATTTGGAGGCCCGGGCAGTGGCGGCCTTCATGCTCCTTTTGTGGGCGATCTTGTTGCTTTTGTTCCAGGATGGTGATCAACACAGAGAGCAATATTCTCATGTTCCAGTTTGAGAATGTTAAGTGGCAGTACTCCCTGGACAAGGCCAAACAAAAGAAGAAGGAGAAAGAAGAGGACAGGGAAGAAAACGGCCTTGTGGAAGTTCTCTCCAGGTCTAGCACTCAGGTTTCCAGCCTGAAGGACTCGTTATCCAGTCAACAAACCGTGACCCAGGAGTCCCTGTTAAGTAAACCAGGCAGGTCCCGAGTTTTCCGGAGGACAACCAGGTTACTTACAGGTAAGAGAACTGAATCCCAGGCCACCTCAGTGTACCCGATGGAGTGGATGAGAGGGTGGCAGGATGAGTTTCTTTGTAGGGAAAGAACGAGCATACAAGTTGGGGAGGGGCAGGGAGGGAGGGAGACACAGAATCCGAAGCAGGCTCCAGGCTCCGAGCTGTCAGCACAGAGCCCGACGTGGGACGTGGGGCTCGAACCCACGAACCGCGAGATCATGACCTGAGCCCAAGTTGGATGCTTAACTGACTGAGCCACCCAGGCGCCGCAATGATTTATTTTATTTAAGTTCATTTATTTATTTTGAGAGAGAGAGAGAGAGAGAGCGAGAATGGAGGAGAAGCAGAGAGAGAGAGAGGGAAAGACAGGATCCCAAGCAGGCTCCACACTGTCAGCACAGAGCCCCATGCAGGGCTCAAACTAAGGAACCGTGAGATCATGACTTGAGCTGAAAAGAGGAGTCGGATGCTTAAGCCACTGAGCCACCCAGGCGCCCACCAATGATTTCTTGAAAATGTAAATCTTCACCTTTAAGGAAGGTGGGAGCCCATTCTTTTTGATTCACCAACTGGTTAGCCAACTCAAGAGAATCTCCCGATTTTCAAGGCCTAGGTTTACAAACGTATTAGAATCTTTATACAGTAGATAACTAATATCTACTCTATACTTGCCATGAATACAAAAAGCAACCAACATCTGCGCCCATCCAAACATACATTACATAATTATTTCCTTAAAACAGAGGCAAGATATTATTGTACCACAGAAAAATGAGCTATGCAGAATGTATTATCTCGAGAGCCTGATTGATAACATGCGTACCCAGAAAATATTAGTTATAAAGCAGATACGTGTGTGTGTGTGTGTGTGTGTGTGTGTGTGTGTGCGTGAGTGCTGTTGGGAATGCTATTTATAAGACGCACAGAGAATAAATTAGGAGTGGGGTACAGTAGCCAGACTCCTTCCTTTTACCTGTCCCTGATTTTGGCATGGATAACTGGATCCCCAGATCTAAAGAGAACATCAAGAGATCACGTCCAGGCAAACACTACAAATGATCAGCTCTCTCTTGAGGAGACCAAGAGGTTTAGGTGGTGCTTAAAGCTTGGCAATCAGTAGGAAAAGTGGGTGAGAGGAAGGGCAGGAGGGGATGTAGATCTCAGTCTCCGGATGACTTACCTAGTGTGACACAACAACAAACAAGGTGATAGTCTGGGTGAAAATCATTCGATGACCAGCTATGCGCCCCGCCCCCCCCCCCCCTTATGTTGACCTAATCGAATTATATAATTACTGTGACTTCCTCCTCAATCTTCAGTAGGAGTGTTAACAGAGGCACCTCAAACTCAAGGAAAGTCAAAATCACCCCGAAGATACGGCAAGAAGAGGGCGAGTCCTGTTTGTAAGGAAACAAGGGGGCATAGATGGTGGGCAAGAGAGTTTGGAAGCAAAAATCCTTGCAGGGGATACGACAAACAGTGATACTTTATTCTGGATCAGGGGCAAGATCCTCTCTCTCTCTCTTGCTCGCTCACTTTTCCCCATCTAGTTTTTCAGCAAGCCCATGACCTTGGTTATCTTTGAGAATTCAGAATGGATAAAATGTCTGGCTTTTCTTAAGGGTGATTGGTTTTTCCTTCATTGTTCCCTTACGCACAGCCTGAGAACTTCTGTAAGAGCTGCCTTTTCAGTTTTGGTCTCACAGCCTGCCTCCTCCCTGCCACTGAGACTTCTCACTTCTGGGACTATTGCGTCATCAGGAATAGAATGTCCCTTTGTTGTTTTGGAGAGACTGTGGTAAAGATTTAAAATGCCTTTCAAATATTTTTGGTTAATAGGATAGCACTTGAGTCGAACTCCCTGCAGAGACTAGCTTCAAGGTGAAGTTTCAGGAGGGCTCTACTAACAAGGGCTCTACTATATCCTTGAATATACGTACGTTTATGTACCTGTACAGGTATACCTGCAAGGGTAAAGTCTTAGCAGTGGCGTTGCCAAGATAGGGATGAGGATAACGGCCCTTAACAGTTAGAAAGGTATCGGGGCACCTGGGTGGCTCAGTAGGTTAAGCGTCGCACTTCGGCTCAGGTCATGATCTCACAGTTCGTGAGTTCAAGCCCCATATGGGGCTCTCTGCTGTCAGCACAGAGCCTGCTTCAGATCCTCTGTCTCCCTCTCTCTGCCCCTCCCCTGCTCTCACACACTCTCTCTCTTAAAAATAAATAAACATAAAAAAATTGGAAAGATATTGATATCTCACCCCTATGTTTATTGCAGCATTATTTACGATAGCCAAATTATGGAAGCAACCCAAGTGTCCATCAGTAGAAGAATGGATAAAGAAGATGTGGGTTGTGTGTGTGTGTGTGTGTGTATTTACTTGCATATATACATATACTATATACAAATATATACATGTATATACCCCACATATATACATTATATATATTTGTGCATACACACACACATACACACACTGAAATATTACTCAGCCATAAAAAGAATGAAATCTTGCCATTTGCAACAACACGGATAGATCTAGAGGGTATAATGGTAAGCGAAATAAGTTAGAGAAAGACAAATACTGTATGATTTCACTCATATGTGGAATATAAGAAATCAAAGGAACAAAGAAAAAAAGATACCAAACAACAGACCCTTAACTATGGAGAACAAACAGATGGTTGCCAGAGGGGAGGTGACTGGGGGGATGGGTGAAATAGGTAAAGGGAATTAAGAGTACACTTATCTTGATGAGCACTGAATAATGTACAGAATTGTTGAATCATTTATTGTACAGTTGAAACTAACATAACACTCCATGTTAACTATACTGGAATTAAAATAAAAAAAAATAATACCAAAAGAGGGGAACGCTAACATAGCTGATTGGATTTGGAAAAAAATTAGAAAGATATTGCCATAGTTATCCTTAAAAATGATATACCAATTTACAGTCCCACCAACAGTGCATGAGAGCTCCCACCACACCCAGGCACGTCCAAACTGGGTGTTAGCCATCATTTTGTACTTGCTTATATGGTAAGTAAAAATAGTTTCTGCATTTCTTTGAGGTGGGTCGCTAACAAGCTAAATGTCCACCAGCGGGCAGTGATGAAGTAGATATGGAAAAATTCACACTATGGAATACTCGCTAACAGCTACAAATTGTATCATGAGGACCTACATGTATTGACTTGGAAAGAGATCCATGATATATTATTATATGAAGAAAGACACCCTAGTGAACAATGAGTTATCACAATTCCTTTTTTAAAAAATTTGGGGGGTGCCTGGGTGGCTCAGTTGGTTGAGCGTCCGACTTTGGCTCAGGTCATGATCTCACGGTCTGTGGGTTCAAGCCCCACATTGGGCTCTGTGCTGACGGCTTGGAGCCTGGAGCCCGCTTTGGATTCTGTGTCCCCCCTCCCCGCCCCCGACCCCGTTCCTCCCCTGCTCGCACTCTGTCTCTCTCTCAAAAATAAAGATTAAAAAAAAATGTGAGTTTGTTGACACACAATGTTACATTAGTTTCAGGTAAATGACATACTGTTTTGACAAGTTAACACATTATGCTATGTCCCCATTACATTGCTATTACAATATCATTGACTGTATTCCTTATGCTGTGCCTTTTATTCCCATGACTTACTCATTTAGTAACTGGAAGCCTGTATCTCCCACTCCCCTTCACCCATTTTGCTCATTCTTCCCCCACCCCCTTCCCTCTGGCAACCATCTCTGTATTTATAGGTCTGATTCTACTTTTATTCATTTATTGTTGTTGTTGTTGTTGTTGTTTAAGATTCCACTTTTGAGTGAAATCTGGTGGTATTTGTCTTTCTTGGTTTGACTTGTTGCACTTAGCATCATACCCTCCAGGTACTTTCTGTGTTGTCTCAAATGGCACGATCTCATTCTTTTTATGGCTGCTTAAACATCTTCATAATCCATTCGTCTATTGTTGGACATCTACATCGCTTCCATATCTTGGCTATTGTAAATAATACTATAATAAACATAAGGATGCATATATTGAATTAGTGTTTTTGTTTTCTTTGGGTAAATATCCGATAGTGGAAATACTCCATACTGTTTTCCACCATGGCTCCACTGATTTGCATTCCTATGAACAGTGCACGAGAGTTCCTTTCTCTCCACATTCTTGCCAATGCTTTTATCTTGTATTTTTTATTTTAGTCATTCTGACAGGTGCAAAATGGTATCTCATTGTGGTTTTGATTTGCATTTCTCTGCAAATTATTAGAGATGTTGAGCATCTTTTCATGCATCTGTTGACCATCCGTGTGTCTTCTTTGGCAAAATGTCTGTTCAGGTCCTCTACCCATTTTTTAAATTGGGTTGTTTTTTTGGTGATGAGTTGTGTAAGTTCTTTACGTATTTTGGATATTAACCCCTGGTCGGATAGATCATTTGCAAATATCTCCCACCATTCAGTAGGTTACCTTTTTGTTTTCTTGGTGGTTTCCTTTGCTGTGTGCAAAAGCCTTTTATTTTGATGTAGTGCTGATGTTCCCACCCCCTGCTTTTTTTTTTTTTTTTTTTTTTTTTGCTTTTGTTCCCCTTGCCTTAGGAGACCTAGGAGATGTATCTAGAAAAATCTTGCTACGACTGATGTCAGACAGATTACTGCCTGTGTTCTAGGATTTTTATGGCTTCGGGTCTCACATTTAGGTCTTTAATCCATTTTGGGTTTATTTTTGTGTGTAGTGTTAAAGGGTGGTCCAGTTTCATTCTTTCACTTGTAGCTGTCCAGTTTTCCCAGCACCATTCATTGAAGAGACTGTTTTTCCCCATTGTGCATTCTTGCTTTCTGTGTCATAGATTGACCATATAATTACGGGTTTATTTCTGGGCTCTGTGTTCTGTTCCATTGGTCTATGTCTCTCTTTCTTTTTTTTGAATGCCAGCACCATACTGTTTTGATTACTACAGCCTTCTAGTGTATATCAAAATCTGAATTCTGATACCTCCAGCTTTGTTTTTCTTTCTTAAGATGGCTTTGGCTATTTGAGGTCTTTTGTGGCTGCATACGTATTTCAGTGTTTTTTCTTCTAGTTTTGTGAAAAATGCTGTTGGTATATTGTTCAGGGATTACACTGAATCTGTAGATGGCTTTGGGAAATATGGATATTTTAACAATATTAATTTTTCCAGTCCGTAAGCACGGAATACCTGTTTTCTGTCATCTTTAATTTCTTTCATCAATGTCTTATAGTTCAGAGTTTAAGTCTCATCTCTTTGATTAAATTTATTTCTAGGTATTTTATTATTCTTGGTGCAATTGAAAATGGGAGTGTTTTTAAAATTCTTCTTTCTGCTGCTTCATTATTAGTGTATATAAATGCTACAAATTTCTGCTACTAATTTTGCATCCTGCAACTTTATGGAATGCACTCACTACTTCCAGTAGTGTTTTGGTAGTCTTAAGGATTTTCTATGTATAGTATCATGTCATCTGGAAATAGTGACAGTTTAACTTCTTTACCAACGTGGACACTTCTTATTTCTTTTTCTTATCTGATTGCTATGGCTAGGACTTCCAGTACTACGTTGAATAAATGTGGTGAGAGTGGACATCCTTGTCTTATTCCTGATCTTAGGGTAAAAGCTTTCAGTTTTCACCATGGAGTATAAAATGTTGGTTGTGGATTTTCATGTCTGGCCTTTATTATGTTGAGGTATGATCTCTCTGCCCCCACTTTCTTGACACAATTCCTTTTTTTAATGTTTTTATTTTTTATTTTTGAGAGAGAGAGAGCGAGAGACAGAGTATGAGTGGAGGAGGGACAGAAAGAGTGAGACATAGAATCTGAAGCAGGCTCCAGGCTCTGAGCTGTCAGCGCAGAGCCCGATGTGGGGCTCAAACCCACAAATTGTGGGATCGTGACCTGAGACGAAGTCAGATGCTTAACTAACTGAGCCACCCATGTGCCCCCAAACAATTCCTTTTTCTAAAGGAGAAAAACTGTGTGTTTTCATGTACACACATACACACACACACAGAGTGGTTGATTCTGGGATTAAAAAGGACAGTGGGGAAGATTTTAACATCTTAATTTTATTTAGTTTTATATGCTTTAGTAAAAATATTTAATATTTTACTATTTACTATTTTAACATCAATTTAACAATATTTAATCATCAATTCAATATTATAATTATTAAATACTATTTAATGTAATAATTTAACATTTAATAATTTAATAAAATGTTATTTATTTAACAAAGTGGACAGGGAGATATTTGAAGCTTCATCCCATCTTAGTATGTCCATACACAAACATCTTGGGATAAAACCTATTTTGTCAAGGAAAATTATATGTTCAGCACACTGTTGCATTTTATTTTCTAGTTATGCATTGGTATAGTTTGGGGTACAGATTGTTTTTGATGTTTATTTATTTTTGACAGAAAGAGAGAGAGAGAGAGGGAGAGAGAGAGAGACAGCACAAGTGGGGGAGGGGCAGAGAGAGAGGGAGAGACAGAATATGAAGCAGGCCAGGCTCCGAGCTGTCAGCACAGAGCCCGACCTGGGGCTCGAACCCACGAACCGCGAGATCATGACCTGAGCCAAAGTTGGACGCTTAACTGACTGAGCTACCCAGGCACCCCACGTACAGACTTTTAATTGTTAGGTCAGACTAGACAATGACTTTCATGACTCAGTTATTCCTTTCGTAAAATGGGGATAATGCTTTCAGTGTATCTATGAGGTATTAGAGGGAGTGAAAAGCCCAAGTGAAAGAGAGATAATAGATTTGCTCACATGTGAAGACATCTTTGTTACTTCTAGGTATTAGGCGCCTTGGAAGTCTTGACCGTCATGCAGCATGTCAGAATGAATCTCTTATCCCTGTCAAGTGACTTTTAGAACTGCTGCTATTGTTAAAAAACATTTTAGGAACTCTTGTTCAGGAAGTGCCTTTTTTGGTCACATTGTGATATATTTAGGCTGTATATTTTGATGCAGTTTTGAGTTTGGAAAATGTCCAAAGATCATTTGGAATCAAATTTGATAAATAATTAATAAGATAGAGGTCAAACTTTGTGATGCAGTTTTTGTTTAAAAATAGAGATCGGGGGGCGCCTGGGTGGCTTGGTCGGTTAAGCGTCCGACTTTGGCTCAGGTGATGATCTCACGGTTCGTGAGTTCGAGCCCCGCGTCGGGCTCTGTGCTGACAGCTCAGAGCCTGGAGCCTGTTTCAGATTCTGTGTCTCCCTCTCTCTCTGCCCCTCACCTGTTCATGCTCTGTCTCTCTCTGTCTCAAAAATAAATAAACGTTAAAAAAAAATTAAAAAAATAAATAAATAAAAATAGAGATCGGTGGGGCACCTGGTGGCTCAGTCGGTTAAGCGACCAACTCTTGGTTTCAGCTCAGGTCATGATCTCACGGTTCATGGGACTGAACACCATGTCTGGCTCTGTGCTGACAGTGCTGAGCCTGCTTGGGATTCTCTCTCTCCCTGTCTCTTTGCCCCTCCCTTGCTTGTGCTCTCTCTCAAGATAAATAAACATTAAAAAAAAATGGAGATTTGTTACTATAAATTTATAAGGCCTATTTTGTGTGAATCATAAATGAGGTAGAAAGCACCTTCCCACAGGGAAGTCACAAAATGTGTGGAACATTGGGATTACATATGTTCCCTCCAAAATATGCATATCTAGAGCTGAATACACACTTGTACACAAATACCAGTATATTTCGTAAAAACTTGTCGTGTTGAATATGTCATAATTTCTAGCGTTATAGAGGATTTTTGCCCGCATGACGGCATACCCATTGGACAACAAAGACCTCAGATGGGTTTAACTTCCATGCATAACGAATTACTATTTTTCATGGAACACTCTGACTTGCTTTTGTTTTCTTTTTTTGAAAAACCAGATGATGAGAAAATTCAAAAAGAAAGACGCCCCGTAGACATGATCAAACGCTCGAAGAAAAAGTCCTGGCAAATCCCTATGTCACCTGACCAGTTCCTACTGACCGTTAATGCCCTGCAGCAGGCCCATAATTCGGGGGCATTTGCCTATCCCCGTAGGCCGCAAACCCAAGTCATCGATGCCCAGGGACCTTCGATTCCACACCCAAGGAAGGTCTTGAGTTTCAAAGGAAAATCAATCCAACACGCAGTTGATAGGTTGAGGCGCAGCGAACCTCCCATAGATGTGAAACAAACCAACATTCCCCTGGAGATCCAGAAACCGCAGCCCAACCTGAAGAACTCTTTGCACAGTCCCCGAGTCCAGTCCACCATACCCCAGCCCGTGATAATCCACCCCCGACTCACCGGCAGCTGCAAGGGTGAAGACCAAGTGACCAGCTCCATCGACGGGACCGTGCGCGCCTTCAGCCCATTAACCAGCACGCAGGTCATTAAACCGAACCGCATGCTGGCCCCACCAGCGGGCATGACAACCAAATCTGTCAAGAGAGAACGACCTCACTTCTGTACGACCCTTGATCCCTTTAGAGCGAACACTCAGTTCATGTTGTTGACTGTAAGGGAGGAGAAAGAGTACAGGGAGGCCAAGAGGAAGGAGCATCAGGCCAGGAAGCCCACTGAAGTGCTCGATCCAGAAAAAGCCAGCAAATCTGCATGGATCAGGAAGATCCAAGGCCTGCCTATAGATAATTTCCTGAAGCAAGGGAAAATAGCGGCTCCTGAACTTGGACAAAACATGTTTATCTGAACCAGCCTTGGGGCATGAACATCTTACAATAAACAGAAAACCAAGTGGATGTTGGGGTTTGGCTACTTGTTTTCTTTGTTTGTTTGTTTGTTTGTTTTGGACTGGCCCTTGGCAATGTGGGGAGTCCGAATTATCTTCCTAGAAGCCAAAGAATGGATATAATCAAAGTAAGAAAAGAGGGGGAGCTGGGAGCTGGGAGCGATTGGCATCTGTGTTCCCACTGAAAACCACTGAAACTTATGAAAGCCCAACTTCACTGGTGGGAGATGGGAAAGTGATCATTGGAAATTGAATACCACTCATCATTACCAGTTCAGGGCTACCATTCTGATCGCACATGAATGATGGGATTGTGTTAGAATAATGCATTGGAATTCTCTGGTATTTTTGCACGGAAGCCTGATGAAGTTCAATGAGCTCAGTTAAGCATCTAAAAGGAGATACCCTCAATGGGGTTGACCTATTGCATTGGAGAACGTTATGCGTTCTTTTCCTTCTCAGGGCTCTTATGGAAGAGAATTAGGCATAGACATCTTTTCTTCGAAGAGGGACACTAATATCAAGTGTGTGGATGTTTCTACTTAGACCTTCCAAGATGGTGTCAGGGACCAGGCAGGTAAAAGAGGGCGGCACGCTACCGGAGCGATGGCCCATCGGAGAGCTCAAGCCTCCTACTCCGTGGCTCAGCATGACCATAGGATGGTGTGAGATAGTAGAAAATATAGATTGGTCTCTGCCCCCAGTTCCTGGCACAGAGCTCCTGAAACGCTTATAAATTCCTAAGTGATACGAACACCAGGAACATCTCTTCTCTTTAACGAGGCGACTCAGAGTGGGCTCCTGGATGGGTCCTCGATGGGGGCTGGTCGGTCACCAGAAAGCTTGGGGATTTTAGCCCCACCCCACATCCTCTCCAGAGAGGAGAGAGCTCCAGAGAGGAGTTAATGATCCATCATGCCTACGGTGATGAAACCTCCGTAAAAATCTCAACAGTATGGGGTTCAGAGTGCTTCCAGATTGGTGCACACATCCATGCACTGGGAGGGTGATGCACCCCAACTCCATGGACCCTCCCAGGCCTTGCCCATATGTGTCTCTTTGTCCGGTTGTTCATCTGTATCTTTTAATAAGCTGGCACATGTAAGTGTTTCCTCGAGTTCTGTGAACTCCTCTAGCAAATTACTTGAACTCAAGAGGGAGGGTCATCGGAACCTCAAATCTATAGCCAGTTGGTCAGGAGCGCAGTGATAAACTGGGCATGTGAAGAATGAGTGTATGTGAGAGACAGAAAGAGAGAGGGAGAGCTGGCACGCACGAGAGTCTTCTGGGACTGAGCCCGTAACCTGTGGGATCTGGCTCTATCTCTTTAAAATGTCAGAATTGAATTGAATTGTAGGACACCCAGCTGCTGTCACTGAGAACTGCTTGGTGTGGGGAAGGAACTCCCACACATCTGGTGACCAGAAGTGAAGTGTTTTATGTGAAGAGTAAGAGAGACAGACAGCAGAGAAGTACAGTAGGGAAGAAGTGGGCTTTTCCCTGCACAGCAGAGAGACTGAACTGAGACTTTCCTATACAGGTGGTAATGAATTCAAGTAGAATGCAAACCAAAAACAACACAAAACTCCACAACCCACACACTGGATGGGGCGCCAAACACATGGCATGGGCAGGCTAGAGGCACAGGCCACCTCTTCAGGGCCTTCGCTTTTCACCTCCAAGTGCGGGACCGTAATTCTTTGCCAAGGTTTCTCTCCTTTAAGAATTTATTTTTTTTTCATTATTAGGATATTAAGTTTATTTCTTTATTAAAAAAGTTTTTTGGGGGGGCCCTGGGTGGCTCAGTCCATTAAGCATCTGACTTCGGCTAGGGTCATGATCTTGCGGCTGGTGAGTTCTAGTCCCCCGTCGGGATCTGAGCTGATAGCGTGCAGACTGGAGCCTGCTTCGGATTCTGTGTCTCCCCCTCTCTCTGCCTCTAACCCACTCGCATTCTGTCTCTGATTAAAAACTTTTTTTTTTTAATCTTCATTTATCTTTGAGAAAGAGAGACAGAGTGTGAGTGGGGGAGGAAGAGAGAGAGAGAGGGAGACACAGAATCCAAAGAAGGCTCCAGGTTCTGGGCTGTCAGCACAGAGCCTGACTCCGGGCTGGCATCACGAACTGAGAGTTCATAACCTGAGCCGAAGTCGGACGCTTAACCCAGGTGCCCCTAGGATATTAAGTTTAAAGTAGCACCGGCAAATAGCCATGTAAAAATTGTGATTTCAACGTAAAGGATCCCCTGGATGAAGGAAATGTGCTAATACACATTATTCTATGAGTGTTCCAGTAGCACGCTGATGTAGGTCAGGCAGATAGGATATTCTTATAATCACACTGTTACAGTCACAGTTTCAAAGATGATGTGAAAGTCTCTGAATTTCAGATCCTTCATGGAGCAAAATGACATCACCGGAGATTAAACTTAAAACAGTATGAAGAATTACACTTACTATTTACTAAGCACACTTAACCCTGTTCGGATACCATCATCATCCTCACTTTACAAAACTGAGGAAAGACGTATATAGAGGTTATTGGATAGCTAGTACCGGGAGAAGCCACACGCTCTCACCCGCTTTATTCCTTATTGTTTCCAGGCGTCGATTTTCCTCCCACAATAAAACTCGAGTCCCCCGCCCAGTTCCTTCTAAATAGCGTCCCAGACATTTGCCTCGACCCCGACGCCCCGCCCACACGCTCGCCTCTTCCCTCCATGCCCCGCCCCCGACGCACCGTCCCCCGCACTCGCCCCGCCCCCGGACCTCTCGCCCCGCCTCGCGTCCCGCCCCGAGACCGCCCCGCCCCCGGGCGCCGCGCCCACACGCTCGTCCCGCCCCGGAAGCCACGCCTCCTCAGTTCCTCCTCCCGCAAAGCACCTGGAAGCGGAAGCGGGGACGGGTTGAGCTTGTGCTTTGCTCCTCCCCTCCTGTGGGGACCTGGTCGCGTCAGTGGCCGCGCTGACGTGGCTCCCGGAAGTGGGCCTGGCGCAGGGCGGTCATGTTGCAGCAGGTGAGGGGCCGCGGGCGCGTCGTGAGGGTGGGTGTGGCTGGGCGCCGGGCTTGCTGGGTCCCAGGGGGGGCGCGAGTCTGGCGTCCCGGGGCCGTTGTGCCCGCGCCCCCGCTGGCTGACCGAGCCCCGGGGTTGGGGAGCCGGAGGGAGCGTGGCTGGGGCCCCGAGGCCTCGGTGGGGGGTGGGGGTGCCCCGGCTGAGCCTCGGAGGGACGGCTGCGGGGTGTGCAGAAGCGCATTGCCAGCAGAGGGGGGGCGCCGGATCGCACGGGTGCCGGTGCCGTGCTGAGAAAACGCCCTCGGTGTGAAGTTGCGGGTGGTCTGGCTTTCCCCAACCATTCGGGGACTTTCGGGGGTGCAGTGCGATCCTGCAGGAGTAGGAGACACCGCCAGGCCCTTCCTTGCAGTCAAGTGCTTGTTGCCGAAGTAACACTAATGGTGATTGTTGATCACTTCGATGGTCACGGCTGTGCTCTTAGAGTTAATTACAGTTTGCAGGTCTAGACCAGAGATGAGGAAGAAGAATAATCTCTTCCTAGGTTAAACAAAACAAAACAAAACAAAACAAAACAAAACAAAACTTTTTGCTGTTTATCTTGCACTTTCACTTGAGTATCCATAGCTTTTTTTTTTTTTTTTTTTTCCATTGAGGGATTATTATGGCCCAGGCACCGTTCTAGGCCCTAGGATAGGGCTGTGAACGGCACACATTTCTTACCCTGAAATGTGTGAGTTGTAGGGTGCTGGGGGGTGGGGGCTTGTCGATGGGTTGGGGTGGGGAGACCTAACTAGTTACATATGAGGATGTTTCCAGGTGATGCCAGCAAACACAAAGTGACGTATATAGCAAGTATCTGGGAATAGGGCAGCCTTAGAATTTATGGTCAGTAAAGACCGCTCTAAGGAGGTTGCTTGAGTAGACAAGATCCAGTGATGGTTCGAGTCTGCTTTCTGAACCTGCACCCAGGCTGAAGGAAGCTGGAGAAAAACACACAGCCATACGGACCGTTCCCAAGTCCAGTTTGTGACCGTGAACCTCAAGCGGGCCCTTAAGGCTGCCAGGCACTCGTCCCCACGTTCCCTCAGGCTCCTCCCTCTCCCACCCTCCTGGGCCACTACTGTGGTTTCTCTTTAGACCTTCAGCCTTCCTTCCTTCCTTCCCTCCGCGTCCACCGAGAAACTGGAAGCCATCAGAAGAGAATTTCACACCACCTGCCATATGCTTCTTTGCCCGGGATCTCCCACATACTCTGCCTTTCTTTTCCTGTTCGTTCTCCATCCTTAGGCCATCCTGCCTACTCGTGCACTGGTTTCCATGCCTCTGGTCTGCTGGAAGGTGGTGCTCCAGCAACTCTCTCTTTGCTTTTCTCCATCATCACTGTTTTCTTTCCGTTTTTAAAAGCTTGTTTTTTGTTTTTTTTTTTTTTTTTTTAATTTATTTATTTTGAGAGTGAGCGCGGGTGCAAGCTGGGGAAAGGGCAGAGAGGGAGAGAGAATCCCAAGCAGGCTCTGTGCGGTCAGCGCAGAGCCCTGAAGGGGGGCTTGATCCTGTGAACCTTGATATCGTGACCTGGGCCGAAATCAAGAGTCGGAGGCCCAACCGGCTGAGCCACCCAGGCGCCACCAAAGCTTAAGTGGACATATAAACATGCTTTAATTTCTCCTGCCTTAAAAAATAAAAACTTCACTCTAAACGCCCTTTGAGGTATATCACCCCATTCTTGGTTCCTTAAGATTTATTTATACTTGTCTCTTACTTTTTCTGTTGTCTCTTGTGTCCATTCTAGTCTGGTTTTCTCCCTCTTCCGTCTGCCATCCTGAAACTGCTCTTAGTGAGGTCACTGATGACCTGTTAGAAATACAGTGGTCTTGGGGCCACTCAGTGGGTTAAGAATCCGACTTCGGCTCTGGTCATGACCTCACGGCTCGTGAGTTGGAGCCGCGCATCGGGCTCTGTGCTGACGGCTCAGAGCCCGGAGCCTGCTTTGGGTTCTGTGTCTCCCTCTCTCTCTGCTCCTACCCCATTTGCACTCTCTCAAAAAAGAAACATTAAAAAAAAAAAAAAAAGAAAGAAATACAGTAGTCTCTGTGGTTTTCATCCTCCTTGTGAGCAGCGTTTGACACGGTTGATCTGACCCTCCTCCTGGAAGCACTTTCTTCCCCTGACTCCCTGGACACCACCCCCCTGGTTCAGCTCCTAGGCCTTAGCACATCCTCTCCAGCCCCCACTGCTTACTCCTTCTCATCTTTCTGACCCCTAAATATTGGGAGTGCCCAAGCGTCTGTCTTTGGTGCTTTCATTTTTAGCTGCTCAGGACAAAAACTTTGGAATCTTCCTTAACCCCTTTTCTCTTACCCCCACGTTCAGCCCGTCAGCAAATCCTGTCATTTCCACTCTAAAACGTATTTGGAATCTGGATGTTTTTCGCCACCTCCACTGCCTCCTCCGTAGCCCAAGCCACTGCTTCTTGGCACAAAGCTTCACAGCCTTGTGCCTTTGTCTTTCCCCTCCTTCTCCCAGCTTCGCCATACAGTGGCCAGAATTTTCATTTAACACCCAAATCGGAACATTTTAGAGGATGCTAGTGGTTCCCCTTCTCAATTTTTAAAAAAAGTCTTAGTATCAGCATCTTCAGGTTAAAGGTCCAAAACCAAACTCTTTTTCTTTTTTAAATTTTTTAATGTTTATTTATTTATTTGGGGAGAGACAGAATGTAAGCAGGCAAGAGGCAGAGAGAGAGGGAGACACAGAATCGGAAGTAGGCTCCAGGCTCTGAGTTGTCAGCACAGAACCCGATGTGGGGCTCGAACTCACTGACCGGGAGATCATGACCTGAGCCGAGGTTCGAAGCTGAACCGACTGAGCCACCCAGGCGCCCCAAACTTAGTGTCTTAATAGAAATTTATCTTCTAGTTCCAGGTCAGAAGTCAAAAACGAGTCAAGGGCTAAGGAGGCACCAGGATACTCTTCCCCTCTCAAACTCCTTAATTCAGAAATCTGTTTGCAAAAATCTGTTTGCTAAAAAGTTACATATTTACAGATTCCAAGCATTAGCACCAGGAAGTCTGGCAGGACTGAGAGGAGGCATTATCAGTCCACCACAGTTCAAGAAGGGGGTGCGGCCCGAGATAAGGTCTTAGAGGTGGGCGGGGCCGGGTGGTGATGGTTCTGATGGGTAGTCCATTTTTATGAAGTCAAAGTAGGGAGATGATATGTATGAGAGGTCACCCCATCTGCTGGATATGGATTGGATTGTTGGGATCAAGGAGAAGTGTCGGCTTTTCAGACCCTAGCATCATACTGTGGATCTCAGTCTTGGCTGTACATTATTGTCATCTGAGGGGCTTTAAAAAAATCTGGATGCCCAGACCACACCCCAGACCACCTTGGGGTGGGGATCAGGTATCAGGGTTTCTTTCTCTTTTTCTTTTCTTTTTCTTTTCTTTTCTTTTCTTTTCTTTTCTTTTCTTTTCTTTTCTCTTTTTTCTTTTCTCTTTTCTCTTCTCTTCTTTTCCCTTTCCTTCCTTCCTTCCTTCCTTCCTTCCTTCCTTCCTTCCTTCTTTCTGTCTGCCTTTCTTTGTGTCTTTCTGTCTTGTACCCAAGGCAGTTTCAACCTGTGAGCCAAGGTTGAGAACCACTGGCCTCAGATCTGAGTCTATTTTCCTCTTAAAACCTTAGCCCCCATTCTGCTTCTCTCACTGTTCTCTTACTCTGTGGACCCCTACATAGACTTTGTGCGTTTCCACTCTCTGCCTTTGAAAATATACCTAGTCAAGGGACTGGAGTGAGCAGGAGGCCTTGCTCTGTCGGCACCCAGCACATAAGCTCTCCTCCGGAGCCCTTTGGTGGGAAAGATTCGCTTCCTCCTCTGTGCTCCCGTTTGCATTCCTGTTTCTCCTGGCTCCGATCACAGTCTGCAGTTGCCTCCTTTGTTCATCCGCTCCCGCCTTCAAGGAATATTGTGCCGCCTGGCCGGGTGCTATGCGGTACACCGGGACTTATTACAACACAGTGACAGTCCTTGCCCCCAGGAGCTTAGTGTCTAGATGGAGGTGGTCCTTGGAGAGCTGTAGTAGGATTGTCGGGCAGGCGGGGATTGGAAATGGGAAGCCTGGGGATTTCAGGGCAAGTTTCTCAGCTCTTTGGGTATTGTAGCTGAAATTTCCCAGGTGGATTTGGTGTTGCCTGAGGGCTTGCTGTGTAGGGGATGGAGAAGGGAAGAGCTTTCTGGGTGGAGAAAAGATGTGAAAGGCAGGCAGATGGGAGCCCCTGGTGTTTTCTGAGAACACGTAGTGGTAGAACTGTATCGCTGCGCTGCCCAGTGGGAGGGAGCGTCGGAAGGGAAGGAGGGGATGGGTGGAGGAGGTGAGTTTTACCTTCTACCCTTCTACCCGGAGGAGCACCGCTGAGAACTATTTGCGAGGGGAAGGACCCGCTGTGACTGTCCTGTGAGGAAGATTGCCCTGTGGGTGATGAGGGGCTGGAGTCCGGCAGGGAGGAGGTGAAGGCAGGTGGGTGGTGGGTGGCTGGCGCCAGGCAAGGGGTGAGAGCAGGTTCGTCGTGGTTGCGGCTGAGGCTGGGCTGAGGCCGGGCTGAGGCCGCAGCGGGTCGAGGTGTGAGCCACCCTGAGGGTCCGAGGCCGAGAAAGGGAGAAAGGCTGTGCGTCGAGGGCGGAAGACAGAAGGGGAGGTCCCGGCTCAGGGTTTTTGAAACCTCTTTCCAGCAACAAATGACCCCTGAAGAAGTTCATATGCCGACCGGAGAGGTCCCAGAGGAAGACCTAAGATACAAGAGAGTGTAAATAAAGGGGAAATTGATGGAGGAGGCAGGAAAGGAAGAGATTCCGAGCCCCGTGGCTGGTTTCACGTTGGATAAACAGAGACTAGTGAGAAGGGGTCGGGGAAACGGGTGCAGGCAGATGATTTCGTGAAGGAGCCAAAAGCATGGAGTTTGTCCCCGGGAGTCCCTGCTGGTGACGGAGCCGCTGAGCGCAGCAGCCGTGGGAAGTTTCCAGGAGCGTTATTGGCCCCCCATGGTTTGTCCCAGGGCTCAGCAGCGGGGTAGCGATGGCTCGATGCCAGCCGACGGGGGTGCCCTTTCGCTAGGTTGTGAATTCCCGATGTCCGGGACCGTGTCTGTCTTCTGCTTTCCATTTTGGCGTGGTGCCTTCTATGTAGGAGACACGCAAGTACTGAGTTTCCTCTTGCTTCACGGATATTTAATTTTCCTGCCAGGACAGTAATGATGACACCGAGGATGTCTCCCTGTTTGATGCGGAAGAGGAGACCACTAACAGACCAAAAAAATCCAAAATCAGGTAAGAGGGTGAGTCGTCGGAGTTGGGTTCTGTGTGTCGACGGGTGCCGGCCGATGGCCGAGCAGCAGAGCGGTTGCCACGAACTTGTGCGCAGCGGCCACCTGGCGGTTTGAGCTTTGGTCTGGGGCACAGGCGACAGTTCAGATTTGCTGTGGGAGTTAACTGGCCCGTGGAGTTTACTCAGTGCCGCGTCTTCACGTCTGCGAAGCCGATTTTGTGAACCCTCGTGTGTTTACTTCTACCACTTGTTTATCAAGAGTGCATCGTTTCTTTAGACCCTGTGCGTGTTGCATTCGGATTGATTGTGCAGATTTCAGAATCGGATCTTTTGTCGATAACACGAACACGTCAAGCCAAACAGACCTCGATTCCAAATTCAGGTCCCTGTCAAGAGATTGGCTTACTGCGGTTGACTCCCACCTGACCTTTGAGAAGATGATGCTGAGTGAGAGACGGCAGTCACAAAAGACCACTCGTATGCTTTCATTTATACGAAATGCCCAGAATAGGCAAATCTGTAGAGACAATTGTACGTTAGCGTTGTCTGTGGCTGGAGAGAGGGGTGGGGTTGGGGCGGATGAGGAGGGACTGCCCGTGGGTGCCGAGTTTGTTTTGGGGTAATGAGAAAGCTCCAAAGGAGAGCGCGCGGTTCTGTGAATATACCAAAAAACCGTTGGGGCCTCCATTTTAAACAGACGAATTGCGGGGTATGTGGATTATACCTCAATAAAGCTGTTAAAACCAAAAGTCTGCCTGAGAGCTACTTTGCCTTAAAGCCAGAAGTGATTTCTGAAGGCCTAGGAGTTCTGTTTTATTTTTATTTATTTTAATTTCTAACTTAATTTCTGTGCCCAGCATGGGGCTCGAACTCGGGACCCCGAAGTCAAGAGTCGCGTGGTCTACTGACTCTGCCAGCCAGGCACCCTGGAATTAGTTTTTTATGTGACAGTAATTTCTTTTTTAATTAAAAAAAAAATTTTTTTAATGTTTGTTTATTTTTGTGAGAGAGAGAGAGAGAGAGAGCGAGCGCGAGTCGGGGAGGGGCAGAGAGAAAGGGAGACAAAGAATCCGAAGCAGGCTCCAGGCTCCGAGCTGTCAGCACAGAGCCTGGCGCAGGGCTCAAACTCATGAACCATGAGATCATGACCTGAGCCGAAGTTGGATGCCCAACAGACTGAGCCACCCAGGCGCCCCATCTTCTTAAATTTTTTTTAACGTTTATTTATTTTTGAGAGACAGAGAAAGACAGAGCACGATCAGGGGAGGGGCAGAGAGAGAGAGGGAGACACAGAATCCGAAGCAGGCTCCTGGCTCCGAGCTGTCAGCACGGAACCCGGCGCGGGGCTCGAACCCACGAACCGTGAGATCATGACCTGAGCCGAAGTCGGACGCTCAACCGCCTGAGCCACCCAGGCGCCCCATATGAGAAAATAGTTTTTAATCCTGAGAGTATAGTTTCCTGAATTCTCCAAGCTTGGCAGAGTGGCTCATATATTTTGTGAAAGTTCAAGTCCTATTTGCATATGGTATTTTCTGTGGCAGCAAGGCCCAGTCAGATAATGGGACTTAATGTAAAAATAGAGGAGGCCATTTGCTTTTTCCTCAGAATCGTCTCTTGTTTTGACCAAACCCTGGCTGGTGGATGCTGTGGCGGAAGGCGTCGTTCATCTGTGTCCGCAGCCCCTGTGCTGAAGCGTAATTGCCTTTCTTTCACTGTGTTTTGATTTCCAGACACCCGGTGGCGTCATTTTTCCATTTGTTCTTTCGAGTCAGTGCCATCGTCGTCTATCTGCTCTGTGAGTTGTTCAGCAGCAGCTTTATTGCCTGTATGGTGACAATTATCTTGTTGTTGTCGTGTGACTTTTGGGCAGTCAAGGTAGGTCTGATTGTTTTCTCATTTTAACGTTGTATTTGATGTGATGAGACTGAACGATGTATGAACCGTGGGGGGAGAACGACCCTTAGCATCTTGGATTTGTCTTCATTTATATCTTTCTGTCGCCGCAGGCGTCCCGTGTGTTAAGGTCTATCATCAGATCACATGTAGGTTATTATACTACTACTGATTTATCTGTGCCTTATGTCAGCCTCCATCAGCTTTAAAATTAAACAGAGAAGCAAAGTGTGATCGCAGCCACAGGTCCTGTATACTGTTTCTAATTCATATCACTTGTCTTGCTTCAGGGCGTGCTGTGTGCGATATCTAGATAAGAGCCCAGGAGAGGGCACGCGCCCATTCTTGAGGAGCGTGCCCGCCATTCGCAAAGGCCCCTATGCGTGTCCCAGGGCAGTGTTTCTCCACCAGGACCAGTTTTGTTCCCCAGAGGACGACTGGCCATGTCCGAAGACGGTTTTGGTCGTCACAGCTGGGGTTGGGGGAGGTGTGTTGCTGACATCCAGTGGGTAGAGGCCGTGGATGCTGCTAAGGTCCTAAGGTGCACAGGATAGCCCCCTACAACGAAAAATTTTCTGACCCCAGATGTCAGTAGTGCAGAGGTCGAGAAACCCTGCTAGAAGGGATAAGAGGGAGTAAGAAAGAAATGGTTTTAAACTCAAAGGCAACTGTAAGTAGACGGATGGGTGGATAGACAGATAGACACCTAGATAGATGGACGCGTGATAAGGTAACTGTAGTAAAATATTAAATACAGACTCTAGTGGTAGGCATTTGGGTGCTCACTATAAAATTTGACTTTGCTGTGTGTTTGGAAATTTTCATAGTCAAATGGTGGGGGAAAAAAGTCAAAGGTTTTAAAAAAAAAAAAAAACTAATTTTGGAATTTCCGAGACGTGTGTATTGGTTCAGAGACCAGTAAGATGTTACAAGTCTATTCCCAGCCACCAACCCACCCATTTTTTAGACCTTTCAGTTCTCCCACCAGAAGTGGCTGGCTCGGTGGTCGCCAGCTTCCATAGGCCACAAAATGCTGAGAATGGGGATTATAAAGGTCTCTCTTTTTCTTTTTAAAGTTTCTTTATTAATTTTGAGAGAGACAGAAGGAGTGCACTCCAGTTGTGGAGGGGCAGAGAGAGAGGGGGAGAGAGGATCTCTGAGCTGAAATCGAGTCAGAGGCTGAACCAACTGAGCTACCCAGGCATCCCCATAAAGGTCTCTTTTATTTAGGCTTTTTTTTTTTTTTTTTTTTTTTACTGTCTTTGGCTTATATTTCTTTGAATTTCTTCTGTTGCTCTACGCTCTGCACTGTTTACTGTATCCCGGTCACAATTTTGTTTTGAGGCATGTTTCTTTTTGTTGTTCATGTAATGTCTGTTTAGCCTGATAGAACAACAGCCTTCGGTCAGTTCTTCCTGGTCATTTCCAAATTCTTATAATTAAATCCTTCTGGGTTTAGGGTTTTAAAAACCCAGTGCCAAAAAGTGTATTTTCTGATAAAGATTTTGTTTTTCTTCTTCTTTTTTTTTTTTTTAAGCAAGGACTTAAAAAATGTCACTCTTTTATCTGTGGCAGAATTACTTTCACAGATGCCCAAACCACTGAGATATAAAGCAAATTAATTTTAACAGTAAATGTAATTTGATTAAACTCTTTTTTTTTAATTTTTTTTTTTAACGTTTATTTATTTTTGAGACAGAGACAGAACATGAACGGGGGAGGGTCGGAGAGAGAGGGAGACACAGAATCTGAAACAGGCTCCAGGCTCTGAGCCATCAGCCCAGAGCCCGACGCGGAGCTCGAACTCACGGACCGCGAGATCGTGACCTGAGCCGAAGTCGGACGCTTAACCGACTGAGCCACCCAGGCGCCCCTAAACTCTTTTTTTTTTTTAATGTTTATTTATTTTTGAGAGAGAGACAGAGAGTGTTAGTGGGGAGGTGTGGAGGGAGAGGGAGACACAGAGTCCCAAACAGGCTCCAGGCTCTGAGCCGTCAGCACAGAGCCCGACGCGGGGCTTGAACTCGCAGACTGTGAGATCATGACCTGAGCCGAAGTCGGACGCTCAACTGACTGAGCCCCCCAGGAGCCCCTCTTTTTGAAGATAACAGTTTGAAGA
This sequence comes from Panthera onca, assembly GCF_046562875.1. Lineage (NCBI taxonomy): Eukaryota > Metazoa > Chordata > Mammalia > Carnivora > Felidae > Panthera > Panthera onca. The sequence continues at coordinate 25,379,738 of NC_138352.1, read as the reverse complement.
TTGGGTCAAACATCAAGAGCCCAGCCGAAAGATCTAACTAAAATGGCAACAGTAGAAGAAGTAAATGGCAAAGATAATATCCGACCAATTTAAACCAGAAGAAACCTGGCATTATAATATTATCAGACAAAATAGAGAGTAAGACAGCACTCAAGGGAATAAGAAAGGGCCTCTTATGAATGCCAGTGAGGACCAGTCACGGAATGGCATCCCTTCAAACCGGGCGCGGGGAAGAACTATTAGAAGCATTAGGGGAAGATGCGCAAAATGTCGCGACAGGAGTCAAACAAAGTACTGTCTCTGCTGGATCACAGCGACACAAAAGAAGGTCTGAAAGATCTAAACGAAATGGCAGTTGAGCTTACGAGCGACACCGTGGAACTTTGTACCTACAGGGGACCTCTTCCTGTTCAGTCCCCGTGGAACGTTCACAGAAGTTGGCTAAGCGTCACAGTGAAGAAAACCCAGATAAATGCCCCAGAGCAGCTCTGTTTTCTAGCCCGGTACAATAAAGCTAAGAATTCATTAAACAGAATGGTTTTCCAAATCAGAATTACAAGTAAATGCCAACCTGCTGAGATACCTTGGCTTTAAACAGGAAATAAAGACTGTGAATACAGATTATTTATACCCTAATGACAACGATCATCTACACTGAAGCTTTCAGAACGTGTCTATTGCTGAACTCGGAGGAAAAACACAGGCAGAAGGCTTTTATCGTTAGAGGTCCAGAAGTGTCCAAAACAATAAGCCAGAGAGAAATTAGGAAAATAATCTAATGGTCAAAGCAGAAAAGAACAGGATAATGGGAAAAGAGTTTGAAAATGTTCCAAGAGGCGTTGTTTGAAAATCGCCAATAAGAGAGGCCCCCGACTGTCCTCTGTCTTCAGGGGCAGCTCTCCTCTTTCCTTAGTCTTTCAGTGTTAGCATTTCTACAATGTGAATTTTGGTCTGAAGGCTCTTCTTTTCTTTTTTAAACATTTAAAAAAATTTTTTTAAATTTATTTTGAGAGAGAAAGTGAGTGAGCATGAGCGGGGGAGGGGCAGAGAGAGAGGGAGAGAGAGAATCCCAAGCAGGCTCTGCACCGTCAGTGCAGAGCCCGACGTGGGGCTCAGTGTCACGAACCGTGAGATCACAACCTGAACCAAAATCAAGAGTCGGACGCTTAACTGCGACACCCAAGGCAGCCCTCAAATCACTGTTTTTTGTTTTTTTGTTTTTTTTTTTAATGTTTACTTATTTTAGAGAGAGAGTGCAAGTGGGGAAGGGGCAGAGATAGAGGAGGGCAGAGGATCTGAAGTGGTCTCCGTGCTGACAGCAGACAGCCTGACGCAGGGCTCCAACTCAAGAACTGAGATCATGACCTGAGCTGAAACCCAAGAGGTGGTCACCCACCCAACTGAGCCTCCCAGGCGCCCCGCAGATCACTGCTTTTTAACTTGAGCGAACCAGACGCATATGAGTTGCCTTATTCCTACTCCATTTCCAGTCAATCACCTCAAGTCCCATAAATCGATTGATTTTACTTTTTTCCCAAGGGCTCTGGGCTACTGATCTTTCTAGAATGTTGCTCTCATTCCCGAATCACCTTAACACCCGGATTCCTAACCTTTTTGTGCCATGGACCCCTTTCACAGTCTCATGAAGTTGTGAGCTCATTTATTTATTTATATTTATTTATTTATTCATTTAAGTAATCTCTACACCCAGTGTGGGGCTCGAACTCACAACCCTGAAATCAAGAGTCACACGCTCCATGGAGTGAGCCAACCAGGCGCCCCTGTGAACGCTTTTCAGTACGTGAGGGAAAATACATAAGATTTCAGAGGAAGTCACGTACATTGAAATATAATGGAAACGTTAAAAAGGCAGATTTCTGATTTTACAATACGTGCTTCTCTTGGAATGTCTAGTTACTTTCAAAGCAGTGGCAAGCATAAAAGCTATACTGTGGTGTCTGCAGGTTTTTTTTATTGGTCCAAGTCACAGGTACCGCTGCTCCTACCGTGGTTTGTTGTCTGCACTCATAATTTAAAGATAAACTAAACTTCAGAAGTTAGTGAAAATAAAGATACAACTTTTTCCTCCCCCAAATTTCACAGAACCCCTGAATCTGTTAGTGGGCACCCCAGATTAAACATCTTCTGCATTGGGGTGCCTGGGCGACTCAGTCGGTGAGCATCTGACTCTCGGTCTCTGCTCACGTCATGATCTGGTTGTGTGGGTTCAAGTCCCCGGTTCGGCTGTGCGCTGACAGTGCGGAGCCTGCTTGGGGGTCTCTCTCTCCCTCTCTCTCTGCCCCTCCCCCTTCCCCCCCACTTGCTGCCTCTGTCCGTCTCTCACAGTCAATAAATAAACCTTAAAAAATATTCTCCTGCATTAGGGATTCCTACTTATCCTTTAAATTTTATTCTCAATGTTGATTCCTCAAGGGAGGCCATTTCTGACTCCCAGACTAGATCAGATTTCTGTTTGACTGTTATGGCAACCTACACTCCTCCCCCACCGCCTCTCCCTTGCCCTTCCCTTCCCGCAGGTGGTGGTGGTGGCACATTCCTGTGCTGGTTGACTGCCTCTCTTCCCCATGACACTTGCAGCTGGGATAGTACCTCATAGTAGGTGCTCAGTAAACATCAGTGGCGTAAATAAACCTTGAGAAAGCTATCAAAGTCATTGGTCGTAGTTTGTTACCTTAGTAAGAGGAAAAGAGCTTGGGACGTTTGAGGTGCTGAATGAGGAGTAGTGCCTGTAACCTCTGTCTTAACTTAGTCAACGTGGGCTGCTATAACCATACCATAGACTGGGTGGCTTATAAACAGTAGGAACTTCTTTTTCCGATTCTAGGGGCTGGAAGTCCAAGATCAGGTTGTCAGGATGGTCAGCTTCTGGTGAGGGCCTTCTTCTGGGTTCTGGACTGCCACTTTCTCATTTTATCTTCACATGGCAGAGCAGAGAGAGGCAGTAAACTCTCCTGACTCTTAAAAGGGTACTGATCCCATTCGCGAACGCTCCATCCTATGACCTCATCGCATCCTGATCGCCCACAAAGGCCCCACCTCCTAATACCGTCACGTGGGGGTGGGGCAAGAGTTTGAACATGTGGGTTTGGCGGGGGCGGGGCACAAACCTTCAGTCCAGAACCACCATTTTTAGAGACGCACAGTTATTTGGAGCTGCAGTCGGGGTATGTAGGGAAAAGGTAGTCTCAGTAACTAAAGAGCACGGGGCTTAGGAACACATTAGGGAATTAGACAAAGGACACAAGTTCATGAGCAAAAAAGAGAAGGGTAATTTTTTTTTTTTTAATGCTTATTTTTGAGAGCCAAAGCATGAGCGGGGGAGGGGCAGAGAGAGAGGGAGACACAGAATCCGAAGCAGGTTCCAGGCTCTGAGCTGTCAGCACAGAATCTGACGGGCTCAAACTCACAAACTGTGAGATTATGACCTGAGCCAAAGTCGGACCCTTAAATGAGCCACCCAGGCACCCCGAGAATGTCTTTATTCTTTTTTTTAAATTTTTTTTTAAATGTTTATTTATTTTTGACAGAGACAGACAGAGCATGAGTGGGGGAGGGGCAGAGAGAGAGGAGACACAGAATCCAAAGCAGGTTCCAGTCTCTGAGCTGTCAGCACAGAGCCTGATGCGGGGCTCGAACTCACCAACCATGAGACCATGACCTGAGCCTAAGTCGGACGCTTAACCGACTGAGCCACCCAGGCGCCCCGAGAAGGGTAATGTTTATGGACACGCCCACCCTGTCACCTCTACCCCTGCGGGTCCTGCCATTGCATTTCCTGTATTGTTTTGTTCAGGCCTGGTATGTGGTGGTCTTTGTTAACTGGATATTGTGGAGGTAAAGCCCACGATTTTTTTGGTTGGTGATGTGTTCACGCCGAGATGTGGTCTCGTAGGCCTTTAAAAGACACTTTTTAAAAACGCGTGTGTATATGTTCTTCTTTCTCAGAATGTCACAGGTAGACTCATGGTTGGTCTGCGTTGGTGGAATCACATAGACGAAGATGGAAAAAGCCATTGGGTGTTTGAGTCCAGGAAGGTAAGCTGCCCTTTTTATTTTTCAAAGTGTCATTCAGTAAGTTACATGTAGATTACACTTGCATGTTGAAGGCCAAAGTATTCAGGACTGGAAGTGCTACCCCACATTGCTCGGCATGTCAGCACTTAACCAGACGGCCTCCCGAAACTTGGCTGCGTTTTTCTGTCTAGTTGAGATTGGAAGAAAGGCATGTATAGGAAAGAAGCCTCTGAGACAGGAGGTTGGGTCGGAGTTTGTGCTGTGTGCTAAGCCGCCCATCAGGGGCTGCTGATAAAGCATCTCTGAGGACCCACTGTGTTGTGTTGCCTCGCCTGGTACCTCCGGGGATTTCTTCCTGTTAGGAGAGAACTGTTTCCAATAGCTTGTTCTGTCCTCGTTCCCGTGGTCCACTGCCCCGTGTGCGCAGGAACAAGAAAAAGAAGGATTACAAGTGGATAGAAAATCTGAATTGATCAGAGCCGTCTCTCCTTTAAGCCTCTGCCTTCAGGAGCCCCAGGGGACGCTGACCTGTTTTGGGTTAGCCTGCTCATCTGCGGTGAACATTCAGGTTCCCCTGGAAATCGGCTTGAGAGGCAGAGGACAGAATTCTTGGAGACGCTACTAATTACATTGTTGGCCTGATGCTCGGAAGGACCTCGACAAGTACCACTTGCAAGGAAGCAGTGTTGTGCTTAGTGAGCCCGTACTCCTTATATCATAAAATCCACCGTGGAGGCAAGTCAAACAAGAAAGTTAAACTTTCTGGGGATTGCTGAAACACTGTGGTCATTGCCCAGAATCCCTTGATTCCATTTCTTTCTCTGGACCCCTGACCAGGATGACTAGCCTTGATTTCCTTGATCCTTACCTCCTAAGGTGTGATTCCAAACTTCCTTATGAATGAACAGTGTTAGGTACAGTGAGAATTGAACAGAAGTCCATCACAAGCAACGTTTTCTGTGTTGGGTCATGACAGACTGTCCACTCGGCCCCGAAGTTTCCAAATTCTCGAATTAAAGCATATTTAAGCCAGTTCTTAAGATTAAATCGTGGTGGGTCCACTAACTGTCCTTTGGGGGGTTCTAACTTGGGACTTGGGTCATTTGTATTAATTTATTTGACTTTTAGGTTATGGTGTTTGTCATTAAAAATGTTAAGCTTTTTGCTGGTAGATACCACAATATTGGTTATTAAACTCACGTTCTTTTTTTAGGATTCTGCTCAAGAGAGTAAAACTGTTTCCGAGGCCGAATCGAGAATCTTTTGGTTGGGACTTATTGCCTGTCCGGTGCTGTGGGTGATATTTGCCTTCAGTGCGCTGTTCTCCTTCCGAGTGAAGTGGCTGGTGAGTGTCAGCGTAGACGTACCGAGTGACTCATCAGGATGTCTGACGGACGATCACAGCGTGCGGCCATCGCTGTTAACGTTGGGGACCTCACTCTCTTGAATAGACTGCTTCATCGCCAATTTCCCGAGTCCGGTGTCCCAACTCTGCCGTTCTCTGAGAACCGGAGGGCAGGATCCTCCCAAAGTTCCCATTTCACCAATTCCCCAAGTGCCTAGCAGGATTTTGACTTCACCCGCCTGGTACAGAGGTTACCATACATTGATCACATTATTATCTTGTTGGATGGGGATGTCCAGTAAACTCCAAACGCGTTTAGCGTAGTTTGGAACTCACAGCGTGATCCTCTCCGAAAACATCAGTTGGTCATTTGTCCCCGTTGTCCATTGGTTATATCGTAAATCTTCCCAGAATGTAACGTCTTAAAACAAGAGGCATCTTGGGGTCTCACAGTTTCTGGTTCAGGAAGTTGGAGAGGGCTTGCCTGGGCGGCTGTGGGCTGGGCTCCGTGTGGTTGCAGTCAGTGGCCGGGGTGGCTGGAGGCTGCTAAGGCATCTCCTTTCCGTGAGGTCCGGTGGCTTCTCCACGTCGTGCTCCCGAAGGGCCAGTTGGGGTTTCCTCTCGGCATGGTGGCTTCGTGGCAGTGAGACTGCTTCCTTGGAGGGTCACAGCTCCACCTGGGAGCGTCCTGCTCAGAAGCTGAATTGCCTTTTACAGCTGTGTCAGTTTGCTGCAGCTGTCCCGATGGAGTGCTGCATTCTGGGAGGCTTAAACGACAGAACTTTATCTTCTCACAGTCCTGGAGGCTAGAAGACCCAGGAGATGTTGGCAGGGTTGATTTCTTCTTTCCGAGGCCTCCCTCCCTGGCTTGTGGATGGCCGTCTTTTCCTGGTTTCTTCCAAGTGGTCTTTCCTCTGCGTGTCTGTGTCCTAATCTCCTCTTTTTACAAGGACGCCGGTCATACCGGATGAGGGTACCCCCCCCTCCCCACCCCCCAGTGACTTCATTTTACCTTAATCAGCTCTTTAAAAACCATGTCTGCAAATGCAGTGACATTCCGAGGTACTGGGTTAGGACTTCAACATTAGAATTTGGGGGAGACACAGTTCAGGCAATGGCAGCAATCAAGGCTCAGACATCATCACTTTTGCCACTTCTCCACTGCAGTGGAATGGGAATTAAGCTTGATAGCTTGATGAGGGGGATCAAGAGGTTCTAGAAAAGCACATGGGATATTGTTGTATCATCTTTGGAAAATATAACCTATCACTTGATCTAAACTGTGAGTCTTGTTTTCATAGTTGAGTTTATCTCAGTATTTTTTTTTTTTAATTTTTTTAACGTTTATTTATTTTTGAGACAGAGAGAGACAGAGCATGAACGGGGGAGGGTCAGAGAGAGGGAGACACAGAATCCGAAACAGGCTCCAGGCTCTGAGCTGTCAGCACAGAGCCCGACGCGGGGCTCGAACTCACGGACCACGAGATCATGACCTGAGGCGAAGTCGGCCGCTCAACCGACTGAGCCACCCAGGCGCCCCTATCTCAGTATTTTTTTAATGATTTTTTTAAGTTTATTTATTTATTTTAAGAGAGAGAGAGAGAGAGAGAGTCCCAAGCAGGCTCTGCACTGTCAGCACAGGCCTGATGTGGGGCTTGAACCCACAAACCATGAGATCATGACCTGAGCCGAAATGAAGAGTCAGATGCTTAACCGACTGAGCCACCCAGGCGCCCCTCACTTAACATCTATCGATTCCAGGTATAGTTTGGCCTTAATTATGTTTTTTCCTCCCATTTTTAATATTTTCTTGTGTCTCTTTTGCTACATAGGCTCTTTTTTCTTTGCGTGTGCACATACATACTTGTCTTTTTGGGATTTGGAAGGTTTATGGTGTGTTTTTGGCGTTTCTAGTAGTTCTCTGTTACTTTAGACCTTTGTTTCACCTGCTCTTTCATGGATTAGGAAACCTGTACCGGTTCCCTGCTATGAAGGACGGTGCAGTTTAACACCCCTGCTTCCTCCCCCTCCTCCCTGCTTCCGCCTTTGGATTTCCGTGGCTTATAGACTTAACTTTAGTTGTTTTAAGTATCGTACTTAAGCCTGTGTCTTGACCTCGAGAGTCTGTTGGAAAGGAAATGAGATAAACCCTCCTTTGTGCCTCCTGTGGTTTCTTCCCTTCCTGTATTGCCTGAGTTTTGTTTGCTGCTGTATTCATTTTGTCAAGGTTCCTAACCATCACCCTTGGAAACCTTTCTTACCGGTTGTTCAGTCTTTGATCTGTTTTTAAATACATTGATTCAGTTCTTTTAACTGCAGTTTTTCCTTTTACCCCCTGGTTGGCTAAATTTCATGGCTGGGTATTTTTTTTTCCCCCCAAAACTTGCAGGTGTTACTTTCCTTTTGCCCTGTCGTGTTTGAGGATGTGAGCCCATTGACTTCATTCTTGATCGATGACTTGGCTGGGTTAATATCCTTAGGTCCCAGGTTCTTTCTCTTAGCGTTTAGAAGACGTTACGTTATCATCTTTCCTTTCCTTTCCTTTCCTTTCCTTTCCTTTCCTTTCCTTTCCTTCCCTTCCCTTCCCTTCCCTTCCCTTCCCTTCCCTTCCCTTCCCTTCCCTTCTTTTTTTTCCTTTTCTTTTCTTTTCTTCCTTTCCTTTTGAGGGGTGGGAGGAGAGAGAGAGAGAGAGAGAGAGAGAGAGAGAGAAGCAGGACTCACCTGAAGCAGGGCTTGTGCTCATCCGAAGGGGGACTTGTGCCCACCCGATGTAGGACTCAAACTCATGAGCTGTGAGATCATAACCTGAGCGGAAGTCAGATGCTTAACAGCTGACCACCCAGGCACCCCTACATTATCATTTTCTTATATTGAATATTGCAGAGAAATCTGAGGTCAGGTTTACTTAACCTCCATGTAAGTGACTGAATCATTTTTCTCCCTGGATGAAGAATTTTTTTTTTTTATTCTCAAAGTTTTACAATATATCCAGAGGGTCTTTGTGTTTATCTTTCTGCATTGAGTTTTCTGGAAACTGTATGCTCCTCTGACATGTAGGCACAGGTTTTGCTTTGAATCAGGACGGTTGTCTTCTGTCAAGTCTTTAAATTTATTTACGTTCCATTTTTTGGCTTCTCTGATTCTGGGGGACCAGTTACCTCTATGTAGGGTCATTTTTATCTGTTCTCCTCTACTGTCTTTCCATTATTCTTTTCTTTTTTTTTAATCTTTATTTATTTTTGAGAGAGAGAGGGGACAGAGGATCTGATGTGGGCTCCACACTATCAGCAGCGAGCCCGATGCGGGGCTCGAACTCACCAACCGCGACATCATGACTTGAACCAAGATAAAGAGTCAGCTGCTTAAGTCACGGAGCCACCCAGGTGCCCCCAGAATCGTTTCTTCACCTGTGTTTTTTACGTAGTCTATTCCTTTCTTGCTTTCTTCTTCTTTTTCCTCCTATTTTTCTTTCTTTCTTTTTTTTTTTTTTAACAGTTTTACATGGATGCCTCTCCCTTCCCCACCCTACCACCGTTTTGCTCGCTTACAGAGGCAGCTCTGTCCAGACCTCGTCTTGACCTTGGCTTAGCGTAGCTGAGTTCTCCTTGACCGCCCCCCTGTGGTGTCAGGTTTCTGGGCTCCGCTTTGAGCTACAGAGTGAACAGTCTTTGGCGGGGCCTGAGAGTAGGTGTGAGGACGACGCGCCCGGCCTCTGGCTGCCTTGTTGGCTTGCTTGGGCTTCGCCTTCTCTTAGGTCGTACGGTTCCTTTCCCTGGGTGGGCGTGTGCTCCCTGCTGGTGCTACCCTCTTGCTTTAGGTGGTTTGTGGGGCCCTGGGGCCTTCCCATCCCTCTGGGAGAGTCAGCCCGGTCTGTGTCTAACACCGTTTCCACTTCCCTAAAACAGGTGAGAGAGGTTCTGTGGAAGGTGGTTTGGGATCCTAGGTTACGACCACCCGGGTTCTCCGGGAACCTCTTCCTACCCCTGCCCCCCCCCCCCCCCCCCCCCCCCCCCCCGGAACATGGACTTGATGGTTGCTGGTCCTTCTGTGCATTCTCTTCTCTTCCTCGTCACCGGAGAGGCAGCTCGTGGAGGGCCGCTGGGATTTCTTGCCTGTGTTGTGTGCTGGTTCCATGGGAGTCGTGACTATTTCTGCATTTTTTTCTCGGGGCTATCTGTCTGTGTCCTCTGGACTTCTGCCCCCAGGCTGTTGGGGTGGGGAAATTTCCCTTGGAGCTTCTTTGGGGATTTTGAGAATTGGGTGGGACAAAACCAAGCTGGCTCTCTCTCTGACCACAAGCCCTTTTTCTCCAGCGTTTATTAGTACCAGCTTGTTTGCCTTTTATTTTAAATCCTACGTTTTTAAACGAATGTATTTTTTTAAAGTTTATTTTGAGAGAGAGAGGGAGAGTGAGCGAGCACGAGCATGAGCGGGGGAGGGGCAAAGAGAGAGGGGGAGAGGGATTCCCAAGCAAGCTCCGTATTGTCAGTGCAATTCAGTCCCGTGAACCGTGAGATCATGACCCCAGGTGAAGTCAAGAGTCCGACTCTCAATGACCGAGCCACCCAGGTGCCCCAAACCCATGTATTTCACAAACCTGTTATATATTAGGGGTAGAGAGATCTTGAAGTCTGGCTTCATGATGTCATCTTAAGCCAGACATCCGCTTGTTTTAACTTATTTAAAAAAGAATTTTTTTTTTTTTTTAATGTTTATTTATTTTCGAGAGGGAGAAAGAGAGTGCGAGCAGGGGAGGGGCAGAGAGAGAGGGAGACACAGAGTCCGAAGCAGGCTCCGGGCTCTGAGCTGTCAGCACAGAGCCCGATGCGGGGCTCGAACTCATGAACTGCGAGATCATGACCTGAGCCGAAGTCGACTGAGCTACCCAGGCCCCCATTTCAGAAACATGAGTCGAAAGAGATGTATTTAAATGAAAATATCGTTCTATGTTTACTCAGGTAACCAGCAACCTTGTCTAATTCTAATGTGTTTATTTCCCTGAGACACAAGTTTAAAACAGCAAGTATAACTCCACTACTATTAGGAATATGAACCTGTTCCTTAATTAAACATTCAAATCCTTTAACCTCCTGAAAATCAGCTGTACAGCCTGTTAAGGGTTAAAGGGAGTGAGTCTGGATTGGAGAGAGATACTCTGTTTAGCCGTGTTGTTTTTTACAGATGTAGCGTTTCCCGGGTAATCCTTTTAATAGCAGATGGGTTGATGAGTTGTTTATTCCAGAGCAGGGGTTGGCAAGCCATGGACTGTAAGCCAAATCCAGCCCAACACCTGTTTTTATAAATTTTTATGGGAACATAGCCTTGCCTCTTTGTTTACATGTCGCCTGTGGCTGCTTTGGGGCCAAAATGGCACAGTTGAGTGCCACAGAGATCACATGGCCTGCAAAGCCTAAAATATTTTGTTATCTGGCCTTTGTAGAAAAACTTGGCCAACCCCTGTTCTAGAGTGGTTAACCATGGGTCCTCCCCACATTGTCCTAATTAACTTTTCTTCCATTATATTTAAAGAATAGGCTTGAGTTTCTTACTCTCTTTTAGTGATCTCAGTGGAGCCACCTATAGGTCCCTGGATGTGGCCCCAGGAAGAAACAACTCAGCCAAAGCACATCTCCTCCTAGTGCGCCCCCCCACCCCCCACCACGTCCCGCTTGTCACAGGAGGCAAACATCTGTGGATTGTTGCCTCAGGGTGCTGCTTTGCTCTCCCAGAAGCCAGTTGTCACACACACCTTAGCAGAGAGCCAAGATTCCCCTCTGCATGCTCTCGGTTTATTGAACTTGACCTATCTCATGGCCATTTTTTCATAATTCTTTTTTTTTTTAAGTTTATTTATGTTGAGAGAGGGAGAGGGTGAGCCGGGGAGAGGCAGAGAGGGAGAGAGCCCGACATGGGGCTCGATCCCATGAACCATGAAATCATGACCTGAGCTGAAACCAAGAGTCGGACGCTCAACTGACTGAGCCACCCAGGTGCCCCTCATTCTTTTGTAATTCTTAAAGGAATAACTAACATTTGAGTCTCTTCTGACTCTCATTTATTTATTTATATCTTTATTCACAGACCCATAGAAAGTACTAGAGAGAATGGTCCCTCCACCGCATCCCCAGGGACTGGCCTGGGGCCTGGTATTTAGAATATGTGTTTCAGAATTATTTGTCTGGGGGGGGGGGTGGGGGGGTGATGACGAAGTGCCTTGTGCACAGCTCGTATTGGATAAGCCTGTGCTGCTGAGTGAAGGAGTCTCATTGGCATAAGCCTCATCCGCGAGCTTCCTTTTTCCTTCTTTTTCCTGCGACAGTCCGCCTCGTTCCACGTGTGGCACGGAGAAAGTTCGGTCAGTGTGAGTCCAGTAGCCGCTGATTATTTTTCCCTTCCCAGGCGGTGGTTATCATGGGTGTGGTGCTGCAAGGTGCCAACCTGTACGGCTACATCAGGTGCAAAGTGGGCAGCAGGAAGAATTTAACCAACATGGCCACATCGTATCTCGGAAAGCAGCTGTTAAGACAGGCAAGTGTTTTCTGGATGTGAGGCTGATTTGGATGCGGTCAGTGACTCATGCAGTCCTTTCTAATTCTTGTAGTGTCTCGTTTTTATGGAATACCTAACAAACATGTGTGCAAGCCGGGGAGGGGCAGAGAGAGAGGGAGAGAGAGAGAGAGAGAATTTGAAACAGGTTCCGAGCTCTGACCTGTCAGCACAGAGCCCGACGCGGGGCTCGAACTCACCGACCGTGAGATCATGACCTAGGCCGAAGTCAGAAGCTTAACCCACTGAGCCACCCAGGTGCCCCCATGTCTATAGTTTTTCACATGATTGGGCCATGGACGGTAAGGCAGTGTAGCAACTGGCTTCACTTCCAAGGATGGGCTGTTTTCCTAGTGCTTTGGAGTCTGGTGTTTTAAGTAAAATTGTTCTCGATATTAAGGGGTTCTTTTCCCTCTTGCAGAACACTGGAGATGATCAGACTTCCTGAAGAGGGGGGACAAAGCTCATGTATTCGGTTACGCGGGGGAATGGCTGGAGAGATTCTGGACTCTGAACCTTTTGGAACTGAGTACATGTTGCAAGGAGGAACGTTGGGTTTGTTTTTCCAGTTTATTAATCTCTTGCTTTAAAAAATTGGAAAAGTCGTTTTCACGTTAAGTTTTTTACTGTCTCTCTAGCGTTTGGGGCTCGAAAGTATGGTGTGGCCAGAGACACTGTCCAAACTGGTTCCCGGTTTACGTAGGTGATGTCCATATGTCTCAAGTTAATGAAAGTGTCTTTACGTGCATATGAATGGAGACCTTTGCGTTTTGACCCACAGAATATGGAAGATGTTCCCCGTCTCTCAGAACTCTAGATGTGTACGTATTTGTCTTGTAGATCGTCGTCAGAAGAAAGTTTTGCTTCCATGGTGAGAGTGAGCACTTTGGCTTATTTAGAAGTTAGAAATAATTGTTAACTTTACAACTTAATACATACTTTGTGATGAAACTTCTTATCTTAGGCACTCACAGGCAGGTAAAAACCAAATTCGGGCCAGTGGTTAACTAGTTCGTAAAGTTTGTTTCCTTTCGTTTGTAACAGGTCGTGTAGTTAGGGCCCAATTAATGTAAATGGAATTTTCCTAGTTTATGTTTAGGGGCTCCCCTAGAGATTGCTGCTGTTCTATTTATTTTTTGGAAGGGTTAGTCAGATTTTACTTTGCCACTTTCCGTAGGCTCTTTGTTGGTCCTTGGCCTAATGAAATCTCTCTTTTATCACTAAAAGAGTATTATTCTTATGTCATAGTGAGAATAATCATTTAAATACTTGGCATAATAAATGCCCAGAAGACATTTTATCTTATGAATCTATTTTTTTTTTCTTGCTATAATGGGGATATTGTAAATCATGCGTTTGTATTAACGGTATTTCTTAAGGCAATATATGTAACAATCTCCAAGCTGTTGTAGGAGTCTATAAATTCTGTTGCAGGTTCTGTAAACTTTGTTGGAGTCCTTCAACCAACAGATTATTTTGTGAATGTATTTATACATTGTTGAAATTTTTCAAAAGATGTTTAATTGAATAAGTCTTTGTTGGAGTGATAGCTTGAAGGTGCATAACTCTATATTTGTATAAAACTCTACTGTTTACAAAGCACTTGGACACGTTTAATCTCATTTCATCCTCGCGACGAACCATTTATGTGCGGTACCAATTTATAGCCGATAAAATGGAATTTTCGATCGAGTGACATATCCAAGGAAACAGATTACTGGAAGGCTCACCAGGGTACATTATGGTTTTTACAGGAACTATTTGTCTCTAAATGTCTTCTGCTTTCTTAGGAATCATTAACTTCTTTTATTAAAAATATATTTTTTTAATGTTTATTTTTGAGAGAGAGAGAGAGAGAGAGAGAGAGACAGACAGCACGAGTGGGGGAGGGGCAGAGAGAGAGGGAGACAAAATCCGAAGCAGGCTCCAGGCTGCCAGCTGTCAGCACAGAGCCTGACGTGGGGCTCGAACCCACGAACCGTGAGATCGTGACCTGAGCCGAAGTCGGACACTGAACCGACTGAGCCATCCAGGTGCTCACTCAGGATTTTATTAAGTGCTTATAAATTTATTAAGTGTTGTTTGCCATTGTGCATATAGTCGTCTGGTGAGGAAAGTTGATGCTGCATAGACATGTGTTTATTTCATCTGAAGGCTCTAACCTACATCTTTAGAGCTGGGAGTCTAACAGGGGCCACGTTGCTATGGTTCTTGAGGTAGCCGTGTTAATTATTTGGACCCGTAATCCCAAGCCAAATACGAATTGAACCTTGGAATCTCCATGTGGCGGAATCTACCACTTGTCTCCCAGTGTCCATTTTTCCCTTCCACAGGTTTGCCACCTATTAGCAGGGACATGGCAACGGAGTTCTCCTTGGATTGTCTAGCTGCATCTTGGCGTGGCCACGTGACCATGTTCTGGCCAATGGATGCACTTCTGGGAAGTGTTCTTAAAAGGAGGGGCCGACCCATCCCATCCCCTGTTGTCCTTCCTGCTAGCCGAAATGTGGACGCGATGGACGGAGCTTAAGCAGCCATCTTGGGCTGTGGGGCGGAAGCCTCTTTTCATGAATAACAGAAATAAGGTGGAGAGAGATTGAGTTCTCCCTGACGTCTGTAGCAGCCCTGAACGGCCTGTCTGAATTTGCAGGCGAGAAACAAACCCTCCCCTTGTTTAAGTGTTACTGTTTTGGCTTTTCTGTTGCTATAGCATCACTGAATTCTTATCAGTCCGGAGTATTTTTAGCATCCCCCGTAATTGTTTCTGTAAGTATAGCATTTGAGATGTAATAATTCAGTAAACACATCTTTGTCCCTTTCTCTGTGTGGTAATTAAGCCAGTGCTGCAGGTGCTAACGAGTGCCGCTGTTGCGGATGCTGTTGCTGCATAAAAATTTAGTGGTGGTGAAAAACGGTTCTTTTGCTGTGCGTACACGCGCACGCCGTGGGGCAGGAATTTGGATGGAGCCTGCTGGGGTCGCCTTTGCTCGGCTCTGCGGTGCCTGGGGCTCAGCTGTGAAGATTTGAAGGCCGGCCCCGGGGCAGGAAACTCTGGGGGTGCCTTCAGCCACGGGTCTGGAGGGCGACCATCAGCTGGGACCTCTGCTAGGTTGTTGGAGCACTGACGTCTTTGTGCCGTGAGGTCTGTGCGCAGGCTCATTAGGGCTTCTTCGCGGCCAGGCGGGCGGACTCTTAAGAGGGAGCCTCCCTAGAGAGTGGGAGCGGCCCGTGGTGTTTTTAATGGCGAGGCCGAGAATCCTCGGAACGTCACTCGCGCCGTCCTCTGTAGGTTGAAGCAGTCGCCCCGGGTCCCCTTGAGTTCAAGGGAAGGGTGACGTGGACCCAAGCTTGACGCGAGGGTTGTCAGGATTACATTATAACCACGATTACGCGGTCGGGGGAGAGAGACGGTGCGGCCGTCTCCGGAAAGGAAAATGGGCCACCCCTACTTGAGTCATTTCATCGAGGCTGACAGTTTGCTCGGGACAGACTGAGGGCAGCGAGCGTCGTTTTCCTCTTTCCTCTTCCCTGGGCCAGCCTTGCGTACAGGTGAGGTGTCTGCGTGGTGCCATTAAGATGGAAGCAGCCTTGCATTTTACAGCCCCCGGGGTTCCTGTTCTTGGAGCCCACCTCTGAAATCCACAGGCAGGGGTGTGGGGGTGTAGGGGTGATAGCACGTTAACTTCCACCAACGCGTAGCCACTGTGATCCTTGTCGATTTGTGTAACTTTTAGAGCCCATCACAGTCCCGGGGTATGTGCGGTCTCATCCGATTCGCCCCAGAACCTCAAAGGCCGGAAAGACCCATCCGTCGCCTCGTGTTTCAAATGCGTAACGAAGGCCCGAGCTGCATGAAGTGGCTCCCTTGAAGGTTGCACGCGGTAGACCTCGTAACGCTCACCAGAGACTCCCGTCTGCTCCACCTTTCCCAGCCCCCCTTAATTAAATGGAGCCCATGTGACTAGTTACGGCCACGAAGTGTGAGTGGCAGCGGCCAGTGTCGTTTCTGGGCGAGGAAGGCGAGACGTGAGAATCTCTGATCGTTCTTCCCTTTTGGTGGCAACCCGTGGCATTCAAGATGGCGGAACCTCCGCCAGCCTGGGTCACAGGGCGACTCGTGGAGCAGAGTCCTCCTGCCTGTGACTGTGAGACATGCAGCCCAAGTGGGAAATAAACTTCTGGTGGGTTTTTTTTTTTTTTTTTTTTAATGTTTGTTTATTTTTGAGAGAGAGTGCCAGCAGGGGAGGGGCAGAGAGAGGGGGACAGACGATCCGAAGCGAGCTCTTTGCTGACAGCGCAGAGCCCGATGCTGTAGGGCTCGAACTCACAGTCCGTGAGATCATGGCCTGAGCCGAAGTCAAAAGCTCAACCGACCGAGCCACCCAGGTGCCCCTAACCTTTTGGGGTGTTAAAGCCTGGTTAAGTTGATTACCTGGTTAATTTTCGCATGACTTCATAGTCCACTCTGACTTCTATGTAAGTCACACTTACGGAACTTTAAGCCCTAATGCAGTAATCTTTCCATTGCCCAATGCCGTTTCCTTTTGCAAGAAGAGAGATGGGACTCCTTGTCCCTTAGGGCAGGTGGGACCAGACAAGCAAAGTCAACCAGGTAAAAACTGCCAACTACGAGAGTCCACACACCATCCAAAGGGACCAGAAGCTTCTCACTTTCAGCCATTTGTTGCCACTCAGGAATGTGGTCCCTCTGTTGCTAAGTTTCTAAGTTTTTCAGAGAAATGAAAAGTCTAGGTGTTTATGTGAAATCTGATCTTTTAATGCTTATAAATTTTTTTTTAATGTTTATTTTTGAGAGAGACAGAGTATGAGGTGGGAGAGGGGCAGAGAGAGAGAGAGACAGACAGACAGACAGGCAGAATCTGAAACCGGCTCCAGGCTCTAAGTTTTCAGCCCAGAGCCTGACGCGGTGCTTGAATCCATGAAGTAACCCACCAAGAGTGGGATACTTAACCCACTGAGCCACCCAGACGCCCCTGATCTTTTAATGCTTGAAAATTAAATTTAAAAGGAAGAAAGAAGACACCTGTGAAACCACACTGACTATATTCGCAGGTCTGATTCGGCTGTGCCAATTTTTGCCACAGTGCAGTGATTTTCAAACTTAGTCTGTTGCTGTTTTTGTTTTTTGCTTTTTTAAGTTTTATTTGAGTGATCTCTACATCCAACATGCGGCTCGAACCCACGACCTCGAGATGCTGTACTGACTGCACCAATGGTTGTTGCCGGTTTTGAACAGCACATTCTAAAATTGTATGCTGTTTACTTTTCAATTAAAAATATCATCAAAATAATACCTGGTTCTCATGAGAAGCAGGAAGCATTCCTTAAAACCTTTATATTGTTCTAAATAAGAGAGGAGGAAGCATATGATTTCCTGAAGAAGTTATAATTGCGTGCCAAGAAAGAAGACATCTGTAACTTTTCACTAATTGACTAGTTATAATTAACTAATTGAAAAAAAAAAAGCACTTGAATCAAAAAGATCAAGTATTACAGAAGCTGTAAGGAAAAGCATCAGTCTTACCCAGTCTCAACTCTCCTCCCCAGAAGCAAATACCTTCAGCTGCTTCTGTCTTTATTATATTTTGGGGGATGTACTGCCGCACTTCGAAATCCTATTCTTACAGTGTTTCTTGGCTTTTCAACTTTGACTTCCTGCTCCGAAAAATGAAGATTTGGGGCCCCTGGCGGGGCTCAGTTGATTGAACGTCCAACTCTTGGTCTCTGCGCAGGTCTTGATCTCGGGGTCGCGGGTTCGGGTCCCGCACTGGGCTCTGTGCTGGGTGTGAAGCCTACTTTAAAAAAAAAAAAAAAAGAGGTCTGTGTGTTTTTCCACAAAGGAAGTCTGGAAGTGGGCAGTTACTGGTGTTGACGAGGGTAGTCATCAGTGCCCTGGAGAGCCAGTTTTTGTCCCCATGCTCATTGCCTCAGGGTCACGAGATGACTGTCACAGCTGAAGATGACTCATCTAGTCTTGAGAAAGAAGACTACAGGCTCCAGTAGCCTCTCTGCCCTTTTATCAGAAAAGCAAAAGCTTTTCCGGAAGTTCCAGGGAAGCCTCGTTACAACTCATTAGGCAAAATGGTGTCAGTCGGGTGTCTGGGAGTCTGGAAAAGCGGGTACGTGGGTAGGCACGTTGCTGCCTTGAAGAAAAGCGAGATTTTGTTAGTAGGGGAAAAGGGGCAAAGGGACATTAGGTGGCAGCTGGCGGTGCTGACTGCGTATTTCTCACGCGAAGCTTTACGTAGAGGACACCAGCTGTTGGTGGCCAATGCGTGGGGCACCATTTCTGCAGTAAAGAAATAGCCTTTGGGGACGCCTGGGTGGCTCAGTCGGTTGAGCGTCCGACTTCGGCTCAGGTCGTGATCTCACAGTCCGTGAGTTCCATTTGCATCAGGCTCTGTGCTGATGGCTCAGAGCCTGGAGCCTGTTTCAGATGCTGTGTCTCCCTCTCTCTCTGCGCCTCCCCTGCTTATGCGCTCTCTCTCTCTCTCTCTCTCTGTCAAAAATAAATAAACATAAAAAAATTAAAAAAGAAAGAGCCTTTGATCTGGACAGCTTTTTAAGCCAACTTTTGAGGCAAAGCCATTAAGTACGACTTGGTAAGATAGTTCCGTGAGGGTGTGGCCTGACGTACTCTTCATTATTTACCCTTAATTCAGTGCGATTTGGCGGTTGGATTTAGAATACTCAGAGCTGTGGTTCTCATTGAGGGTGGTGCCACCCCTAAGGGAGGGTGTTTTTGTAATTGAGGTGGGGAGGGGTCGGTTAACATAACGATTGGTCACTTTGCCGGGTGATATGTTAAATTAGTTTAAAATTTTATTTGAGAGACAGAGCGAGCGGGGGGGGGAGGGGTAGAGAGCGGGAGAGAGAATCCCAAGCAGGCTCTGCACTGGCAGCCCAGAGCCCGATGCGGAGCTCGGACTCATGAACCGTGAGGTCATGACCTGAGTCGCAGCTCTTAACCCGCTGAGCCACCCAGGTGCCCCTGCTGGGTGGCGTCAGGACTTCGGCTCGGGTCATGGTCTCGTGGTCTGTGAGTTTGAGCCCCACACTGGAGGAGCACAAGCCCTGCTTTGGGTGAGCCCCGCATCTCTCTCTCTCTCTCTCTCTCTGCCCCTTGCTCACTTGTGCCCTCTCTCTCTCTCAGAAAAAAAAAAAAAAAAAAAAAAAGAAATAATGGTGATGATTGCACAACATTGCGAATATAATAAATTAAGAAAAAAAAGCTTAAGAAAAGTACTGTGCAAACCACAAAAGACAGAACACCTCCCCTCCCCCTCCTGGCTCACACGACTGATTCCTGCTGCTTTGCTGTCGCCTTTAGGTCACTTTTCCCCCTGCCTCCCAGATTAGAATGAAGATGCCCATTTGTGGAATTGCTTGGTGCTCTGAAAGCAGCCAATCGAGAGTAAACCTCTGATTCATGGAACCCTTCTTGAAATGGCCTACCACGAGCCCAGATCCCTAAGTCCTTCCTAAGCACCTTCCTGCAGAGGCACCCCATGGTGTGGGCTCGCCCTTGTGCCAAGAGCGCTAATAACCCCAACCTGGCTGGACCACAGCCCCTCGTGGTCAGAACACTGGCAATAATGATCTGAGCCTAGACTCTAAGTCCATTTTACACGCAGAAACTACATTTTCCAGTTGTTGCAGACTTGTAACGCTTCTCCGAGAATGCAGCTACCCAGTGAGGAAGGCTGTACTCTTTGTCCAGCCCTTTACCAAGACTTCCACCATTTTGAAGACTCCCGTTCCCAGTGGCAACAGTGCTCATGGCATTTGAGTTCCGGGTCACAATCCCTGCAGCTGCATTGGTCTGCATCTGTAGAGGCCCCCTGCGTGGTAATTACATGTACATATACGCGAGCCTCTGACTCCTTTATTGTGTTTTCAGTAGTTGTGATCACTTACTTTCATATTGAGTTACATATCACCTCAAGTGGCTTCCTTTTATTTCTCCTTTATATTACAAATTTTTTTTTTTTTTACGTTTTTATTCATTTTTGAGAGACAGACACAGAGGATGAGCGGGGCAGGGGCAGAGAGAGAGAGAGAGAGAGAGAGAGAGAGAGAGAGAGAGAGAGACTTAACCAGGCTCCACGGTCAACGCAGAGCCCAGTGTGGGGCTCGTTGTGGGGTTTGATCCTACGACCCTGGGATCATGACCCGAGCTGACATCAAGGGCCGGACTCTCAACCAACTGAGCTACCCGGGCGCCTCTGAACTCGTGTTCTAACCTGCGGTGGATGCAGTAGTCTGGAAACCAGTGCTGACATTGTACTATGAAATTTGAGAAGCCAGACAGTTTTCTCATTTGGATGGTATCTCCTAGGCAGAATGTCTGCTGTTTTAAGCGAATCCAGTATATGCACGTTGCATTAATTAAAGAGAAATCTTAGGTATTCCGTTCCCTATTAAAAGAAATCTGGGAGGAGCGTTTTCAAACAAATGGTCAAGTAGGGATGTCTGAACTTCGGATCTTCCACAAAAGCAAGGGGAACAGTGGCAGAGATTGTCAAAATCAACCTTTGCAAACTCCACAAATTAACCAAAGCATTGCAGCGATTCGAGGAGCGTGTACTCAAAACAAAAAACAACAAATGGGTGACTCTCTGTAAGAACAGTGAGCTTTGTAGTATTTCAACCTGTCCCGATCCCATCCCCCTTCCCCTCCCCCCCCCCCCCCCAGCTCTGTGGTAGCCTTGAAAACCAGCAACCTTGAACCACAGTAGCTGTGAAAGCCAGTGGCCTGGCAACCGCTGGAATAGTTTCAAATTCCCCCATGTAGGTTTGGAGTCATCCAAGAGAATTGTCACTATTTCACCTGTCTGGCAGCCCTCTAGAAAAGTCCCAGTCATGGGGCTTATCTTTATTTAACATGACCCAGTGAGAAAACTACTATCCCTAGGTTGTTTGTGGGACCTAGTACACATGAGCCCCTCAACAAAAGGGGGGAGCTGTTGTTTCAGCGAATTATTAGCTGTAACGAATTATTAGCGAATTATTAATGGTAGAGATTTCAGTTCCTACACTGACTTTAGCCGTTACACAGTGACAAATCATGTAGACTTTACAGAATAGTTAAGGAAAGTCACTAAAGAAGCCCTGAGGTCACAAAAAAATCCTTGAAAGGGAGGGAGCAACACATCTGAGTTCCAAAGTTGCCACCTACTATTATTTAAATTGTCCAGTTTGCAACAAATTGTGAGATATGCAAAGAAATGAGAAAATATGGCTCATGCACAAGAAAAACAAAAATTGATGGAAACCATCCTTGACGCCCAGACTTTAAATCAGTTGTCTTAAATGTGTTCAAAGAGTTAAAAGAAATAGAATAATTATTTTTGAAAAAAATGAGACTATCAGTAAAAAGATAAAAACTGTAAAAAGGAACCAAATGGGAATTTTGGAACCGAGAAGTACAATAATTGACGTGAAAAATTCACCAGAGCAATTCATCAGGTTTGAGCAATTAGGTGCCATACTCAGAAAACTTGAAAATAGGACAATTGTAACGATCCAGTTTGAGGAGCAGAAAGAAAAAAAGAATGAAGAGTGAAGACAGCCTTGGGACACTATCAAGCATACGAATACATCTTATGGGAGTCCTAGAAGAAAGGGGGAGAAAGAATATTTAAAGAATTAATGCCTGAAAACTTCCCATATTTGATGAAGGACTTGGGGGAAGAATGCACCCATTAATCTGCCCATCCAAGGAGCACAGCAAATTCTAAATATGAATTCAAAGAGAGCCACATCTATACCTGTCATAGTCAAACTGTCAAAAGCCAGTGACAGAGAGAATGTTGAAAGCAGCAAGAGAATACAACCTGTCACATGTAAAGGGTACTCAAAAAGATTAAAAGTTTGCTTCTCATCAGAAACCATGAGACCAGAAAGCTGTAAGGTGACATATTTGAAATAGACGTTAAGACCAAAAAAAAAAAAAAAAAAAAAAAAAAAAGCTGCAAGAGACAAAGAAGGACATTACATATTGATGAAAGGGTCAGTCCCTAAGGAAGACATCATAATTAACATATGCATTTGACAATAATGCTCCAAAATGCATGAAGCAAAAGCTGAGAGAATCGAAGGGAGAAACAGACATTTCAACAAGTATTATTACTAATGATTCACTGTCAGTAATTTTTAATGATTAAGAGACGATGCACATAAAATATTGAGCCGTAGTCCCAGGTGCACGGCATGACACTTGGTAACTGTTACCTAGAAAAATTGAGTTGCTTTGCTAATGAAAGGTGGTGTGGTCAGGAAATCTAACCATAGCAGTTGGAGATTTCAATATCTCACTTAAAAAAATTTTTTTTTAAACGTTTAATTTTGAGAGAGAGAGAGAGAGAGACAGACAAGCAGGGGAGGGGCAGAGAGAGAGAGAGAGAGAGAGAGAGAGGGACACAGAATCCGAAGCAGGTTCCAGGCTCTGAGCTGTCAGCACCGAGCCCGACACGGGGCTCGAACCCATAAACCGCGAGATCATGACCTGAGCTGAAGTCGGATGCTCAATTGACTGAGCCACCCAGGCGCCCCAATATCTCACTTTTAATAACAGATGAAGGAGACAAAACAAGGAAATAGAAGCTCCGATGGCACTGTGAGCCAGCTAGATCTAACATCTATAAAGAGTTCCTCTCAAGGACAGTGTCGTGCACGTTTTACTCAAGTGCACGTGGGACATAGCTAAGGATAGACCGTAATGTTAGGCCATAAAACAATCCTCAATAAATCCAAAGGGATTAAAACCATACAAAGTATGTTCTCTGCCCGCAATGGAGTTATATTAGAAATCAACAGCAGAAGGAACTTTGGGAAATTCACACGTGTGGAAATAGAACAACACACTGTGAAATAGCCAGTGGGTCAGAGAAGAACTTACAAAGAAAATCAGAAAATACTTTGAGATTTAGGAAAATGAAAATGCAGCATGCTAAATGTATGAGATGCAGCCATAACAGTGGTTAGAGGGAAATTTATAACTATAAACCCCTATATTAAACAGCAGAGACGCCCATTCATTGCTGCTGGGAACGCAAAATGGTACAGTGTCTTTGGAAGACAGTTTGCCAATTTCTTACAAAACTGAACACGCTCTTCCCATATGATCTAGCAAGGGTGCACCTTGGTATTTACCTAAATGAAATGAAACTCCCGTCCACACAAAAATCTGGACATGGATCCTTAACAGCAGCTTTGTTGATAATTGACTCAAATTGGAAGTAACAAGGATGTCTTTCGGTACGTGAATGAATAAATTGTGGTCCATCCAGACAATGGAATGTTACTCATCGCCAAAGAAGAAGTGAACTATCAAGCCGTAAAAAGATACAGAGGAAACAAATGTATGTTACTAAATGAAAGAAGCCCATCCGAAAAGATTACATGGTATGATTCCAACTACATGACATTCTGGAAAAGGCAAAACTATGGAGACAGCAAAAAGGTCAGTGGTTGCTAAGGGTTGGGGTAGGGAGGAAGCATGGACAGGCAGAGCACAGAGGATTTTCAGGGCATAGAGAATAGTCTGTATGGTACCATGATGATGGGTACATGGTGTTATACATTTGTCCAGAGTCAGAATGTACAACGTTAAAAGTGAACCCTAAGGTAAACTATGGGCTTTGGATGATTGTGATGTGCCAGCGTAGGTTCATCAATTGTAACAAAGAT
Source organism: Panthera onca (assembly GCF_046562875.1). NCBI lineage: Eukaryota > Metazoa > Chordata > Mammalia > Carnivora > Felidae > Panthera > Panthera onca. The sequence goes on along the minus strand of NC_138352.1, from coordinate 25,356,100 downwards.
ATCACTCTTGTAGGGGCCATTGATCATGAAGAAGGTTGTGCGTTTGTAGGGCAGGGAGTGTAAGAAAAGTCTTTGTTTATTTTCCTTTCAATTTTACTGTGAATCTAAAACCAGGGGGAAAAAGTCTTAAGGAAAAAGGAGAGATCTCAAATTGATAGTCTAATTTTTCACCTTAGGAAACTAGAAAAAGAAGAGCAAAGTGAATCCAAACAAGGAAAGAAATACGAAAGATTAGAGAGGAAAGAGAAGAAACAGAAAATAGAAGAACAATAGAGAAAATCAACAGGGCCCAAAATTGGTTCTTTGAAAGGATCAAGAAAATTGACAACCTTTTAGCTCAACTGACTAGGAAAAAAAAGATGAAAATTACTAAAACCAGGAATAAAAGAGGGGGCATCACTGAACACCTGTGTGGCTCAGTCGGTCAAGTGTCTGACTTCATCTCAGGTCATGATCTCGGGGCTTGTGGGTTCGAGGCCCGCATCGGGCTCTGTGCTGACAGCTCAGAGCTTGGAGGCTGCTTCGGATTCTGTGTCTCCCTCTCTCTCTGCCCCTCCCCTGCTCATGCTTTGTCTCTCTCTCAAAAATAAATAAACACTAACATTTTTTTTTTCTTCTAAAGACGGGACATCACTACTGAGAAGAAGCAATCTATAACCAAATAATACTCTTGTAAAGTAATGGTTGTCCTAATAGAACATATGACATTTTATACCTACTTGTGGGGGTAACATTGTTTTATATATAAGCTTTCAAGCGTTGTGCTTTCTCCAAAAAGTGCTTTCCATGACTTGTTTCATCCTCATAACATTCTTGGAGTTGTGCAGGAGTTGTTTGTGGGAAAATGAAATCACAAAGAATCTGCGTTTGGTTCATACACACCTGGGTCGTGGATCCAGTTCTACGTCCTGGTTTTGACTTTGAACGAGCCACTTACCCCGTTTTTATAGATGAGGCACTATGCTGAGAGTCATAGGTAAGACCACCGACCCTTTGAGTTAGCAAGGGGGCAGATTCATAAGGATTAAGTGAGATCATCCATGCAAAATATTCAGCATGGCCCCAAGTACAGGTTATGAACTTGATAATGGTAGCTTATTCATTAAGGAAAACAGAGTTCTTAGCTAGGTCAGGAACTCTAACCCCTAGTTGAGTGGCTTCTCTTTAATTTAGATTCCCATCCAACATAGGGCACCAAAAATTCAAATGTAGCAAAACAGTCAGTTGCAGAAAAGAATGCTGACTCTCTTTTATTTTTCATTTTGTTTAGAACAAGGGAGGGGGTCATAGGATTATATGAGCTGGTAACATGCTATAGTATTCATTTCTGATTTACTTTGTATTTCAAAGACATCCTGTTATTTATTTTTTCAGATGGTTGTTGAAATCCAACAATACCACCCGTGGATCGGTCTTCATAGTTGTAAACATTTCTTCTAGGAAGTTGCTTTTCAAATCTGCCCGCCCCTTTTCTCTTTTTGCTTGCAACTTGAACATTGCCCACTAGGTGGCAGTACGCCAACGTAAAATGTAAATAAAACCGTCCCATCATAGCACCAATGGGAAATGATGATTCTGGAAAATTACCCTGCGAGTAGTGAGTTAGGACTCAATCCATGATTCCTGTTGTGCGGTTAATTAAAATCAGATGAATTTATAGATGAACGGATAGATGCTGGACGAATGAATGCAATAAATGTACCAGACACAGAGATAGGTACTGTGGACGCAAAGAAATGTAAGAATTATCTGTGATAATGTCTGCTTTCCTCGTATCGCCAACCCCCTCCCCCCCCTCACTGAACTCTGAGTATTAGAAGGTCAGTAGTTTTCCCAGGGTCATACAAGTAGAGACAGACGAAGCCAGGATTTGTCGATGGTGGTTGGGGGGTGGGGGGGGGGCGGGGGCAGATGATGAGTTTGAATTTAAGGTATGTTGGATTTGAAGCCAGTGGTCACAGCCAGGTACCGGCTTGCCATGGAAATCTGGAATTCTGTCTCAGGGTTGGGCTCAAGGTAGAATAAATTTAAGAGGCATCTCTGCAGAACTTGCTTGAAGCTATGACTGAGTATGCGTTGTCTCCGGCCAAGTGCCTGAATCGTAGGTCCCAGGGAGCACGGTGATGGGGCAAAGGGTAGGGGTTCCCACGCTGGAGGAAGGCAGACCTGAGTTTAAACCCTGCCCTCATATTCCCAACCGCGTGTTCACGGGCAAGATGCTTCACCTCTTTGACCCCCTGCAGTAACCCAACAAGGGGGTACCGCTGTCTACATTTTACACGTGAGGAACCCAAGGTTCGGATCTGGAGACCTGACTTAGGCTTACGTGGGTACATACCGCCGAAGTTGCTTCCCCGGTCATAGCACTCGGGACACTGCCTAGTAATCCCTTGTGTGTGTGTGTGTGTGTGTGAGAGTGAGTCTCCCTGTATCAGTCTGGGTTCTCCAGAGAAACAGAACTAGCAGGAGAGAGAAATGTATCCGTCTATCTCTGTCCATCTGTCTATATCCGTATGTCAACACAGTAGGGTATATTGCTTGAAATAAGTCTCTGTAGACCTATATGTGTGTCTGGTTCGTGCACACGCATACACAAACAGGAGGTGCTTTCAAGGAACCGGCTGCTCAGGCAGCCCCGGGATCTGGCAGCCCAACATCTGTAGGGCGTTCGCCGGCCGGCGCTATCCGTTTTTGCTCTCGGTTTTGCTTTTAACGGCCTCTCCCTAATTGGACGCGGCCCACCCGCCTTACGAAGGGGAAGCTCTTTTACTTAAAAGTCAACAGGTTGGGGGCACCTGGGTGGCTTGGTGGCTTGGTCGGTTAAGCGTCCGACTTCGGCTCAGGTCATGATCTCACGGTCCGTGAGTTCGAGCCCCGCGTCGGGCTCTGTGCTGACAGCTCAGAGCCTGGAGCCTGTTTCAGATTCTGCGTCTCCCTCTCTCTGACCTTCCTCCATTCATGCTCTGTCTCTCTCTGTCTCAAAAATAAATAAACGTTAAAAAAAAAATTAAAAAAAAAAAAGTCAACAGGTTGCAGATGGCCATCACACCCACAAAACACCTTCACGGCCATGCCGAGATCCGTGTTCGGTGGGACAGCTGGGCGCCGTAGCCTGGCCGCGTCGACACGTGAAACTACCCATCCCACTCCAGTTGGCTGTAAACTCTGGCAGCAGGGAGCCTACCTTTCTGGTTCCCTTTCAGGTTCCCAGGGCCGGCCCCACGCTGGACACGTCACGGCACGCGATAAACGTCTACGGAGGGCGTCCTCACCTCCTACCCGCCGAGGAGAAAGTGAGCACACGTGTCCCGTTTTCCGTTGCACGCCGGGGCTGGGTCGCAGACGTCCTGGGTTCGCGGATCACGCGTAAGTTTCTTCGGGGCCCCCCCGGGTCGAGCAGCGGGAGGTGACGATAGAGCAGCTGACGGTCGTGGCCGGTTGGGGCCGTGAGTAGGGCTGCCGCCACGAAAAGCTGAGTGTGTGTGTGTGTGTGGGGGGGGGGGGGGTCCTTGTAGGGCGCTGCATGTATGCGGTCCGAGTTTTGGTTTTCAGCAGGCCATCTCTCTTCAGCCCCTGGCGATGACTCGCCACTTTGTCTTTGGGAGGGAAGGCGCAAAGGTTTTCAAGCAGCAGAATGTGCTGAGGTTCGGCAGGAGTGACTACCTAGGGATCTACTCGCGCCTGTGGCCACCGAGAGACCAGTCCTGTGTGTTTTTCTTTTAATGCTTATTTATTTATTTTTGAGAGAGAGAGAGAGAGAGAGAGAGAGAGCAAGCACAAGTGGGGAGGGGCAGAGAGAGAGGGGAGACCCAGAATCAGAAGCAGGCTCCGGGCTCCGATTCGGCTGCACAGAGCCCGACGCGGGGCTCGAACCCACGGACCGTGAGCTCATGACCTGAGCCGAAGTCGGACGCTTCACCGACTGAGCCACTCAAGCACGTCTTGTGTGCATCCATTTAAGCCTTGGCAGCCCCTTCTGGAAAAACAAAACAAAACCTACAGGATAGCAGATGCCACCCGGGTGACAGAAGAAGCGTCTACCACAAATTAGGCCCCAAACACGCTCCCTTGGGGAGCTTTCTTGGGCAGGTGTTCCCTACCTCCCTTCCGCACCAAAGAGGATGGTGTCACCTCTGCCTTGAGAATCTTAACCCACCTCGGAACACTTGTTTATCTTTTCCTCTCTCCCCCTTTCTGGGATCCCACTAAGCTGCTTCCTAGAATCCTGACTTTTACCCCCTTCCTTAGATTTACTGACAGAAATGAGCTGGTGACAGCCGACCGCTCGGCTAGATACCCTCGTACCTGGGACAGCAGCCGTTCAAAGACCTGAACAGATTCCAGAGACTTAATAAAACAGGAGTGGGGCAGATAGGATACTTGCTATGGGCTGAAATTCACCCCCAGTGCTGTAACAATGTAGGGATCGTCTACGGCAAGTTCGAATATTGAAGCCCTAACCTTCAATTTCATATGTTTGAAGCCCTAACCTCCCCCGATCTGACTGTATTTGGAGACGGGTTTTTGGAGGTACTTAAGGTGAAATACAGCCATAAGGGTGGGGTTCTAATTCAATAGGGTTGTTGGCCTTGTAAGAGCAGGCAGGAGATCTCCTTCTCCATGTGCAGTCACCAAGGAGAGGCCACGTGAGGACACAAGGAGACCGTGGCCACCTGCCAGCCAAGGACAGAGCCGTTGTCAGACAATGAATTGGCTGGCACTTTGATTTTGAACTTCCAGGCTCCCTGGCCTACGGCATTTTGTTATAGCAGCCCAGGCAGGCTAGTACGATACTGATCCCAATGAATTGTCATCTTTTAAACTTGTCTGTTGAGGGTGTAAAACGAGTCAGAGCCCAGGGCACCTGGGTGGCTCAGTTGGTTAAGCGTCCGACTCCGGCTCCGGTCATGATCTCGCGGTTCGTGAGTTCGAGCCCCGCGTCGGGCCCTGTGCTGACAGCGCAGAGCCTGGAACCTGCTTCGGATTCTGTGCCTCCCTCTCTCTCTGCCCCTCCCTTACTTGCGCTCTGTTTCTCTCTCTCTCTCTCTCTCTCAAAAATGAACATTAAATTTTTCTTTTTAATGAGTCAGCGTTCAAGGAAAGGAAGTACTGATTTTCTTGAAGTCTTTTCTAACTTTAGGAAGAAAAAAGAGAAAGGGCATCCTAAGTCAGAAGAATTGTTTGTGCGGACGTGTGGAGGGTAGTATGTAGGTCCACACACACCCCACTCTGGGCTACAGTCATGGGAAACATCTGGTTGTTCTTCCGATGTTCCAGGCTTTCTTCACATCTGGGTTTTGTGGGGTGGATACGACATTTTGTTTAAAAAAAAAATTTTTTTTTAACGTTTTATTTATTTTTGAGACAGGGAGAGACAGAGCATGAACAGGGGAGGGTCAGAGAGAGGGAGACACAGAATCTGAAACAGGCTCCAGACTCTGAGCTGTCAGCACAGAGCCCGGTGCGGGGCTCGAACTCACGGACCGCGAGATCGTGACCTGAGCCGAAGTCAGACGCTTCACTGACTGAGCCCCCAGACGATCCCCCCCAACCTTTCTTTTTATAAACTTGACTTCTTAGTACTCATTACTGAGAAGTACTAACGAAAACACTCTCTCCTTAAGCAGTATGTAATGATAACTCTACATTTTGTTATAAAATGGGAAAATGTTGCTTTTCATATTTCACTTTTCAAATAATCCACAATGTATTTTGCTGCATAGTGTGAGGTAGGGATCTCATTTTATCTTTCCCCAGGTAGACAGCCAATTGTCTCAGCACCAGTGAATAATTCAGATTCTTCTCACTGATTTGTAATGCCACATCTGTCAAATACCAAGTTTAACATATGCAAAGGTCTATTTTTATTACATTTTTAGAAGGATGTTTCGTGTATTCTGGATACGAAGTTTTTTGCCATTGATATATGTTGCAAATGTTTTGTCCCATTTTTAAAAAAGTTTTTTAGTGTTCATTATTTTTTAGAGAGAGAGAGAGAGACAGAGTGCAGTCAGGGGAGGGGCAGAGAGAGAGGGAGACACAGAATCCGAAGCAGGCTCCAGGCTCTGAGCTGCATAGAGCCTAACGCGGGGCTCGAACTCACAGACTGCAAGATCATGACCCGAGCTGAAGTCGGACGCTTAACCGACTGAGCCACCTAGGTGCCCCATAAGTTAAAAAAAAATTGTTTTTGAGAGAGAGAGCATGTGTATGCGAGCAGGGAAGGGGCAGAGAGAGAAAGGGAGAGAGAGAATCTGAAGCAAGCTCCAGGCTATCTGCATGCAGCTCAGTGCGGGGCTTGATCTCATGACTGTGAGATCATAACCTGAGCTGAAATCAAGAGTAGGATGCTTAAATGACCGAGCCACCTGGGCGCCCCTGTTTTTCTCTTTCAGTGTTGAGTTATATTAAATAATTTTCTAATGTCAAACTGACCTTAAACTCATGGAATAAAATACAGTGTGTTCATGATCCCTCACCATTTTTAAATGCAGCTGGATTGGGTTTGCCTTTATATTTTATTTTCTTTTTATTCCATGATTGTAAATATTCCTATTTTCTTGTTTCCAAATGTCAGAGTTCTCGGTCAGACTTGAAAACACTTTAAAACAAATCCTGGGCAACCTCCAAATATATTCCTGGTGACCCTGATCTCCCTCAGGCCATAGTGTTGGGACCAGACGGGTATATAAAAAGTCACCTCTGCTTCTGCATTTTAGGTGATTTTTTTAAATCTGTGTTTATGAGTGAGATTGATCTGAAGTTCCCTCCCTTTTCTTTTCTTTTCTTTTCTTTTCTTCCTTCCTTCCTTCCTTCCTTCTTTCCTTCCTTCCTTCTTCCTCCCTCCCTCCCTCCCTCCTTTCTTTCTTTCTTTCTTTTTTTCTTTCTTTCTTTCTTTCTTTCTTTCTTTCTTTCTTTTTGAAATTTTACTTTTTCAAACCGTCCTATTGCATTTTGTTATCAAGGGTGTGATTGCCTTGTAAAGTGAGTTGGCAGGCATTTCCCTCTTTCCCTATATCACAGACTTCTTTGTGTAACTTTGGAAACAATTGCTTTCTTTAGCGGTTGGGTATTATTGGCTGGAGTGGCTGTTGAACCTGGTGTTTTTTTTTGTTTTTTTTGTGGGAAGGCATCAAGGTTATGTTAGCCTTATATAAACGAGTTCCGGACTGTATCTTTCTTTCCTCTGGAACCATCTGTGCACAATATGGATTATCTGTTCCTTGTGTGTTTGATAGAATCTGCTTGGTGGTAGTGTGTGTGTGCATGCTCACGCGTGTGTGTTTTAAGTTCCTGATTCAATTACTTTTATTGTTGTTAGTCTTTTTTTCTTGAGTCTGTTTGGTTCTTTGTATTTTTATAAAGTATGGTTCTTTAAAAATTTTTTTTTTTAATGTTTATTTATTTTATTTTTGAGAGAGAGTGGAGAGGGAGGGACAGAGGGAGAGGGAGATGCAGAATCCGAAGCAGGCTCCAGGCTCTGAGCTGTCAGCACAGAGCCCGACGCGGGGCTCAAACTCACTAACCGCGGGATCATGACCTGAGCCGAAGTTGGTCACTCAACCGACTGAGCCACCGAGGCGCCCCTGGTTCTTTGTATTTTTAAAAGAGAATTCTCCCAATTTGTCCAGTTTTGAAACCTGGGACTGAAGAAGGATCAGGGTAAAGTTCTAGAAAGATCTTTGGTGTCAGGTAAAGTCACAGTGACTAGAAAGCACACATATTTTTCATCTAAACCTCAATATTATGTGTGTTTAGGAGGCTGAAACTTACAGGAAAGACATCAGCATCTTGCTTGGTCTTACCCTATAAGGACAAGCCGGCTTTGTCAGATCACTTTCAACTTCATTAGTCTTTTCAAGCCTGGTCCTCCTGTTTGCAAAATGATTATAGTTACACCTGCTGCACAGAGTTGTGAGGAACAAATGGTCATATATTGCATGTACCTGGTAATGCATAGCTATGGATTCGGACCTAAGAGAACCTTTGGAGAACTTCGGGGCCAGGCATTCTTACACATCGCTTGCAGGACTCGAAACTGGAGGGTCTGGGGGCACCTGGGTGGCCCAGTCGATTAAGCATCAGACTTCGGTTTAGATTATAATCTCGTTGTTTGTGGGTTTGAGCCCTGCGTCGGGTTCTGTGATGACAGCTCAGAGCCTGGAGCCTGCTTCCGATTTTGTGTCTCCCTCTCTCTCTGCCCCTCCGTCACTCACGCTCTGTCTCTCTCTCTCAAATAACTAAATAAACATTAAAAAAAATAAAAAAATAAAGAGACGGTTAAGTTAAAACGAGGGCATTGGGGTGGGCCCTCACCCAAGAGGCATGGGGTTTGATGTCGCTTCTATGGAGATTAGGGCGCAGACACGCGGAGGGAAGGCGGCCGTGTACAAGCTGAGGAGGGAGGCCTCGAGAGACGCCAACTGTGCCCAGCATTTTGACCTTGGACTTCTAGTCCCCGGAACCGTGAGACAGTAAATTTCTGTTTTTAGAGAAAAAGCACCCCGGTCTGTGGCACTTTGTGACCGTGGCCTGGGCAGACTCACAAGCTGACCGTGGTCATCTCGCTTCTTGTACCATTAACAGACCCTCTGAGTTTCCTTCATAAGCATCTCCAAGACTTTTTCTCTGTTTTGCTGTGGCCCCCTTGGTGGCACCCTGCCGGAGGCGGCCCTCGGCCTCACGCTATCTATAATCGGACTCGCTCGGTCCACAGTCTGGCCGTGTATACACCCGGAGAGACCCCAGAGCCAGGGAGGTGCACGTCGGCAGCTGGATTTGAGGCTAATTACCCGTCTCAACGCTTTTGCCCGGTGTTCAGAGACTTGCTTTCTATGACCTGGCTTTTCGAGATTCTGGTTCTCCAAACAAAAACAACGTACTCCATTCCCACTCTTGTCTGAATCTAAATGACTCTGGTGACTTTTTGGCATAAAATTCACATCTAAGGGGGCACAGGTGTCTTTGCTCACGTCTCTGCCTCCCAAGGAGGCAAGTTGCCCACAGAGCCTGGCCCAGAGCCTCATGCACATGGAAACTTGTCATGCGTCAGGACCCCAGGGGATGGACCAGAGATTCGGATTCCTGGTTCCCGGGGAGACACGTAGAGAAGCAGGTCGGGAGAGGGTGTGATTTGAGGCTAAGCGCCTTGGGAGGGAACTTCAGCCTGATTGATCTGGAGGGTAAGTCAGGCGTTTGTAAGCTCTGAGGTTGTCTGGGGTGCGAGGCGTCGAGGGGACCCGGCTCTTCTCTCCCACCCATCCATCCCTGGCCAGTGGCCACACCCACCGTGCGGGATGCAAACTCCCCTGCTCCCCGCCACTTCCTGGCTTATGCTGGAAGCAAGAAGCCCAGTGAGGCCGGGGAGAGGAGGCCACAGGAAAGCGGTATCCGCAGGGGATCTGGGTTGGGGGCATGATCTGGGGGTACACACACCTGCCGTTTGGTCCATCCGGGAGCCGAGCTCACCTGTGCTCTTGTGTTTTCCTCTGTGGCTTTTTGGTGCCCGTGTATTTCCAGGAAGCAGCCTCTACAACAGAGAAGAGGTCTCACACACACAGAGTGAACCGTTTCCATCCTGACCGGTTTTCATGAGGTGTCTGATGTATTTCACCTTTGACCCCCCTAGTTTACACGGCAGGCCTCTCCGCTTCAACCTGGATTGCCCGCACTAGCCTCTCCCATACCCATGTCGGCTCATCCTTCTCGCGGCAGTCGGAATCTTCTGCTCCTTGAGTCCAGTTTTTCCCTCCTTCCTTCATGTTTTCTGTCTTCTACACCCACTGTAGCCTTTCTGTCCTCCTTTCTTTTTTTAATGTTTATTTTTGAGAGAGAGAGAGAGAGACAGAATGTGAGCAGGGAAGGGGCAGAGAGAGAGGGAGACACAGAATCCCAAGCAGGCTCCAGGCTCCGAGCTGTCAGCGCAGAGCCTGACGTGGGGCTCGAACCCATGACCTGGGCCGAAGTCGGATGCTTAACCGACTGAGCCACCCAGGTGCGCTCCCCTCCCGCCCCTGGGGAAGAGATTTCTAATTGAAATACAACTGAGTGAAAAATATGAATAAGTAAAGAAAATGCATTGATGCTTTAACACTAACTACGAAGACTTTGCTGGAAGGTCACACGGCTACTCCGGGTACGGCTGGTTAACGAGAATGAGCTGAGCCTACACGTTCCCTCCGGAGGAGCGGCTGAGACGGAGCTCACTGGGAAAGCCGACGTACAGAGTGATGTGCACAGCATAACTGCATTTTTACGAGAGAATTTAAAAAATGCATAAAGCTCTTCCTTATATGTGCATATGTATTTGTAGGAGCACAGTAAAAGGTGAGCAAAGGCCCACACCAGACTGTCACTTTAATTAGATTAGAAGTGGGGACTGGAGGGGCGCCTGGGTGGCTCAGTCGGTTTTTGTTTTTGTATCCCCCTGGATACAGTCTTCGCACCAGATGACCCTTGGGGCCATGATGTTCAATGCCCCATCTGACGCTCGAACCTCCTCTATACTTATTTCCTGTCGTGAAAATCTAAATAAAGAAAATACAGAACCGTTTTAAAGAAGAAATGCCCGATTGTTTCCACACAGAACGTTTTTTAAAGCGTAGTTTAAAATTCAGTCCGCTCTTGGGATATTTATAGTCTCTTGAGAATGTTCCAGATCGCTGACTCAGTAAGCCCAGGCTGTTAAAAATGCGTGTTTTTAAACTCCACAATGTAACATTGTCTGAGCTCCTTGCCATTGGAGGCTGACCCTACAGCCTGAGTCTGCCTTGGTTTTCTAGGGGCTGAGCTCAGCCTCTCTGAGCATCGGACACCCTGCACCCCCAACTCAAATGCGATGATCGGGCAAGTTCCTCGCATAGCATGGAGAAAAGGAGGCCAGGAGCGGCACGTGAAAGAACACAAAGTTACTGTGTTCACGGCAGTGAGAGTGAAACGCTTCTGCACCAAGGGGAGTCCGCATCCTCTCTTTCCAGCAGGAGAACCGCACCCAGGAGGAGAGGGCACGTGCCCGAAGTCTCGCCCCGCCCCCCTTCAGCCCCCCAACCCCGGGATGGCAGATGGCTCGGCTCTCCTGGGTTCCGAGTAGCTTCTAAACTGGGCACCTTCCTTTGGTCCAGTTCAGTTTGGTCATGGTGGTGGGACTGGTTTGCTCTGGGAGCTGGTAAACGGCAGGGTCAGCCAAGATTTCCAGATCTCAGCTGTGCTACATTAATGAAGATGTCTCAGTGATCTTCTGTGGGCCATTTAGTACATATACACACACACAAATACACACCTATGTACACACAAATACACGTACACATCTATGCACACACATACACATATACACACATATACACATAATATATATGCACACACAAATACATATAAACACATATAGACCTATATATACACACATCTATATACGCATACAAACACATATACCCATATATTCACACACATGACACGTATATACACGCATGCACACACACACACACACAAATACACACCTATGTACACACAAATACACACGTACACATCTATGCACACACATATACACATAATATATATGCACACACAAATACATACATATAAACACATATAGACCTATATATACACACATCTATATACACATATATACACATACACCCATATATTCACACACATAGACACATATATACACGCGCGCGCACACACACACACACACACACACACACACACACACTTGACCCTTGAACAACACAGGTTTGAACTGCGTGGGTCCACGTCTAGGCAGATTTTTTTGGATGAATACAGCACAGTACTCTAAGTGTATTTCCTCTCCTTTATGATTTTCTTGTAACATTTGCTTTTCTCAAGCTTCCTAGACTGTAAGAATACAGCCTATAATACATATACTAAATACGTGTTAATCGACCAGGTTACTGGTAAGACTTCTGGTCAGCAGTAGGCCATTAGCAGTTAAGTTCTGGGAAGTCAGAAGTTAGATGTGGATTTTTGACTGCATGGGGGTCAGCACCTCTGACCTCTGCATTGTTCAAGGGGTCCACTCACTGTATCTGTATGGGTATCTGATATTTATCCAACAATCAATATGCATACAGAGGGAATTCTCCCAATAACTCCAGATTATAGCAATGCAGATCATTTCCCACTCAGGCTGGGTACCACCAGCTGGGGCAAAATAATCTCCTTTCTTATGAACCCCTAAGCATTGCAGGGGGTGTGGGTGCAGGTGGGTGCATCTAGTTACTGGTATTGGCATATTTTGCCCAGGGAGGGGATCGCCGCTTTGAGTCCCGAGAAGGAAAGTCCTTTTGGGATCCCAGGGAGGCAAAGTCTGGTCTTCAAAGAAGAACCTTAGATCTCATGAGTTCTAGCTCACGGAAGGGAGGATGCCAGGGCAAGTACACAGTCCGACTTAGATGTTGGCAAAGATTTTTACCAACAAGACCCATCCCTTTGCTCAATATGTCTTCCCCAATCTCTTTCTAACCCCGGCTCCTTCACGTCATAATGGTCCCCATCCTAAGAAAAAAACAGAAGAGAAGGCTTTACTAATTGGTTTGTCCTGGCTCTTCCAGGAGCTATTATTTAAGTCACTTGTTCTCAAAGAGGGGTCCCAAGAGCACCAGCATCACTGGGCAGTTACCAGAAAGGCAGATGCTGGGTGGCTCAGGCTGTTACACATCTGACTCCTGATTTTGGCTCAGGTCATGATCTCATGGCTCGTGGAATTGAGCCCTTGAGTCTGGCTTTGCACCCACAGCGTGGAGCCTGCTTGGGATTCTCTCTCTCCCTCTCTTTCTGCCCTTCTCCTGCTTTCTCCTCTTTCTTAAAATAAATACGCTTAAAAAAAAAAAAGAAAGAAATGCAGATTCTAGTGTCCTGCCACAGTCCTAGTGAATCAGCAGCTCTGGGCTGGGGGCCTGGCAGTCTGTGTTTTATTTATTTATTTATTTTTATATGTTTGTATTTATTTTTGAGACCAGAGAGAGACAGAGCATGAGCAGGGGAAGGGCAGAGAGAGGGGGAAACACAGAATGCGAAGCAGGCTCCAGGCTCTGAGCCGTCAGCACAGAGCCCGACGTGGGGCTCGAACTCACGGACCGTGAGCTCATGACCTGAGCCGAAGTCGGACGCTCAACGGACTGAGCCACCCAGGTGCCCCTGGCAGTCTGTGTTTTAACGAGTAGCCCAGTGATCCTGATGGTCACTGTAATTTGAGACCCGGTGCTCTAAATAACCACAGATGAAGCCATGATCTCCAATTCCTGGAGTCTACCTCGTGCTTCTGTAATTTAAGTCTGACATTAAGCTTTAAAGATACCAGATTGCCTAGCTTTCACATGCTGGCTATTGCAAGTAAGTTACTTTTCCAGAGTCACAAAATACCACTGAAAGGGGAAATGAGCAGGGCGCCTGGGTGGCACAGTCGGTTCGGCATCCGTCATCGGCTCAGGTCACGATCTCACGGCTTGTGGGTTCGAGCCCCCGCGCCGGGCTCTGTGCTGACGGCTCGGAGCCCGGAGCCTGCTTCGGATTCTGTGTCTCCCTCTCTCTCTCTCTGTCCCTCCCCTGCTTGTGTGCTCTCTCTCTCTCAAAAATAAATAAACATTAAAAAAAAAATTGCAAGGGGAAAATGGGACCAGTGAAGAAACGCGTCTCCTCCGGTTTATTAACTGCAGAGACCCCAAAATGGTCCCACCACCAGCGACTCTGATGGGACTTTGTATTTCTTACTAATTCTAGTTCTCCAAGATCTAAAATCACTTCCACCGGGTTCCCGGAAACTTTTAAGCTTTGCCATGAGCGAGTTACTGCTCTGACAGTCTCTGAAGGCTTCCCGCGGGACAAATCTATGCCTTGAGAGTAGGGACTCCGTGTCTATTATGATGAGCCAGTGGAGTGAAATAGAACCCTTGTTCTCGAGGGCAGCAAACACTTCCAAGTCTGTGATGTCATTGTTTGCGCGTAACAACCTCTCACATCCTCCTCGCCCTGTGGTTTCCAAAGCTCTTTGACGTTCCGCCTTGTGCTCTGTCTTCGCAAAACCCCTCTCATAGACCCCCGCACCTGCGATGACCTTTTTTGTGAGCCTGTTTCCTTCGCTGTGAAACGCAGGAAGTGGCTTGGCTGAGGTCACGTGACCCCGTGGGTGGCCGCCCCTCTCATTATCCTTCTTAAAATAAAAAGGGCCAGTGACCCTGGTTTCCCACTGAAGGTCGATGTTAATGTTTTTATAACATAGAAAAGCACACCGGGGCGCCTGGGTGGCTCTGTCGGTTAAGCGTCCGACTTCGGCTCAGGTCGTGAGCTCACGGTCCGTGGGTTCGAGCCCCGCGTCGGGCTCTGGGCTGACAGCTCGGAGCCTGGGGCCTGCTTCCGATTCCGTGTCTCCCTCTCTCTCTTTCTGCCCCTCCCCTGCTCATGCTCTCTCTGTCTCTCCAAAATAAATAAACATTAAAAAAATTTTTTAAAGCAAAGCATACAAGTGCTGGCATGTAGTTAGTTAGCACTGTGTGTCAGATGTCACTCACTTGTCATCGTTCAGTACAGGGAATCTCAAAGGGATTATTAAGTGGCTTGCTGGTGACATCCAGGCCATCACAGAGCTGGAACTCTAGAAGGACGGGGCTCCTTTGCCCCGAACTTCGTCCCCAGACCACAGCGGGAGCAGACAACACACCCGACCTGACTTTGCTCCCTGCATCCTAGCCTTGGTCCTCCGCTCTCCCCTTCCTCTCCTCACTGCTTCCTCCCCTGGAATCCTGTTCTGGAACCTCCAACACGAAGCTGCTATTTCCCTGTCACCTACCGCCCCTGAACACCATCCAAGACACGGGGCGATGCAGACGCAAATTGGGCACCGCGTGTTGCTAATTCTAAGCAGCACCTGAAAGACAAGGTCAGCATCTCTGAAATCAGGGTAGCTGTACCGGCAGCTGCCCCAAGTCACCAAAGTGCATGCCCAGCATGGGGCTGCCCCTCCCCCCACCAGGCACCCAGCTATGAAAGGCTCAGCTAGAACCAGGAACCGGGAGTCCTTTCCTTTCAGATGGCTGGTTGGTGCCAGGCCCTCCCCCCTCGGTGAGCGGCTGCAAATACCACCCGGGGCCCCAAGGAGAACTGCTCTGAGGGCTGCGGAAATAGGAAAAGCCACCTGAGCCAGATCAGAGAATGATGTGGGACAGGAACTGTGGGCCAGGACGAGAGGTCCCCAAACCTTTGACATGGTGCACCTCCACGTCTGAGCATGTGCTCCCAAAGCTGTGCATTCATTTATAAATGTAAACCGTTATCGGGGCGCCTGGGTGGCTCAGTCTGTTGATTTCAGCTCAGGTCATGATCTCACGGTTGGTGAGTTTGAGCCCCGTATTGGGCTCCGCGCTGACAGTGTGGAGCCTACTTGGAATTCTCTCTCTCTCTCTCTCTCTCTCTCTCTCTCTCCCTCTCTCTGCCCCTCCCCACCCCTCTCTCTCAAAATAAAGAAATAAACTTAAAAAAAAAATGTAAACAGTTATTACTGTATTCCTATGTAAAATCTAAAACAGTTGCAAAAATAGACATTAAAACATAAGATAAAAACAATTAGATGCGAAAGGGCATCTTTTTTTTCTTTTATTTTAAAGTTCATTTACTTATTTTGAGAGAGAGGGAAAGAGAGTATGAGCAGGGGAGGAGCAGAGAGAGGGGGAGAGAGAATCCCAAGCAGGCTCCACACTGAGCCCGACACAGGGCTCGATCTCACAAACCGGTGAGATCATGACCTGAGCAGAAGTCGAGAGTCGGGTGTCTAACCAACTGAGAGCCACCTGGATGCCCCAAAGTTAAGGCATCTTCTGACCACACCACAGAGACTTTTTTCGGAACCCCCCGCCCCGGGTGAGTGCACCCCACTTGCCAGGGCGCTGTCTAGACAGTGCGGAAACTGAGGCCGGACAGTGAATTCACCCTTTCATTATAAAGAGGCAGGACGAACTCAAGAGAGGGAATGGCCATAAAACATGTGACCGAGAAGTAGGTCCAGAAACACTGAAAGTATTTTGAAATGTTACAACAAGGCCTGTCCCATATCCACTTGTAAGCTGTCATTGGGTCGTTTTCCTGGTCGGAATGTGGGTACTTGAGTGGAAAGTGGACCTTTGGGTGTGGTGAGGGGCAACAGGGAAGCCACAGGGAGGGAGCTGGGACTTGGGGGTCCCGGCGAAGAGCGGACGGAACGTGGGAGCCCAGTCTCCTAAGGAATGGGAGGGGACCTTGGCCAGAATCCCAAGCAGGCTCTGCACCACCAGCACGGACCCTGACGTGGGGCTTGAACTCCTGGACCGTGAGATCATGACCTGAGCCGAGATCAAGAGTTGGTCCCTTAACTGACTCTGCCACCCGGGCGCCCCTCATTTATTTATTTATTTATTATTTTTTTAATGTTTATTTTGGAGAGAGACCCAGTGCAAGCGGGGGTGGGGTAGAGGGGGCGGGGTACAGAAGCTCTGATGCAGGCTCTGTGCTAACAGCAGAGAGTCCAATGCGAGGCTCGAACCCACAAACCATGAGGTCGTGACTCGAGCCAAAACCAAGAGGGGATGCTGAACCGATTGGGCCACCCAGGTGCCCCATTTACGATATGGTGGTCACTGTGCTAACAAGACATCTGTTCACTCCGTGAATCCTGACGCTGACTCGACTTTAAGGGAGTGTGTCTGCTTTTCCCCCCACCTGACAGATAAACCAGTGGAGGCACAAAAGAGGAGATATGACTAGCTCGGGTCACACAGGGAAGAAGTGGCCGTGCTGGGATTTTTGGACCCAGGGAGGGTTGACGAAAAACCCAACTTAACCACTGCGCTCACTGCCCAAGATTGACGGGAGCATCGGCACACATCCCACAGCCTCCAACCCCGTTAGTAAACTCCACCCCCACCCAGAGCCTCATCAACGGGTCATGCGACTTGGACCAAAGGTCTCCAGGCATCTGGGGAAGAATTCACCATCTTGGAAAAGTCTCCTGCTGAGCTGGCCTTGAAAATCCTCACCATTGCTTTCCTCTAACCATCGCGGGAGACCATTTATTTTCGGCTTGCTTCCTTCGCTTTTAAATCTCCCTCCTCCTCGACTTAGTAGATTTCACCAAGCCACAGGCTTACTAGGTAATTTGCATGGAGTCTCCTCTTGGCTTATTTTGTGTAACACAAGATGGAATACAAAAGCCTCCACCCTTCAAAGGATTTGAGGTTAGAGGGAACCCAGCTGGGATCCAGACTGGAAAAGGAAAGAGAAGGAAAGGAAAAAGGAAAGGGAACAGGAAAAAAAAAAAAAAAAAAAAGGAAAAGAAAAGAAATAGAACCTAACAAAGTAGCAGAATGAAACAAAGAGGGCTGTCCAAAGGCTCCATAAATCTTTAGTTCCCTTCATTGTTTGTTCCTAAGGACAGGAGTGTTCCAATTTATGTAATCTTTTCCCTCAAGGACTTTTCTTTTTCCTTAAGAAAAAAAAATTTTTTTAATGTTTATTTATTTCTGAGACAGAGACACAGCATGAGTGGGGGAGGGACAGAGAGAGAGGGAGACACAGAATCCGAAGCAGGCTCCGGGCTCTGAGCCATCAGCACAGAGCCTGAGGCAGGGCTCGAACTCACAGGCTCCGGGCTCTGAGCCATCAGCACAGAGCCTGAGGCAGGGCTCGAACTCACAGACTGTGTAAGATCATGACCCGAGCCGAAGTTCGTCACTCAACCGACTGAGCCACCCGGGGCCCCTTCCCTCAAGGACTTTTCATCAGATGAAGGGAATTCTTCCTTCCACCCAAGACTTGTGAATTGCGCCGGTTACCGGAAACCTCCAGCCCCACCCGAAAATCCTCTTCCTCTTCCCCGAGCTTCAGGCTGCTGCCAGCAGGTGGCGCCAGCCTGCCTGTTTTCTCTCCGCGCCCTTTTGGGCGAGGGCGCGGGGTGGGGGTGGGGGTGGGGGTGGGGGGTGGGGAGAGGCCCAAGGGCAGAACTGCTGAGCCCGCGCCAAGATTTCTTCTGGCATCTGGAATGCATTAACAACAGCCCACAAATCTGAATCTCATCTCCTTGGAAGAGAGTGAAGGAGAGAGAGAGCGAGCGAGCCTGAAATACGAAGGAGGGGAAGAGGGCAGAGAAGATAGAGAAGATGCCCCCTGAGCCCCCGGGAGCGTCATTACTGGGAAGGGTGTGCCTCTGCCCCTGGCTCAGCCAGTGCGAGGGGCGCCCGGCATGCCCCGCTGTGGGTGGACAGGGCCCACGGCCTGGAGGAAGGAAGCGGTGAGCCAGAGGGTTCCAAACAAAGGATCACAAGACAGGATCCCCAGAACTCTTGTTTTACTGGCATCCCTGTCCCTCCTAGGCGGGGACAGAGAGGGAAGGGGTGGAGGCCTGCCCCTTCCTCCTCTGCATGCGATTTTGTCAATTTATAGAATGACATACCCGTTTGCTTCTGCGGGTGACTAATGGGTAAGGCCAAACGGGGCCGGTGCCAGAAAATATCAGTGCTTTATGATGACTCCCCTTGATTCCATCTCTCTATTTTTGTTCCTGGGCCTTCGTGATGACTGATTTGACTGCTTCACTGGCAGATGAGGTCTGACCCCTCTCCGGGTGGGGGTGGGCGAGGAGGTCGGAGGGAGATGGGGGTTGGGGACGGGCCAGCCGGGCACCCTCCCCCGGCTGTGCCTCGGTGGTGAGGGCTCTTGGGTTTGGGGAATGAGGTCTGGTTCTCCTTCCTCCACCTGTGGCCAGAGATGCCTCCATGGGTAAGGCGGAGAGGGGCCTGCCGGCCGGACAGGTACAGCCCTGCCCCGTGAGGGTTTACACCTGTTCTCGGGTGTTCTCTGATCATTTTACATGCCCGGCTGCCTCACTGCGGATGACATCATTTCTTTTACTGCTCCTGAGGCTGCTGCGTGTGGCGGGAGAAAGGCCGAGCCACCGGGCCAGGCTAAGCTCACTTTTTGTCAGGCCCTCTTTTCTGCCCTACGTTCCCCGGGGGACTCCCTGAGCAGGGGTTATTGGTAGCGGGTCATGAGGCTTCCAGCTGGAGGCTGCAGCCTTGCAACAGGCCTACGACCTTCCCGAACTCTCTCCGCTGTGACACACTGGATGAAATAGAGACAATTGTCAGTAGGTCTCCAAGTCAGCTCAAGACTGGGGAAGTGGGCATTGTGGGTGTAGCCTTAAATAATCTCCAAGTGGGGGGCTCCTGGGTGGCTCAGTCAGTTGAGCATCCAACGCGTGGTTTCGGCTCAGGTCATGATCTCACGGTTCGTGATCTCACGGTTCGTGAGTTCGAGCCCCGTTATCAGGCTCTGGGCTGACAGTGTGGAGGCTGCTTGGGATTCCCTCTCTCTCTCTCTCTCTCTCTCTCTCTCTTTCTCTCTCTGCCCACCCTCCCAAAATAAACAGATAAAGTTAAAAAAAAAAAAATCTCCAAGTGGTCAGAATGAACTCCAAGAGGAACAGAGGACAGAAGAAAAGGATCCAGTGATCCAAGTGAATCCCAAGTTGAAATGGGTCAATGGGATGATGGGGCAGTGACGAGTAGGGACAGACGCCGGGAAAACACTGAGAGAAAGTCATTAGCTACAGCCCGCACCTTCCCACTGTCCTTAGAGGAAGCTTAAGCCTTAGTCTAGGATATTCAGAGGAAGTATGTATTTAAATTTTTTTTTTTTAACGTTTATTTATTTTTGAGACAGAGAGAGACAGAGCATGAACGGGGGAGGGTCAGAGAGAGGGAGACACAGAATCTGAAGCAGGCTCCAGGCTCTGAGCTGTCAGCACAGAGCCCGACGCCGGGCTCGAATTCACGGACCGCGAGATCATGACCTGAGCCGAAGTCGGCCGCTCAACTGACTGAGCCACCCAGGTGCCCCAGGAAGTACGTATTTTAGGCAAAACAGGTTATAAGCTCTAAAAGGGCAGAAATTGTGTCTTCTGCGCCGTTCCCATCTCCCACAAGCCTTAACAATGAATAATTGCACTTATCCTTAAGAGTTTACAAGATATTTTCAGGGGCGCCTGGGTGGCCCGGTCGGTGAAGCGTCTGACTCTTGATTTTGGCTCAGGTCATGATCTTATGGTTCGTGGGTTTGAGCCCTGCGTCGGGCTCCGTGCTGCTGTGGATCCTGCTTGAGATTCTTTCTGTCCCTCTCTCCGTCCCTCCCCTGCTTGTGCTCTCTCTCTCTCTCTCAAAATAAATAAGCATTAAAAAATTTTTTAAAAAGAGTCTACAAGGTATTTCCACACATAGTAATTTTCCACAAATTCTCATTGACACGATGAATGAAATATAGAATGAAGAACAACTTTGCAAATTCAAAGAGGTCAAATAATTAAGAGTCTGTCGTAAGAACAGTCAGACATCATGGGGCCTGGACTGTCAGAACTTGAACGACCGTGTCGTGTCACATCCCCTCTTTCTTTTCTTTCCCCTCAGCACACCTCTCCTTCGCTTGTGTAACCTTTCTTTCTACCCGGTGAGGCCGAGCGAGATGTAAGGAGCTGAAGGCTGGAGTCAGGCGATTCCAAGGTTCGAACCCTGGCTCAGCCAGATACTGGCTCTGTGATCTTGGCCAAGTCACTTAGTTCTTTGTGCTGTGGTTCTGTTATCCATGCAGTGGGGGTGGGGAGAGGGCTCCCTCCGGACGGCTAGAGGGTTAAAAGGGCTTCTGTGCGTGAGAGAGCCTTTCAAAGTGCCGTAGGGTGGGCCGATGGTTTTCCAATGTACTGTAGGACTTAACACTTTGGACCCATTCAGATCGTGCCCGATACCAATTGGCTAAAACGGATGGTAACCTGCTGGGTTGATACGTGGGACAATTACAAAAAATCAAAACAGAGGCCCACACGTCTCCTTTCGTGAAGCTGGCGCCGTGGTCCAGGTTGGGGCCCGGAACAAGATGGCAGTGTCAACCAGCAGAGGTTTTCCTCAGGAGGAGAGTTAACGGCATGAGAGCAATGATCCTCTGTGACGTTCTCAGGCCCCGCGGCCATCGGTAGAGATCGGCCTCCCCTCTGTGGAGGCAGACCCTGGGCATGCCTGTCTCTCAGTGTACATTATGAGCCGATTATGAGTGTCCGTGAAACGTCCGTCTGTCCGCTTCGAAAGGACTCACCGGTCTTGAGGTGAAGATACCCACACAGAGCAACTCAGGAATCTTCTTGGGGGTTTGAAACAGCACGTTTCCCGGCTCATCTGACCACCGGGAAACGGAGGCACAGAGCCTCAAAGCGATTTGTCAGAAATCGGACAGCCAGTTATGGCCGAAGCGACGTTCAAAGGCTCCTTGGCTTGGACTCCCGAGCAAGGACGGCGGTGACAAGGCCCTGGGGCCACCAACCCAGGGCTTCCCTACCTGGGAAATGCAGGTCCCTTCAAGGCGGCAGCCAGGGCAGGGTGGACTCTTTAGAAGGCAGCTGAAGGGCCAGACCATTGGAGGAGCCGGAGGTCCCCTCCTGTTGGTTGAGCGTGAAGGGTCCTACCCACACAGCAGGAACTACCACCCCACACCCCACACCCCGGGGGACAAGACAGAGGAAAGCCTGAGTTTGCCCTGGGGAGGCAGTGAGCGTGAACTCTGGGAGCAGCTGGGGTTTGGGCAGCCCGTGACCCTCCCTGCGGGGCCATCTTCTTCCCAGTGGTCCTCCCAAGCTTCATCCAGGAGAGGCGCCAGAATGAAAGGGGCTCTGCAGGTAATGGACAGTACCTGCCTGGGCGCTCTGAATCCTCGACTCAGTGCTTGCTTCCTCAGTGAGCCCCAACAGCCCGACTTTGCAGGCCTGCACCCCCACGTTCTTCATTCTCTGTCCCCCTGGTGCCCACCCTCTGGCCGCGGTCCCGCCCCGGGCGGCCTCCTCTCACTGCACCGCCCGCCCCCTGCCAGCCTCAGCCTGCCCTCCCCTGCCCTCCCCTGCCCGCTCTTCACCTGCGGGGCTCGCAGAGAGCTGGGACTTAATCTCCCGTTCTCCCCGTCCCCGGCCGACGGCACGGGCTCTGGAGCCAGCGTCTGAGGTCAAGTCCCAGCCCTGCCGCTGCGTGATCTGGGGCAGGCTGCGGAACCTCTCTGAGCCGTGGTTTTCTCCTCGGAAAAAAACGGAGACAATCATAGCATCGAGCTCTCTGAGCTGTGGGTTGGATTCAATGAGCTAATACGTGCAGATTGCTCGGTGAGTGCTGGGCACAGGGTTCAGCGGTCAGTCATGTTAGCTATACCCCCATCTGGCTCTCCCCACAGGGTCCATCTTCACCTAGACCTCTAGACCAACGGCTTCCAAAGTGGGGAAGCATGGACCCCCCCCCCGCCCCCCCAGTCACTCCTTGGGGACAAGGAGGGAGTGGGGAGACTTGAGCTTCTGTTGCCCGACTTTGCTGTGTGTTCCCCCACCCCCACTGCCTCTTCCTCCCGGGCACGAGCTAGACTACATTTCCCAGCTCCCCTTGCAGTTAGCGGGGACCACGTGACTGCTTCAGGAGCCCCGGAATCAGGACAGCCCTGCCGCCACGATGCTGCCCCTCCCAGGTTCTTACCCCCAGCCTCCACCCCCCTGTGCCATCTTCAAGGCTCCTCCCCTCTCCCCATCCGCTGGCGGAGTCAAGAGGACCCCAAGGCCCCCCCCCCCCCCCCCCCCCCCCCCCCCCCCCGAGGAGGGGATGTCACAGCACTCCAGGCTCAACCTGCTTCAAGTTAACACATTCCTCGCCTGCTGACTTAAGGCCCTTGATCTGTAACAGAACTAATCTATTTTCCTCGAGCTTTGCAGACCACCGGCCTTGGGGAATAAAGGACCAGGACGTTCCCAGGCCTCAGAGGCCAGCAAATCTGTTTGAAGCCCCTCCCTTAGCTTTCGGATGAACCCCGCAATCTTCTAGCAAAATATTTTTTTCTTTTTGAAGGTCACACAAGGGACTACTGACGTCCCTTTGCGTATCTATAGACCTTGCCCTCCTTTGCAGAAAGAACAGGGTATTCTCGCACGACGCCTGGGTACCAAGGAACTAGAGACCTTCTTACACAACCTACGGTCACCCTGTAGCTGGCATCATCGAGCCTGCACGTAATCAAGAAATGTCACGCTGCACCCCCTTAGCTGAATAAACCCCTTAAAAAAAAATCTCGGGTCCAGGCAGAAACCTCAGAGTCGGCCTTTGGACAAGGGTCCACCTTTTCCCCGGGCGGCCGGCCTCGTGAATAAAGCTCATACTGCTTTCCGGTCAGAACTCGGCTCTCGAGTATTGGCCCCTTGAACCACGGCAGCCGAACTTGGGTTTCGGTGACAGGAAGAGCCACGCGATGGAAGGATCCCGAATCCTCAAATGAATGCCAGGAGTAGAGCCCCCTTGACCAACCAACACTGGACTCTCTGACCTGAGCATGAAGTAGACTTACTGTGCCAACCCGGTGAAATTTGGGGGGATATTGGTCACACAGTTATACTAAGCCAACTTCTGTTAAAATTTATAGTTTAAAATTATCAACTTAAAAAAATCTCTTGGTAAAAAAATTTTTTTAATGTGCATTTATTTTTGAGAGAGAGAGAGATAGAGACAGAGTGTGAGCAGGAAAGGGGCAGAGAGAGAGAGAGAGAGAGAGAGAGAGGGAGACACAGAATCCGAAGCAGGCTCCAGGCTCTGAGCCGTCAGCACAGAGCCCGACGCGGGGCTCGAACCCATGAACCACGAGATCATGACCTGAGCCAAAGTCAGACGTGTAACCGACTGGAGCTACCCAGGCACCCAACTAAAAAAAATTAAAAAAAACTAAAAAAAAAAAAAAAAAAAAAAAAAAAAAGCAACCAAACTCAACAATTGTTCTGTTTTTAAAAAGCGTCAGCCAAGAATGAAAACGGCCTGCGCTGGGAATGACAAGGGCAGTTTTATTTCCAGTATCATTCCCAGTACCTAACGTGGTAACAGAGATTAGGACATGTCGTCTGTGGGTCTCTGAGCTCTTATTTGCAGAATGAGGTCGCCAGACTGGATAATTTTGGAAGCACTTCTCAGCTCTCAGATTCGATGAGCACTGTGGTCGGCTGTTGTCTGTGGGTGTGTGCTTAACTTTGGAGGAAGCTTTAGAGGATGGCTTTGCAAATACCACGATCGCGTCCTTTCGCCCCTTCCCCCTCGCCAAGAGAGAAGGAATTATTTCGGTGGCGGCCAGTGGGGGCCCTGCGAACCGGCTGCTTCCTGGGGATTCGCATACGGACGCCGTTTCCAGGATCAGACTTTGCAACTTCTGGTTTTTCTACCTTGGAAAGACGACTCTTTCCCAGTTCCCGGTTTCTGGAAAGGAAGTCCCAGCGTTTCTGAAGGCCCCGACGCCCCAAGAATTCGTTCCAAGAGAATGTTCCGAATTACAGATGTTTTTGCTCAGTGCTTTCCAGTCGTCTCTGGGGCCAGAGTTTCCCTAGCACAGGCGGGGAGCATGTGATTGTGGTCCTTAAGAGGAGAGCCAAGGCCAGAACAGCTGTCCCCAGGTTTCAGTTGTTAATGGTCCCTCATCAGTGCCTCAAGGGCAAGTATTCCCTCTCTTGAACCTTGCCCGCCCCCCTCCCCCCAGCTATAGGAGAGAAATCCACACCTTTCTTTAAGTCTCTACATTTCCACGGAGCTCGGGAGCGCAGGGCAACGGACATTTTCAATCTTTGCACTTGGCTTTGCAAGAAAAGGAGCTCTGTTTATCATAATCATTATATTAGTATTATTAGCATCATTAGATTCTAGAATCCGAGGTTCAATTCCACCTGAGAGTAGAAAACACAACCTTGCTGATTCAGAGTATACTCAGTCCCATCAGGAATTTTCTGGTTGTTGGGTTTTTTCTTTTCGTTTTTTATTTTCTTTGCTTAAATCCAAGTCTAAGGTGTTCCCCCTTCCTTGGTCTTTCCAGAAGGGTATGTGAGTTCAGTCACCCAGTCTCTACCATGGGAAGGGGGGCGGCGGGGGGAGAGGCATCGGTCCTGGGGATGTCGCAATCTGCACCTGTACCCACTGATGTACTGTCTTTCCCCCATCTGGTTCCAAATCACACAGTCCCTTGACTTGTGCCCAGGTGTCCCGGCCCTGGGACCTCAGGTCTGCTGGTCCTCAGTCCCCTGCCTGTTCCCTTGGAGACAGGTGGCTGCTTGCCTGACCCCAGGGCGGGGGTGGGGGGGGGGTGGGGGGTGGGGGGGGGTGGGGGTGGGGACGTGCAGGACTCAATGAGGAGCTCAGCTGCCACACCCCCCTCCCTCCCGTGCAGGAGTGACTGACTACTCTCTCCTGGTGGCCACCTCCCCGCCAGAATGGATACACTCTCACTGAAGGGGAGACTAGAAACTCTCTTTGGTACGGAGGAGAGAGATGAGGGAGAAGGGAAGGGTTAGGTTTCTTTAGAAGGCAGCTCTCTGCCCTCTTCCACAAGGTTGACAAAGCAGGTGGGGGGGGGGTGGTAAGAAAGCCCCAGAGGGGTTTGGAAATCCAGCAGGAGAGAGAATGCCCTGTGCTCGTCACCTGGGATCCTGGCAGGTAGCAGACCCCCTCTGAACCGTGTTCGCTCCGAGCGGGGATTTGCTTCCGCCTGGAAAATTCATTCTCAGCCAATCAGTGAGGTGACCACCCTCGTGAGCTCTTTGACATCCCGGCAATGGCCTTTCCCGACATGATTTTCATCAAGACGACGGGTTTTGAGCTCAAGCACGCCTTTCAAAAACCTCAAGAGACAACTTGCCTCACGGAGTCCCTGCCACGTGCAGGGTGGCAAAGGAGAATCTCGACCTTGGGCTCATTGCGTCAGGAGACAGGCTTAAAAGATGAACTTTCAGGGACCACAAGTTGACCATATTCACGGTTTTCGTGATTTATTTCAACACTGAGTCACGCCGGGAGGAGATCTGTTGGCCAAGCCTGCGCTCATCAAGCAGGGTGTAGGAAGGACGGCTGCACAAATATCTGATTCTTCATCAGACGGGCGCCAAGGTGCTTTGTGAACACGATGAATCAGAAAATTATCGTTCGCAACAGATCTCCTTCCAAATCGCGCATTTTCAAGAGAAGACAGAGCAAAAAAGTCTTTAAGCTCTTTATTTTTCTCCTTTTCCTTCCCCTCCCGTCTCCATCCCTTCTCCCCACCCCTCCCCTCCCCTCCCTTCCCTTTCCCTCCTCTCCCTTCTCCTCCCTCCCTTCCCTTTCCTTCACCTCCCCTCCTCTCTCCTCGCCTCACCTCGCCTCTCCTTTCTCTCTTCCTACCCGTATAGCTCATTCATATTCTGCACCTTAGTGGTTTAGAGCAGAGCTTCTCAACTTCAGCCCTACTGACATTCGGGACCAGATAATTCTTTGCTGTGGGGGACAGTCTTTGCTCTGTAAGGTTCCAGCGACATCCCTGCTATTCTACACACGGTTGCCAGTCACACTCCCGCTCCTGCTCCCTTTCCAGCTATAACAACCAAAAATGCTCACAGATATTCCCAAGTGTCCCCTTTCAGGGGGGAGGGGGGCTGGGGGAGGGAACAAAATTGACCTCAGTTGAGAACCACTTTAATAATTCCTCCTACGCATGGATATTATGGTGTCCATAATAATTAAAATAAAAGCACGCAATTTTATGCTAAGCCCAACGTTGGTCATTATCTATAAAGTGTTTTATTTTCTCTTTTCCCCCCAGGATCTTAGAAATAGTGTGAAATGTTTTTGCTGCTCAAATATCACTTAGAATGATGCCTGGATGTCCTGGCTTCTTCTTCACCTTTAGGGACAAAATCGTTGTTTTTTTTTTTTTTTTTTCTCGGAAAACACGATTCTACACTCGCCCTCCAAATTCGATTGATTTATCTGCGAGTGAGGTAATAGTTTCTTAACTGACAATCCACTAGAGACTGGGGTGGATCATTCATTGTTCCAGTGAAATTCAGTCTGAAGACACGAAGTGCCATAATTTCCGTTCATGTGTTTTCTTTTTTCTGGCATTGTGTAGAAGATTAGTGAGTTTGCAGATTTCCTAGTCACAGTGCTCGTAAATTCTCGGTCCGTATTCCCGCGGAGGCCATGCTTATGGGTAGTGATTATTATGTTATTCTACAAGGTGGTCTGTGTTTCTATCGTGTTATACTAAGTATAGTCTATGTCACTGCTTCCATCACTACCTGTTTTTGAATGTTTTATTTATTTTTGAGAGAGAGAGAGAGACAGAGTGTGAATGGGGGAGGGGCAGAGAGAGAGGGAGACACAGAATCCGAAGCAGGCTCTCACAGCTCGGAGCCTGACGCGGGGCTCGAACTCACGAACCACAATATCACGACCTGAGCCGAAGCCGGACGCTTAACCGACGGAGCCACCCAGGCGCCCCCAGGGGCTGGTCTTCTGATTCCTATGGATCTCTCCACTGCTCGCCCCCCCCCCCTCCCCCCCCAGCACAGGGCTCTGGTCTGAGCCGCACAAAGCTCTCGGCATAAAAGGGTGAGGTTGCACCTTGCTGCTGCTTCCGCTCTGGACGCCCGTGTGACCGGAGAATCACTTTCAGCAGAGGGTGAAGCCCGGAGTCGAAATGCAGACAGACAGGTCCACAATGCCCAAGCCCGGTGGGGTCTGAGCTGCACAAATCCTTCTTTTGACAAAGGCTAGTGCTCTCGGGGACAGGACAGCTCAGCAGTGGAAGCTGGCCCCCAGCATTGTGTCTGGCAGCCACCCAGGGGCGGGCTCTGGGCCCCGTGTCCTGCTCTCCGGTGCCTGGGAGGACGCGGGCTGTCCGTCCCAGTCAGCTGCTGTCTCTCTTCCAGCTGATTAACTTCTAAGCCAGGACCGGACTTGGCTTGGGTGGCGGGCGGGGGGGTGGGTGGGGGGTGGTCTGCTCCCTTCTGGAAAGGTCTCCAAGAACATTTGTCTCCACTCCCCTCTGCTGTCTGAACACACTTCCATGCCCAATTCTCTTGGGGGGGGGGAATCTAGGGGTCCATTTGTGGGGCATTCCGACATTGCTGTTCCTTGGAATGACCCCCCACGGGTGCCGTGACCCCCACAGAGGGGGCAGGGTCGCGACTGATGGTTTTCTGTCTTTACCACAGGTGGGTCTGAGGAACGGGCCTGTGAAAAATCGAGGTTAGGTTCATTCAAGAATGATTTTATGGGGCGCCTGGATGGCTCGGTCGGTTAGGCGTCTGACCAGCTCAGGTCACGACCTCACGGTTTGTGGGTTCGAGCCCCGCGTCGGGCCCCTGTGCTGCCAGCTCAGAGCCCGGAGCCTGCTTCGGATTCTGTGTCTCCCCTCTCTCTCTGCCCCTCCCCTGCTCATGCTCTGTCTCTCTCTGTCTCTCGGTAATAAATAAACGTAAATAAATAAATAAATTGCTTAAAAAAAAAAAAAAAAAAGAATGATTTTACACTGGGGCGCCTGGGTGGCTCAGTCGGCTAATCATCTGACTTCGGCTCGGGTCACGATCTCATGGTTCTTGAGTTCAAGACCTGCGTCGGGCTCGCTGCGGTCAGCGCAGAGCCCGCTTTGGATCCGCCGTTCCCCTCCCTCTGTCCCAACCCCGCTGGTTCTCTCAAAAAAAAAAAAAAAAAAAGATTTTATATTGCCTCCAGTTTTGAAACACCTCACAGAAGGGTATAGAGTGTCGTTAGGAGGATGGCTCAACTGTGGTTCTGGGAGAAGACGTCACTGGGACGTCTGGGTGGCCTTATTGTGACTATTGCTGTTTTGCACGCTTACGTGGCCAGGCGCTGTATATATAGTCTCCTTTATTCCTTCATAGTCCTTTTCTCATTCCCATTTGACAGCCGAGGAGACCGAGACCCGAGGGGCTGAGTGGCTTGCCCAACAACGTGAGCTATCAGGTTAAGATACCAGGCACGACTCCTGGCTTTAGAAACTTCGGTTGAGACCCTGAAATCATGGTGTTGCACGGTCAAGGGTGGGAGATCAAGGGTGGGATTGGTTGACTTCTGATGACTGAGTTGCTCGAACACATATTCCTTTGTGCCACGACCTCTGCCATGGGGGCCACGTCCTAAGGAAGGTGTGGAACGGAATCTTCTTCCCCGGGCTCACTCCGTCCCCCAGAAGGAACCAGAAGAAGCCACACAGCGGCTTTGTGTAATGAACTGTTGGGTGTGTTTCCCTCAGAAATCTGCTTGGATCCTTCACTTACACGAAGGAATACCTGACCGATAACAGCTTAAACTTCTTCCAGCTAATGATGGAATGGCAGAGATCAGCCAGAAATCCTTTGCAGGAAGCATGAAGGTCCTCACGTGATTCCAGTTCCAAAAAGCCTGCTTTCCCCCAGTCGTTCCGACGAAGTCCTCGCTTCCCATTAGGTATATGAGGACGCTGAGGTTTCGGGAGAGGCCTTGACCGTGACTGTTAGTAGCTTGTAGGCCCGGGCCAGAATTCAGGTCTCTGGATCCTCCGTTGGCAAATCACAGGGAGGAGTGAGTAACTTGAAGCCTCTCCCACCCTGGAATGTTCAGATTCCTGGCACAGGGCGATACTAGGGGCCTTGGAACATTCCAGAGGAAACAAACGCAAGATGAGCAGAGGGACAAAGACCCGTTAACGGTAGGCTCACAGTGCACGGGAGAGGGTGGCCGGAAAATTCCCAGGGGCGGTGGCCGCCCAGGTCAAAGGACGCCAACAGGAAATGCTGACTCCCAGGGTCCCCGGGCTGGGAGGAGGCCTTGGCCTTGTCTCCAGGCTGAGCTGCTGTGAGGTCTTCAAGCTTTGAGAGTCAGCCCAAGGTGACTCAGACTTCCTGAGAAGCCTCTTATCTCAGCCGGCACAGACCTCTGTGCCTTCCCTTGCTGGAGATGTCACCCATTTGGGGCCATTCCCTCCTCCAGCCAGATCAATGGCCCTTCACCACTCTAGGGAGGGTCCTGCGAATGGCGCCATGACAAACGCTCGGGGATTGTCTCTCTAGGATTTCTGTTTGTTTCCACTTCCCTGTCCTCCTCCCTCTGCTCAGAGGCTCCCGAAAGTCCCGGAGGAATTGACTCATTCTCCCCATGAACGTTTTGCCTGCAGGAGAAACACAGCCATCGTTCTGGTGACCATTTTTTCCAAACTAAATCAGGACAAGATGCCGGGATGGAGAGAGGGTCCTGGTGGGACGTGAGGGCCCCGTGTTTTAAGTTGGCCTTATGAACAGGTTCTCTGGGTAGGGTCTAATCACAGGGAGGCCATGTGGTTTGGGGGGGGGGGGGGTTGTGTGCGTGAGGCACACTCAAGCTCTCTCCAACCTGATCGCCAATGTCCTGCCTAGCTAGATTACTGCACGTGTCCTCAAAGACCATCGAGGAAGGGCCATGGTCGAAAATCCTGTCTGCCTTTTCTTGTTGATGGCGGTGGAGGCCATGGGGCTTTACCACACGAGACACCGCTATATGGTCACTAGACTGTTTCAAAAGAAAGTTCTCGGGGCGCCTGGGTGGCTCCGTCGGTTAAGCGCCCGACCTCGGCTCAGGTCACGATCTCACGGTTCGTGAGTTCGAGCCCCGCGTCGGGCTCTGTGCTGACAACTCAGAGCCTGGAGCCTGCTTCGGATTCTGTGTCTCTTTCTCTCTCTGCCCCTCCCCCACTTGTGCTCTCTCTCTCTCTCTCTCTCTCTCTCTCTCTCAAAAATAAATAAATGTGAAAAAAAAAAGAAAGTTCTCAGCAAATTTATACCCCGAGGGCTATTCCTTTTAAGTTGATCTTTAGTTTTAGAGCTGTTAAGGATCTCCGAGACCCTTCCATTTTGGTGTTGAGGAGATAGAGTCTCAGAAGAGTTAAGTGATTGGCCCAAACCCTTACAATATTAGAGACGTTCAGACACAAATGGAAGATTCCTGGCTCCCGGCCCAGCGTTCTCCCTGGCAGATCAATCCTCCCCCGGCCGAGCAGGTAGCGTTTAATGTTCTAAGCAGCTCCTTTGCTCGCTAATACTTTGGTAGAAGATGTCAAGGCTCAGTAGGACACCATTCTAGCCCGACCAGGTTGATTCCAGAACCCAGATCCTCCGACGGAAAAACAGCCCTTTTATTTATTATTATTTTTTAAAACTTTTTAACGTTTATTCAATTTTGAGAAAGAGAGACAGAGCATGAGTAGCGGAGGGACAGAGAGAGAGGGAGACACAGAATCCAAAGCAGGCTGCAGGCTCTAAGCTATCAGCACAGAGCCCGATGTGGGGCTCGAACTCATGAACCGTGAGATCATGACCTGAGCTGAAGTCAGCCGCTTCACCAACTGAGCCACCCACGTGCCTCCAAAACAGCCCTTTTAATATGAATGGACAAAAGGTACACGAAAAAGTGCATCACTTGTCCTCAGGGAGATGCGAATCAAAACCACAACGAGAGATCTCGCCTCCCACGGGTAAGAATGGCCAATATCAGGAAGAACAAAAGGCAAGTGTTGGCGAGGGTGTGGAGGAAGGGGAACCCTTGTGCACTATACGTGGAAATGTAAACTGGTGCAGCCACCACGGGAAAGAGTGCGGAGAGGGTCCTCAAAAAGTTAAAAATGGAACCCCCTGGGGGCACCGGGGTGGCTCAGTCGGTTAAGCGTCCGACTTCGGCTCAGGTCATGATCTCGTGGTTCATGAGTTCAAGCCCTGCATCGGGCTCTGTGCTGATGTCTCAGAGCCTGGAGCCTGCTCCAGGTTCTGTGTCTCCCTCTCTCTGCCCCTCCTCCCCTCAAGTTTTGTCTCCTCCTCCTCCCTCTCTCTTTCCCTCCCTCCCTTCCCCCCACCCCTCAAAAATAAATAAACATTATGGGGCACTTGGGTGGCTCAGTCAGTTAAGCATCTGACTTCGGCTCAGATCATGATCTCGTGGTTCATGAGTTCAAGCCCTGCATCGGGCTCTGTGCTGATGTCTCAGAGCCTGGAGCCTGCTCCAGGTTCTGCGTCTCCCTCTCTCTCTGCCCCTCCTCCCCTCAAGTTTTGTCTCCTCCTCCTCCCTCTCTCTTTCCCTCCCTCCCTCCCCCCCACCCCTCAAAAATAAATAAACATTATGGGGCACTTGGGTGGCTCAGTCAGTTAAGCATCTGACTTCGGCTCAGATCATGATCTCCTGGTCCATGAGTTTGAGCCCTGTGTTGGGCTCTGTGCCAACAGCTCAGAGCCTGGATGGAGCCTGCTTCCGATTCTGTGTCTCCTTCTCTCTCTGCCCCTCCCCCACTCACGCTCTGACTCTCTCTGTCTCCCAAAAAATGAATAAACGTTAAAAAAAAATGAATTCATAAATACAGAGAACAGATTGGCGGTTATCAGAGGTTGGGGGTGGAGATTGGGAGAAACGGATGAAGGGGATTAAGAAGTACAAAGTTCCAGTTATAAGATAATAAGTCCCGGGATGTCACCTACAGCATGGTGACCATAATGAACCATAGCGTCACGTACGTTTGCAAGTTGCTAAGAGAGTAGATCTTAAAAATTCTCAGCAGAAGAAAAAAAAAAAACATTGTGACGTTACCTGGGCTTATTGTGACCATTTCACAACATATGCAAATATAGAATCATTGTGTTTTACACCTGAAATGAATACAGCATTATACGTCAATTATGTCTCGGTAAAACTGGGCTGACTCCCCTCCCCTGGCCCTTTTAAGCCATTCCAAAGACGAGGAAAGAGAGATGAGCTAAGAAAACCATTTCTGGGACACTCACCCCTGGGGTGCTGAAGGCACCCAGAAGGGAGGGTGGAAAAGATCGACATGGGGTGGTCCCCTCCAACCTGCTTCCCACTGATCCGCTCGCCATCTGGGAGGCCCAGCTGCCTCCAGAGACTCAGTTTCCGGAGCACAAACACTCCCAGAGCCTGGAGCTGTGCTGGGCCCTTGGAAAATCCAGGTGGGGGGCGGGGTGGGGGCGTGGGCATCGCCGCTGACTTTCCAGGGGCTCACGGTCTGGTGCTGGAGACAGACGCTGAAACAGTTGCTTAGAGCTCAAGCGATGACTATAGCACGAGTTTTCATCACATAAATAAAGGTCTGTAGAAACACAGGGGCGTGAGATGTTAATCCAGAGCAGGCGATGGGGGAAAACTTGATAGGTAGCTACGTTGTTGGACTGGGTTCTGAAGCAACAGTGGGGTCTCGGCAGCCAGGGAAGGGTTGAGGATTCTGTCAGCATCATCTGGGGAGAGCATGAGATGCTTCTGGATCGCCACGAGTCCTGTTTGACTAGGGTGGTGCTCCTTAGACTTGTTCCAGGGAACTCTAATCCTTCCAGACGAGCCACCAGAAAAGGGCTCGTAGCTCATGTGCATCAGGGAGCGTTGCTGGCTCTATAGGCTTGTTAGATTTCCTCCAGGTCAGAAGGATATTGAAGGCTCTTAGCAAAACAAGCAAGACACAACCTGTGTAACCATTTACCTCTTCCCCCCCCCCCCCCCCCCCCCGAAAACATCTACTTTCATCCCGGGGATCCAGAGCCACACAGGACTCATTCTGGCTCACAGGACACAAGGAAGGGTGGGGAGTTTGGCTTTTAGAAAAGCCAGGATCTGCTAAGGACTTGAGGATTTCATCCCCGGGCAGTGAGAGCAGTGGCAAGATTTTTTTTTTTTCCTTATTAGCTTTCTTTTATTCCTTTGTAAGTAACGCTTATCCATCGTAGAAAGCTTGCAGGGGGGAAAACACCCCAGGAAAGAAATCTGAAGGCACACATAAGGCGACACACAGAGACAATCATTTCTTGACTGCAGATAGATATATTTATTGACTACCTTCAGGAGGCCAAGCTGCGTGCTAAGTCCTGTGCATTCAGCAGTAAAGAAAACCAACGCTAATCCCCACCGTTGTGGGAGCTCTCCTTCCAGCTGGGACACAATGGGGTAAGGATGTAGCGGGCTAGGTGGTGAGAAGGAAAATGAGGAACAAGGAAGCAAGACCATCGGTAAAGGGAGTGGAGAGTCCTGCCACCATAGGCAGGTGCGGGGTCCAAGGAAAGCCTCGCTGGCAAGCTGACGAGGTGACGTCTGATGAGGACCTGCGTGGGGTGAGGGGGTGAAGGAATGACGGCTACGAAGAGCTGGGGTTACGTATACGAGGAACAGCAAGACGGCTGGGGCCGGAGGGTCAGGGGAGGAGGGTAAGAGGTGAAGAGACCAGAAAGGAGATTGTACAAGCTGGGATCGGGGACCTTGAACGACGTGGCATCTGTCTGTATGAGGCAGGGTTTGTAAATAGCCATGTGGAACTGTAATTGACATACCATACAATTCACTCATTTAAATGTTACCATTCGATGGTGTTCGGCGTATTCAGGGTTATGGAACCATCGCCCCATGTAATTTCGGAACCCCCTTCTCTGCTGGCAGTCACCCCCCATTCCTCCCTCTCTCCCTCCCTCCAACCCCTCGCAGCCATCCGTCCACTTAGATTTTTCTGTCCCTATGGATTTGTCTGTCCTGGCCATGTTACATACATGCAACACGTAACCTGGGATCTTTTCTGAAGGGCTTTCTTTGACTTAGCACAATGTTTTCAGGGTTCGATCCATGTTGTAAGACGTACCCCCGCTTCGGTCTTTTTTATTTCTGGGAAATATGCCGTCGTATGGGGATACACCGTATTTTGTTTACCCATTTGCCCATTGATGGTTATTTTGGTTGTTCTCCATGGCAGCGGTTTTGAGCGGAGGAGTGGCAGGACCTGGCTTTAACGGGACCCCCACCCTCGTGACTGTGTGGAGGGTCGGCGGAAGGTGGGCAAGCGCGGAGCCTGGGGGGCTGGTTGGGGGCTGTCGAGATGCAGATGATAATGGGTTTGGGCGCAGGGTGTAGCAGTGGAGGTATAAGGGGTAATGGTCAGAGGATCCCACGGCTGCATCTGGGTTCTCTTTTCTGTCTACACTCGCTTGGTGATCTCACTCGTTGTCACAGCTTTGAGTATCTTCTATCTACTAAGACTCCCAACTGAATCTCCTGCCCAGACCCCTCCATTTGCCTACTTGACATCTCTATTCATTAGCTCCCTAGGGGCATCTCCAACGCGACACCTCCCACACCGAACTGTGGGCCCTCCCCACCCCCACCCCGGACCTTATCTCTTACTGTTTTCTCCCTCACTTTCTCTGCTCCAGCTGTCTGGTCTCTGGGCTGTTTTTTTTTTTTTTTTTTTTTTAAATTTTTAAATATTTATTTTTTATTTTGGGGAAGGAGGGGCAGAGAGAGGGAGAGAGGGAGACACAGAATCTGAAGCAGGCTCCAGGCTCTGTGCTGACAGCGGGGCTTGAACCCACGAACCGTGAGATCATGACCTGAGCCGAAGTGGGGCGCTTAACCAACTAAGCCACCCAGGCGCCCCCTCCTGGCTGTTTTTTGAACTTTCCAAGAACTTCCCTACCTCAGGACCTTTGCACCAGCTGTCCTTTCTTCCTGGAATGCTCTTCCCCGATATCCACAAGGCTATTCCTTCCGGTCCTTCAATCTTTGTTTAAATGTCACTGACCAAAGCATGCCATGGCCTTCCATTTAACCATGAACTGGACACTTCACTCACCTTGCTTTACACTTTCTTTTCTCCTAGGCCTTGAGAATCCTTTTAGCATCCAATATAATTTACATGTTATGTTTGTCTTTTGTTCATTATTTCTTCCTCCTAAGATACGAGGTCCAGGAGGATCTTAGTCTGTTTTGTTCACAGCACCAAGAATAGTGCCTAACACATTACAGTCAATCATGAAATTCAAAATGTATTAAATTGTGTTGATTCAAAATGAATCAGTCAGTGAACTTATCATGTGGCTATTTACATAAATGCCACCACACAACACATTAGACATTTAATTCACTTACTCAACGAATCCTGATGAAACACATGCTTAACCCCAGGAAGTATGGGGATTAAACCCTGAGATGTGACTCGCTCCAGAGAATGGAATATTATTCAGCGATAAGAAGAAATGAGCTATCAAGCCACGAAAAGACACGGAGGAAACTTACATGCACATTACTAAGTGAAGGAAGCTGGTCAGAAAAGGCTACACGAAGTATGACTCCAACGATCTGATATTCTAGAGAAGACAACACTGGAGGCAACAAAGAGATCAGAGGTTGGCCCGAGTTTGAGGAACGAGAAGGAGGGTGAATAGTTGAAGCACAGGGTACCTTTAGGGCAGCAAAACTATTCTGCAACACTGCAATGGTGGATACGTGACATTACACGTTTGTCAAAACCTCTCAAAATCGACAACCCAAAGAGTGAGCCGTATGGCCAACTATGGACCTTAGTTAATAATACTGTTCCCATATTGATTCATCAGTTGTAACAAATGTAGCACACTAGTGCCGACTGGGAGAAGGAATGTACTGGAGCTCATCGTACTTTCTTCTCCGCTTTTCTGTAAAACTAACACCACTGTCAAAACAAATTAAATAAAGTCTAAGGGTTAAAACACCAGCACCAACGCTCACCAGCTAACTTCTCCCTAAAACCCAGGAATCCGGGAGTTGACTTGATCCCTTCCCACACTCAATTCTGCGTGTCATTCATCAGCAAGATGTGCAGCCTTGACCTCCTGAACGGTTCTGAATTCACTCTTTTCATGTCCACCACCCTTCCTGTTCGTCACCATGACATGGACCGCTACGGCAGCCTCCTCGCGGTCTACCTGCCTCTGTCTTGACGTTTCCATTCTCTTTTGCGTGGCGTCTACCGTGACTTCAAAACACAAACCTGTGGGGCGCCTGGGTGGCTCAGTCGGTTGAGCGTCCGACTTCGGCTCAGGTCACGATCTCGCGGTCCGTGAGTTCGAGCCCCGCGTCGGGCTCTGTGCCGACAGCTCAGAGCCTGGAGCCTGCTTCAGATTCTGTGTCTCCCTCTCTCTCTGCCCCTCCCCCGCTCATGCTCTGTCTCTCTTCCTCTCTCAAAAATAAATAAACATTAAAAAAAAAACCCTCCACAAATCTGAGAGTATCAGTTCCTGCTTAAAACTTTATGCCTTCCTATTCTTTTTAGGATGAAAACAAACCTTTTTTTTTTTTTTTTCCTTCCATATGGCTTCTCTTCAATATCTGTCCCTGCCAACTCTTCCGGGCCCATTTCCCGCCGCACCCCCTTGTGTATTTGAGGCATGTCCAGGGTCACTCTTTTTCACGACTCACCTTTGCACATTCTGTCCCTTCCCCTGGAATGATTCTTTCTCCGTTCTCCTCACTGGGTGGCTTCTCCTCAATCCCGTAACCTTCAGTTGACTTACTACGTCTTTAGAGAAACCTTCTCTAACCCTGGATCACCTCTCCGCATTTATGCTTCAAGCACCTTGGACTTGGATGTTAATTTGTGATCGGGGCCAGTCTGCGGGCTGTACAAACCGCACACCAGGAAGGGCCCCACGCTCCCGGAACGTAGAACGGAGCCCGCTTTTGCGGATTGTTGTTTCTCATCCTTGACCACAGCGCTCAAAAAAATATCTGTCGATGGGTGGACAAATCAGCAAATAAAGCGTCACTGATGATTTCGAGGTGGTGAATATCCACTCAAGCTCTCACGCGTGGCCATCACCTTTGCCTCTGGTTTAAAGCCAACAAAGAGACTGTGTCCTTTGTGTCTGCGTCCAGGCAGCAGACCTGTTCGAATGATTCAGAATTTCAGAGGGAGCTGCAGGTGTTGAATCTGTTATTTAAAACAAATTTTTAAGGTTTATTTATTTTTGAGAGAGAGAGAGAGAGAGAGAGAGAGAGAGAGAGAGAGAGAGAAAGACAGAGCACAAGTCGGAGAGGGGCAGAGAGAGAGAGGGAGACCCAGAATCCAAAGCAGGTTCTGGGCTCCGAGCCATCAGCACAGAGCCCGACACGGGGCTCGAACTCACGGACCGCGAGATCGTGACCTGAGCCGAAGTCGGACGCTCAACCGACTGAGCCACCCAGGCGCCCCTCGAATCTGTCATTTTAGAATGCTGCTTTTTCAGAAAGCTCACCGACTCAGCTGTAAGTATTCACTCCGTCCGTGATCTCATTCAGGGAGGGAGCCTTTTGGATTTAAACACATTTGGCTGTTGAAGAATCCTGATTTCAAAATAGGGTGACTTCATGCTCGTCATTACAGCCCCCTTTAGAAAAAGCACAGCTCTCTTTGCACTGGGCCAGCCTGGTGAGAAGTTCCCTGAAGGAACAGAAAAACAGCCTTTAAGAGACATCCAGTGCTAGCTTCATAAAAGGACCATTGTAGTGGGGTGTTTGTGTGGTTTTTTTTTTTTTTTTTTACGTGTCCATTTGTAATGAAATTTCCATGTGTCTGTTACAGAATGTCACAGCATCAGGCATTAGGTTTTCCAGTTTGGATGAAATTTTTTATTACCCCCTTCCTGGGGTTCAGAGACCCACCCACCTCTGCAGATACCTTCCCATGCTTGGCATTTACTACCCATTTCTCCTTTTTTGTGGAGGGGGTGGGGAGCGGGGAGATTAGAACTCTGGTTTTCCCTGGGGGGAAAAAATCCTCATCCTACTTTCAGACCCTGGGGTAGTGGGTGGAGGCCAGCCCTACGCCCAAGATTTAAGTCACTGACACTGGCTTCTAGGTCTTTTGTTGGAATTCCTTAGAAAAGAAGCTCTCCTCCCAGAGGGCTTGACCCAGGAGAGTTGTGGGTCTGTCGTGTCTGAGAGTTACCATGTAGCGACAGCTTGCCTGGGAGTGGAGCCCAGACTGAGGAGAGCCCAGCTTAGAGAAATCGAGAAAAATCGAGTTCTGATGACCCGGCGTTTTCTGCTTTAGCTGGTGTCTATCCGTGTTAGTTTCCCGGACCTGTTGCCACAAAGTATCGCAAACCGGGTGGCTTAAAAGTCGGGTCATTTGGGATTCAGGCCCACCCCGATGACCTCATTTTAACTTGATTACCTCTGTAAAGACTCTGTTTGCAAACAAGGGTCACCCACGCAGGTGCTGGGGGTTAGGGCTTCCAACATTTTGTCTTTATTTGGGATGCAGTTCAGCCCAGAACACATGTCATGCGGTCTGAGATCTGTCCGTGCGTCATGTTTCAGTTCCGCGGAGCAAATCCTGTATTTTGCGGGCGGCCATCCAAATGAAGGACAGGGATTTCCATTTCTTTTCATACAAGTTTTCTATGTCACCGGGAGGAAGGAGGCCAGAAACAAAACAAGACAGCAAGCTGGATTTGAGGGAGAGAAGGCAGCATTGTATCTTTTTGTTTGTTTTAATTTTATGTTTATGTTTGAGAGAGGGAGTGACAGAGTGCCAGCAGGGGAGGGGCAGAGGGAGAGGGAGACACAGAGTCCGAAGCAGGTTCCAGGCTCCGAGCTGTCAGCACAGAGCCCGACAAGGGGCTCAAACTCACGAACTGTGAGATCAAGACCTGAGCCAAAGTCGGACGCTTAACCGACTGAGCCACCCAGGGGCCCCTGTATGTATCTTGATAAACATAAATATCCATATACACACATGTAAACACACATATATGTGTACTTATATGAATTCTATATAATTCTATCTTATCTATCTATCTATCATCGATCATCAATCAATCATCTGTCATCTCCATGCTTATGGTACAGAATGTCTCAGGGTGCAAATGCTTTCTTTCTCATGTGTTAATCTCAGGATAAAAACAACATCTAACCTGACTACTATTCGTCCCCTCAAAAAGGGGATTCTTATTTCCCTGAATGCCTTTTGGGGGGACCAATAGCAGTCTCCCCCTGAGAAAGTCTCTCCCTGAGGCCACAGGTCACCCCGCCCAGCAGCCGGAGGTCTGGCAGAAAGGCACAGAAGCTGGAGTTGGAGGCTACCCCAGCCCAGGGCGGCTGATGTCGCAGATCGGGTCTCCTCTGCGGCAGGTGCCCCAGGGGCTGAACCGACGCCCGATGTCGACATTTCTCTCTCAGGCTGGTTTCTTAGCAAGTCCACAACACCATCGCAAGAAGCTCTTTGGTGTCAGGCGCTCTTCTAGGTGCTGAGGACCCGGAAGTAAGCAAGAGAAACAGAGACTTGGATGTTACGGAGCTTACGTTCCGGTGGGGTTAGTGGAGTCTTTGTGTCATTCTAGGGAAGCGGGTCCAACACCATGAGCCCCCCGGCCCCGTCTTAGGGAGAATGCAACATAGAGAAAGGTCTTCCTTCCTTCCTTCCTTCTTTTCTCTTCTTTCTTTCTTTCTTTCTTTCTTTCTTTCTTTCTTTCCCTTTTTCTTTCTTTCTTTCTTTCTTTCTTTCTTTCTTTCTTTCTCTTCCTTCCTTTCCCTTCCTTCCTCCTTCCTTCCTTCCTTCTTTTCTTTCTTTCTTTCTTTCTTCCTTCCTTCTTTCCTTTTCTCTTTCTTTCTTTCCTTTTCTTTCTTTCTCTTCCTTCCTTCCTTTCCTTTTCTTCTTTTCTTTCATTTTCTTTCTTTCTCTTCTTTCTTTCTTTCTTTTCCTTCCTTCCTTCCTTCCTTTTTTATTTCTTTCTCTTCCTTCCTTCTTTCTTTCTCTTCCTTCTTTCTTTCTTTCTTTCTTTCTTTCTTTCTTTCTTTCTTTTCCTTCCTTCCTTTTTTTCTTTCTTTCTCTTCTTTCCTTTCTTTCTTTCTTTCTTTCTTTCTTTCTTTCTTCCTCTTCCTTCCTTCCTTTCCTTTTCTTCTTTTCTTTCATTTTCTTTCTTTCTCTTCTTTCTTTCTTTCTTTTCCTTCCTTCCTTTTTTCTTTCTTCCTTCCTTCCTTTTTTTTCTTTCTTTCTTTCTCTTCTTTCTTTCTTTTCCTTCCTTCCTTTTTTTCTTCCTTTCTTTCTTTCTCTTCTTTCTTTCTTTCTTTTCCTTCCTTCCTTTTTTCTTCCTTCCTGCCTTCCTTCCTTTTTTTCTTTCTTTCTCTTTCTTTCTTTCTTTCTTTCTTTCTTTCTTTTCCTTCCTTCCTTCCTTCCTTCCTTTTTTATTTCTTTCTCTTCCTTCCTTCTTTCTTTCTCTTCCTTTTTTCTTTCTTTCTTTCTTTCTTTCTTTCTTTCTTTCTTTTCCTTCCTTCCTTTTTTTCTTTCTTTCTCTTCTTTCCTTTCTTTCTTTCTTTCTTTCTTTCTTTCTTTCTTTCTTCCTCTTCCTTCCTTCCTTTCCTTTTCTTCTTTTCTTTCATTTTCTTTCTCTTCTTTCTTTCTTTCTTTTCCTTCCTTCCTTTTTTCTTTCTTCCTTCCTTCCTTTTTTTTCTTTCTTTCTTTCTCTTCTTTCTTTCTTTTCCTTCCTTCCTTTTTTTCTTCCTTTCTTTCTTTCTCTTCTTTCTTTCTTTCTTTTCCTTCCTTCCTTTTTTCTTCCTTCCTGCCTTCCTTCCTTTTTTTCTTTCTTTCTCTTTCTTTCTTTCTTTCTTTCTTTCTTTCTTTCTTTCTTTCTTTCTCTTCTCTATGTTTACTTATTTTTGAGAGAGAGAGAGAGAGAGAGAGAGAGAGAGAGAGAGAGAACGAGCAGGGGAGGGACAGAGAGAGAAGGAGACACAGAATCTAAAGCAGGCTCCAGGCTCTGAGCTGCCAACACAGAGCCCAATACATGTCTTGAACCCACAAGCCATGAGATCATGACCTGAGCCGAAGTGGGATGCTTACCCAACTGAGCCACCCAGGCGCCCTGACAAAGGTCTTGTTTTCATGTTACCCGTGGGGACTGTGCCCATGTGCCTGGCATCTTTCACCAGGCTTCCTTGGGATATATGTCACCTAGACCCTCTTCCAAAGGGACACAAAGTCCAGTAACGAGTCTGATTTTTAGTTGTCATTTTTGGCTGCTGCGGTTCCCATACTGTTGATGGTTTAACCTATCTCCAGTCCTTTGGCACCTCGAACCAGCAAATACCATGAGAGTCTCTATCCTTTATGTACGGTAGCTTTTAGCTACCACTGTGAAAAAAATTTTTTTACTCATTAAATGTACCACATCAGATGCATCAAACACAGGGTGTTTTGAATTTTTTTTCTTTTTTGTTGAAAAGTCCTTCAAGCTTTCAGGAAAGTGGAAGTGGTCTTTGCTCTGTCCCAGGAAATGAGAGTTTAGAGTGGCTTCTCACCGAGGGTTGAACAAATCTATGAACGGCCAGGGAAACTTGACCGCTCTCTCTGGGATGGGGGAACCACGTAAGGCGGGGAAAGACTGTGGCCCCACGGGACACCTTGCTTTGAGTCTCAGTCTGACTGCTTCACAGCTGTGAACAATTTGGGGTCAGGTCCACTGGACTCAGCTTCCTCATCTAAGGACTTTGAAAAAAATATCCATTTCGTGGGCTTGTTTAGAAGTCACTCAGGAGGACTCTGGGGTCTTGAGTGGGTACCAGCGGGGGGCGTCTGAGAACCATTGTCGGGCGAAAACCCAACTGAAATTGATTCACATGATCAGCGCTATGTTGGGGAGTTGGTTAAACCAATCAGAATTTAAGGGACTCAAAGTCTGGCTCTGCCCCTCTCCAGCTGTGTGTCTGAGCGAATTGCTCACCCTCTCTGTTGAGTTCGCGTCTGTAAAATGTTTAGATCGGGGCCTGGCGCATAATACACTTTCAGTACATGTTAGCTAGTATTATTATTATTTTTTAAGTTTTATTTTTAT
Source organism: Panthera onca (assembly GCF_046562875.1). Lineage (NCBI taxonomy): Eukaryota > Metazoa > Chordata > Mammalia > Carnivora > Felidae > Panthera > Panthera onca. Next base: position 25,313,640 of record NC_138352.1, on the reverse strand, counting down.
TTATTCTGAGAGAGAGATAGAGAGCCAGTGGGGGAGGGGCAGAGAGAGAAGGAGACAGAATCCCAAGCAGGCTCTACGCTGACAGCGCAGAGCCCAATGCAGGGCTCGAACTCCCGGACCGTGAGCTGAAATCGAGTCGGACGCTTAACCGGCTCAGCCACCCAGCCGCCCCAATTTTAGCTATTATTATCAATCCCCCCCATTTGGAAGTAGCTGATAACCCCAAGAGTGGCTTTCAGCTGGGGAATCATACTGGAATCATGATATTTAATTTCTAGTATTTATTAAAAAAAAATTAAAAAAAAATTCTAGTATTTATTTGAAACTTCAAATTGCATGAAGGATCTCCATTTTCATTTTCCAAAAGAAGTATGGGATTAAAAAAACGGTTGTCCTGCTACATAGTAAGATTGGGCTTGCCTAGTACTCTGCGCATTACTTAGCTCTTGCTTCGTATGGTGGTGAGTCTATTCTGTGTCAAATGTTTTATTTTGCACGTAGATGGAACTATTCTCCGTGCCAAGCCTGGCTAATCCACTTATAAAGAAGAAGCTGATAGCAAAACTCATACATTGGCATGGTCCTTGGACAGTTTATGAACATTTCCAAATCTATTCTTTAATTTAATTCTCCAAGTATCCTTGCAAAGTGAAGAGAACACGTGCTATTATGGTCTCTGTTTTATTTTATTTTTTAATTTAACATTTATTCATTTTTGAAAGGCAGAGAGAGACAGGGCATGATGGGGGAGGGGCAGAGAGAGAGGGAGACACAGAATCCGAAGCAGGCTCCAGGCTCCGAGCTGTCGGCACAGAGCCCGACGCGGGGCTCGAACCCACGGACCGTAAGATCATGACCTGAGCCGAAGTGGGCAACTCCACCGACTGAGCCACCCAGGCGCCCCACGATCTCTGTTTTATCATGAAGAAATTGTGCCCTTTGAGAAGGAAAGGGTCTTTCCTAAGGCTCCTAGGTTAGCAAAAAAAGCAGAACGCAATCCCTTCCCCACTGCCCGGAACAGGAATACTTTCCGCCTGGGGTGTATAGGTGATCAGTGGCCACGAGAGCAATATGCTGGGAAGAGAGCACGGCTATGTTGGGTCAGTAGGCAGAGACATGACTTATGGGATTATTATAGGCACACGGCATCCTGTCATCTAGGGCTGGAAAGGAAATGGAAATGGTATCACCTTTGTCTCATAGAAAAACCACCAACTCCTGGCACTGGTCCCTCTTAAAGGAATTTGGCAACAACGTAGCACGTTATCAGCGGTTATTTCCTGAATACTCTCTATGTGGGACTTGGATGTGCGCGCAGGGTCTGTTGTAGGTCAAGAGGGCCACAGGCCGCTTGAGGGTCCCTAGTTTTGTCAAATGCAGAAATGACAGGTTTCCAAACGTGCTGTGATATACACTCTTAGTATATGAACCGGCAATTCGTTCCTGGGTATTTATCCAAGTGAACGCACGCCTCGGTCCGTACAAAAAGCTGCACACACGTGTTTATAGCGGCTTTATTCAGAATCGCCGATACTTGGAAGCAGCCAGTGTTGTTCTTTAGTAGATGAAGAGTTGAAGAAACTGTGGTGCCTCCAGACAACGGAATGTTATTAGCATTCAACAGAAATGGTTGAACGTCCTGCCTGACTCTTGATTTTTGACTCAGGTCGTGATCCCAGGGTGGTGGGATTGAGCCCCCAGTCAGGCTCCACGCTGAGCGTGAAGCCTGCTTAAGACTCTCTCTTTCTCTCTCTCTCTCTCTCTCTCTCTCCCTCTGTCCCTCTCCCCTGCTCGTGCTCTCTCTTTCTAAAATAAAAATAAATAGGGGCACCTGGGTGGCTCAGTTTGGGCGTCCGACTTAGGCTCAGGTCACGATCTCGCGGTCCGTGAGTTCGAGCCCCGCGTCGGGCTCTGGGCTGACGGCTCAGAGCCTGGAGCCTGCTTCCGAGTCTGTGTCTCCCTCTCTCTCTGCCCCTCCCCCGTTCATGCTCTGTCTCTCTCTGTCTCAAAAATAAATAAATGTTAAAAAATAAAATAAAAATAAATAAATTAAAAAAAAAAAGAGAGAGAGAGAGATGAGCTATCAAGCCATGAAAAGCCATAGAGGGACCATAAATGCGTATCAGTTACGAGTGACAGCATCTGAAAATGCTGCCTACGCTGTGATTCCAACTATGTGATATGGAAAAAGCGAAACTATGGAGACAATTAAAAAAAAAATCCACGGTTGACAGGGGATGGGGAAGGCAGTTAAAGCCGTGGAGCCCAGCGTGTTTTTAAGACGGTAAAAATATTCTGTGTAATATCACAATGACGGACGTATGTCACGCATTTGTCCGAACCCAGAGAACACACACCACCAGGAGCGAACCCTAAGATAAGCTACGGGCTCCGGGTGATTCTGAGGTGCCCGTGTAGGTCCGCCAAGCGTTAACAGGTTGTACCAGCCTGCTGGGGGATGTTGATCACGGAGGAGGTGATGCATCTGTAGGGGCAGGCGGTACATGGGACATCTCGGGGCCACCCTCTCAACGGTTTTTTATTTTTTTTTATTTTTTATTTTTGGGACAGAGAGAGACAGAGCATGAACGGGGGAGGGGCAGAGAGAGAGGGAGACACAGAATCGGAAACAGGCTCCAGGCTCCGAGCCGTCAGCCCAGAGCCTGACGCGGGGCTAGAACTCACGGACCTCGAGATCGTGACCTGGCTGAAGTCGGACGCTCAACCGACTGCGCCACCCAGGCGCCCCGTCGGGGCCACCCTCTCAATTTTGCTTAGACTAGACATCACGGCAAGAAAAAGTCTTTGAAAACCAGTAATGCTTTTCAGTATACTAAGAGGGCCGTGCAATATACTTGCGTTCTTTGCATTCGTTCTGGGATTTCTAAAAAGTAGTCATTCAATCGTGCACAGCGGGAGGTGTGGCCGGCCCTGTGCCAGCCCTTCCTGCCTTGGATACAGTGGTAACTAAAACACAGCCGCTGCCCTCTGGAAGCCGCTGACCCACTGGAGTAAACAAATGAGAAGGGCCGCCAATGTCCCAGTGGGGTAAGTATGAATGGCCTGCTAGGGGAGGTCCGAAAGGAGTGGGGAGCTTTGCCCGGGGGGATCAGAGGGAGCCTCCCAGAGGTGAAGCTGGCACTGAAGGATGGGTAGAGCTTTGCAAAGTAGAGGCGAGAACATTCCGGATGCGGGCAGCAGCGTGAATGTTCCTGATGTAGCCAAGAACGGTAAGCGTCCTGGACCGTCCCCCTGACACTCAGAGGGAAATCCTATGATATGCATCCATTTTAAATGGTTTTAGTTTCCGTGGGGCAAGATTTTGCCTACGTGCCTCCGACTCCTTACGAGACAGTTGAGTCCTTCCTTCCGCTCGGTTCTGGGGACTGATGAACAGTAGATGGCCCTAGTTGATGGGTCGGTGAGGGTCCCCAGCGGACGCCAGCTGGACACAGGGTCCCTTCCTCTCAGCGCTTCAGGGCTCTTGGTTCAGAGAATCTCTCTTTTCTCCTGTCTCGCTTCCTCTTCCCTCTGCTGGCACCCTGGGTGGCTCCGGGCTTTCTTCTGGGACCGAGAACTTGTGTGAAGAGTTGCCAACGAAAAATGGAATTAGGCGAGCGGGTCTCTTGCAAAATAGATTACGTAAAGTGTCCCAAAGATAAAAGAAATTCCTATGGGTTGGCTATTCTGGATAACTGTATTACAACATTGCTTCTTCATTTCAAAGCTGAACGGTGGCCGGGTGAGATATGCCTTATGCTCCAGCTGGATGACGCGATTCAAAGGGGGGGAGTTTTGAGGTACATCTTAAGAGAAGTAACAGGCACCCCGAATGATTGGGGGCACTGGAACTGGTGAGAAAGTGCCAGGGGAGCTGGCGGAGGAAGGACTGTGTCTAGATAACTTGGTGTTTATTACTACCGTCTTTGCTGTTTGACATTTTCTTATTTTATTTTATTTTAATTTAATTTAATTTAATTTAATTTTATTTTATTTTTGAGAGAGAGAGAGAGAGAGAGATATGGCGCATGAGCGGGGGAGGGGCAGAGAGACAGGGAGACACAGAATCCGAAGCGGGCTCCGGGCTCCGAGCCGTCAGCACAGAGCCCGACGCGGGGCTCGAACCCACGAACCGTGAGATCATGACCTGAGTGGAAGTCGAACGCCCAAGCAACTGAGCCACCCAGGGGCCCCAGAAGAGCATGTGATTCTTGATCTTGGGGTCATGAGTTCAAGCCCCCCACGTGGTGTGTAGAGATGACTTAAAGAAAACGGTTTTATTGAGATATAACTCACATTCCGTATAAGTCACCAACTTAAATCGTACCATTCAGTGGTTTTTCATATATTAATAGAATTGTGAAAACGTCCCCACAGTCAACTTTTAGGGCACTGTCATCACCCCAGTGAGAAACCCCATAGCCTTTGGCTGCTCCTTTCCAGATTGTTCCATCCCTCACTCCCCACCCCCCCCATCATCCTTGGAAACTACCACTCTACTTTCTGTCTCTGGGGATTTGCCTATTCTGACATTTCAGATAAATAGGATCGTACAATATGGTGTCTTTCATGAGTATTTCCGCTTAGCCCAATGTTTTCGAGGTTTAACCAGATAGTGTTGTTCTCTTTAAAATTTTTTTTAATGTTTATTTATTTATTTTTATTTATTTATTAAAAAAAATTTTTTTTAATGTTTGTTTTTGAGAGACAGAGAGAGACAGAGCGTGAGCAGGGGAGGGGCGAGAGAGAGGGAGACACAGGATGTGAAGCAGGCTCCAGGGTCCGAGCTGTCAGCACAGAGCCCGATGTGGGGCTTGAACGCACAGACTGTGGGATCATGACCTGAGCCGAAGTCGACCCTTCACCGACGGAGCCACCCAGGCGCCCCCAAATTCAACACTTGCGAGCAGGCAGTCACCCTCCTTCATGAATTAGGCTCATTTGTTTGAACCCTGTGGTTTTGTTTTGGTTTTCACTTTTATTACAGAAGTTTTTGCAGAGTACAAACGAAGAGAGACACGAGCACAACGAACCCTCGCATACCTCCCATCTGCGCCTACAGTGAACTCCCTTTTGCCCATTTTTTTTTTTCATTCATAACCTGTTTTCTTTGATTTTGCTCGTTTTCCCTTGGGGTTGGAGTATGTTAAAGACCTTGCCGTTTTTGCGTAAATATGTGTTGTGATCGTTGTGTAGAGAGATTTGCCTCGTTCGTGGAAACAGAGATGTAAAATGTCCATTACGTGGATATTCCATATATTTAAAAAAATCTTTTTTAGGTTATTTACTTATTTTGAGAGAGAGGGCAAATTTGAGCAGGGAGGGGGAGAGGGAGGGGGAGAGAGAGAATCCTAAGTAGGCTGCGCATTGTCAGCGTGGAGCCTGATGTGGGGCTCGAACTCACTAATCGCGAGGTCGTGACCTGAGCTGAAATCAAGCGTCTGACGCTTAACGGACTGAGCCACCCAGGCGCCCCTGCGTATCCTGTATTTTAATCCACCCCCCTTCCTCCTCTTATATCAGCATTGAGTTCGTTTCCAGACTCTTGACATTATAAACAATGTCACCAGATGCATTCAGTTTCAGGCCATGATGTCATCATTTGACCTTACCCATTCTCCTGCCTGGGAAGTAGCACTGAGTGGCAGAGTTAATATTCCCCACCACTAGCCAGAGGGTCCGTACATGGTTCAGTGGAGAAGACATTTGCGTTACATTTTGCCTCCCCACTCCCTGGGTAGTTTTATCAGTTAGGATTAGGTTCAACTGTGAGTGGCAGAAGATCGCAAGCAGTGGCTGAAGCCAGATAGAGGTTCATTATAGAAGTTCGTTTCTGTCTCACGTGAAAACCTTTACGTACTGGCTCCAGGGTGGGAGTGACCCTCCACGGTGTCAAGAACTTGAGCTCTTTTTACCTTGTTCTCCTGTGAGTGGTTTCCATTCCCAAAGTCATCGTATGGTACAAAGTGGCTGCCCTAGCTCCAGCTATCGTGCCTGTATTCCAGGCAGCGAGAAAGAGGAAAGAAAAGGAAAAAGCACACTTCTCCTTTAGGCGCCTTTCCTGAAAGTTGCACATATCACTTCCACTTACGTTTCATGGGCCAGAACTTAGTCGCCACGGCCATCTGGTTGCAAGGGTGGTGAGAAAGGCAATCTTTATTTGGGGTGAATGTGACCTCGGCTACAAATCAGATGTAGGCATTTCACTGCTAGTGTGTGAACAAGGTGTGGTGGGGGCTGCCAACGACGCCTGAAGGGAGATCAGGAAAGGCTTCCTAGAGGAGGTGATACAGGAATTTGCCTAAGACAGGCGAGGTTTGCTTTTTATGAGATGAAACAGAATAAGCTGGGCATTAACGGGAAATTCGATTTAAAAACTTGAAGTTGTTCCCAAACCTTTCTCATTTTCTAAGAAATTCTGTATTGAGTCCATGGCAAGAGTTAACTACCCCAACTGAGGAATTATTTGTTGCGTGGATGAGTGAATGAGTGAGGAGAGAGGGTTGTGAATGACTCCCAGCGCTCTGACCCTGGGGGGTTCCTGGGGCAGACCTTCTTTTCTGAAGGTAGCCACGATCATCCCTCTCGCCTCACGGGCCCTTGCGCAATTTGTCCTTGTCGCTCCTCCGGAAGGTGGGATCTATCGCACGACCCCTGGGAATCTGGGCAAACGCTGTGGCTCCTTTGGCCCACAGAGCCGGGCACACGTGATGCTGCGTTAATTCTAGAAGAAGCCCTTAACTGGCCTTGTGGTTTCCACCCCCTGCTTCTCGTGACGACCCGGCTGGTGAGGAGCCCGAGTCACATGGGGAGGCCTGGAGGAGGAGACCCCACGGAGAGAGAGACAGAGAGACAGAGAGAAAGAGAGAGAGGAAGGGAGAGACTAGGGCGGGTCAAGATGCCAGGCAAGTAATAAAGAAGTTAGTTTTCTTGGAAATGGACCTTCCAGTCCCGCTGCCCTGGCTGATGCCACGTGGGTTGGAGAACCGTCCCGCCGAGTCCTCCTTGGATTCCAGACCCACAAGTGCTCACGTGAAATAAATGTGGTTTGTAGCAGAGCAACGGATCTCTGGAAACCCGCCTTGAAAGGCTAGGCTATGGAGCATGCTGGGCTGTCCCTGGCAGAGCCCCATGACGGAGGGCCAGTGGAGGACATCTGGGGTGCGCTGACGGGGTGACCAAAGCCAGCCGTGGGCGTAAGTCTCGTGTGGCCTCCGTCAGCCACCAGCCATTCTGCACGGGGAGAGAGAGGGCTCCTTAGAGGCACTATTTCACGTTTTAGATGCGCCCAGAACTAGCCTGTCAGAAAAACAGCAAGGGAGCTCTCGGAACACATCTAGGCTCCTATCAAAAGGACTCAGGAACCCGCTCAAAAAGGTCCAGACTGGCCAGAGAAGAGACAATGTGAGCCTTCGTGAGGACAAGAGCCGGGATGGGCCTCGCCCCTCCCGGGAACTCCTCTCCCTGCCATGACACGAGCCTGCCTTGACTGCCCATGAGCCGGAGCCCCGCTCGGACCCTTCCTTTGTCTCTGTCGTTCTCCAAAAGGCTTGCTCTGTCTTCTCGATCCTCCCTTCTCTCCAGACGCCAGATCGGCACATCTTTCCCACCCCGTGACTCCCACAGCGGTGGGGCCATGGCCCCAGCCTCTCCTCGGGCATCATGGAGGCCACTCCAAGCAAGGATGGAGTGCGTTGGGCCTGGCAGTTCGGAGGGGCCGTAGGGCATGCATGCGCAGGGAAGGAAACGAGGTCTAGGCCCGTTCCGTCCTGTCTCCTGGTGAGTCCGGGGAAGACGGCGGGCGTCTTTGTGTGCAAAGGCCAGGAGCAGAGATGGGTTTGGAGTGCGGGGGATGGCCGGTTGACCTACCCCACGGTCTGGCAAGAACCTCCAAAGGAGAAGCCTTTAAAGCTTTTGGCAACTTGAAGGGGTTGAGTTGCTGGTAAGCCCAATGCCGCAGGTGACCTGGACTGGAGCCCGGATGGGAGCCAGATCTATTTTCCTCCCACAGGACCTGCCTGGCCTTTGTCGGCTGTAGGGAGGTGCATTTCCCCCTCCTCTGTGGACAGCAAATTCCCCACGAGTCAGCAGGAAGTGCCTCTGGGCTCACCCACCGGCTTCTATTGGCTTGTGAGATGGACGAGCCAAGTGAGTGTGCAAGGCCTCTGTGCCTCCCTGGGGCCCACCAGCCCGGAGACGCCCGCGGGTGTCCCTCAGTGTACCTCACCAGCCCGGTCACTGGCCCTCCTTGTCACCTCCCGACATCCAGGTGCTGAGCATGGGCTCCTTCCCTTCATTCAGTGGAGAATAAACTAAGGCACCTGGGGTCAAGGCTTAAGGCTCTCGGTCCCCTGTGCACGTACCCCGTGCCGGGCACCGTCCTCAAGTTTTCACGCGCTAACCGGCCCAACGTCCGAACTCTGTTGCACGGACCCAACAGGTACGTTCTACCATTTTACTCCCCGCTTCACAAATGCAGAAACCGGGGCGCAGAGAAGTCAGGCGAGCGACCCAAGGACGCACGGTTCCTCGGTAAGATAGCCAAGTCCCGCCTGGCTCCCAGAAGCTGTCCCAGGTTGACACCCGCAATGACCGTGCCTTGTGTCCCAGCCGGCTCTGACTCTCCCCATCCTCTTGGGATCTTGGAGGATCTTTCAGATTTGGGGTCACGGGTGAGGCTAGAAGGTGCGTCCCCAGCCCGCTGCAAACGTGGTCGGGTCGCCGGAGTGGCGGAAGAGGGGCCGATTCCAAACAGCTGCTTGGTGACAACAGTTCTCTCCTCCTGTTCATCCAGAGAGCATTTCGTTTCACAAGAATGCTGTAAGGGGCTGGCCGGAGAGGGCTCCCCGCCCGCGTCAGGTACTGATCAGAAACTCCGGGCTGGGACCAATAACGTGCTGTGTCTTCATAAGCTCTAGATGATTGTTGGCCGTAAGGAAGCTGACCGTTGGTCTCATCCGTCCCTGCACCTGTCCAGGGGTGGCACAGAATAAGTGTGCATTACAAAGAGTGAGATCAATAGCTCGTCTGCTGCTCTGCCGTCAGAGACCTCAAATGAGACCGTGGACATAGAGTGCCTGATTGAAGGCTCAGCACACAGTAGGCCTTCACTAAGGGGGGGCAGGAAGGATTGTCCCGGCACCAAGGTTGGAGGGCTGCGCGCTGGGAGCCGGTGGGGCTCGCCGAGGAGGGAGAGAACCAGGACGGAAGATTCAAGGTTGGGGGGCATGGCGACTGCTGATGTCACAATGCCCCCATTTGCCTGGATGTGTCGGGCTCCTGGACCCCCCGAGGGTGGCAGAGGGGATGGCCGGCAGCAGCGAGAAGATCACCGGGGAAGTGGAATCCAGGACCAGGGGGACATTTGCGGACCAGAAATAAGCACGGGGCAGAAGAAGCACCAAGATACTGGCGGAGGCATGGGGAATCACCGAGACCTGTCAGGTACTGGTCCGGGTGGACCGGCAGGTGTCCCTGATGGGGAGAGTCCAGGGTCCAAGTGAAAGTGCACACCCCCAGCTACCAGGAGGGCACGTCCTTCACAGGAGCCCCCCCGTTTGTTTGCGGGTTCCCGGGGCATCAGGCGGTCGTTTCCTGGAGTGGCCTCAATTCTGGTCCCACGGCCTCCCGGGGACTCTGTCCAACGTACTGATGTCCCAGCCCCACCGCTCAGACCCTGATTCACTTTGCAGAGGGCTCGGGCACGGGTACATTTAAAAAAAATGGTCAGGTGATTCTACTGTGCTTTCAGGGCGACAATTCTACTTAAACAAGAAAACAAAACGCACACACACACACCCCTACACGATCCAGCTATGTCTTCTAATGAGCAGCGGGGGTCGCGTGTCGTGTCCCCCCAGAGATGCTCAGACTCTGGACAGAGCTCAACACCAAGAGAATGTTAAGCTAGGACTGGTAAAGTCATGAAATTCACTATCAGGAATCTATAGGCACCGGGGCGCCTCCGGGGTGGCTCAGCCGGCTGAGCGTCCAACTTCGGCCCAGGTCACGATCTCGTGGTTTGTCCCGCGTCGGGCTCTGTGCTGACAGCTCGGAGCCTGGAGCCTGCTTCGGATTCTGTGTCTCCCTCGCTCTCTGCCCCTCCCCTGCTCACGCTCTGTCTCTCTGTCTCTCACAAATAACTAAGTGTTAAAAAAAAATTAAAAAAAAAAATAAATAAAAGCAACACTCAATAAACCTTATGACCGGTGAAGGCAGCGCGGTGTAGACGGGGTAGCGAGGAGAAAAGGCACCTTCTGCTGGGCCCAGCACCCAGGCAACCACCCCATCGTGGTGCTGCTGGAGGCCACAGCCCCAGAGGCCCCTCCGTGCCGGCCTCTCTGGTTCTACGCTTGATCTGGCTACACTGCGTCCGTCTGAGAAAAGCCGAAAGGCAAGAATATGAGAAGCCAGAGTTCTTGAGTTCAAATTCAGACCCTGCCGCTTGTCTGGGGGAGAGCTGCTGACTGCGTTCAGACAGTTGGTCCCTGCATGCTTGGGACCCGGGGTCACAGCCTCCAGACCCCCTGGCGGGCACTTTTCTCCCTCCGTTTTAGCGGACGTTACTGCAGGGATGCCTCCCCCGTGCTTGACGCCTGGGCTTGTGCAGGGCACAACGGTGGCTTCCTCCCCAGCTGAGCAATGTTCAGGCCCCGCAAAGCCCGGGTCTGCTCTGGGTGTGACAATTGTAGAAGGCTTGCTTTGGTCCCCAGGCTGAGCAGTGGACGGCCCTGGGCTTCCCTCCTTGCTCCCTCTGGTCAAAGCGAGAGCCCCTTGGTGCCATATTGGAATCGGTCAGTGCGTGTCTGTGTCTCCATGTACGTGTGTCTGGGTGTCTGCGTGTCTGAATGTTTATGTGTGCACACGTGCCTGTCTCTGTGTGCACGGCCTGCCCACCCACGCCTCCCGGAGTCCCCGATCGCTGTGCCTTCTGCTTACGTGTCACCCCACGGGCTCCTTCCTGCCCAGAGGTGGTCATGGAGCTGTGAGGACAGACGCCAGGCTGCAGAAACTTGGGGGGGGGGTGAGGAAGAGGGCAACAGTTAGTACAGGCCACTCCCTGGGGAACTGTGGCCGAGAAAAGGAGCAAAACAGAAGTCAGGGAAGCTCGGGGTCAAGGGAAGAATTTGTTAGAGACGGGGAGATGCGGGTTGTTTGGACACAGAAGGGGAGGAGCAGAGGAGAGGGGCAGTCGGGAAATGCTGGCGGGGAGGCAGGCAGTGGGGCTGGATCGGAGAGGCTGAGGAGGGTGGGGCCGGTCCCAGGACTTGTTTCCCAGCCCCGAGGCCATGCGTACCCCCAGCGTCTAGTGCTGTCACCGCCCCCCGGAATGAGCGCTCACCTGCAAAGGGGCGGACGGAGGCCAGCTTTGCCAAGGCAGCTAGCACTCGGTGGGGTGGCGGTAGTGCTCGCGACCCGCGGGTCCATACCCTCAGTTCAGCCTGGCCAAGTCCAGCCAAGTTCACGCCTGGGCTGGGAGCCCGTCTCGGTCTTTGACGGGCTCGGGATCCTCGAGGACACAGATGTGTCAGGCCTCTCACACCTGAAGGCTTGCCTGGCTCCTGGGTCTGAACCTCTGCCTAGGCCCAGCCCCAGCTCCGTAGCCATCCAGTCTCCCTCTCTGTGCCCATCCCCCTCCTTCACCTGCCCCATGCTCACCTCCGTGCTCATCCCCAGGCTCACCTCCATGGTCATCCCCATGCTCACCTCTGTGCTCATCTCTGTGCTCATCCCCAGGCTCATCCCCAGGCTCGTCCCCAGGCTCATCCCCAGGCTCATCCCCAGGCTCATCCCCAGGCTCACCCCCATGCTCATCCCCAAGCTCACCTCCATGCTCATCTCTGTGCTTGTCCCCAGGCTCATCCCCAGGCTCGTCCCCAGGCTCATCCCCAGGCTCATCCCCAGGATCATCCCCAGGCTCGTCCCCAGGCTTGTCCCCAATCTTGTCACCAGGCTCATCCCCAGGCTCATCTCCAGGCTCATCTCCAGGCTCGTCCCCAGGCTCATCCCCAGTCTCATCCCCAGGCTCGTCCCCAGGCTCATCCCCATGCTCATCCCTATGCTCATCCCCAGGCTCATCTTCAGGCTCATCCCCAGGCTCATCCCCATGCTTATCCCCAGGCTCATCCCCAGGCTCATCCCCAGGCTCATCCCCAGGCTCGTCCCCAGGATCGTCCCCATGCTCGTCCCCAGGATCGTCCCCATGCTCGTCCCCATGCTCGTCCCCATGCTCGTCCCCAGGCTCGTCCCCAGGCTCATCCCCAGGATCATCCCCAGGCTCATCCCCAGGCTCGTCCCCATGCTCATCCCCAGGCTCATCCCCAGGCTCGTCCCCATGCTCATCCCCAGGCTCGTCCCCAGGCTCATCCCCAGGCTCATCCCCATGCTCATCCCCAGGCTCGTCCCCAGGCTCGTCCCCAGGCTCGTCCCCAGGCTCATCCCCAGGCTCATCCCCAGGCTTGTCCCCAATCTTGTCACCAGGCTCATCCCCAGGCTCATCTTCAGGCTCATCCCCAGGCTCATCCCCATGCTCATCCCTATGCTCATCCCCAGGCTCATCCCCAGGCTCATCCCTATGCTCATCCCCAGGCTCATCCCCAGGCTCATCCCCAGGCTCATCCCCAGGCTCGTCCCCAGGCTCGTCCCCACCTCCGTCTCCAACTCTGTGCCCATCCGCATTCGTAACCCCAACCCCACGCTCATTCTCGACATCTTCCTGTCTATACAATTCCCACTTTGCCAGAGGACAAAAGAGGTCAGTAACAAGCCCAAAGTTGTACCGCTGGCTAGCCAGATCCAGCACTCGAACCTGACACCATTGGACACCAATGGTCAGGCTCTGAACTCCCACGCCACACTCCGGCATGGCATCGGTCCCCGGGTCCCCGGCCTCTGGCCCTTGTATGACCTCTGACCAGATTGCCCGCTTGACCTCCTGACATCACTTTGCCGGCTCCTGACTTGGTCCCGATCGGTTCAAACTTCAGCCAGCCTGTGCGTCTCAGCTCAGTTGTACCAGCTACTGGCCCCTGGCCGGACCCTTAGCCCTGTTGCCACCCCAGGACCTCATGGGGCTTCCCCACTCCCAGGTTTCCCCAGGCCACCACAACTCTGACGACAGGACGGACAGGCAGGTCGGAAGACAGGCTCAGAGGAGGGTGTCACGGAGGAGGTATTTCGGGTTGGAACGGGTCCGTTCACGTCCACGGCCTCCAGTCAATGGCGTGGTGGGTTCTCCACTGCAGAGAGATCTTAAGATGGGGAGGAGAACCCACGGCTCCACAGAGGGTGGGGCTTGTGGAACGTGCCAGGGCATCAGCGGGGAAAGAATGATTTTGTTCCGGTTTCAGATGCTTGCTTTTGGCCGGAGGGAGACAGGGGCCAATTGGCTAATTATAGCCTGAAAGTCACTGGCTGATGGCCAGATCTCTTTTGATAGGTGCGGGCCACCGGCACTCTGTTCTGCTAATTTCGCTGCTATTTCACTCACCTTCCCAAAGACCCAACCCTCCCCCACCCATGGCCGCTGGTTTTTCCAATACACTCGATCGTCTGTATCTTCTTCTGCCTCACCCCTGGGTCTGAGTCTCCTCACCGAGGCTAAAGAGAATCTTTCACGCAGGCGCACACCCCCCCCCCCACGTCCACCCCACCCCTCCTTTTGGCAGCTTTTGTTCCATTTCTCCCCACCCCCACCCCCACTCCCTTCCCCCGCCATCCTGAGATCTTAATTTTATTTCCTTATCCTTTATTATTATTATTTTTGAGAGACAGAAAGTGCAAGTCGGGGAAGGGCAGGGAGAATGTCAAGCAGGCTCCACACTGTCAGTGCGAGTCTGACGCGGGGCTCGAACCCACAAACCGTGAGATCATGACCCGAGTCAAAGTCAGACGCTTAACCGACTGAGCCTCCCAGGTGCCCCTGATATTGTCTTTTGTGACGAGCCTCTTCAAGTCTGTATTAATTTTCTATTTTTGAAAAGATTTTATTATTATTTTTTTAATGTTTATTTTTGAGGGAGAGAGAAAGCGAGAGAGAGAGAGCATGAGTGGGGGAGAAGCAGAGAGAGAGGGGGGAACACAGAATCCAAACCAGGCACCAGGCTCTGAGCTGTCAGCACAGAGCCTGACTTGGGGCTCGAACCCACAAACCGTGAGATCATGACCAGACCCAAAGTCAGACGCTTAGCCAACTGAGTCATCAAGGCACCCCAGTTTTTTCTTTCTTTCTTTCTTTCTTTCTTTCTTTCTTTCTTTCTTTCTCCTTCCTTCCTTCATTTCTTCTTCTTTCTTTCTTTCTTTCTTTCTTTCTTTCTTTCTCCTTCCTTCCTTCATTTCTTCTTCTTTCTTTCTTTCTTTCTCCTTCCTTCCTTCCTTCCTTCTTTCATTTTTCTTTCTTTCTTTCTTTCTTTCTTTCTTTCTTTCTTCTTCCTTCCTTCTTCTTCTTCTTTTCTTTCTTTCTTTCTTTCTTTCTTTCTTTCTTTCTTTCTCTTTCTTTCTTTCTTTCTTTCTTTCTTTCTTTCTTTCTTTCGTCTTTTTCTTATTGATTGTAGGGTTTAAAATTTTTTAAAATACATTCTGGGGCACCTGGGTGCCTCAGTCAGTTCAGTGTCTGAGTCTCTTCTGAACTCAGGTCTTCATCTCAGGGTCATGAGTTCAGCCCCACATTGGGCTCTGTGCTGAGCATGGAGACTACTTAAATTTTTAAAAAAAAATTTTTTAAATGCATTCTGTATACACACTCTTTTTGATTATATGGAGTACCACAGTCCATTTGGACGGATGCTTGTCTTTTCATGCTCTCAGTGGTATCTTCCAGTGAACAGAAATTTAACTTGAGGGGCGCTTGGGTGGCTCAGTCGGTTAAGAGGCCGACTTCGGCTCAGGTCATGATCTCGCGGTCCGTGAGTTCGAGCCCCACGTTGGGCTCTGTGTTGACAGCTCAGAGCCTGGAGCCTCTTTCAGATTCTGTGTCTCCCTCTCTCTGACCCTCCCCCATTCATGCTCTGTCTCTCTCTGTCTCAAAAATAAATAAACGTTAAAAAAAAAAAATAAGAAAAAAAAAAGAAAAAAGAAATTTAACTTGAGGGGCGCCTGGATGGTTTAGTCAGTTAAGCATCTGACTCTCGATCTCTGCTTCGGTTGTGATCTCACTGTTTGTGAGATCGAGGCTGGCGTTGGGCTCTGTGCTGACAGAGGGGAGTCTGCTTGAGATTCTCTCTCTTCCTCTCTGCCCCTCCCCTGCTTGCTCTCTCTCTCTCTCTCTCTCAAAATAAATAAACATTTAAAAAAAATGTTTAACAGTAGAAATCTTTTTCTACTCTGAGGGCATGGAGATATTTTCCTCTGTTATCTTCTAGAAGCTTTATTGTTTTACTTGCAACATTTAGAGGTACGACTCATCTGGACTTGATATTTTGGGTATTATGAGAAGGCAATTATTTTTCCATGTGGATCAAGTGATCTAGCGCCATTTAATGAAAATACCGTCCTTCACCCACTGCTCTGTGGAGCCATAAAGTGGATCTTTTCTGAGCTTTCTATTTTTTTTTAATGTTTATTTCTGAGAGAGAGAAAGAGAGAGAGAGAGAGAGAGAGAGAGAGAGAGAGAGAGGCAGAGCATGAGTGGGGGAGGGGCAGACAGAGGGAGACACAGAATCCGAAGCAGGCTCCAGGCTCCGAGGTGTCAGCCCAGAGCCCGACGCGGGGCTCGAACTCACGGACCGCGAGATCATGACCTGAGCCCAAGTCGGACGCCCAACCGACTGAGCCAACCAGGCGCAACCCCCCCCACCCCACCGCAGACTTTGATATCTTTGAAACAATTGTACAAAGTATCTTTTTAGACATTTTATGCTTATGGCTGATGTTTAGAAATGCGAATGATTTTGATATGCTGTGTTTACATCCAGCAACCTTCTAGGTTTCTTTGGGTTTCTACCTATGTAATCAGGTATGCTAGTTGAAAACTCTGGTTTTAGAATCTGATTTTGTTTTGACTTTTTTTTTTTTTTTTTTAACTAATCAATTTACGTAAAGTAGGCTCCATGCTCAATGTGGGACTTGAACTCACGACCCTGAGATCAAGAGTCCCTCGCTCTACCGACTGAGCCAGCCAGGCACCCCCTTGGTTTTCAATTCTAACCTCATCATTTACTAAACGTAGGACTTTGAGAACATTGCTTCATTTTTCTGAGTCTTGTACTTTTTCTACAGAGTGGTGATATTCTCTCATAGGCTTATAGTGAGGCATAACGAAACAAAGCACGCATCGTCTTGAGCCAGTGCTCACACACACTGGCACAATCCATTTGTGATTTGTTAATACATTCCTCGCCCTTGATTTCCCCTTTCCCGTTTAACTCCATAGCTCTCCAAATTCTGGCTTTTACCCTGTCGTTTGACAGAATTGCCCTCAAAGGTGTGTTCCTAGTGTCTACTTTCGTGGACTGCCCTGTTTCAAATGCTGGTTTCAAGTCCCATCTGTTCCCCTGGCTGACTATTAATTCGGGATTTCCCACAACCCCTTCATCCGGTTCGACGCTTTCCCGGAATGACTCCTAGAACTCAGGAGAATGCTTTACTAGGTTTACCAGTTTATTATAAAGGATACAAGTCAGGAACCGCCGCGTGAAAGAGATGGGGGTGGTTTCCGTGTCTTTTCCAGGCATGTCACCTTTCCAGTATGTTGATGTTTTCACAACCCTGGAAGTTGCCTGAACCCCATCACTTAGGAATTTTTATAGAGATTTCGTTAGGTAGCCATGATCGATTAGATCATTGGCCATTGGTGATTGAACTCAATTGCCAGCCCCTCTCCCTTTCATGGAGGTTGGGGGTGGGGCTGAAAGTTCGAACCCTCTACTTACCTGGTTGGTTCTTCTGGCCACCAAGCCGCCATCTTGAAGCTATCTAGGCTCCCCTACGTGTCATCTCATGAGTATACAAGAGGCAAATTCCAAAGGCTTCAGGAGCTTTGTGCCAGGCACAAGGGACAAAGATCATTTTTTAAAAAAAATTATACTACAGTCTTCTCGGCAGATACCTTCCCTTGGCTTCTTGAGACTACTCCCCCACTTTTCCTTCCTCTTGTCTGGGATCTCTGCCCAGTCTCCAAGTGGGCTTTTCTTTCCTCCCGTGCCTTAAGTCCTGATTTCTTTCCATGGTTCAGTTCTCATCCCTTTTCTCAACTTAACTTTTGACCTCATCTTTTATCAAATTTGTCTATCTGTAACCATGGCCGTTTTTCTTGGATACCAGGTTCATATGGACAGTGGTTCACCGGGCATGACCACCTGGCTTTTCTATAATGCCCCGAATGACACGAAGCAGGTTTCCCCAAGCCTGCTCTCCCTCTCTATTAATTCCATCCATCCCCTAACTCAGGGACCTGAGCATCACCTAGACCCATCTCACTCCTTCATCCCTACTGTTAGCTGTGGCCATGTTCTTTCCCTCATGTTTGTTTTCATTGCCATTGACTTGGTTCACTTTCCCACAACTTTTCCCCCCAGTTGGCAACACCAGCTTCACCTGGAACTTATTAGATTTGCACATTCTCGGGCTCCAGCCAAGATCTATTGAGCCAGAGACTCTGGTGCTGGTACCTGACAGTCTGTGTCTTACTGGGCTTTCTAGGTGATTCTGGTACCAGGGAAGTAGACTACTGGTCTTGCCCAACTCTCTACGTGGCAGGTCTGGCCCCAGAATGACGACTCACTGAAATGAAGTCAGTGCTGCCCCTGGATGTTATCCTGACCTTCCCAGGCTGGGTGAGACATCACTCCCGTCTCATGACACCTTGTGTCTCCTTTGGTTGTGACCCACCTCGTCCTGTAGTGGAACTGCAAATGGTGGCCCCGGAAAGGTAGGGATTCAGCCATATTCACCGTTCTCAGTAAGCGTTCATACAGTTTTGGGTCCTGAGATATATGTGGAAAAAGACAGACAAGTGCCTTTGTCCCATGGAACCGAAATTCTGAGAGGGCAGGCAGAAAAGAAATAGTAAACAAATTTAAGATAATTTCAGATGGTGGTAAGTGCTGTAATGAAAATGAAACAAGATAATGTGATGGAAGGGGGCTGAGGGCTAGTGTAGATAGAAAGCTAAGGAACGCCTTTCTTGGAAGGCGCCATTGAGTTAAGATCTAAATGATCAGAAGCCAGCTATGGGAAAATGTGTAGGGAAAACCATCGTAGGTGAAGGGATAGCTGGAATTTGGTGAGTTTGAGGGCAGAGAGAAGAGCGATGTGATTGGAGGGGGAGAGAGGAAGAGAGAGAGAGAGAGAGAGGCAGAGGCAAACTCCTAACTCCATGGTCAGAGTTTGTTGGGATTTCACTCCAAGGGCTGTGTGGAAACCCTCGGGGAGGGATGTGAGTACTGGTGTGTGTTTTGGGAAGACCACTCGGGCTGCTGTGTGTATAATATAAATCCTATGGAGACAGGAGTAGAAGCAGGGAGGCCAGTTTGGAGGCCACGTGAGTATTCCTAGTGGATACAGAAGCAACCCTGGGAACGTGTGTTTAATCACGTGGATCCTGGTGCCCACCTCCAAATCCTGAGCCCTCCACAAAAGGGGTGGCTTTGGGCAAGTGACTGAACCTCTCTGTGTCTCAATTTTACCCTCTGGAAGAGGGGATAAAGGACAGCACTTAACTCATAGGTTTGTGGGGAAGGCTCAGTGAGTTAATATAGAAAAGCATGGGCAGAGCTCTATGAGTTATTATCATTATTACTGGTGGTTGTTCTCCTTATAGCATGGAGGGAAAACAACGGGTTCAGGGTATTTCTACTGGCCGAATTGACATGACTTGAGGATGAACTGGATCTTAAGGATGAAGGGGAGAAACGACTCCCTGGGTTTTGGCAAAAGGTTTAACACAATGGGGAGGGGCAGGTCTTGTGTGTGTGTGTGTGTGTGTGTGTGTGTGTGCGTTGAACAGGGTTCTGAGGCACCCCTAAAACATCCAAGAATAGATGCTCGGCAGGAGGTTGGATGCATGAGTCTGGAGTCTAGGGGAGAGCTCAGGGAAGCCTGGAGACACACGTGTACGAGTCGTGGCGGAGTGATGGTGTCCCCACGGGAGAGCATGCAGACGGGGAAGAGAAGGACACCCATTAGGACAGAGCACTGGGCTCTCAATCCTCTCCTGGACGGCCAACAAGGATTCGCTGAGCCCCAAAGACAGCGGACCGAACAGCTGCCACGGAAAAGATCCCACCTGCTTCATGGCTCCTGAGCAGAGAAACGGCCCTTGCCTCTTCTTCACCATAAGGTTTTAGGACCCACCAGTGAAAGGGACCAAGCTGAGGTGGAAAAAGCGTTTCCGAAGCTGGACTCAAACATTTCCAATGGCACCACGGTGGGGCACCGCTGTTTTGAATCCGGGAGCATGTTAACGCACCATTTCTAAGACTTTCCCGCATCAGACCCGTAACCTTTGACACGAGTCTTTTCCCCGTTATCCATGGAGGTGCGGACGGATCAGATCAGTGGTTCTCAAACTTTCTCGCCCATCGGTGTTGGCTGCGGGCTGGCTAGAGGGCAGGTGGCCGAGTCCCGCCCCACAGTTTCTGATGCGGTTGGCCAGGGTGGGACCGGAGAAATTGCTGACAGGCCCCCACGCGATGCCATCACCGCTGGGGGCGCCGAGGTCCCTGGACCACCCTTGATAACCTCTGGTCCAGATTCCGTGCTCCCTGAAAGCAGTGATGGAATCTGTCTTGTTCACCTGGTTCGGTAGGAGGCACTCAATCCATGTTAAGTGAGGGAATTAAATGCCCCTTCTGTGGATCCCTCCGGGCTTAGGAATGGGGCGGTCAGGGTCAAAGACAGGCTGTCCCCTGATTTGCTGTTGCCCCTAAGCTCCCCAGCAGCCCCACCATCCTCATGGAAGCCTCAGAGTTTTGGGTGGCCAAGAGCCATCAAGAACTCTCTGCGTTGTTCCCCCTCGAACCATTCCCGGCCCGTAGGTCTCATCCCACACATTGATTGTCGGAAAACTTTTAACAACTTGGTTCATGCCCTCGTCTCCGTGGGTGGAGTTTAGGCAGAATTTGAGGCGGAGGGACACCGTGACACAAGTGATTTAATGTGTAACGTCTTTCTTGGATCCATTTAGGCGGCCCCTGGGTGAAGCCAGTCCTCCCTCTCCGCTCTCCAGGGCCAGGGGAGATGGGGTGGGGACCTGGCACAGGGCTTTGGAGGGATGGAATTAGTTAAGTCTCAGTCCAGGCGGGATGAACGCTGGTGGCCACATCCCACGGAGCTCACACGTCTTCTAGTTCGAGGCCCAGCACCCAGGCCGCGCACACAGAGCCTTCTTTCTTCGTCGAGGAAGAGTGCCCCTTTCACAGCCTGCCACAGGCAAGGGAAATGGAAAATCCCGGAGCATCCCGAGCCCCTCTCAATTTCCAAGGGCACTTCGCCTCTCCCAAGTTCAGGGACAGGACAGGGCGTTTGCATGTGGGCTGGGTCCTGTGGTGAAGCAGCAAGTTCTGTAGCTGGAGGGCTGCGGGCAGCACCGGCCGTGTCTGCCCGGGAGGGGAGAGGTCCCCGCGTGCCGACCGCCCAGCCTTGACCGTGTCGTAGTCAGAAAACAGCTCCGGAGCCCCTCCTGGCCCTCCTGGGCCACAGCCCCGAGCAGAGTAGCAGAAGCGATGGCTTTTCTGAGAAGCTGCTGATCTCAACCCTGCTGGCTGTACATTCCTGGATGATGAGGGAGGGATTCCAGTGTTTACTTTGAACAATGTTTTCCTGTGTCTGAACCGACTGGGTGTTAAATTCTTCCAGATTTCTGGCTCCGTGTTGCAAGTCCAATGGGACAGAAACAGGTTTACGGCAGTTGGCAGGGCAGCAGAAGCGGGGTCGGTCTGGGCACCTTCTGCGTCTAGAATTTCCACTCGGTGGATGGAAAAACTGTCAGTGCCAGCTCTGTGGGCTCGGCGCCTGGGAGGGGGGTTTGCTGTGGTCCCAGCTCGGAGCCTTGCACATTTCCCACCCGAGAGGGCAAAATTAGCTTGTCTTTTTTTTTTTTTTTGAAACACAGCAAGGAGGGAGAACAAGCTGAGTTTTGAAGGTCAGGCCTTGCAGTGTTTTCTCCGTTAGTATAAACCCAGAAGTTGTGCTCATAAGGAATTCATTTGGTGGGATATTGGGAAACCGGAGTGAATTCCGGTTCCTGGGGCCTGCGGTATGAGGAGGTTTCAGGGACACGCAGGAGCTCAGGGCTGGACGGGGGACGGGAGACCCGAATCCTTACTTTTACACAGGGGGAAACGGAGGCACGGAGACCCCCCCACCCTCCCCCCAGTGACATGAGGGTTAGGATGTTGAGTTGGAAGGAACTGTCCCCGACGGAGCTGGATGGATCTCTGCAGGGGTTGGGGGACTGTGGCAACTTGGAGCTATTGCTAATCCTTTTTGCCCAGGAGGATGACCACATAACCACGTGGGGCCACGGGAGGAGGCATTCTTCATTACGTGTTCATACATCAATGGCTTTAACGATAGAGAACTTCAGGAAACCAAGTTCAAAGATAAGGGCGCTCTTGACTTGCACCGCGCACACGAGCGGTGTCTCCATTCTCACGTTCTCAGATGTGTGTGATGCAGGGGGTGTCTCCCACGGGACCCCCCCCCCCCCCCCCCCAAGGACTTGCTCTCTGGAGAGTTCTCGGGGAAGCTCCAGCCTCTGGGCTGGTGCCTGTCAGCCTATTTGATTGGAGCAGCCCAAGTCCCAGGAGGGCATGGGGCGGAGGGTGGCCTGGACACTCACATCATTTAAAAAAAAATTGTTTTTTAATGTTTATTTTTGAGACAAGAGGGAGACAGAGCATGAGCAGGGGAGGGGCAGAGAGAGAGAGAGAGAGACTTCTGCTGTATCAAAATGGCCTCCTCAAAATTGGCTTTTAGAGGATGGCCTTAATTCTGTGGTGTTTTGTAGCCATAAATTCTTTACCGTACGCGCTCCCTTCTTCTAGCAGAAATTGCTTCTAGTAGAGATGGGAGTGGGATTGAGGCGGCGAAACCACTCCCACTGCTGGAAGGATAGGATGTTCTCTCCCATCTCCGTCTCTGGGGTTTCCTTAACATGACTGGGAAGGACCCTGTATCAGTTATCTCTTGCTGCGTAACAAAGTACCCCAAGACTCAGTGGCTTGAAACAAACATCTGTTATCTCGCAGATTCTGTGGGTCAAGAATCCAAGTGTGGCATGGCCGTGTGCCTCTGTGTCAAGGTCTCTTCATGAGGGTGCAGTCGTGGCTGAGGCTGGGGCTGTGGTCCCTTCTGGAGGCTTAACTAGGGGGCGGGGGAGGATCTACTTCCAAGCTCACCCACATGGCCATTGGCAAAATTAAGTTTCTCACAGGCTGTTGAACTAGGGGCCTCGCTTCCTTGTTTGTTGTTGACCACAAGTCTTCTCCAGAGAGCGGCTCACAACATGGCGGCCGGCTTCCCTCGGAACGAATGCCTGGGAGAACAAGAGGGAGAGGGAGCATGCTCAAGATGGAAGGCACAGTTTTTGGTAAACTAGTCTCACAAGCGACGTCACACCATTTTACCGCGTTGGGAGGGAGTCGCGTTGGTGGCTTATACTCAAAGTGAGGATGTGAATACCAGGAGGTGGGATCATTGGGGGCCATCTTGGAGGCTGCCTACCGCAGGCCTTTGGGCCGGGCTGCTTTTGAGTCTGTTCAACCTGTGGGCCGTGACACCTCAGCAGTTCTGATACGCCAATGGCTGTGAGGGGCAGAGGGAAAGGAACTCTGTGGTCCCCCCTACTTCTCCTCGGGGGTGGGTCCCTTCACTGGCATAGCCTTCGGAAGACCTCTCAGGGGCAAATGATTCTAAATTTCTAAACTAGGTACACTTACCCTCCACTCTCCCATCCCGTCCCACCTTCCTTCTAAGGGAAGAGCCCAAGGCAGCCCTCTCTCTGAGGTCTTTGTCACTTCTGAGTAAAGCTCCACGACAGGGCGGCTTTCCCCAGATTTCACCTGGTGCTCACCTTGGGCGCCAATGTTAGTCTGTATTCTTGTCACCGAAATGAGCCCTGGTCACAAACCAGAGAGTGAAAGCTCTGCCATTCGTTCAGGAGTTCATGGTCTTCAACACAAAAGCAGAATGTTATAAATATCTTCATGGGTCACGGAATACTCGCGTCTCAGGTAATCGGATCGTCCTTGCGTCCTCACATGAGGCAGGATGTTTCTCCTCCTGGATATGAGGAAACTGAGGTTCAGATAGATTAAGTAACTTGCTCGAGATTGGACAGAAAGAAATGAAGCTGGGGTTTCGAACCCGTTCTCCTGACTCCAGTTCTGTGCTCTGCCCTGCGTCCCTTTTAAAGTTGTTTGGAGCCCCGAGTCCCCAGATTCTTCCCAGTAGGAATCTGGCGAGACTTCTCGGCCCTGGTTTGCTCCTTAAGTCATTCTAGATCAGGGCTGCAGTGACCTGAGAAGAGAAATAGAAGCTGGGCTGTTGGGGCCTGGAAAGTGGGGTAGGGTGGGTGAGACGTGGGCTCGGCAGTAAGGCAGCAGTTGTGTTGGGGGCGAGGGGGTCCCCTGAGCCCAACCTCTGCCCTCTCAGTGCGCCAATCTCTTCCCCGATCTTCAAGTTATTGTCCCATTTTTGATGAGACACATTTGGCCCGTGTCTCCAGCCGGAAAGCCGGACCACCTTGTTTTGGCATTTGTGAGAGCTGTCACAGTCCTGCATTCGTGATGATGATAACGATCCGCCCCCCCTCCCCCCGCCACCAGCGGGTTCTTACCACGTGCCTGGGAAGCATCTTCCTATGATGCTTCGTGGGAATTATCGCATGACCAGCATCCTCGGGGCCATCCAAGGATAAGTTCTTGCTATTGCCTCAATTTTATAGATGGGTGCACAGGGATCAGGAAGTGAACCTGTCTTATTTCTGGTCACACAGCCAAGGAGCAGCCGGCCTGTCCTGAGCTCGTGTTCGTCGTTCCACACCGTGCTCTGCTGCAAACAATTGTCCGACATGCAGCCTCGCCTTTTTTAAGAGCTTTGGCCGATTCTCTCATCAGCTGCCCTCTTGAGATGTTGAAACACACAATGAGATCACAGGAACACAGCAAGAACAGCCAGGAGGGAGTTGGTTTTCCTGCAGGGATTGCACGAGGGTGCCTCTCGAAGGCCAGGCCTTCACCGGGCAGAGGACGTCCACGCAATGCCCTCCATGAGGGGCCTGTTCCCGGAGTTTCAAAGCATTCGATGCCGCCCTCCCGCGTGCCAAGGCCTCGTTGTTTCATTGGGCCTCTGACTCCACAAAAACTCCCTTTGTCAGAACTTCAAAATTTCCTGGCATGTTCCCCACACATATTTTCGATGTGGATGGCTGTGATGTTTCACTATGCATTTACTTGTGTCTATTTGTGCCTAGAAAGATTTGTTTGAAGCTAGCAGCTAAATATTTCTCCCCGATTTCTTTTTTCTTTAGGTTTATTTATTTTTGAGAGAGAGAGAGAGAGAGAGAGAGCGAGCGTGCTCACGCACAAGTGGGGGAAAGGCAGAGAGGGCGGGGGACCCAGGACCCGAAGCAGGCTCCAGGCTCTGTGCTGCGATGTGGGGCTCGAACCCACGAACGGTGAGATCATGACCTGACCTGAAGTCGGATGCTTCACCGACCGAGCCACCCAGGCGCCCCTATCTTTCTCCCCAATTTCAAGAGCCCCCCCCGCCCCGCCCCGCCGCCCCCCGCTTCTTCCTTGACCTCTGGGAGGTTGGCAATTGCTATTTTCTCTTTCAGCTGGAGGGAACAGTATTCTATATATTCACTTGTCTGCTTCCCCGCCCCCCCCAAACTATCCATGTTAGTTACACTATCTTATGTTTTACAAGTTGACTTCTCTCATTCCTTCCCCCCAACCCCTCCAGAAACCTAGTTAAATGAACTGCACCAGGGACTTGTAAGAGCTTCCAGATGGGAGAAGGGAGGACCAGAAGAGATCAGAACAAGGTAAGCAGGTGTGGCCTTAGGTCTTGACCGTGGTCTGTCCTCAAAGTAGGCGATGTGAGGGCCAGGAGTTGCTTGGAAGTCAAAGATCTTCCTTCGGAGCTTTAAGAAACACAATTTAGGAAGGGAGAGAGAGCGGTACCAGCTCGGTAGCATGCAGTGGGGATACGTGACCCTGACTGGTGAGGCGTGTGTGAGCCCACGCGCAGGGCTGGCCACCCGCCAAGGGAAGAGTCCCCGGAGCAGCCGTGGAAGGAGAGATAAAGGGACCTGTGGGGGGGAGGGGCGCGCATCTAATTTGTGATCATTGTGAGGGAGGAAAACGTCTCACATCCAGCAACTACGGATGGAAGATCCCCCAGGTGTGGCGTCCGATGTAGGCGACACCTGGCCGTGTCTGGGGGGCGGGAAGCAGCGGGGACAGGACACAAGCTGTGCCGGAAAGGGATACACAGGCAGGTTGGCAGGGAAAGCAGACTCGGGCCTGAGCTGGAATTCAGTGCATTGAGGCCCCGTGGACTTTTCCTGCTAGATAAGGTTTCACTTAGCCTCTGCGAGAAGCCCGAATCCTGGAGGTCACGGCTGCAAGGGATCCCATTGTTCTTTCTGGGCACTTCACGCGAAGTGTCTCATTTAACCTTCGTCAGAATCCTACAAGGGAGGCGAGTCATCCCCATTTTACAGATGGGAAAGACTTCAGGCTCAGAGAGAGAGGGGAAGTGATTTGCCCGCACTTAAAAACAGAGAGGGATGGTGCCAGGAACTGAACCCAGCTCTCGCCAGGAGCCGTTATCTGTGTGTCGTATTTATTAGGGCGATGCCCCGCTTTCCCCGATGAATCTTCTTATCTTTTTCCCCCAAGGTTTTTATTTATTTTGACAGAGACAGAGGGGGTGCAAGCAGGGGGAGGGCAGAGAGAGAGAGGGAGAATCCCAAGCAGGCCCCGCGCTGTCAGCACAGAGATTGGTTGAGATTTTCGAACTGGGCAGTGTGGTGCAGGGTGATGGCTTTCTCTGAGATGGAAAAGACCAGAGAGGAAGACTTCCGGGGGTAAGGTGGAGAGCTCTGTTTGGACCCTGAAAAGTTTGAGGTCTTATTAAGATATGCAAATCATGACAAAGATGGCCGCTGGATATATAAGTTTGGTCTTTGGGGATTGGCCACAAGATTTGGCAAACAGATGAGCTTTGAGGCAACAGAACTCAGCGAAGCCATCTTGGGGACATGCAGGGATTAAAAAAAAGAAGAAAGGAGCCCAGAAATCATCTGTGTGGGGACTGAAAAGGAGCGATGGCACCACGGGTCTGAGTGGCGTTAAGTCTGTTTGGAAGCCAAGTTGGAAGATGTTTCAGGAACACGAGGGGGGTCACCTGTTACCCATGACCGCTTTTGGAAGGTAATGAGGGAGAAGCTTGGGCTGCAGGGGAGAGGTGTTTTGTTGACAAGAGTCAAAAGGGAAGGGGGAGGGAAGGCAGCACGTATGTGTCATTCATGAGATGTTCAGAAACCACTGTTGACGATAAGGGTGACGGTACAAAGGGAAACCAGTGTTCCAGAAACTGAGGCTGTCGGTGGCTGAGGACAGAGGCTGGCAGCAACCAGGTGGGAAGGGGGTATGGTCTGATAGGATGAGCTTCAAAGGAGAGGGAGGAACATGGTCTGAGAATGGCGGTGGGGATTAAGGCGGATGAACACCCACCTCCGGGTCCAGAAACCTGCGGGTCACGAGGGGAGAAACAGCCCTCCATTGAGAGGAGAGAGGGTCTATCCTTTGGTGGTGATTTGACAAAGCATTCTTGGCAGGAAGTCCCAGGGATGTATAGGGGTGGGGGCTTCTCCAAATTTCGGGTTCTGATCCTCAGCTTTTCGGGTTTTGAACACAATTTTATCCATTTCCTCAAGGCTCCAAATAAATCCCACACCTTTTGCTCCCTGGCAGTTCTCTTCCCGTAATGTGGTGGATGCCATTTGTAATAGGGTCATTTTTTTCCTTCTTCTAAGAGCACAGGGGAAGGGTAGGGTCTCTCCTTGGGAGGAGTTAGGAAAGGCTTCTCTGAATGGTTGAGCTGTGCTCTCGGTTTTGGGGGACATGCAGCCCATTAGAAGTGGGAAGTGAGGAGAAGGACTCAGGACATGCCCATGAGAAGGACCCACGCTCAGGGCTCGAGTGCGCAGGGGGACAGTCATGGTGACAAGAGCCCAGATTGGAAGGCGTTTCTGGGACTAGATTGTGGGGGGGGGGGGTGCATTTTGACTCTAGGAAATAGGTAGCAAATACGTTTTGAACAGAAGCGTGACCTTCCCGAGACCGGGACCTTCTCGGTTTTTCTCTGATTAGAATGTCATGCCTGGCGTAGTGCTCGAACAAGCACTCAGTAAATATTTGTTGAATGGATGAATGGATGTATTGATCAATGATGCCTCTTGCAGCCGCCGAACGGAGGATGAGCCGGAGGGAAAGAGAATAGAGGTAGCAGGACGTATTTGGAGAACAGAGCCTGAATTTGGGGTGTGAGAGGGAAGGAGGAGTTGAGTTTCTACTTTGAGGGCACGCGATTTGACAGCTTCTTGATGGCTCAGGGACCTTATCGAGAGCATGTACGGTTTCTGCTGGGAGTGATAATGCCCGGGATGGCCTCGTTACAGCCGGGGGCTGGAGTGGGGAGTTGGAACCGGTGACCCCTTCACTAAATGGCTCATGCCCGTTGTGCTTTTCTAGAAAACCGGTTGGCTTTTTGAGGTTCTTTGGTTCCTTCAGCTGTCACCCAGGGTCCTGACAATTGGCTGGAGTAGTTTGTCCCTCCTCATTTGGAGGTGGGGTGACATTCGTTGAGAGGCTTTCACTTGAGTCCTACGCCTTGAACTCTAGGCCCCGGACTCTAGGCCCCGGACCTTGAAAGTTTAGAGCACTTGTCATTGATCTCACTGCTATCTCCTTGCTAGCACACGTAGTCTTTTTTAATTTAAAAAAATGTTTATTTATTTTGAGAGAGGGAGAGAGCGAAAACACATGCCTGCGAGTGGGGGAGGAGCAGGGAGAGAAGGAGAGGGAGAATCCCCAGCCGGTTCCTTGCTGTCAGTGCAGAGCCCAATGCGGGGCTTGACCCCTCAAATTGTGAGATCACGACCTGAGCCTAAATCAAGAACTGGGCCCTCAACCGACTGAGCCACCCAGGCACCCCTAGTTCTCCGCTTTAAAGGACAGTGTCATCACTTATAGTGGCTAAAATTGGAAACATCTTAAAATCCCCAAATGCAGGCATGATTTTTTAAATGTTTATTTATTTTTGAGGGAGAGTGAGTATGAGAGAGGGGGCGGGGCAGAGAGAGAGGGGGACGCGGACTCTGAAGCTGGCTCCAGGCTCTGAGCGGTCAGCGCAGGGCCCGATGTGGGTCTCGAACCCACAAGCCATGAGAGACCACAAACCTGGGCTGAAGCTGGGTGCTCAACCGACTGAGCCGCCCAGGCGCCCCAGATTCTGATGGGTTGTTAGGCGGCCTCTAACATAACTATGAGGAATCTCTAAGAACATGAGAAAATACAATCGGATGTTTGGGCAAAAATGATGGGCTCAGAAGGATACGGACATTTTGCGGCCACAATCACATAAGCCAGGAAGGAGAGCACGACGATAAATGTTGTGTGATGGTGATGGGATTATGAGGTTCAAAAAAGAACCCTTTCCAAACTTTCTATAATGCGGATACGCAATTTCTGTTACGAGACCACATGGGAATAAATACAGCAAAATGCCACCGGCCGTCATCGACATGACTCATGCCTAGAATTGCTTTTCTAGGAAGGCTGATGATTTTTGTTCTGGTTCCTCCCCACAATCTGCTAGCGCAGGAGGGGGCTGGCCACGGTGCGGGAAGGAATTTGGGACTCTGCTAATCGGATAGAGCTGTCTTGGCCCGGCGGCGGAATTAACCTCCTTCACCCCACCGGCCACAGCTCCCCCCAGACGTTTGAGAGCTTTGCTTTCATCGTGGTCGGGAGTTCTCTGTGACCCAAGAGTTGGGTGCGGGATGGATGGATTTGTTTACCTTCTGGTGGGAACGGGGATAACTGTGTCCTCTTGAGGACACGCAGGCGATAGGCTGACAGAATAACTGAATCTTACGGAAGGCAGCTACCTTCGTGCTTTGCTTTGAGGCCACGCCTCAAATACAAGTCCCCTTCTTCAAGACAAACGCTGGCCTGGATTCCTAGTGCGTTGAGCATTTTAAAAGGGGGTGGCCTGGCCCATTGATTGAGGCCAGTCCTGGGAAATCCCTGCCTGTTTCCACTATGAGTTCGCTGGGTTCACAATGACCCCATTGTTCCGGGGAAGCGGGACTTCCTTCTTCTGATTGATTGAACATTGTGGGGCCACACATTGTCATAGTCCCGCTGCTCGCGAGCCGGCGGTCTGGCAGAGAGAGGGTCTCCGAGCACAAAATGCTGAGAGCCTTCCTTATCTGGTTTCCTGAATGTGAAGTTATAAGACTGTTTCTCGCTGCCTATTTTTCCACATCTCTCCCACCTGTCTAGCCTATCCATTTACAAGTGTCCCCCAAACGTCCACGGAAGGGAAAGGTTGAAAAGCTCTCTCCTCTGATGTTGCCTGTTTGGTTTGTTCTGGAAGTTTCGTTTTGAAATTTGGAACTTGATCTCCAGACAATAGGATCCCACGTGCTTTGTGCCTAATGGGCCTTCATGTGACATCATCTTAAAAGGGAATTTTAATATTTATGGTTGGCTATTCCTTGGGTAAATATGAAATTCAAATCCGTAGTTCTACCGGAACGACGTCACAACGCCCAACGCCCAACGCTTCTTTCGGTAGTGAATTTGTAAAGCGGTCGTTTAGCCAGCTCAACACTGTAGTTCGTATGCAGAAGACGTACCGTTTGGAAACAGGCTTTAAGATTTGCATACTGGGGGCGCCTGGGTGGCTCAGTCGGTTAAGCGCCCGACTCCGGCTGAGGACGTGATCTCACGGTTCGTGGGTTCGAGCCCCGCGTCGGGCTCTGTGCTGATGGCTCAGAGCCCGGAGCCTACTTCTCATTCTGTGTCTCCCTCTCTATCGGCCCCTTCCCGGCTCACGCTGTCTCTCAAAAACAAATAAATGTAAAAAAAAAAAAAAAAAGATTTGACTACTGGAAGAAGAATGTGGGCCCTGATCACATCAATCAACATTTGAAAACACTGGAGGCTGGCATTTGAACCATGCCCATGATTTCCCTTGTCTTTCAAGACTCACCATAAACCTCTTCTCTTCTTGAATCTTGCTCCTTGAACTCCCTCCCCACCCGGCTGAGTTAGGAAGCTTGTGCTCTGTCTACTTCAAGGGGCTGTGAGTTCCTTGAACCAAGGCTGTGCCTTGTTCTGTTTTGTGTCTCCAGTACCCAGCACAATACTCGGTACACGGAGCTGCTCAGTAATCATCTGCAGAGCGGCTGCCGTGCCTTGAGTTGGCCTGTGTACAGGGAACTTCTCTGCTTTATCTTTCTTGACATAAAGACAACGTGGATTATTCTTGTTTGATTCGTTATTGGCCTTGGCAGAAAACAAATCTGCCTTGCGAGCCTTTGACATTGAGAAGGGTGGATCCCAAAGCAAGAGGTGAATGTGGAGAATCGGCCAGATGTTTGGGGTAAGCACAGAACTAACTCACAGGCATTACAAGTCTCGTGTTTGGAACTCAATGTTGAAGGCATGTGTGAGTGAATGAATGGATAGTCTATGGCCGTAGGTACTTGAACTTTGTTGCCACTCTGCGTCTCTCAAGGCACACACGTGACTATAGGTAGCGTACAGAAGCGTTTTCGAGAAGCAGTGTACCCCCTCCCACCCACCATAAACGATGAATCAGGAATGCCAGGTCTGTGTTAGAAGATGGGCATTTCTTTTCTTTTCTTTTCTATTCTTTTCTTTTCTTCTTTTTTTTAATTTTTAAAAAATGTTTATTTATTTTTGAAGGAGAGAGAGAGAGAGAGAGAGTGAGCAGGGGAGGGGCAGAGAAAGAGAGGGAGAGAGAGAATCCGAAGCAGGCGCCAGGCTCGGGGCCGTCGGCACAGAGCCCAACGCGGGGCTCGAACTCACGGACCGCGAGATCACGACCTGAGCCGAAGTCGGACATAGCTAACAACTATGCCATCCACTGTGTGCAACTTAATAGGGTATAGTAATAGGCTCATTTCCCCTCTCTTTAGAGCGGAGTGTGTGTGTTTGGGGAGGGGCAGGGATGGGGGGGGGAAGGCGGCCAGCATATCGTTGCATAAGGAGATGGGGAGACCAGCTTGCTTCTCCCCACCCTCGCTCTCCTCTGGCTTAACGGTTCTGGGATTCCCCACACTCCCGGCCTCAGTGTTTCTAAAGACACATCAAACCCGTATGTTGTAGGTGCCCCCCTGGAGCCCATCAGGGAGAGGTGAGGCTATGGCAAGAGTTCCCGTAGCGTCCACAGGGAGGCAGGGTAGAGAGGTGGAGAGAGTCATGAGGAGGCAGGGCTCCTGGGAAGCTCGTTGGGTGTGCACCGTATTTCCCTGGAACACAGGGGGTCAGAGCATGCACTTGGCCTATAAGGTGGGGGGGGGGGGGGTGGTGTTCTCTGTGTCTCCCGGGAGGGCCACTTGGGACGGACATCAGTGCGTCAGCCACGCACTGCGCCGGGAACATTTCTGCTGATCTTAGAGGTAAACCTTCCAAGATGCTAACAGCCTAAGTGGCAGCTTCCTCTTCAGCCAAAAGAAATGAAGAGTAGCCAGAAGGCAGAAAAGGAAACAGAGGGCAGGGGTGGATAGGCAAGGTCCGGGGGGATAACGCGCAGAGGTGAAACAAAACTCTGCATCCGCTTCCCGTTTGGGAAATTGTTCTCCTTCTGGGGCCAGACCAGACTCTGGGGTGTGGGGAGACAAGACGCCTGCAGACTGGAGCAGGGGAGAGAGGAAAGGGGCTGAACAAAGGAAAACAGGGCTAGTTCCCAACGCAGCGCAAGGCTCTCCCGTTGGCCTGTTCCTCTCCGTATGGACGCTTTTGGGGGACCAAGCCTCTGAGGCCGATTTCAGAGGAAGTGAGTCATTGAAGACCCGGCTGTCCCTTGAGCAAGTTCACCCTTCCATTCTCTTATGTTATCACCGTCTATGGTGCTCCGGGTTCCAAAAGAAGGCTGGGGAAGGACGTTGCTTTGGAATCCACACCCATGTTCTCCTGGTAACTAGTTCCAGGACATGCTCTACCCAATGGATGGATGGATCCTTCCCTGGTCAGATGAGGTTAGGGGGTACTGCCTAACAATTCCCCCTTTTGGAGGGTGACAGAGCGAGGCAACATATTGAGAGGCTCTGAGAAGTGCTGTACTAAAGGCGTTTGTGTAACAGCTCATTTTCCAAACTTCCCTGGCCGAGGGCAGGCTTGCTGTATTTATATTGCATAACAACATAGACCGCGTGAATGGTATCCCCTGGATTAAATAATCTATGTGGGTTTACAGGGTGACCCTTGGCACGGACCTCCCCTGTCCCCTTTTTATTTTTTTTTTTTTTATTTATTTTTTTTTTTTTAACGTTTATTTATTTTTGAGACAGAGAGAGAGACACAGCATGAACGGGGGAGGGGCAGAGAGAGAGGGAGACACAGAATCAGAAGCAAGCTCCAGCCTCTGAGCCATCAGCCCAGAGCCCGACGCGGGGCTCGAACTCGCGGACCGCGAGATCGTGACCTGAGCTGAAGTCGGACGCTTAACCGACTGAGCCACCCAGGCGCCCCAGCCCTGTCCCCTTTTTAAAAGAAAAAAAATATTTTTAATGTTTATTTCTGAGGGAGAGAAAGACAGAGCGAGAGCAGGGGAGGGGCAGAGAGAGAGGGAGACACAGAATCCGAGGCGGGCTCCAGGCTCCGAGCTGTCAGCGCAGAGCCCGACTTGGGGCTTGAACTCACAGACCGTGAGATCAGGACCCGAGCTGAGGTCGGACGCTCAACCGACTGAGCCACCCAGGCGCCCCGTTTCCCCCCTCTTTTAAGAAAGTAACATCAGTTAACATCTTGAGAGATTCTTGCTTTCTGTGGGACACGGTTTAGGAAACACTGGATTACGATAATGTTTTGATCATCATGAGTGTGCGAATGGCTTCGCCTCCACAGCATTAGCGGGCTAGAAAGTCTGAGCGGAGTTGACTGGTATCAATGCGCGTATCTCTCAGTCCTGCCTGGAATCCACAAAATCCCTTTGGAAGATGGTTTCCTGAGATAAGGATGCGGCTTGTGGCCGCAGACAGAGGGTGAGATTAGTTTTGTGTGAGATTACCACCCGCAGCCACAGTTTTCTTAGCTCAGTACTTTAAGGCTCTGGCTGTCCTTTGATCGAAGTAAATTCTCGTATTGGCAGGTGGTAATGGAAATGTACTAGGGTCCTTTTAAATGTTTAAAGGCCACTGACATTCGGTACTATATATATATGGATCCATATCTATTCATGAATGCATCAATGAAAATATGTCTTAAAACAACGAAAGGGCTGAATGATGCCCCTGATCTGTTTCCTAATAAGGCTAAGTTTCCTAAGTGGCTAATACCCTCTAAATCTTCAGTGTTTTTTTGACTTGGTCTCTAAAAATGGTGGTTCCCAAACCTTGCAGTACATTAGAACCAAGCTTTTGAATTCTCATGGTTGTATTGCGTCTCATTCCGACTAAATCACAATGCTGCCAGGCATAGGACTTTTTTTTTTTTTTTTAAATGTTTATTTCTCTTTGAGAGAGAAAGACAGAGCCTGAGCGGGGAAGGGGCAGAGAGAGAGAGAGAGGGAGGCACAGAATCTGAAACCGGCTCCAGGCTCTGAGCTGTCAGCAGAGAGAGCCTGACGCGGGGCTCGAACTCGGAAACGGCGAGATCGTGACCTGAGCTGAAGTCGGTCGCCCAACCGACTGAGCCACCCAGGTGCCTCCTGGCATATGAATTGGTAAAAGATCCCCGGTAATTCCGATGGGCAGCAAAGGTGGAGGACTGATGACTTGGAAACCCTTTAAGCTGCAGACAGCTTATTATAACATCCATACCTCCGTAAGAGAAATAGGACAGGAATTCACATTCATCTCCTAAGTTGAGATAATGGAGGTCCTAAGACCATGTCAAGGAACGTGACCAAGGTCACAGATTTGTGTCTGATTCCAGGCAAGTGTCTGGAGGCCCTTCAGGCAAGGCTGGCCGAGGCCAGCATATCGGGCAAGATTCTGGAAATGGTAGGACAAGAGATTGGGTTCGGGTGGGAGGAGATGGGCTTGGAAACCCAGTGGACTGAACACAGGCCTTTGTGCCTAGAGGAGAAACAAGAAAAGCACTTCAATGTTATGCCTCCTGCCCCTCCCATCAATGCTGTTTCTGTCTGTAGCCTGCTGGTTTGCATTTCGTTTATAGGGAGACAAAATGGAACCTTTGTGCCGGAGTCGAAGGAGATTGTAAAAGCCCACAGCTTGTCTTCAGACTTAATGTCAACTATGTGTGTCTTTTATTTTCAGACAAACAAGTCCTCACCATGAGTTCTGAGGCCGTCTCAAACACTCCCTGCCTTGGGCTTGTAGCGTCCTGGTTCTTGCATCAACAAGTATGACAAAAACCCACCATTCTGGAGAACCTGTGTGTCAGCCACGGTGGGCTGCCCTTGGGGTCCGGGGACATAGGGCGGGAGGGCTTGAGCAAGGTGTTGGGCGAAACGAATGCACGCTGGTGTCGACACGAGCGATTCCCTGAGAACCGAGCTTCTTTGAGGCCTCGGGGGTTTCTTCACTAGAAACACAGAACCGAGGATGGAAGGCATTCTCCGCAAGTCCCCGGATATCGCGAACTCACGACATCTCCCTAATGTTTCCCAAACGTGTCCCATTTCTCAAAACGTTTCAATCTGGCACGATTGATTAACCCTAGCGTACGTATGGGGCGGGGTACAAACACATTTCTAACAGTTCTGTAGACAAGGGGATAAGTCAAGAAATCTCTTTCCTTGGAGGGGAACAGGCATGGGCCGGGTGATCGCTGGGGCGGCACCCTCTACATTACTGGGGACTTGGGATGGGTGACCCACAGTTCTGAGATCCATGGTGGGTCTTAGAAGGACAGATGAGTTGCTCCAACTCTCTTGTTTTTTGTCATTTATTATTACACAAAGCTTTAGGTTAGAGGTCTATGTGAACGAGTTGTTTCTTCTGTGACCTCAGAAAAACGATACTGTGACTTCTCCTAACAATGTGTCGTCATGGGGATGCCTGGGTGGCTCAGTCGTTTGAGTCCGACTCTTGATTTCGGCTCAGGTCATGATCTCATGGTTGTGAGATCGAGCGCTGTGTCGGGCTCTGCACGGACAGCATGGAGCCTGCTTGGGATTCTCTGTCTCTCTCTCTCTCTTCCCCTCCCCCCACCCCCCTCAATAAATAAATAAATAAATGTGTACAGATGCATATACGATTAAATGTCACTTATTCTTAGGTAGTTTTCACTTTTCTTGTTGCTATGGGGAATACAGTTTCATATTTTGAGCTTTGTATATGAAGGGAAGCGATTTTTAATTTCTGTAATAAAAAATACTTTATTCTCTTGGTTTTTAAAAAGTTGTATCATCTACAAACGATGGTAACTGTCTTTTCTTACAGGTAGGCATGCTTCTAATTTCTTTTTCAGGCGTTAGGCTAACAACTACCACTTTTCTTTCTTTATTTATTTATTACGTTTTTTTAAATTTATTTTTGAGAGACAGAACACAAGTCGGGGAGAGGCAGAGAGAGAGAGGGAGACGCAAAATCCAAAGCAGGCTCCAGGCTGTCCTCACAGAGCCCGACGCGGGGCTCGAACTCCCGAACCGCGAGATCATGACCTGAGCCAAAGTCGGACGCTTCACCGACTGAGCCACTCGGGCACCCCAACAGCTACGACTTCTAGAACAATGTTAAACAAAAGCGACACATGGGACAACATAAGAATGCCCTGTACTGTGAAATGTGGTATTGGCTATTGGGCAGATTTTTGACAATCGTATCGAGAAAACATTGCTCTTGTAGTAAGAGTATTTTTAAACATCAATAGTGACTATTGAAAGGATGTGGCTTTTAAAACACATTAATGGGGGCATCTGGGTGGCTCAGTGGGTTGAGCATCCGACTCTTGATTTTGGTCATGATCTCAGTTTGTGAGACTGAGCCCTGAGTCGAACTCTGCACTGATCGCAGGGCACCTGCTTGGGATCCTCTCCCTCCCTCTCTCTCTCTGCCCCTCCTCTGCCCTCTACCTCTCTCTCAAAATAAGTAAGACAAACTTAAAGAATGTGTTGTCATGAAAGATCGCCACTAAGACAGAACAGTGGGGCCTCTGTAAAGCCTGGATCTGAGCCGATTTGACAGAAAGTAGCTTTTTTTTTTTTTTTTTTTAGAGTATGAATAAATGTCTAGAATGCGATCCTTTGTTAGGTGTGTAATAATAAAATGCTGACATTGGGAATAACTTACTTTAGAACTATAGTGGGATTTAAGGTTGCCCCCATCAATAACGCATTTACTTGCATACCACAATGGTTCCTTGGCTAGGAGAATAAAGGGGGCGGAAAACCTGGAGATTTGCTTCTCTCGGGGGAGCGTTTCACACACAGCAGGGCAGCCCCTACAGATGTTGCAGCTGAAAGAAAGATATAGAACCATTAGCCCGTCTAAAGCAGCTCTACTCAGTGTGTGGTCCTCAGACCAGCACTGTCCCCTGGGATCTTCTTGGCAAATGCAAATTCTCGGGTCCCCAAAGCAGACCTACTGAACCAGAATCATAGGGTGCCCCCCCACCCCCGCACCCCGACGCTGTGTTTTAACAATCTCTCCCGGCAGTGTCAGCCTTCACTGAGGTTTGAGAAGCCCTGCTCTAGGCTGATGGTTCCCATAGTGTGGTCGCCTGACCGCTGGCACGAGCATCACCCGAAAGCTTGTTCAAAAGCCTCTGAGACTTTTCCCACAGCAGAAATGCTCCATGGCGTTTCAGACGTTCAAGTTCAGATGTTCAAGGACCCCAGAGATGCACAGCCCTGAGTGTACCAGATAACGAATTCTTGGATAAAAATTCTCCGATGCGCGTGTTTCCAGTCTTAGCACTAACTAGAAGGGAACTACCAAGCTCTCCCGGACCTGTTTCCTGTCACTAGGTAGTTAACGATAAAACCTTACAAACCGTCCGCATCTCCCGCCCCGCCTCTGGTTTAGGACGCTGGTTGTCGAATCTGGAGCTCCGGTCGGGAGTGCTCAACACTGCGTTCTTTTCTTTTCTTTTTAAAAAAAATGTTAACATTTACTTTGGAGACAGCGACAGACTGTGAGCGGAGGAGGGGCAGAGGGAGGGGGAGACACGGAATCCGAAGCAGGCTCCGGGCTCCGAGCTGTCAGCACAGAGCCCGACGCGGGGCTCGAACTCACGAATCGTGAGATCGTGGCCTGAGCCGAAGTCGGACGCTCCACCGACTGAGCCACCCAGGTGCCCCTCAACACTTGTGTCCCAACCAGCCCTTCATACAGAGGCAGCCGTCCTCCAGTTCGAGAACCACTAGACCACAGGTCCCATCAAACTACCCACACGCGTGGCCTCATAGAGCACTGAGACTTCTCTATTTCAGCCTGTACTTGGGGCACCTGCGTCTTGACTCTGGGCTGTAGCCCGTGTCTGCCCCTCCCTCTCCTCTGTGCTGGCTGAGAAGTGTAGCCAGGAGGTGGAAATTCGGCCCAGTAACAGCACAATGGGACCCTGGTAGCAAAGATGATGTCTACTGGGACTTCCCGAGCTGAGCTCCCCTGCCCTCTCCCCTGCTCCACGGGAGACCTGTCCTCTTCTTGAAGATCACCCTGTGGTAACCCTGGCTAACAAGTGTGTTTTCCCGAAGGTATCTGGGCCTTGAATGTGAAGAAGAACTCTTTAATGATGGAGATGATTGAAGCAAGAAAGGCAAAGAGACACAAAGGTAGGGCTTGGGGCTTAGCAACGGGAGCTCCTGCTGCAGGGCTGGTCGAAGCTTCCAGACCTGGGGAGGGAAGGCAAAGGGGTGGGGCTCCGGGTGGCGGCTCCTGTTATATGCGTAGAAGAGTATAGCCACGGAGGACTGTGGTTCATCATGACCTTCGCCTCTGCCAGAGACAAGCAAACGCCTCGGCCCGCAAGCTCGTTGCATTCTTTTTTTTTTTTTTTTTTTTTTTTTCGTTGCATTCTTTAATAAAAATATTTTATTTTGAAGCAATCTCCGTACCCCCACACGGAGCGCAAACTCATGACCTCGAGCCCAAGGGTAGCCTGCTCTACTGACTGAGCCAGCCAGGTGGCCCGAGACCTTTGCATTTTGCGTTTGCTTTGAGGGCACAGAAATGAGCCGTCGAGTCTATACTTGGAAGCTTGGGTGTGCGTGTTTTGTTTTGTTTTGTTTTGTTTTTGGCGAAAGGTGATGTTGCATGTCTTGCCTTCCTTGGGCCGAATAATACACAGTTCTTGCAGGGGAATGAAACCTTCCACAATCCGTTCTTTATTGACAGAGCTGCTCCTAAACGAGCTCCAGCTCAGGAAACGTCCGCCAGGCAGCCTGGGAATAACTGTCGAATCTGCATTTTCTCTGGTTATCCCCACGGCTAGTGTTTGATTTTTGTTTTTTTGTTTTTTTTTTTCACTGAATTTAGGTTGGACACGGCGAGACCAACCTTTTAACTTCCTTGCCTTCCCCAACCCCCAAAGGAACGGGCTGTTTGGTACACTAATGAACAGACTTTCTAGTAAAGCCTCCCTAACCCCAAATGCTCAGAACCTCTGGCCAGCGAAAAGCTTGAGGATTTTTGATCCCCTTAGATTTGAGTTCAACGCCCCCCATTTGCCAGTTGTGCAAGCTAATCCGCTTCAGTAAAAGCTTTACATAACCTATTTCTTGTAACCCGCAAGAAGGCTCTATGAGATCAAATCTTGCTCTGCCCACGATTTGACCCAGGAGGCAGCTACGGTTTAGAAGGGCTACTGGGCTTGCTCGAGGTTCGCGGTGATCTCGCAGGTAGAGAAGGAGTTTGGACTCAATCGGTCTAATTGCAGAGCCCGTGTGTCTCAGGGCTGAACTATCGCGCGAACCTGTTCCAAGCCCTTCAAACGTATCATTAGCTAATCCTTACAATTGCCTTCCGGTAACCAATTTTATCGGTGAAAAAAACATTAGACGGTCAGAGCGCGCACAATTTGACGTTCTGCGAAGGTCTGAGGCTGAGCCTGCCAGCCTCCCAAGGTCCCCGCCTTTTACCACCACGCTGTTCTTCAGCTGGTAGACACTCTGGAATGTCACTCTGTCTCCCATCTTTGGATTCGCTCTTATCCCCGCTGAATACAAGGGGTGTAAGGGCCGTTAGGCATGATGGGGGAAACGTTCAAAACGTGGTTCCAAGACCCTCTGATTCGTTGAAGAACTGGTCTGTGGTACCCGAGTGCCTCTAAATCACCCGTGTTTCTCTTTGCTGGTAGAACTCACAGAGAACATCGGGCTTCCCCTGAGTCTGCTTGAAAAGCACAGCCCGTGGCCAGCCTATGTCACCTACACGTCCCCGATGGTGGAAAAACTCATTGAGAAGAGCAAAGCCAGGGACCTGGGTTCTATGCAAGCACTTGAAGAAAGCCAGCGGGCCTCAAGGCAGAGCCAACCTTCCGGCATCGCGCAGCTGAAAAGGAGAAAGTCATCTAAGTCCTCCGGAGACACGCTGTCCAAGGACAGGAGGTCAGAGACCATGTTATCGGTATGGAGCACGTGTTCGGTGACGAGCCTGGGGCCTGCCGTCATGCCCGAACCGATACGCTTTCATACGGAGTCCAGAGAAAACCCCACTGCAAACTATAACAAGATCATCTTCTCTCGAAAACCTATGATGAGGATCTTTCCATACAGCTCACTTCTAGCCAACAAGGAGACACATTCGAATATTTAGCAGGGAATCCCTGCAACCACCCACCCCCCCTCCCTTCCCAAGACGGTGCAGCAACGAAGCTCCATTTGTCACCAGTTTTGCTACGTCCTCTGAATGTGAACTTGCCCCTGCTTGTGCAGAGGTTGGCTGGAGACAAACCAGATCAGAATGTGGGCCGTGGGTGGGGGGTGGGGGGTGGGGGAACCCTCTCCAGCGTCACCATCTGGTAGGGATGGGAAGTGCCATGTTCTAGTTCCTGCCGTAGATGCTTAGAACCTAACTGAGGGTGAATCAGTCCTGGTCTAGGCAGGAGACAGAAATCACCCCGGTTGTGATGCCAGCGATAATGCAATGTAGAAAATTACTAACCAGGTGGCTGGAAAAGGCAGGGGGGAGGCCACACAGGTATTAGGGGCGGTAGCACCTGTAGGAAGCAGTTTTCACAAGGCTGCACGAGGGAAGATATCGGACTTGTTAAAGTTAGGCACTTGGGGAAGGGGTATGCGTGCTGGACCTCAGATTTCTGAGATGCGGGGGACAGGGGTGCTCCTCAGCAGGTTCTCGGGGTCTCTGAGCTCGGAGAAAAGTTCCTGCGGGGCCGGTACCTCTGAATCTGACGAGGAGAAGGTCTCTGGCTGAGGCGGGCTCCGTGGTTGCTGAGAAAACCAAAACGCCGGAGTCCAATGCTTCTGGAAGGGATTGACCCTGCCTGAGTGAACAACAAGCACTGCGAGTGGAAACAGGGACAGGAAGCCAATAGAGGTAAACGGGAAGAAGACCTGGAGAGAGCTTCTCCCTCCTTTTCCAGCTTCGTGCCCCCTCTCCCCAGTCCCCCCGATGGGCAGAGCCTATCAGAGAAGAGAGCAGGCGTGCGGTCTGCAGAATCCCAACCCCAGCCTCTCCTAGCAAAGTATAAAAGGACAGACTTGAGGCCAAGAGAATGTTAGGCTTCAAAACTAACATGGCGGGGTTCTGAGTGATTCCACCTTGCTGCACCTGGCCCCCGAACTTGGCATTGGGATTGTTTTCCTCGGAGGGTTTACAAAGTAGCCGTGGGGACGTGAGTGTCCCCTGTTGAACCATGGAAGAGTTTTCTCTCCCGTATTTCTCCAAGGCTTGCCTTGTGGAGCCGAGCTGGCAGGGGAGAAATTCCTGGCCGGACCTTCAGCTGTCATTTGTCAGACCACACTTAAAATTGGCCCCCCCCCCCTCACCCCCCGTGCTTTGAGCAGTTCCCAAGAGGCCCCAGGGCAACTGATGTTAAACTGAGTCTCGAGGCAGTCAGGCCTTGTCTTTAGATTCAAGGGGGATCTTGTCAAGAGAGGGAGACCTAGCTGATCTTACCTTTGGGGTTTGTCTATTGAGCATGGCTCCCCTGATCGCTCGTCTCTTCTTTGACCTCTATAGTCACATCTGTGAAGCAATGAACACCCACCTCGCTTCCCTCAGCAGAGGCGTAGAGGATGTGATGTGCAAGTCGCTATGAGGGCCATTCGAAGAAGTTGGATTTGCCATCCACGTGGCCACTCTCTGCATACACGAATCGTGCAGAAACGTCGGCACTCACCTCTGGCTGCTGTGAGTGGTGTTGGGAAAGCTGCACAAATGAGGAGCTCCGGACCGATTCCTGGGGTATCCGACCTTGGCCAGAACCAACTCTTGTTGCACAAATATAGGTGGTTTCCAGCTGAGTGACTGCATTTTGTATCCACGGGTCATTTATAGACGTGGAGGCAGGTGATACATTTCTCCAACGAGACTTACTATTTCTTCTATCCTTTGACGGGAATTTATAGCCAGAACATATCTGGAGTGTCTTTGGGAGCGTATTTACCCATCCTGGGAGCACCAGGCATGTCTCTCGGGTTCTCGTGGGCGAAGCTAGTCCCACCAAATGTCTAACATGGAGCGTGAGAGTTGATGGAGATTTGGGATTATTTCTTCCAATCCCTTTGAGGGCAGAGCGGTTACGGTTTGAGACAAAGCTCTCTAGGTCTTAAATACTTTTTACAAACGTGTCTGTATGCTCTCTAAATTAAAATGGTTGTCTTTCTTTTTTAGACAGATAACATCGTTTAGATTAAGGTAATTCTCAGCCTGTTGTAACAACACAAACACGAGCGGAAGGACATTGACGCCTTAGGTCGTCATGAAAATTGCTTGTGTCTGTGACTACAGCCCAGACACGCTGCCCCAACCCCCCAGCCCGAGGCAATTGTAAGAAAGAACAGGTCTAATTCTTTTTTGAAGCGGGCGGTCTGTGTTCGGGCCCAAGCCGGGGTTCACGGGCCCAGCCACCGTGGGGGTTTGACCGGCTAGGACCACGTGTGGGACTGAGGTGGCTTCGGGGAAGAAGCCGTGTTCGGATGAGACCAGCTGGACCCAGCAGTGAAGCCTTGGTCACTGGGGGAGGGGGAAGGGGATCCTGAATGATCTGTGGAGTCTGTTGTTTAGATTTGCAATTTGGTCCAGACCTCCCTGCGCGCGATGGAGGTGGAGGCCCATGAGTCGCACCGTTAAAAGGCTCTTTTGCTAAAACCCGAGAAAGCCCCAGAATATGCACGAAAAGGGGGAGGAGAGCTTCTGGATTTCACAGCACACCAGCACGCAGGGTCCTGGGTCTGGCCGGGGTCGGCGGATTGCTTGGTGGGAAAGCTTTGTGCGTAAAAACTTAGAGACGGAGCAGGCGTGAAGCCCTTCTGGTGTTGGGGGCGGGGGGCATGGAAAGAAATGGGGATTCTTCCTAGTGTAACCTCATCAGCCTGTTCAAGCTGGAGGGGTCTGGGCCATCTCCAGTTCCTCCAAGCGTGTTGAACTTCCGTCGCCCGGAGGGAACTAGCTCTCTCTGACGTTTCCCAGACCACAGCCTCTTCCAGTTTATCTCCTCAGCATCTGGAATGTTCCGTTTGGCAGGGGAGCGGCTTCTCTCGGTCTCCCTGCTGTAGTAGGTTTAGGAAACACCCGACTGTGTATTTTGTTGGCCCTTCCGGGTTGCTCTGTCACCAAGGCCTCGTTCTGACACATACCGGGGAGCTGTTTTTGAACAAAAATCTTGGGCTCCTCCTGCACACGGTGATGGTATGTATCCGCTCGCAAGTTCTAACGTTGCTGTTTCAACGGTTTAACCTGGGCTGCTGGTCGTTTTCACTCTGGCGGGTCCGTACGGGCCTCAAAAGGTCCCACGTTCTGCAGTGTCTCAGCCGGGGCCCCAGAGCACGTCTTGAAGATCAGGCTACTTGCCAGATGAGATGCCCTGAAGGAGGTGACTGCGGAAACCCGCTATGCAGGTACATGCAAGCCAGATGTTTGGGGGTAGTTTGGGAGCTGTCTGCCTGGGACAGGAGGCCTGGAATTATGGATCTCAAGAATTAGGGACCTTAGTAACAGTGCATGGGACTAACACAGCACGAACCGTTTTCTTTTCTCGACCCGAGGTCCTTATGCGGGAGACAACGACTTTCACGGTGGTCCCCTTGGCCATTCTGCTAGGACAGGGAGAACAAAACGGGTACCCTGAGGTAGGGCTTTTGACCCCTGGGCTTTGCTAAGGGTCTTCGGAGGAAGCCGACAAGTTCCCCGGAGCAGGGAATCCGGCACAGGAATCCCCATCAGGGACTGAAGGTGCGAGAGAAAACCTCAAGCGGGCGTCCCGGGCCTGTGACTTCGCCCCACCGGCGACAGAGGCGGTGAAAAGATCCCCAAAGTGCTTTTGGTGAGGTGTGTGTGTGTGCAAATGTTTGCATCTAGACCGTGTGGCTCTCTTCAGCCTTGGCTGAGTCATTCGTTCCTAGAAGCTCTTTGGTATCCCCACCCTTCTCGAGTGACCGCGCATTTTCAGAGGCCGCGCTTCATCGGGGCCAGATAAGAGAGGACCGAACGAGAGATCGGAGGCGGGGAGTGCACGGGGACAGGGGATCTGCTGTGATCCGATGCGGTCAGAGCCCGACTGAAGCTCAGGCCTGGGTTTATGTTCATCCAGTAATCAGGAAACCCTTTCTCTGCCTCCT
The DNA here is from genome assembly GCF_046562875.1 of Panthera onca. NCBI lineage: Eukaryota > Metazoa > Chordata > Mammalia > Carnivora > Felidae > Panthera > Panthera onca. The sequence goes on along the minus strand of NC_138352.1, from coordinate 25,269,726 downwards.
TCACCACTCCTCCCCCATCCCAACCTCTTACCGGGGACCCCGAGCCTCAGCCAGCTACCGAGGTCACACGGCAGTGTCCCAAACCTGTCGGGTAATGGCTGGGCCAGGCCTGTTCCTGGACGGAGCGTGTACGTGAGTTTTCTCTGGGGCTTTGCTGATAGGCGGCATGCAGGAACACCTCAATTGTAGGTGGAACCCATGCTACCCCATGCTCTGTGCCTTGATCCTGACCATGACCCGATTTGCATACGGCACAGGGCAGAGTAAACAGTGGCAGGAAAAAGATATTGGAAGACTTGGGGTCGAGACCCCTATCTCTCCTTCCGGGCTCTGTATCCCAGGGGAAATAAAAATTGCTATTCCCCCCCTCCCCCACCGCCCCCCCCCCCCAGGCCCCTCTAGGAAGAGCTTCCGGCTGGGGGGGGCCCAGCACGTCTCACACCAACTCACTTCCTTCCTAGAGCCTGCTTGGGATTCTCTCTCTCCCTCCCTCTCTGCCCCTCCCAGCTCGTGAGCATGCTCTCTTTCTCTTGCAAAATAAATAAATAAACTTTAAAAATTATGTAAAAAGAGGGGCGCCTGGGTGGCTCAGTCGGTGAAGCGTCCGACTTCGGCTCGGGTCACGATCTCGCGGCCCGTGAGTTCGAGCCCCGCGTCGGGCTCTGGGCTGACGGCTCGGAGCCTGGAGCCTGCTTCGGATTCTGTGTCTCCCTCTCTCTCTGTCCCTCCCCCGTTCATGCTCTGTCTCTCTCTGTCTCAAAAATAAATAAAACATTAAAAAAATTTTAAAAAATTATGTAAAAAGATAAAGTTCTTTCTAGTCCCGATAGCATGGTTCACACTGAGGCTCCCGATGTGTTCTCTCCGGTGTCATGGAAAAGGGATTACGGCAAGAGGCAGGATTAATATCAGGACAGCTGCTCATAAAAAAAAAAAAAAAAAAAAAAAGTGAGGTCATGGCAAATTTGGGGCCAAGCTGAAATTTTTTTAGTGGCCTGGTGAGTTTCTCGAACTTTGCAGATCTGCCTTTAGTTTACGCTTGGCCCCGACTTTTGTGTTTGTTTTTGTCGCACCATGGAGCCGTCCTCTAGCTCGGGCGTGCTTTGGGTTAGGGCCTCTCCCTCGCGACCCCTTACAACAGCACGGGGCAGTGTCTCACTTGCACACTGCTCGTTCTACGACACTCCCTGCCTGCCCGCCTTTCTGTCCTGGAGGCCTGGGCTGGGCAGCTTCAAAGGAGACCTCGGGGCCCCCTTGCTGTCCCCACCAGACCTCGGGCAGGCCTCCGGCGTTGGCCCCCGGCCCGCTGAGCCCGAATGCAACTTCCCCAGGTCTCCAGAGCAAGAAGATGAATTCTGCCTTTCTGCTTCTTGTCCCTGACAGACGGCCCTGCTTCCCACCAGCGTTTCCAGGCGTTTGTAGGCCCCTTTGTGGACTTGGGGCAAAGGGTGCATTTGGAGCCGGGGAGAAAGCCGTGTGCGGTCTCATGGGTCCCCCTGCTCGACATTGGCCTTCCTCTATCTCCTTCCTGCATCTGTCGCACCCGCGGAGCGCCTCCCCCTCTCCACCTCTTCCTCCCTCTTTCTTCCCTTCCTTTTGACCTCGTTATCTATTTAATAGTTTGTTGTCATTTCAAAGTCAGATGAGGCTTGTTTGCAGTGGTTCGGACTCCTGGAGGTGTGAGTGCCCAAGATGACCTTGACCTTGTAAACTTCAGGAGAGGCACGTCCCTTTCACGTTCAGACACCGAGAGTCTGAGCCTCCAACCCGAGGACAGTGGGAGGTTCCCAGGTACTCTGAGGGCAGCCCGGAGGAATGCTTGCATATTCCACAAGAACTTCCTCATGGCCACCTGTCACCCTGGCCATCCATCTCCCCCCAGAAGTACTGCTTCAAGGTCCTGCGTCCCTGCTGTCTTGCTTCTCCCCAGCCGAGCCTTTGGGGACCCCTGAAACCTCCTGAGGCCCAGCCTGTAACTTCTCTGAAGACTCAGGATCCCAGAAGCACAACCAAATAAGTAATAATTGCTACGAGGAGCGTCTACTTTGGGAGGCCTACAAGCCTCGATCCGATTTTTGTTCCCTGGTGAGGGCCCCCTCGACCTCCAGCACGGATCTCAGTGCCTCTCCATTGAGTCAGAATCCAGACCCAATTCGACCTTATTCCTGGAGATACTGGAACCACCTACACCTTACTTTCTGCAGTCAATAGCTGCCTTCTGTTCTTTTCTTCTTCCTCTCCCCCTCCTCCTCCTCTTCCTCCTCCTTTTTGAGACAGAGTCAGAGAGGGGCAGAGAGAGAAGAGAGAGAATCCCAAGCAGGCTCCACACCGAATATGGAGCCTGACGCGGGGCTCGATCTTACAACGGTGAGATCATGACCTGAGCCGAAATCAAGAGTTGGACGCTTGGGGCGCCTGGGTGGCTCAGTCGGTTGAGTGTCCGGCTTCAGCTCAGGTCATCATCTCACACTCCGTGAGTTCAAGCCCCGCGTCGGGCTCTGTGCTGACAGCTCAGAGCCTGGAGCCTGCTTCCGATTCTGTGTCTCCCCCTTTCTCTGTCCCTCCCCCTCCCCTGCTCATGCTCTGTCTCTCTCTGTCTCGAAAATAAGTAAAAACATCAAAAAAAAAAAAAAAAAAAAAAAAGAGTTGGACGCTTGACTGACTGAGCCACCCAGGCGCCCCAGCCCTCTGTTCTTCATCGCAAACAAAATTGCCACCAAGAATGCCAACTGCCTCATTCAGGAGATAGGGTTTAGTTTTCCTGGCCTGGAAAAGACAATCACAATATTCAACAGAACAGTGACGTGTTCGCGATAACTGTGACTTTGTCACTGGCAGGAATCATGGACATTTTCAGAGCACAGGATGGTTGTGGACACCTTGAGGTACTGTGTATGCTCACTGCTTTTTTGAAATGATGGTAGGCATGAGACTTGCTGCTACATCTTGTTATTTAATGCATTAATACAACCCACAGTCCACTTCAGAAAGATCTACTTTATTTTTATTTTATTTTATTTTTTTAAATGTTTTTATTTATTTTTGAAGGAGAGAGACACAGAGCATGAGCTGGGGAGGAGCGGAGAGAGAGGGAGACATAGAATTTGAAGCAGGCTCCGGGCTCCGAGCTGTCAGCGCAGAGCCTGATGCGGGGCTCGAACTCACGAACTGTGAGATCATGCCCTGAGCCGAAGTCGGACGCTTAACCGACTGAGCCACCCAGGCGCTCCCAGAAAGATCTATTTTAAAAAAACGCTTTGAGGGACACCTGCGTGGCTCAGTCAGTTAAGTGTCCGACTCTTGATTTTGGCTCAGGTCATGATCTCACGGTTTCGTGAGTTCGAGCCCCACATCGGGTTCTGTGCACTGACCACGGGGAGCCTGCTTGGGAGTCTCCCTCCTTGCTCTCTCTACCTCTCCCCTGCTCATTCTCTCTCTCTCTCTCTGTCCACTCCACCAAGCAACCACTATTTACAGCTGGCATATCTCCTTGCAGACTCTTTCTTCGATGCAGATACAGTTTTATTTAGTATGTGGATATACAAAATATATGCATATCATAATACACACGGTTATTTTTTAATGGGATCGCTCTACATATTCTGCAACTTGCTTTTTTCACTCGACAACCATCCCTGTTGAGGTACGTAAGTTGCCCCCATCCTTTGGGATCGCTTTGAGGTGCCAGATTTCCTTCATCTGTTCCTGATGGAGAAACAGGTTGATCCCAATTTTTCCCTCTTCTGACTAGGGCTGCCATGGATCGCCAAGTCTTTCCTGAGGGTTCCTTCCCCTTGTCTTCTCTTGACCACATCCTTGAATGTCCTGGCCACTTTTGAGGGGCTGCTCCTGAGGAAATTGAGGTGGGTCGGCTCTCACGTATGGGAGCCCCAGATTGAAGCTGCTTTTCCCGTAGGCTCTTGAGACATCTATGTGTCTGTTGGTGGGAGAATTCTGCCCTCCTGAATGCTCAAACGGGATGACCAGAGATCCTGGTGCTCAAGTGATCACAAAAGAGGATAATGATGAAGCAAGGCAGGGTTGGTGGCCACTTCGCCCTTCTTTTTATGACGTCTAAGTCCCTGCACAGCGTCTTATTCAGGGATCCTTGTACAGTTGCGCAGGCTGAGAACTGCACCACTTCACAATGATGGGTGTAGGGATGCAGTTTCACATCGACTCTAATGAGAATGAAACTCCCTGAGTAGTGTGTGACACGACAACCCTGGCCTTATGGGTAGAAATGGCTGAATAAATGTTTCCTTTAAAAAAAAAAATCATTGTTTTTATAAAGACGGGATCTTACAAAATACCTCTCTTAATGGAAGGTTTTGTTTTTAAGTAATCTCTACACCTAATGTGGGGCTTGAACTTCCAACCCTGAGATCACGAGTTGTCCGCACTACCGACTGACTCAGCCAGGCACCCCACAAAATACATTTCCTTGGCTTTTCTCGCGTAACAGTGAGATGTTGCCTCATGGACGTCTTTGAAGTCGACACGTAGAGATCTAACTCACTTTTCTCAACAGCTGGGTGACTTCCCACCGTAATCAATCCTTCCCGATTCGATTTGCTGGTTTGATTTCTGCAAAGTCTTGGGGCTCTGGATTTCCTTTCTCTCCAACCTGCCCTCAGATTTGGCTCAGTGTGGTAACACCTTACGTTTGTAGGAAACCCATGAATTCTCAAGCGTGTTCACGCATGTTACTTCATGCTTCAAGCACCCCGAGAGGGGGAGGACCCAGGTTAAGAGAATGTCCTAGGCTCACGCGAGCACAGACATTGCATCTAACTCCCAGGCCTCAGTTGTCCTCACCAGACAGCGTGGCCTCTCCACCCAGGCATCCACGAGCCCCGCCTGATTCACAGTACCTGCCCTGGGTCATCTCTGATTTGGTGGCTCACAGCTCCTCCAGTGAGGGCATGGGGCAACCGCCCACCTGGGGACGCGTGTGCCCAGCAAACGGTCATGGAATTCCGCCCTGTAGAACCAGAGCTAACATCATCACTGCTGGTAAGCCCCCACAGGGCCACGACCTCAGCCAGCCTGTTGGGTTTGGGCCGGTGGTTCCCCGTGGGGGACGCACGAGGTAGGAGCTCTGCTGTGAGTCTGGGGCCTGGCAGTGGGCCATACGGGGTGGAGCTGCGAGGTTCCTGAGATGGCTCTTCACTGGCCTGTAGCCAGACAAAGACGTCTCTGAAAATCGGGAGAGACGTTCGAGAGTATAGGCCTCTTATGGTTTCAACCACCTGCTGAAAAGTTGTTTTAACGAACACACAAATCTACAACGACTCCCGGGCGAACAGCGTCACCTGGGGTTGTGCAATTACACCGCAACCGTGTGACCACACAGGGAGGCCCAGGAGGGAAGGGATGCCTGACTCGACACTTGAAGGGCAAGTAGGATTTAGCCTGGAAAGCTGTGTGTGTGTGTGTGTGTGTGTGTGTGTGTGCAGGGGAGGAGGAGGCCTTTCACTTAACTAACCGCATTGGTGAAGACACTGAAGTAGAACAGTGTTTTTAGAAATACGTCCACAGGGGCGCTTGGGTGGCTCAGTCAGTTAAGCGTCCAACTCTTGACTTGGGCTCAGGTCATGATCTCGCGGTTCGTGGGATCGAGCCCCGAGCTGGGCTCAGAGCTGACGGTGCAGAGCCTGCTTGGGATCCTCTGTCTCGCTCCCTCCCTGCTCTCACTCTCTCTCAAAATAAATAAATAAGCATAAAAAAATAAAACATTCACAGATCCTTTGACACCCTTCCCTTCAAGCCACGGAGCTTGATTTCTCTCCTCTTGAGTGGGGGGCCGGACTTAGTGGCCTACTTTAACGAGTAGAATGTGGCCGAAGGGAAGATTAGGTTATGAAAAGACCATGACTTTGGTCTTGGGTGGCCCACTCTCTGCCTCAGATCCCTTGCTTGTGGGGGAAACAAACTCTCACATGGTGTGACCAGCCCTGTGGAGAAGTCCGTGAAGACTTGTGCCAACAGCCGGGTGAGAGAGCTCGAAGGCGGATCCCCTGGCCCCCTCAAGGGACGGCGGCCTTGGCCAACCCCTCTGAAATCTCATGAGAGACTTTACGCTCGAACCACCTAGCCACGCTGCTCCCCAGGTCCTTCACCACTAGAAACGCTGTGACGTAATACGTGTCGGTTGCGTTAAGCTGCTATATTTTGGAGTAATGTTTCACAGACCCTTCGATCATTTAGTGGGAAGGAATTTAGCCCATTCGCGCCATTCAACGAAGGTCAGGGTGGCTGGGCAGAAGCGGTGTTTTTCACACCTCAGAGTTCTTACAAGGTGCCTTATGCATGTGCCAAAAATGCAGAGTCCCGGGACCCATGTGGAGAGAGCATGACTTAGTAGGTCTGGATGGGGCCCAGAGGTCTGCGTTTTATTTGCTTGTTTGTTTATTTACCGAGAGGGAGACGGAGAGAGAGAATCTTAAGCAGGCTCCACCCCCAGCTCGATCTCACCACCATGAGAACATGGCTTGAGCGAAAATCAAGAGTTGGACCCTTAACTGATTGCACCGCCCAGGTGCCCCCAGAGATCTGCATTTTCAACAAGTTTCTCAGATAATTCCAATGCAGGTTCCCTGGAAAGCACTTTGAGAAGCAAAGGTCGGTAGGCTGAGGGACCCCAGTGGAGGCTGGGGGTGGGGGCAGGTAGAGGGTAAAGGTGGGTCACCTTGGAAAAAACAAAACCAAAAGGCAAACCTCTTTCCTAGAACGACGGATGGCCACAGCAGAGTTTGGGGCAAAGCAACAGCTAAATCCGTAAGCAGAGGCTGAGACCTGTTTGGATTTCTTCTCTCGTTGACCTGGCTTATCAATAACTCAACGCTGAACCTTAAAGATAGGGTCGGTGAGGGAAAGCGGGGCATAAGGCCTGTCTTTGAGGAACTCACAGGTAATTTTAAAAAGTCATCAGTGTGAAAGGTTGTGCCCTTATTGCAACAAAGCTGGGCCTGCTCAGAGCCTTTCAGAACTCCATTTCTGGTAATCCTTTCCTGAGTGGGGTCATGGGCTATGCCAACCGCCAGTTGCTTTAGAAGCGTAGAATGATCGAGTGAACAGATTCGCTTGAGATGATTTTATAGAGATCCTTTACTCTCATGCAATCGTTTCGAAGACGAAGAGACAGAGGGTCAGAGAGGCCCAGTGATTTATTCAAGCATTCGAGTTCAATACGTCCGAAGCGGGCTCCAGGAGAGGTAGGACGTGGGTTTGGTGCAACTCCTTGAGCTCATCTCTTAGCCCACCCTGCTTCCTTCTGTTGTTTTCCATCTTTGTGTGCAAGGCATCGAATGGCAGCATCCATGGTAGAAGGAAGTTTGTGCCCCCTCGGATTCCCGCGTCCCACCCCAGGCCCCTGCAACCCTCCACCTGGGAGCCTTCTCCTGATGCCGTGGACTGCAACCCACCCAGGCAACCCCTCGATTATTGAGCCATCTGGGAATGAGGGGGTCCCTTCCTGGGGGATGTTCTTTGATTTTGCATGTCACACAGGGCAAAGGGGCTCTTAACGGAAAAAAGCAATTTGTGCACCGTGAAACCAAGAAACCAAATATAATACAGATGAATTCTCTCTCACACCTCCCTGCCCGCCCCCCACTCTTCCCCTTCTTGGAGGCGACCCCCATTACGGCTTGGCGTGCATCTGTTTGGAAATTTTCTCAGTTTGTCCTTAAAACCCGGGGTCAGATCGTGTCACATCTCCTCTCGGTATAAAGCCGGAGTCCCTCAAGCAGGGTCCGCGGTGTCAGCGCAGAGCCCGATGTGGGGCTTGATCTCGCAACCCTGCGATCAAGACCAGAACCGAGATCCAGGGTTGGAGGCTTAACCCACTGGGCCACCCAGGTGCCCCCGCGGAGTATACTGTTGTGTGAAACTTCATACTGTGCGTCGCCGGTATTTAGCCGGTTAAACCCCTGGGTGGACATCTGGACGGAGTCCAGTCTCCAGCTATGGCAGACCGAGCTGCAGAGTGGCCCTGTGTCTCAGCTCACGTGAGCGAGGACATCTGCGAGACGGGATCCTGGAAGTGCAGCTGGCGTAAACGTGCGTCTTATTTGGACATTCGGAACGGGTCACAGCTGTCTACGCTTCCCTCCACCGTCGATGAGAATGTTGACTTCGGCACATCTTAAGCAGCAGCGTGTATGAATTAGCAAAGTTTCGTGGGGCTCAGTCGGTTAAGTGTCTGACTTCGGCTCAGGTCATGATCTCGCGGTCCGTGAGTTAGAGCCCCGCGTCGGGCTCTGTGCTGACAGCTCAGAGCCTGGAGGCTGCTTGGGATTCTGTGTCTCCCTCTCTCTCTCTCTACCCCTCCCCTGCTCACGCTCTGTCTCTCAATAACATATAAAAACGTTACAAAAAAGAGTTTTCATCTTTGTCGACCTAATTTGTAACAAAACATTTTCTTTTCACAGTGTGGGGGCAAAATTTTACAGATCTTAACTTGCCTTCTCTTTTTTCTTTGCATTTAAAAAAAATTTTTTTTACATTTATTTATTTTTGAGAGACAGAGCACAAGTGGGGGAGGGGCAGAGAGCACATGAGATGAGACACAGAATCCTAAGCAGGCTCCAGGCTCTGGGCTGTCAGCACAGAGCCCGACGGGGGGCTCGAACTCACAGACCGCGAGATCATGACCTGAGCCGAAGTCAGATGTTTAACTGCCTGAGCCACCCAGCTGCCCCTCTTTGCATTTTTAAAATATGTCATTTCTATTTTCCTCTCTCTGTGTGTGTGTGTGTGTGTGAACATCTCGTTTCTATGTTTTGCTCATTAAAAAAAAAATTGAGTTGTTGGCCTTTGACTTGTGGTTTATGAGTCCTGTTTTCATAGTAAGCCCTTCATATATTGGTCCTTTATCCATAACCTGTCTTTCAAATGTTTTCCCCATCTTTCCATTTGTATTCTGACATCATTTTGGTGTTTTTGGGAGGGATGAAACTTTAAATATTTATACAGTCAACATCATCGATATTTTTATTTATGCCTTCTGAGTTTTTTTGCTTGTTTGTTTTTTGTTTTTTTAGAGAGAGAGAAAAAGTACAAGCAGGGGAAGGGGCAGAGGGAGAGAGAGAGAGAATCTCAAGCAGGCTCTGTGCCCAGCACAGAGCCCCATGCCTGGCTCAATGCCATGACCATGAGATCATGACCTGAGATGAAATCCAGAGTTGGAGGCCCAATTGACGAGCCACCCAGGTGTCCCTTCCCCTGGGTTTTTTCTTAATTAGAAAGGCTGTCTCCTCTTTCAAGGTTACATAAAAAACGATCTCCTGTTCTTTCCTGGTACTTCCATAACTTTTCTCATTTTTAAACGCATATCACAAGAACATTTAGCATATGGACATGAAAGAGAACTCAGGTGAATGATTCCCCCCCCCCCCCCCACCCATGGTGAGTCGGTTTTTCCAACAATATTACTGAATGATCCACTTTTCCCTCGGTGGCTGGATATTTGCCCTTTTTTTACACATTAAATTATTTTGTGTTTTCCAGTATCTTTCGGGACTCTCGATTTTGGTGCATTGATCTGTCTGCCTGTTTATGTGCCAGAATCAAATTGTTTTCATTGACGCAACTTTAAAATCTCTCTTACCAGCCGATAAGAGGAAGCCCAGAGGGCTTTGTTGTAATGTTTTTCTGTCACCGAGCCTTTTGGCAAGAACGAACGTGATTTTTAGGTAGTAAAATCGCCCTTTTTCTTCCTTAGATGACCAGACGGGCGCGTGGAATATAGACTCCTTTCTTGTGTTAACTGACAGGCCTGTCTTCCCTCCCAAAGGTTGAATTTCATAACCAGGTGATTGCAGCCTAAAAGCCCTATTCCTTCCCTTCCCCTGAACTCGTAACCCTGTCTGCAACCAAATCTGTTGAGCTGGGTGCCGTGGCTGACGTTATTTCTAGCAGGTGTGATAGGGAGGGTCCAAACTTGAATTTACCAAGTCCTGCAGCTGTCTGAAGTTCTGCCTTTTTCACTGGAAAGAAAAAAAAATAGAAGAACGCAAATATCCCATCCTTGGCACTCTTGAAATATGACTGCTACAAACAATTCCATCAAATACTTAAAAAGGAAAAAAAAAGAAAAAAGAAAAAAATGAACTAACCAAACCAAAAAAAAAAAAAAACACCAAAAAAAAAACCACCCAACCAACCCCCAAAACAACAACAACAGCAACAACCCCAAAGCACGGAGCATGGGGTCAAGGCTGTGGGGCTAACGCCCAACGGAGCTACTGTAGACCCGGCTGGTTTTCCTCGGCTCCTTCCTGGCCTGCCCGAGGGCCTGCCCAAAGTCCCTGGACACTGACTCAGTGGGAGCTTGGTATGAAGTTAATGTTTTGAGTGGGTGAGGCGTTGGAAGCAAAAGCAGATATTTAGACATTTTTCTCCCCTCTGCTTTTTTTTCTCCTAGAATATTCCTGGCGTCCACAGGAACAGGCCCCCATTGTGCACCCCTACCCCGGGCCGCTTGGCACCAGGGGCGCTGTCTGCGGCCTCTTGAGAGACCATCTTGGAGGGTGTGTGAGGACCCCCGGGGAGCAGACACAGGACAGCCCCGGACTCACCCCAACCTGGCCCGACCCTGATCTGGACTGAGCAGGCACGAGTCTGCCTTCCGCTCCCCTCCCCCAGGTATCTAGAGCCGCAGAACCATCCAGACCTCATGAACAGGAATAGAGGTGCCCAGAGCCTGGCGCTTGTGAGCCGAGCGCCGGGCAATCCTTCACCCCTTTCTTGAAGACCACGTTGATAAGTGTCTGAAAGGGACAAGGGCGGGTGAGGAGTGACCGAGCCTTCAGCCCTCCCTGGCACTTCAGTGTCGAGCTCAACTAACAGGTATTTTGCAGAACCTGCCCCGGGGGTGAGGCAAGAGGGACCGAAACACCCGTAAGTGGCCTGGCCTGTGGGACGCCCTCGAGGGCGCCGGTGCAGAAGCACCCCAGGGCTCCAGGGACTATCTAGGGGGCCCTACTGGGCCATGGGAAGCCACTCCTGCCTTGCTCTCTCGCTCGGTCTTGTCTTTTCAGTTAAGTGTTCTTCTCTGTTGAAAAAGGTCTCTCTTCTTCCTTCCCAGGATTCTCCTCCTTATCGTAGAATTATCCAGCGTTCTCTAGAGAAGCAGAACCAGTAGGACATATGGAGACATTTATTATAGGAATTGGCTCGTGTGCTTATGGAGGCCGAGAGCTCCCATCATCTGCCCTCTGCGAGCTGAAAAACCACGTACAATTCAGCCTGAGCCTGCAGGCTCGAGAATGGGGAGTCCGACCCTGTAAGCCCTGGTGTGGGTCCGAAAGCCAGAGAACCAATGGGACCGATGGCTCCAAGGGCAGGAGGTGGTGGTTGTCTCAGCTCGGGCAGAGGGAGAGAATTCACCCTTCCTTCACTGTTTTGTTCTCTTGGAACGTTGGCTGAAACCCCCCTGCCCTGGTGAGGACAGGTCTTCCCGCACTCAGCCTACCCATTAGGACGGTGATCTCTTCCGGAGACACACTCGGAAATTACGTTTTACCAGCTCTCTGGGCCTCCTGCAGCCTAGTCGGATTGACACAGAGAAATGAACCATCACAGTCATCCCCAGGAGGGCCTGGTAAAAATTGGGTGTTGGTGGCATGAAACGAATGCTTGGCATCGCCTTCCCCGGTAGACCAGCTGTCTGTACTCTCACCTCTAACTACACGGGGCTCGAACTCACGGACCGCGAGATCACGACCTGAGCCGAAGTCGGACGCTTAACCGACTGAGCCATGCAGGCGCCTCCCCCTCCCCCCCTCCCCCCCCCCCCCCAAACTCCTTCAATGGAGGAAATATCTTCACCAGCCTGATAATACAATCCGATCAGGGAAGAGTTTCACTTCTGTGAGCTTCCACTGTGGATGCAGGAGAAAGCCTTACGTGGGGTGGGCGGGGGTGGGGGGGGGCTGCGATCAGGAGCACATGATTTGGAGAACCTCCAGGGACAGGTTGGAGAGCCACGGATCTGTCATCACCGGGAAAGCTGAGTCCCACGGGGCCTCGCGCCACATTTTTTTCTGAATAGGCCCGGGAAAGCAAGGACGTTGTCCAGGAGATCACTTGAGGGGGGCTGTAAAAAGAGGGGGTCTTTAGGAGAGGGAGCTGGGCAGGGCGGGTTTGGCGCTAGGTGATGGGGTCATCTGCAGCTCCAACCCTGTGTCCACCTTGCTGCAGGAACTCTGGGAAGTCACTTGGAATCTCTCTTCTTTTCCATAAAACACGGGGATGCGATCAGAAAAAGCTCCAGGGGCACCTGGGTGGCTCAGGTCATGATCTCATGGTGGTGAGATCGTGGAGCCTGCTCCACGAAAAAAGAAAAAAAAAAAAGCCAAAAGGAAAATCTCCAAAAGCCATCTAGCCCATCACGGCACACACAGATGCTTCGTTCACAGATGCCTTGGTTTTCAGGACAACATTTCTCCTTATTTGAGCGTAAAACCAAGACGCATGCTGTCAGGAAGGCAGCCGGCTCCATGTTTGGACGGAATGGCCAACGCGCAGAGAGAGGAGAAACAGACTGTGTGCACATTTTGTTTACCAAGCCAGCAAATGTTTACCGAGGACTCGTGGTTGCGGACTCAGTGTCTCCAACACCCGCCGCCCCCCCCCCCCCCACCCCTTCCCGCTCCTTTGCAGTGATTTGTTTTCATTTCCCTGTCCCCGGGGACCTGTGAGATCTGGGTGCGTTGAGGGAGAGCAGGGTTCAAACTGCATTCATGTCTCCGCTCACCAAACATTTGTTGAAAACCTACTTCGCGCTTCGAAGGCTCTCAGGTGGTTGGAGCGAGATTCTTCTCTATTCGGGGCTTAGTGGGAGGAGGGTAGCCGAGAGGGCAGGTGGAAAATAGCAGGCAGGACGGGATGGTGCATGTGCTAGGAAGGCCCAGGCTGAAGGTATCATAGGTGCTCAGAACAGAAGAGGTCAGCAGGGAAGGCAGGGGGACGCTGAAGATCCCTGGGCAGTGGCAGAAATAAAACCATGCGAGGGGCGCCTGGGTGGCTCAGTCGGTTGAGCGTCCAACTTCGGCTCAGTTCATGGGTTCAAGCCCCGCTTGGGGCTCTGTGCTGACAGCTTGGGGCCTGGAGCCTGCTTTGGATTCTGTGTCTCCCTCTCTCTGCCCCTCCCTTGCGAGTGCTCTGTCTCTCTCTTAAAAATAAATAAACGTTAAAAAACAGAGAGAGAAATAAAATGACGAGAGCTTAGGACTCTCCAAAGCAAGGTGAACAGCGCGTCTAAATAAAGCAGGATGCCCCCAAGGCTGAGCTGAGAGGCCAGCGGAGGCCCTGCCAAAGCTCTGGTTACCGCAGGCCCCACGGCAGGGGAGGGGTGCACACTGTGGGGTGGGGGGCACCGGGTGCCAGGCTGTGCCGGTTGCCCTGAGAGGCACCTGCCGTGTCCTGAGTCGCCGCGTGCGTTCAGAGCGACCGCCGGCAGCTGGCAGTTCCATTCCGACACTTGAGATGCAGCCCCAGGCCCCCGGATCCTTGTGCTTGGGGCCCTGGGCATGCCGGACAGGCCAGACACACAGGGGACATTATTCCACAGGCCTCATGCTCTCCTAAAGCTGGAAGCAGGCTCTGCAAAGCGGGGCCTCTGCGCGGGTGCCCCGGTAGTCCTGACCCCTCCCCGGGTGGTAGTGAGCACGCTGTCTTGAGAGGAATCAAAAAAACCACGCTTCCGGGCCGTATCCTGGAGGGGCTTCTAGCATCAGACCGGCGGCGGGGTTAATGAACGTGACGCGGCTTCTAGTGCTGAAATTCTATCCTCCTGCGGAAGTGTATTTGTGCTGGCCGGAGGTATTTATAGACCAAGACGCCATAAAGCAAGTCCTGTGATGGAATGCACGTGAACTTGCCCCGGGAAGCTTCCCAGCACTTTCAGACCTGGCCCTGCTTCACCTTGGTGCTCCCTGGGCTAGAGGATCGCACCAGGTGGCTAGCACTTTCCACAGGACATTTGATCATCTGTGCGTGAAGCTCCCTCCCGCCAGCCCCACCCCGGAAGCCCCTCTCCTCCCGCCCCCACTCCGTGAGGCAAGGACTGCCCCCCTCTCCCCTTTGAACCCCAGCGCTGAGCACAGGGCTTTCCATGCAGGATGCGCCCCGCTAAAGGTTGGGGAGTAGAAGGAAAGTAGGTAGGCACCTCATGTGTCTGCCTGCATACAGGGTCCTACACCCCAATGTAAGAACTTTGTGCCCCAGGACCATGGACATTAGGAAAATGGCCCCCATGACCTGGCAGGCTTCCTGGGGAAGCACAGGCTTTGGGGCAGAAAGGGACAAGCAGCTTCTGGGGAGATGCCCAGTCCTTCGAGCTCAAACCTTCCTTTCCCGGAAGGTGGTGTCCCAAGGAAGCAGCCAGATCCAGGGGACTTCCGGGCCTTGGCTCTCGTGACCCCTTTGGGGGACGAATGGCCGGTCCTCCCAGCTGGCTTAATTTTGAAATGCTGATTTGGTGCCCACAGGAGCCGTCACGAGCACCTAAGACAAGCTGATTCGCCTCCAAGAGATTTCTTGTTTTGGACGGCTACAGCATCGTCCCTGGACGTGGCGTTCCTCTCGGATTCTGCGTCTCCCTCTCTCTCTCTGCTCCTCCCCCGCTTGTGCTCTGTCTCTCAAAAATGAAGAAACGTTAAAAAAAAAAATTGAAAAACAGAAAAAGACCAGTTTTGAATCTGAAGTTCATCCAGAGCAGGGAATAGAATAGCCAGGCAAGTTTGGCACGGCGAATATGAATAACACGCCTGAATGTATGCTAATTAGTGGGTTTGGTGATAGAGTTCATGTTACCAAGGCCGGTTAGCCCAAGGGATAAGATTTATGCAATAATAGATACAGGCATTGGCAATGTTAATGGTTGTCAAGGCTCTCTGAGAACTAAACATAATGTATAGGTATTGCATATATAATTTAACCCCAGTCACGCAGGAAAAATACAAAACGGACCTTTCTCTCTGTCTAGGCCTAAAGTTGGCGCAGTGGGGCGCCTGGGTGGCTCCGTCGGTCAAACGTCTGAGTCTCAATTTCGGTTCACGTCATGATCTCAGTTTCATGAGTTCAAGCTCCACGTCGGGCTCAGTGCTGACCCTGTGGAGACTGCTTGTGATTTCCTCTCTCTCTCTCTCTGCTCCTCCCCTGCTCACTCTCTCTGTCTCTCTCAAAATAAATAATAAACTTAAAAAAAAAATAAGATGCTTCTGCAGAGAAACTCAGAAACTCAGCCAGAACTCAGAACACCCCCTCCTCAAACTGCACACACACACACACACACACACACACACACACACAGAAACATCTTTAAACGGCCATCACATCCACTAACCATCCCCTCTCGTGCTTGTGTTTCCTTTAAAACTCATTCGGAGTTTTTGGTTTCGCGTGTAGTATGTGTTTAACTCTAGAAAAGAACAGGAAAAGGCAGCCAAAAGAAAAGAAAATTAAAGCTGTTAGATATGGCTGTGAACAGTTTTGTATATGTCCGTTCAGAGTTGTATTGAAATACACACACGGCTATCGATCTGCTTATTGTCTATCTCTAAATATGTATTTACAAAAGTGGGGTTAAACACACACCGTTTAGGTATTTACAAAAAACGGCATCGAGTAGGTACCATTTTGAAAGCTCCTTCATCATTTCCGTATCAATACACGTATCTGCGCTCATCATCTGCAAGGGCTGCCTAGTCATGATGGAAAGTCTTTATTTTGAAATGTTTATTTTTGAGAGAGAGAGAGAGAGAGAGAGAGAGAGAGAGACAGAGCATGAGTGGGGGAGGGGCAGAGAGAGAGAGAGCGAGGGGGGCACGGAATCCAAAGCAGCCTCCAGGCTCTGGGCTGTGAGCGCAAAGCCCGATGCGGGGCTCGAACCCGCAAACCGCGGGATCATGACCTGAGCTGAAATCGATGCCTAACCCACTGAGCCCCCCAGGTGCCCTGAAAGTCTTCCTGATGAGGAGACGGGGAGATGGGAGAAGGTACTGGAACCAGGCGAATTGTCACATTCCGATACACAGGCACTCGTGAAATGATTGTTGATGGAGTGAGTAAAGCATCAAAGAAAGACTTCTCAAAGAGAATAGTTAACTTATCTGGGGATGTTTTATAAGGACTTTATTAGAGGGATTTTGGATCATAGGAGGCTTGTCCTTAACTGAGTCAAAACCTAATATTCTCCAGCCACACTCTGCTAGCTCGGGGGCTTGGAGACTCATTTTTTTTTTTTTTTTTTTTGGACATAGGATATTCAGTAAATCTGGACAAACTTGAGGAACCACCCACACTTTAGAGAACTTTTTAAACCCAACTTTCTGGGATTTATGCATCACCACACAAAAATTTCCCATGACTGAGATGACCGAGAGGGAATACAATACTGTGTTTCATAAACAGTTGAATCTCTTGGCTCAGGGAACAGGGGCCGAGGAGACATCATAAGTGGAGCAGAGTCTTAGAGATATCCGCGGGTTTTTGTCAAGGTCAGAGGCAGAACCACCGACGCTGCAGTCTGGGTGACGGTCCATGGTGGAGGTCAAGAGCAGAGTCTAAATAAATGCCCCGGTGGCTAAAAAGGATGGCCAAGATGTTGGGCATTCTTAATAAATATTCCAGGCAGCCCGGGGGCTTCTGGCCAGCCTGATGTGAATTTAAGGGGAAAGAAATAATTATTTTCTGGAATGACCCCATTACCAACATTGGACGCGTGTTATCTTGTGTCTCTGGTGATGGGATAAGAGAGAACCCCCTGACCTGGACAGCTCCCTCCTCCCGCTCACTGATGTCTGAGGGTGACTCACCTCAGGCACACTGGAGTCATCTCCTCTGGGTGGCCTATTTCTTGTCGGTAAACATAGGCCCCCTGTCCCGCTCTACTCAGTGGGCTCAGCTACACCTAAGGAAGAAACTTGGGGCTGCTTCAGCTATACAGTTGGGGTGGCCTGTGAAGTCAAGCCCCCTTAGTTTGTGCAAGAAACACCTTGCAAGTTGAGTGAGGTGATCTTGAGAAATACATCCCCAGATGCCAAAGTGGATCCGATTTGCTTTTACCGGGAACGGTCCTTGCCTCCCCGGCCCCTTGGAGCTCTAGGCGTGGATACGACCACCCAGATTTCCAGCTCCCTGACACGTTCATTGATTAACATTTTGGATCAAGGCTACCTCTGTGCTAATAGGTTGAGGTCCACCTTTGGGTGGCATAAGAGATCCATCCGAGTATGGGACGTGTTTGAGGTGAGCTCTGGGCACCGGAAGACTGAGCTGGCCCGCGTCTTGCCCAACACGTTTGCCAGGGACATGCCCTTCTGCTTCTCTTATAGGTCAGTCACCCAGAAGCTAGACCTTGGCTTCCCTACTAACAAAGCCCATAGCTTACTGGTTCTACCTTCTTGAACAGGGTCACTTGGGAAAGAGAGTCATTGATCTTGAGGTCTAAGTCCCTGAGTTTTTAATTTTTAAAAATTGTGGCAAAGTGCGCACAACAAAATGTCCCATCTTAACCATTGTTTAAGTAAAAAAATTTTGAATGTTTATTTTTGAGACAGAGAAGGAGAGAGAGCACGAGAGGGGAAGGAACAGAGAGAGAGGGAGACTCAGCATCCGAAGCCGGCTCCAGGCTCGGAGCTGTCAGCACAGAGTCCGGTGTGGAGTTTGAACTCACGAACTGGGAGATCACGACCTGAGCCGAAGTCGGTCATGCTTAACCGACTGAGCCACCCAGGCGCCCCATAACTGTTTTTGAGAGCACAGTTCAGTGACGTTAAGCACAACCACACTATTGTGCGGCCGGCAACTTCCACCCGCCCGCAGAACAATTTTCCTCTTGCACAACTGGAACTCTGTCCCCATTCAACACTAGTCCCCTGCTCCTTCCTCCCGCAGAGCCCCCCGGCCACACCTTCCCACCTTCTGTATCTATGAATTCAGTGACTCTAAGTACCTCAAACAAGTGGAATCATACAGTATTTGCCCTTTGGGGATGGGTTTCTTTCACTCAGCGTGATATCTTCAAGGTTCATCCATGTGGCAGCACGTGTTAGAATCTCCTTCTTTTTTAATATTTCGTTGTATGTATGTGCATATTACATTTTGTTCGTCCATTCCTGTGTCTGTGGACATTTGGGCTGCTTCTGTTGGCTACTGTGAAACACGGGCATGCAAATAGGGCCTTGGTTTTTTAAATAAAATTTTAAAGTTTATTTTACTTATTTTGAGAGAGAGAGAGTGAGGGAGATAGAGACCACACACTGATAGTGCGGAGCCTGATGTGGGGCTCGAACTCACGGACCATGAGATCATGACCTAAGCTGAAATGGAGTGGGTTACTTAACCGACTGAGCCACCCAGGTGCCCCAGCCTTGATTTATTTTATTTATTTTTAAAAAATGTTTATTTATTTATTTATTCTTGAGAGAGAGAGAGAACGAGTGTGAGCAGGGGAGGGGCAGAGAGAGAGAGGCAGACAGAGAATCCAGAGCAGGTTCCGAGCTGTCTGCCCAGAGCCCTACTCGGGCCTCGAACCCACGAACCATGAGATCATGACCTGACCTGAAGTCAGATGCTTAACTGACTGAGCCACCCAGGTGTCCCGATTTTTCTTTTTTTTTAATTAAACATTTTTACCTAGGGGTGATTACAGATTCACGTGCACTCATAAGAAATAATACAGATGTGTGTGTGTGTGTGTTTAATTCTACGTAATTTTATCACGTGCATAGGTTCATACATACACCCACCCACCAAAATCAACGTAAAGATCAATTCCGTCACTACGTCGTTATGAGGATGTCTTGGGTTGACGAGGCCAATGTTCGGTGCTAGATTTCATGCTCCGTTTCCAAAGGGTGCGAGGCAATCACATAAGTCGACTCTCGTCTGGAGACGTCCTACTGCAGATTCCTGGTGGATGCCACGGTGACAGCAACACGGAGACCTGAGTCCCTCCATCACCACACCGCTAGTCAAATACCATCCAGTGTCACCGGAATTAAATCCCAGGAAGAGGCCTTTCAGATGCAATGCCTCCATTAGACCCTTGCTGTCCAACAGCATTGCAACGTGGGCCGTGTGTGTAATTGTAAATTTAAGAAAAAAACACCTGAGATTAATTGTGATAATACGTAGCTAATCCAACGTACGTAAAATGTAATACTTTCAACGTGGGATCGGCACAAACATTGTCGATGAGGGATTTTACATCCTGTCTTTGATCACCGGTGTGTGTTTTGCACTGAAAGCACGTCTCCGTTTGGACCAGCTACCTTTCCAGGGCTCAACAGCCACGTATGCGTATTGGTCAGCACGACCCTGCAGCCAGACTCCGAGGTCACCTGCTGTCCGAGGGGCTGGTTAATTCCATCAATCTGAGCATCTGCCTTGATGGCGTTTAGGTAAGTCGCGCCTTGGGCCAGCGGGTGGTGGAGAGCAGCCCGGCCTTGCTCTTAAGGGTTTTATTCCCTTGGGAATCTGTTCTCTCTCGTCAGCCCGGGTTGGTTCACCTGTTCAGTGGCCCCAACATCGGAACTCGTCGACTGGGGCAGAGAGGCACTTGGGCCCTTTGGACGCTGACACTGTTGGACAAGGTGGAGGCAAAGCCAGTCGGCAGCAGCTTTTAAAGGAATTGAGATTCCCGACCGTCGGACACGCGTGGAACTCGGGACGTTTGGTGCAGCTCCGGATAGAGCTCTAGAAGTTGGTATAGTCCTCACACCCGAGGGGGCCAGGGAATGAGACATCAGTCATCTGGGCTGACCTGACATGGGCTCCAGTAGGAGGGGCCGAGCCTCTCTCTCTCTCTCCTCGGGCACAGCATTCTTTCCAGGAGCTGGCACCCCCACCCACTTTCAGCCACCTCAGGAGATAGCTGGAATGCCAGCAGCCCACAGGCGTCCTTCGTCAGCGAAAAGCACCCTGGGAATGGGTGGCTGGATGAAAAGTTCTCTGTGTGTTGTAGGCCGGGACAATGTCTGCCACAGCCCACGCTTTCATTATGGGGATATTTGTCTATATGCTCAATGCTCCCGAGAGAAGGGCAGACTTTCTGCAAAATGTATGGCTTAGTGGGCTTGCACACTGACTGCTTTTCTTGGAAAGGCTGCTATTCAGAGTCTGACCACCCCCCCCCCCCCCCCACCGCCTCTTGTCCCTGCCAAGCCCAAGCAGGCGCACAACGAGCTTCGAGATCCTGGAACGAGAGGTGTCTTTGGTCCGTGCACAGTCTGTCTGTCTTGCATAGGCTGGATAAAATATTCTTTGGCTCGTAATGCATTTTGTTTTGTGTTATGTTATGTTATGTTATGTTGTTATGTTATGTTATGTTATTTTATTATTTTATTTTATATTTTTTCTTTCCCTTTATTTCATTTCTATTTTAGTTACTTGACATACAGAGCCATACTGGCTTCAGGAGTAGAATTCAGTGATTCGTCACTTACCTACAACACCCAGTGCTCATCCCAAGAAGTGCCCTCCTTAATGCCCATCCCCCGTCTGGCGCCGCCCCCTCCCACCTGCCCCCCTCCATCAACCCTCCGTTTGTACTCTGTCATTAAGAGTCTCTTGTGGTTTGTTTCCCTCTCTTCTCTTCCCGCCCCCGCTCCCATATCCTCATCTGTTTTATTTCTTAAATTCCACGTACTGGTGAAATCATACTGTACTTGTCTTTCTCCGATGGACTTACTCCGCTTAGCGTAACACACTCTCGCTCCACCCACGTCGTCGCGAATGGCACTGTTTCATTTTTTTTGACGGCTGAGTAATATTCCGCTCTATATGCGTGCCACATCTTCTTTACGCTGGATAAAACATTATTAAGGTTGACTTCACCTGTTTCTTTTAACTTTTTAAATGTGGCTACTTGAAAGTCTGAAGCTACGTCTGCGGCTTGCATTATATTTCCGTGGGGCCGTGCTTCTCCAGTTTGTGCTGGCCGGTAGGAAACCCTGTGCTGGGAGTCACGGTGTCCGACTTCCAGTATCTTCTGCGGGCACTAGCGAACTGGGGGAGACTGAGCAAATCCCTTCTCCGGGCCTCGGTGTCCTCATCCGCAAAATAGGAGCGTGGGACTAGATAATATCCAAGCTACCTACAACTTTCAGCTTCTCTGCTACCCGGACGACAGGGGTAAACTGGAAAGATGTGATGCTTGGCAAAGCCGGCCTGCATTCTTGCCGAAAGGAAGGGCTCCCGTCATTCCGATAGATGGTTCCAGAGCAGAATATTGGTGAATGGATGGAGCACGGTGAACAGCCTTTTATTTATTCATTGGACACCCCAGGCTGAATTCTCTAAGGACTGTTCTCTCTATGGAAACCCGAGCTCCCGAGTCTCATCACATCCCTACCCGGCAGGTGCGATGGGCCTACGAAATGCCATTTGCAGCCAGCTCACAAATGCAGAGCTTGCTTCTCAGCAATCAATTTCAGGGCAAGGGAGCAGAGGCATTAACTGTCTTTTCCAGGAATACTTCTGCACAAATCTTTTAAGAGCTGCGGGGAGTGTCTGCCTCTGGGCTCTTGCCTTGTTTATGCATGCAAACATTGACATAAATATTTCAGACAAACGAATAGAAGAGCCGCAGTCACTCCCGAGGCTCTCTCCTTCGCATCAAAGAAGCCCGCATCTGGTCTGCCCGTATTTTTGTCTTTCTCTCATCACATCCCCTTTCCACCAGCCGGTCAGCCTCCCTTCCCTGCTTGTCACTTGCTTTGCGGAACTTGAGCGGTTCTGTCCTCTCCTTGGGAACAAAGTCCAGCAAGGAATTCCAGCGTTCCCTTGCTCTTGCCCCCTTTCCCCTGCCCGGGTCCCCCCGGGGCTCTTCTAGGTGACTCCCCTGTCCTCTGACCAGTCCTTGGCTTGCTGAGTGCTCCCTGGCCCACTGTCTTTGTGTTCTCAGCTTACATGATGAGGGGTTCCTCCGCAATAATTAATAAAGCAATAACTACCCTTTACGGTGGGCTTACTCGATTCACCTGCTCTATCGTACATCATCCTCTCCATGACCATACCCAGTGGGGACTGTCGCCCCAGGGACGGGCGGATCGGGGGTGTCTGAACCCAGCCAGTCCATCCTGGAGCCCACACCGATAACCCCTAGGCTGACTTCCTTCCTTGTCGGCATCGATTTCTCTCTTCTTGGCAATCTGGTTGCACACCTGCTTTCCTCTATGACGGCACTTCTATGGGTGTGCTCAGGCAGTCCTAACAAAGTACCACAGAGCCCGGGGGGCTGGAAGAACAGAAATTCATTGTCTCCCAGTTCTGGAGGCTGGGCGGTCCCAGAAAGGGCTGGTTTCTTGGAGGCTCTCCCGTTGTCTCGGAGTTGGCCATCTTCTCCCTGTGTCTTCCCACATTCTTAGGTGCTGGGGGCGGTGGGGTTAGGACTTCAACGTGTGAATTTTGTGGGACACAACGCATCCCCTGGCAGCAAAGACCACAGTCAACGTCATACCATAGCGACTTAGGTGAGTGCTTTGTTGCTTCACGAGGCGAACAGAGACTGTGTCCAGTTCAGCCCTGTGTCCAGCTCAGCACTTTTAAGGGGACGTGCCCACTTCTGGGCAAGTCCAGACCTTAAAGCCGAGGTAGCCAAGTGGTCACCCTGTGTATGGGGAAGATGAGTGCCATGTTTTTGCTCACCCAAATGCTTCCTTCGTGTCATGAAACAGAGGAGCACAGCCAGTGGCTCTGTCTCAGCCAGAGGGGGATCTCAGGAAGCCTGAGGAGCTGGGGGGGGGGGCGCTTTGGGTGAGGTCTAGGGTCAGCGGCCGAGCTCCAGGTGGGGGTGACAGCATGCGTCATGTCTCAGAAGCCAAGGGGGCACGATGCCTGGGTTATGCTTGTAAGTGCAGGACAGTATGTGGGGGCTGGAGAGTGACAGCTGAAGTCACCACGTTTGGATGGGGTTGGCTTTGGGATACTACGGACATTGGCCCAAGGAGCTGGGTTTTCTTGGCTTTGGGTTGCGCATGAATTCCAGTTATGAGGAGCCGGGCAGCGACCTGGCTACGCCTGACCTGACCCCGTCCTCAGGCCTGTGGCATGGAATCTCCAGGAAGGGGCTTCTTCAGTTCTCATGGTTGCTTTTTTTAAGTAAGAAGCAGACAGTAGATCCTGTTGAACTGCCCCCCACCCGCTGGGCTCTGGGCTTCCTGCATAGACACCCTCCCACCTCCTCTGCTCCCGACCCCGATGTCTTTTGCCCTCAGCCGTCAGAGCCATCTACCTAAAGTGTGAGTCGTTCCCCTGCTTGGAGCTTTCTGGTGGCCCTTGGCTGTGCTTTGGGTTAAGTCTCATCCTGGGTAAGCCCCCAGCCCCTGTGTCCTCTACCCTAGCCCTCCAGCTGTTGGCCTCATGGAACATTGTGAGAGCTCCGTGCTCAGCTCAACCCCTCCCTGCTTCCTTTGACTGCTTGAACCTGACTCGTCATTCACATCAGATGCCACCTTTCATGGAACCCATCCTTGATGCTTCCTCTGGGATCCCACGCGGCTCTCGCCTGGCATAACATTCACCGCAAGGAAGGAACCCATGTGTCTGGCTGCATCTGCCACAGATGTTAAACTCCTTCAGGATATGGCAACGTCTGCTCGCTGTCCTTGTACCTCCGGGGCCTAACCCAGGGTCTGCACGGAGAAGGGACTCCACACACACTTACCCATTGGCGAACAGGTCGCGTATTCCTGTGTGTGTGACCACAGCCACCCGCTTTCTGCTTGGCCGGGTCCAAACTTCTAGGACCTCGTTACAGTTAGGGTGCTCCGTTCTGGTGGTTGGAGATAAGGCTCAAACTCTCCAAGAACTCCGACAACGCAGGTAAGAAGGAAGAAATAACCCGGGTTGGCTCTTTTTTTTCTCTCTCCCTGGGGTACCTGGTCGGTCAGAACCTTGTGCAGGATGGGAGTGTGGGATGGAGGGAACCCAGAACCGAGATGGAGTTGGGAAGTTCCTCTGTTGTTCCGAAATAGCTCCTGTACTAAGAGTGTGATCAGTCAGGGTAGGCCCAGGGGCACAGGGTGTTTTTTTATTGTGCATCTGCCGTAAACCTGGGACATCCTCTGCTTTCCCCTCTGGGAGATGAGAACATGTAGACTGAAGGCTACGTCTGCCTCGTTAACTTTCTGTCTCCGTCTCCCAGCAGGGGGGTTCAGACCCGGTGGGAAGCCCGTGACATGCCAGAGGACACAACTCAACGGATGCCATAGCTTCCTACTGGCAAGCGATGACAGAGGACGGTGCCCTCCCCAGGGCCTCAGCTAGCGTGACCGCCCGGAACAAGATGCCAGAGGAAGCTCAGGGGTCTTCAGGGCACAGGGACAGCTCACACGTAAAGCATTTCCACCTCCCGAAGTCAACAAAGGCAACTCAGGTCACGCGTTAAAACCCATTTCTGTGGCTGCCTAGAGAGGCACATTCTGTAGTGGCCACTGTGGGGACCAGAGGTCTGTACCGTAGCTGGAGAGACCTTCAGGGTGGAGAGAACTGAGCGACAAAAGGGAGAGAATCCCTGGAGACTCCTGGTGAAAGAAGGCAGTTTGCGTGCCTGTTCATGACACCCCATCAACGTTACGGGAGAGGGCCGGGGAAAGAAAAGCGGATACTCTAAGGGGTAAAGAAGATGAGGGAGGAGTCGGTCGCAGCGCCATGTTGGAAGACAGTTGAGGGACAGGTAGTAAGTGATTTAGCAGCTCTTCGCTAACCCTGAGCCAGGAGGGATGAAAGGCAATCCAACTTGTCCCACAGAAAACCCTCCAAAGGCTCAGAACGGACAGCCCCATGCACCTGGACAAGCAGAGTTCAGAGACAGTAGCCTTTGAAAAGCTGTTGAGGAAGAAGTTAGAGGCGCCCCCCTGCCCCCACCCCACCGTCACAATTTTCTGTGTCCCCTTTTGCACAGCCAGGTGAGTACGTGGCCCCCATGCTGACGGAAAACCAGAAATGGCCCCCACTGCCCCCCCCCCCCCCCGGAGATGGTTAAACAGAAGGTCTCTGGACCGGGGGACGCCGGGCACAGTGAACCAATCCGCAAATGGCCATTTTGGAATGCTTCCTAAAGGCAGGGAGCTGGGTCTTGCCTGGAGGAGGTGGTGGCCCTGAATTGATGAGGAGGACGGCAGTTTTCAGATGACTCATGAGAAAGCACAGAGGCAGGGAAGGGTCAGTTGTTGAGGAGAAGGGCTTGGCTGGAGTGAATGGGGAGGGGACAGGACTGAGAAAGGAGGTGCTGTGAGCTCTCAGGCACATGGTGATACCCAATGTGGGGGGCTCACGTTCGGGAGGAGAGGGTCGCAATCTAAAGCATGAGATGATGGAAACCGGGATCTCAGGAAGACTTTTCTGCAACTGAATGTCTAGCTTGAGGTCTGGAGAAGCTGGGAGTCCAGGAAAAAGCCTTTGACGGTAGCCAAGGGTTAGGAAGGTGCGGAGGGGAGGACAGGGGTAGGAAGGAAGTAGGAGAAACGAGCACAGACTCTTCCCCCGGCCAATGCCGTCCGTTCCTTTGCTCCTCTATGACCCTGCCGCTCGTCATCAGTGCAAACATTTTTGGCAGGTAAGAACAACAGGATTTATGAGAACAAAGTCGCAGTCCAAGCCAGAAACAGGAGAGAAAAAAATATATTCTCTCAAGAGATTTCGTGATCTGTTATCAATCTCTGGCCACCCGCAGGGCCCTGGAGGTACTGTTCCCGTAGAGACACCATCCAGGAAAGCAGTGAAATCATGCCCGGTAGTCACTCCTGAAGCCTCGCCCCCCCCCCCCCCCCAGGGCCTCTCCACCCACCTTTTCCCCACCCTTCCTGCAGGGCCCAGATCTCCCCTTCCTCACGCTCACCCTGAGCACGAGGCACCTTGCAGATAGAAAATGCCCAGTGAAGTCCGTTGATTTTAAGAATCATGACTAGACCTCGGTGGGTTGATGGCTCAATCTCTGACTTACAAGGCAAGAGGGACACAGAGCGGCCTGACGTCATAGACCTGGTTCCATGAGCACAGTGGGTGGGCAAAGGATGCTCTTGACTACTATTTTTTTGGTCATCCTCCTCTATTCGAATTCCAACACACGTCCAGTCTTGGAGCAAAGATGCTTCTTTTGCCCGGAGTCTAAAGGGTGAAACCAAATGTCCTGCCCTCTGATAACATTGGACGTCTCCTGTGCGTGGGTATATTGTTTGGTCTAAACATAGATCTGTCTTTTTTTTTTTCTTCTTCTACTCACTTGCGTGTGTGTGCGTGCGCAAAATATGCACAACATAAAATTTACGATTTTAGTCCTTTTTTTCTTAAAGTTTATTTTTGAGAGAGACAGAGCATGAGCGGGGGAGGGGCCGAGAGAGGGGGAGACCCAGAATCGGAAGGAGGCTCCAGGCTCCGAGCTGTCAGCACAGAGCCCGACGCGGGGCTCGAACTCATGAACCTCGAGATCATGACGCGAAGTGAAGTCGAGTGCTCAACCGGCTGAGCCACCCCGGCGCCCCTAGTCATTTTTTAAGTGTACAATTCAGGACACTTAAATCTAGGACACTAAGAAATCTTTGTGAAAAGCCTGTTTTCTCCTGCTCCTCTGATCCCGCTTGCAGTCTTGGAGTCGGTGGCACCTTAGAAATTGTGTTGTTCTAACCCCCAACCAGACGCAATCCTCTCTGCAGCCTTCCGATACTTCTCAAACCTGCCCCGGATGGGAAGTCACTCCTCAGCGAGCTAGACCGTTTCCCTCATGGGACACTCTTACTCCACCAAGCCCCACTGGCCTCTCTGTACGGTTGCCCACCAGCTCCTGCTCAGCCTGGACATTCCAGAAGGTTCTTATCTGGGCTGCAGGAGAGTTCGTCAAACATCCAAAAGGTCGTGCGGTAGCACAAACCCAGATCTCTGTAGCCAGACAGAGCTGAGTTCAAGTCTAAAATCTATTGGTAAACCAATTTGACAATAAATTTCATATTAAAAAAATATATATATATGTAAAAAATAAATAAATAAAATCCATTGGTGTGTCCCGGGGCAAATCACTTCTTTGAGGCTCCGTTTCCTCTTCTGCAAAGTGGGGATCCTACCCTCACATTGCTGTGAGGCTAAGAAATACTGCGTAAGAAACACCCCACGTCATTCACGGAACTCAAGAAGCTCTGGGAATTATTTTCGTTGAAAGGCAGAAAAGACTTCTCTGACAGCACACCGCCGGCACCCCTCCTCACTTTACTTCATGTGACAAGGTTTCTGTTGATCTAGAACTGATTCCCTCCACGGTCATTAGAGGTACATTCCATTAAGAGTCTGTGGTATCTTATTTGCATTTCAAAACCAAGTTGGCACTTCAGCCCAATGAAATGGTCCAGAGAGTTGGCCAATTGGAGGCCATAATCATCCACCCATCCAGTGTTTATAACACCGTGTATTTGCGCAGAAGAAGTAGAGGCTTTGGGCATTGTTTATACAACAGTCTGTGATTATTTATGTAACAGCTCATGATTATGTAACAGCTTACGAGCCTGAGACGGAATCCAGACAGACGTGTCTGTGCAAGGGGGATGTGTCAGGCCCTGACGAGTGTCTTTTCACAAGAGGCTCAGGGCCTCCTGGGAGGGTGACCATCCTCAGGCATGGGGAGTCAGGTGTGATAAAGCTCTTTGCACTCATTACACTCATTCTGGGTGAGTGTCACTCAAATCCACCCCCAGGACAGCATGTAGACATACATCTGGGTCCAAGAAAAGAGAGGATCTTAAAGTAAAAATGGATCTATATTACTACCAAGAATGCTTATAGGCAGTGGGTTAGAATGACGAGGTTGGCCAAGAGCCAGGGAACTGTGGATTATTGTGGTAAATGTTACCCCATCGGTACTCACTCTTGGTGAGGACAGGAGAAATCGAAATGAATTCAACACAGAGTACTCCCTAATGGGTGGCCAGAGTTCAGCAAGGGATAAAATAATATCATAAATGGCCATTAGAGGGTGGGTACTACCATGTGCTAGGAAGGAGGGTCAGATAAACTACTCTAGACATTCAGGGAATGGAAAGATGGCTTACAGACAAGGTGTGGGTGGGAGCATAGTTTGGGCAGCACAGGTAGCCCTGAGCAATGGAATTGCTGACATAGTGAGATCATGACCTGAGCCGAAGTCGGACGCTTAACCGACTCAGCCACCCAGGTGCCCCAATAACTCCCAATTTTTAATTGAGAACATGGCCCCTCGCAAGTAAAGGCATTTCCCAGATGCCCCTGCAGCTCGATGTGACCACATGACTGAGTTCAGAGAGATGTTAGTGAACTGTTATGTGGTACTTTCCAGGAATAGTCCATGAAAGACAGCTCGTATGCATACTTGGCCTTCTTTGTCTTTGTCCCTTCCTGCGCCCTGATTCATGGAATATGGATATGATGAACAGAACTCTTGGTTCTGCCTTGGACCATTTGGATGATGGAGCAATAAGCAGGAAAGAGCCTGGTTCTCTTCTATACGAAGAGAAATAGAATCCGATCTGGTTTAAGTCTGTTGTTTCTCGTGTCTGTTGTTCTTTTCTTTAAAAAATTTTTTAAACATTTTTATTCATTTTTGAGAGACAGAGAGAGGAAGGGTGTGAGCAGGGGAGGGGCAGAGAGAGAGGGAGACACAGAATCCAAAGCAGGCCCCAGACTCCTAGCTGTCAGCACAGAGCCCAATGCGGGGTTTCAACCCATGAATTCTGAGATCATGACCTGAACTGAAGTCAGATGCTTAACCAACTGGGCCACCCAGATGCCCCTGGTGTCTGTTGTTCTTAACAACAATGCTAACCGGATATAGATGGGCAGAATTTAGATACATGGGACTGGGGTTCAGGGAAAGAATATTCCAGGCAGAATGATGGCAAGAAGGCAATATGAGAGGTGTGCAAAGAAAAATGGGAAGAACCATGAGGGTCTGCTGGGCAGTTAAGGCCAGTGAAGGGGAAGAGGAAGAGGTATGATCAGAAAAAAAAAATCACTGGGTCCAGGTAATGCAAGACTTCGAACAAAGGATGGGGAGTCTGAACTTTATTCTGTGTGCAATGGAGTGCCATTGAATATTTTTGGGTGAGGAAGTGTCCAGATAGGAACAGAGCTTTAAGAAAATGAATCAGAGTGAAGGCAGCAAAACCAACTTCAGGGCTCTTGTGATATCTGGGCAGGAGAAAGGGTGGGCTCAATCATGGCAGGGGCAGAGGGAATGGAGAGGAGAGCCAAGATCCTCAGATATTGTCCCCCCACCGAATGCTCTCCAGGAAATTCTTGCTGAGAGGAGTTTTATTTGGGAAGGGAGACTAAGGATGCAGACGGGAGCTTGAGCACAGGAAGAAGAGGGGAAGGGGATGTCACATGGGAGAAGGTGGGGCACAGAATGGAGCGTTGGGGGCAACCGAGGACCAAAATAGGACGCTACTATTGGATGTCTTATGTATGATCAACCTTTGTATTGGGCGCCCATGAGGCATAGATACTTACTTGCTACTTCAAAAAATTTGAGACAGCACTAACCATAATCCCTGACACTTCAGTAGGGGAAGGAAGTTATCTGCTGCTTGTCGAGAAAGTAGCAGAGTAAGAAGATACGATTGGCTCCTCCCAGCAGAGCCTGTGGCGTCACCCTTGCAGAAAGATGAGAACAGGGGTCATCCCGCCCTGGGGCAAGTGAAGTTTACCCAACTCACAGGAGTCTGATGTGCCGACAGATAAGATTTATAATGGGAGACCTACATCTGGGAGTTCATATTTTCTCCCAAGGGACTTCTGCTCCAATGTCAAGGTAGCTCGGGATCTATCAGAAAAGAGTGGTTTGTGAACATGAACTCAGGGCGATGGGGATTTGTCTTAGAGATTGCCTGGCCTAGGCTGTGGGCTACGTTGTTCCATGGGCTACGCCGGTGTAGGGCTTGGGGCACTTGCATTTATAAGGTGCACCCCCTTCCTGCCTCTTGCACAGTATAGGGATGGAGAAGCATATACACATATAAGCATATCTTTCTCTAGATTGTTTGGACCTCCCATCTTTGATGGCAGTGTTACTTGGCCAGGACATAGTTCTTAGCTCCCAGCATGAGTCACATCACTTCTCTGGGCTACACATTCCTCCTCTATAAGATAAAGGGCCTGACCAGGTCATGATGAGGGCAATTCCAGCCCCAAGGCTCCGGGTTGCTGTGAACACGATGTTGGGGGCATCAGGGTAAAGAGCATGATGCCCAGTCCTCAATCCAAGGGAGTGCCCAAGGGAAATCAAAAGACTGATTCAGGAACCAGAGTCACAGAGTTAAGCCACTCCTAGCTGGAGCTCAAGGACACAGCAGCCGAGAGACATCCTTGGCAATAGTTGCTTTGACAGTTTTCTTGGAGTCATGACAGTGTTTTACCCACAGCGGCCCCATACACTCTAATTCGCCTTGACTCTGGGTAATCGGACCGGTCTGGTGAATTTGGAGGGCCCCACTGATTCCTGATCAGGCTTCTTCACGGTTACCATGCTTTGGCTGGAACTTTCCAGAAATGCGTGGATAGAAGAGGCTGAAAGAAGCCTAAAACGTTGTATGCCTGGACACCTCACCATATCTTCATGAAGCAAGATATGAATGTCCAAGTTGCATTAGTATGCAAATGTATCCTTCCCATTTTTGCTGCCTGGGCACCTAAAAGGGACTCCACTTGTCTCCACGTTATCTTTTCTTCCCTAGGCAGAATGACTATCTCCTACCACTGGGGCGTGTGAGAGGAGACTGTGAAGAGAATGGTCTGGTGGAAGCATGCGCCTGGCTCAGCTAACTCTCTTTGTTGCCCATCCCCCAAGCCACAATTCCCAAGACCCATGGTTTCCCACATGGCACATGTTCTCCCACTCTCAGCTTGTCTCTGGCCAACGGCGGTAGGCTAGCTAGCGGCTGGTCTCCTCCAGCTCACTGGTGTGATACATTTCTCATGCCTTCTTCTCCTGGGCTGGTGTTCAAGCCAGATATGGCCCCTTCTGGTATTCAAAGAGTGCTGGCCATCATGTGTCGGGCCCTCAGACAATAAAGAAGGCCCAGTTCCTCCACTTCAGAGGTGCTCACGTGATGAACCCAGACCATCATCTACTGTGCGTTCTCCCCCAGAAATGAAAGCTACTGGAAATGAGGGATTAGCATGGCAGGGGCAACAAAAACAGAAGTCAAGGCAGGTAGAGATCAATATGAGTGAGGGTAAAATCTCGGCCTCGGCTGAGTGGTGCCTCTGCCCGGGGAGAACCCTCCCTCTACCCATAATCTCTTCTCCTAGATGAGTTAATATCAAAGAGAAGGAGAAATAATGGACTGTTTTCCATCTCGAATTTACCAGCCGTGCAGCCTGTCACAAAATCAGAACGATCACCCCACGTTTAGTGGGCACCAAGTCGTATCGTCTCTAAGACCTTAACATCTCTCAAATATGCTTTTCTCTAATCCCCACCCACTCGCCCCTCTCACTCGAAGTGTTGCAATGGCGGTCCACTCTGGCCACATCCCTGCCAGACAGATCCGTTGAAAGTAGGACTGTTGGAAGGACGACTCCACTGCACGAATCCCTTCCATTTCTCTCCAGTGCCTCCAAGCGGTGGTCCAATGGGAAGACAATGCTTTCTGGGTCCTGCTTGGCCTGGCCCTTGACCATCAGTTCAGCCTCATGTCCAACCACCTGCCATGGCACAATCTGCCTCATTCGTCACGGGTCCCCGGCTTTCTAGGATATTTCTCCCTTGACTCATATTTGCACAAAATACTCGCCCTCTCCCCTATTCTCCTGCGGAAGCACTGCCCGTCCTTCAGGGTCTGCCCCATCCCTGCTGTCTCCCAAAGCCTCTCCCAACTATGTTGGAGAAACTGAGGTGGTCCTTCCTCAAGGCTACCGCCGTGTCTGGCACGTATCTTCCCCGGAACAACCGCCAAACTGTATCATCTGTTGACGTCCAGTGGAGAAACCCAACCTGTGATCAAATTCATATCATCACCATCCCAGCGCCTTGCATAGTGCTTTAGCATTTAGTGGGTGCCCGACAAATCTTTTTTTAAAGTTAGTTCATAGAGACAAACAGGAGAGTAGTAAATCAAGAGGTGGAGAGGTTGGCCGTGCCGCGGGTGGAAGGGTAGATGGAAGTTTCCATGACCGGCTAGAAAGCTGAGAGAGAGAGAGAAATATACTAAAACAGTAGTGT
Source organism: Panthera onca (assembly GCF_046562875.1). NCBI lineage: Eukaryota > Metazoa > Chordata > Mammalia > Carnivora > Felidae > Panthera > Panthera onca. Next base: position 25,237,526 of record NC_138352.1, on the reverse strand, counting down.
TTGGGTGTTTTAAATAAATGTTGGCTTGGATGTGCAGGGAGTAGTGGTAAATTGAGGGCTTTTTTTTTCCCTCCATTCCTGGAGTTTTGGGGTCTGAGAGGTCAGAAATGTAACACTGCACTTTTCCTAAACAAAGCCTCGGTTTGTCATCTGCCAGTGAGGGGGAAGATCCCGGGTGAGGGGGAGGAGGGCCAACAATGGCTTTTTTTACACCCATATTTCTGGCCTCCGGCTAATCTGGTTTGCCAGCAATGGAAACCCTGGGGCCAGACATCGTGAGTCATCTGTAGAGGAGAAAGAGTTACCCCAGGGGCAAATATTACAGGGCAGGCCAACTAACTGCAGACACTTTTTGAATTTTACCTGGGAAATTCGTGTTTTCAAAGATTTAAAAATACTCAACAGGTACTTGCTGTGTGCCGGGCAGGAGGGGAGGGCATCTGGAGACTGCTACACTTCCGTCTCGTGGAGGAATGTGGATATAGAAAGACCATTCCAACAAAATGCAATGGGCTCCCAAATGCATTGGGAACAAAGAGAGACCAACTGCGTTAGTTAAGGTCAGGAACACATGTATACGACAGAAACGTTCAAAGTAAGAGTGGCTTACATAAGGTAGAGGTTTATTGCTCTGGCACCTAAAAAATGAACTTAGTCTCTTGGCCATACTTGGCTGTAAAGGTGGCTGGAAATAGTCTTTTTTGGGGGGGAACAGTCAGCAACACTCCCAACTAAAAGTTGGGATTCTATCACAATGGAGGGAAGGGAAAATGGATGTTAATGCAATCAGCCAGTAGGTTTTGAGGTACTAACCCCATTTGAGGCATCCTGGGGAGTCTCCATGTATTATAAAGTAGACTAATTACTTAAAATTCTACATACCACTCCTGTGAGGGGAGGAGTGCATGAGCTGGACAGTGTCGAGACTTGAGATCTAGAATGTTGAGGGCTGTGGGAGAGTGATGGCGATGTGCGGTTAGGGATTTGCAAACTGGTTTCGGTGCTTGAGTTCTGATGCCTATCCCTTTCCCCTCTGAGATGGAAGGAAACACATGAGAACATGCCAGACATCCTCACTCCCAAAGGAGAGCTCCCCAAAACTGAACGGGTGCATGTAGCCTTGGCCAGGAGTCCTCATTGACTCCTGCCCTCTGGAATCTAGGGTGGTGATTGGAGAGCAGATAAGGCTGGACTGACTCATCCGGCCCGGGATGCAGAGAATTGGGGATTGTGAGAGTCTGGCAATCCACCTTCCCCACCTTTTAAGAAGTGATCCTCCTCCCTTATCTGATCATGACCCAGTGACTGTCTCAGACTCTCACTGATCAGATGGTCAACCTTTACCCCCTTGGGAATGATCTAGTGCTAGGCTGGAGGTTTCAATCACTCCTTAACCTCAGGCTGACACTGAAGTATGGGGACAAAGGGAAAATATTGTCCCCTGTTCCTAACATCTGAGTAAGAGGGTGGATGGCAGGAGATTGGCCTGAACTTGAGTTTCCTCCTTCCCAGATGATAGTAGCCTTCTACTCTCCCTACCTTGAGTTTGCTGGGATGATCTTACCATTATTTATCATGGGTTTTGGGGGTTCACATTTCTAAGAAAGAGAATCTGACGGGAAGATACAGGAATACAAAGAAAATTCACACGGTGAATATTTCACAAATAAAGAAGTACAAACAGCTGTAAAAATATAGAATCCCCAAGAATTAAGGCAGGAGATAGAAAGAATAGGTAAATGTGAGGTGCACTGGTACATCAGACACACTTAAAGAGAAGTTATATTGTTATCGTTTACCAGCTTTATAGAGGTATAACTGACGTAAAATGGACACCTTTTATATAAGCAAACATATATACATATATATATCCATGAAATAATTAATAAAATCAAGATAATGAATGTGAATGTATTTGTCATCTACCAAAATTTCCTTGTCCCTTTTTTGTCTCCTTCCTTCTTACTCCTCCTTGCCCTTATCCTGTCCCCAGTTCCCGGTTCCCCCCCCCCCCCCCGGCCCTCCCCCGCCTTTGGTCACTATAGATTTGTTTACATTATCTAGAATTTTCTACAAAGGGAACCGTACAGTACAGTCTGTAGTCTTTCCGTGTGTGTCTGGCATAATTATTTTCAGGTTCATCCATGCTGTTGCATATGACAACAGTTTGTCCCCTTTTTTGAAAAAAAATTTTTGATGTTTATTTATTTTTGAAAGAGAGACAGAGTTTGAGTGGGGGAGGGGCAGAGAGAGGGAGACAGAATCCGAAGCCGGCTCCAGGCTCTGACCTGTCAGCACAGAGCTCGAAGCGGGGCTCGAGCTCACGGTCTATGGGATCATGACCTGAGCCGAAGCCGGACGCTTAACCGACTGAGCCACCCGGGCGCCCCATAATTGGTCCCCTTTTATTTCTGAATGGTATTCCATTGTATCGATACTAGAATTTGTTTATCCATTCACCTGTTGATGAACATGTGGGTTGTTTTCAACTTGGGGCTTTTAGAAATAAAGATATTACAAAAATTTGGGTACAAGGCTTTATGTGGACAAGGCTTGGATTGGTCCGGGACCAAATACCTAGAAATGGAAGGGTTGGGTCTTAGGGTAAGGATATAGTTACGTTTTTAAAAGAAGTTAAGCTTTTAATTTGGAGAAAATTGTAGATTCCCGTGCAGTTGTAAGAAGTAACATCTGTACTCAATTTCCTCCAGCGGTGACATTTTGCAAAACAATGGTACAGTACCACCACCAGGATAGTCGCAGTGCTATAATGCACTGATTTTGCTCAAATTTTCCCACTGGAATGAGATGGTATGTCGCTTTGGGGATTGACTTTTCTCACTCAGCAGAATGTCCTTGAGATTCATCTAAGCCGTGCGTTTCTTTTTATTGCTGCCTCGTACTCCACGGTATGGGAGTACTGCTGTTTGTTGAACCATTCACCTGCTGAGGGACATTTTGGGCCTTTCCGGTTTTGTCTGTTATGAATTCAGCTGTTATGAAAATTTTGGTAGAGGCTCTGGTACACATCCAAGTTCTCAGTTTTCAGGGATTAGTGCCCAGGGGTGCGACGACGGGGTTGTTTGGTAGCTGTATGCCTAGAAACTGCCACGCTGTTTCCCAGAATGGCGGTACCTTTTTCCACTCCCCCCCAGCAATGTGTAAGTCACCCACGTTCTCCGTATTCCAGTCAGCTTTTTGGGATTGATGTTATTTATTTATTTTTTTTTTAATTTTTGCTCTTCTGAGAGGTGTGTGGGGATTTCTCACTGTGGTTTTAAATTGCGTTTCTCTGATGGCTGACGCCTTTGAACATCTTACTGTTGTGGATTTGCTATTTGTGTATCCTCTCCAGCGAAAAAGTGTCCGTTCGTGTCTTTTGCCGTTTTCTAATTAGATTGCTTTCTTAATCTTGAGTTTTAAAAGATTTAAAACATTTTTTTAATGTTTATTTATTTTTGAGAGAGAGTGAGAGCGAGCAGGAGAGGGGCAGAGGGAGAGGGAGACACAGAATCCGAAGCAGCCTCAGCGCTGAGCTCGACGCGGGGCTCGAACTCACAAACCGTGAGATCTTGACCTCAGCCAAAGTCAGATGCTTAACCGACTGAGCCACCCAGGCATCCCAAGATGTTTTTTAAAATTATGTATTCTAGATAGCAGTCCTTTGTCAGATGTGGGAGTTGCAAATATTTTCTCCCAGTCTCTAGCTTAGTTTTTCATCTTCTTAATGTATATTTAACTTTGTAAGAGCCAAACCAGTTTCCAAAATGGCGGGGCCATTTAGCATTCCTACCAACAGAATACTAGAGTTCCAGTTACCCTATATCTTCACCAGTGCCTGGAATAGTCAATCTCTTTCATTGCAGATATTGTGTTGAAGACGTAGTGCGACATATCAGCAAGCACTGTTTTAATTTGCTTTTCTCTCATGGCTAGTGACGTTGAACGCCTTTCCATGGGTTCCTTCGCTATCTGTGCATCTTCTTTGGTCAACTGTTTGCCTAAGTATTTCGCCCATTTTTATTGGGTTGTTTGTCTCCTGTTGGGTTGTTTGTTGTGAGAGTCCTTTAGATATCTTGGTATAAATCATTGATTGGATGCGTTTCACAAATATTTTCTCCTCCTCTGTGGCTAGGAGGGCTGTGTCTGAAGAAACATCTTTTCTCTAAAAGAACTAGATTTCATCTTTTTTCCTCAGGACAAAAAGCAAATATTTTTTTTCATTTGGCTGGAATTAAGACTTGGGAGGTTAAAATGATTAGTGTGGCAAGTGATGGAAGAAATTTCTTTCCATGTTACTGGACTATCAAGGAAAGGAAGCAAGGACAAGCCAAAGATGGGTGAATGTTTCTGAAATATTCCCTGATTTTAGTTAATTAGTTATTTAGTATTTCACCAATCAGTTATTTTTCATGTTTTTGGCTATATTATCACTGAATAGCTGCTGTTATTTGGATTTGGCTTTATTGATGAGTGAGATCTAACATATTTATAGTGGATTGACCATCTGTGTTTTTTTCTCAGAAATGCCTATTCATCTCCATTCATATTTTTCTGTGGGATGGTTTGTGTTTTGCTGTTGTTGAAGTTGGTGCGTCTGACCTGTTTGTTAATTAATATTTGTATATATGTTTGCATATGACTTGCGAATATTTTTTCGGGGGCCAGTTTGATGTTTTGTCGGTGGTTTTTTTCACATAGGAGTTAAACATTTTATTTTATTTTTTTAAATATTTTTTAGGGGCGCCTGGGTGGCTCAGTCGGTTGAGCATCCGACTTCAGCTCAGGTCACGATCTCGTGGTCCGTGAGTTCGAGCCCCGCGTCAGGCTCTGGGCTGATGGCTCAGAGCTTGGAGCCTGCTTCCGTTTCTGTGTCTCCCTCTCTCTCTGCCCCTCCCCCGTTCATGCTCTGTCTCTCTCTGTCTCAAAAATAAATAAATGTTAAAAAAATTTAAATATTTTTTAAATGTTTATTTTATTTTTGTGAAAGAGAGAGAGAGACAGAGCGTAGGCAGGGGAGGTGCAGAGAGAGAGGGAGACACAGAATCCGAAGCAGGCTCCAGGCTCTGAGCTCTCTGCACAGAGCCCGACGCAGGGCTCGAACTCACGGACCGAGAGATCGTGACCTGAGCTGAAGTTGGACGCTCAACTGACTGAGCCACCCAGGTGCCCCAAGAGTTAGACATTTCATAAGCAGGGTTGTAAATGGCGAGAAATGGAGGTAAAGCTTGACAGGGACTTGAGACAGGGACAGAGACATTTCATAAGCAGGGTTGTAAATGGCGAGAAATGGAGGTAAAGCTTGACAGGGACTTGGGACAGGGACAGAGACTTGACAGGAATCGCTCCTTTTCTTTGGTACTGGTGGCTCACTGGGATGAGAAGAGGCTCTGTTTTGTAGGGAGAAGGATCAGGTGCCATCTGGGCTTGTTCAGAACAGATTTATGGCAAGAAAGCGGACCTGCTGGTTACAGAGCCCTGGGTTCTAATCCCCACGCTGCTAACACCCAGCAACCTGACATTGGATAAGGCAGCCATTCCCTCGAAGCCTCCACTGTGACAGTGCTAAAAGAAAGGATTTGGTCCCGATGGTTTCTAGTGTCTCTTCCCGTTTCAATACTATTTGCAATTGGCCTGTGTCACCATCTCATTGACACGAATCTGCTGCTGGGTTTCTTCAGACAGAACCAAATATCCACCCCAGGCGGGTCAGCCCAGAAGCTGGGGATCTATCACTCCATTTGTAGCTTTCTCTCTGGTCAGCGCTCCTGTCGGTTCCGTTTAATGGCCTTGGCTCAAAATACACAGCTTGTGGGGAAGGGACAGGAAATTGCACAAAACCCTCAGATGATCCTGGGTGTCTGGGGTTGGCAGAAAGGCAGAAAAGCAAGAGCTTGGCTCTTGGAGCCCGATGGGCTTGGCTCTGATCCTAGCTCCGTCCCTCACCAGCTGCAGGGCTTTGCACGGGCTTCTGAAGCTCGCTGGGTGTCTGTTTCCTTTTCTGCAGAATTTCGTTGTCTGCCTTTCTCCTGGATTATTGTGACGATCGATACCAAACAAACATACACTCTTCCACCTGTTATAATAATGAAAACTCAGTGACGATGAGCACGCTATGCATTCATAGATGCTTTTGTTTTTACATTTTAGTTTTAGGTTTATTTATTTTGAGAGAGAGAGCAAACGCATGAGCAGAGGAGAGGCGGAGACAGAGAAGGAGAGAGAGAGACTATCCCAGGTAGGCGCTGCACTGTCAGAGTAGAGCCCTATGTAGGGCTTTAACGCACAAACTGTGAGATTATGACCTGAGCTGAAATCAAGACCCAGACGCTTAGTCGACTGAGCCACCAAGCACTTGTTGATTAAAGGGATATACAATGTAGGAGAAGAAATGAACACTCCCGTTTATCGTTTGTGGGGTTTATTGTTTCAAATAGTATACTGGTTTTAGAGGCCAACCTCGCACTATTTATCAAGAGCTTTAAGATTGGCAAGTCCTTTGGGACACCTGGGTGGCTCAGTTGGTTGAGCGTCCGACTCTTGATTTCGGCTGAGGTCATGATCCCAGGGTTGTGGGATCGAGCCCCGTGTTGGGCTCCACGCCACTTAAGATTCTCTCTCTCCCCCACTCACTCTCTCTCTTTAAAAAAAAAAAATGCAAGTCTTTTAATCTGGCAATTCTAGTATTTTTTTGTAAGAAAATTATCCAAGCAAAGACTATATAAGGATATTTGGTGCCACAGTGTTTATAACAGTGAAAAAAACCAACAATACTCTAGATGCACAATAATGGGGGACTGGCTTCACCCCCAGTGGATACACGTAGCCGTGCAAATGGTGTTCTAGAAGAACATTTGGTTTTGAAAACAGGCCCCCTTGCCTGTGATGAAGGCTGGCCAGATGCTTGCTAGTTCTGTGGACTTTGGCAAGTTTACTTGAAGTTCGTAAAACATTAATTTTTCCATGTGTAAAGTTGTTATAATGATGCCAATCCCATCGGGTCAGAAAAAAACTTGACAAATGCTTAGGACAGCTGCTGGTGGGCCGCCGGGGCCCCCGAAATGGCAAGAATGAGCAATTCACATGAAAAGTTGGAAGATAGCAGGTGAAATAATGTAAGCTAAAAAACCCGTAGGATCACATTTTTGTGAGCAATAAATGCATCTCTGGGTGGAATGTATAGAAAAAGTCTGGAAAGATGCAGGCAAACCCGTTGATTGTGGTGTTTCAGAGGGGGTGCTGTGGACGGGTTTTAGGTTTCTTTTCGTTCATGTGCTTTATTCTATTTTCTGCTGTGTAATACGATCATTTCTGCAAAAGACACATTCGAATGTGTATATGTATGTGTATGTACATATACATATTACGTAATTTCTAGAGTATCTGGGAAAGAAGTTTTGTACTGTTTGGTACAATTTGATGCTTTAAAAAAAAAGAGATTACCTGATGGGCAGCTTTATTTAGTCTGATCAAGGTTTATCAGATAAGAGTCAGCTCCATCCATTTTCGATGACCTTACATTATAGTCCCATCAAGGGACTTTGGATACTAACTCATTGGGTGTGGTTAAGAATGCAGCATTGGGGTCTCCACCTGTAGTGTTCCTTGGGAGGTCTATAAGGGCAACAACAATAACTAACATTTATTGAGCACTTACTGTCTGCAGGCATATGCTAAACACTTCCCATGGGCCGTCCAGCCATAACAACCCTGTAATATGGAGCTCTTTTTACCTGTATTATATGGGCTAGGCAGTGGAACTACGGATTATCTTTTAGTTTATTTTTATTTTAGAGAGGGAGGGAGAGAGTGTGAGTGGAGGAGAGGGGCAGAGGGAGAGAGAGCGCGCGTGCGCGAGAGAATCTCAAGAGAGAATCTCACACTTAGTGTGGAGCCTGACGTGGGCCTTGATCCCATGACCCTGGGATCGTGACCCGAGCCGAAATCAAGAGTCGGATGCTCAACCAACTGAGCCACCCCGGTGCCCTTGGAACCACGGATGATCTTAACATAAGTTAAAAATATGTTTAGCATAGTATTTTCAACATAGGTTTAAAAAAAATGCCCACGCTTTCATGGCGTTTCAGCTTTCTAGGTGCTATGACCAGGAACTGCGATATTCAAATGTATTGCCTCCCAGCTAGAGAATTTTGACCAACGAGACACCTTGACGACACCCAAGGACCCTCATTAGTCAACGATATCTTGTGCAAGCTTCTTCACCAACAAAATGGCGATATTAACGGGGCTCGTTGTGAGGAGCCCATGAACTCCTGCACAAAAGGCACTTATCCTGGTGCCCGGATGGAGTAGTATCTGCAGACGATTTGTTCCGGCACCGTTACCCACCGAGCTCTATCGGCAGAACCCCTCCCAGCAGGGATCCAAGGGAGCACCCCAAGAAACCAGGGCCCTTCCTTGAGCTCTTTGTGCTATCACTTCCTAGATGTTCTGATGATATCAAACAACGAAAACGCAAACTCTGGGTGCTTGTGGTCCTTTCACGTTCCTCATTCTCAGCTGCTGTCTGCCCGTACATTTCAGAGTTACAATTGTTTTCCCCCTGCCCCGGGGATGCGTGACGGTATTATTAACTCCAGTCCCCTGGCACCGCCCGCAGTGACAGATTTTTTTCCTCCCCCAGACATTTTCGTGGGCAAATTCAACCTGCAAAAGGAAGTGTCTTGCTCTCCCAGAAAACGGAATTGTGATGGGGATGAGCCCTCACCGGACGGCAGTTCTCCAGCTACACGATCCCGTCCGTAAGGCAGGTGTGTTATTTAGGAGTTATCTAGAGATTACGCAGCCGTGTTCGACACAGTGAATCATACCTTCTGGCTCTGGGTCACACGGACGTTGCCACATGCTGTGTAAACATTAGCCTCCATCCAGTTTCCTAGTCTGCCAGTGGGAAGAATATTAAGCTTCGTAACAAGAAAATTATATGTTAAAATCCAGTGGAAATAAGTTATGGCCAAAGTGAAAGGGCAGTAGTCGCAGAAACATCCAGGACTCACAAGTATGTGGATTAATTATCCTAATGTGAATACTCCCAGTGTTTTCAGGGTTTCATTCAGTTTTTTTCCTTGTCGGATGGAAAACTTGGTGGCATTGTTTCTACTTCTTTGAGGATGGAAGCCCAGGATGGGGGTCCTTCCTGTTGTGGGGGGAACTAGTTTTCCCACTTCTCCCCAAAGAAGGTGGGTCAGGGGGGCAAAGGGTAAGAAAGACCAGCTAACGTTAACCGAGCACTTATCACATGTTAGACACTGTTCTGAGTCTGAGAACTTTAATACGTTTTATTTATTTAAAAAAAAAAAATTTTTTTTTAACGTTTATTTATTTTTGAGACAGAGAGAGACAGAGCATGAACGGGGGAGGGTCAGAGAGAGGGAGACACAGAATCTGAAACAGGCTCCAGGCTCTGAGCTGTCAGCACAGAGCCCGACGCGGGGCTCGAACTCCCGGACCGCGAGATCGTGACCTGAGCCGAAGTCGGCCGCTTAACCGACTGCGCCACCCAGGCGCCCCTGAGAACTTTAATACGTTTTAACTTGTTTGTGGTACATGCTTTTATTAGTCTGATGTCACAGATGGCAAGGGTAAGGTATAAAGGAGAATTTGCACACACGAGAGAGTCTGTGGCGGGGCCAGAATTTAAACATATGTGATCTGACTCTAAAACCTGGCTCTCAACCTGTATGATTTGTTCTGCCCCTTCAGTTGCACCCCTACCATTTTAAGCTATAATCTGCCCATCACGACTTGTGGATTCCCTGTTGGTGAATTCATCTACTCGCCAGTACTCATCGCTGTCCTGGTCCTTCTCAGACATGTGCATGCACAACAGGGGTGCCTGGGTGGCTCAGTCGGGTGTCCAGCTTTGGCTCAGGTCATGATCTCACGGTTTGTGGGTTCGAACCCCGCGTCGGGCTCCGTGCTGACAGCTCAGAGCCTGGAGCCTGCTTCACGTTCTGTGTCTCCCTCTCTCTCTCTCTGCCCCTCCCCCGCTCGTGCTCTGTCTCAAAATAAATAAATGTTAAAAAAACTAAAAAAAAAAAAAAAAAAAAGGAAAACCCCACAAGGTGGCAAAAACACGTGAGGTGTCCGAAGTGAGCGCCAGGGTCACCTCCACCTTCCTGCTCTGGATCGCCGTGAGGCAAGCAAGCGTCCTTTCCCTGGTATATTTAGTGCCATATTTTTCACATGTTTGCGTTTTTTAATTAAAAAAAATTTTTTTATTGGTGATTTTGTTGCTGGAAGTGGCTTCCAGAGGGAGTGCTGAAATGCCGTTTGGTGTTCCCAAGTGCGAGAAGGCTGTGTGTGATGTGCCTTATGGAGAAAAATACGTGAGCAGGGAGGCCCTGCGGAGCACGAGTTACGGCGCTGTCGGCTGTGAATTCAGCGTTAGTGAATCAACAATAGATATCCAATAGACTGGCTTTAAACAGAAGCACGCATAAGACGGGGCTATCTATTGATTGGTTGATGAAAATATTGTGGTCAAAGACTCACGGGAACCCGGCCTCGTATTTCCCGCACGAGCCACGGTTCAGTATTTACTGATTCAGCGTCCTTGGTGACTTTACGGACTACAACTGCTAGGAAAAATGAGAACCAACTGTATTTACATCGGTGATTTCTACACCTATCAAAACAACTAAGCTTCCATGGTGTTAAAATGTGTCATTAGAGCGAAGTCTCTCCAGCAATGTGGGAAAATGATTGCTCCACTGGAACCGTCCTGCTCCCTTGAAGAGTTGAGTGCCGTGCGAGGCTACCGTAAGCCCTTGGGACACAGTGACCAGTGAAGGAGAGCGTTCTGAGTCACTTCAGGTAGGTTGGGACAGACCAGCAAAGTGGCTCCCAGTGTAGGCATTAAACCCACACCCTGCTCCCACCCTTCCACTAATAACAAGTCCAAACTTCATAAAAATTAAATTATATGCCCAAGTCCAATGGGAATGACTCACTGGAGGAGAAACGCTGAAAACATGTCCTGCACCAGGCACGAAGGTGAATCTGCCACCTACGTAGGGCCCAAGTGTGTCTTATGATGATTATTTTGCAAACGACTTTCTCCTACTGCTTTAGGGTTGACCACTCAGAGTTGGTTCGCTTCAGTTGAAATTGCCGCCTATCATTCAAAGATTGGGATTTGCTGGTTTTTGTGGTGGCTGGCTGGCGACTGACCTTGGGACAAACCGGGGTTAATTTTCACAAAGAAATAAAGCTGCAGAACTGTGTCTTTTGAGGGCGAGGAGAAAAACTCAGACGTGAATGAGTTTCCTGCCCATATTTATGCAGATGAAGGAATTCGGGTCCTGTCTCCCACCCGGCCCCACCAGCTGGTGAAAGAGACAGCCTCAGGTCTAGACCCCATGACTCCCATTCAGAATTCTTGTCAGCACACTTTCTCCCTAGAGCGGACGGAACAAGTCCCATCTTCTTGGCAAAAAGGAAAGCTAGGGGGTCCCAGCTAGGGCGGACACTAAAACATTAAGCTGTCTTCCAGCCGTCTCTCCACTCTGCCCAGTGGTGGTCAGCTTTTAAGACACCTGAGCTCAGTTAATGCCTGAGTGGTCAAAAAGTGCACCATTCATCCGGCCAGCCACCTTCTCAACGCATACGATTAGTCCCAAATGAGGCTAAAAATTTGTGCATCAGCGCAAGTCCTGCCAAGCCGGAAGGATCTTTCAAAGCATATCTCACTGATCCTGGGTAGGTACTTACGCTACGGCCCTTGACATGATTACAGTAGGTCCATTTACTGATCACTGAGTGCCGGGTACTCTCCTAAGTACGCCACATTTCCCATCATTCAGTGCTACTGAAGGCCTATGATGGAGGCACGGTCAGCGTGCCCGATGTAAAGTTGAGGAGAGCAAAGCACAGAGCTGTGTTCATCTTGTGGCTTATGGGCGAATAAAGAGGGAAGAATGGGAGACAGGTTACCTACTGGTGTGCCAATATTTCCCTCCAGCGGCACGGTCTTCTGTGTGGTAGATGTGGGAATCTACCCAGGGAATGCAGGCCAACAGATGTGGATTAAAATTTCAGCCCCTCCAATTAACCTTCATCCAGATTCTTAACCTCCTCGATCTTTGGTTTCCCCGCTTCTAACTCGGCAATAGTAATACCTACCTAGTGAGCAAAACTGTACCATGAATGTCTCTAATTAGAAGGCTTACCTAGAGGGAAATCAAAATGGCCACTTATTTCTACGTGTGGATGAGGGAACTGGGGGCTGGCGCGGGGTTGAGCGAAGCGGGGGTGTGGGGGAAAGGTGTCTTTGGATGGCTGGGTCTACACGCGCTTCACAAAATAACCCACCCAGCTTTCTAGAGATCGAGTGCTTACGAAGTCCTTCATCCTGGAGTCAACTCTTCTGAAAGTGGCACCCTTTCTTGAGAGGCTGTTTGCTTTCCTTTGATAGACCACGGTCCGCGAATTCCTGGAATAGTTTCGCCGTAAAAGCCAAGATCCGGGACATCTACGATCCGCTCTCTGGACTGTGCCTGTGTTCACTCCCACTGGCTGGAATTTTTTCCGGGAGTTCGGACAAAGGCCATTTTGTGGCTACTCCCTCTGCCCCCTGCCCAGAACTGGCTCTCCTGGAATGTCCTAATTGCTGCTGAACAAAAGGACGCCTATGTCCCTCGCTACTCCATGGCTGTGCATTGATTCTTTATGGTGTTGGCAGCAAAACAGCCAGTGTTTCTACTCTGTGGTCATTTTGCAGCGGCCGAACACAGCACCTTGGTCTCCTAGGGAAGTGCGTGCGAGGCTGTGGTATGCAAGAAACGACCGGCTCCCTTTACGTAGCAGCCTGTGGAGGAAAACACCTTCGGCTGGTCGCAAGAGTCTATTCCAATCTATTAGAACCATTCAAACATATGAAATCCACCAGCTGGGTGTGGGCCTCAGAAGAAACGTGGTCCTACCCAGAATGGTTTTTTAAAAGCACAGGGGAACCTGGGTGGCTCAGTCGGTTGAGTGTCCGACTCTCGATTTCGGCTCAGCTCGCGATCCCAGGGTCGTGGGATGGAGCCCCGCGTCTGGCTCCCCGTTGAGCGTGGAGTCTGCGTAAGATGCTCTCTCTCCTTCCCTCTGCCCCTCTCCCCCACTCGCGTGCTCTCTCTCTCCAATAAGAAAGAAAATAAAAGAAAAAATTAAAACAAGAACAAAATGGAGGGCACGACGAAGGGGGCGGACAGAACTCCTGTGGGAAAGTTTCTTGAAGTCAGAAATCCATTAAGAGCTCGAAAAGATAAGATTGCATTCCCGTAGACAATAAGGATGAGTGAGGGTGGTTCTTGAATACGGAGGGCAACGCAGAACAGCAGGCAAGCCGCCCAGAGGACGTCGTTTTGAAAGGCTGAGATGCAGATATAGTGACGGGAGGGAGACCCATGTGTGGTCTTCAGCTAAAAACACAGGCGCAGCTAGGACTCCAGGACTTTCTTTGGGGGCAGTAACGAGGGCTGCATTCGGAAGGCCAGGCAACTGCTTCCCCCAGCTCCTACTTCCAGAAGCAATGGTTTTTGCCTGCTGGCTTGGGTAGCGAAAGTGAGCTCTTGGCACTGAGAGGGAAGGAAGCGCCCTCAGAGGCTACTGAACCCCAAGAAGGATGGAGACCCGTCCACAGCCAGAAAACCCCACCTTGCAATCACTAAGAGCAAAGCGCAGTGAAAACACACCCCATCCACAGCCAGACAGGGAGGGAATTCTCAATACAAAAGGAAGCGTAAGAGTGACCATTCCAGAAGAACAGACACCAGAAAGAGAACCACCGAGCATAACAGGGTGTGTTTGTGGGGGAAAATCATCCTCCAAGGAAATAATAAAAACAGAAAAATACTGTAAAATAAAGGTAGTTAATATCTTATAATGGGTTCATTGGATAATCACCATGAGATAAGAATAGCTGATGTGAAAAAAAGAGCCAAGTAGAAATCCTATGAGCTGGGGTGCCCTGGGTGGCCCAGTCGGTTGAGCGTCTGACTTCGGCTCAGGTCACGATCTCACGGTTTGTGAGTTCGAACCCCACGTCGGGCTCTGTGCTGACAGCTCGGAACCTGGAGCCTGCTTCCGATTCTGTGTCTCCCTCTCTCTCTGCCCCTCCCCTGCTCATGCTCTGTCTCTCTCTCAAAAATAAATAAAGATTAAAAAAAAATTTTAAACTGAAACTCTGTCCTTGTTCAACGTCAACTTCCCCTTTCCCCTTCCCTCCAGCCCCTAGAAGCCACTATTCTGTTTTCCATCTGTGTGAAGTAGACTCCTTTAGGGACTTCGTACAAGTGGACTCATACAGTATTTGTCCTTTTGTGACTGGCTTTTTTTCCCCCTTAGATAATGTCTCCATGGTTCATCCATGTTGTAGCCCGTGTCAAAATTTCCTTCTCAGGAAAGGCTGAATAATACTCCATTGTATGTATATAGCACATACGCCCTTCCACCGATGAACCCTTGGGTTGTGTCCACTTTTTGTCTATTGTGAATAACATGCCATGTTCTGGATTTTTATACAAACGATCAGAAGAAAGAATAAGACAAAAGGTAAGAGATCTGGAGACCCAAAGCTCCAAACACCAAATTCTGAGAAGGTTTGAGAAGAAGTAGAAAACCCAAAGAAACCAATAAGCATAGAAAGATCGAAAAGGCTATGAAAAATCTAGCCTTTAAAAGGATACAAGGCCCAGGTACTTTTCTGGACAAATTCTCCCAAGAAATACAGTAACGCTCCCAGAACACAGAAAACTATATAGACCTTCCCAATGCGTGCGATGATCTGAATGTTGAAACTGGAAAAGAACAGAAGGAAAAAAAAAGAGCTGGTGAAAGGTGGCAGACTAAATGTACGTGTATGTCTTTTCTCTCTCCCATCTTTCCATCCAAGACCACTCTGAAATAACATTATAGGAGGGAAAACAATGTACATGTTCATAAGGCTAAAGAGGGAAGGCAGAAGCCACCCACGGACAAGAGAGTTAAACACAGTTCTGGCAGATGGAAAACAGATGGGAGGGAGGAGCTGACTTAGGAAAGAAGAAACTTTTCGGGTGATATAAGCAGGGAATACTGAAGGAAAAAGAAAACTATTTAATTCCGTAAAGTCCCCTGAAGACCCTAGACTCAGAGGCATTAGGTACCTTGGAAAGTTGGAGGCAGGCTGGGGGCTGCAAATAGGCAAGAGGGCCATCACCTTCCTTCAGAGCAGCTGGCCTACGTCGCCTCCCTTGCTCCACACAAAAAGCTGAGCGTTTATATTCTGGAAAGATAAGACAGAAGGAGCCCTGGTCTTGGACATTTAAGGCATGATGCTCTGCTCACACAGTGTCAGCAGCTTCACAAGGGTCAGGGTTTGGGGACTCTTCCCCAGAGAAAACAGGTGCACCCGGTGAAATCTGGAGGTGTCCAGGTACGGAGGCCACCGGCTCATGGGACTTGTTCACATAGAGCTCCCGGTCGCCATCTTGGCACCTTGCTCTGAAACATAAATGGACAGTCAAGGATCACCAGTGACACAAGTGCTCAAAGCCAACACAAGAAAAGAGGAAAGAGGGGCGCCTGGGTGGCTCGGTCAGTTGAGCATTGGGCTCTTGATTTTGGCTCAGGTCGTGATCTCGCAGTTTGTGAGATCGAGCCCCGGGTCGGGCTCAGCACTGACAGCATGAAGCCTGCTTGGGATTCTCTCTCTCTACCCCCCCCCCCGCCCCTCCCCCCTCAAAATAAATAATAAAAATAACCTTTGAAAAAAGAAGAAGAGGAAGGATATTATGCTGGGAAGAGAAGGCAACTGAAAATACTGCACAGTTAATGTTTCCAAAGAGGTGGGAGATGACCACTGCATCCACACAAGAACACCTTTCTCATAAAAAAAAGAAAAGAAAAGAAAAACTGGATCGCAACGAAAGGCTCTTAGAGATGAAAAGTATCACTAAAATAAATGTGGCAGGAAACCTGGGGATAGGGTCGAGGAGGTCTTCCGACAGCGGAGAAACTAAACGGCAAAGTCATGGCAAGCAGGAGAGAAACGATAAGAACGTTAGAGGCTCGATTCAGGAGAAGCAAAATCCACCTTATACCGGTTCCGGAGGAAACAGAAAGGAGAAAATTGTCCAAGAAATAGCGTAGGAAGATTTTCTGGAACTGATGGACATGACAGCCTACATCGTGAGGGCCAGCCACGTGCCCAGCATTACGGCAGATCAAACAAGCGAATGCCGACTGCCTAAGAAATCTATCTTCATAAAATTCCAGAACAGTAGGGATGAAGAAGAGGGAAGAAGAGGGAAAACGAAAGGATGAAGAATCACAGTGGTATCACGCAAACCGGGAAGGCAGATGACAAAATCCTGAAGGAAAATTTTTTTTCAACCTGAACTTTATTACTGAGCCAACCTGTGAATGAAGAGTGAGGGGAGGATGATGCCATTTTCAGATAGACAAGGAACTGCACATTTTACTGACCGTGAACTTTCGCATAGGAAGCAATCTTTATTCCACCGAAGTGAAAGAGAAAACTAGAAATGAAAAAAAAAAAAAAAAAAAAGCCAAGGAGCCAAGAAAGAGAATATTTAATAGAGAGAGGGAGAGGGGGAAAAGAAAAGAAGGCACCTGCAAGTCTCAAGATGTCAGCTCTGTGAAGTGAAACTCACATGTGATCTGAGAAAAACATTCCACTGAGTAGGGAAATGTTCCCTGGGGTCAGGGTGCCTCAGTTTTTGGTCCAGATTCTGGCAACAGTGTGACTTTGGGCCACTCACTGAAACTCCCCGGGCTTCACCTGGGTTTCTTTGTTTGCAAAGAAATGAGACGAAACTGTATAAATTTTTAGTGTCCTTAGATTTCTAATATTCTTTGCAGAGCAAGAGGAAGAGGTCAGTGATTAACTTTTTCCAGAAGGAGAGTGCAGGTATATCTACTTTTCACTTCCTGTGGAACGAAGTGTTGGTACCAGAAAAAGATGGAAAGAAAAACAAAGCCGCTTGACGTTCCTTCTAGTTCTAAAAGCCGACTACTCCTTCGTTTGCGTGACCATCAGAGTTCAATTTGGGGTGGTCTGTGTGCGTGCAGCTATTGTGAAACTGAACTAAGCCAAGTAAAAATGCACTCAGTGTCATCTTTCTTGAGGTCTTGTGTTGGCCCGAGCCCCTTCTGATGGACCTAGTCGAGGCTGAGGCATCTCAACCAAACATACACACTATTTGTTAAATATTAGCCCATGTTTAGATCCAAGAACGTGTTCTTAAATCTTACGGTTATTTTTAACCAAACAAACATCTGAGCGGAAACACAGGTAACCCCTCCCCCCCCCCCCCCACTTTGACCCAACATCCTCAAGCTCTGGGTCATGTGATATTTTATAACACACCCTAGTCCCCGTTGACTGGTGTCACCACTTGAAATCCCATGTAAGAAGGAGTCACAGAATAATCAACGCTGTCTTCTCTGGGTTCCAGACAAGGGGATGATGGCGTGCTTTCTCCTACCATGCCCAATGGCATGCCTGATGGAATCCACCAAGATTTAAGAGCCAAGCATCCCCAGACACTGAGTAAAAATCAAGTTTTTTTTTCTGGGGCGTCAGGGTGGCTCAGTCAGTTGGGTGGCCGACTCTCGATTTCGACTCCAGTCCAATCTCATGGTTCATGAGTTCGAGCCCCACATCAGGCTCCACGTTGACCGTGCGAAGCCTGCTTGTGATTCCCTCTCTCTGCCCCTTCCATGCACTCTCTCAAAATAAATAAACAAACACCACCGCCCCCCCAAAAACCCCCATAAAATCAAGTTTCTTCTGAGAAAGCAAACAATGATAAATGTCAGAGATGTAGATTTAAATTCTAGCACCGTGACACAGTGGACTAATTGAGTTCTCTAAAATCTTGTTTTTTTCTCCTGTAAAATGGGGCTGATAACACTACCCCTTTGTACAGGGGTTTTGAATTTCAGTGACATAATACATGCGAAGCACACTGTCCTATCTGGGACACATGGAGCGCTCAACATACACTTGCTATTTTGTAGCACTTGTCGTAAGCAAATTCAAGTTTCTTAAGGTACTCGGTAAAATTTTATAGATGTGGAAATCTTGGCAATCACTGTGCAAACAATGTAGTTCTTTCATCCAGTGCCAAATCCAAGGCCGTGAAGATTTTCTACTGTGCTTTCTTCTAAGAGGCTATGGTTTCAGCTCTTTTAGGTCGATGGACCATTTTGGTTAATTTTTGTCATATGGCATGAGGGAGGTGTCCAACCTCATTCTTTTGCCGGTAGATACCCAGTTGCCCCAGGACAGTTTGTGGAAGAGACTGTTCTTTTCCCATCGGATGGTCTTGGCACCCTTGTTGAAAATCAATTGACCGGAGATCTCCGGGATTATTTCCGGACTCACAGTTCTATTTCATTGAGTGTGCCTACTCTTCCGCCAATAGCACGCTGTCTTGATTGCTGTTGCTGTGCAGTAAGTTTTGAAATCGAGAAGTGTGAGTCTTGCAGCTTTCAACTGCATTCTCCATTTGTTTTGGCTCTTCAGGGCTCCTTAGAATTCCATATGAATTTGAGGACCAGCTTTTCCATTTCTGCAAAAAAGGACATTGGAATTTTGAAGGGGATTGCATAGACTCTGTGGATCACTTTGGGTAGTGCTGCCATCTTAACAATAACCAATCCATGAACATGGTTGCTTTCTCTTTATTTAGGTCTTGTTTAATTTCTTTCAGCAATGTGTTGCCGTTTTCAACTCGCAAGTATTTCACCTCCTTGGTTCAGTTTATTCCCATGTGTTTTATGTTTGGGGATGATATTATCACTGGAATTGTTTTCCTAATTAGCTTTTCAGATTGTTCATTGCTGCTGTATAAAATCACGACTGCCTTTTGTGCATTGGTCTTGTATCCTGCAACTCTGCTGACTTCATTTGTTGCTCTAGAAGGTTTCCTTCGGAGTCTTGGGGATTTTCTCTATATAACGTCATGTCATTTGTGAACAGAGACAGTTTCACTTCTTCCTTTCCCATCTGGATGCGTTGTATCGCCTGCTTGCTCTGGTTAGAGCTTCTGGTACAATGCTAAGTAGCAGGAGTGAAAATGGGCATCCTGTCTTGTTCTTGATATTAGGAAGAAAATGTGTGTTCTGTCACCACTGAGTGTGATACTAGCTATGGGTTTTTCATAAATGCCCTTTATCGCATTGAGAAAGTTACCTTCTAGTACCAGTTTTCTCTGTGTTTTTTTTTTTTTTTTTTTTTTTTTTAATCAGTACAGGGTGTTAGATTTTGTTAAATATTTTTATGCGCCAACCGAGACGATCATGTGTTTCTTCCCCTTTGTTCCCTGAATGCAGCGTATTACCTCGACTGCTTCTTACGTGTTGAATCACCCTTGAATTTCAGGAATGAATCGCTCTTGACCGTGCTGTACAATCCTTGGAATATACTGCTGGATTTGGTTTGCTGGCATTGCGTTGAGGAGTTTTGCATCTGTATTTCTAAGGGATATTGGTCTGTAGTTTTCTTTCCTTGTGCTGTGCACGTCCATTTTACGCTATGCGGGTTTGCGTGCATGCACACACACATTTATGATTCACCAAAAATCCAAGCTGCTCCAAACACCCGAGACAACGTGTTTGCCCAAATAAGTATATTATTATGCAATATGCCAGGAAGGATAATAACCAAGAAGATGTAGTTTTCCTTAGCGTTGTTGTTTCTCGGTGGAGGTTCTCGAGAAAGATACAGGTCTCTGCAACTTACACCAAGCGGCCAACCCTCATCTACTGAACTATGTGCCATGTTGTCCAGTGCTTTGCACACTTCTGTGTACATACCCCTCGACGTGCCGTAAAACGTCGGATTCTGCAGTTCTGTCATAAAGGCAGGATCTCAGGTTCTGCATTGCTTATAAGCTCCCCCGGGACACTGTTGCTGCTGGTCTATGGGCCACACTTGGCGAGGCAAGTTCGCGGCCGTGGGTTAGGTGGGGCTGGGCCCATTCTTGCTCTGACTACTCATTACTTTGGCAACAAAACTCTCCGATCGTGAAGGCAGCCACGTTCAAACAAGAATGCTTCCAGAGGTGCTCAAGGAACACGAATGTGCGTGTATGTCCGTGCAGGAAGAGCCAAGACTTTGTTAACATGGTCAACTGGTGACGTGCACGGGATCTAAGCCATCTGTGTGTACAATTCGACTTGCTTCTTCTACCCCGTTGAAAGCAAACAGAGCCAGGCCCTGGCAACACCGTGCAACTGATGAGCTTTTCCTACAGCGTGTCCAGCTTCTGCTTTTGGTGGCCTATTTTGGAAAAATAAGGCCCCTCCCCGACGTCACGGGGCTCAGCGTCTCCTGCGGCTACTTCCTGCTCATTGCTCAACACCGGGATTGAATCTGTTACCAGTCAGTTGCATTCACTCCGATACCCACTTTTTGGTGGGAGATAACAGGCTTGACTCACGGCAATGCTGCTAAAGGGCAGGTTCGTCTGCAGGTGCTGGGGACCCTGAGCATGCGTGGGGGAGGAATACGCTGATTGGCCTTGTGGTTAGCATCTGTCCTGGCATGTCCCCTCCACATCCTTTCTCTGGTCTTTCCCCTCTGGTTCCTGCCAAATCACGAGTGGGAGCTGCCTTGCTGTTCCCCTCTCCCAAGGTCATCTTTTCTCCCATCCCAGATGTAGTTCGTGTGTCCCAGGAACTGCACGTATTGTAGCTAGCTCTGGATAACACTTTTGTCGCTCCTTTTATGCCCTGAAAAGAGTACCATAAACTTTCATATGATTTGTACCTTTTGTGGAAAGATATGATGAAAAGATATTTAACGTTTATTTTCAAAAGGAAACACTAAAAAAATTCACAATATGGGGCTTAGGTAAATTTAAAATTTGGTTTTGAAAAATTTTGTACTCTCACACCCTTCTTAAAGTTGATGTCTTAAAAAAGAAGTATATGTTTAAGAAGTTTTGAAGGACTAATTTTTATGTACTGTCAATATTGATACTTAAAAGTGAACTTGTCATATCGTTCTTTGTAACATATCCAGTTACATGCCGTAATGAATAATACCCACATCACCCATGAAAAACTTTTTTTTAATGTTTATTTATTTTTGAGAGAGACAGAGACAGAGTCCAAGGGGGGAGGGGCAGAGAGAGAGGGAGACACAGAATCTGAAGCAGGCTCCAGGCTCTGAGCTGTCAGCACAGAGCCCGATGCGGGCAGGGCTTGAACTCACAAACCGTGAGATCATGACCTGAGCCGAAGTCGGATGCTTAACTGATTGAGCCACCCAGGCACCCCGCACCATTACCCATTTAAAAATAAATGAACAAGCTTATCTCAATGGTCAGAAATTATACCTCAGTTCTTTGAGCTCATTCCCATTCCAATTCCCTCCCTAGAGAAATGCATTTTATTTGTTTATTTTTTAAAAGTTTATTTACCTATTCTGACAGAGAGAGAGAGAGAGAGAGAGAGAGAGAATCCCAAGCAAGCTCCATGCCATCAGTACAGAGCATGATGTGGGGCTCAGTCCCACGAACCATGAGATCATGACCTGAGCCGAGATCAAGAGTCAGACACTCCACTTACTGAGCCACCCAGGCACCCCTGAAAATGCATTTTAATGTGATGTGCAGTTAGGCTTGAAAATCTCCCACTGATGACCCTCTTGTACTTCTCTGCCAAAATTTGTATAGAAATCAAACAAAAATAAAATATAAACAAAGTAAAAATGTGTATATAAATGAAATTTAACAATTTGTAAATTCTTTGTAACTCCATCACGTAAGACTCCGAGCATAAAAATGTCAAACATAGATTTACTTTATTTTATTTTATTTTATTTTATTTTATTTTATTTTATTTTATTTTATTTAGTATTAAACTCCCAAAGCAACACTTTATTGGCAATGCACCTCTCGGTGAGATGGGTGGGAGATGATTTACTTATTTTACTATTAGTACACAGATCACTGTTAAACTGAGCTGAGTTTCAGTGTTATTTCTGTGCCAATGTCTCCTTTTTATTGATGCTGGTGTTGAGAAACTTTGTTCATACAAATTAGATAGGACGGGAAGGAGAATCTTTATATCAATGCTACTCAACTTATTTTATTTTATTTTTTAAGTTTTTAAAGTTTTATTTACTTATTTCAAGAGCGACAGAGAGTGAGCAGGGGAGGGGCAGAGAGAGAGAGAGAGAGAGAGAGAGAGAGGCTCTGGCAGTGCGGAGCCTGATGCTGGGCTTGAACTCACGACCCACGAGATCATGACTTGAGCAGAAACCAAGAGTTGGTCACTTAATCGACTGAGCCATGCAGGCACCCATATTTTTTAATTTTTTTGATGTTTATTTATTTTTTTAAAAAACATTTTTAACGTTTCTTTTAATTTATTTTTGAGACAAGGAGAGACAGAGCATGAACAGGGGAGGGTCAGAGAGAGGGAGACACAGAATCTGAAACAGGCTCCAGGCTCTGAGCTGTCAGCACAGAGCCCGACGCGGGGCTTGAACTCACGAACCGCGAGATCATGACCTGAGCCGAAGTCGGCCGCTTAACCGACTAAGCCACCCAGGTGCCCCTTTTTTCTTTTTTCTTTTTTAATTTTTTTTGATGTTTATTTATTTTGAGAGAGAGCAGGGGAGGGGCAGAGAGGGAGGGAGGGAGAGAGAATTCCAAGCAGGTTTCATGCTGTCAGCGTAGAGCCTGACACCGATCTCAAACCCACAAATCATGAGAACATGACTTGAGCTGAAATCAGGAGTCTGACGCTTAACCGACTGAACCACCCAGGCCCCCCTCAGGGTTACTCAATTTAAAATGTAACTCCTTCTGAGTGATATGCCCCCCCCAAACCCAAGATCATCTATCATCAAAACCTGTTTGATGAATGGACACCTGTGTAGGTCTTCCTTCAATTTTGGAGGAAACGAACTAAAAAACCGCGAGGTTGGCAAAATAACTCGTTGCCTAATTATTGGAGTGATTCACTTTCTGGACCATCGCCAAGTGCTTGGGCTGTCCCTCTGTGAGGCTCCCCAGAATGTTTTACACTTGAGGCCAACACACTGTTGAGAATAGGAAGGGTCTTGGTGGAAGGGTGAGGGGATCAGGAGGACCCCTTGAACTTGCTCCCCTCAAGGCAGATCCCTTGTAGGAATGAATACGTACTGACGCAAAGACGGGAGAGTGATGCTGTGAAACCATCTGAGGGCCGACACGCCCCTTGGAAAATGTTCCAGTGCCTCCAGTAGGCTTGCCTAACAGTCCAGAAGTCTCCACCGGGTTGCACAGAGTTTCTGTGCTGTACCCAGCAGACACTTTGGTGTTTCCTGAGAACCTCTCTCAGAGCCATGGTAGACTCACAGCGCCCCTGTCCCCTGCCATCCACCTGCTGGCTCTCTTAGACACCCCCTTCCACCCCTCCCCCCAAAAAAACAGTGCAGCACCCAATAAATTATTTAAACCTCCAGGATGTGTGTCTCAGAAACCAACGAATCTAATTTTTTCCCCTTAAGTCTAGTTATTTAAAAATAGTTGTCACCTTTCCAGAAGCCTTGGCCGTTTTCTGTAAGCACTGATGACCTCATCCAATGTTGTGGCTGACTCGCAGCCACATATAATTAAGTTCTGTCTTGCCGTGTTTCTGCTGCAAGATGATGCGAGGCTTCCCTTCCTGCTACGCTGCCGTGGGAGGAGGACGCCGGGAGAAGATACCGCCGTGTGTGTCTCACAAACCTTCCACCGTCACCCCTGTCTTGTTCTGTAAGAAGGGCCATGCGCTCTTCTGCGGGGCAAGGGGGGGCTGTCCCTTCCCCTGTGCTCCTACTCAATTTGCCTAACAACCTGTAAAGGCAGTAGCATCATCCCCCCTTCATGGATGAGGAAATCGAGTCTCAGAGAGGTTATGACTCGGTCATTGCCTTGCACCGGTGGAGGGCAAACCCAAGACTACCGGCTCGGTCTGTCTTGTTACTGAGGCTGTGTGTCCTCACCCACGCGCCCGGGGCCACCTTAGACAGAAAACACCTCCTTAGCTGCGGCGGGTACCCCGGGTGGGGGTGTGGGAAGCTGTGTTGGCAGATGACTGTGGTCTTCAGAAACGCCTAGCAGATGTGTGCCTAGAGCAGCGCTCCCCAAGGCCGGACGCGAAAGGCCCAAGGCCGTCCCAGCCGCTGAAGTTCAGCAGCGCGCTTGCGCCCCAGGTAGAGCGAGGGGAGTGGGCGGTGGGACCCACAGCGCCCATCACACTGTTCCTGGAGGAACAGCCGCTGCGGCGGTGGGGCGTCTGCAGAATTGCAGCGATGACAGACTGAGTGTCCTCGGAACACCGGGGACTTTGAAAGGTAGGGGGGACGAGGGGGAGAGGACCCTGTTTCGTGGGCAGCTATGAGTAAGACCTCTTGTCCCTGGGGGTGGGGAGGTGGCCTGAGGTTGCCTGCAGGTGATAACACAGGTCATTGTCTTTTCTCTTTGTCTTTTAATTGACAATCCACAGGTTGTTCTGAATGAAGTAGGAAGTAATACAGTGTGGAGTTTATGGTTTTCACTTTGGACTCAAATGATTTCTAAGGAAGGAGAGACTATATAGGTTTATGTGTATATATATATACACCTATATATATATATATATATATATATATATACACACACACATACATACACACCTGTATATGTATATATATATGTGTGTGTATGTATGTGTGTGTGTATATATATGTATATATATGTATATGTATATATATACATAGGTGCGTATGTACATATATGTACATATATGTGTATATGTATATAGGTGTATGCATATACATATACATACATACAGGTATATACATATAGGTGTATATGTATATATATGTGCATATATATATACACACATACGTATGTGTACTTATACACACAGAGACAGAGACAGAGAGAGATAGAGAGACAAGGGAGAACATATAGGCATATATTCCCAGCAGATACGTATAAGCAGGCTCCAGGTATTTATGTAAATGAGAAGACATTAGAATATCTTGGGGCATGGTGAAATTTGCTTTTTTTTTTTAATGTTTATTTATTTTTGAGAAAGAGAGAGAAAGAGAGAGAGACAGCATGTATGTGGGGGAGGGGCAGAGAGAGAGGGAGACACAGAATCGGAAACAGGCTCCGGGCTCTGAGCCATCAGCACAGAGCCCGACGCAGGGCTCGAACTCACAGACCGCGAGATCGTGACCCGAGCTGAAGTCGGACGCTTAACCGACTGAACCAGCCAGGCGCCTCTGCTTTTGTGTTTTTGTTTTTAATCTCGAAGATTCTTCCGCAGGGAAACTTGGAGCTGTGCTGGGTTCACCCAGAAGTACTGTGTGTGGAAGCAGAAATGAAGCTCCGAGGTGAATGCTCACAGGCCTCCGGGGTGTGGGGGAGTCATCGAAGGATGCTGGTGATGTGTCTCCCAGGCCCGGGGAGGGAGATACAAGAGAGATACAAAAATTCCTCCTCCGATCCTTAAAAACAACGACAACGACGACAACAACAACAACACGAAGTTAATTTAAATTCGAAATATAAGTAACTATTTTAAAAATCTCACTCACAGGCAGGAGAAAGGACAACTTGTTTATAATGTCGATTATGTCAGTTTAGAAATACCCATCCCAAGCAAAAGAAATCAGGAGGCAGAGTATCTCCTTTGCCTGTAGACGTCCCTTGATTGTATTTTACACCTGAAACTAACATAACCCTGTATGTTCATTATACGTCAATAAAAAAAAAATCCCTAAGATTAAAGTAAGGTATTACTGCCCAGATCCAAGTAGACTCCTTTGCAATAAAGTTTGTAGGGATTCCCAGGCCCCACCCTAGACTTACTGAATCCGATCCCCTTGGGATGAGAGCCTGAAGTCTGCATTTTAAAAGCTCTCTGGGCAATTCTGATGTGTCATGCTCTGTACTTGGGAATGTTCTAGCAGAGCAAAGATGGCTGTGCATTGTGACTCAGATGAGCTAATTATTGGCCTATGAAGAGCACTTGGTATTTTTATGAGCATTCTAGAGAAGTGTGGGGTGAGGGGGGGGGGATGATGTTGATTCCCGGGAAGCTTGAATTCTGTTTGCATTTGCTCGTGTCTGTAACATTCTGGCTTTCCATTCCAACATCTCCACACCCTACCTGGCCTGATCCCTCAAAGATCATTCAACGTCCACTTGTGAACAAAGATGTCTGCTCTGTGCTCCTGTCTCTTTTTTGGGGTCCTGGTGAGCCAGGCTAGGTCAGAAGGCCCTTTTTAATCTAGTCATAGAGCAAACATGGAGCAAGTCCCAGACGGCGTGCCTCAGTTTCCATTCTAGTCTGGTCCTGTCATCGCTGAAGGCATCCAAAGGCATCCAAAGCCCCCAGAGTCACCTCTAAGCCAAAAGGGCTCCACATTTATGGTTTATATATAGTTCCCTCCACCCTCCTGGTTGGTAGACTTTCCACTCTCTGTCTCCTCCTTAGTTTGGGAGTCTCATCTTGGTTGCTGCAAGTGACAGAACTTGCTGCAGTGACAGCCACTTCCATAGCAAGTGGCTATGGAAGTCGGAAGACGATTCAGATGCTTTTTCTACCCAAGCACGGACACTAGTCGGCCTCCTTTCAGCTTTTCAATATCTCAAACAGATTGCCTCCCATCTCCGTTAGTCAACTTATTTGGACACTGATTTGGCTTCCAGTCGCTCCTATTTAAAATCATCATGGCCTTCTGGATAATTCTCAGGAAACTCTCCCTGAAGGATTTGGCAATGAGTGGCCAGAACATCGGGGCCACCGACGAGGTGGTTTCCAGCTTGGGTTGTAGGCTCTTTGGGAAACAGAGATAGCTAACTACCTTGAATGCTGAGGGCGGCAGGAAGGAGAGGCAGGTAGAAATAAGAAATCTCATGGAAATGGGAAAATGTTTGCAAACTGGAGAGTCGCTGAGGATACGGTAGCGCCTCAATGACAGGACTGTGTTGTTCCTCCCTGGCAGTCCACATGTATGAACGTCAGCCAGAATTTCGCAACATCAAACATGCCGACTCAAATACTCTCTGCGTGACTCAAAACCAAACTTTCCAAGAGAGAGGCTCTGCCTTGATTGGGTCTGGTGCTAGGCTACCTCAGTCTTCTGGCCAGACTACAGATGGGCTACCTTTGAGCTAGGTGCCCACTTGTGGTCCAATCAGCTGTGGCCAGGGAGAGTGCTGGATGGGAGTAGAGAGCCCATCATAGGAACCATGGCCACTGTCATAGGTTGGGTTCCGTAGAAGCCGACCCTGAGGATTAGTGTGAAAGTGACTTATTCAGAAAGTGTTCCCCTGGAAAAACTAGTAGAGAAATGAGGAAGTGAGATCTAGACATCTAGACGGGAAGTCAGGAGAGGAGGGGTACAATATCTAGCCAAGTCCCCAGGAAGGTGGGTTCGGTTCAGTGCCTCAGGGGGAGCTCTGGAGATAGGGTAGGTCCCACCTCAGAGTCGTCCCAGTCAGGGCAAGGCAACTGGGACATTCATCCCCGTGAACTCATTAGTCTTGGGTAACGGTTGGCCTGAGGCACAAACTCCTAGACATTTCTAGCGTTTCTTCTGCAGGCAAGGTAGCTGCTGGCAGCCAGAAGGCAGTCCTTCTTCAGGGAGATGTAAAGCCCAGTGTTGCGAGTGACAGCGCTCTGACAGGCTGTGCTCACGAAACGGTCAAAGCATCTGACGGACTGCGGACTGTAGCACTGACATCATCTGCTACAGCCAGCTGAAGAATGTGCTAGAGAGGCTCTCTTCACCAGAGCGCTGCGGTCGTGGCTGACGCCATAAGCTGACTGAAGTCTTCCCCACATTGCCTGACTGTGACGACGACCCAACGAGCCGGGAGCTTAGGTTCGGGTCGTAAAACGTGCAGTCGTGTGTCTAGGGCCTGTGTCTACAGTATGGCACCTGCAGAAATGGCCAACCGAGGCCAACATACATCAAAGGCCGACACACAGCAGATAAGGTCACGTTCACCAGACTCTGGCTCTTTTCAGTGTAGGAAGAAAGGAGGAACTCTTTTCAACCATGTCAGCAAAGAGAAATTAACTTCCTTATTAATCACTGAGAAATACCGCTTCAAATACCTGATACAAACACAGCACGTCTGTCTATAGAGCCGGCTCCATTTTTATTTCCGCAAACTCTCCTCAGTTTGAGGAGCGGCAGTATTCTGTGTCACCTAGAAGCTAAGCTTTCAGGAGTCCCTGGCTGACTGTGCGTTCCCTCTTTTGGGGACTCTCCCCACACTGGAGCCCGCACCATCCGGGCTTTCCCGTGTCCCATCGGATGGTAATCTCTTTAGAGATACGAACAGGGACCCACTCACGGGGATACAAATATTCAACCGTTGGCTCTCGGGGTAGAGTGTATTCCTATACACACATACACACAACTTTATTGTATCCTTGAATGATATAAAGGATGTATAGCTCACAATTTACAAATGATAACGATATACGATACTCTGTGTTGTAAGTTCCGTAGAGCCAACTGATTTTCACAGAGCGCTTTCCACTGATTTTTCGCTAAACTCTTCTGTCTCTGGGCAGCCTACGGCTGCGGTTGATGAACGAGGAAGCTCCAACCTGAATGTCGGTCGGCATCTTCATTTATGTGAACAGGTAAGACAAGCACGGGGATGTGTGTTGGAACTTCACTGAACGACAAGAGTGACGTCAAAAATGGTTCTGGGGACCACGGCTGGAAGAACATCAGCCCCGTCCCCAAAGGGCTCACAGTCTCACGGGAGAGACGATATGTAAAAGCATGTGACAAGGCGACAATGACTCTGATGGAAACACAAGGAAAGAGAGCCCTGTGGGAGCCTGTCCCACTGGATCAGGAGGCCACCCCAAAATGGGACACTCGGTGAGGCACGTAGCTTCTAGAATCACAGCTCGTCACCTGCTACACAAGGGAGTAGAAGATGGTGTTTAAACTTGGTAGGGTCTATGTGTCTTCGGCTCTCCCCAGGTATTCCACTCCCCACAGGGCGTGCCCTGCAAATTCCAGGCTATGACAAAGTCTATTCGGTTGAAAAAGCTTAGATGATACACACCCCTACCTACAAATAGCTTAGTAACTAAGCAAAACACAACAGCGGCGGCTGATCTCGCCTTACTGCGGTTGTAAACGATAAAATTCTCAACGAATGCGTCCCACACTCACATGGCCCAACCAGTGCCTTGTGAAGCCCTTTTCTGTAAGTGTGAGTGCTGTGTTCTGCGCCCTCGAGTCAACGTGGATCTCCTATCCAGTTCACAGGTTGACGGTGCATCTTCCACAAGCACCCATAGTCAGCCCAGCGCTCAAGGAAAATAAAGGCAAGCCGTCGATAGGGGCGGTGCGAGTTTGAAAAAAAATGTTGCAAATCTGTGTCTCCGTCCTTCCTGAGAACGAATGGAGGGGGACGCAGGTCAAGATTTACACTACTCTGTAATTTTAGACCGCACTTCAGGACTTACGTTATCCTAGGACTTCGGCTCTCACGTTTTTTACAACGCGATGCTTCCGATTTCCCCACTAAATAGCCATTAGATGGACTAACGGAATGAAAAGAATTTAGAAAGAGCGGGCCGGTTAAAGAGACAGCCGGATATAAAGGCAATATACTCTCTTTTATTTTCCTGAGTGCAAATGTTTTTTGTTTTTACGTTTTTAACATTTAAATTCAGGTTAGTTAACATACCGCGTAGGATGGGTTTCAGGAGTAGAACCCAGGGATTCATCACTCACGTGTAACACCCAGTGCTCATCCCAACAGGTGCCCGCCTAATGCCCATCCCCCATTTAGCCCCTCCCCCACCCAACACCCCTCCAGCGGCCCTCCGTTTGTTCTCCGTACTTAAGAGTCTCTTCCGGTTTGCCTCCTTCTGTGTTTCGATTTTTCCTTCCCTTCCCCTACGTTCATCTGTTTTGTTTCTTAAATTCCACAAATGAGTGGAATCGTATATTTGTCTGTTTAATTTTCCTAAATATTCTCACTCCCACACACTCACACCCCCATACACCTCTTTCACTTCCTTACTCTCTCTCTCCCTCTCTGTGGGTCCTTCTTCCATCTTTTTTTCCATGTGCCACCCTTTGGCTTCTCCTCCCCCCCCCCCCAATCCCCCCCCCTGCACTCCTAGACAGTATACTCAGATGGGGAACTGCCTTCAAGCCTCAACTGACTTAGAACCTTTCACTGGATACACAGATAAACCAGGTATTTTTCAACTGCTTTGGAGAAGGTCTGCAATTAGCTAGACATGCACATGGATTTTTCTTTCTCTCACTGAAGCGTATTTTGGGGACACATTTAATGTTAAGCCAGTGTTGCCCAAACTGTGTTCCGTGGAACAGCTAGTGTTCTTGGAGATGGTAACAAGCGTTCTGAGTTGACCAATCGCCTCTTTAATGGTCTGGGGAACACACTTTGGGAAACACCCATCTCATGCAGTAAGACTTTTGTTTTTTCCGTGCTAAAGGGCTGAGGAAAGGAGCCCTAAGATTCCATCCCAGCCTCCAAGGGCTGCCCCTCTGGGGACGGAAGCGGCGGTCTGTGATGGGGGTCCCTGCTTACTTTCTCACTCCCGCTCATGTTTGACAAGCTTCCCACCCCGTCTCCTGCTCTGCCCTCCAGGATGAACAGAAGCTTGTCCGCGATCCCCTCGTGATCTTTGACTTTGAAAGGATCTCACAAAGCAGCCGTGGCCCGGCACTAGCTTTCTAAGCCCGTTCTCTTGTGGTTCCGTTGGCCTTTGTGCTGATAAGCAAGCATCTTCTGCAAAGACTCTGATCCCAGAACCTTGAGGAGGTTGTGTTTAAGCTCTCTTGGACCAGCCATTGAATCCTGATCTGTGGGCCACTCGCCCTCCCTTCTAGATGGTGTCAAAGTTATTCAGACTGCCTTATTAAAGGTGTTATCCTATAAAAGATGGCTTTAAAGCCTCCGAACAGGGGACCTTCGCCCCCGTGCCTGCCTTACCTGTTGTTACAGAAAGCGACTCCCCAGGTCTTCAGCAGGTATTGATGTGTGCTGGGCTGCAGTACCTTCCTCACAGGGGTGTGTTGATGAGTTGAAGGTCAATGTAGCATTTACCGAGTCTATGGCCCGCAGGCCAGAATTCTGAGAATTAATACAAAATGCACACTATTCGTGAGACAAGGTAGTTTCAAAAAAAGGTAGCTCGGGGTAAAATGTGTGTTAGGCAAGAAAGAGAAAGAGTCACTGGTAAGGAACATAGGAGGACAGGAGAGGGTTGGGGGAGCCCTGGTGCCCTGGTGGGGTCTGGGGGCCCAGACTCGTCCTGTCTAGTTCTGTGGCTGGGCTGATGAGCAGCTTTTGATCATTGGATGCCGTCTGTGGTTTTCCTACTCGGGGATAATATTCTGGGTTTGTATCCATGGTCAGACCTGCTGTGTTGCTTTAGTGGAGACACTGGCGGAGGAACAGATTTTCTAGTTCAGTTCACGTGAGTTGGCCTCTAATCAACCTGGAAAACAGACAGATTCACGTCTCTGAAGGGGCAGAGCTGAGGTCCCTAACCTTTAGTCACCTCACTAAGGTCTGCCGAGGGCCAGCCTGATGATGCCTTACCCCGGCAGCAAGTCCCCTGGTGTCACCCTTTGGTGGGATGGCACGCGGGGATTCCCAGACCAACCAAGAATGTTTAACCGGGGGCTTTTTTTTTTTTTTTTTTTTTCCTTTAGCGTTAACAGTAACTCCCTGGCCTCACTGTTCACCCATTAAGACGGTTGCCTTGTAGAAAAGAGCTCCTTGAAGTCTGACAGATCTGAGTTTTAGTGGGACTTCTGCCACTTACTGTTTGGGGGGCCTTGCCTATGTCAGATAACTTCTCCAGGCCTGAAGTTTTTGTGTGTGTGTAAAACGTAAATTCCTACCGCATGGTTGGAAGGAAGTTGCACGGGTGAATAGTGATATATGGAAGACAGGTGACCCAGTGCCTGGGTGAAATAGGGCAGGCTACTGTTTACGGAAATATTTGCGAGAGGGAGAGAGAGAGAGAGAGAGCCCAAATCTTTTCCTTAGAGTGAGGAAGGAGGGGAGGATCACTAGATAATGCCACCAAGGGAGAAGGCTCTGCTAGACAGAGGACAGGTGCGAATGTGGAGTCCTGCCCGTATCCTGCACGTAGAACGGGCCACCAAGTCCCCTGCAGCTGAAGAGTTCCGATTCAGGTGCCGCAGGAAAGGCGGGGGAATCACCTTGGCCTCTCCGTTGAGTGGCGCTTCACCCGGTCACCCCCGGGACCCAGCAGGTCTCCCAGGGAGCCGTGGTTACTAGGCGCGAGAGCGTCCATGGCAACCACCAGCCACAGGGTTCCTCCCGCGCCCGCCGCCCGCCCCTCCTCCTACGGGCCAATCAGCTCCCGGAGAGCCGGCAGGGGCGGCCGTTGAGTGGTCCGCGGGCGCTGACGTCACAGGTGGGCAAGGCGGGGCCAGGGCCGGACCGGTAGGGGTCCCAGCCCTCAAAGGCAGGACTGCGCGCCGACAGGTGAGTGGTCTCCCTGGCTCCTGAGTGCCGCTGGGACGACCCCTCCAGGGTCCCCTTCCCCAGTGAGGCCCCAACGTCTGACCTCAGAATTGGGGGTGAAGTGGAAACCCTGGAATTCCTCTCCCCCACCTGCACCTCCCTGCTCCCACCCCTCAAAATAGAAACCGTCCAAACCCACTGGTACCCACTACCCAACCCCTACCCGGTGCCTTTGCAACTTACCTTTCCCATGCTCTGCAAGGATTGAGGAGTTATTTCTAAATAAGGAACCAGCAAAGGGGCGTCCGACCCCCCCCCCCCCCCCCCCCCCCCCGCCCCTGTGCTCCCTCGTGTGATTTCTCAGTGCTGTGCGGTTCCACTGTCGCGCTGTGTCCTGCTTCATTAGCCGGGTTTCTAAGTGCCACCAAGGGGAGGGCCCTACAAACACCTGGCCGCTCAGAGAGGGTTCCTGAGGTTCCCATCGAGGCAGGTGTTCTCCCGCGGCCTGTGGCCATTTGTGTTCCTGCTCTGACCATGAAGCTCTTGTATTTTGACCGTTTAGACCAAGTCCCTTTATGTTTCCCCCCTGGATGCTTATAATGATGCAGGTAAGCATTTTAGAAATGGGTTAAAATTAGTTGTCTGGTCACTGTGAAAAAAGGCAAGCAAATTGTTTCACTACTAGGCAAAGTGTTTTGGGTTTCTGATAAAAATATTCTGCTGTTTCCTTTTTCTTTTTATTTATTTATGTTTAAATGTTTATTTTGAGAGAGAGAGAGCATGAGCAGGGGAGGGGCAGAGAGAGAGAGACGGAGAGAGAGAGAGAATCCCAAGCAGGCTCTGTGCTGTCACTGCAGAGCCCGATGTGGGGCTCGATCCCAAGAACGGTGAAATCATGACCTGAGCCGAAAGCAAGAGTCGGACTCTTAAGCGACCCAGCCACTCAGGCGCCCCAACTCTTTTCTTTTTAAAATGAAATATTTTCCGCAGTAAGTAGAACATTCAAGCATCCGTGCATCCATCATGAGGCCTCCCTCCTATGTACCCCCTTGGGAATCGCGTCCCCTCTTTTCCTTTCCTGTCTGGTTTCCACTGCTCCCAAATGCTGAGGTCAGAGGTTGGGGCCTCACTGGGGAAGGGGACCCTGGAGGGGTCGTCCCAGCAGACGTACCTACCAGAATTTAGTGTTTACTTATACTCTGTGTATTTTTATACCTTTACTACTTATGTATTTGTCCAAAAATGAACGTATGGTGTTATTTTTCAAGTTTATATAATGGTGTCATGCTTTACATGCTCTAGGTCATGCATTTTAACTGCCCTGTGATAATGCTTTATGAACTTCCTACTGATGATGTGTGCATACTCCTGTTGATAGACTTTTCGACCGTTTGCTTTTAAAAATTGTTAGAAACATATTCTTGTACATTCTAATTGTGTACACACTCAACTTTCTCTAGGTATATATCAAAAAGTTGAATTGCTGAATCATAGGGAAGGTGCCTTTTCTTTTCTTTTTTCTTTTTCTTAAAGTATATTTTTATTTATGTTGAGAGAGAGAGAGAGAGAGACAGGGAGTGAGTGGGGGAAGGGCAGAGAGAGAGAGAGAGGGAGACAGAATCCCAAGCAGGCTCCACAGTGCAGAGCCTGATATACAGCTTGAACTCACCAACTGTGAGATCATGACCTGAGCTGAAATCAAGAGTTGGACCCTTTAACTGGCTGAGCCACCCAGGCCCCAGGGGAAAGCGCTTTGTCAACTTTACCAGAGACTGCCCCATAGCTCTCCAGTGTATCCTCACGTATATTTCCACTCTCGGTGACGGGAGTGCCTTATTCAACATTTTTTTTTTTTTTTTTGGAAGAAAGATTATTTCGCTTTTCCTGCCTTCTTTAACATCTGCTTAAAAAGAAACTGCTTTAATGCTGAAATCTGATACAATTTGTTTAAAATTCTGCTGCTCATTAATGTATTGGGGGCAGTGTTTTCTTTCTGTTCCAGTTTGAAACTGGCAGTCATGAGATGGCTATGACCAAGGGGGCTAAGGGGGACTGTATGTGATTATTTCAAGCCTATCTTGGTCACTGATCTGAGGCAGAGTGTGAAGCAAGTCATGTACTCCCACTCTACTTGTCATATCTTCTGCAGAAGATGATCTACAGGTTTTTATACCTTAAAATATTTATGAGTTTAAAGTCTTCCCTAAATATGCTAATAAAATATGTTTATCCAACCGAAGGTCATCTTTTGGATTGTCAGTGGAGCCTCCCAGTACTTAACAATCTTTGTGTGATTGATTGTATTTTTGGCATGTTAATATTTATAGAAGACAATTATAGCATTTTTTTCCCCAGTAGGTAAATAACTATTGCCTCCACATTAAATAAATATAGTCAAACACTGTATTTGACTTCATTTCTTAAAATGTTTTTCGGTCATGCCTAAAAGTATAATTAAAAAAAAAAACAATCGCATAATTTAGGGTCTGAATTTTTCCACAGCTATTTTCGGTCATTTTTCCAAAGAATTTGCTCGGTTTACTTGCAAATAGGAGACATTTATAGCATCAGCTGATTATCTTAGTATATGCTGCACGAGCCCTGTTAAGATGTGCCTGAGTTAGAATTTAGAGATTTAAATGTTGTCAAAGGCACATCATCAAAGTAAGCTATAGGCTTTTTAAAAACTGAGGTATTATTCCCTCCTTAAAAGTTTGGTAGAATTCATCAACAAATCCATCTAGGTATGAGGTTTCCTTTGAGGAAAGATTTTAAACTATAGATGGAGTTCCTTTAACTACCAGAGGGCTATTCAGGTGATCAGTTTCCTCTTTAGTCAGTTTTGGTTGTTTGTATGTTTAAAGAATTTTGTTCATTTCATCTCTGTTGCCAAATTCCTTGGCATAAAGTTGTCAGTAACATTGCTTTATTAATGGTCTAATGTGGGCAGGGTGTATGGCAATGCCTCTTTTTCATTCTTGATGTTGGTAATTTTTCATCCCTTTTTATCCTGATCAGTCTGGTGAGAGGTTTATCCATTTTATTGTTAGAATTTCACTGCTTTTGTTTTTCTGTTTGTCTGGTTTCTAGTTCATTGATTGTTCTCTTCTTATTATTTCTTTCCTTCTACTTTGGCTTTACTTTGCTTCCATCCTCCCCACCCCACTATTAAGAATAAAGTGGAGAGCACTGATTTTAGCTAATTCTTATTTTCTAGAATAATCACTGAAAAATCACTAAACACTGTTTAAGCTGAATCTCACAATTTTGACGTGCTCTGTTTTTATTCTCATTCAGTTCAAAATATTTTCTAGTTCCCCATGTGATTTCTTCACTGGCCTAGAGGATAAGTAGAAGTGTGTTAATTTCCTACGATTTGAGAAATTTCCAAATATCTTTCTATTATGGATTTCTAATTTAGTTTGATATGGTCAGAGAACATATTCTGTATCATCTCAGTATTTTATGTTTATTGAGAACTTGTTCAATGGTCAGTATATGGTCTACCTTGGTGAATATTCTGTGCTGTTGGAAATAGTATGTAATCTGCTGTTTAAAGATATTTTTTCTTTCAGTTTTATTGAGCCAAATTGAAATAAATATAGCACTATATAAGTTTAAGGTATACAGCATAATGTCTTAACTTACATGTGTTGTGAAATGATTACCACAATATTTGGTTAATATCTATCATCTCATATAGGTACAAAGAATCTGCTGCTTTGAATGGTGTGTTCTATAGAGGCAAATTATGTCCAGTTAGTTATATGGTCCAAATAACTTATTTATCAACCAATTTTCTATTTTTTCTAACAATTACTAACAGTTGAGTGTTGAAATATCTGACCATAGCTGTGGATCTATTTCTCATTTTAGTTCTGCCAGTTTTTGCTTTATGTGTTTAAAATTTTATTGATGGTTACATAGACATTGAAGATTGTTACATCTCTTTGATTAATACTTGTCTCCTTATTTCTCTCTTTATTTGTGATAATATCTACTGTTCTGAAGTCTGCTTGGTTTGTTATTAATATAGCCACTTCAGAATTCTTTTGATTTGTGTTTACATTGCATCTTTTTCTATACTTTTATTTTTAACTTATCTGTGTTTTATATTTAAAGTGGTTTTTTTTTGAGAAAGCATATAGTTCAATATTGCT
Organism: Panthera onca; assembly: GCF_046562875.1. Classification (NCBI taxonomy): domain Eukaryota; kingdom Metazoa; phylum Chordata; class Mammalia; order Carnivora; family Felidae; genus Panthera; species Panthera onca. The sequence goes on along the minus strand of NC_138352.1, from coordinate 25,200,862 downwards.
TGATAAAAACCAGCTTAAGAATCTGTGCCTTTTAATTTGATTGTTTAAACTATTTATTGTGAATATAATTATCAGTGTGGTGGGGTTTTTTGCTTACTATCTTGCTATTTGTTTTCTCTTTGTCTTATTTTTGTCTCTTTTCTCTTGGATTAATTATGCATCTTTTTAAGTCTTCCATTTCCCCCCTATCCTATTAGCTGATTAGTTTTAACTCTGTTCTATTTCTTTCTTAGAGAGTGTTCCAGGTCAGGACCCCTTTATACTCAAATAACCTTATGGTGAGGACCTCAAAGAGCTTTAGTTTATGTGGATCGCACCTATTTATATTTACTATATTAGAAATTAAATTGAAAAGTTAAAAATATGATTTTTAAAAAACATAAGTATACAACTCATTATAGAGTAATGTAAATAATATGTTTTATTAAAAAGCTATGTTTCTGGAACAAAGATCATCTGGTGAGAAGAGTAGCATTGTTTTACATTTTTGGCAAAGTTCTTTGATCTCTGTCTTAGAAGCTGGGTTCTCCTGTCTACTGTATTCAGTCTGTTGTGATATCACATATCACATCACTTCTGGAAAACTCCATTGTAAATCTTGTGAGAGAATGAGAGTGAGAAAAGAAAACAGCACCTGAGTATTTACTATGAAAACAATTTTGACCTTGTCATCCCTGAGAAAGTTTCAAGCAAGTCTGTGGGTTCTTGGGTCATATCTTGGGAACTGATGCTCTAAATTTTACAATCTGTATCTTAAACTTATTGAAGTACATGTTTAAATAACATTATTCCATTTTAGCTATGACCCTTGCAGTAAGACATTTCCATTTCAGCTCTCCATCATGTGTGCTATTATGACCATATAATTTATTTCTATTTTTGCTACAAACCCCACAGTAATTTTTTGTTATTTCACTTTACACAACCGTCTTTTAAAGAAATTTAAAAGTTACGAAAGGATATCTTTTATATTAGCACACATACTTACCATTTCCGATACTTAATTTCTTTGTGTAGATCCAAGTCTCTATCTGGTATCATTTCCTTTTGCCTGAGGAATTTCTTTTAACAGTTCTTTCAGTGCAGTTCTGCTGATGATCAATGCCCTTGGCTTTTGTTTTCATGAAAAAATTTTACCCCACCTTCATCTTTGAAGGATGCTTCCACTGGATATACAGTTGTAGGCCTACACTTTCTCCCAGCCACTTAAAGATGTTGTTCGATCGTCTTCTGGCTTGCATAGTTTTTGACAAGAATTTTGCACTAATTCTTACCTTTGTTCATGTCTTTGTGGTGTGTCTTTTTGCTCTGATTCAAATTTTTCTCTTTATCGTTGATTTTCAGCAATTTGATTATGATGATCTTTGAGGTGAGGGTGGGTGTGGCGATGATGATGGTAGTGTTGTGTGTGCATCTGTGTGCATGTGTATAGGGTGTGTTTACCCTCTTGGAGTGTTTAGAGCTTCTTGGACCTGGGAATTTATAGTTTTCATCAAATTTGGAAAATATACAGCCATTATTTCTTCAAATATTTTTCTGTCTCCCCTTTCAATATGACATTCCCAAGTACATGGTTTAGTCTAACACTTGATGATATGCCTAGGTTCCCGAAGATTCTCTCTGTCTCTCTCTCTCTTTTAAGTTAAAAAAGCCTGTACTTTGGTTTGATTAGATTTGAACTCACTGACTAGACTATGTCTAATTTGCTGTTAATCCCATCTAGTGGAATTATTCAAGTATATACTGTATGAGAACATATTTTATGTTTTATTCCTAAAGTTACATTTGGTTCTTTTAAAAATCCTCCACGTCTCTCTTCATTACGTTCTTGTTTTCCTTTAACTACTTCCATGTTGTTTCCTTGTTCTACCACATCTTTCCTGTTGACTGATTTTTTTTTTTCCTAATCATATGTCACATTTTTCTGCTACTTGGCATGTTTGGTAATTTTGATTCAATGCTGGACATTGTTAGGTTACATACATGAATGTCTTGATGTCATCAGGCCATCAAATTACTTGCAGATTAATTTGATCCCTTTGAGGCCTCTTTTTAAGCTTTGCTAGAATGACTCTTCAGTACTTTCATTCCAGAGATGGGTCAGCCTCGTCTCTAACGTGTGACTCCTCTGGGTCTCCATGGAATGCTCCAGATTATCATCAACAACTCTCCACGCTGATTGGTCTGAGTTCAAAATGTCTCTCCACCCTCTGTGATCTCTAGAAATTGTTCAGTAACAACCCTGGCATCCTTCTTTGCCAAAGTTGGTGGAGCATCCCTTGATGTATGTACAGCCTGGTGCTCAGCAAAAACTCAAGCGGATGCCTACATAGACTTAGGGAGCTTGACTTATTCTGGAATCCTGCTTCACACCTTCCAGCTGTGTCAGCTTCTCAAAGTTCTGATCTCCTCCTCAACTCACACATGTTGACAGGCTCTGATCCGTTTTCATCTGTTTTTCCCATAATCTGGAAGTTGCCTCCAGGCAGAATGCCAGGACAATCAGAAGGCTTGCCTTATTTGTTTCTCTTCTCTCAGGAATCAGAGTCTCATGCTGCTTATTGTCCAGTGTCTGAAAACAGGTGTTTCATATATTTGGTCTAGTTTTTTAGATGTAAGAGCCTAAGTCTAGTCTTTATTACTCTATCATAGTTGGAGGCGAAAGTCTATTTTGAATTTTTAAATATCGCTTAGGCCACGACACTCTCAGTTTCTTTGACCAATAATGATTCGAAATAGAAGATGTTGCCATGCTGTTGTCTTTTGGTTGGTCCTCCTGAATGACTTTTGAGATGGCTGACTGGAGCTAGAACTTCTGTTGTGTGACTGTATAGAACATTGTGTATCATGTAGAATATTGTGTCTCCGTGTGAAACTTACTGCCACCCACGAGGAGCTCTACATCTGTGAACATTAAACAACTGAGCTTTATGCATCAGATTCCAGATTTTTAAATTACGTCCCGTCCCTAATTTAAAAATATAGCACTGGAAACTTTTGTAAACTGTATTGAATTTCTCCATCCGTACGTCTCCTCTGGGTTATGAACCTCAGCATTTCAAAAATCACCACTCAGAGTAGATGACTCATGGTTTGACAAACATGGGTTTAGATGCCTCAGGACCTCAACATAATAGGTGCTGGGCAAACATATGTGGTAATTCTACTCTTGGAATTCCTCGGTTGAAGGACCAAGGGAGTCGCTAGCTTTTATTGTCAAGAATTAAGAAAATCCAAGTAAGAGGGGTCCAGTGCCTGCTTGAAGCTTCTTGCTGAAGGAAAGATGACAAGATTATGTCTAGATTTGACTGGAGAAGAGTTTAGAACTGAAAGTAGCCATGGGGACCCGAAGGGCTCGAGTAGCTCTGAATTTGCTCTTCCAAAAAACAGCGTTTAGCTTTCAAACGGAGGTGAAGAGAGGTGACTGATTATTAAGGTTTCTTTTTCACCGTCATGCTTCTAGGCTTGGCCAGTACAAGGTGTTTGGGCACTGAGGGAGGGAAGAATTGGGAAAAAGTCAGGAAGGTAGGGTTGTGTGGGCCACCACCACTGGCAGTGGGCAGCTGTTTCACCACATGTGGAACGAGTGCATTTTGATTTGACCACAATTCTACAAATAGATAATTTTGTGGTTTGGGGGCCAAAGGCTTCAAGACATAGCTATTGAAATAATCATCGAATATTTTTTTTTTTTTCCCAAGACGGGTATGGAATTGGATCTGATTTATTTTTCCTTTTCAGTAAATGGGTCCATAGACACTGACCCCCAAGTAGAATGACATTTAGATGCTGGAAAGTATGTCACAGACTACGGCATCTTGCCTTTCTGGACTAATAACGATCAAAAGTTCCAAACAATAGACTACTTTTCAAGGGGTAAGCAGGAGGAAGTGGAGCTCTATGTTCTAAGAGGGAGAGAAGTCAGAAACATATATTTTTAAAAATGTGTGCTCTAAATGATACATAAAATGATTAAGGTAATTCAATATTTGTATTTAAAAAGCTCTGTTCAGCATCGGGCTCTGGGCTGATGGCTCAGAGCCTGGAACCTGCTTCCGATTCTGTGTCTCCCTCTCTCTCTGCCCCTCCCCCGTTCATGCTCTGTCTCTCTCTGTCTCAAAAATAAATAAATGTTAAAAAAAAATTTTTAAAAAAGGGGCGCCTGGGTGGCTCAGTCGGTTAAGCGTCTGACTTCAGCTCAGGTCACTATCTCATGGTCCGTGAGTTCGAGCCCCGCATCGGGCTCTGGGCTGATGGCTCAGAGCCTGGAGCCTGCTTCAGATTCTGTGTCTCCCTCTCTCTCTGCCCCTCCCCTGTTCATGCTCTGTCTCTCTCTGTCTCAAAAATAAATAAACGTTAAAAAAAAATTTAAAAAGCTCTGTTCGTATGTACAAATGGGATATAAGTAGATGCAGGTTTAAAGTAGCTTTAAAAACGATGCAGATGGTGGGGCGCCTGGGTGGCTTGGTCAGTTAAGCATCCGACTTCGGCTCAGGTCATGATCTCACCAGCTGTGAGTTCGAGCCCCGCGTCGGGCTCCGTGCTGACAGCTCGGAGCCTGGAGCCTGCTTCTGATTCTCTGTTTCCTTCTCTGTCTCTGCCCCTCCCCTGCTCACGCGCTCTCTCTCTCTCAAAAATAAACATTAAAAAAAATGATACATACGTTGGCATATGAATAGGAAAAATCTGGAAAGAAACAACAATTAATGAACCATTCAATGTCTACTTGGGGGGATGGATGGATATTTATCTTTTACTTTATATACTCTTTTGTATTGGTAGTTGAAAAAGCTAACATTTATCGAACATTGAATTTGTGCCCAGAACTGTGCTAAGCAATCCAAATACTTACCATTGTCTTTCTTGGGCTTCACAATTGCCCTAGAATGTCTATACTGGAGGTGCCTTGAGGTGGCAAGTTGCCAGGAAAAGGGAGCTAGGCACCTGCCTTGAGCTGTGTTTGCAAACCAAGCACACGGTTGTTACCCAAACCGTGTGCTCATTTAGGATCGCTTGGTGTGAGGGGTTCTGCCAGGCAACCCGTTTTTATTAACACCTCTCCTAACAGTCCAGAGAATTAAGCGCTATTATTATTGCCAATTTAGAGATGAGGAAATTGAGGCACAGAGAGTTTAAGTAACTTGCCCAGTGCCTCACAGCTAGTAAATAGCAGACCCAAGATTTGAATCCCTGTCTGTTAAAATGCGTATTTCAGGCTCTTCATGTAGATTTGTTACAAGATAATAAATTTAAATCATAATTAAAAAAAAGTCAGCAACTCAGATGGCTCATCTAAAAACTGTGAATTTAGCGTATTCTAGAAACAGAGATGGGAAAAAATCCTTTTGGAGCATATTATCGCCGGTAAAGGTGGCTGTCGAATTAGAACAGACACCTAATATGTTAGGGAGCACTGCTACTAAAACTAAGTCAAATGTGGCTTTTAGTTTTTAAATTTTCACCAAAGATGAGTTTATGTGACTGTCTATTTTTATGTTACCCCCCCCCCCCTTTAAACAGAGAGATTTACAAACAGTGTCTGAGCATCATGGAGCCTCTAGGTTCCACGTTAACAGCAACTTACGCCCATCCCAAACCAACACCGACCAATTTTCTACCAGCCGTCAGTACTCTGGCATCCAGCTACAGGGACCGCTTCCCCCACAACAATGTAACCCATTCCTTGAGCCTTCCTTGGAGACCAAGCACGTACTACAAAGTAGCCTCCAACTCACCAACCTTGGGCCCGTACTGCACCAGATCTCAGAAGGTGTGCGACAATACCATGCTCCCCTTTGTTTCCAACCGGACCACTCTCTTCACAAGGTATACTCCTGATGACTGGTATAGGTCCAATCTAACCAACTATCTCGAATCCGACACTTCCCGACATAATTCCGAGAGGCTAAGGGTAGATACGTCTCGCCTGATTCAAGACAAGTATCAACACACAAGAAAAACTCAGGCAGACTCGACGCAAAATTTGGGAGAACGAGTCAATGACATAGGATTTTGGAAATCTGAGATCACTCATGAGTTGGATGCAATGATTGGAGAGACAAATGCACTCACTGATGTTAAGAAAAAATTGGAGAGGGCCTTGATGGAGACAGAAGCCCCTCTTCAGGTAAATATAAGACCTTTTGATGAAAAAACACTACGCATTTGTATGATTGTAACCCACTGGTTGAATTACTGAGGTTATTGCCTATTGAATTATGTTTCCCTTCACCTGTAGAAGCCAACCTCCTATCAATGCATCTGTAATTAATTTCACCATTGGTAAAACCGTTACGAGTTTCATACAGAACAACTATTTAAATAGAAAGAATTCTGAATGCAAAGCAAAGGAGGCTAATTAGAAACTTTTTTTTTTTAATTTTTGAGGGAGAGAGAGTGAACGTGAGCAGGGGAGGGGCAGACAGAGGGAGACAGAGAATCCCAAGCAGGCTCTACACCATCAGTGCAGAGCCCTACTCAAGACTCAAACTCACGAACCATGAGATCATGACCTGAGCCGAAATCAAGAGTCGGTGCGTAACCGACTGAGCCACCCAGGCGCCCTGAGGGACATTCTTAAGACACACAACGTTTTATGGTGAGAATGCCATCTTCCCATCTATTAAATAGGCTGCTTGGTCATTGCTGTACCATTATTTGAGGAAAAAAAGTACCGTTCTTTTAATCTGTCTCGTGAAAGGCCTCCCTTGCGTATGCTGATTCCTTTTGAGGGCACAGTGAAACGTTCAAGACCATCTTAGGAGATAGAATGAGTTTGACTGAATAGAGAAATGGGCCTGAGGTCAAGCCAGTTCTGGTGATCGTGGGGGCAGCATTTTAATTTGTTGCTGGCCTCTGGTTACCTCTCACCCCCGAATGTGTGATGGGAGGGCCCCCCTCCAAGCTCATTCTATGCCCCCCCCCAACCATTGAAAGAAGACATTCTGTATTTGAAGATGCGTAAGTTACAGAAATTATTTCTGGAGGTGTATATATACTGATGAAGCTAACACCATTTTTCTTCACGCTTGTATGACTCATTTCCCACGTGATGAGCATTTGCAGGAGGTCTTTGTTATGACATCTGTGGCAGAAGGGTTTAGAGAATTAAGGAGCCAGAAGTCTAGTGGGTTGAAGAATTTGTTGGAGACCTCTGCACATTGTTACTTCTTATCTTGCCCCCCCCCCTCCCCGGTACCCCCACCAAACACAAGTACGCACAAACACGCACAACCACCAGAAATCCCAAGAAAGAGTGACGGTGCACGAACGATGTCCTTTTAAATTTACTTGTCATGAAATGTTTTTTGAAGATCGGAAGCCCTTCCATACTTTCTTCACGCTCTGGCTCATTTTGAGGATTCCTGGTCTGTTCTGCATCCCACCTGACCTTCAGAGTATCCTTGAAGTGACAGCCACTTATGCTTGAATTTCCAGAGCACATTCAGTTTCTTCCTTTCAGTAGTAATCCTTTCAGTGAGATGGGCCTAATTTGAATATTTTTTTTAATACAATTTTTGTCCGGATGTTCCTGTGTGCTAGAACGTTTACTATCAGCACAGTGTGAGAAGGTCTTGATTAAGATTAATGTTTGCTGGGCGTCCGACTTGGGCTCACGTCATGATCTCACAGTTCATGGGTTTGAGCCCCATGTCGGGCTCTGTGCTGACAGCTCAGAGCCTGGAGCCTGCCTCAGATTCTGTGTCTCCCTGTCTCTCTGCCCCTCCCCTGCTCATGCTCTCTGTCCCTCTCTCAAAAATAAAAAAAAACATTAAGAAAAATTTAAGATTAGAGTTAGTCACATGAACAGGTACATCTCAGAAGGGAAAACACAGATGATCAACTAATATGAGCAAAAAAGTTGGGGCGCCTGGGTGGCTCAGTTGGTTGAGCATCCGACTTCGGCTCAGGTCATGATCTCACAGTCCGTGAGTTCGAGCCCCGCGTCAGGCTCTGTGCTGACAGCTCAGAGCCTGGAGCCTGCTTCTCATTCTGTGTCTCCCTCTCTCTCTGCCCCTCCCCTGCTCATGCTGTCTCTCTCTTTGTCCCAAAAATAAATAAAACATTAAAAAAAAAAGTTAAAATTCAGGGATAAAAATGAAAATTAAATCAATGATGTATCCATCTTTGGCCTATCATATCTGCAACAATGAAAACTGATGACATCTAGAGTTGGCCAAAGTACGGGAGATCGATACCTTTCTATGTGGCTGGTAAGATTAGTAGAGTCCTAATAGACTGTGGGTTAGTAGAAACTTACGAAAAGCAGGTTAGTGATACACATTAGAGTAATCAGCGTTCCTCTCAACCCCTTAATCCATCTTCTAGTAAATGTGACTTTTCCTATTAAAAAATATGCATTCACTGAAAGATTTTGTTCAGTGACACTATGTCCAGATTACAGTATACATGCTATTATATTTTATGCTTAAAAGATTAAGATTATACAGTTGTTCCATGTCAAGAAATAGTCTTTGGAAAAGAGTATTTTAACATTTACATAATGTTCTTTCATACATAATTTATTGTTAGCAATCCAAGCTATTTTCCACTGGAGTCATTAACCTACTTTGTCTCGAAGAATATTTTATGACCGGAGCCTACCATTTAATGTCAATCCTAAAAAACATACTCTAAAATTGTAAGGGCATTATAACCTTCTTTAAAAAATTGTTTTTAAACTTTTATTCAGTTTTCAGAGACAGAGAGAGACAGACTGTGAACGGGGGAGGGGCAGAAAGAGAGGGAGACAGAATCCGAAGCAGGCTCCAGGCTCTGAGCTGTCAGCTCAGAGCCCGATGCGGGGCTCGAACTCACAAATGATGAGATTGTGACCTGAGCCGAAGTCGGACGCTTAACCGACAGAGCCACCCAGGTGCTCCATAACCTTTCTTTTTTAAAATTAAAAACAACAAACAAAACAGGGATAGGAATATAGCTAGATCATTTTCTACTTTTCTATATTTTTTCTCTTTAATGGACAAGGCACGTTATTTTCGTAATTAGGAAACAATAAATGGAATTTGAAAAATAATCATTAAGATTTTTGGCTACACAAATATTTTGGCGTCTTTAAAGGTAATAATTTGTTTCTTCCTCACCCTCAGTCGAAAATATGTGGAAATAATATCTTGAAAACTATGTTTCAGGTTGTCGAACTATTTCTGTAGAAGAATTAATGCTAAGTAGTTTTCTCAGATGCTAATTTGTGGGAATCACGTAAATGTCATGTGCTTTATTTTGTCAACTTTCCAAGTTAGAGTTTTTTTTCACACTGATGTGAAGAGCTAACTCTATCTCTTAACTAGCAGTAGGGAGTTTCTTAGTTGTCACGGTGGGTCTCATACTAGATTTCCAAGAAAATGGCTTGAAAAATTGGTATTGGGAGTATCCATTGACTTGTTTTAGAAATAGGTCCTTAGAGCTGCTGGTCACTGATTTTAGTCAGTTTGGATTAGTGCTTTCTGTTCTTTGTGTATCTGTAGGTAGCCCGAGAATGTCTATTTCATCGAGAGAAGAGAATGGGAATTGATCTAGTTCATGACGATGTGGAAATCCAACTACTGACTGTAAATATGGGGGAAATGCACCAGTAAGGAGAAATGTAGTTGTAAACATGTCCTTAATGTATAGAAACAAACAAAAAATGATATTACATGAAGCCATTTATAAGTAAGAAGTTATAGTATCCAAATGTATATAGCATTTACAAAAGACACCTTTTTTTTTGGTTATACATGTAATAGATGTTTATTATATGTTCATTATATGTTCAATAGATGTAAGAGAGTTTGAAAGATACAGTATAGGATAAAGAAAGATAAAAAATCATCTGAAGTTCAGCTGGACAGAAATCACCTTTAATTTTGGAGAATTTCAGTTCATCCAGAGAATTTCAGAGAATTTCTTTTTGTTAGTCGTACTTAGACACCACCCAACTTAAAGACACACAAACAGGTCTTCAAGATGCGAATGATACTGTGTACACAATTTGAATTGTGGTGGGTTGTTTTTCTGGATAAATGCTCAATGATGTTTATTCTTAGATATGGTTGTAGGGAAGGCACCACCGTTCTTTTTAAAGACTTAATTTTTTAAGAGCAGTTTGAGGTTCACAGCAAAATTGAGGGCAAGGCATAGAGATATCTCAATTAGCTCCTGTCCCCATCCGGGCACAGCCTTCGCCCATTACTAGCACCCCCCCCCCCCCCCCAGAGTGGTACCTTTGTTACAATTGACAAACCTACACTGGTCCATCATTAACATCCAAAGTCCAGTTTTACCCTTAGGGTTCACTCTTGGTGGTGTAGATTCCGTGGGTTTGGACAAAGGTATCATAACATATCCATCACTGATGTATATGGTATTTTCACTTCCCTAAGACTCCTGTGTGCTCTGCCTAGTTATCCTTCCCTTCCCAATGTGCTTTATTTAATTAAGAATTCTATTGGGGTCATTTTCCCATAGCATTAGATATACATGAAGGTGTGATTTTAAGGGTTGCATTGGGTTCCACAATGTCAAGGTGCTATCATTAAAAAAAAAAAAATGAGTCCTCTCTTTTTCAATAGTGAAGCTGTCACCCTTTCTCACTCCCCCCCCCCTTTTTTTGCTATTTTAATAACACTGCAGTGTACAAAAATATTATTATTGATAACTGTATTTTTTCTGATTATTTCCTTAGAACACATTTCAAGAGACGTAATCGATGTGTTAAAAGGCATATGCATTTGGGAAGTTTTGATATATAACCAAATTGCCATCTAGAAGCTGAGATATATATATATATATGAGTATATATATATATACATAGATATATATATATATATGAGTATATATATATATATACATATATATATATTCCAAACCTTATATATATATTTCAATATATATATTCATATATATATAATATATATATTCTAAACCTTATATATATTTCAATATATATATTCATATATATATATAATATATATATATTCCAAACCTTCCACCAATTAAATGTGATTTAGTTCTGAGTTCTTCGGCCTTCACTTCCCAGACTTACCCCCAGAAGATCTCTGCCATTCCTTTAGATGTCAGCCACGATGTGCCTCGAGCCCTCCCTCATCTTTTTTTTTTTTTTGGCCAGATTCTCTATTATGCCTTAGTCCTGTGTCCCTAAGTCCCAGAAAGGTATTTCTGTTGGGGTTATAACCCTGTCACCCCTCCCCCACCTCTTTTTTTGGTTCCTATTTATGAAGCTCAAAAGTGTACTTTTCTTCTACCCTGATGCCTCCAGCCTTTCCCTTCCTAGTTTCGGCACCACAGTTCTCCAGGCACGGTGCCATCGCTTGACCGTCTTCACCCTTGGTAGTCAGTCTGTAGCTCCTGTAAATTATTCCTCTGATTTGATTCCCAGCCCTCTCCTTCCCATTCCGTTCTCCCTACTGGTCCTCCTTCCTAGCTGGTTTATGCAGAATCCCCAAATATCTTCCCTTCGCTCGGATCCATACTACCCATGATCACCAGAGGTTCTGTCCACTAAAAATCTCTTCCCGGACTCCCGAATCTCTAGGACCTTCCATTGTCTGGCTCTTACACCTTCTCCCTCTCATTTCCTACTCTGACCTGTTGAATTTCTGCCTCAGCCAATCGGTTCACTATCCCCGAACCAGCTTGGCTGGGTCCCACCGGTTGGCCTGTCCGTGACTGGTCCTTGGTAAAAGACGAATCCTTGGTAAGAAGGGCAATTGGACTAGCTAACAGCCTGGCCATCAGTAATTGTATCCTCGCAAGTTATCAGGGTTCCTTTTAACATTGTATTAAATTATTTTTAGTGATCTCTTGCCGTGAAGGGTCATAAGCAGAAGACTGTCCCTGGCTCTTCTGCTTTTCTTCACTGCCCGATTCTCTGAAAGAAATATGAGTGGAAATAAGAAACTCAGGGAAATTTGGCCACTACAGAGAGGCCACACAATCTACTTTGTAAAAGCCACAGACCCCAACTGCTGCACACGAGTGATCAGGAATAGAGTATCCTGAATATATAGTAGAGTTACAAGTCCCTTCCCAGTTCGAGAACGATAATGTTGTCTAGACCAGTAGCAGAGGCTGCTTTATATCCAGATAACGAAATCTGCAGCTAGAACAATGGTTCATCAGTTGAGGGGTACCTTGGTCATTGCCATTCGAGTAACGAGGGCACCCATATCTTACTCCAAGTGGTAATATTAGCATATCTTCTCTTTTTACCAGCACGACTCTACCTTTTTAGAATAATTAAATAAGCACCGGCAAAGACAAGAAATAGTCTTAAAAGGTCTGCTTTTCGCGAAGGCGGGTGCCTCGACATATTTTCTTGTGAATTCTGTTGACTCTGACTCACGTTCAGTGACAGCCATCAAATTCTTCCAGAATGGCTTCTCTTGGGGAACCGATCAGGGTACCGTCTTTTTGGTCCTCCCAGGCCAGGCTAACTCCTTGACCTAGTTAAGGCCAAATGAACCTTTGAGTACCTATTAATATATAAACTAACACTGGGGACAGTTCCAAAGGTCTTTGGTTTTAGGCATTCTCTATTCCGTGAACCCTTCTCCAACCCCCACCCTGCTGGCCACCCTCTCTCTTTCTCCTTATGCCCCCTCCCCTGCTTGTGTGCTGTCTTCTCTGTCTAAGGGGAAAAAAATGGCCGCCCAGGTGGCTCAGTCGGCTGAACGTCTGACTTTGGCTCAGGTCACGATCTCACGGTTCGTGAGTTCGAACCCCACGTCGGGCTCTGTGCTGACAGCTTGGAGCCTGGAGCCTGGAGCCTGCTTCGGATTCTGGCTCTCCCTCTCTCTCTGCCCTTCCCCTACTTGCCCATTCTCTCCCTCTCTCTCTCTTTCGGTCAAAAATAAATAAACATTAAAAAAAGAATGAGAAGACTATATAGTTGAGTAGTAACTGATACTGGAGTGAAGAAGGCCTTTATAGTCAAATTAATGAAGGCAGATACCAAAAGGGGATATTTAATAGATTTGACATTATAGAAATCACAACTGTCTATGTGTCGAAACCACTACGCGAAAATACAAAGGCAAGGGACAAACTAGTTAAAAATATACATATATTTTAATACTATATGTATTTATGTATACAGTTATGACTTCTGTGATGGGAAAGGATTGCATTTTAAATATATAAATTAATAAGAAAAAAAGCCCCAGAAAAAGTGGAGACACAGGTGGTTCACAAAAGAAGAAAGCCGAACGATGAGCAAACATGAGTCAAACTATTAATTTCATCACGTTTGCTGTTTGGGGGAGGGGTCCTGTCGCCCCGGGAACAATGGAGAAGATCTGGTGGTGACCACATAACAGGTGAGGTAATGAGGTATACCCTCACTTGTGGTTATACAGGGGCACGGCTTCTGTGAAGGGCAGTTGGGCTGTATTTGTCAAAACCTCGACAAAAGGCATACCCTTTGGTGGTGTCCAAATATTGACTAAGGGTGTTCATCACGGTATTGTTTAATGTCATGGGGAAACGTTCAAGGTTCAAGTGAAAAGGCAGGCCACAAATAAGTGTGTCTAGTGTGATCATTCTGTGCTTGAAGTAGTGGCAGCAATGACCATGGGCGCTTTTGAAATGTCTTCTCTCTCTCTTCTTTTTTTTTTAATGTTTTTTTTTTAAATTTATTTCCGAGACAGAGAGAGACAGAGCCTGAGTGGGGGAGGGGCAGAGAGAGAGAGAGGGAGAGAGAGAGACTCAGAATCCGAAGCAGGCTCCGGGCTCTGAGCCATCAGCACAGAGCCCAACGTGGGGCTTGAACTCACAAACCGTGAGATCATGACCTGAGCCGAAGTCGGGTGCTTAACAGACTGAGCCACCCAGGCACCCTTGAAATGTCTTCTTGCTGCTGTCTTGGGTTTCTGGGTTTTCTTATGTGAACACGATCTTCAGAGGGAAGCGAGAAATGTTTATTTAAAACATCTGTGATACAACACATGCTATGTAATAGTGCATGTATCCTGGCGGCATCTGAATGCCATGCGCGTGGACAAGGAGAGAGGCTACAAAGGTGTTTGTAGGAGTGTGAGAGCTGAACTGCAAGGGCACAGGCAGGGCCGAGGGAGGGCTGGCCTCCTGGTGTGGAGGTCAAGTTTCCATTTGGACCAAAGAGCTGGGTCTGTTGGAGGTTACATGCCCCGCCAGAGGGAAGTCCCTTATTGGCTGTTCCTCTGTCTCCCCAGTTTATCGTCTCTGAAGAATAGTTATAAAAGAAGCCTGCGTTAAATTCACCAGAATGTCTGTATTTACATACCGTTTGATTGTTTTGATTAAGGACCAGAGATAAAAATAAAGAAAAATGCGACAGTTTGATCCCCGTCCCGACTAGTTCCTTCATGTAATTTTCCGGTAGCCCCAGAAAAGGGAAACTCTCATTCTCATGTTTAGATTGCAGCATCATGAGGGGATGTCGGTAATTAAGTGGATGTAAAAACTGTTCTCTTGTTTTTATTTGACGCTTTCTTTTTTTTTCCCCCCAGGAACCAAGTTGCCCTTTATTGATGTGTTGTCACGTTGTTGGATGTTGTACCTGATGATGAAAAACGTTAATGTGTTTTGTTTTTTAATCACATAGGAGGTTGACATTATTCTGTGCTGTGAAGAAAGGATGAAGCTTCATTTGGATAAGGCCATCGCTCAACTTGCGTAAGTTGTAACTCTATATACAACGTAAAATCACGTCTCCAAACTGTGCTATTGTGCCTCCTGTTTAAATTTCTCTTAGCGTCTTATGTAAGGATTTGTTGTAGATGGATACACATACACACACGTGCATGCGCACCTATACATTTTAATTTTATTTATTTTATTTTTAAAAAGTTTTATTTTTTTTACATTTTTAAAAAATTTTTTTAATTTAATTTTTTTAAATTTCCATTCAAGTTAGTTAGCATCTAGTGCAACAATGATTTCAGTAGATTCCTTAGTGCCCCTGACCCATCTAGCCTCTCCCCGCTCCTACACCCCCTCCTGTAACCCTCTGTTCTCCATAGTTATGAGTCTCTTCTGTTTTGTCCCCCTCCTTGTTTTTATATTCTTTTTGTTTTCCTTCCCTTATATTCATCTGTTTTGTCTCTTAAAGTCCTCATATGAGTGAAGTCATGTGAGTTTTGTCTTTCTCTGACTGACTCATTTCACTTAGCATAATACCCTTCAGTTCCATCCATGTAGTTGCAAATGGCAAGATTTCATTCTTTTTGATTGCCGAGTAATACTCCATTGTGTATATATACCAACCACATTCTTTATCCATTCACCCATCCATGGACGTGTGGGCTCTTTCCATACTTTGCCTGTTGTTGATAGTGCTGCTGTAAACATGGGGGTGCATGTGTCCCTTCAAAACAGCACATCTGTGTCCCTTGGATAAACACCTAGCAGTGCAATTGCTGGGACGTAGGGTAGTTCTATTTTTAGTTTTTTGAGGAAACTTTATACTGTTTTCCAGAGTGGCTGCACCAGCTCACATTCCCATATACATTTTTATTTGGAGGTTGAAATGAGGTTTTTTAAATTTCTATTTATTTTTGAGAGAAAGAGAGAGAGAGAGAGAGAGAGAGAGAGAGAGAGAGTGTGCACACCAGTGGGGGAAGGGCTTCAGACTTGGAATTGTCAGTGCAGAGCCCTAGTCAGGGCTTGAACTCAGACTGTGAGATCATGACCTGGGCCGGAACTGACTGAGCCACCCACGTGCCCTGGAGTGCTTGCTTTAAGTTCATAGTTAAAGAAATCATTTTAAGATGCTAAAGAAAGGATTTCTGCCCTAATTTGGAGACATGGCTAAGATTTCTTTCAACTCAGGCTTTCATTCTTTGATGAGAGAGTGACTGGTATATATTCAGCCCAACAGTTGGAGAAGTAATGAATTGTGGTTCACTTTAATGGTGATTTCCACAAATCCTTAAAGACCCAGACTTCCCTGATCTCCCACGGTCCCTGGCACATGCTCCCCAGTGCTCTGGTCGTGCTGTTACAGCACTGACTGCTTCCTATTGCATTACAATTGTTTGCCCATCCTACTCTCTACCAGAATACAAATTCCTCTTTTCTTGGCAATAGCAGATAGGAGGTATTTACTACTTATGGTGGGGGTTGGGACAAGGGAGAATAATAATCAAAGGAAGGTCTTAAGCAATGATAAACAGCTGTCAGCATAGAAAACACATTGGTTGAGCCTCTTCCCTAACATGACTAGAAAAATTAATGTTCGTCTGGTTATGGGTCATGGAAAGCAGCATCGAATATGTCATCCAAAGGAGAGGCTGCTTCTGCTTATATTAATGTTATCAAGGATAATGTGGGATAGCCTACAGGGTATACCTAAGTGTTATAGAGGTATCCATAGTGTCTGTATTGTTTGCTCACTGTGCCCATCAGGATTGATGCTCTGAAGTTTGGCGAGATTTAGATGGCTGAGATCTCTCTCTCTCTCTCTCTCTCTCTGTCTGATTGGAAAGGCTCTTTAGTACAGAAATGCTGAGGAGAGGTAGAAGATTAGTTAAGGATGACTGACTGTACATGGTTTGGTTGACCATATACAGTTTTCCTGAGCTGTAACCACAAGGCAGTGCAGTTCTGATATTACTTCTTGGCTTCTGTTCCCTGGGAATCACAGAACCACAGTTTAGCATGGTTCACAGAATCGTGTCTGTTCTCTCTTCTCCAGGTCCAGTTCCCAATCCTGTTTTCTTTATAACCTAAAACCTTGCAGCTCATCTTCCATGTTCTTCAAGCTTCTTGCCCAGATTGTTCTACTGTGGAACAGCCACATCTTCCTATCAGTCTCATTTATAAATTGTCTCATTCCCAGCCATTCCTGGCCCTGTTCAGGCCTTTGCAGAAAGTTGTGTCTCCACACGTGCACTCGTTTGGAACCTTTGTTAGCGATGCTTTAAAGACCGTGGCTTTCATTTCATACGCAGTGGGCAGAATGTCTACCTCATTTCCTGGGTGGGTTTCTCCAGGATTTGTGGGGTTGCCTACATGGTCTTTGGGCTTGGTCCAGGAAAGGCGATGTGAGGAGAGTTTTGCAACTTTATTTGCTTTGGAACACACAACAAAGGCCTCAATTTGGATCTCAGTTGAAAATGGAATGTCATTAGGCAGCAATATGGCAGCCAGGATTTTTCCCATCTTGGGTTATAAGATAGGTTGATGGGATGCTGCTTCTAACACCTTCCTAAGGGAGTTTCTGAGGTCAGGTCAGAGGAAGTCCAGGGCATGTCAGCCCAAGAGAGGAAGGCTATGGGGCATCTTGGTCCCAGACCACAAGTCAGAAAGGCCTTAATCTTAGAGTTTCAACAGAAGAACCCGAAGCAGGAGACTGAACGCAGAAATAGCAAGGGGAGGCAACTCTCCCATCTTTCAACTTTTGCATGTGTTTTAGAGTTCCCAAGATTGTTTTAGGATTCACAAAATGCAGACTACTGGCATGTTGCTACCCTCATTTCCATTTTACGGAAAAGGAATCGGCTCTGATAGGTCAGTTGACTTACCTAAAGGTACAGGCAGCTGGGATTAGTCTAGTCAGTTCAACACAGGCTCTACCAAATGGCTTCCATATGCCAAGACCGTTCTGTGTGCCAGGAATACCGAAATGATGAAGACCATCCAGTTGTCCTGCGTTTTCAAATACTATCTAGATGCCAATGATCCCCCAATTTTTATTTCCATCCCAGACCTCTCTCCCAAGTTCCAACAAGCTCCTTGGTAGCTCCACTTGGATGTCTAATGGACGCTTGAGCTCAATGTATTGGCTGAACTTCCGTTTTCTCCCCAGCCTACTCACCCACAGCCTCACCCATCTCTGTTGATGGAATTCTGCTATTCCAATTACTCAATGTCACCTCCTTATTCTCCATTGATGTTTAAGCTTCTAGGAGAGATTGGCTCTCTCTTTAAAACACTCAGAATCCGAACGCTTGTCACCTCCTTCACCACTACCCCGTTGGTCAAAGCCACTACTATCCTTCTCCTGCGTAACTTAACTGTACCCATCTGCTAATGGGTCTGCCTGTCCCCTGCTGTCTGTTCTCAACCCAGCACCAAATGATCCTTTAAAATTGTACACCAGCAGTCTCTCCCTTCACTCAGGACAAAACTTGACTCCTTCCAACACCCAGCAAGGTCCTGCCTGATCTATTTCTTCCTCCTGCAAGTCTTTGCTCAAACACTGCCTCCTTAAGGAGTCTTACTCTGACCATCTTACTTAAATAATCACTCACACTCTTGTTTCCCTTTCCCTGCTTTGTTTTCTGCCTTGTTCTGCTAACGAACCACACGATTTCCTTATTCCTTAGGGGTATTGCCTGTCTCCTCCTGCTAGAATGTCAGCTTCTTTAGAGAAGAGATGTTTGCCTTGTCCATGGATGCATTCGGGCTTGGAGAACAATGCCTGACATGTAGTGGACACTCAGGCATTTGTTGAATCGACTGCTGCCTGAGTAAAGATGTGGCTCACCCGTCACCCATGCCCACCCCACGGGCCTATCTCTCTGGTGGTGAACCGCTGGGTCTCTTCTCTGTTTGGCAGAGCAGGAAGCACCATGCATCTGAGAGTCTCTTCCTTCCCAGAAGGGTGGCTGCTGGAGCATATGAGCCTGGGGGCCACCAATTCCTGATCTGCTTTCAAGCACTCTCTCCCCTGCCCCAGAGCTGAATTTTGACTCTTGGTTTCTATCTCCTGGCAAACTTCTTCAGCCTCCCGTGAGCACAAACTGAAGTCACTTTTAGATGGAGGGAAGCTGGCTTTAAATGTCTCAAAACTTCTCACAGAGTGAGACTCAAAGAATGGGGGGATTAGGATATAGAAGAGGGAAAAGAAGAAGGAAAGAGAGGCCCAGGTGTGGACAGATTACTTTAAACCAGTATCCTTCCTGGAACAGGGCTTGTGTGAGGAAGATGGGCCCCAGCCTCAGGGCTTCAAACCTTCTGTTTGTCTGCACCTCTTCTCTCCCAAGCCCCACCACACACCATGGGAGGGGCAGCGTGGGCAGGGTTCTAATTACTCGCATGTATGGACACCTTCGGGGAGGGTGCCTGTTAATTGGGAAGCTGGACATTGTGGGCGAGAGGAGAGACCCAGAACTCAGTGGTGGATGGGTCCCTGCACAGAAGGGTATTTACTCTTCCTCATATCAAATTGTTGCCTAAACCTGAAGTTCCGTTTCCCCCACTCGGTGTTAACAGAGCTAACAGAGCTTCCCAGCACGAGCTGGAGAAGGACCTGAGTGACAAACAGGCAGCTTACCGAATCGACGATAAATGCCACCATCTACGTAACACGTCGGATGGTGTCAGCTACTTTCGCGGAGTGGAGAGGGTCGATGCGACGTAAGTTGGGCACGAAGCACTTCTAGGATTTTGACGTCATTTGATTCGTTCTCTCTCCCTTCAAAATGATGCAGGTTAGAAGTGGAAAACATGGGAAGAGAAAAGATCCTCCCTGCTTTGGATGGATCTTCAGTAAGCGTGCATATTTCTCCGTCAGGCCTTGACTCTTGCATCCTGTATTATTTTGTAAAAGAATATTTGTTGTTTACACTTATTGTGGTGAGCACTGAGTAATGTATAGAATCATCAAATCACTGTGTTGTACACCTGAAACTATTAGGACGTTGTAATCCACTCTACTTCAACAATATATATATTTAAAAGCTCAAAAAAAGAATATTTGTTTATAGTTCTTTTTTTTAATTAATTAATTAATTTATTTTTTATTTGTTTATAGTTCTACCTGTGAAAATAACAGCTACTTGAAGCAGAAACTGTGGGATAAAAAAACAGCTTCCTGTTTTATCATCACTGCTTGTTGCTTAAAAAAAATTTTTTTTTAACGTTTACTTATTTTGAGAGACAGAGACAGAGTGCAAGTGGGGGAAGGGTAGAGAGAGCGGGAGACACAGAATCTGAAGCAGGCTCCAGGCTCCGAGCTGTCAGCCCAGAGCCCAACTTGGGGCTTGAACCCACAAACTGTGAGGTCACGACCGGAGCCGAAGTCGGACGCTTACCCAACTGAGACACCCAGGCGCCCCATCACTGCTTGTTGCTTTAAATGTTGAACATTAAACTTGTTCCATCAGTGGTTTCCATGCCAGGCCCCTGGATGCAGTCTTGGGTTCATGGTCTTTTTCCAATCCTTCCCTTAAAAAAAAAAAAAAAACCCAACTTGATTGAAGTGAAATTCACCTACACTGAAATACATTTGGTGTACATTTGGGTGGGTTTTGACCAATTTCTATGCCTGTATCACCATGACCACAGTTGAAATGAAGCATATTTTCCTTGCCTTGGGGCACCTGGCTGGCTCAATTGGGTAAGCATCTGACTCTTGATTTCGATTCAGGTCATGATCTCACAGTTCGTGAGCTTGAGCCCGCATCGGGGAATCCTGCTGGGGATTCTCTGTCTGTCCCTCTCTCTCTGCCCCTCCCCCCATGAATAAATAAACATTAAAACACGTTTAAAACATGCTCACCACAACATTATCATTCTCTTCACTCTTTGCTATTCCAGTAAAGGGTTATTACTATATTACTGTTTTCGTTAGTACTTCCTTGATTACTCCTGAGGTTGGATGTTTCTTCATATGTTTAGTGGGCCAGTGAGACACATTTCTTATGACTCAACACGCTGATACCCTTCATCAATCCCCCCAGGCCTCCCGACTGGACTTAGTGTATGCTTTGGATTTACAGAAACATTAGCAGGAAAATAAGGAACAATTAAGAAAAGTGTCGACAAGCTTTGCTCTGATGTTTATATTTTAGGCAATAAAACCAGGATTCATTGCTATGGGGTTCTGTCTTTCACAAAATGAATGATTTCCTGCAGACCATCTAGGCCGATTCATCCTTGTCACCCACGTATGATTCTACTTTTTTTTTTTTTTCCCTCCAGGGTCTCAGTGCCCAAGTCCTGGGCCAAATTTACGGATGACAATGTTCTCCATTCCCAAAGTACGCGAGCGGCCTCTTCCAAGCTAAGGGACGACATTCACAACCTGTTGGTTGTGACTGCCAACGAGATGTGGAATCAGTTCAACAAAGTGAACTTGTCTTTCACCAATCGTATTGCTGAGACTGCAGATGCTAAAAATAAGATTCAGATTCACTTAGCGAAGGTAAATCAAGCGCCCGTGGTACCCCTTGGCTGACCCGGATAGATGGGGCAGGGGGCTCTGAGATCACAAATCTCTCACCGCTGCCGCCGAGATGCCGTAAGACGCATGACCTCCTGGCCATCCAGACTGAGAAAAATTAAAGCCGGTACAAAGCACGCCGTTTATTTTAGCCACGTAGCCAGGTGTCAAAATGAAATCGGAATCCACTTGTGTTTGGAATACAAAGAATGCACTGTGCATGGAAAGGTTCCTAGTAGTTAATAGAAACAAAAATATTATGGTTAAAGTTTAATGGATCGCTGGATGTAACTAGGAAGCAAATGTATTATTAGAACATATGGCAGGGATGTTTTCTGTTCAATTATTTCAGGCCCTTTTTCTGGCATACAAAACCCAAACCAGGAAACGATTAGGTGGTTCAAAGTGTTTCTGATATTGAACTTCTTAAAGTGCTCTAAGCATAAACGTTTTACGATGACAATAAAATGAAGGATTTCAGCAGAAGTTGAGTGTTTCAAGATAAACAAGGAGCTCTTTCTTTCGCGTCTCTCTTGGAGCCGTTATGATTTCTGTGGATTATGCTGCGTATGGGTTTTCATTTCTTATTTTAAGAACCTGACGCATTCAGCCATGTTGCTGGAAGGTGATATTATCCCCCTGGGGGCACCAGGCTCTCCTGGATGGCAGCAGTTGAAGTCCCCTTCTCCTGGTGTCTTCTTTGGGCAGGAGATCTGTTGAGCCGGGCAGCGCGCTACAGAAGAGAGAAGTAAGATAGTCCGTCGTGTCCCCAGGAAGCTTGTATTTGTGAAGCTTCCCAGCGACACACGGGAAGCTCATGAACAATCAGTAACGATAGAAAGTTATAAACCGCGGTCGCCAGATACTTAATACAGAAAGTGTCACCGGGGTCTGGGGAAGGAAGGGAACATTCAGGCGGAGTGACGTCTCCAGCAAAGCCTCAGGAGGTGGCCGGTCAGAGGCGGAGGTCAGGTCTGTAAACGGATGGCGTGTGTCCTGGGAAGAGAAACTTGCCAAGGCGGGCTGGAGCCACACAGTAGGAGACATCAGTGGGAAGGTGTCCACGGGGCAGTCCGAAGCTATTCCAAAGGCCTCTAGAAGGCTCGCGTGATCGGAGTCCCTTTGTTCAACGAACCTGTATTTACTTCTGCATTAGTTGGCTAAGGCTGTCGTAACAAAGCACGACAGACCGGGTGGCTTACACACCACAAATCAATTTTCTCACAATTCTGGAAGCTGCAAGTCCCAAGATTGAAGAGTCAGCAGGGTAGGGTTGGTCTCTTCTGAGGTCTCTCTCCTTGGCTTACAGATGGCCATCTTCTCCCTATGTGTCCCATGCTCTTCCCTCTGTGCCTGCTCGTGTCCTAATCTCTGCTTATGAGGACACCAGTCGTACTGGACTAGGACCTACCCTCATGACCTCATTAAAAAAAAATTTTTTTTTAATTATTTTTGAGAGAAAGAGAAAAGGCACATGAGCGGGGAAGGGGCGGGGGGGGGGGGGCGTGGAGAGAGGATCCGACGTGAGGCTCGAACCCACAAACTGTGAGATGGTGACCTGAGCAGAAGTCAGATGCGTAACCGACTGAGCCCCCAGGCGCCCCCCCTCCCCCCAATGACCTCTTTTTAACATAATTGCCTCTCTGAGAGGCGCTTTCTTCAAATACAATCACATTCCGAGACACTGGGGTTAGGATTTGGACACAGGAACTTTTGGGGGGCTGTGGAAGAGAATAGCATTCAGCCCCTAGCCCCTACCAGCTGCATTCGAAGTACTATGCTGGGCACTTTGGGGGGTAAACACACATGGGCAACACACTGGTCCTGCCATCTTGTATCTTAGAGAGACTCAGAGGTTGGGTGACCCTGGGATGTGTCTCCAGGCCACAGGAAGGTGGCCGAGGAAGGGGAGAGTGGTGGGCTGATGGGGAGAATTGGGAGTGCAGAGGTCAAGGTTGTGGCAGAAGGCGGAATTGTCAGGGTCTAGGAGAAGAGACCAGGGAGGGATCCAGGGTGATGCAGTTTCGGGGCGGGGGGAACCCTCTTTACGAAAAGAGAAAAGTCAGGACCCCCAAACTGCCAGTGCCCCTCTCACGCAAGTGAGACACCCAGAAACTTGAACTTGATTAGCTTCAAGGCAAATCGTCCACCAGCAGGAAAACGCCTCTATGAGGCTAGTAAGAAGACAAAGAGGCAGGACGTCCTGATTGAGGAGGGAAGTAAGGGCCACTCACACCTCCCGCCTTAGGCACACACGTGTGCTGCTAAATATTTAACAACAGGTGATCCAGCGGTTGTGGGTGGGAAGGAAGCTCCAATTTGCAGTCTTTGCTCATCTCTATCGTGTAAATACTCTCCCCACCTGGCAGGTGGCACCTGGCCCTGGGAAGAGATGCCCACAGTCAGCTCTCCGGAGATTCCCAAGGGATGGGGCTGGGAGGGATCAAGGAGCTCAGAGAAACCCCCTCCCCACGGGAGGGCAAGGGGCCCTCTCCTCAAATGCAAGAAGCCTCAGGCATTTGCTCCTCTCCCTACAGACCCTGCAGGAGATCTTCCAGACTGAGATGACCATAGAATCCATCAAGAAGGCCATCAAGGACAAGTCCGCCTTCCTGAAGGTGGCTCAGACCAGACTGGACGAGCGCACCAGGAGACCCAACATAGAGCTCTGCCGGGACATGGCTCAGCTACGGTGAGGCGGGAGAGCGCCCCTGGCAGGAGGGCCAGGCTGGGGGGGACGCGCCTGGGGGGCAACCCACCAGCCCGACGGTGGCTCTGTGGTCTTCATGAAGGCGCTTCCTGCTTTCACACTGGTCAGATCGCGGAGCACAGTGATGCTGATTCTGTAGGAGCCTCCTTCAAAAGTGTTCGTAATTATTCACGATGGGCACGACGTTGCAATTGAGGAGAATGAATGATAATTCTGGGGGTGGGTAGTGGTGACGGAGGCCCCACAGTTTGAAAGTATTTAATGCCACTGAACTGTATGCTTATAAACAGTTGAGATGGGGGCGCCTGGGTGGCTCAGTGGGTTCAGCATCTGACTTCGGCTCAGGTCATGATCTCCCAGTCCGTGCGTTCGAGCCCTGCATCGGGCTCTGTGCTGATGTCTCAGAGCCCGGAGCCCGCTTCGGATTCTGTGTCTCCCTCTGTCTCTGCCTCTCCCCTGCTCATGCTATGTCTCTCTCTCTCTCTCTCTCTCTCTCTGTCAAAAATAAACTTAAAAAAAATTTTATAGTAAATAAATGGTAAATTTTTTGCATGTACAATCCACCACAAAAAAATAAAAAAGGAAATGATACCAATACTATATGCAAAAAAAAGAAATGATAATAAACACTGAGGCTCATTCATTGGGGCCAGTGGGGCGTCCGGGTTCCTCTGCACTCTCCTGGGGTCTGGGGTTTCCAGAACACCTCTCTTATAAGTACCTCTCTTGTAAGTGTTGTTTCCTGTGTGTATTTCAGCGCCTGGGACTCATCAGAAAAGGGGCGTGTGGTACCAGTTCCAATGACCCCTGTCTATTTGCTCTCACTCACTTGTTCTCATTGACCTCTCTTGGCATTTAATATCTCTTGTCCTCATTAGGACCATCATCGTGGTCCCCTAGGACCCTTTTTGTTAGGCTCATTTCAGTGTATTTTGTTCTCAGTAGAAATCAAAAGCAGCTGGCCCTCGTCACGTCCTGCACATACACAGGAACAGGAAGATTCGGAGGCCGCTGAACGCTAGATGCATCTGATTAGGATGATGATTTTAACTTCAAACATCCCTTTTTGGGATGGGTTCCTGGGGAATTGGCCAAAGCTTCCCCCCACCCCACCCCACCCCCTCCGCTCCGCCCCACATTCTGGCTTCACGTCCAATTTCCCAACACCTGCCAGTTTGCCTTTTCTTTCTGGATTTCATCATTGCCCTTCTCAGGTCAGGAAAGGCCCCGTGCGGAAGCAAATCGAACTTATAGCAAGGGGAGGCCAAAAGGGGCTGCGCTTGAACTTCCAGATTCCTTTCTGGTGCCGGTGGTGGGTGGCGGGGGGACGGCCGCCCGCTGGTCTTGTCTCCCGCCTGGTTCCCGGATGGGGTTCCCTCATCATCACAAAGGATTTATCCTAGGGCTAAAACAAGTGTGGATTCCTCGGAGGCCAAGGGAGATGGCTGTGAGGCCAACAATCCAATGATGGTGAAGATAAGAAAGAGGGCGATGGCCGGGATAGAGTGGCTGCTTGGCTCTCGTTCAGTGCCGGGGCCCGTCCTCAGCCCTCCAGGACCTCACTGACTACCCGTATTTTACAAACAAGGAAACTGAGGCACAAGCGGGTAGAGACGCAGAGTGAGTCCTTGCCCACCGCACCGCAAGCCCCATTCAACCCAATCAACCATCTCTCTCCCCGCCTCTCACGGGGGTGGTGATTGTACCATTCCCCTACGGCCGGTGCGTCGGATGCTAAGAAGCTTGCTTCAGCCGATAGGCCAACGGAGCGGCTGCCTTTTTCCCGGTGGGGCGGCCGTCCGGGCCATCACAGAGCAGTGCACCCAGGCTGGCACCACGCTTCCCCAAGTGGGTTCCAGGGAGCCCCTCCCCACACACAGCTCGGGCATTATTCGGGGTGAGCTGACCTCCGCCACCCTGGAGGCCAGGCAGGTCCCCCGACGGCCAGTCTGCAGCGCCCGTTTGCTTCCCAGGACGCCGGGAGTGAGAACAAGGCCCATCCGGCCCCTTTAGGATTTGCTCGCAGGTTGTGGCTCTCTGAAAATATTATCGGGGGACGCTGAGCGAAGTTTCCTTCTCTGAGAGTTTCTGCAGCGGCACCAGAAGGGGAGACGGGGATCCAAAAATTGTTCACACTGCCATTCGACCCGCACACAAGGGGCTGCTTTTTAAAAGGTTTCTGAGCAGCCGTCTAAGTCGGCTAAGCAGACAAGGAGGCATTCAGGGCTGCGTGATTTTTACCTTCTTCCCCCTTCAGGGCTACGCAGAATTTACTCTCCCTTTGCTTCCTGTAGAACCCACAGTATGTCTGTGGCCCCTGCCCCTTTCCTGACCTCAGGACAAAACCGACTTTTGTTTCCGTCAAGATTTCTCGTTAAAGTGTCGTTGCCAAAAGATACGGTCCTAGAGGAACAGCCGTGGAATTTGGGATGACGACTGAGGGAGGGGATCATTTTCCTTATTCATCCTCATCCTTCGGAGAGGAACCCTTTGGCCGTGTAGACGAAGAAACGAGAAAGACCGTGGACTCAGGGGAGTGAGTGAAAAATTGCCGTTTTCGTGTCCAGACTTTTGTTTTCATTTCAAGTTTTCCGAAGGGGTTCTTTCAAAAGCAATGCTAAAACATTTTTGGCATCTTTGGTGGGAGGCCAGACCAGGCTCTGCTTCACTTAAATAATCTTGGTACGTTAAAAAAAAAAAAAAAAAAAAAAATGACGGTAGCTTTATTTGTATTTGAACGCAAAATGTTTTTTCAGTTCTGTAATTCCCCTCCCAAAATGAGTGGTTTCAGCAGAACAGCTCTCTGTGATCTGCGGAGAACAAGGAAGCCAGGGGTGAGATGTGGCCTTGAAAGATGAGTGAGAAGGGGCGTCTGGGGGGCTCAGTCGGTTGAGCGTCCGACTTCGGCTCAGGTCATGATCTCACGGTTCGTGGGTTCGAGCCCCGCACGGGGCTCTGTGCTGACAGTGTGGAGCTTGCTTGGGATTCTCTCTCTCCCCCTCTCTCTCTGCCCCTCCCTCTCCCACTCATGCTTTCTATCTCAAATAAACAAACTGCAAAATTTTTTTTTTAATGGTTAACATGGTAAATTCTATGTTGCGTGTCGTCTGTTGCAATTAAAAAACTAGTATCCTGAAAAAATTGCACATTTATCCAGAATTCAAATTTAACTGGGCATCCCGTATATTACCTGGCAACCCTACATCGTGGGGATTACAAATAGGAATGAGACGGTCTTACCCAACGGGGTCCTGTATCCTGAAGCCAGCTCCCCGGGTCTCTGCTTCTGTGCTTTGCTTGCAGGGAGCGGAGAGGGCAGGGGCAGGAAATAGGACCCAGTTCCTTATTATGGCCAGCGAGGCTCCTTATTTCCTTCTTGGTTTCCTGGATAACCGCGTGAAGCTTATAAATTCATGTGGGCCGCCTGCCTGTGGAGAGGGCAGTTCATCAGTCCCCCAGCTCAATTTCCTTGCCTGCAAAACAAGGAAGCCGGGCTTGATGACCTCTCACATTTATTTTCCAGCTGCAGGGTTCTGTGAAGCTATACGGTTGCCTTGGTATAATGATTTTCTCATGGCCTGGGTGTTTTTCTATGATGGAGAAATCCCTTTCTATCTCTAGGGACACCGTATCTTTATTCTGTTCATTGTCACTGTTCTCTTTATAATATTACTGTCTATTTTATTTTATGTTTTTAGGGGCGCCCGGGTGGCTCAGTCGGTTAAGCGTCCGACTTCGGCTCAGGTCACGATCTCGCGGTTTGTGAGTTCGAGCCCCGCGTCGGGTTCTGTGCTGACAGCTCGGAGCCTGGAGCCTGCTTCGGATTCTGTGTCTCCCTCTCTCTCTGCCCCTCCCCTGCTCATGCTCTCTCAATAATAAATAAACGTTAAGAAAATTTTTTTAAAAGTAGGCTCCATGCTTAATGTGGGGCTCAAACTCATGACCCTGGGATTATGAGTCACATGCTCTACCAACTGAGCCAGTCCGGTGCCCCTATATTACTGTAGATTTTGATTAATTCCGTGCCCCTCCAGTCTGCTGACAAATGAATTCCCAAATAAAGACGACGTTAAATTTTTTTTTTTTTTTAAGAAGACCTTAATATTGAATCACTAGTTAAAATTTGGTAAATTTGAAGTTGTGTTTTCAACAGACTAGAGTCAGACAGGGGAGCAGCACGGTAATTAAAAGCAGCTGAAAGGGGCACCTGGGTGGCTCAGTCGGTTAAGCGTCTGACTTCAGCTCAGGTCATGATCTCACAGTCCGTGAGTTTGAGCCCCGCGTCGGGCTCTGTGCTGACAGCTCAGAGCCTGGAGCCTGCTTTGGATTCTGTGTCTCCCTCTCTCTCTGCCCCTTCCCCGCTCATGCTCTGTCTCTCTCTGTCTCAAAAATAAATAAAAACATTAAAAAAATAAAAAAAAAATAAAAGCAGCTGATGGCTAGTTCCATGCAAAACTAGGAGAGTTTAGGAGAGTTACCTAAATTCCTATGCCTTGGTTTTGTCATCTGTAAAATGGGGATAATCGTAGTATCTACTTTGTGGTGTTGTTATGGGGATTAAATTGTCTGATCATGGAAAGTACTTAGGACTGTGTATACATATGCATATATAAATATATATATATATGTATATATATATATATATATATACACTACATGTATAGAATGTATATAATACACATATACATGTTATATACTATATTTATATATAATAAAGTAGTTAATAAGTGTGTTGCTATCATTATTATTCTGTTTTTTTAATTAAAAAAATCGTTTTAACATTTATTTATTTTTGAGAGACAGAGAGAGACAGAGCATGAGTAGGGGAAAAGGCAGAGAGAAAGGGAGACACAGAATCCGAAACAGGCTCCAGGCTCCGAGCTGTCAGCACAGAGCCCGACGCGGGGCTCGAACTCATGAACCGTGAGATCATGACCTGAGCTGAAATCAGATGCTTAACACACTGAGCCCCTCAGGCGTCCCTGGTTTTTAAATTGTATTAAGTTTATTTATTTATTTTCAGAGAGACAGAGACAGCATGAGTGGGGGGGGAGGGACGGGCAGAGAGAGGGGGAAAAAGAGAGAGAATCCCAAGCAGGCTCTGCTCTGCCAGCACAGAGCCTGACGTGGGGCTTGAACTCACGAACCGTGAGATCATGACCTGAACTGAAATCAAGAGTCAGATGCTTAACCGCCTGAGCCACCCAGGCGCCCCTATTATTGTCTTTTTATAAACTGTTTCCTATTCTTTCTCTTAAGTGACCACGTAGTCCTCTCTCCTCAGTGTAATTGGCCAAATCCGTGGGTAAAGGAGCGCCTGCTTAACTGCTCCTCAGGAAGAGAAAGACTTTCTAAATACAAACACGGTGGAAGGAATCACCGAAAGAGAGAGAGAGGGAAAGATTTGGCTTACTGTAAAAAACTGAAATCATACGTATAATAAAAACATCATAACCAAAATCAGAGGGGCAAAAAACAACTTAGGGAAAACATTTGCCAGAAGGAAGGCAGACCAAAAACAAAACAAAACAAACAAAAAAAAACAGCAAAAAAAGAAAAAAAAATCAGCATGCCTAATACTGAAAGAGCTCTTTGCAAATGAATAAGATAAAAGTAATACCCCAGTAGAAAAGAGAACAAAAGAGAGCAGCGGCTCAGAGCAGACCAGGCAGTTCACCGTTGACAAGGTCAACAGACGTTTGGGGGAAGTTTCACTGATACTCAAGGAAACAATTCAAACAATATTGACCCATGTAACTTGAGGAGATGCTATAGGTTTTTCCATGGAATGAATCTTTTTTTCTCTTTTATCTTA
Organism: Panthera onca; assembly: GCF_046562875.1. Classification (NCBI taxonomy): domain Eukaryota; kingdom Metazoa; phylum Chordata; class Mammalia; order Carnivora; family Felidae; genus Panthera; species Panthera onca. The sequence continues at coordinate 25,171,171 of NC_138352.1, read as the reverse complement.
ATGAAAAACGTGTCATGTTTCTTTTTACCGTCACAAGGTAATTGGAACTACAGCCTGTTCCACAGTGTTCTGTAGCTGATTTCAAGCACGATCAGCTTCCTGTTTATTATGTTTTCCTGCCTTTACAAGTACGTTGACTCTGGGAACTTGAGGCCTTACCTGGGGACGCTGCTGGGGGGCAGGGGCATTATGATCCGAGGAATGTCCCGTTAACTAACCCCTCCCACTGTCCCCCCCCCCGCCCCCAGGCTATGTTGACAGTTTGTGCTGCATTTTAGCCACTGAGTAAAGTCCCTACCAATGAAAATAATTTCGATGATGAAATAAATATAAGAAAGTCCAGCTGAGCTTTGATTCCCCCCCCCCCCCATTTTTACTATTTAAAAAAATAGCACACTGTCACAGGTTTACAAGTTTGCCTCTGTTTTAAAATATGACATTTTGGGGGCGCCTGAGTGGCTCAGTCGGTTAAGCGTCTTGACTTCAGCTGGTTCATGACCTCGCGGTCCGTGAGTTCGGGCCCCGCCTCGGGCTCTGTGCGACAGCTCGGGGCCCGGAGCCTGCTTCGGATTCTGTGTCTCCTTCTCTCTCTGTCCTTCCCCCACTTGTGCTCTGTCTCTCTCCGTCTCTCAAACATAAATAAATGTAAAAAAAAAAAAAAATTAAAGAAAAAATATAATATATTTTTTTTTAAAGTAGAATCCACTCCCAGCGCGGAGCCCAGCGTGGGGCTTGAACTCCCAACCAAATCCTTGCTGTTTGGATTCTGGGTGTGGTTAAGGGGAGTGGCCCCGGCCTGGTACCGCAACCACAAGGGAGCCCAAGCACTGGTTCCTTTTTTTCTGACGTCGGGGTGCCCCGTGGGGCTGCTGGGGAACTCAGCCCAGCAGCCACCTTCCAGTGGGAATCCAGTAACCATGCAGGCCCTTAATTCGGCACATAGCCGGTCTCGGGGGAGTGACTTCCGCCAACCTAACCGGGCGCTTCTCTGCCTCCGCAGCCTTGTCAATGAAGTATACGAGGTGGACGACACCATCCAGACCTTGCAGCAGCGTCTGAAGGAGGCAGAGGACACCTTGCAGTCGCTGGTCCACACCAAAGCCACCCTGGAGCACGACCTGGCCGTCAAAGCCAATTCCCTGTACATCGACCAGGAAAAGTGCATGAGCATGCGGAAGACTTTCCCCAACACCCTCCGGTTGGTGGGCTTCTGTTAGGGAACCCCCCCCACCCCCCCCAGGAGGAGCCGGGGAAAGAGAACCAAAGCCCCAGGGCTTTGGTGGCAGCACTGAAATCAGCTGCTCCTCTATTCACTTATTAAAGGATTGCGTTGATAGAAAGGTACGAGCGTCCTGTCCTGGAAAGTCTTATGTTTCCTTCCAAACCTTAATTTTCTACTATTTACTAGGCTTCTGAGCTACGGGAAGGAAATAAAGACACCCGATCTAAAGGAGAAATTAAAAAAAAAAAAAAAGAGAGAGAGAGAGAAAGGATTATTTGTATTATCCTCGTTATTCTCTGTGTAACACGAATGGGTTGCGAAGTAGAAATGTATCTCCTCTGAGGGTGGTGGGGGCCGGAATCACAGATAGGGTGGATTTTCAGCTCTGCCCCGAAGGAAACAGAAAAGGAGAAAGACCCTTGGGTATGCGGGGTACCTTGGGGGTAGTCTGAGCCAAAACACGGGCGGAAAAATACACAGTGCGTTGGGAGCCCTAGTTAAGGAGACCAGGCTGTGATTCATGATGGCGGGGCACGTGAGGTGGGGAGGCCTTCAACTGCAGCTCAAGGAGTCGGGGGAGGTCCGAGCGGGGAAATGGCCCGATGAAATCACGACTGAGCAATGAACTCAGAGAGGTGGCCGTAGAGGCAAAGAAGGGAGAAATGCAAAGCATATTCTAACCCATCGAAGGGACCTGGGCAACTCTTTTCAAGGGAACTGAGCGTCAAGGGGTGTGGAATGACAGAGGCGTTGACCCTGGATGAGCTGCAAAATGGGGCATTGCTTGCATTCCAGGAGGTCCTGTGGTATCTCAGGAGTTGTTTTGCTTAAGTAACTTTTTCTTTACTGTAAATGAAAAACATTTGCATGCCGTATTTTGGAAACTAGAGAACACAGGCACACACAGACTCCTAAAACACACCCCTTATCATAACACCCAGCAGTGATCACGGAGGTTTGTCAACATCTTACTGCCTGTGCTTTTTTTAATTTTTTTTTTAATGTTTATTTATTTTTGACAGAGAGAGAGAGAGAGAGAGAGAGACAGGGCATGAGCGGGGGAGGGGCAGAGAGAGAGGGAGACACAGAATCCGAAGCAGGCTCCGGGCTCTGAGCTGTCAGCACAGAGCCCGACGCGGGGCTCGAACTCACAGAGTATGAGATCGTGACCTGAGCCCAAGTCGGACGCTCAACCGACTGAGCCACCCAGGCACCCCTTACTGCCTCCTGAACTTGCATTTAACCATCTGGAATTCAACCTCACAGGATGTCGACAGCGTTTGAATCCTTTGATGCAGAAGCCCCGACACGGAAGGTGGGGTTACCGGAGGGAACGGTTTTCTCTCTGGGTCTCCTTATTCTCGCTTAGGGTAGCCCCGTGTCTCCCATTAGCTAGCTAGCATCTCTGTGTGTTCTCTCTGCTCTCATCCAACCGCTGATTAACCCCAAACCCCATCTCTCTCCGTTTCCTAAAACTTTCTCAGACCTGGATCAGTCAACTTCACGAAATGTCTCAAAAGGCTAGTAGAGTTGACGTAAACACGATGAGCTCGGACCAGGGTTCTTTTTGTGGTCTCAGTATATCATTTTAGAAATCAGACTGTAGGCTTTGCACCCTCTCCCTTCGCCTCTAATGGAAACAAAGATGTCTAAGTGCCACTCGAACACTTAGGCAATTCGAGCGATGAGGTGTGGATGGTCATCAGTTTTAGACGATAGTGACCATAAATTCCGCATGTCTTTTATTTGTTACATGCTTCGGGGAAAATCTTGCTGACATTTTCCATGAATTGCTCCCTTTTTTAAGGAATATATGCTTGCGGAGTTTTTCTCTTTTTTCTAACTTAAACATAATGTTCCCGGAATTGCAAGAATGTGATGGGAAGACGACGTAGTTCCGACACAGAAAAAGGCTGGTTTTCTTGTTAATTTTGGTAAACCGTGGGCAAGGCTAAATTCTACAAATAAACATTCGGTGTCTCGTCTTAAATATCGCGGCCACTTCGCGAGGGTAAATATTCGAACGCTGAAATCCACGAACAGCCAAGAATCGCCAAGTGTGATCCTGTTGAAGAATCACCAGCCTGCAAATATCGACCCGTGATGCAGCTTTATATATTCGGGCCCCGAAGTGTCTTTCATAGTATGTGGCTTTAAGAAGGGCTTCTGGAATGCCACAGGCTTCCACCTCCCCAGGCATCGTTCAGATTTAGAAATGCGCGTAACTCCCCCTAAATAGCAATTTCCATTTGTGTCCCGGGGAAGTGTTGTCATAAACGCCTCACCTGGCACTTTTTGGAGTCCTGAGTTCAGGCTGTAAATAGCCGAGGTGGGGTCTAGTTGGGGGTTATAATTTTTGTTTCGCTCCAAAAGCAAGGACGGAGCCCTTCCCTTCGTAGGCAGGGCTGACCCAAGGCACCCGGGAGGAGGCAGAGTGGCCACTCAAGGTCGCCTCCCCAGGCTCCCCTTCAGTCTCCACTCTGCTGGCCCTGACTCCTCCACTGTTCCCAGCAGCACTGGGTTCACGGTTGGCATCATGGCCAAGGCCCGCCTTCTACGCAGAGTGCGCTCGCTGATGGTCTTTCTGGAACCCTGTATATTCATGCATCCGTGGGGAAGAGAGACAATACTTAATCTCCTCACCAGAGATGGACAATCTGTTTCACCTTGCAGACCAGCTCTAGATCAGAGTAGTGTGCACTTATGGAGTGTTAAGAAGGATTCTGAGGCCCCGTGGGAGCCTGGACAGGTAAGCGTCTAGAGGTGCCATAGGCCAGTGTCATCGGCAAGAGTTATCTGCACAAACACTGTCAGCTCTGCTCTCAACGATCTGAATTCTCAGCTCAAATCTTTCTCTGTCGGCATCACAAAGGTTCTGTCTTGTGATCTCTGGCTCATTCCCTCTGCAACCTGCTGTTTGCTAATTTTGCTAGGGGCTCATAGGAGACCCTTTCTGTGGCCAACTTCTTCCCTTTAGCCAAAGGACCTTCTAAAAGAGCTGGCCGAGTCTGAAAATCAACTCCGGTGGCCTCATGGCACAGGGAAGAGGGAGCTTGTTGGGGACCTGGAGGCTTCGACTACGGCTCTAAATGGTATCTCATTGTGTACGGAAGGATAGGGCCTTGGAAACCGCACAAATTACGGGTATTTCTCCATTACTATGTTTTCGTCCCCTCCCTGTAAGGTGAGTTGATCTCTTTGGACGAAGTTTCAAGACTCTAGTCTTGGGTATGTCAGCCCCGCAGTCACTCAGACATAAGGACGCTTTTCCTATCCCCCAGCCCCCCACCCAATGGTGCTCTGCTTGCCTGAGATCCTGCTCTTTCTGGACACCCATGTGTTTACTGATAGCGAAACTCATTTTATACATTGGGAGGGGGTGAGGGAGTATCTGTTTATTTGCAACAAGCTGGTCGGTTTCACCTTTCAACCCCAGGCCCTTTGATGTATGTAACATCTCTTTGAGAGAGACGAGGCCAGGCAACCTGAGAGGAAAAAAATAAGCCAGAGCCACAGCCAAGAATTAAGAGCACCACCCATACCACAGTATGAGAGACTGAAGCATTGATGCTTTATTTATTTATCTATTTATTTATTTATGAGAACAGAGGAGAGAGGAAGAGGGAGAGAGAGAATCTTTAATTTTTTTAAAAATTACATTTATTTATTTTTTGAGAGAGTGAAACAGGGCGCGAGCAGGGTAGGGGCAGAGAAAGAGGGAGATGCAGAATCCAAAGCAGGCTCCAAGCTCCGAGCTGTCCGCACAGAGCCCGACGCGGGGCTCGAACCTGCGAACTGTGAGATCACGACATGAGCCGAAGTCGGACGCTTAACCGACTGAGCCACCCAGGCGCCCCTCGGGAGAGAGACAATCTTATGCAGGCTCCCCACTCGGCACACAGAGGCTGATGCCGGGCTTGATCTCAAGGCTGTGAGATCATGACCTGAGCAGAAATCGAGAGTCAGACGCTGAAGTGACTTAGCCACGGAGGCTATAGTTATAGTTACTATGTGACTATATACAGAGATAGATATGGTTATATATGTAGTTATAAGCATGGTTATATATAGTTTTAATATCAATATATATTGTTACATATAGTTTAAATGTTAAAAATAAACAGCTGCCTTGGGGCGCCTGGGTGGCTCAGTCGGTTGAGCGTCCGACTTCGGCTCAGGTCACGATCTCACAGTCCGTGAGTTCGAGCCCCGCGTCGGGCTCTGTGCCGACAGCTCGGAGCCTGGAGCCCGCTTCAGGTTCTGTGCCTCCCTCTCTCTCAGCCCCTCCCCCACTCATGCTCTGTCTCTCTCTGTCTCAAAAAGAAATAAAAACATTTAAAAAATTTTTTTAAAAAATGAAAAAAATAAACAGCCGCCTTGATTACATCAGTCACATAAGTGACTTTATCTAGCTTTTCGTCACTGGATTGATTTTGTCGACCAGTTTCATTTCTATAGTCATGCAGGAATATTTGCCACCGGGTCCTTCAAAATGACCAGTTTGGAACTTGTACAAAGTCCTTCAACTACGTGCAACCCACACGAACCTCTCCCTCTAGTTTCCCCGTTGCCATCTCAAACTTAACATTAGAGAATGCCAAGCTCCTTTTAGTTTTCATAAATGGAGTTAAACTACGTTATCGTGCTGTTTGTGCAGCATATTTGTGTATTGTACTCTGAGTTAGGTCATCTCTCTTGATTGGTAGCTATGTATTTTTAAAGTTATTTTCTGGGTCTTAGTTCCCCTAAATGGTCTTCAATCCAAGCTCCTATTTTTCTTCTCTCTCTTTTTTTAAAGTTTATTTATTTATTGTGAGAGAGGGAGAGAGAGAGAGAGAGAACGAGCAGGGGAGGGGCAGAGGGAGGCGAGAGAGAGAATCCCAAGCAGAATCCACGCTGTCGGCACAGAGCCCGATGTGGGGCTCGAACCCACGAACCGTGAGATCATGACCTGAACCAAAGAGTCAGACGCTTAACCCACTGAGCCACCCAGGTGCCCCTAAATGCATTTTTCTGATGGTATCTTCCACCTACGATGCCCTTATCGGGATGCAACCTCAACGTAAGTCAGGGAAGATCTGTATCCCTTTCTGTCTAATGTAGTTAGAAGAGATTGTTCTCTCAGGAAACCACCCCATACAGTCATTATCTCGCCCCTGATGGGTCTTTCTGTCTCATCCCTGAACCTCTGAGCCTTCTCCACCTCAAGAGGTAAATAAACATCGTCCTTCTCTTCTTGAAGGATGAACAGTAAACACAGCTCAAAACTATGAAGGTGTTCACTCATCGACTCTTTCTCTCTATATTTCGTAATTAGACTCCTTCCTACATTCCCTATCGCAGTCACAACACAATGCTTAGTGTTCGTTTTGTGAAGGTGTCCCGGTGTCTCCTGAGCTCCCCATGAGCAAAGAAATATGTTGTGGACTAAGGGTCTCAAAATCCACAAGATGAGATAGAATCCAAATCGCGGTAACCACGGGAGAGACCGAGTTCTGAATTCTCTTTTCCCTCCAGAGGAAGTCAGGGAGCTATTTTTGTGTCTATAACTCCAGCTCAGACAACAACACAAAATGCACACATGCGGGAAAGAACCTATTTTAGTGGACTAGCACCAAAATGCTGGTGTATGTGGTCAGTGAACACAATCATTTCCTATCTGGGACTGAAGGCTTTTTGGGAAAAATATGCTTCCAAAGACCCAGGGGCTATATACAGGTGTTGTTTATGGCCAGGACTGGCTTCGCGGGCATGAGACCTGTCAGCCACTCAGGGCCCTGGGCTCAGAAAGGCTCGTACCTAGTGAATGCTCTCCTGTCACAGTCTTGAAATTCTTAACGATGTTTGAACAGGGAGCCCTGAAGTTTCATTGTTTACCGTGTCCCCTAAAGTCTGTAGCCAGTCCCGACTGTGGGAGTTTGAGCTTGATTTCACTTGCGATATGCAGGCATGGGAAGGTCTTAAGCAAGGAGGGACATACCTCAGTTTCTGGAAGACCACTCTGGTTTTGATGTGAAGAATGGAACTGGACGCTGATTGTCCTTTAGGAACTTAGAGTACGGCTAGCAAAACCAAATATGGCCGAAGGGTATTACCAACATAATCCGTTATAGGGGCACCCGGGTGGCTCAGTTGGTTGAGTGTCCGACTCTTGGTTTCGGCTCAGGTCATGATCTCATGGTTCAAGCCCCACTGCAGGGAGGTGGAATTCTCTGTCTCCCTCTTTCTCTGCCCCTCCCTCGCTTGTGCGCGCGCGCTCTCTCTCTCTCTCAAAATAAATAAATAAGCGTTAAAAAATAAAAGCAATACATTATAAAAATATACTGAAAAGGATCCTGGACAATTGAGGGAGGGTCCTCTAAAACAGTCTCATGGTTGGGAAAAGCTGTAACCTCCTCCATGGCTCCCCCCACCCCAAACTTCTCTTCTTTGAGCTAAATCCCACCCAGCACTTTTTCCCCTCTGCAACTCAATCTCAGTTTCTTAAGTCAATGAAGAAGCTCAAAGGCCTGAAAATCGCCATTTCCCACTTGGAGCTTCACAATATCTTTTGGGATTGCCTCATTTCTTCAGCTTAATGCTAGAGGCTTCTATATAAGATGGGGCTACTTTCCTCCCTTCCTCCTTATCGTTCGGTGAGTCCAGATAACTCCCAGAGGATTATGATGAGGTCTCTCGGTTGTTTATCTGAATCTCCGCTAATCCAATTCCTCAGATACACAGGCAGCACATCCCAGAGTCACTCGGCTCTCTCCTTCACTTAATGCAGCTGCGTTTCTGTTGCCAGTGAAGCTCCCATTCCGGGCATTTCCGATAAGTACTATTTTATGACATTATTTCCAGCCACGCTATCCTTGTGATGTGTTATCTATCAGCCCGGTCCAACAGCACTTTCTGCAGTGATAGAAATGTTCCATAGCTTCTCAATCCAACATGGTAGCAACCAACCACGCGTGGCTTTTGAACGCTGACCAGAGTTCCACGTGAAAATGTAGGGCACCGAAGCTCAGGAGTGCTAGTTTGGTTGTTCCATGTCATGGAGCCAGCGTAGGGCAACTCCAGAAATCAGCCTGGGCCTTCTGACTCTGGGTGATCTTTTCCCTAGACCGTGATGGGTGGTCTCAACAAGCATTTATTTGCAAAGGTTTATAGAGTGTCTATTAGGCGCCCTAGGTATTTTGGGGATGCCAAGAAATAAGATAGCTTCATTGGGTCGAAAAGGGGTTAGCAAAAAGGGCAGAGGATCACTCTGTTGACCTCTAAAAGCAAAGAAGAAGAAGGACAGTCGCTGTGTTCACCTTCAAGAGTTCAGAGGTGTTACTATGGCTGTTGCCCAAGACGGATCGAGTCTTGCCTCTGTGTTCAGCAGACAAGTCTCTTTGATCCCTGGAGGTTCTTTGGGGCTTGACACACACAAGCTACATGCAGTCAGTCTCCTCTGCTGTGACACTCCAAGGTCTTTGGGTTTGGTGACAGTGAGGCTAAGTAACTCGTCCAAGCCCACACAGCTACCAAGAGTCTGAGTCTGAAATGAAATCCAGATCCTTTGGACCCCAGTATTAATTAGGGTAGCGGTGGGTACCGATGCCATAAACATAGTCTGTGCACGGTGGTCTTGAGTGCCAGGCTAAGAAATTCGGATTCGATCCATTGGCAACAGTCAGCCAGAGAAGCTTTTAATGAACTTCTCGGTGGAAGCTACAGAAGAAGCGGGAGGTAAGAAGAATGGGTCAGTAGTGGTGTTGGAATGGAGAGATAGGAGGGCTTCAACGAGAACCACGTATCAAGGTTTTGTGACCTAGGGGGGCCTTTCTCTCATACCCAGAAGATGTCTTAGAGGCACTGGGGACAGTGGTGGCATTGGCACGTCAAAGCCAAGCTCTGTTCTAGGAGTCCGCCAGAAAGTCAGCAGCTCATTTTTAGGTCCGGAGGACCTTAACGGGCTGTGGACCAAGCTGCACAAAGTTCCCGCTGGCGCCTGATGAACACAGAGCAAACCACGCCAGCCATGTTCTTTGGAATCGAGGGAGAGTCAAAGTTAAGTAACCCGTTCAAGGCCACCAGCCAGCCAGTCTTGGAAGAGAAGTGTGTACAGAAAGTACAGGAAGAACGAAGAGGCAGGGAGGTTGCCCTCAAAAAAGTCAGCGGAGGGGCGCCTGGGTGGCGCAGTCGGTTAAGCGTCCGACTTCAGCCAGGTCACGATCTCGCGGTCCGTGAGTTCGAGCCCCGCGTCAGGCTCTGGGCTGATGGCTCGGAGCCTGGAGCCTGTTTCCGATTCTGTGTCTCCCTCTCTCTCTGCCCCTCCCCCATTCATGCTCTGTCTCTCTCTGTCCCAAAAATAAATAAAAAACGTTGAAAAAAAAAATTAAAAAAAAAAAAAAAAAAAAAAAAGCGGGGTTCCAGAACCAGGCGGAGGCGAGAGAGAAGCGAGGTGAGTCTGGGCGGTGTAGTGACTGCTGTGACATTGTGCAAGGGGTCGCAGGAGGTTGAAGATCAGAAATAGACGTGAAGGACATAAGGGAGGTGGCTGATAACTTTTAATAGTTCTCTTTGGGGAGCACAGCGTGGCCAGATAACACAGGAATTTAAGGGAAAGAGGACTATGCTCCATGGGTCGCGGGGGCAGATGGGCAGTGAAAGGAAGGGCAGAGAAGCAATAACCAGAAAAACACAAGGAGGTCAGCACAAGTCTCTTCAAGACAGAAAAAAACATGTTCACATTTGTAAGCAAAGGGACAGAAGCCAGAGGACAGAGTGAGAAATTTCACAGACTAGAGGAAGCACACTCCACAGTCTTTAAAATAAAATAAAAAAAAAAAACAAAACACTCTCTCTCAGGGCACCTGGGTGGTTCGGTCGGTTAAGCGTCTGACTTCCGCTCAGGTCATGATCTCGAGGTTCATGAGTTCGAGCCCCGCGTCGGGCTCTGTGCTGACGGCTGGGAGCCTGGAGCCCGCCTCGGATTCTGTGTCTCCCTCTCTCTCTGCCCCTCCCCCGCTCGCACGTGCTTGCTCTCTCACTCAAAAATAAACATTCAAAAAAATTAAAAACAATACTCATTCAACCCTTCTTACTTGTTTATTATTCCTGAAGCAGTATTTTTAAGCTGTAGTAATTGAAAGTGGGATAGGCAGACAGATCAATGAATCAGGAAGCCCAAAAACAGTCCCACAAATACATGTGGATCTGATAAAATCAATGCGTCATAACAGCGGGAGAAAAAAATGGATTATTCAGCAACTGGCTATTTGCAAAAAAATTAGGTTATAATTTCATGTGATACACTAACACAAATTGTAGCTGGTTACAGAGGTTTGTTTTTTTTTTTTAATGTTCATTTATTTTTGAGAGACAGAGACAGAGAGAGAGGGAGACAGAGGATCCCAAGCAGGCTCTGTGCTGTCAGCACAGAGCCTGACGTGGGGCTCAAACCCACAAACCGCGAGATCGTGACCTGAGTGGAAGTCAGACACTTAACCGACTGAGCCACCCAGGTGCCCCACGGAGTCTTAAAAACCGTGAAAGTACTCAAAGAAAACGTAGGTAAATTTAATATTAATCTAAGCATATCAAAAGCATAAAACTTTTTTTAAGTTTATTTATTTTGAGATGGAGAGAGAGAGCGGGGGAGGGGGAGAGAGAGAGAGAGAGAGAGAGAGAGAGAGAGAGAGAATCTCAAGCAGGCTCCGACCGTCAGTGCAGAACCTGATGCGTGGTTCGAACTCACAAACGGTGAGATCGTGACCTCAGCCAAAATCAAGAGTCAGACGTTTAATTGAGCTACCTAGGAATCCCTCAAAAGCATAAAATTCTAACTCACAGCTATAGGCCAACGAAACTAGAAGCAAATTCTAGGTGGTTCTGTTAGAAAACATTTGATGTAGAACTAATGGAGAAAATCATCAAATATTGAGGAGTCAAATGGTTTGCAATTGAGTTATTTGCATCGAGCGTCCAACTCTTTAAGAATCCTCATTGGGACGCCTGGGTGGCTCAGTCGGTTAAGCGGCCGACTTCGGCTCAGGTCACGATCTCGCGGTCCGTGAGTTCGAGCCCCGCGTCGGGCTCTGTGCTGACAGCTCAGAGCCTGGAGCCTGTTTCAGATTCTGTGTCTCCCTCTCTCTGACCCTCCCCCGTTCATGCTCTGTCTCTCTCTGTCTCAAAAATAAATAAACGTTAAAAAAAAAAAAAGAATCCTCATCAATTGCCAAGTATACAGGTAAGGTATGCCACTGGCCACATGGACAAGTCATTTGACATCACTGAAGGAATTGATCAATTAAGGAATTGATTGATATTAGAAAGGCCATGAAGTAATTCTTTAAAACACACACACACACACACACACACACACACATACACACACAGAGCTCACTTGTAATTTCAAATACTCGTTTGAGTGCCTTTATTCCAATACAGTCTGTGTAGAAAATCAAGTCTTTGTTTTTCAATGTTTATTCATGTTTGGAGAGAGAAAGCGTGAGTGGGGGAGGGACAGAGAGAGAGGGGGACAGAGGATCCGAAGCGGGCCCCGTGCGGACAGCGGAGATCCCGACTCAGGGCTCGAACTCACGAACCGTGAGATCACAGCCTGAGTTGAAGTCGGGCTGAGCCCTCCAGGCGCCCCCGAAATAAAGTCTTGTACTTCCTGCTACTACTGTCACACCACGTACTGAAGAAACATTTCAAATGGGCCCCACTGGATTTTAATTTCCAGTTTGAGTGCATTTCCTGTGTTATTGTGGGGTGTTCAGTGAGCGCAATACTGAGAAGACTGCCCTTTCGGAGCAACTTCTTTTATTTTTAGGGCAACTCCCTTCCTCGATGCCTCCTTCGCTAGCGTTCCGTGTACCTGACCCCAACACACATTTTCCAGTCCCCACCATGACTCACAAAATAATTGTCAACTAAAATAAACACGTCTTCTCCGGCACCGTAGTTTCCAACAGAATGGCGTCACCAGCCTCTTCTTCCTTGACTACATGTCTCTTATCTTCCAAGAGTGAGTTCAAACGTTGGCGCATCGGTGGTTGAACCCAACCACAAGCCAAAAACAAACACGAGCCTTGCTGCCACCCCCCCGTGACGTTGTGTTTCCATGTCGTGTGCTGCTATTACTCTGCTTCATTCAACTTCTGGCCACTGATTAAAGAATTCCATGACTACGTATTGCTCAAGACGGGCTAAGTTACGCTGCGGTAACAAAGGATCCCCACATCTCATCGGGCGAATTGCAGGTCTGGCTCACGTCACTTGAAGGCTGGTGGATTCAGGCTGGTGGAAGGGCCGCTCCTGGAATGTGGACGAGGTGTCACGGACGTAGGGGGAGAGAGAACATTGCGGACTGCACGCCGGCTTTTAAAGTCGTGTTCCCACTCCCCTTTCTCTGACTAACGCAGGGCCCACAGCCATGCCTCGCTTCAAAGGCAGCACAGAGATGCGTGGCTGTTGGACACACAGAGGTGAAGAATGGGAAATAGGTAGCGACCAGCACTAATGACTTCCACATGCTTATTGGACTTCCTCGCCAAGCCCGAATGTGTCAAAAGCTATGAAGCTGGTTTTCCAAACCTCGGGAAAATATTTTGAGTCGAGCCTGTTTATGCTTTGGAGACGGCTTTGAATGTTGGCTTTGAAGTTTTTCGGCTCCTTAGATTAAAAAAAATATTCAATTTACAACCGGGAAGCAAGATCTTGTGCTGGTTCCAGAAAAAAAACTCATTGTCAGGAGGTTTACGAAAAAGGTCACTGCTGGAAAACGATGCAAAATCTCCGTCCCCTGTCTAACAAAATTTCTAAACAGACAAATCATGGCAGAGTAGAACAAATAAGTCCCTTGGTCCAGTGAAACCCAACTTTAATTTATTGTTTTTTATATTTCTGAATAATCTCGCTCCCAACGCGGGGCTTGAGCTCATGAACCCGAGATTGGGAGTCACATGCTCTACTGACTGAGCCAGCCAGGGGCCCCCAGTGAAACCCAATTTTAAAACTTGTCAGACTTCCCCTTCAGGTCTTCAGTTGGGGTTGTTTGCAAGAGATCTCCTTGCCTATCGCTTCTCCTAGCACATGCACATTCATAGTCTATATTTGAATTAGACTGGAATCCTCTTTCCTAGTTATATTTATAATTTTATTTCGAGCTGTAGTGTTTGTATTACTATTTTCATTGCACTCTTTTTTTTAAAAAAATTTTTTTTTCAACGTTTTTTATTTATTTTTGGGACAGAGAGAGACAGAGCATGAACAGGGGAGGGGCAGAGAGAGAGGGAGACACAGAATCGGAAACAGGCTCCAGGCTCCGAGCCATCAGCCCAGAGCCCGACGTGGGGCTCGAACTCACGGACCGCGAGATCGTGACCTGAGCTGAAGTCGGACGCTTAACCGACTGCGCCACCCAGGCGCCCCTCATTGCACTCTTATTTAACAAACCACTTTGGAGTCATTGATTCTTTTTTTGTGAACTGAGGATTTAAAACAGAAGAGCGACGATAACAACACCAACGACAGATGAAAACACACAGCATAAAGTGTAAAGAAGATAAAACAAAGCACTTAAATGAATTAGGTAGACCTCATTGTACAGGATGGACATAGTCAATACAGGTTGACTTTAAAGTACATCTTGGGGTGCCCGGGTGGCTCCGTCCGCCGGGCGTCCGGCTTCAGCTCAGGTCACGATCTCACGTTTCGTGGGTTCGAGCCCCGCATCGGGCTCTGTGCTGACCACTCGGAGCCCGGAGCCTGCTTCGGATGCTGTGTCGCTCTCTCTGCCCCTCCCCTGCTCGTGCTCTGTCTCTGTGTCTTTCCCTCAAAAGTAGATAAAACATTAAAAAACATTTAAAGTGTATCTTAATTTCTACAATCTTCAACAAGAAATGTTTTCCCATTGGGTGTGTGGGTCCAGAAGCTAATTTATCAAGAAATGAAATTTGGAATATTTCTGAGTAAAGTATTTAGGTGAACAGTACCTCATGTGCCCTGGAGAACCTATATTTGGATGATTCGTGAAAACGATATAAGCAGAACTCTGTATCTCCAGAGACAGGTAAAGTAGAAAACCGTATGTCTTTGCTTTCCAAAAAATGGTAAGCAATCTGAAAAGTTCAAAGCTCGTGATCTCAGAGAAGGTGATTCCCTTTCTCCACTCTATCAGACAATGTCCTTCTAAAAGTTTTTTTTCTTTAACGTTTATTTATTTTTGAGACAGAGAGACAGAGCATGAACGGGGGAGGGGCAGAGACAGAAGGAGACACAGAATCCGAAACAGGCTCCAGGCTCCGAGCTGTCAACACAGAGCCCGACGCGGGGCTCGAACTCACGGACCGTGAGATCGTGACCTGAGCCGAAGTCGGACGCTCAACCGACTGAGCCACCCAGGCGCCCCGACAATGTCCTTCTAAATACCTCCAACCGGTTTGGGGGTGGAGGGAGTTGGCTTTCATTGCAAGAAACACCCCAATTATTTAATTGATCTCATTTTAACTTTATAACTCATAACATGGTGAATCACGATGAGTCCACGATCACCACTCCTCACGGAGGAAGGACCCTGGAAGGGGGCAGAGAAAGGCCAGCCACGTTCTCTTCAACACTCTTCCACGAAGAGGAGAGAGCAGCCCAACCTCTGTGAGCCAAAATAAGAAAAGATAGAAAAGAACGGTCTTTCTGTCAGGCACTAGTGACGATTTATAGCACAGCCGAGAGAGGACATTTAAAGTAAAATTTGGGGGACAGCAAGGGGGGACCAAACGCACGAACTAAGACACAATGAGGCAATCGAGCTGGCGAGAAATGGTTTGCTTTTTAAGACCCTAGCAGCCCGTCCCGTTCATCAAAGGATCCGTCCAGGGATTGATGCTTTTGGATCCTGTTGATCAGAAGGGAAGCCACTCACCGCCCAGCTCCATCATTTTGTCACGGAGCCACGCGTCCCCATGTGCTGAAAGAGGGGTTAAGGCTCCGGCCACAGACGGCCCGCGGCTGGAGTGTGCGGCCGAAATAAGAGCGACAGAATCCAGCACGGCAACCAATAAACCAGTCTGGACATCCTGGGAATCTGTAGGGCCGCAGCGTCCCCATGCACTTGCCCGGAGGGCTGCACGATGAACGAGGTGTTTATAAGCCTCGATGAAAACTGAATGTTCCCACACCCCCCGCGAGCCTGCCGGGGAGTCCAGTGACACCGGCAGCTGCTGTCCCCGCACGTAGAGAGTGGGGCTGGTGATTCCCTCCGACTCGAGAGAGAAACGTTATAGGAACATTCCCTGGCAAAGACGAAGTCCTCTAGAGTGCTCCAGGAAAATAGTTTTGAGCACAGGACTTGCCAGGTCTGGATAAACATAGTTCCGTCCCTCAGATGTTTTGAGCATGACTGAATGTTCTCACCGAACAGCCTTTCATCAGATGCCTTCAAATAGTTCACAGAAAAGCCTGACCCTGTTCCAAGCCGTGGCTGGTCGAGAGTTCCCGTGCCCACCCTTCTGGGGACCCAACACTGGCAAGGGTTCATGCTTTTGAGATAAAGTGAACCAAGGAGCAAGTGAAAGCTTTATGTTTTTATTTTAAAAAATATTTTTAATGTTATTTATTTATTTTTGAGAGAGAGAGAGAGAAAGAGAGAACGCAAGGGGGGTGGCAGAGAAAGAGAGAGGGAGACACAGACTCTGAAGCTGGCTCCAAGCTCTGAGCTGACAGCGCAGAGCCCGACGCAGGGCTCGAACCCACCATCTGTGAGATCGTGACCTGAGCCGAAGTCGGACGCTTAACGGACTGAGCCACCCGGGCGACCCCCCAAATGAAAGCTTTAGAGAAAGCTAGTGGCAGGGGCATCATGCTCTCACAGGAAGGTCTGATTCTGGTCTTCCGGCTAATGGACTCGGGAAATGTGGTTACACCCTGAACCTCTTTTTCCTCATGTTTAAAATGGGAATAAGAATAATGATAACAGTGAGTCTTTACATGCAAGGCTCCTAAGTGTTTAATCAGACTGAAAAGCAGAAAGGTTTGACCTTGTCATAGAAAGGCTCTCAAAGTCCCGGCACGCACTAGGTGCTCAGGAAGCAGCATAGAGGATGGGAGAAGGATAATAATGTCCTGATGGCCCTTATCACCATGGCTGTCATGACACTAGGCCTTCTTGAGACATCCTATGATTCTACTCTACTACTTTCTTGTTTTTTGTTTTTGTTTTAACGTTTATTTTTGAGAGAGAGACAGAGGCAGAGCGTGAGCAGGGAAGGGGCAGAGAGAAAGAGGGAGACACAGAATCCGCAGCAGGCTCCAGGCTCCGAGCTGTCAGCACAGTGCCCGATGCGGGGCTTGAACCCACAAACCGTGAGATGGTGACCTGAGCCCAAGTCCGACGCTTACCCGACTGAGCCACCCGGGCGCGCCTTTTGTTTTGTTTTGTTTTGTTTTTTAAACCAGTCTTCAAGTCGGAGTGACAGAATGGATGGATACAAGGTGAACCATTAGGTTGGAAATATTAGATGTTTCAAAGCGATGTGAATAAGTGAGTTGGAAAAGAGCTCAAAGCAATGCTCAGCAGCCAAAGGGTGGTGCATATAAGCATCAGGTCACCACAGGGCAGGCATTCTAGAAATACATGGAGGTTTGGAGATTCGTGCGTTTTTCTAACTATGCTCTCATTCATTCATTCATTCAACAAATATTAGTGAAGTGCTTATTTTATGCCAGGGACTATAATTAGGCACAGTAATCGGGAAACGCGAGGGAAGTCTCAGTTTTCCAAGCCTTATAGATTAAGGGAGGAGTACAGTAAAGAAATAGCGCGAAGAAATAAAAATGTAATCGAATGTAATCAGATTCTTCTTTTTTATGTGTTTTTTTAAATATGCTTTTGAGAGAGAAAGAGATGGAGAGAAAGCGGGGAAGGGGCAGAGAGAGAGGGGGAGGGAGAGAATCCCAAGCAGGATCCCTGCTGTCCGTGCAGAGCCCGACGCAAGGTTCAAATCTCGCAAACCGTGAGATCACGACCTGAGCCGAAACCAAAAGCTGGACGCTTAACCGACCGAGCCGCCCAGGCGCCCCAAGTATAATTAGACTCTTAACAACTGGATTTGGTATTCACAGTGTCAACAGCCTGTGAGTAGTCACACAGTCACACACGATTTTTACAAGGCTTCATTTTTTTTTTTTTTAGAGGAGTTGCAGGAGAAGGTACAGAGATGTCTCGTAGAGCTCTACCCACACGCACAGACCGCCTCTGCCAATATCAACGTCATAGTATACAGAGTAATTTCACTGCCCTAAAAATCTTTTTAGCCCTGGCTGTTCATCCCTCACATCTCCCCAAGCCCCTGGCAATTGCTGATCCTTTTTGTGTCTCCATAATTTTGCTTTCTTCAGAATGGCATACGGTCAGATGGGCTTCTTTCGCTTGGGTGATAGGCAGTTGAGTTTCCTCTATGTCATTTCGTGGCTCGAGAGCTCATTTCCTTCTTGTACTGAATAATCTTCCATTGTCTAGATGGACCACAGCTTACTTAGACACGCAATGATTTTAATTTTGCTGCGGGCGCTGTGTGACATGTATGGGCAGGAACCAGTCACCAAACTAGTGAGGAGACCAGCCGATCACACATCAGTCAAGTTCCAGAGAGGCTGGGTTCTCTATGGGGGGGGGGGGGAGGAGGGGCCCGGCACAATTATCTTCGCAGTGTAATAAAATCCTATCTCAGTACCGTCATGGAAGACAATCTTGAGACAAAAGGCCGGTTGCTAATGACAATGATGGAAACCAGAAGGTAAAGATCCCTAAGGAAGCAATTGTTCTCATCCAGAAAACTGCATTTAGGAAAAACAGGTAGGCTGTGTTGGGGGACCCCACTGTGGGAACTCATGAGGTGCTTGGAATGTATTCTTGTGAATAGACAAACTCTATTCTCTACGAAGGGTGTGGGGCCGGGGGGAAATGTCAGGAGAAGCTTCACGAAGGAGGTGATCTGGGAGCAGATTCTTGGCGGATGAGTCATGTACGGACCAGCGATAAGGACCCTTGGCTGTTTGGAAAATACTGATCAAAAAGCAAACAGAGGGACTTTAACGTGTGGTCAAGAAGGCATGTTAGGAACTGGACCTACCCTCTGGCCAGAAACACCCTCCTCTCAGAAAAAAAAAAAAAACAACAAAAAAACCCAGACAAAATACGTGTAAACCGGACCCTGGACATCAAGCAACAAAGAACATTGATCTCAGAAACGCACTGTATATATAAGGACATAACTAGCGTAGAAGGAAAAGAAGGGGAAAAGATATGATATACTAAGACCAATTTTTAAAAAGCCAGGGTGATTAAGTTAACATCAGACAGTTACTATCAGACTTCAGGGCCGAGATACATGTTACGATAATAAAAGGATCGACCCATCAAGAGGACACAACAATCATAAATGTGTATGCACATAAAAGAAGTCCAAAATAAAGGGAGCAAAAACAGAAAAGCCACATCCACCATTAGCATTAGATGTTACAACCCCCTTTCCTTAATATTTGAAGAAAAAAAAAAATAGAAAATCAGAAAGGATACAGAAGGCTTGAACCACACTATCAGCAAATGGATCTAGGTAACATTTGGAATTAACATTTCCCTGCCCAGAAACTGCAAAATATATAAACTTTTTATTTTATTTATTTATTCAAAAAAAATGTTTTTTCATGTCTACGCACTTTTGAAAGACAGAGAGAGACAGAGCACAAGCAGGGGTAGGGCAGAGAGAGACGGGACACAGAATCCGAAGCAGGCTCCAGGCTCTGAGCTGTCAGCAAAGAGCCCGACGCAGGCCTCGAACTCACGAACCGCGAGATCATGACCTGAGCCGAAGGTGGACGCTCAACTGACTGAGCCACCAGGCGCCCCAAAATATATAAACTTTTTAAAACTATTTTTCTTTGAATTTAATGAGTTTACATCAAAAAAATTAGGCAGTCATTGTACACTAAGGAATAAAACGTCTTTAAAAAAATACAAAGACTGGAAATATCTAAGCTTTTCAAGTGCACATGGCACGTTAATCAAAATAAGCCATATTAGGACCCTAAAGAAGTCTCGATGAATTTAAAATGATTAATGTCAGACAGAGTATGTCCTCTTACGACAACTGAATTAAATTAAAAAAAAATCAGGGGCGCCTGGGTGGCTCAGTCAGTTAAGCGTCCGACTTCGGCTCAAGTCATGATTTCGAGGTTCGTGAGCTCGAGCCCTGCGTCGGGCACTGTGCTGACAGGTCAGAGCCTGGAGCCTGCTTCCGATTCTGTGTCCCATCTCTCTCCGCCCTACCCCTGCTTGTGCTCTGTCTCTCTCTGTCTTTCAAAAATAAATAAAATGTAAATAAAAAAATCAGTCATAAGATCTGGGAAAAGTCCTCACATATTTGTAAAAGTAATGACATACCTCTAAACAACCCACAGGTCCAGGAAATTAGAAAGTATTTGGAAGTGAGTGAAATAAGCCGTTATGATCTAGACAGTATTGATACAGAGGATTTTTTAAGTTTCTTTTTGCAATTGTACAAAACAGCAAATGGATTTTTCATGTTTTGACTGATACTTAGTAGCTTCTAAAAGCCTCTCCTATTCTGACCTATTCTGAGGGTAAGGAACGTCTGAAACCTAATTTTATTTTTTATTTATTTTGGAATGTTTATTTATTTTTGAGAGAGAGAGAGAGAGGGAGGGAGGAAGGGAGGGAAGGGCAGAGAGGTGGGGGGACAGAGGATCTGAAGCAGGCTCTGTGCTGACAACAGAGAACCCGATGTGGGGCTTGAACTCACGTGAGATCATGACCTGAGCTGAAGTCAGACGCTTAACTGAATGAGTCACCCCAGGCGCCCCTGAAATCTAATTTTAACACAAAACACTAGGGGGAGAAATGGACCCTCCGTGAGCTGCTTTCGGATTGTTCAATACAGGTAAATTCTAGTTTATCAAGCGGTAATGGCAAGAAACATTCATAAGTTGGTGGCTTGCTCTTGAAATGTGTTTTTTTCTTTCTTGATGTTTATTTTTGAAAGACAGAGAGAGAGCGCGTGAGTGGGGGACGGGCAGAGAGAGAGGGAGACACAGAATCCGGAGCGGGTTCGAGGCTCTGAGCCATCAGCACAGAGCCCGATGCGGGGCTCGAATCCACGAACTGCGAGATCATGACCTGAGCCAAAGTCAGACGTTCAACCAGCTGAGTCACCCAGGCGCCCCAGAAGGTCTTTTCCTGTGGCATTGGTTGGTAGTGTCATTCTTTGCTAACCCACAAAGGCTGGTCTCAGCCACATGCGGGAAGTTCCCACCACATGCTGTGTTAAGTAGGTTGTGTGGCCTGGTTCGGAGACACGATAACCATCTTATACGTTGTTTTCCCAGGAGACGAGTGGGCTTACACGCAGAGAGAAGAAACCATGTTTGTTCAAAAAGTCCTTGAACCAGCTGCCAGATGTCTGTTGAAATAGAAACAGGGAGGTGTGGGTGACAGGTCTGGCCTCCGGGAACAGCTGGGCGTCACTTCTCTCTCAGGGACGGGCGTGTTTTGGTCAATGGCTGAGGAGCTCATCCGAGGGCTTGAGGGCTTTTTCCTCCCTGGGGACGCCTGTCCGAGGCCCTTGGCCACTTCCGTCAGTCGTCAGTCCTGAAGGAGGAGCTGGAGGTCCAGAGACCCACAGATCCAGGGGCTTTCCAATCTGATACGGTTCCTTCTAACCCAGGGTAATGGGATGAGCGAAGAGGCTGGTGTTAGAGGTTAAACAGCAGCGTCTGGTAGGTAATAGGGTCCGTGGATATTTGGCCAGACAGAGAACACATCTGTGTGTGGCAGAGACGATGCTGACCAGATACCGAGGACTGTCTTACATCATCCTGTCTCCTGCACAGCTCGATGGGATTCACTTGATTAGTTTTGGCCAATGGACGCCGAAGAAAAATGTCAAGCCGGGTGGTTCAGAGCCAGCGTGCCTCTTTCAAACTTCCTTCCCCCACTGATCTTAGATGCTACTTAGAAGCAGGAGTCTTGGGTCCTGGAGTCATAGCTGGGAGTCGAGCCCTCATGGACCCCGACTGGCCCAGGAGTGAATGAGAAATGATCTTTGTTGGGTAAAGCCACTAAGATCGGAGTCCCTTCTGTCATCAATACACGAGGCAGGGGTGAGCCACTGCTCAGCTGGAAATGACGGCTGCCATCCTGGCTGGTGTCCCCAAGCATCCCAGTTTTCCCAGGGAAGCCAGACAGAAATGGAGGTTTCCGCATGACTCCAGCTTGGAAACGCTGGCAGTGAGTTCGGGTTGAAAACATCGTGGCCCCATGGTGTGAAGACGTGTATGCTCCACGTCCTGTGGAGGGTAGCTTTCTCCTAACTCTGTAGGGAGCACTCGAGGGGAAGTCGCACCTCGGAAATGCCCCAACTCAAAGCAAGGGCCGAGCGCTTTCGTTGTCCTCAGCCTGGCAGTCTGGTTGATGGCCAAGATGGGGGTGGGAGGCCGGTGCGGCAGCTCCCGGGCATCTCCGACTCTCCGTGCCTGCAGGTAGAGTGGTCCAGAAGCCCAAGGACAGCCCTTCACAAGAAGAGCGTGCAGACACTGGCCCTTGGAAACACCGTGACGAGGCAGGTTGAGCCGCAGACGCCCAGAAATGGTAAAATAGGATTTGACGGTATTTCAGCGGGGGGCACCGACACGATCCACGTTAGGCACA
Organism: Panthera onca; assembly: GCF_046562875.1. NCBI lineage: Eukaryota > Metazoa > Chordata > Mammalia > Carnivora > Felidae > Panthera > Panthera onca. The sequence continues at coordinate 25,149,251 of NC_138352.1, read as the reverse complement.
AAAAAGGTTGAAGGGGAAAACGTTTTGAAAGCGGCGTCACCGATCGGTGGAAAAGAGAGTCATTTTGTCGGCGGCTCGTGTAGAAGTCGTAATTGTTGTTCTTTATAAGCGGATGGTAACCGTGCGCCTTTGGGCATCTCGTTGAATTTCTCCAAGCCTCGGTTAGCTTGGGAGCGTCTGGTTGCCGCAAAGACCACAGAAATAGTATGTTAGGCACTTAAGGCCTGGAGCATCTTGGTGCTCACTAAAGGTCCTTCTGGGACATCCCAGCATCTCCCTAGCATCTTCGGGGGCACCTGGGTGGCTCGGTGGGCTAAGCATCTGACGCTTGCTTGGTTTTGGCTCAGGTCATGATCGCGTGGTCGTGGGATCGAGCCCTGCCTCGGGGCTCGGCACTGAGCGCTGCTTGAGATTCTCTCTCTCCCTCTCCCCCTGCCCCTCTCCCCTACTCATCCTCTCTCTCTCTCTCTCTCAAATAAAAAAATAAATACATGTCCTCAGCATCTGCCTTCTGCACGTTCCCGGTACCCCTTTCCGATGTTGCAAGCCCCTCCCCCAGGAAGAGGCTGCAGGGGACGCTCCCTAATGCCCTCTAGATTTTTTTCTGGGATTTACTTATGCTCCTGCCGTCCGCAGATTAAGGAAGCGATGGTTCCATCGAGGAGAATGGTTGCTGGGAGCCGAGGGGGGTCATCTGGCTGCCTGGAGCGCCCTTCCTGCAGGCTCTGCCCTGGCGAATCAGGGCAAGGCTGGCACGCAGACGGGCATTCTGTCAAGACCGTGACTCACGGGTGGTTGCGGAACAAAGGGCTCAGTACAACTGCTTCTTCTGGCCAATGAGGTGCTACACGTCGAGAGTTGTTATTTTGTTATTCAGCACCTGGCCCAAGGGAGGGTTCTGCTCTTCACAAAAGTTGTCCTGTTATTTGATTTTCCATAGGCCTTGCCCCGGGGGGTGGAAGAGATGCCATTCGGCTTAGTGTCCAAAGCAAAGCTTTAATAGTCAGGCTCCCGCCACCGAGGAGAGTTCACGGTCCTGGGCCAGGGGCTCTACGTACGTAAGGGCCGGCCTCAGCTGTCTATGCAGAAATTCTACTCCGAGTGTGGTCCGCCCAGGGGACCTCTGCCAGCTCACGAACTGGTATAAGGCTGCTGTGGGATAAGTCCAGAAACTGGGAGTACGAATTTAGAAGCTTTCGCGGTAGTTTCGCGTTGCACGGCGTCCAAGTCCACCATCAATGGATGCATCCATCTGGTATGTCCAGTGGGGTCAGGCAGCTTACTGAGATGAAGAAAAAACCAAACACGGTGCTTCGCCTCAGCTAGGGTGAGCGGTCCTGCTCGACTCTGCATCTCAGCACACCCCCACAAATCCACGGGACTCTTTACAGACCCGTAGCCTCTCCGCGGAATCACAAGACTCTCAGAAAATGCCGGAGAGTTTCCAGCGGGTCAAGTGATTCCCACAGAGCCCGGGGAATCTGCTCCATCTCACTGACCTTACCACTCTCCTCCCTCAGGGAATCAGCTGAGCCAAGAAGTATCAGTTTTCTGGGCCCCGGAGAGCCAAAGGGGAGTGCAAGTCAATTTGCTACAGCAGGAAATTGACTGCCTCTGCCCTGTGGGCATAAAGTCCTGCTGCTAAAGAATGTATTTGGCACCTAATCCCAACTCTAGGATCCTTAATGTATCAGCTAGCTCTTTCTGTGTAACAAAGTGCCCCAAATCTTAGCGGCTTGGAACAACAAGTTACTAGGTTTCACATTCTGACCGCTGGCTGGGCTTTGTGTGGCTTGAAGGTCTGGGCCACGCGCAGCTGTTCTCCCTTGGGGTGACTCACGTTTCCGGGGCCTCAGCTGGCATGGCTGGTCTGTCAATATCCGGCAAGGTTCCCTGGGCTTGTTCGGAGGATGGGGGAATAGTCTCCAGTAGTAAGAGGGCAAGCCCCAATGAGCAAGCACTCTCTAAGCTTCTGCTTCTGCCAAGAAATTTCCACCGGCCCAAACGGCTCACGCGGCCAGGTCCAGACTCAAAGAGTGGGGGAATAGATCATGCCTTCGGATGGAGAAAATAGACAAGCTATCTAGCACAGAGGCAGGTCTGCAGGGATGGGAATCTTTGTGGATATTGGCTTTGGGTGCCAAGAACACTTAGTCATTTTCTGTTGACTCTCTCAGCAGGGAAGAAGCCAGCAAAGTCCGGTGACCTTAGTGAGAGGAACTATATGGCTTTTGTTTCCTTTCTAGAAGCAACCACCAGTGTAGCCTGGGAACTGATGCTTCCGTTGTGCAGCTGCTGATGCCACCAGCCGATTTCAGCCTTACCAGGCATTCACACGTAGCCATGCGGGTAAGGATCTGCCCCTGAAATTCCTGGATACACAACGGGTCCATCGGTCACCTGAGCTGGAGACCACCTTAACGGCGTAGGGCTCTGTGGACTGTCAGGAGACTATGTACAGGTCTATGTACTACGTGGTTATTAGTCAGAGCTCCATGGCTGAATAGTTCATGCCTTCAGCCTCGTAACAGGTGCTCTCCCTCAGCCCGAGAGCGAGCAGATCCTTCTTCGGGTCTTCCAGTTGGCAGTCTACCCCGGCAATCCGTGTCAACTACCTTCACTCCGGCCTCTCTGGAAATGGGAGCCACGAAGCTGGGTTATCTTAGGAAGCTGGGAACGGCCTGTGCGATGCTACCGCTGGGATTCCTCGGTTTCTCTGGAGGATGTTTTGCCCTTCTCTGCGTGCGTGGATCCTGGGGTCATCGCTGAGTTTCCGTGCGTCTGCTCCAGTGTCTTCTGTGACTCACGTCTCTCTCTGCGTAGGTGGGGGTTCGTGTGAGGGACTTTGGGATGGATCTAGGAAAAAAAAAAGACAGGGTCACCAGAGGGAGTAACATGTATCACACTTTATTAGGTGGTGCTCGGGTAGGTCCCTCTTAGCATGAGACTGTCCAGAGGCTGTCGTGGGCCCAGAGGCTGCCATCCAAAAGGAAGAGGGAGAAGAAAGTCCTGGAAGACAGGATTCCAAAAGGGGGCGTACGTGTCTCGGCGATGTTGCTCATCAACACAATGGGGAGTCTCTGGGTCAGACCTCTGAAGGGCCATAGCAGCTTGGGGTCTTATAACTCTAAGCCTCCATGTCATTGATGGCCTCCAGATGGTCGCATGGTGTATGCAAAGCAGACAGGTTCTAGATGGATAAGAATCTGCTCTTTGGGGTTATTTTTAAAAAATAATCTGATGTGCAAAAGTTTGAATTAGACACAGCAGTCTTTTGGGCAAACAGGTCTCAGTCTGCAGTGAGAAAGCCACCTTTGGGAGGCTCATATAACACCATAACTGGGTTCCGCGGTGTTCTTCCAAAGACCATGATGAGGCCACCGCCCGGAGTTGAAACAACGTGGTCTTCTCCAATAGAAGAATAAACAAGTGACAAGGGAGGTCCTGAATGGCCACTGGGAGTGACGTGGCACGGCATGACCTCAGAGGACGTCCACCCAATTCCTTACTCGGGATCACACTGATGAATCTCTTGGTCGGCCTCCGTGGATGTTTTCTCTTCCCTGCTGGGGGAAAGTTAGCTGGCCTGGAGTCCTTCGCTGAAGGCTCCTGCCTTCAAATCGGTCTCTTCCTTTCCTGAAATGTCTATAGTCAGTTTGAAGGAATGCCATTTCTTCCATTTTTCCCTCATTGGTAAAGACCAGAAAGAATGTCAGAGCTGGAGAAGTCACATGGCCCAGTGTGCCAAGAAAAGTGTTTCCAAGAGTGAGGTTCCAGGGAACCTACCTCTTGGAGAGAATCTGGGCACAAGAATTGTGTGGTCTAGTAAATTTAAAAAAGGCTTCGTAATCCGGTCCCTGCCTAAAGGGTCCCAAGACAGAGTTGTGTGTTCAGGGATCCAAGATCATATAGGAGTGAGGCACAAGACTGTGTCCCCCCACCCCCCCCCCCCCCCCCCGCCCAGGAACTCTCTTGCAAATACCTTGCTGGGAAGGACATTCAAAAGGGTCCTGAGATCTCCCAAAGGTTGAGGAATTCACGAGGTGGTGAAATTCAGATAGTAATCGTATCTTGATTTCATTATGGTTGCACACCATGAGGGATAAATGAGGCATGAAAAGAGAGAGAGAGAGCAAGAGAGGAAGAGAAGACAATGTGGTGAGTGACAGACCATTGACAACCGTGTAAGACTCTCCCCCTTGGATAATGGACCATAACTGGTCAGTGCACTTTCACTCATCCGATGTACATCTGACCATGTTTGTGCTGTGAGTCCTACAAATTCTCAGATTCAAAGTCTCGTAACTAGACCAATGGACGGTTGGCTCATTCATGGTTGCAGGACACTTCCTTTTTTTTCTTTTGTTTTGAATTCCTGAGTCTCCTGATGTATTTACATAAGTACCAAATAAGGTCGCCAAACTCACGGTCCGCATAAATGCTTACATTTCACCGTCGACATTGTAAGATGTGCAATCGATTTCACCGTAAGATGCGCCACTTAATTCAACACTGACCTGCTACCTCTGTGTCTGGGTGTGTGACTCCATTTGGGGACAGTACAAGAGATGAAGCCAGACTTTGCCCGTGGCTCTGGGCCACGTGACCCCTCCCTGGGGTGGGCCCAGTGCCCACCTCCTCCGTCTAAGCCAGAATGTCACAGATTCGTCTGATGGAGGCACAAGACTGAGACGTGTGATAATCAACCACGACTCGCCCGGCGGTACGTTCCGTTCCACGCAAATGTGTTTTTCCCATTTTATGTTGAACTTGGAAACATCGTGTTGCGCTCCGCTCTCCAAACTCCGCAGTCTTGCAGATATGGCTTTCGTTTTTGTCGCCGTGCAACTGGGGATATGTCTGAAGGTATACGTCTGTTGGCGTCTAGAGGTTGAGAAGACCGGGCCTTGTCTTCGGAATGGCCAAGTTGACACTTTGGCTCTACCTTTTGCCAGCTGTGTGCCCTTGGCACTATATTAACCTCTCGGTGCCCCAGGGATTGTTGTAGGAATTAAATGAGAGGGTTAGCACAGCGCCCCGGGAAGCAAGCTCCCCCCAAAATTATAGGTATAGCACTTTGTAACTTTTCCCTCCACTAAGCATGCATTGTCGACTTCTCCTCATTTCATTAAATACCCTTCCTCAGCATTATTTTTTTTAATGTTTATTTATTTATTTTGAGAGAGAGAGAGAGAGAGAGAGACTGCACTAGCAGGGGAGGAGCAGAGGGGCAGAGAGAGACCATCCCAAGCAGGTGCCACGCCCCCAGTGCGGAGCCCGATGCGGGGCTCGATCCCACGAACCGTGCCATCATGACCTGAGCTGAAATCAAGAGTCAGATGCTTAACTGACTGAGCCACCCAGGCGGCCCCTCCCCATTAGTTTTAGTATCTACATAATATTGCGTCTAATGACCGCACCCAAATTTCTCCCCATTGCTTAAGATTCGGGATGTTCACATTTTCCTTCATCGTAAAAAGAGCTGTCACAGCCACATTTTTGCATATCCGTCCCTGTTGTAAGATACGGTTCTAGGATTTTAATTTCTGGATCAGAATTCTAAGGTAATTGCCGCACGAAACCCAGGCTTACCACTGAAATCCCCTGGATAGATATTCGCTGGCCTTTAACAACCAAGAGCAGACGTACTTGAACCGCCTTGAACCTCACAAAGGGATTTGACCTTTGCCTGTGAACTTCTCTGGCTTGAGCCGAGGTTTCACACTTGATATGTGGTTCAGGGACTCTGAGATGAAGAAAACGTCTGTGCCCAAGTTCATTTTTAGTGCAAGTGCCTGCAGCTCAGAGACGCCATACCTCGATGCACCCTGGGACTTGTTCACTCGGCTTGCCTTCCAGGATGGCTTGTGCACACCTCGCTCTTCTTGCGGGAGAGTGATGCCCCTCGCCCCCCACCCCCCGGCTCGGTGTGGCCTCCTCTACCTGAATCACCCATTGCCTTGGCTTATCACAGACCTTTCTGTCCACCTTCTTCCAAGAGGACAACCTCTGACATGAAGCCCAGGCTGCCGTCCTTGGCATTGTCCTGCCTGGACTGAGGGGCCCAGAAGATCTGTCCATTCCCTCCTGTTCTAGCCATTGCTGGGTGGCAAGATCCATCACCCTCCCCACCTTCCGGGGGCCTCTCTCCCCCCGGGAGCAGAAAAACATCCCCGAGGAGGGAGAGCCTTAGAAAAGTTTCAGAGTTTTTCATCTCCAGCCCAAATCATTTTCGGACCCTTTCCTGCTTCAGTGGCTCCCGGATCCTTTCTCTGCTGGCTCGCGACGTGTCAGAAAAGCCCACTTCCTCGCCTTCCTTTGGCATCAGTGGAATCTGGCTTTCCTAAGCAACAAGCATCCGGGGACAAAGAACCCCTTGTACTTTGCATCGTTCCAATGGCACAACACCATCGCTCTGTGCTTTCACGCTCCCCCAGGTGAAGGCGCTGGAGATGATACATTTGTAACTTTTAAAGAGGTAATTTAGGGAACAGCCCTGTGCCAGCTTGAGTGTGTGTGTGTGTGTGTGTGTGTGTGTGTGTGTGTGATGTGTGTTCAGGCTGCTTCTACCTGTTCCTGCGGTTCGTAGAGAACGTCTTCTGGGGGCTTGGATTTGCCACAAATTCCAAACATGTCTGTTTACAGAGATCCGCTCAGGGAAGTCAAAGAGGGTCCTTCCATTTCTTTTTTCCTCCGTCCCTCCTTCCCTCCTTGCCTTCCTTCCTTCCCCTCTGCCTCCCCCCCTCCCCCCGCCACCGCTGTGCTGGAGCTTTTAACACTAAGCTGCTCAAAAGAGTCAGTTGAGTCTTGATGAGGCAGTAACCTCACTTTGGAGGACCTTTTCCGACCAGATGTGTCCAGCCCTGGCCAAGAACGCCCACACAGGCTGCTGGCTGCACCGAAACAGGAAAGGCTTCATCTGTCATGTAAACACTCCCCAGATATCGACCCAGTCAGTGCCTGGCGAGACAGACACTCTGACGACAGCTTCATCAACAGGACCAGTGCCCGATTAAGACTCACCTCTGGTTTTCACTTGTGGGGGAGGGGCGTCCACATAATGGAAAAATCACAGGTCTGGAAAGCGGAGGAACTCTGTACTCGCCCGTGGCCAGGGGACACGCTGCAAATGCCCCGAGCCCTGACCGCTCCGCGAGGAAGGCGGTCCTGGTCCCTCCCTGTTGAACGAGACGCTATATGCAACGGCAGGGCAGCGGCTCTAAATGCAGGAAAAGGAAGGACGGGCTGTGTTCCACCTCTAGGGGCTGCCGAGATCCCACTCCCCGTGGACAATACCGATGGTCTTAGGAAACCAAACTGTCACACCTGCAAGATCCACCCGGCACAGGGCTGGATGGGTGTGCGACCCGGAGGCCTGGTTGGCACAACAAGGCAGGACCTTCAAAGGGGAGCTCACAGGACTAGCGGAAACAGTGGAGGCTTTGGGATATTTTCTCGCCTTTTTAAAAATAAGTTTTTAATGTTTATTTATTTTTGAGAGAGAGAGAGAGAGAGAGAGAGAGAGAGAGAGAGAGAAGCAGGCTCCAGGCTCCGAGCTGTCAGCACGGAGCCCGACACGGGGCTCGATCTCACAAACCGCGAGATCATGACCTGAGCTCAAGTCAGACACTCAGCTGACTCAGCCACCCAGGTGCCCCCTTTCTTGCCTTTTTAACGGGAAAAAGAAAGGTGGCTGTAACGATAGGTATACCGTATCAGGATCCATGCCTGGTTCGTACATGGCCTTTGTCATGTTCTCATGGGGTGTCTGGAGAAAGCCACTCAGTGTCTTGCCGGGCCTCAGTTTCCCCTCCTATGAAAAAAGGGTGATGGGGCACCTATTTCATAAGGTTGTTGTAAAGATTAATAATCACATGGAATGTTCAGAACGGTGCCCGGCAGTTCAAGGGACCCCAGGGGATAGTCTCCATGTCTCTGAGGACACACAGCTCAAAACAGAGAGGCTGGGGTTTCTTTTGGCTGAGGGGGGACACCAGAGTGAGGAAAGAGGGGGCCCAGGAGGAGGCAGAGAGCCTGGCCCAGGTGGGTAGACACAGGGGTGCGAGGGCCTGATGGATGGGCTGCTGGAACACAGCAGGGACCAGCTCTGGGGGCTGGAAGCTTCAAGGAGCTCATCAAAGAGGGCTCAGCCAAAGCCCGCTGGTTTTCAGGGCTTGGTTGCAGGAGATGGGGGGGCGGGGATCGAAGGACACACGGGGCCAAGACAGCAGGTCCTGGGACAAGGAGCTCTTGGAAGGATGGAGGGCTGATCAGATTGGCACTATCCAGCCAGAAGCAAACTCCCTGCTTCCCACCTGCACCCTGCCCCACCCCACCCTTTCTTCCTCTGAATTCGTAGCCCTTGGGCAGAAAGGCTCTCAGACGTCTTCAGGCTTTCCGGCCTGAGGGCCAGCCGCAACCTTCAAGCAGGATCTTGGGGACATCAAGGCAGGGGGTTGTCTGGGGAAGCTGAAAACGTTGCTCGCTGGGCCCTCCCTCACGCCCTAAGTCAGGGGAAGATTGAGGGAGCTCCTCTCTCTTTCTCTTCTCTCTGTCTCTCTCTCTCACGCACACCAAATATACACCTACGCCCCTCTATTACCTGGCAAGGCTCTGAAGCATAACCTGTCTGGCGCTACAGCCCTCACTGGGCATTACTTCCATTTTGGGCACCGTGACCGAAGGCAGCGAGGCAGAAACAAGTGACCGTCCGATGCCTTCTGACCGTCTGTTACCCACACCCGAGCCCCAGCCCGGACCACTGAGTCAGCTACTCTCGCACACAGGCCCAGGCCAGGCTGCGTGCAAAGCTGTCCGTAATTTTAATGAGCAGTCAGAGGTAAGGAGACCCGAGGCCAGGCCGGGTTACACTGTTTCACTGCGCCTGGAAAGATCCTGGCTGATAGCAGAACGGGCAGTGGGCCTCTGGGACCCCCCTCCCGACTGTGGAGCCCGACAAAACATAAGGTGTTTGCGGCCAAGAGAGACTTCCCCAGACTCTACAGGGCACTACGGATTGGCATCCCTGTCCTAAGAGGTGGGGAAACTGCCAGAATTCCAGGAGACTCCTTCAATAAAACTAAGTGCCCTTGTCTTGGGACTTCCACCCAGGAGACTGGAGGACGCATATAATGCAAAGAGCCTGAAGAAACTGGTGGCCTCCTTGGTCCAACGCTCCATAACTTTGCAACTGTCCTCCCAGCCTATCGTTCCTATCTATTGATGGTTCGAATGCCTTCAATCGAGTCTTGTTGACTTGGACCTAATGATCTCACGGAGGTCAACATCATCCGCAGGATGCCTGCGCTCTTTCAAATGATGATACTGATTTACAAAAGGAAAAAAGAAACTTATCTGCAATTAACACATAGGACACCTCACACTGGCGCGTTTCCTCCTCAGAGGAAAAGAGCAGGGCCTCTGGGGATCACTGTAGACCAAGCTGGGCGCTGTCTCTTTAAGCAGAAGAGGCTGAGAAGCTCTCAGGCCACCATGACATATCCCAGCATTGGACCAGCCCCTGAATAAACTGGAAAGACGCCTGGCCTGGCTTCAGTTACACGGAGCACCCCCGGGGGAAACATCTCGGGGAGCCTGGTTGGAAGCAGTGGGGCTTACAACCTGCCAGCTGCTGGTCTCTCAGCTGCCCTGTGGGGAGGGACCCGCCTTGGCATCCCTCGTGTTTGGAGCGGAGAAATCCTCGTGGAGGAAGGGGTTACACCATTCGGCCCGGTGAGTTTTCTTGGCACACTGTCCCTCTGCAGAGTGGAAGCTTGTGCTTCTCTGAGAACTGCCCAGTCCCCCACCCCCTGCAAATCACAAATGGGAAGGGCTGCAGGGAGACAGGGCTTTTGTGTTGCAGATGACCGACAGTCAGAGGGTTTTCAACTCCTCCTTTAGAAGCTGGGTATATACTCTGGCTGGGGAGGGGAGAGGCTCTATCTGAGAGCGTCTGGAAACCCCAGCACGTCCAGATTTGAAGGGAGAAAGGGGACCCGATGCTTTTTTTTCCTGATGGGACGGAGTTCTGCACACACAGCTGGCTGGCAGGGGACCTTGGGTTTGGAAGCAGGTTAGGGAGAAGCATCCACCGGTAGTCAAGCCCTGGCCTGGCCCTGGGTGTGGCCAAGCCTGGTGGACACTGCCGGGGGTGGTGTTTCGTCTTCCACCCTGGGAGCCGTGCAGGCAGGAGACAGGCAAGAGGCAGTAAGGGAGGAGCAAAAAAGGGTTCAAGCTCATGGGTTCCAAAGCTCACAGCGTGGTGTCACCCGCTTAGGGACTAAAATCTTGGGAAGAGGAAGAGGCAGGCTGTCGCTTACGACGTGTATTCTTTTCTAGATGCGTACGCCGGTAAAAAGGTCACTTGGGAAAAGAAAAAAAGAAAAGGAAGAGAAAGAAAATCCTGAGTTAAATACGCTAATTATCTGGAAAGTGCTTAGAACAGTACTGGGTACATAGTGTCCACATCAGGGCTGGTGGAATAAGTAAAATAAAAGTCTGAATGGCATAAAGAGAGGCCATAGTTCCTGGGGCATACCTGACCTATAAAATGACCCAGGAGGAGAGAACACACTGTCATTCCTGTGGTTGGTTATGCTATTGGCATAAGCTATTTTAGCTCACGGGGTGGGCTGGCGGGGGGGGGGGGGGGGTGGGGTGGGATGGGGTGGGGGCTCAGCCTTGCTTGATGTGAGGGCAAAATGTGATATAACGGTAACCATGGTGACAGTTTACTGGGTCCTGGTCCCTATTACGTTCAGGACACTATGCAAACTGCCTCGCACACCTTGTCCCCCCCTACTCGCCACCTCTAACGTAGGCATTGTCAGTCCTGCTTGTAGATGCAAAAATGGAAGCTTGTGGAACTTCAGGCATTTGCCCCAATTCACGACTCTGAGTAGTCAGCTTTGTCTGAGCCCAGAGCCAGCGTGCCTAAGCGTTGCCCTGCACCGCCTCTCCCAGACCATGTGTGCACCTGTCATATAATGTGCATTGAGCCAAACTTTCATATGTCGTCTTTTTAATTGGCTAATATAAGAGTTTTTAAAAGACCGTGGTTTGAAGAGTATTTCAGATAATGTATTTTGACTTAAAGACAAGAATATGCAATCAGCTACCATAAGCAGGTACTTTTTAAAAATTTATTTTTGTTTATTTTTTGAGAGAGAGACAGCGAGCATGAGCGGGGGAGGCGCAGACAGAGAGAGAGAATCCGACGTAGGCTCTGCGCTGTCAGCCCCAGGAGAGGCAAACTCGGAACCCAGAGATCATGACCTCAACCCAAGTCAAGAGTCGGATGCTTAACCCTTCTGAGTCACCCAGGCGCCCCTAAACAGCTGGTTTCAAATAGTAAAATAGTATGGAGTTGTCTGAATCAGTTGGAATGATGAGGTTTTATGACAGGACACTAGCAGTCCGGGTGTGTGTGAATTGCGGCATTAGTAAGTAAAGACATTTAAAATCCACATTAAGGCTCTGGGCTTGCGCACCCACTCCCCCATCGAGAGTCGTATTGGGGCCCACCTGCGCCACGCCCAGGAGGGCTAGCCTCTCCGTCCCTGTGACGCCGGGCGAACCTCTTTCAGGCGACTATGAATCAGCGGATTTCCCTGGCTGATCTTCCCCCACCTCGATGGCCAACTCCCCACCCAATGGCCTGGGGACGCCAGCGGAGGCTGGGAGCCGGGCCAGGCGAACTTCGCCTGAAGCATACCCGGCTGTGGTCCGGGCTAGCAGGAGCCAGACCCCCTTCCCCCGGGCGCGCTGTGCTGTAGTCGGCGGAACTCTCCCTCCTCTTGCTAATTGTCACCCAAGCGGGGCCCGCAAAGTGGGTCCCTTGAGTCCTAGGGAGCCGGCACGCGGCCTGGGCGCAGACACGGACAGCGCGGGAGGGCGCGGTGCAGGTGTGGCCAGCACAAATGCCAGGGCAGGCCAGGCGCGCCAGGACCCGAGAGGTGAGGGCCGTCTTCCTGCGTTTAAGTGCCGGCTCCCCCCTCCCCGGAGGAGAGGAATCCGGCCTCGGTCCCCGCGTGGGCGCAGTGCACGTGCGTGCGCCCCGGCGGGGGCGACCTCGGGAGGGCTTTTCCCACGTGGCCGAGGGGGCGGAAGGGCCAGTTTATTGGCCGACACTTGGTCTCCAGGAGCTCGGGGAGCCAGAGGAAGCGGAGGTGAGAAAGCTCAGCCGCCGGCTAGTAGCGAGTAAAAGTCCCAGCGGTTTTGCAGTGATCGACTTTCTCCCGAGGCGGATTGAAGGCCGAGTAACTGTCTCCCGCCCTCCCTCCCTCCTGCCCTCTCTCCTCCCCCGAGTCCCGCCCCCCTGCACACGCTGACCCAGGGACACACCCTACTGCAGCGACGCAGACAGGGCGTTGTTCCCGTTAAAGGGGAACGCCGGGAGCCTCCCTCTGGCCCCTCGCTTCGCGCGCGCAGCCCCGCAGCGCAGCTGTCTTCGGGGACGCCAGCCGCCGAGCCAGCCGCGCCGAGTTTGTGCCCGAGGCCACTTGGAGGAACGGGGACAACTATCCCTTTGGGCTGTAAGTGCTTTGGTAGGGACAAGTGGAGGAGATGGAGGAGAAACGTGGGCATCTTCCGTCGATGGTGCCAGAAAGCGCGGAGCAGGCGCGGGCACTGGGCTGGCCAGGCCCGCGAGCTGTCTTTCCGAGCTCGGACAGGCGGACCACCGTCTGGCTCGTCTGGTTCTTGCGGGGCTTGTAGGGACACCGTGTGGCCTTGCCTTACGGTCCCTAAATCGTAAGGGGCGCGGGTGGCGGTGTGGGGATATGCGGCAAGGGCTGAGCACTTTGGGTCTCGCTGGAGACGCGCCTACTTGGGGACTCATTGACAAAGCAGTCCCTGCGGTGGACCCCGGAGATGGGGCTGCTGGCCCCCCGTGGTCCCCCCATTTCTAGCCATATACCCGATTATCCTTCTCTTGTCCCTCCCGGCTCTAGGAGCCGTTGGATTTAATTTAAACCGTCTGGGAGACAATCCGAAAGCCGTGCTCATTTCTTCCCGTACATTCCAGGGGTTCCTTGGACTGTGTTGCTTAGGGAGAGCAGCGGAGGGGCCTGGTATTGGGGACTTTTAAAACGGAGCTATTGAAACGTGGTCTCCCCTGGCTCAAGACCCTGTGCTGAGACGGTGCCCCCTAATGCAGCTGGGCTTCCACAGCCATAGTACCCTCTAACGGGTCACCCCAGTCTCCATTTCCCCCCAAGAGCTGTAAAACGAGGGGCTAGGACCACATAGCTGCGTGAGGGAAGCTGTCCTGCCGGCTCTGGCGGGTTGCGGTTCTCCTGGGACTCAGCCCTCCACCCTCCGCCTCTCCTTCCCACCCGACATCTGCCACCAACCGCCCCCCCCCGCCACCCCCCTCCGTGCAGGCTCCTGGGCGCGCGTCCCGGCGCGCCGAGGCCGAACCGGGTCGTGTCTCGGCTCCGCGTGCCGGGGGCGCAACCGGGACCGGGGAGAACCGGCGAGAGGCCAGCCCGGGAGTGCAGGGCCCGGCCCGCAGGGGCTGCGGCGGGAGGGGATTGGGCGGGGGCGTGGGGGGGGGGGGGTGTGAAGCGCGCGGTGGGCGGGAAGCGCAGGGGTCCCGCCACCCTCTGGGCCTTTCTTTCCTGCCCACACTCCCCCGGCTCTGCGCTTCCTCTCCGGAGCCGCCGGTGTGGACGCCAGGCTGAGCCGGGGCCAGGACGGCTCCCCGGCGCTGGCAGAACCCGGTGGAAACTTGGGAGACTAACGGAACGCGGAGCGCACCGGGCCTGGGAAACCAGCTCCCCGCCGCGCGCTCTCCCTCGCAGCGTGCCGCTGGCGTCCCCGGGCCTCCGGCAGAAATCGGGGCGCCCACGCGCGGACCCCCAACCGCCACCCCGTAGGGAAAGGGGGCTCTCTCCTCCTCCTGCCTCCTTCCCCACGTGGGGCTGTGCTCCGGAGGCAACCCCGAGTGGGTGGAGGTGTGCCGTGGCCTCCGCTGGTCATTCTGGGAAGAGCTCTCCTCCCGGGGTGACTTAGACGTGCGTACCCCCTCGTCTCGTCCCCGAAGCAAGAGGTGTCGTGTGGCCGGCGGGCCCCCCGCGGGCTGCCGGGCGGGGATGCTGCGGCCGGCTGCTGCCCTCTCTCGGCCGGCCGCCGGGAGGCGTGCGGGCGCCGCGACCCGGGCCGGGCGCGCAGCCAGGCCCCTGCATTCCGCCGGCGCGGGGACCCTCCCTCCGCGCGCTCCTCCTCCCTCCCTCCCTCCCTCCCTCCCTCGCCCGGGCCAGTTGGTTGGGCCTCACGTCCAGCTTCGGCTCTCTTTCCCGGCAGGCAGGAACTCCGCTGAGCACAACCAGCCGCCAGAATGCTCCTCTTGTTGCTGGGCATCATCGTCCTCCACGTCGCAGTGCTCGTGCTGCTCTTCGTCTCCACGATCGTCAGCGTGAGTGCCCGGCGGGCAGCGGGGAGGTGGGCGCGGGCGGGGCACCCGGACCCCCTCCCCCCCCCCCCCCCCCCCCCCCCACCGCCCTTGGGCTCCGGCCTCCCGGGCGGCGATTCTTCCAGGTCCGCGCCGCGTCCTGATTTGCAAACGACGTGAAACTCTCAGGCGGCCCCCGGGGCGTTTTTGCAGTTTCTGGCAGGCTGCCCCCTTTCAGTTGTTTGGAGAAAACCCGAGCAGATTCAGGGGTAGGAGGGAGGCGATCGCCAGACTAGGTGAGCGGCGCAGGCCTCCATTTAAGCCAAATAATTTCAGTGCAGAGACCTCAGGGTTTCCCGACCTTCATTTGATAAAATTGCAGGGTTTTTTTTTTTTTTTGCGCCGTAGGTTCCTTGAGGAAGGAAGTGGAGTATTTATGAAGGTTTGTTTTTCTCCACATGTCATGGAACACCCTTTAGGGCTGGAAATGGGAAGGTTAAAATAGGCTCTTCCGGAAAAGAGTTCACAGCCCCCGGTCTGCTTTGTGATGTGGGCATAGCACCTTCCACTCTAAAGCCTCCTCTGTATGAACACAGAGCGTGAGTGGGGAAGGGGCAGAGAGAGAGAGAGAGAGAGGGAGACGCAGAATCCCAAGCAGGCCCCAGGCTCTGAGCTGTCAGCACAGACCCCGACTCGGGGCTGGAAGTCAGGAACCTTGAGATCACCACCTGAGCCAAAGTCAGACGCTTAACCGGCTGAGCCACCCAGGCACCCCTACTGTGGTTTTAACTTCTTAACGTAAGGCGCGTATCCCAGACGTGATATTCTTGTCCGTTTCCAAGGTTGAGAAACATGTCAGAGTGAGAGATTGTGATGTTGGGGATCTGTGGATTGTTTCATCGTTTGTAAGCATTTTTACAACCTCTTAATCTTGTGGGATTGATAGGAATTAGGAGCCAGGAGACAGGCTCAGAGAGGCAGTAGCTTGGGGGAGCGACACCCAGGAGATCCGGGGTGAGGAGAGCCGGCTTGAATGCAGGTGTCCTGGCTTGAGTTCATGGCTCCTTCTGCTATAGGACATACTTCTGCACGTACTAGCTTGTGTGTGTGTGTGTGTGTGTGTGTGTGTGAACTTTTCTGTTCACAAAGTGCTTTTCATTTGTGAAACGCTGGCCCTCTGCCCAACACCATGTCTGAGCCAGACCCCCACCTCTCTCCTTTCCCCAGCGTGACTGTGGCCTCTGGCTGGGCCACCCTGGGCAGGGCAGGGGCAGGCCAGGTAGACAGGCGGATGACGCCGCTCTTGCCTTCCCTTCCCCTTTCTCTCCCCTTCCCTTCGCCCCTCACCACCCTGTCTGATCGAAGATGTCTGGTTCTTTCTAGCAATGGATCGTGGGCAATGGACATGCAACCGACCTCTGGCAGAATTGTAGCACCTCTTCTTCTGGAAACGTCCACCACTGCTACTCATCATCAGCAAATGGTGAGACTGGGTCTTTGCTCCATATTTCTCAGTCCAGACCTGGAAACCCTTGTTCTTGGAAGACGCAGCTCAAAAGTTGTTGCTGGGGTGGGGCAGAATGCAATTGGGGACCGGGAATCCGAGACAGGAGAAGGGCAGAAGTTTCCCTGGCTGACCTAAGACCCCGGCTCTCACTGCACATGATCTCTCCCCGGAAAGATGCCCTAGAAAGCACAGTGCTTCTTGTCAGCAAAGAAACGTGGGCACAGATAAGCCATAAATGTGGCACCATGGCAAGACCTTAGGCAGTTGGGTCTCCTGACCCAACTGGTATCCTTGCTTTGGTGGCTATCTCTATCCAGAAAGGTCCTGCCACTTCCTGTTTCAGTGACGGTCCCAGGGGGTAGCTGGGCCAGCTTTTGGTCCCCCGTTGGCAAGACCGCTTTTCGAGGTCGTGGGCCTCAGTGGTGATGTCATTTGGCATTCCAACCTTTGGGTGTTTCCTTGCGGCAAGATGGAGACTCGAAGCTATTTGCAAAATGCTAAACGCAAGCCTAGGAGTGCCCTTCGTGCGGAGAACTGTGTTTCTCCTTTGTCCTCGGCATCATTGCTTGTGAGATATTTGAAGCGGGGCTTACTTGGATTCCAGTTAAGGGATAATTGGCAGTGAGAGACCCGCTAGACACTTCCTGTACTCAGAGGAGTGCTCAGACGCAGGGGCCCCCCACGTCTTTGGATATGGAGAGGCAGCGGTAAATGGGGTGCCTTCTCTGGGGTGGCTGGGTGCTGTTGAGTGTCACTGTGGACCCTGAAAGGGACCCTAGTGCTTGGTGTTGAGGACATCGTGGGCTGGGCTTGGCATGGGCCCGTGGTCCGAAGGATACGTCCCCAGCCTGGAGAGGGAAGTCGCTGTAGGATTTGACAAAGCTTTCCTGACATCCCGGGTTTTAAAAGACCGAGCAAGGACAGCCTCCGTTGTTGCTGAAGCTACTCATGATCTAGTATTTCCGTTGGAGATGTTACAACTGCTGACAGAGACCAGTTTGGGTCCAGCTCCATAAAGCAGGCAGGGAAGGGGCCCTCCGCTCTGGCTTTTGCACGGTGCACAAGCTTTGTGTCCCTGCGGGCTCCGCACCGGGTAACCCCCAAGCTGTCACTGAAGCATTGCAAACCCACATCTCGAACCTCTGTATGAAGAGAAACTTCTAGAACACTTACGGGGCAGTGTCTGTGGGGGAAGGATCGGCGAGGAGTAGAAAATCCTGCTTTACGTTTAAGCTTTCCCGGGGGTGGGGGGTGGGGCGAAAACAGAGAGGCTTCTGTCCTCATGGACGTGAGCAGCCCGGAATCTTTTCTCGGAGTGCATGAAGGATATTGGATGAAAAACATCCTAGACGGGGCGCAGCGCGTTTGCATGGTGAGTTGACAGCCGAGTAACTGAAATGAAATACTCGTGCATGCCTGAGAATGCGGTGATAGCCCTGTTTGCCCCCAAAGCCACAGCATCCGGTGCCCCCCCCACCAGGATCTGGCTCAAGTGCTCTGAAGACTCCAGATGGGTGGCGCCCCCGCTCACTACTGACACCTGGTGGTCACCAGTGGTGATGCTGCCCCGGAGAGTGGTTTTTCCCCAGGCCTCCCCAGGCGTCAAATGCCACTCGGGGTTGGCGTGAAATCCTGGACTCTGAGGTCCGGACGGGGGCAGAGGCTCAGCTGTCTAGACTGCGCTCCGGCCGTGCCTGGGAAGGAGGGCAGCCTTCACCTCGGGGCCGGTTACTGACCCCTGGTGCTGCACTTGACCTGGATGGGAATGGCTGTCATCTCCGGCCAGCAGCCCATCTCGTGTTATTTTCAGCAGGCCCCTTCTCATCTCTCAATTGGCTCCTGATGTGCCAAGCTCGCGTCTTGGGTCCGTTGACGACAGCTTTGGGGTCTTTCGCGTGGGTTCCAAGTCCACGTGGTCGCTTTCCGAGGGCCACCCGGGAGCCTGCCTTCTCCCCTGAGCCTGCCTTCTCAGATGTTTTGAGGGATCTGGGCTTCTTCGAAGTTAGACGTTTCCATGGAAGCTTCCCCAGTAGTTGTTATCTCCGCTGACGGCTCCCCGGCCTGTCAGCCTGTGTTAGGACTTCAGCTCTGACCAGGGGCGGGGGATCCTCTGGGCCTCCTGTGCTTGGCCGATCGAGTCTAACAGTTTCCGAGGCAAACCACAGACGCAAAAATCTGCAGTTACAAACGTTAGACCGCCTTGACGAATGAACTGAGATGTGCGTTTGTGCTCAGGCTGTTCCAAACATCCTCTGGGATGAGGTCCTCCAAAGTGATTTGTTACCGAGAGCGACGAATCGCTAAGTATGTTACAGGAGCGTTAGGTGAAAACGTGTCGGTTGACCTGACTGGCTGGCTTTTACCGAAGGGACTTGTGTTGGTCCGTGCGGGGCCCGGGGCGTGACATCTGCCCCGCGTTTTCTGTGTGAACGGTGCCCCCTGCCGCGTGAACCTCATGGAGGTCAACCAGCTGGGTTGTATAGACTGAGGGAGAAGTCTTAGATCTTTCCCTCAAGCTACCTCTTGCTATGAGAAGTGGTTTTAGCTGTCTTACCTGCCTTCTCATTTTCTGAATTCGTTTCCATACCTTCTGGGTCCATCCTTAACTTGGCTGCAGGTGGGGGGCGAGAAGAACCTTAGGGGGGGGCCTGTTCATCATGACCTTGTATTGACGGCCTCCCCGGGCCCAGGGAATACGAGCACTTAGGAAATGGTGGACCTTGCCCTTGAGGGGCCTGAGCCTCTCTGAGGAGCCAGCAGATAAGTGTGGGGGGGTGAATCACTGGGAAGGCAGCGTAGGCCAGATGCCCAAGGAGTGGGGGCAGGCAGACAGCGCCAGAGTTCAAGGGAGGAAGTCTCGTGTGGGAGGTGGAATCTGATCCATCCTCCAGAGGATGGGCAGGATTTAAATAAATACAGGCAAGGAGGAGGATATCCCTACCAAGGCAATGACGTGACCCACAGCAAGGGGACAGCAGTGCAGGGGACGTGTTGGATCTGTCGGCTAGTATTCGGATGAGGATTAAAATTGACTGCAATGTAACAGCACCTCTTCAAGTGGCCGTGGCTTCCATAAGACAGTTTCCTTTCTCTCGGGAGGTCGGCGGCCTGAGAAGAGAGCGCTACGGCGCTTTCGTGAAGTTGTCAGAGACCCAGGCACTTTCTAGCTCTTTCCTTTGCTCTCTCTTGAATGTGGTCCTCATCCTCATGGTCGCAAGGGCTGCTGATGCTCCAGCCATCTCATCCAGGCTTCAAGCGATAGGGCGGAGAAAGGAGGAGGAGAATGTGCGCCCTTCCCTTTTCGTGAAATGTCTCCAGAGAGACCTCACTCACACTGCTGTGTGTGTTCTTTTACAGGAACTTAGTCACACAGCCACACCTAGTTACCAAGGAGGCTGAGGATGTAGTCACTTGGCCTCGTGGGAAGCATGGCTTCTCGATTCCTAGAACTTTAACAGCAAGCACTCCCCGTAAGCCTGGCTTGAAACACTTCTCTCCGGGGCTTTGACCTTTCCCCCCTCTGTACCCCGTCATACTCTTTACCATAGCTCCGCTGGGTCCTAGGCAGTTTCTGGGCAGAGCCCCGTTATTTTAGGATTATTCAAATATTTCCTCCTTCCTGTATCCTGGGCTCTAAGAGCCGCACCGGCCGTTCTCACAGAGATCCATATTGGAAAGCGTGCGACCTTTGGACTTTCCTCTTGTTCTCCCCACCTCCAGTCCCTAAGTCTCCTCGTTTCATCGTGTCTCTCGGATCTGTGTTTCCTTCCAGCCTGGCCTCCTCTCCTGACCTTCCAGATCTGCATATGCAGCCTCCTTCTAGACGGTTCCACTGGGATGTCTCAGGGGCATCCCGAACCAGTCAGTCTCCATTCTCCTCCACCAAATCTACCTCTTTGACAATTCCTAGTATTTTAGAGAATGCTGCTAACGTCTGCAGCCCGTGCGGATGTGTTTCCTTCTGGTTCCTCAGCCTGCCCCCCCCCCCGCCCCCCCGGGCGCTGGCTGTTTCCTTGTGGGTCGCCACGCCTGCAGGACTTATCAGAGCCACTGAGGCTGCCCCCTAACCCGTCACCTTGCTTATTTCTTTATAACTCAGTTTTCACACCCAATCCAGGGTGATATTTTAAAAAAATACAAAGCCGGCCCTGTCACTCTCGATCTCAAGCCTTTCAGAGGGCCCCTCCTTGGCCTTAAACTTCAGATGGAAATCTTTACTAAATCCCATAGGAATCGACCTGAATGGACCCATTCCCTTGAAACCTCATCTCCTGGAATTTTCTGCCTTCTCTTAGTTCCTTGATCATGAACTTCCCACCTCCGGGGCCCGCCCCCTCTCTGCCTTTCTCCCTTCCCCTGTTTTTTCGTGTGCGGCTACTTCCTGGCTGCCTGCCATATACCAGATACTGTTGTAGACAGTAAGGATGTAAGAATGAACAAAAGCTTGCATTTTACTGGGCAAAACAGCCAATAAGCATGAATAAATTTGGGGGCAGGGATGGGAACTACAACGAGAACGAAAACAGGGTCATGTGTAATGAGGGAAGGGAGGCGTCGTGCGGGCGTGACCCCTTGGGGGTGACCGGGAGTCAGCCACAGGAGCATCTGGGGCCGATTCGAGGCAGAGGGGACCATCTCATGTAGGAAAGGGGCCTGGCAGCATTGAGGGACAGAGGGCAGGCCTATCTGGTCCTTCTAGAGCCTAATAAACAGTTTGGCGCCTATAAATGCATTTCTAAATTTCTTTTTTGATGTTTATTATTTATTTTTTTTTTTGAGAGAGAGAGAGAGACAGGCAGGGCATGAGCAGGGGAGGGGCAGAGGGAGAGAGAGGGAGACACAGAATCCGAAACAGGCTCCAGGCTCCGAGCTGTCAGCACAGAGCCCGACGCGGGGCTCGAACTCACGGACCGTGAGAACATGACCTGAGCCGAAACCAAGAGTCGGACGCGTAACCGACTGAGCCACCCGGGTGCCCCGTGTGTGTTCAGTTTGAAAGAAGGGGCCCATGCTCGACACGAAAGCATAAAGGCAAAAAGTCAGGCCCTCCTGCAGTCTGTCCCCCGGAGCCTCCGTCGTCCCCTCCGGTGTATAAGGAAGGACGCCGCACACAGGTGCCCCCGTTTGCCAGTGACCCCGGGCTGGCCTCCTGTCCCAGAGTGTGGGCTGGGGCCAGGATCACAAGCTAAGAAAATGAGCCCTCGATGCTTTTCCTTTCCCTTCCAAGCAACGACGGCCACAATAAATTCGTGCCAGTCAAGCTCGTGGGCGGCATTCGATGGATGCTTTGCATTGAGAATTAGAACAATCTAAGCCTCGCCAGTCTCCGAGGCCCCCCCAGCCTGAGCCTCTCGGGGGCACTCATTCTCTGGGTCTTTTCGACGATTCCAGACCTATCCATCTGGTGGCATCGTCATTCCCGCAAGGGCATCGGAGCATTTCCTCGTCTGCGGCTCGGTGCTTGGGCAGATTTTAGAGGACACCGGAGGCCCTCTGCCCTTACGGGGTCGTGTTTTGCAATTTGAAATCTTTGTGGCTCCGTGGACCAACCCACAATCTCTGCCCAAGTAATGGCTCTTGCTTTTACAGGCCCGTGTGGGTTGCCAAGGCCCTGGCGGGACAGGGAGCGGCCGGGGTGGGGTGGGGAGGTGGTGCCGTAATGCTGATGTTTCAGCCCCCGGAGCTCCCCGTTGGCCACCAGCATCCAGGAGTTAATTCCGAACGTGTGTGCAAACCCGCGCCTGAGCCACGTGGCCCTTGACGCTCACAGTCTTCGCTTCTGGAAAAAAAATTTAAGTTGCGTTCCCAGGATTTCCGTAGGGTCGAGAAGGCGTCTCTCTTGCGTCTGGGGAGCGGGGCCTGGCCGTACTGTGGCGCGAGGTTGTGGGCGTGGGTTTTCGGTGCCCGAGAGAAGGATGTCTGGCGAGAAGCCTTCGGAGCGTGTCATCCATCGTGGGCATGCACGGGCACTCCCAGCGTTGGGCAGGACTTGGGAGATCACGTCCGCCCCTCTCCCGCCGCGCCTCACTTCAGGCCCCACTCCAGTACGCCCGCCACGCGCGCATCCTGCCCGTGATGGGGAACTCACTACCTTTCAAGAGAACCTCTTGCACTTTCCAAGCGCTGACAGCAGCATCCTTTCATTTAGTTTTTGAACGTACCGAGCGCATCCTGTGTACCAGGCGCTGTTCCACAAACCAGCCCCACAGACCGAGCCAGAAAGACCACGTCTCTGTTTTAGTGGGGCGCACGGGTCCTTGGGGGAGGCACAGAATAGACAATAAACGAGGGCGGGGGGTGGAAAGGACCCTGTAGGAGACGGGATGGTGGCCTCGAAAGTCACCCACGGTGGGGGAGGCTGGTTACGGAAAGGCCTCTTTCTTGCCCTCTCGACTTCAAGACCGGAGGGACCTGTCACGTGAAGGACCACAGGGAGAATATTCCAGGAGGTCATGGCAAGGGGGCCAGACCCCGAGGCGGGGAGGAGTCCGGCGTGACTGAGTGTGCTGGCTGGACGAAGGGGAGTGAGGTGATGGGGGCAGAGGGGCTTGGGGGGCCGTATTGCCAGGGCCCCAGAGGCCACAGACTGAGAAGGACAAGTGAGACACCGTTGAAAGATCTTAAGCAGAAGAGGGGCGGGATTCGATTTGTGTTTCGAGGGCTCAGGCTGGCCGTTAGGTTGAGAGTAGGGATTGGCGGCCAGGCACTGGGATCGAGAAGTCTGTAGCTCGTGGCAGAGGGCCGGGCTGGAAGATTCGTCAGGTACCGCCTGTAGAGGGCAGGCACCCAGCCTCTCCTTGTCCCTCTGGAGCTGGGGCGGTGCGTGGGCTTGCCAGGTGGGCGGGCAGAGAATCGGGGAAGCTCACACCGTGCTCCCTCTTCCCTGTCCAGCTTCCGTGAATTTAAACCTACAGAAAGGCCGTAGGATCATTTAAATCGCGAGAGAGAGTTCAAACACGTCATTGACCCTCTCCGCACCTCTCCCCGTGTGTGTCGAAGTTGAAAACCCAGTAGCCTGGGCATCTTGCCTTTTGTCTAACCAACTGGGAATCTGGGGCAGGTGCCCTGGGTGCCGAATAGAGTGAGCATGGAAAGGCAGCTACCACGTCGTGTCCCAGAGTGTCTTCTCGTTCCGGGTGTACTTGTGACATGGTGGGGGAGTGTCCAGAGTGGAGGTGACCTTTGAGCTGGGCTTTGGACGTTGGGGAGAATTTCGGTAGGCGTGCAGGGGAGAGAAGGACGTTGTGCTAGGTGACGGAGGGCGATTACCGCGATTGATGGGGTAGGGGCTCTGTTCTAGCTCTTGACCACCACGATGCTTGGCCTTTTCGAAAAGGCTTTAGGAATCAAAAGGAGAGGGGGCTTCTGGCTATTATTTTGCAGAGAAAGCCTCTCAGACCCAAAGATCCTGCAAACAACCCGGGCATCCCCCTCACCCCTTACACACTCCTGGCTAATCGGAGACTGCAGCTCACGCACAATGCCTTTCTGTCCCCCTGCTGCCATTTTCTCTGGCCAAACCCAACATTTCCAAGTGGTCCGCTCCAAAAAAAAAAAAAAAAATTTTTTTTTCTGATAAGTCCATTGGAAAAATCGGAGAACACTAAAAGCTAAGGGCTGCTTCTTTGATGGCAAGAATTCTCTTAGCCTTTAACGTTTCGTTGTAGGTTGTAATTAGCACCCGAGGGGGGAGCTTAACGTACTTGACCGTGGGACCCGTCCCTTGTTTCTGTTTTTTTAGTCAACCGGTGGGTAAGTGGTCCCACAACAATTCTCTTTTTTTTTTCCTTTTAATATTTATTTATTTATTTTGAGAGAGGGGGAGAGGCACAAAGAGAGAGAGGGAGAGAGAGCACAATAATTCTTCGAGGGACACAGCCTAGCCTCACCTGATCCTGTAGTTTCTAGACTTTTCCAGCCGGAGCATTTTCCAAAGGAAACCTAAGCCGCCTTAAGTGTTTGCTGGTATCCTCTGTGCCATATTACATTCCCTTTTGGAGCCCAAGGTCTCGTTAGCAGAATGAAACTGTGGTCTCAAACTCCAGTTTGAGTGGTTCCTCTGTCCACCCCTGAGCCAGTTAATGAGGCTTAAGCAGGAACACCTTGACCCGAAGTTTCTTTCCACCTGCTTGACATGGGCGTGTTCGCTCGTTTGCTCTAATTAACAGGCCCCCACGATTCCGTATTGGGCGGTTCTGTATCCTCTTGTGTGGGTGTAGACCCCCCCCCCCCCCCCCCGCCAGGGTGTAGACCCACGTGGGGGGCTGTGCAGGTGCTCCAGCGGGTGGGTGAAGCCTTAAGGGCAAAGGCCACGTTGTTCAGCATAGAGGCCCCTCGGCGTGTCAGCTATTCCTGGAATGGCATTCATAGTGACAAATGAGGAAAATGGCAATTTGTGTGGTGGCCGTGGGCGGGGCGGTCTGAGGGCGCAGAGCCCGGCCTTGTTGGTCACGTGCTGTTGCA
Organism: Panthera onca; assembly: GCF_046562875.1. Lineage (NCBI taxonomy): Eukaryota > Metazoa > Chordata > Mammalia > Carnivora > Felidae > Panthera > Panthera onca. The sequence goes on along the minus strand of NC_138352.1, from coordinate 25,124,889 downwards.
AACAGCCCAGCCTTCTGCCCAGGTGTGCACGTGCCTGTCGCATCTCTTGCATTTGGGATTTAGCCCCTCTGGTGGCTTCTTGGAGGCTTTGTTTCTTTCACGGCCTCCCTGGTGTGTGCTCTGACTTTCCCTCAGCTGTCTGTCCTCTCCCTTCCAAGAAAAGCTGTTCTCTCGATGGAAACAGAAAGCGTTTGTGCCTCGCTCAGAGAGGGACCCCGGGGGGGGGGGGGTGGGCAGGGGACGAGAGAGGCAGGGGACTGACTCTGTGCCGGTAATGAAAGCCGCAGAAGGGCCCAGATGATCTGGTGCTTTGAAAAGCGCCTCATCCTTTCTGAGCCCGTAACTCACTGGACTCCAGGCCCCGGCTAAGAATACAGCTGCGGGGGCAGATGTATTTCCTTCATTGCTTAGCTGCCCCGGCAGCAGGAATCTGACCTTGAAGCGAGCTTTGATCGCGGAGTAACTCAAGCTTGCCCTTCTCTGCCGGGGACGCTGGGTCGCCCTGCCTCCGCGGCCCACATCCGCAACCCGTCCAAAAGCTCTTGGATGCGGCACTCTCATTAGAACAAGGTCTCCAAAGAGTTTTTAGGGCTTTAAATCCCTGTGCTCTGCCCCAAACACTGTCGCCGGAGTTCTGCTAGGATTTACCGGGTATCCACTTGGGGGCCAGCCACCGAGTGAGGAAGACTGTGGGTGCCCAACGTGGGCTCAGCTTGCAGTTTGAGAGACAGCGTGTCCCCGCGCTGGGGCCGGGATGGGGGTGCGGATCTGTCACTTGGCCTGTTGGCCTGACGTTAGGCGTGCTCCGTATAAATCAGGCTTTCTGTCTGACATCGATCCGTCATTGATAGCTCTGTGCCTTGTATCAGACGTCCCTCCACCCTAAGCATGATTTCCTGTACGTCTGATTGGCTTTGCGATAGCAGAGCTTGGCCACGTAGAGGCTGCGGGCCGGACCTGGCCCACCGCTCCCTGATTTTGTACGTAAGGCCTCATTGGATGAAACGTACACATTGGCCAAGACCGATTTGGTGCTAGATGGCAGAGCCCGATGGTTGCTGCCGAGACCGTACGTGTGACCTGCAAAGCCAACAATATGGACCATCTGACTCTTTACAAATAGTCTGCGGGACTCTGAGCTGAAAGTGAGATATTCTGGATTGATGTCAACGTTGTTCCAGGATACTTTGGAGTTCTGGTTGGTCCCCTAATAAAATGGCTGGTGTGAGCCCTGTGGTCCCCCCCTTATCATGACTGGAGTCACCCGGATGGAGGTACCCCCAGAACCCTGGAACAGTCTGTAATTGCTTACTTACCCTGATCTTCAACATCAGCTTTTTTTTTTTTTTTTAAGTTTATATATTTATTTTGAGAGAGAGCGAGAGAGAGCATGAGTTGGGTAGGGGCCAGAGACAGCATGAGTAGGGTAGGGGCAGAGAGAGCATGAGTAGGGTAGGGGCCAGAGACAGCATGAGTAGGGGAGGGGCCAGAGACAGCATGAGTAGGGGAGGGGCAGAGAGAGTGTGAGTAGGGTAGGGGGCAGAAAGAGCATGAGTAGGGTAGGGGCAGAGACAGCATGAGTAGAGTAGGGGCCAGAGACAGCATGAGTAGGGGAGGGGCCAGAGACAGCATGAGTAGGGGAGGGGCCAGAGAGAGCATGAGTAGGGTAGGGGGCAGAGAGAGCGTGAGTAGGGTAGGGGGCAGAAAGAGCATGAGTAGGGTAGGGGCAGAGACAGCATGAGTAGAGTAGGGGCCAGAGACAGCATACGTAGGGGAGGGGCCAGAGACAGCATGAGTAGGGTAGGGGCAGAGAGAGCATGAGCAGAGTAGGGGGCAGTGAGAGCATGAGTAGGGTGGGGACAGAGAGAGCATGAGTAGGGGAGGGGCCAGAGAGAGCATGAGTAGGGGAGGGGCCAGAGACAGCATGAGTAGGGTAGGGGCAGAGAGAGTGTGAGTAGAGTAGGGGGCAGAAAGAGCATGAGTAGGGTAGGGGCAGAAACAGAGGGAGAGAGAATTCTAAGCAGGTTCTGTGCTGCCAGCACAAAGCCTGACATGGGGCTTGAACTCATAAACCGTGAGATCATGACCTGAGCGGAGATCAAGAGTCAGACGCTTAACTGACTGAGCCACTCAGGCGCCCCAACATCGGCTTTTTAAATCGGGTTATTTGTATCGTCTTTTGACAGATCTTTTATATCAGCTTGTTTGATCCTTGCGACCGCTCTACGAGATTGTACGTCATGTTAGAGAAGAAAAATTCAGAGCCCCAAACATGGCAAGTGGTAGTGAAGGGGGCGGTCAGCAGAAGCGGGTGACAGAGCCGTCCCCTGGGCCTTTGTAACTGGACTGAATGACCACTGGGTGGTCAGGCTTCATATATCCTCATAGAGGATCGAACACCTGCCATGCCAGGAGCATAGATACCTGCTCTCCATTACTGTCTGCCGTGGGTCTAGTCCAGTCCAGATGAAGGATTCTGGCTCTGGACCAATGTCCTGTGAACTTCAGAATCCCCTCAGGACATCATCGGCTTCCTTTGGAACAATACTGACCAGGCTCTCGAACCTTCAGCCGGCCTGTTTGGGGCTGGAACGCAAACTTCTCCCTCCTGGCTCAGCGCTGTTTTTTCCCTTCTGTCAACATGTGGCTTCTGATTTGATGGCATTTGAAGAAATGTGAAGTCCCTTTACTCTTTGCAGGTGGAAAACCGGTCCTGTCCAGATTCCAGCCATTCTTTGAGTTTCGGAATCCTCACTTATTGGGGCCTGCGAGGTTTTCTTTACCTTGTGATCTTTTAAATTAGTTTCAGTTTATTCAAAGATTACATGAGAGTATTCTCCATATTAAAAACAAACCAACTGATAGAGATCATTTAAAAAATAGCTTTAATGGTTATTTATTTTTTGAGAGAGAGAAAAAGAGAGACAGAGCACGAGTGGGGGAGGGACAGAGAGAGAAGGGTACAGAAGATATGAAGTGGGCTACCTGCTGACAGATTCTGAGCTAATTCTACAGCTCAGAGCCCGACACGGGGCTCGAACTCACGAACCGTCAGATCGTGACCTGAGCTGAAGTCGGACGCTTAACCGACTGAACCACCCAGGCGCCCCCAAAACAGTATAGACCTTGACAGAAGACAAACTCTTCTCCATTCCAGCTCTAGTTCCTGGGGCAATCGTTGATATCAATCTGGCACGTCCTTGGCTCTTTTTTCAATGAACACACACACACACACACACACACACGTTCACACCTGTGCGTGCGCATTTGCGCATATATAGTGTTTTGGTGTGTATTTACACAATGACATCACGTCGTGTGTACACCTGAGTCTTTTCGTTGTCTTGAGGGCTTTTCAGTGGTTATTCATTTTCTAACTCATGATTTTTTAACTGTTGCAGAACATTCCATTGCAAGGATTTACCTTAATTTATTTCCACTCCGAAGAGTGGTACCACAGCGAGCATCCTTATTCATTTCTCTTGGAGCCTATGTTTAAATGTTTATCCGGGATGTAGTGATTAAACCGTGGGGTCGTGGTATTGGCATTTAAAGTTTTATTTTTTTATTATTTTTTTAAATGTTTATTTATTTACTTAGAGAGAGAGAGAGGGCACGCGTCAGGGAGGGGCATACAGAGGGGGAGAGAGAAAATCCCAAGCAGGCTCGGTCCACATTATCAGCACAGAGCCCAATGCAGGGCTCAGTCCCACAAACAGTGAGATCATGACCTGAGCCAAAATCAAGAGTCGGACGCTCAACCGACTGAGCCACGCAGGCACCCTGACATTTAAAAATTCAAATGGATTCTGCCAAATTGCTGGGCACAGAACAATTATTATATTATCATCCCTCTGAACGGTATACAGACGTATCTCTCATATGTGCACTCTGTTGACATTATCAGTCGTCTTGATTTCAGCCAGTGTGATAGGTAAACATTGGCATCACATCCCTTCTGGATTTCACTTGTGTTTTCCTGGTTGCTAATGAAGATGAGCACCATTAAATATGTTTATTGGCTGTTCGTATTTCTCTTTTGTGAATCGCGTGTCTCCGTGGCTTTATAATTCTACACTGAGCCTTTTGATGCCTCTGGAATTGAATTTTGTGGATGATGTGAGCTAGAGATCTACTTGGGTTTTTTGACAAATGGATGGCCAACACCGCTTGGTATCTGTTCTATCCTTTCCCTACTGAGTTGTATGTTGTGTTTATTATAGACTAAATTCACAGGTGTACTCACAAAGTCTTAATTCTGTCCTGTTGTTTTATTTTTCTTTCATGGCTGATACCACATTGTTTGAGCTGCTAAAACTTTATAATATAAGTATAATATAAGCTTGTAGCATAAGCTATATAGTGTAATCTAATATAAATATAGTAACATAAAAATACATATTACATAATTTATGGTTATAATCATACTATGTATACATATATAATAATACATGTATATATGTTGTATATACATATATATATATAATATATGTTTGATATCTGGTAGGTGATGTTCTGCCTCATTGTTTTTGTTTGTCTCGTTTTGTTTTTTCCTGTTGTTTTTGTGTTTGGTTCAACATGTTTTGGCTCTTGTTGCTTTATTGCCCTTTAGATAAGTTGTTAAAGCACATGTCACGTTCTGGCTGGGATATTATTTAGGATAATATTGAACTCGTAGATTGCTTTGGGGAAAAGCGGCATCTTTATGACTTTGAGTGTTTCTGTCTGGGGACATAATATGTTTCTGTGTCTTTAGCACGTCTTCTGTGTGATTTAGTAAAATTTGTCTGCCTTATTGATTCCAATAGAACATGGATTCCCCATGTTCTTTGGATTCCCCAAAGAACATGATTCTTTAATCAGTTGTATTTTTGTCATTTTTAAATTCTATTAATCTCTGCCCTTCTCAGTAATGAGTCCATTGATTCTGGATTCATTATTCCTTTTCTAATTTCTTGAGTTGAAAGTTCATTCTTTGTCATTATTTTTTATTGTTTAGTAATTGTTCTAAGGGTGTCCATTAAATGCTAAGTATTGCTTGGGCCACCCGCCTATAGATTTGTCACGTGGTACAGCGGCAATCCTTGCTGAAGAAAGTTTTGGTTTTTGTCTCGATTTCTCTGTCCGGATACCATTTTTTAAATTTCCAACGTTATCTTGGCCAGTTTGTTTTTAATTTCTACTTTGTGTTTGCCTCAAGTTGTGCCGGTATGATTTCTGCTTCCTTTGAAATTTATTGAGATTTTTTTGATGCCTGATACGGAGTGTGTAAGACTGTTCCTCGTGCGTTTGAAAATAATTCACGGTCTTTATTATCTGGATGCAAATTGTCTATGTATCTACTAAGTTGAATTTGTTAGCCCTGTTATGAATAATCTCTCTGCTCCTGTGTTTTTGTTTTTGTTTTTTGCTAGTTGATTTATCTATTCTGAGAGAAGTGTGCCAAAGTCTTTCACCGTGATTGTGACTTTGTCAATATCTTCTCGTATTCCAATTATCTTTTGCTTTATACATTTTCCAGGATGTGTTATTATATGCATAAAGGTTTATGACTGCCATTTCCTTATGGTAAACTGGATCTTTCTTCACTAGGAAGTATCTCTCTTTGGCCCCTTTCATCTTTTTCAACTTACTTATTTATTAAAGTTTATTTATTTGAGAGAGAGAGAGAGAGAACGTGTGTGTGCCTGCGCAAGCGGGGAAGGGACAGAGAGAGTCGGGGAGAAAGAGAATCCCAAGCAGGTTCTGTCCTGTCAGTGTGTGGAGCCCGATGTAGGGCTTGAACTCGTGAACCGTGAGATCATGACCTGAGCAGAAATCAAGAGCCGGATGCTTCAACTGAGATACCCAGGCACCCCTCATCTTTTTCAATTTAAATTCCGCTTTATTTTTCTGCTGCTATGATTACTGTAATTGCTTTCTTTTTGTTAATATTTGCCTGGAGCCTCTTTTAAAAATCTTTTGATTTTTCTACCATTGTTTGTTTGAGATGTATCTCTTGTCTCAGACTATAGACAGGAATTAATGTAATTCAAGGTGAAATTCTGTGTCAGCGAGGGACTCGAACCCATTCACGTGTATTGTGATCGGTGATTTGACTGGACTATCTTCATATATGTGATTTATTTATTGTACTTATGATTGAAAAGCTTCTTCTTCAACTCTGTATCTCCCAGAGCCAACCTGAGAGCTGGGCTCGCAGCAGTAGATGTTCAACAAATGCTCATCGAATAACACCTTCCTTGACCCCAGGATTCTGATCTGATTTGACCACGTACGGCAAAAGCCCCCCATTGTAATGGGGTTGGGACTAACGCTCAAATTATTGGTAAAAGAAGTTCTCGAGAAGGCTTTAAGTTCCCTTATTAATTCTAAGGGATCTTTCCTCTTCGTGTAGATTTAATGTCAAAGATTTGAGGTCTTTTCGAAGTGTGAGGTCTGTTGTTAGGGGTTAGTGGGGGGTAAAGATTTCAGAACTGGGGGAGGAAATCCAGGGTACTGTCTGCATCAGCCATGCTCCCTGGGAGGGAAACTGAAGAACGTTTCCCAGCAAAACTGAATCACTGTTTTCAGTTCTGGATTTGGGTCTCACGTATCTTTGTGTTTCCACACTCCCCTACCAGAGTCCCGGATAATTGGTTTACTCTCGAAAAGACGGTATTCCGGCAACATTGACTTCATGGCAGGCTCACCTAGAGGGACTAAATATGCTGGAGAAAGATGGCACCCAACCCGGGACATCTTTTTCCTACCTGAGTTGACACAGAGACTGAAAACACAAAAGAAACGTATGTTCTGTCACGGTGAAAAAGATGCTAGACTGGAATCAAGGGCCTCTCAGGTTTGATCGTGCCCAGTTGGGCCCATCCAAACATCTCCAGACATCTCTTTCCGTACGAAGGAGCTGGATTAGTTGATCCGGATCCGACACTTCTTCCAACCGTGTCTGGAAAAGTCTTATGCTGAAACTCCGGTGACAGTTAACCCAGCCAACACACTTAAGATTCTGCCATGATCTCTTGGTAACTCAACCCAGGTTCATCTTATTCAGTGACTGACTATAAATCATGCAGCTTTCGTAGCGTTGAGTACCGCGTTAAGCAGCAGTGTGTGTTTTTCTAAGCCTTTAGGAAGTAGCCAGTTACTGAGCGGAGAAGATAAGGCCCTGTGGCTTCTCCAGTTGCTTTGCCTTGTGTAGAGGAGCACCCACCCCGGTGATTTCTTTGGCACTTGGAAGAAGGGACGTGGGTGACAGGCGGGCAATGCCACATGCGGGTCTTCGAGTAGGACACCGTAGGCTCCCTCCGTAGGCTGAACCCAGGCCGTCTCCTCTCCCTTCCTTCCGGAAATGGCACTGTTTTACCATAGATGGTGAACTACAGAATTCTCTTTTCCGCCTGAAGTTTAGTCGGAAGCGTGGAGATTTGATCCGAGGCTTGGGGGAGGGGGGGCGGGTCAGGCATTCAACAAAGATGCGGAACTGTCGTCCAGCGTCCCACCCGGTGACCTGTCGGAGCACGGGCTGCTCTGCGCTGAGGTTCATGAGTAGGATCGAGATCGGCCAAGATCCAGCTTGGCTGAGCAAATGGGTTTCGCTGCAGGGTCTTCTCCCTCAACATTTTCTTCCAGTTTCCTGCAGAATTGGCTTTGGCTCTGACCAGCACTGTTTGTTCTTCCCAGGCAGCCCCACGATCTCCACCTCTCCTTGCGGGGGTGGGGGGTGCTGATATTTTGGACGGTGGTTTTGAACTGTGCTTGGAAGACAGGGGTTCCAATTGGCAAGCCCCTGAGGGCAAGAAGAGAGCTGACGGTGGGCGGGGCTCAGAGGCAGTGGGCGGGGCTCAGACCCTTGGCGAAAAGACTGGGAAGGCGTTCAATAGATTTTAACTGGAGTTTAGCTCCTCTTTCCGGGACGCTAGTATTTTCTTGCAGCCCTTTCTTAAAACGGCCACAAGCAAGCAGGTATCCCAAAAGTGGATCGTCTGAGTTCAGGCTGACTTCTCCTAACCCCAGTGCCTCTCCCCTTCCAGAATGGCTGCAGTCTGTCCAGGCCACCATGATCCTGTCGATCATCTTCAGCGTTCTGTCCCTGTTCCTGTTCTTCTGCCAGCTCTTCACTCTCACCAAAGGGGGCCGGTTTTACATCACCGGAGTCTTCCAGATCCTTGCCGGTGAGTTGGGGATGACAAACTCCACGGGGGAAGCTGTTCCTGGGTCTCCAAGGCTGGGGAGTGACTGATGTTTGTGAGTCTGCACATTGGGTGGTTTTTATAAAGTACAGGTGTGTGTGTGTGTGTGTGTGTGTGTGTGTACCTACGCATGCACCTTAGAATTTGAGAACTCTCTCCCTCCCCAGGGAACAGGGTAGATGGGAAATAGGACTTAGGGACTCGAGAACGAAGGTCCATAACCCAGCCAGACCTAATACCGGGGACGGAGCCACGGTCTGGACACATCATCGGAGGTGAATGTTAATAAGGATAGGAGTAGAGCAAAGGCCACGCTTGAGGGTTGTATCCCTGCACGTTGTGCGAAGCCCCAAGGAACCATCCTTCCTTCAGCACGGAAAGTGGCCCCAGTGGGCGGCTGAGGTTGTTTTCAGATACGTGTCTCCCACCTCCAAGCAGTGGTGAAGCCACGGCACATTCTTACTCTCCTTTACCCCAGCTCCGGGGCTCCACTGGGCTTTGGCTTACTGTTGTCCTTCTTAGGTGTCTTCACTTTGGCACCCCCCACACGGCATCATTTCCTAACATGGGGCCGTGACAACATGCGAGAGGTCTCATTCCTCTCCTTCTTTTTTTAAAAAAATTTTCTAATGTATGTTTATTTTTGAGAGGGAGACAGAGCGCGAGTGGGGGAGGAGCAGAGAGAGAGGGAGACACAGAATCGGAAGCAGTCTCCAGGCTCTGAGCTGTCAGCACAGAGCCCGACGCGGGGCTCGAACTCATGAACCGTGAGATCGCGACCCGAGCTGATGTCGGACGCTTACCGACTGAGCCGCCCTATTCCTCTCCTCCTTAAACCACCTTCCAGTTCCCCCACCGGATAGGTTATCCGTATGTACGATGTGCAGAGTCCGAGAAGCTTCTCTTATAGAGGGTGACAGCTTCCAACTTTGTCTCTAGATTCTGGCCAGTGTCTTCCTTCACTGACTCTTCTCTTCCTGTCTATTGACTGCCAGTTGACTGAGTCAGAAGGCGCCGGAGAGAATTAAGAGATGCGGTGGTGGATCCTATAATCCGTGTTAACAAGTCACACGCTCCCGGTGCACCAGAGAGCATCTCTGTACTGTGAGATGTTCTAGATGCCGGCTGGCTGAGTAGGCGGAGGGCTAGGCTGTCCTCTCTTCTTTTAGTTGGTTGTCAGAATGTCCGTGGTGCTGAATCACCACCCTGTGCTCAGCGGCAGTCATTGGAGGGTTGATAACAGCCCACACGTCTTTGGTGAGTGCAGGTGTAACGGCTTACCCACGGCCGTACGGTAAGACACGGGCTGAGGTTAGATGTTGATGATCTTTTCTAGAAGCCAGAGAGTACCCCCCCCCCCCCGCCCCCGCCACCTTCCCTGGAAAAAGGAGGGGAATTGGACAGCTACTTCTCATGAAATACTTAAATATGGCATTCCGGTACGTGCAGTTTTAGGATGTGAAAACCTAATAGGGCTTTGCTGCTTGCATAGGTTTAGTTCGACCAAGCAAGCCAAGCTCCTAGAGTGGTGCCGGTTTTATTAAGTTACTCATTATGCGGTACAGTGTCATTCCTAGGTGTGTTAGAAGAAGAGTTATCAATTAGTCATTCCCGTTTCTGAAAGTAATACACAAAACTGGAACGTGGTCTGGAGATTTCTTTTTTTTTGGCTTACCATTTACAGTTCAATGTCAAGTCGACTGATGATCATATCTGTTGCATCAGTGGATCTGTCCTCAAGAGAGAATAATACAGACTTAGGAACCAGAACTTTCATAAAATATATATATATATATATATATATACACACACACACACACACACACACACACACATATATGCATATACATATGCATATGCATATACATATGCATATATGTGTGTGTGTGTGTGTGTATGTGTGTGTATATATATATGAGACCTATACAAGGGTGTTATTTTACTGATAAACTGAGATCAGGAGAGGATAATGAATAGCCAAGGTCACCCAGCTCAAGCAGGAACAACCAGAAGCCCACACTTCCTCCGATACCACGTGGAGTCGATATAGTTAGCAACCTCCTTATGGTTAGAGACAACGGAATCCGCCCGAATTGCTACAGAACGGAAAATGCAGGGCGGAAACTCCGCTTTTTCCAAAATATAGTTCCTGATGCACCCTCACTTCTCTGTTTTGAATCGCCTGTGAACTCGATACAAGCCTTTTAGAATGCTACTATTTAAAAAAAAACAAAAACGCTTGGGGCGCCTGGGTGGCTTAATCAGTTAAGCATCCAACTTCGGCTCAGGTCATGATCTCATGGTTTGTGAGTTTGAGCCCCGCGTCGGGCTCTGTGCTGACAGCTCAGGGCCTGGAGCCTGCTTCGGATTCTGTGTCTCCCTCTCTCTCTCCCCCTCCCCCGCTGGCGCTCTCTCTCTGTCTCTCAAAAATAAATAAACGTAAAAAAGAAATTAAAAAAAAAAACCCTCTATGTCTAAAAGCACATGATTTGTTCTTCATTTCTCCCCTTCCAACGTAGCTTCTTATCTATCATGGGATCCAGTGTTCAGTTATCAGTTCATCAGCCTGGCGGCCCCGGTTTGAATAGAAAGTCATGTTGGATGAGAAAAGTCAAGCCACAGTAGCAGTTGTAATCTACCAGCCCTAAGGAATGTTCTGTTCTGAACTGTTCACCCCAGTTAGCGGGAGCTGAAAGCAGGTGGTCTGGGAGCCGCAGGTTCCCCGCCCCACCCCCCCGAACGTTGCATTCGAACTTGATCTACAGGGTCCTCCCACTCAGGTTGAAAACTTCAAGGAGAAGAGGCTTCACTTGAAGATTTCCATGCTTCTGCAAAGCACTGAGCCGTTTTAAGCGGAAGCCCTTGGAATATTTTCTGAGTCTCCCAATACTTTCTGTGCTGCCTCTGCCTCGCTTCCCTTGGAAGGATCCAGCTGTGGTCTTCGTAGGTCACACGCACGAGGGTGCAGGAAAGGCGGATGAAAGGTGTGGGGGGCTCTCGGGGCTGACTGTCCATGTAGGGAGCCGTCTCTGCCTTTCTCCAGATTACACGTCTGTGTGTGCTTATTGGTCTGCCTGATTCCCTTCTGCGTGTCGTAATTAGCAGGTCTTAACATTTACGAGCTGTCTTCCCTTGATTACATACTTCGCAGGTTGGCTGCTTTTGGGGGATATAGCAACAGGTGTCTTCATCTAGTTCATTGCTTTTTTTTTTATATTATAAAAACATGTTTTTTGATGTTTATTTTTGAGAGAGAGAGAGACAGAGCACAAGCAGGGGAGGGGCAGAGGGAGAGGGAGACGCGGAATCCGAAGCAGGCTCCAGGCTCGGAGCTGTCAGCACAGGACCCGATGTGGGGCTCGAACTCGCAAACCATGAGATCATGACCTGAGCCGAAGTTGGATGCTTAACTGATTAAGCCACCCAGGTGCCCCAGGGTTTTTTTTTTTAATAACAGAGCCACCTAGGCACCCCATCTTTTTAAATTTTTTTAACGTTTATTTATTTTTGAGAGAGAAAGAGCACAATCGGGGGAGGGGCAGAGAGAGAGAGAGAGAGAGGGAGATGCAGAATCCGAAGCAGGCTCCAGGCTCCGAGCCATCAGCCTGGAGCCCAATGTGGGGCTTGAACTCATGAACTGTGTGAGATCATGACCTGAGCTGAAATCAAGAGTCGGGCACATAACCGACTGAGCCGCCCAGGTGCCCCGAATAAAGAAGGTGCTTTTAGAAAATTCCAGTGCTCAGCCTTTGTCCCTGGAGAGCTCTTGGGAGGGGCTGCTCCCTGGGTGACTCTTGATCAGGGCTTAGGAACCACTGGTGTGGCCATCGAGCTCTTTGTTATCCCTCGGTCTGGTCTTACTGGACTTTCTCTGCTGATGACTCTTCCCACTCAGGAGCCATAGATTGTTCTGGACTTTCTCTGCTGATGACTCTTCCCACTCAGGAGCCATAGATTGTTCCAAACCCCGTTCTTAGAGAAGAGCCATTCTGAATCAGTGTCTGGACTTTGGAGTCCTTTTTGTTTCCAGAACCTGCAGCCGTCTGTTCTCAGACAGCGTTTACCCTGGCCCTAGCTCTGTTGGGCTGGGTTGCCCTCGATGGGAGAACATCAAGAAATTCGCAGAAGTACAGACCCGAAAGACAGATGCACGTTTTGACTGATTTCGTTACTTGACGCCCCGCACCGAGCTCCGTGCATCGAAGGCTCCATAGAAAGCCCTGAATAACCCACTTGTTGGATTACTGGATAATTGTGTTCCCTTGCCACGAACTCGGGTCACGTGTGTATAGCTTACTATTTATTGTGATTAAGAGGAACAGAAAACCCGGTCAAAGGGGACTCCCGAGGGAGGGTTTCCGTTTGTTCTGTTTGTTTCGTCAAACAGACTGATAGAGATCTAGGGCTTTAGAACGAAAGGATTTTGGGGATGCGTAAAAGCACGATGCCTTCCCTGTTCCGAGGGGCTCAAAGGCAGCTGTGGTCAGACACCACATTTAGAACCCCCCCCCCCCCTTAGGAATGAACTAAACCAGGGGCGCCTGGGAGACTCCGTCGGTGAAGCGGCCGACTCTTGATTTCCGCTCGGGTCATGATCTCACGGTCCGTGGGATTGAGCCCCACGTTGGGCTCTGTGCAGACAGCTCAGAACCTGCTTGGGATTCTTTCTCTCTCCCTGTCCCTCCCCTGCTTGTGCTCTCTCTCTCTCACTCCCCCCACCCCCAAAATAAATAAATTAAAAAAAAAAAGAGGGATGAACTGTTTCAGATGCTACTCCAGCCGTGCCCAGGTCAGAAGCCAGTAATGCTGTGGGGGTGATTTTCTAAGCAGCATTTGGGGGCCGAAAGTGGAAACCGGCTCGGCAGTGCAGAGAAGGCTCTGTGTGGGTCCGACAGAGAGCCCAACGCTTTCAGAGGAATGGACCCTCTAGCCTCTTCCCACGACATTTTGTCACCCTCAGGATGGAGGTGGGGGGATGTGACTCACAGGTGTTCACTCATCCAACCATCGCCACAAGGCAACTCAACCCCCCCCCCCCCCCCCCCCCCCCCCCGCTGCGTGCTTTCTAGCAACTTCTTTCAGGCTTGCGCTCTGGGCCCTCCAATGAACAGCTTCCACAGAGGTCACTGATGTCCACACGCTCTCTCTCTCTCTTTTAAGTTAGTTTATTTATTTTGAGAGAGAGAGAGAGAGCAAGAGAGCACACGAGCAGGGGAGGGGCAGAGAGAGAGAATCCCGAGCAGGCTCCATGCTGTCAGCACAGAGCCCTCCGCAAGGCTCGAACCCACAAAGCCACGAGATCGTGACCTGAGCCGAAACCCAGAGGCGGACACTTACTGACTGAGCCACCCAGGCGCCCCGTGACGGGGATAGACTCTTGAGTGGCCAGCTCTTCTGTGTTGTCTGGAGAGGGTCAGAGTCCCCCACTCACAGCTGCCTGCCCTCCCAGACTCGGGCCCCTCCCAGGGCATCCCTGTCACTGCCGGGGCACACGCCGCTCGTCCTTGGAGAAGGCAGGACACTGCTGGTGTGACCGAAACCTCCCTCACCTTCCCCACGAGGTGGGGGGGTGGGGAGGACCTTCATCACCACGCCCCCACCTACAGGTCATTGAGAAAGCGACTTTATGGGGACCACCCATTTATGGGAACACCTGTGTGACATTGGGAGGTCTGTCGTATGGCATTAACTCCCCGTGTTCCAGGGCACCGCTATGGCACTACACGCAGACCGCCTTGTCGTCGCGTATACCCTAAAGCATCAGTCTCCCGACGACCGTAATTACGAAGCGTATATCTGCTCTTTGGCTTTGCGAGCGTCTCAGCCGGTGGCTCGTGGCAGCGAAGCTCAAGGTCATTTAACCCCCGAGATACTCCTCGACGGATACCCTACAGACGAGGCCGTCTAGTGAGTCACCGCACTTGGGTGTCCCGCCTCCCCCTGTCCCCCGTGGTCGCCGACAGAACGTGTGCTCTCTGCCGGTGAAATCTGGGCACAGCTGGTCTGCACAGCCACCGCGGCTTTGTTCCTGCCCGTGCTGGGTAGACGCGGGCCCCATTCGGAAGCCTCGCCAGCATGACAAGCATGGGCCTGGCCTTTTGGCACTCTGTTCCCTGGGTCACACTTGTCTTTCTATAGCCCTGCCCCCAGGAGGTAGTCGGGTATCAGCCGAGAGACAACTTCGGTATTCTTGAAGTTCAAGTATTTCTTGAAGACAAGAATTTGCACCTTGCGGAGGTCAGCCACGGAGCCGTTGGGGAAGATAATCGGGGATCGCGGATGCCAGGGCAAATAAAGCACGTTCCCAGCAGAGCCCTTGAATGGCAGTTTGCCGGCCCTTGGTTTTCCCTCTACCCCGGGCATCCGCGCTGTCCCCCTAACTTTCTGTAGGTAGCAGGTCCTGGATCCGATCCCGCGGGAGCTGCGGGACTATTGTGTGGCCTTCTCAACAGGGGCCACTCAAGTGGGAGCTTTCTCCTCTGACTGGGAGAAGGACGGTCTTATCAGGGTGGCGAATGTAGTATATTCCCACTTACGTGCTTTGTTCAAACAAAGTTTACAGTGTCCAGTGAAATAGCAGGGAGGTTAGATGTAGGTGGTCGGGGACATTGGGAGCTTTGGAACCACAGGAATCCCACATAGCACGCTGGGTTTATAATAGAGTCACTCAGAGCCTCTCAAAGACCCTGTTTTCAGGAGGGAACAGAGGGAACAGAGCGGGCTTTGTGGGGCGCCAGGCTGGGGTGCTGACATCGCGGGACCCCTCCCTGCAGGGGGATGCTGACTGTCACTGTGGGCGCGGACCATCGCTCTTGAACTTGCCTGCTTCAAGAGTCCCACACCAAAGGGCTGCAGAGGTGGGCAGGGGAAGGGCCACCTGATTTATCTCTCGACCCGATAATCTTGCACTCTTGGGGGTTCAGACCCGACCTTGAGGGCACCAGGAACTGTTAGAAGGGACCGGGTGCAATGGAGCTTGATAGATTCCTCTCTCGGCTTCCCACTCATATCCTATCCCCCCCCTTCTTTTTCCTCTCTCTGTATCCTCTGTCTGCCTAACGGTGCCCGTTGGCATTGCTTGCTTGGTCTCCTGAGTGGAAGTCCTGCCAAGGGGCTCTGGGGTCTGCCTGGACCCCAGTGCTCTTGCCCTGGCACAATTCAGATCGTGGCCAAGTGCCCCTTCGCTTTACCGGTTCAGATAACATCACCACCCATTTGAACAGTGCTTTATGGGTTTCCAGGCGCTCCCATGCCCAACCCTCCCTGGAGAGCGCTAGGTGGGTTTATCTTGTGAGTCGAATTCTTGCTGGCCACATCCTTCTGTCGACGAGGCGTTGGCGACAGTCCGAGGAAGAGAAATAGGGCAGAAAAGATGACAAGCGACCTTGGAGATGCTGGTCTGGGTCACCTCGATCAGAAGCAGAGAGCAGATTCTTTCCCCTGTTTCTGTATCTTCGAGGCCCTTCCCTGCTGCCAGATCCAGAATCAGAGCTGCTTTTCTTCTTCTCCTTCTCCTTCTCCTTCTTTTAATTTTTTAAATCTTTGAGAGAGACAGAGTGTGAGTTTTGGGAGGGGTGGGGAGAGAGGGAGGTACAGAATCCGAAGCAGGCTCCAGGCTCTGAGCTGCCAGCACAAAGCCGGACACAGAGCTTGAACCCACGAACTGTGAGATCATGACCTGAGCTGGAGTCAGACATCCAACAGACTGAGCCGCCCAAGTGCCCCTTTTCTTCTTCTTCTTTTTTTTTAAGTTTATTTACTTACTTATTTATTTATTTTGAGAAAGATACAGAGAGCGAGAGGGGGGAGGGGCAGAGAAAGAAGGAGACGGAATCCCAAGCAGGCTCCACGCTGTCAACACAGAGCCTGACTCGGGGCTTGAACCCCTGAACTGCGCAAGATTGTGACCTGAGCCGAAATCAAGAGTTGATCGATTGCTTAGCTGGCTGAGCCCCCCAGGCGCCCCTCAGACATGCTCTTTGAGCACAGCGTTATCTGCGGAAGATTGGGTGACCTTCTTCCTGGTATGTGTGTGTATGTGTGTGTGTGTGTGTGTGTGTGTGTGTGTGTGTCAAGAGAGAGGAAATGGTGTGGGCAGGTGTCCGGAGTCCTGTGGAATCTGCAGCGGGGAGGTGGACAGGGGGGCCCCTCCCCGCCTCCCTCCCCCTACCTGTCCCTGTCTTTCCCCAGGTCTGTGTGTGATGAGTGCAGCGTCCATCTACACGGTGAGGCACCCAGAGTGGCATCTCAACTCTGACTACTCCTACGGCTTCGCCTACATCCTGGCCTGGGTGGCCTTCCCTCTGGCCCTTCTCAGCGGCGTCGTCTACGTGATCTTGCGGAAACGCGAATGAGGTGCCCAGACGGTTTGGTCTGAGGCACTGAGCGTACATCGGGGGAAGGGAGGAAGGAAACCAGAAAAAAAAAAAAAAAAAGAGAAAGAAAGAAAAAAACCCAACCCAAACCAACCATCCAAACAAAAGAGCTAGCCAAAAAAACCCAAACTCAAACCAAATCAAACAGAAAGCAGTTGAGGGGGGGGTTCGTGTTGACTCAAGATGTATATAATATCTATGGTTTATAAAACCTATTTATAACACTTTTTACATATATGTACATAGTATCGTTCGCTTTTTATGTTGACCATCAGCCTTGTGTTGAATCTTAAAGAAGTAGCTAAGGAACTTTTACCTCCTAACCGTATAACGGAGCTCTGTTCTTTTGTTCTGTTTTGTTGTTCTTTTTGTTTGGCCCGGACGTAAAATACTTCCCATCTTGCCCCTTCCCTTTTATCGGAAAGTAGATACCTCCCTTCACTCCACCTCATTCAGAAAACCAAAGCGTGGGTGGGAGCCCCGACTGGCCAGAAGCCCTTTTGCTTGGCGGGCGACCCGGTGCGTCGCGCAGAGACAGGTCCCGCCCGCACCTCCATGCGAAGCCATGGACAGAACCCCCAAACTGGAGCCCTCGGCTTTGGAACACTTGCCCTTGGCCGTGAGTGTCTCAGCCGCACGTCTAGATGAGAAATCGGTGACAGCAAACCTATGAAATGGTGCTATGGATTTACCATTCCTTATTATCACTAATCGTCTAAACTACTCACTGGAAATTCAATTAACGGTTTTACGACATAAAGTAGGATGGACACCTGAGTAATTCTGTGTCATATAAATGGTTTATAACTGCTTTTGTACCTAGCGAGGCTGCAGTTATGACAATAATAAATAAATAATAAACACAGCGTTTACTGCTCCCACATTTTTCTTACGGTCGGAGCATCGGGACCAGCCTCTAGACCCCTCGGGACCGTGCATTCCCAGGACTCCTCTGGGTCTAGACTGTTCTCTGCCTCCAAGGACTGTCTGGCAATGACTTGTATTGGCCACCGACTGTACCTGTATATAAGGTGCCCTTCTGATGCTAAGACTCCAGACCTGTTTTTTTTTTTTCTTTTTTTCTTTTCTTTTCTTTTCCTTTTTTTTTTTTTGGCTTGGCTTTTTCTGATTTTATACCAAGTGTGGACTAAGATGCATTCAAATAAACATCAGAGTAACTCAACGATCTCTCTTGGGATTTTGTGGGGACCTCGGCGCGCGCGCGGGGCGGGGGGGGGGTGGGGGGGCGGTGCACTTTAGAGCCGTAGCAGAGAGCAAGGCTGAGCTCGTGGTCTGGGCTCCCTAACCGGCCACAGGGAGCGCCGTATGCCTTCCGTAAGCCTGTGCAGATGTCTCCTGACTGAGGGAGAACAGGAATTGCAGCCGAAACAAACTGGACATGGACCAGAAGGGGCTTGCGTGTTCATTTAGCTCAGCTCCCTCTCTCTGTCTCTCGCTGTCCTCTGGTGATCCGCACGGGGACCAGGGGGCGTGTCACGGCTGCGTCAACCTAACGTTCGGGGAACGTTGGCGTGAGCGACACAGACCGTAACGTGTACAAGGAGGGGAGACGTGTTGATAGTGGGAAGGCGACAAGTTGGTGACTTGAGGCTGGGCTTTCAGGTGAGATGTTAGCACCAACAGAGCTCCCGCTCTGCGTGTGGTCCTGAGGGAGGGAGAGGGCCGACCGTGCCGTCTAGCTCCAGGTTTTTGGGCTGCGTCTCGCTCATAGCCACGTTTACCCGTTGACGTGTTATTGCGCGTTCGAGATACATCGAGCTCCCGGTGCGTTCGGTATTTTCCCAGTTCTCATTGCGCATCTGTGTGAAACTGGGCACCAGGGATCAAGAAAGGATCGCATACTTCTTAATCGCAAAGGGTGATGGTTTCGCGAAGAGGCGTATGCAGACAGCCATACGGTAGCGAAGAGCACACAGATTAGGCACCTTAGGTTTGAACCTGCCCTTTGCCCCTTACCTGCTGTAGGAGGCTGGACAGGTTATTACGACTCTAGGATCCCACGTCCTCACCTGTAAGATGATGCCAAGGCCAAGTTTATGGGATGGTAGACAGGAAAAAGATGAAATGTGTAACGTGCCTAGCACAGTGATCGGTAATTCGAAAGCAAATCAGTGATTATCACAGATGTGACGATTGGGGTGTACCGAGAGGAGATCTCGATTCTTCTGAGGGATTGTCAATATCAGGCCCAACGC
The DNA here is from genome assembly GCF_046562875.1 of Panthera onca. Lineage (NCBI taxonomy): Eukaryota > Metazoa > Chordata > Mammalia > Carnivora > Felidae > Panthera > Panthera onca. The sequence goes on along the minus strand of NC_138352.1, from coordinate 25,106,109 downwards.
GAGAATCTCCCATGCGGGGGGCCGCCCCAGAGATTTGGATTCCTTCTGTCTGTGCTGGCCCCCACCTGCCTTGATGGATCTGAAAGCCTGTACGGGTCTTTTCAGACTTCAGTGTGCTGATGAATCACCTGGGAAGCTTATCAAATGCAGATCCTGGTTCCGGAGGTCTGGGGTGAGGACTTCCGTTCTGCATTTCCAGTTCCTGCCTAAGTGATCCTGATGTCCCGGGACCAGGTCCCCCGGACCATGCTTTAAGCAGCGAGGGCCACAATGAAGCCACCTTTAGGCACTTCATATTCTTTTGTCTCTGAACCCCGGTGATAGGAGGGCTTCCCCCTTCCCAGGTTTTCAGTAGTGACCGGCTAACTCTGCTTGTGACTTGGGTAGAACGGGTCAGGTGGTACAGATGGCCATTCCTATGCCCGGGAGACGTAGGTGGTTGGGAACACTGGCAACCTCACCAACTTGTATTTGGAAGAGTCGGCTTTCATGTCACAAACTTGTTTTTATAATATTTACCTAAAAGTTGAACGTGCCTATATGTGAGATCAAAGAAGAAAACCAAAAGTGGTCCAAATCTTCCCGCCCAGGTAGCGTTTTTGGCATTAAAAAAAAAAAAAAGTAATATATATCAAGGAGCATAACATCCTAAAGACATCTGGAGGGAAAAGTAACACGTGAAAGCCTCTTTTTCACCTCCCCATAGTGTCTTGTCAAAGCTAACGTAAGACATAGCTTATGATGTCTTCCGGGAGAAGAAGGCAATGCCAACATAGACACATCCGTCCATTTATTTAAAAAGAGCACATCAAGGGACGCCTGTGTGGCTCAGTCGGTTAGGCATCCGACTTCGACTTCGGCTCAGGTCATGATCTCACGGTCCGTGAGTTCGAGCCCCGCATCGGGCTCTGTGCGGACAGCTTGGAGCCCGGAGCCTGCTTCGGATTCTGTGTCTCCCCCTCTCTCTGCCCCTCCCCTGCTCGCGCTCTGTCTCTCTCTCTCTCTTTCTCAAAAATAAATAAACAGGAAAAAAACTTAAGAAATCAATAAAACGTGTACCTGAAAAGGGATCAGACTACCCACACTGTTTTGCACCAAGCTGTTCTTTTCATTTAATGATCCAAATTGGAGATCTTTCTACCTCAGCACAGACCTCATTCTTTTCAACGAGCTCCGGATTTCTCGCAAGCTTCTGCGTCGTGTTCGTCAAGCCTCCCTAAGCCCTGGCTCAGCGCTTTTTGCCTGGGTGGAGACGCATCCACAAAACGGGTAGCTGCTACTCTCTTTCCAAGGAACGGACCTCAGCTGCCCCGGAGAGTGAAGTTCAAGCCTCGGGGTGCTCCCAAGCATGGTGGCAGTGCTCGGAGAGGGCAGCTGGGAGGACGCTGAAGGCCCAGGCTGCATTATAGGCCACTGGTTTGCAAGACAGAACTGAAGGAACAGAAACTGTTCCTTCAAAGGAGTTAAAGTTTGACTGGATGAACTCGTAGACCAGTTGACGACCCAAGGCGTTGCTGAAAACAGCAGAGAAACCGGCAGTGAATAAATGGCGTCTGACAACGGGATGTGGTCTGGGAAAGAGAGCAAGAGAGCCCTATGAATCCCCTGTCACGGTGAACATTCCAAAGCATCCCTAACCACCCCCCCCTCCCCCCCCCACCAAGGAACATCAGAGGCTGAACACTGTGCGGAGGAAAGAGACCTCACCAAAATAATCCAGTCGGTTACTAAATACAAGCATACCTCGTTTCATCGCACTTCGTAGATCTTGCATCGTTTACAAATTCCAGGTTTGTGGCGCCTGCGTTGAGCGAGTCTCCCCATGCCGCTTTCCCGTCAGCATTTGGTCACTTTGTGCCTCTGTGTCACGTTTTGGGAGTTTTTGCGATATGTCAGTCTTCTTCAGTATTACATTTGTTACGGTGATCTGTGACCAGGGATTGTGCCTTGCTAAAATCTCAGACGATAACATTTTTTTTTTTTGGCAGTAAATTAGTTTTTTTTTTTTAAAGTTTTACTTATTTTTGCGACAGAGAGAGACCGTGCATGAGCAGGGGAGGGGCAGAGAGAGAGGAAGACACAGAATCCGAAGCAGGCTCCAGACTCCAGCTGTCAGCACAGAGCCCGAGGCAGGGCTCGAACTCGTGAACCGTGAGATCATGACCTGAGCCGAAGTCGGACACTCCACCGACTGAGCCACCCAGGCGCCCCCCAACGCTCTTAAAAACATTTTTTTAAAATTAAAAAAAAAAAAATTTTTTTAATGTTTATTTATTTTTGAGACAGAGAGAGACAGAGCATGAACAGGGGAGGGTCAGAGAGAGAGGGAGACACAGAATCTGAAGCAGCCTCTAGGCTCCCAGCTGTCAGCACAGAGCCCGACGCGGGGCTCGAACTCATGGACTGTGAGATCATGACCTGAGCCGAAGTTGGACGCTTAACCGACTGAGCCACCCAGGCGCCCCCCCAAAAAATTTTTTTTATATTTATTTATTTTTGAGAGAGAGAGGGAGATAGAGCGTGAGCGGGTGAGGGGCAGAGAGAGAGGGAGACACAGAATCCGAAGCAGGCTCCGGGCTCCCAGCTGTCAGCACAGAACCTGACGCGGGGCTCAAACTCAGGAGCTGTGAGATCATGACCTGAGTCGAAGCTGGACGCTTCACCGACTGAGCCACCTGGGGGCCCTGACATTCTTTTATGATAAAAACACCCAACAAGCTAGGAATAAAAGAGAATATCCACAACCTAATGAAGTCCATCTATATAAAAAAAAACCCTCACCTCACATCATATGTATTGGTAAAATAGTGAGTGTGCTCCCTCTAAAATCGGGAAGAAGACAAGTGTGTCTGTCTCTATTTAACATTAACTTGGAGGTTCCAGCTAGGACAATTAGGCAAATTAGATTAAACAAACAGAAGTCATCAAGATTAAAATGGAAGACTGAAACTATCTGTATTCACAGGTAAATGATCTCATATACAGAAAATCCTAAGTAATCCAATAAAAAAAAACCCCTTAGAACTAATAAATGAATTCAGCAAAGAGGCAGGGCACAATATGAACATACAAAAATCAGTTGTATTTTTATATTTGCAATGAACAATTAAAAAATGAAACTGAGAAAGTAATCCCACTTAGAATAGCATCCAAAAAGGGAAAAAAAAAAAAAAAAACAACTTAGGAATAAATGTAACAAAAAAGTGAAAAACTTACCGTGTCAAAATTATGGAACATTGATGAAGACATTAAAGAAAATCTAAGTAATTGGGAAGATAGTCTATGTTCATGGATTGGAAACTTTAACATTGTTAAGAAGGAAAATGCTCCTAAATTTTTCTACAGATTCAAGGCAATTTCCATCGGAATCCCAGCTGCCTTCTTTATTAGAAATTCACAAGCTGTTTCTAAAACTCAAATGGGATGGTAAGAGACCCAAAATAACCAACACGATCTGGCAAAGGAACAAAGTAGAGGACCCTTATTTCTGGATTTCAAAACTTCCTATGCAAAACAATGGTAATCAAGACAGTGTGGTATTGGCCCAACAACAGACATATAAATGAGTGGAATAGGGTTGAAAGTACAGAAGTAAACCCATATGTCTATGATCATGTATCATAATCCCACATATATTTGATTGAATTCTATGATCATAAAATACCATCAACTGGATCTTCACAGAGGTGCGAAGACCATCTAATGGGGAAAAATAGTCCTTTCAACAGATAGGGCTGGAATAGCCAAACATCCACATGCAACAAAAAAAGTAAATTGGACTTTTATTTAACAGTATATACAAAAATTAACTCAAAATGGATCAAGGACCCAAATTTAAGAGCTAAAAGTATAAAACTGTTGAAAGATGACTGCTTAGGCATCATCTTTGTGACCTTGGGTTTGGCAAAGCATCTTAGCTATAACACCAAAAGCATCAGCAACAAAAGAAAAAAATCAATACATTGGACATCATCAAAATTAAAAGCTATTGTATTTCAAAGAACACCATCCAGAGAGTGAAGAGACAAACCACTGAATAGAAGAAAGTACTTGCCAGTCACGTATGTGATGCTGAACCTACATCTAGAATATATTTGTAAAGAACCCTTAGGGGCACCTGGGTGGCTCAGTTGGTTAAGCGTCCGACTCCGGCTCAGGTCATGATCACATGGTTCATGGGTTCGAGCCCCGCATCGGGCTCTGTGCTGACAGCTCAGGGCCTGGAGCCTGCTTCGGATTCTGTGTCTCCCTCTCTCTGCTCCCCCCTCCCACTCACGCTCTGTCTCTCTCTGTCTCTCCTTCACAAATAAATAAACATTAAAATAAAATTAAGAAAAAAGAACCTTATATTCAATAATAAAAAAGATGAATGACCCAATTAAAGCAGGGGTGAAGGACTTCAGCAGACATTGGTCCAAGGAATAAATACAAATGGCAAGTAAACACCCCCCTCCCAACCAAAAGGCTCAGCATTGGAAGTATCAAGGAAATGAAAATGAAAACCAGAAGGAGATGTTAGTTCATACCCCACTAGGTTAGCTAGAATCAGAAAGTCGGACAATTGATTACACATGTTGGTGAGGGCGTAGACAATTTGTAGCCCCCATACACGGATGGCGGGAATGTAAACAGCACAACTCGTTTGGAAAACATTGTCGGTTCCTCAAAGGATTAAACATAGAGCTACCATATAACCTAGCAATTTCTGTCCTGGGAATATACCTGAGAGACACAAACACACAAAACACAGAAACTGGTACAGGGATGTTTATGGCCGCGTTAGTCATACCAGCCCAAAGGTGGAAACAACCCAAATGTCCGTCGACTGAAGAGTGCATAAATAAAACGTCATAGATCCAAATGCCGGGAGATGCGGTCAACGTGGGTGAAACTTGGAAACCTTATGCTAAATGAAAGAAGTCAGTTGCAAAAGGCTGCGTATCGTGTCAGTCAATTTCCTTGGAAGTCCAGAGTGGGGAACTCTACAGCGACAGAAAGTAGATCAGTGACGACTTAAGGCTGGGAAGCGGGGCTGGGAACGCAGTGTTGTGATAGCTCACAGGTAACCGTGTTTCCTTTGGAGGTGATAAAAATGTTCTAAAATTGACTGTCGTAATGGTTACATATCTTCTCCTGGAAGTGAATATACTAAAAACCAGTGAATTGTATCCTTTAAATAGGTCAGTTGTGTACTAGGATAATTATATCTCAATAAAGCTGTTAATAAAAAGAAAGAAAAGAGACGGTTGTCTGTTCCTGCTGTTCCTTGTTCTCTCATTAAGTCTGTTCTTTCTGTTTGAAAAGTAATCCGCCTTTTATTTTCGTGGTTTGGGTTATTTTTTCTCCTAAAGGGACAAGATTCTTTTTTTGTTTTTAATTTTTAAAATTTTTATTTATCTTTGGGGAGGGGAAGGGGCAGAGAGAGAGGGAGACACAGAATCCGAAGCAGGCTCCAGGCTCCGAGCTGTCAGCCCTGATCGTGACCTGAGCCGAAGTCAGACGCTCAACCAACTGAGCCACCCAGGCGCTCCCCCCCACCTCCCCATCCAAAAGGGACAAGATTCTTATTTCTTCTAAGCAATAAAAAGCAAGGCAGGATATTGAAGATGAACAGCTTACATATTTCTTCACTAACAGAATCTTGGGTTTTCAGGGGCACCTGGGTAGCTCAGTCGGTTGAGCGTCGTCTGACTTTGGCTCAGGTCATGATCTCACAGTTTGTGGGTTCGAGCCCCGGGTCGGGCTCTGTGCTGACAGCTTGGAGCCTGGAGTTCGTTTCCGATTCTGTGTCTCCCTCTCTCTCTCTGCCCCTCCCCTGCTCATGCTCTGTTCTCTCTCTGTCTCAAAAATAAATAAAACATTAAAAAAAAAATTAAGAATCTTGGGTTTTCCCAGGGGACTGTTTTGATGACATTTATTTTCCATCCTGGAGCTCGTCTGAGAAATAGTTCAATGTCAGGAATTTATACAAATGGAGTTTTGATCAGAAACCGCCCTCTTAGCAGCCGCCTTCTGCCGGGCGTTCAGACTTGGGGAGTGTCCTGTTTACAAAATGGCAAATGGATGGAACGAAGGAGCACCTCAGGGCGTCAGGCATGCTTTCTTCCATTTTCTTTTCTCTCCAGGATTTAGTACCCTCGTGTCTTAGTAAACCCTAAACTCCAATCTTGTCTGCAAGTCTTCAAGGGCCTGAAAACGGCTTAGTCTTTCTGCCCTTAGCATCTGCTTCTAGACAGTTTTGCAAGCTCTTGGTTTGCTGCTAATATACTCTCAAAAAAAATTTTTTTTTCATCTTTATTTATTTTTGAGAGAGAGGGAGACAGAGCACCAGCAGGGGAGGGGCAGAGACAGAAGGAGACACGGGATCAGAAGCAGGCTCCAAGCTCTGAGCCATCAGCACAGAGCCAGAGGCAGGGCTCGAACTCAGACACCGTGAGATCGTGATCTGAGCCGAAGTTGGACGCTTAACCGACTGAGCCACTCAAGTGCCCCGCTTTGGTCTGCTGCTTTGGGGAAATTCGGAATTGGTGGTGGGCTCACCGCAGTGGGTTTCCTTTTCTCTGATCTGCTGGCGCAAATCCTGGTGGTCTTAGTGTCAAAATGATGCTCTCAAACAGATTTTGAGACGTTTGATCCGATTGTTTTCACGGTTCTCAGCCAGGAGAATTTATCTGCTACAAGCTGCTGTACAAGAAGCCCCTTTTAATTTGAAAACAAAAATTCTTTATTTACTTTGAAAGGGTTTATGTTAACTTCATAGATTTTATTCGGAAAAAAAAAAAAAAACCATATCTTCCCTTGTGGGTTGGAGGGGTCAAGCCCGGCCTGCCCCAAAATGTGCCACTTTGTCACGTTGATTATATTAAATGAAAGTTATTTAAGAGACAGCCTATGCAGGAAGGGCGTTCGGACCCTCTGCTTCCCCCTGAAAGCAGGACATAAATCTCCCACGTGGAAACATCCTCCCTATATTGCGAAGTAAAAAGAGCCTGGGGGGCTCAGTTGGTTAAGCATCTGATTCTTGGTTTCAGCTCAGGTGGTGATCTCGCCATTTGTGAGATCAAGCCCTTCACTGGTCTCTGCACTTATGCAGAGCCTGCTTGGGATTCTTTCTCCCTCTCTCTCTGCCCCTTCCCTGCTCGTTCTCTCTCTCTCAAAATAAATAAATACACTTTTTTTTTTTTTTTAAAGACACCAGAGACAGGGACTTTAAAGCTGAGAAAGCTGTACAAACAAACCTTGTTACTTTTTTTTACTAACTTACTAACTCAGCCCAAGTTCTGCTTTAGAATTCCTTAGTCATTAAAACTCCCAAACACCCATTCTCCTTATCCTGTAAAGTTCTCACAAATTTAATGTCTCTTTGTCCAGAAGGTGTAAAACCTGCCCGCCTCTGTCATTTCTTTGGGTCTCCATTTTGTTATTGGGCCTCTATGCCTGTGTAATAAAACTTTGGGTTTTTCTTCTGTCGTTAACCTGTCTCGTCTGAATTTTTGTTTCATTTTTTTTTTCAGTTTATTTGTTTATTTTGGGAGAGACAGAGACGGCATGAGTAAGGGAGGGGCAGAGAGAGAGAGAGGGAGAGAGAGAGAGAGAGAGAGAGCATGAGTGGGGGAGGGGCAGAGAGAGAGGGAGACACAAAATCTGAAGCAGGCTCCAGGCTCCCAGCTGTCAGCCCAGAGCCCGACGCGGGGCTCGAACCCACGAACTGTGAGATCATGACCCGAGCCAAAATCAAGAGTTGGTTGCTTAACCGACCGAGCCACCCAGGCACCCCAACAAGTATGTAGTTCTTGATTCTCGATAGGAATTTTGACCAAGAATTAATTAATTAATTAATTAATTTCTGAGAAGTTATATTAAATGTGACCAGGTTTTTCCAGTCTTTATCAAGAACCCGTTTTTGTTTTTGTTTTTTTTTTCTATTTGCAATCAGCTCTGACGGGAAATCCTATCCACATTTTTCTTAGTATCGACTTATCCATTTTGCTAGCGAACTAAAAGTTACCTTTTCATGGGGCCATTATTCTTTTGACGAATTGTTGGGTTATTTTTAATAGTTTATTGAGGCTTTTTTGGTGTTTATATTTATAAACTAGATTGATTTTGAAGTTTCTGGTGTGGTTTCTTAATACGTTTTAGTCTTAGGGTTCTATACAGGCTGTCACAGGAGTGGAGACAGCTCTGTTTGTTATGTTTCGTTACGGGACTTCTGTAAATACAAGTATTATGGGGTCAGCAATGGAAATTCTCTGGCTCTAGCAGAGTGATCCTGTGAGCTTTGGAACAGCCCTGGTATCTTCCTCAGTTTTCTGTTTCACAATTTGTTTCCTATGGAAGTGTTTGGACTCTTAATTTACTTTGATGATTTATATATTTTTCTAGGACATCATCCACTTTCTTCAGATTTTCTAACTTACTTTTTAAAGTTATACAGGCGTTTCTAATTATAGTTTTAAACCCTCTGTATCAACTTTCTTGTTCTTAATTTTGCACATCTGTGCTTCCTTTTTCTTGATGAGCCATGGTGGTGGTTTCCCTCTCCTATTTTCTGAAAAAATATTATTTTTGTTAATTTTGCATATTTTTTCTTTTTCTTTTTTTTTTGGAACCTTTATTTATTTTTGAGAGAGAGACAGAGCATGAGCAGGGGAGGGGCAGAGAGAGAGGGAGACTCAGAATCGGAAGCAGGCTCCAGGCTCCGAGCTGTCAGCACAGAGCCCGATGCGGGGCTCGAACTCACGAACCGTGAGAACATGACCTGAGCCAAAGTCAGATGTTTAACCGACTGAGCCACCTAGGCGCCCCAAAGGGTTCTTATTTTCAATGCTGCCTGTAAAAATGTCTTGCTAATAAATAAAAAATAACAAACATACCAGTGGAAAAATGGTTGAATGTTAAAAGCAGGAAATTTGTGATTATAAAAAATCATAAAAGGTGCTAAACATGAATCAAAAAATAAAGATTAAAGCAAGATCCTTTTTTGTGGTCTGCCGAATTGGAAAAAAAAAGTTAGTGTAGAATTATGAATTGGTATAACCTCTATGGAGGGGCAATTTGTTAACATACATCAAAATTATTACATGTGAAAATATCCTTTGCCTTAGCAATTCTACATTTTGGGTTTTACTCTAAGAGAGTAATCAGAGCTGTGTGAAAAGATTTAGCCTCAGAGATATTAATGTCAGACTTGTTTATAATAGAAAACTTGGAAATAATAATAAACTGTTTCAATAAACTATGATACACGCATACGAGGACTACCAGACAGCCATTAAAAATGAAACGTAGAAGAATATTTATAAAAACGGACATATAATCAGAATGCATTGTAAAATGAAGAAAGCTGGTTATAAAACACCATTTTATTTATTTATTTTTTTTATTTTTAAAAATTTTTTTTTAACATTTATTTATTTTTGAGACAGAGAGAGACAGAGCATGAACAGGGAAGGGGCAGAGAGAGAGGGAGACACAGAATCGGAAGCAGGCTCCAGGCTCTGGGCCATCAGCCCAGAGCCCGATGCGGGGCTTGAACTCACGGACCGCAAGATCGTGACCTGAGCCGAAGTCGGACGCTCAACCGACCGAGCCACCCAGGTGCCCCATAAAACACCATTTTAATGTAATTCTGCTCATTTCAATTTTACACATTTTTATTGATTATCTACTGTATATTTTTTAAATGCTTTATGTATTTTTGAGAGGGAGGGAGAGCACAAGGCGGGGAGGGGCAGAGAGAGAGGAAGACACAGAATCCGAAGCAGGCTTTAAGCTCTGATCTGTGAGAAGACAGCCTGCCGTGGGGCTCGAACCCATGAACCCGGAGATCATGACCTGAGCTGAAGTCAGACGCTTAACCGACTGGGCCACCCAGGCACCCCGATTATCTACTACATTATAATAGATTTACGGAAATAAGGCTATATTCTTTGTGAGGGAGAACACTTCTCTGCCACAAAACTGGTTCATAACAAAAATCTCAAAGTGTTCATAGAGTCATGGATCTCCACGTCAACGTGAAAATGAAGAAACTCCTTAACTCACACTCAAAAATGTTATTTACTTGTGGACACATCTCACCCTCTGTCCTTTTCATTGCCTTTTAGACATCGCTCCTGCTAACAAATTTCTCATGGAATTGACAGAAAGTTCTCAGTGAATGTTGTTGAATTGAATTGTGACCCTTTGCTTTCAACTGGTTAGATTACATGAGTATTATTGGCGTGTGTGTGCGTGTGTGTGTGTGTGTGTGTGTGTGTGAGTTGAGGATGGAAACGGTATGAACTCAGTCTGTATAGCGAGAATGTCAGTTTGTTTTGTTGGCCACACAAATGGGAAGACTGGCTTTCTACACTTCTGTGCACCTGACTGCTGGGAATTGTAAGACAATTCACGGTTGATCGACCTATTGGTTTGACATAATTGATAATGTCTTTTAGACGCGATCATTCACAATCTAATCTGTGGATTCCAAAATGTCACTCTACCTGTTTAGCATTTCAAGTGGACATTGTTTGGAGTTTATATCAGTCTTTCTTTCTTTCTTTCTTTCTTTCTTTCTTTCTTTCTTTTTTTTTTAATTACAAATGGAGCCCGGAGGAAGGCAATATAAGATTTTAAAACGCCCAGCCTCTTTCACTACATCGTAGATTTAGAATACAAAATCTTCAGTGTGCTGATCCAGGTTGGGCAGGCATGTAGGTTTAAGAGTTGGAGAGGTAGGGTGACCACCTTGGGATGCCTACACATTTAGTCAAGGTCTAAATCTCTGAGAAAAAGTCAGTGAGTCCACATCTCAGATGGATGGCGGCCAAGCCATCAGGGTGTTGAGTGAAAACTCATGCCCTTCACTCTTTTTAACTACTTTGAGTTCCATAAAGTATTTCCCGGGATAATTTTATAGCTCCGCCAAATTAAGGATAGCAACAACAAAAAGGCATTCTTCGGGAGCATTTTCCCAAGACTTAGAGCGTCTTCCTATAGTCATTATGTTCATCCTAAATCAAATGAATATTGTTTACTTTACTAAATCAGTGCCTTAGCTTCAAAAGTATTTTTGAAAAGCTATCATTACCCAGGTAGACAGGTGACGTCAGTCTCAAAAGTTTAAATTATGGGTGCTTTTTCTACCACGAAATAGGCATTTCAAGGAATCAATTACAATTCACGGGTTTCAAAATAGATTTCCAGTAGAGGGAGCCCTTGCTCGGGTAATACAATGGGGGGACCATTTCTATCCTTGTCCCTGTCACCTTCATCAAAATTCACACAGTAAAGACTTAGGGTAGAATTCATTTTCATATTTTTCCACCCCTCGGGTCTATTTGTACGTTAACCGCAAGATTTGTTTTTTCTTTGAAAGGAACCAAATTACTGATTCTTTGTCTAGATCCCAGGACAGGAATCCCCCAACCTGGGATTGGACCAATTCCAGACCCTGGCTTTGGTGCCTGGTGATTGACCACAAAGCATCGAATATTTGAGCGCCGTCCATCTGTCCTGGGGGCTTACTGTACTCATTTTGCAGTTGAAAGATACATACTAATTATTAACCAGTTAAGAGGCTTTGAATGGGTGGTTGGCATGTACCTTGGAATCACATTCATCCAAACCTTCTTAATTACCATGCAGTTTTCAGATAAAGCCTCAGAGGAGTAAAGTCAAGGGCAGGATGGATCCCAGGTGTGGACCAGCAAGAAGGTGCGAGCCTGGGGCTCATCCATTGTCTCCGGGGTGGGAGCATTCTATGAGCGCTGTCTGGGGAAGAAAATCAAAGTGGTTTCTTAGTGATTTCTCCGAGTTAGACAAAAAAAGCCGGACTCGTCATCGACTGAATCCCGTGGTTGTGTCCGTCATGCCCGACAACGGTGTTTGCTTGTTCTTTTCATTCTTGAAGTGGCTAGCTTTAGGAACTGATCCGACTTGCCGTTAAAAGCCACGCAGACTCAGAGGCCGCCCAAATGAGGGAGAGGGTGGTCATTGTGTGTACAACGATGTAATCTTCTCAGGACCCACGTGATACAAACGAAATAAATTAGCCTAAGTCTCAACATCAAGGTTCAGCTTTTAATTCATGCGCTCTGGGCCTCCTGGATTATTTTACACTGCCTCTATTTACCGGATTTCTCCAGAGAGTCCCTCCTACTCCTGATTTCACAAAAGAAGAGTTTGCTGTTGCAAAACCTCAGTTTTAAAAGCTGACTTTGCTCTCTGTCTCCCGTAACCTTTTATAGAATCTGCCCTTTGGGTGGAAGGAAAGTCCAGACACCTGGAGTGAAGAGACTGGAGTTCCGAGACAGGTTTTTCGGATACTTTCGCACCCCCTCTTAGAATGAGAGGTGGGAAGGTGGGGGTGAGGTTGGGGAACCTCGGAAGCCTCAGTCATTTGCTGTAGGTGGGTTGCATGTACTTGAAGGATAGAGTTGAGCTTTGGTTTTTGCATAAATACCGAGCACTGAGAAACTTCAGAGTATTTGCGAGCGGCCTATGTCTGCACTCTCCTTATAGGAGCCACCAGCCACAGGTGGCGATTGAGCCCTTGACATGTGGCCAGTGTGACGAGGGAGTGAATTTTTAACTTTATTTAGTTATCATTAATATACATCTCTCTCTCTCTCTCTCAAAATAAATAAATAAACTTAAAAGGGGGGTGAGTGGCGGTGCCTGGGTGGCTCAGGCGATTGAGCGTCTGACTTCGGCTCGGGACATGATCTCACGGTTCGTGAGTTCGAGCCCCACGTCGGGCTCTGTGCTGACAGCTCAGAGCCTGGAGCCTGCTTCGGATTCTGTCTCTCCCTCTCCCTCTCTCTGCCCCTCCCCCGCTGGCGCTCTGTCTCTCTCTGTCTCTCAAAAATGAATACCCATTAAAAATTTTTAAATAAAGAAGACAAAATTTAATTTACATTGACCTTAACCACAGTATTTATATATACTTATTCTACGTTGGAATGCAAATATTTTAGATATACTGGTTTAAACAGAATATATTTTTGAAATTGATTTCATCTGTCTGATTGTGCACTTTGGAAAGTACTGTAAAATGTATTTGTTGAGTGTACAAATAGCCCATTCCTTTTCACTGTGGACAAACGTTCCATTGTATGACTAACACACCTTCTTTATCCATTCACTTGTTAGTGGACATTAAGGTTGTTTCCGTTTGGGGACAATTACAAATAAGGTTGTTATGGACCCGCGTGCACAAGTCTTTGAATGACCGTATGTTTCCTTTCCTCCTGGGCAAATAACCTAGGACTGAAATGACTGAATCCTTCGCTTGGTGTGAGTTTAACTTTTTAGGAAACTTCCACCCTGTGTTGCAAAGTGACTGCATCATGTTCAGTCTCCACCAGCAGAGATATGAGAGCGCTGGTCCTTCCACATTTTTGCCATCGTGTGGTCAGTCGTCAATGTTAGCCGTTCTGTGAGGCCATTGAAAATATAGATGCGTCGATGCCCCCCCCCCCCCCCCCCCGGTTCCTGGCACACGGCTCCTAAAACCTTTGTAATTTCCTAAGTGATGAGAACACTTGGTGCTGATTTCCTGTCTGTGAAATGGTGTCCTATCCCCTTAGACCACAGGAGACATGCAGAGAGCAGCCGTGACTTTAGATTTCCGGGACAGTTAGCGCCTGCCGCACCAGCATATGAGACAAGATCGTATCTTGAAAACTCAGAGAGTTAAGGTGTTTTTATATCTTCTTTCTTTTGTTTTTCGTTTTTAATTCAAGGTTCATTAACGTACGGTGTTATATTAGCCCCAGGGGTCCAATACAAACGTTCAACAATTCTATGCACTTCTCAGGGGAAATCAGATCAGAGAAGGTAAGTGACTTAAATGTGGAGTTGCCAGATTTGGCAAAACAGATTACAGAGAGCCCGGTTGCATGTAAATGTCAGATAAACAACGAATAACTTTTGGTACGTGTAGGTGCTGTGCAACAGTTGAATATATTTAGCACCAAGAAAAAATTTGTTTCTTTATCTGAAAATACAAATTTAACTGGGTGCCCTGCGTTTCCTGTCCTGGCAATCCTACTTCGTAGCTAGTCGGTGTCACTTCTAAACCCAAGATGTCCTAACTGCAAAGTTTTTTTACTCTACTGCACTGACTCGTCATGCAAGAATTAAATCTGGGTGAGATTATTTTATTATTATATCATTTATTGTGTTTTCTCATTTTATAGCATATATTCTTAAGCTCTTTTTTTTTAATTAAATTCTTATTTTATTTTACTGTAGAGAGAGAGAGGGAGAGCATGCACGAGTGGGAAAGTGGGCAGAGAGAGAGGGAGAGAGAATCCCAAGCAATCTCTGTGCTGTCCTTGTGGAGCCCGATGCGGGGCTTGAACTCACGAACTGTGATGTGACCTGAGCTGAAACCGAGTTGGATGCTTAGCCGACTGAGCCACCCAGGTGCCCCTATTATTAAGCTCTTTTTAAATAAAACGCTTGCGTATTAAGAACAGATTTTTATTTCTTATTGGTCTTGGACTTCTGTGCCTGGCACAGAGCTCCTGAAACCTTTGCCATTTCCTGGGGGTTTGGAGGGTCTTGTTTCTCATGGGCTCCCAGATGGCTCTTGGATGAAGCTGGTCACCAGGAAGATCGAGCCACATTAGAAGCTTGGAGTTTCTGCCCCAGCCCCCATTTTCTTGAGAAGAGAGGAGGTCTGGAGATGAAGTGTATGATTGATCATGCCTATGTGAGGAAGCCTCCATAAAATCCCCAAAGCATGAGGTTTGGAGAGCGAGCTTCGGGTCTGGTGAGCCCCAGGAGGTCTGGGAGAGTCGCATGCCCAGAGAGGGCATGGCAGCTCCACAGCCCTTCCCACACACTTTGTCCGATGCGTCTCTTGCCTGTGGCTGTTCATCTGTCTCCTCTGTTGTGCCCTTTTATAATAAACAAGTAAACATAAATAACCTGTTTTCCTGACCTCTGTGAGATGCTCTTGCAAGTTAAGCGAACCAAAAGAGGGGGTAGTTGGAACTGTCTACAGACGGCAGGTCAGAAGCACAGGTGACTGACATTGGCCTCCGCTGTGTGTGTGTGTGTGTGTGTGTGTGTGTGTGTGTGTGTGTGTTGAGGGGGACAGTCTTGTGGGACCGAGCCCTTAACTTGTGCGATCTGATGCTACCTCCAGGTAGGTAGTGTGAGCATTGAGTGAATGGTAGCACACCTAGTTGGTGTTGCAGTGAATTGCTTATGTGGCGTAAACCTCACGTTTGGTGACCAGCAATGTCAGAAATGCAGTGTTCCTGTGTCAGCAGTTAAGGAGACTCACAGGAGAAATACACAGTAGGGAACACCTAGGTTCTCTCCCCCCTCCGCACGGGACGGGGAAGTTGAGCGGGGTTTTTCTTTAGACACATTCTAATACTTATGCACTCGCATTTCCTTTTTAATTTGCTTTTAATTCGCACCCTCGTCTGAAGGTTGTCCAGCATTTTTTGATGTGCTTGCTTTCAACCAGTGTCTCTCTCTCTCTCTCTTTTTTTTTTTTTTTGGTAGTTTCAAGTTTTTGTTCAAATTCCAATTGGTTAACGTACGGTGTAGTATTCGTTTCAGGAGTAGAAATCAGTTTATTCATCACTTACATATAACACCCGGTGCTCATCACAAGTGCCCTCTTGAGTACCCATCACCCATTTAACCCATCCCCCACCCACCTCCCCTCCAGCGACCCTCCGTTTGTTCTCTGTAGTTAAGAGTCTGCTTTATGGTTTGCCTCTCTCTTTTATTTTTTTCCCCTATGTTCATCTGTTTTGTTTCTTAAATTCCACATATGAGTGGAATCATATGGTATTTGTCTTTCTCTGACTTCTTTCGCTTACCATTATACCCTCTAGATCTATCCGTGTTGTTGCAAATGGCAAGATTTCATTCTTTTTCATGGCTGAGTAATATTCCACTGTATATGTGTATCACAACTTCTTTATCCAATCATCGGTCAATGGACATTTGTGCTCTCTCCGTCATTTGGCTATTGTTGAAAGTGCTGCTATAAACACTGGGGTACAAGTGCCCCTATGCATCACCACTCCTGTATCCCTTGGGCGAATTCCTAGCAGTGCTATTGCTGGGTCATAGGGTAGATCTATTTTTAATTTTCTGAGGAAAGTCCACACTGTTTTCCAGAGCGGCTGGACCAGTTTGCATTCCCACCAACAGTGCAAGAGGGTTCCTGTTTCTCCACATCCTCTCCAGCATCTATAGTCTCCTGATTTGCTCATTTTAGCCACTCTGACTGGCGTGAGGTGATATCTGAGTGTGGTTTTGATTTCACACACACACACACACACACACACACACACACACACATATATGTGTGTATATATTATATATACATTGTATCTATCTATCTATTTATCTATTTATATAATGTTTATTTATTTTTGAGAGAGAGTGTGCACACAGGGGAGGGGTGGAGAGAGAGGGGCAGAGGATCCGAAGCAGGCTCTAAGTTGACAGCCCTGAGCCCCAATTTCTTAAAATAGGTATAGGGTTATTAAGATTTCTATTATTTCTTGAATGAGTATGGTAGGGTGGGTCTTTCAAGGAATTTGCTCATTTCATTGAAATTACATAATCCATAAAATTTATAAATTTGTTTACAAATTTCCTAATTTCCCTTTTATCATCTGCGTGATATAATCCAGGCTGGCATGTTTCTCAGTCTTGATGTTGGTTACTTGTGTTCTGTCTCTTCCAGGTCAGTCTATCTAGACTGGGATTGGCAAACGACAGCCTGTGAGCCAGTCATGTGTTTTAGGAATAAATTTTTATTGGAACACAACTTAATTTATTTGTTTATGCATTGTAGATGGCTGCTTTCTTACTACAATGTCAAAAGTGAGTAACTGATTCAGAAACTATATGTCCATGAGCCTAAAATATTCACCATCTGGTCATTTAGGAGAAAGTTTGATTTTGGGGGGATTAATAGAATATTTTTTAATGATTCCATTAGTATCACTCAGGGTTCAACCAGAGAAGCAGAATCGGTTGGAGATACATATGCCTATGAATAGATGAGAGAGAGAGAGAGAGAGAGGGAGAGATAATAGATGGATGGATGATAGATACTTATTACAAGAAACTAGCTTAGATAATTATGGGGGCTGGCTAAGCAAGTCTGAAATCCATGAGACAGGCAGTCTAGAAGAGATCATAAGTAGCCTCGAACGCCATAGACATGGGCCAAAGCTGTTGTTTACAGGCAGTCAGGAAGGGAAAATCCAGCCAAAAGAGGGCAATTGTAGAGTCAACTGTTGTTTAGTAACTGGCTCAGGGACCGCCTAAGCCTTCTTTTAAGACGCTTCCACTGATTAAGCCAGGCCCACCAGGATAATCTCTTTATTAAAGCCAATGGATTAGAGACGGTAATTATATTCCTTCACTGCAAATCCCCATCAGCATTTGATTGAACACTGGGAGAGGTATGTGTGTGCCACAAAATGTTATTCTTCCTCCTGTTCTGGGAGTTTAGTTCAGCCAAGCTGACTCACCAAAAACCATCATAGGATTTTATTTCCTTTGTGGACTTACCTGGTATAGCTCTTTGTTTTGTATTTCAGTGCTTCAGGGTTTTAAGATACATCTTCGGGGCGCCTGGGTGGCTCAGTCAGTTGAGCGTCCGACTTTGGCTCAGGTCATGATCTCTCTGTGAGTTCAAGCTCTGCGTTGGGCTCTGTGCTGACAGCTCGGAGCCTGGAGCCTGCTTCCGATTCTGTGTCTTGCTCTCTCTCTGCCCCTCCCCCTGCTCGTGCTCTGTCTCCTCTCCCTCTCTCTCAAAAACGAGTAAACACTGAAAAACTTAAAAAAAAAACAATTAAAAAAAGAAATTAGAGAGTACAAAACTTGTCATTTTCTCCGTAAATACTAATGTTTTGTAAAGAGCACGTGGTTGTGTCTACCTTTCAGTAGACATTTTTGCCGAAACGATTAGCTCTTCCGCATTAGCTGAACATTAAATCACCTCCCCTAAGCGTGGTTAAGAAGACAATTTGGTGTCTGTCCAGGAGTGAGAGTTTTAACTCAGGACAAAAGTGGTGTTACCTGCTCACACTTCACTGATTGCTGTGCAAGTTGGTGCAGGTTGTGGTCAATTTGGCAACTGAGTGTTTATTAAAATGAAAAATGCTATACTCTTGATCCTGCAATTCCCAGCTAGGTAAATTATTTGACACACACACACACACATACATATACATATACATAGACATATACATATACACACACATATATGTATATATACACATATGTATATATGCATATATATGTATATATATGCATACATATTATATATGCATATATATGTATATATGCATACATATTATATATGCATATATGTATATGCATATATGTATATATACATATGCATATATATACATATGTATGTATGCATGTACATACATATATGTATGTATATATGCATATATATGTATATATATGCATATATGTATATATTTTTGAGAGAGAGTGTGCAAGCAGGGAAGGAGTAGAGAGAGAGGGAGACAGAGAACCTGAAGCAGGCTCCAGGCTCTGTGCTGTCAGTGCAGATCCCGACGCGGGCTCAGACTCCCAAACCATGAGATCCTGACCTGACCTGAAGTCGGACGCTTCACCAACTCAGCCACCCAAGCGCCGTAATTACTGGGAACGTGCTAGATGTAGTTGCCCACATGAGAAATGATGTGAAATTAAATATGGCAGCAAGATCTGTCAACAGTCAAGTTGTGAAAGCAATATACATGCCCGTCAATAGAGGACCGGTTAAGGAAGGTGTGATGCCTCCGCCTGATGGGACATTATTCATCTCTGACAAAGAATGAGAAAGCTCTTTGGGTACCGATATGAAACAAGCGCTAAGATACATTCCTATGGAAAACACAATGCAGGAAACATTACATGGTTTGAAAAACCCCAAGGTGGAAATCAGTTGAGTAGTCTATCATCGATATGTCAATCTATCGTGTGTAGATGCACAGAATACTTCTGGAAAAAATACGTAGGGACGGGACCCAGATAACTGTGGAGAATGCAGGGATGATTACTTTTCACTTTAGCCCGTTCATACGTACCCTTTGAATATTGCACGGTGGCTGAATTGCCCATCCACACAAACATACGAGCCCCGAAGGATAAGCTATGGGACACCCATGATTCACAAAGCAGGTAACAGCAGGCAATGCTATTCTTTCAAATCCTTCCCTCAAGGGGGAAAAAGGAGCCGAGTTTTTGACAGTCTCTGCCTGTAGGCTAAAGACGGTGAATCCCTTCCTTTGAGTGCGGGAACACGGGGTTTGAAGTCAGAAGCCCAGATGTAAGAGAACTTGATTAGTCCTCAGTAGCCAAGGCTTCCAATGCAGGCTCTGAACATGGCAGCTGGGTGTCGTTGGGAATGTAGAACCGTCCCCTCAGAGCCCGAATACTTTCCTCTGTGGAGGAGACTGCGTGAAACGGTGCATGTGTAAAATGTCTGGCACCTGGCGTATAGGTTGTGTTCTATCCATCCCGGAAAAAGTGCTGCATTGAAACCCGGAGAGATCTTAATTTTACGCCCTAGACATCCCGCCTCCCCATTCTGAGCACAGTCTTTGCTCATTTGTGGAGTGGAATGAATGATTTTCTGTTCTGGATTCCCCACCGGGTTCCCTTGAGAAAGGCAGTTGGAAAGGGGGGGGAAGAGCTATCCTCCAGGGAATATTGAAGGAGGGAGGGTTGGGGTGTGGAACTTCTGGGTCCCTTTAGCCATTGCAGGCATTACACAGCCAGCAGGTGCGGGCAGAGTCCCTTCCGGGGGCAGGAGTGATGCCTTTTGGTAGGGAGGCAGTGCAGGGTGTTTCGGTGCAGAGCTGAGCCCGCAGATTCAGGGTGTCTGTGAGATTTGGGGGAAGGAAACGGCGAGAACCAGGAAGGGAAAGCCTGCAGTAAAGCAGGGGTGGAGTGTGAGACGATGGGAGAAGGGAGGGGTTTTAAGCAGTCTTTCAGGATACACGTAATCTCCCTTACAATTCTCCGAGTCAATAGCTGACGTTTTAATTACTATCGGTCGCTAGACATTCCCTTGAGCCTGGATCACATAAAATACTGGAATTTATTCAGGCTACAGCCGTGAAATGAGGGAGCTGGGTTGTTAGGGTCCCCCCTGACACTTGGGCGGCTTTAGATGCCTCGGTGGCTTTTTAGAGGCTCGTAAATGCTGTTGGGGGTTTCATAATCATCCAGCTGTAGTCTTTTCCTCCAGAGAAGGAGCCGAACAGAATATCATGATGTCTTCTCTTATAGGTCTTGGGACACGATACACACAAGGTTTGACATGATCTGGCCCCTCCATAACCTCTTAACCCTCACTTCCTCCCATCGTCTCCTTTACCCCTTCCATCCCATCCATTAGGTCTCATTTTCCTGTTCCCCAGAGATGCCAGGCACACTTGGACCCCAGGGCCATTCTCCTGGCTGCACCTTCTACACGACACCCCCATGGCATGCTTCAGTGTTCTTCGTGACTCCTGAGGTAGGTGTTCCATGACCAAGCCTCCTTAAAACAGCTTCTCCGCCTCCGTCTTCTGCTTCATTCTACTTAGGTGGCGTTTCTTACCGGTATTTTACTGAGCACTCTACTTACGTATTTATTTGGCTGTCCGCTCGACCGAAGCTTTACAAAGGCCTCACCGTGTCTCGCTTATGGCTACGTTCCCGGTGCACAAAGAGATGGCGAACAAGTGTTTGTTGAGCGAATGAGCAGATGCGCAAACGACGGGTCCTCTTCCTTAATCGCTTTGGCAACAGCCACTCCCGAAGTACAGAACTCAGTACAAGACAGCTAGAGGAGAAACAAAATAAAGGCGATGTGCCTAGCTCTTCAAGAGACCACAGACTGACGGGGTGGGGGTCGACAGGGGCCTGCTCGGAATCTCTGGCGTGCTTACAATGTGACCTGAGTCCAAGATGATGTGGGCGGATGGCGAAGGGAGACATCGTAGAGCCATCCGCCATTTAGCTATTCAGTGCTTTACCGGGTATGTACTGGAGTGTTTCCACGCAGTATCCCCGGGATAGCAGATGTGAAATTGATATGAAAATCTGAAATTAATCTGAAGATCTGGGCTCACAACACAGATCAATTACAGGGCGTCTATTCGCGTTGCAAAAGAATTCTTCGTGGGGCAAAAGGATTCGTGCAGGGTTCCCTTAAATAACATCCCCCCCCCACCGCCTGGAGTCTCCAAGTGTTTATGTCCAGGTCACTAACGACGTGACCAGGATGGTGTAGGGCAGAGCGGCAGAAAAACAAACCAGTCAGGAGGCCCTAGCAGGGCAAGATCAGTTAAATCTGGAGGCCAGTATCTTTGGAATGACACACGAAGTCAATGGGGAAAGGGGATCCCTTTGCCTGGATTTGTGGTATCTCAGTAGGGAGCACAGACACTGGGTGAATGGCACACCTATGTGTTCTCATTCGTGCCGCACTGGAGGCAGATGCATTTTGCCCTCGGTATGGCGAATGTCTGCTGTGTCCAAGGTCATAGCTAGGCGTGGCCCCCTTGTGGCTGGGCTTTAATTAAGAGGTAAAATTATTAACGTGGCAGATGTTGCTAGCCCGAGGACCTGGGCCCAGTTACATCAAGCAGATGGTCCCGAGCAAGAGACCATCCTTTAAGGAAGAAGCATTTGCAATTCATGGGCACTGGTGATGTTCGTTTCTCTCGCTCTCCAATGTTCTGCTTGTCAAGGGTCCCATTGTGTGGCCAGGGAGCATGATGAATTAGGCAAACCCCTTCTGGTTGGGGACGTAGTCTTGCACTGATGAAAATTAAAAGCACCGTCTCCCAGAAGATCAAGAGATCCAGCTCTCCAGAGCGGAGACTTCTCCTGCCCTCCCTTTTTTTCTGCCTGGTGATCCGGCTGAACGTCATCATTTCTGTCCAGGACATGACTTGGCCTCAAGGACCCAGAGCTCTGAAAGAGCTGACTTGCTCCTGCACGAGACTCCTGACATTTTCACCTTGGGACGGGTCCTGATCAGACCTGGGGCTCGCTTGGATCCTTTGCCAGGAGGACCAGCAGACAGAGGCTCAGGAAAGACTACCGTTGGCAGGCCAAATATTCTGGCCGGATGCCAGAAAACATGGGTTCTGCCTTTCACGCCTGGTGCGATCTGGGGCCGAGCCCACACACGCCCACACGTGCACGCACATACCACCCCTGAACTGCAGTTTCTTCATTTTTTCGCTCTGCAGTAAATAGTTATGGAGGGTCTACTCTGGGCAAGTCAGCTGAAAAAGGAAAGTAATCAAATTGGCCCTCTAATCTCGCAACGGAACAGGGGAGATCAGATGAGATCTGGGTGGGGCGTCAGCTGCTAGGCTCCCCTCCCGGCACGAGGGTCAGTCTTCCCTCAGTGGTGAAGCTCCTGGGGGAGCAGATTTATGAAGACTGAGTCCCTTTGGAGGATGTCTCCCTGAACAGATCAGGGAAGTTCAGAGAAAGCCTCTCCCTGCCTTTTCTGTTTTTCAAGTGCCTCTCAAGGGAGAGATAGAGTGCAAATGGGGGAGGGGCAGAGAGAGAGAGGGAGACGCAGAACCGGAAGCAAGCTCCAGGCTCTGAGCCATCAGCACAGAGCCCGACGCGGGGCTCGAACCCACAAACCGTGAGATCATGACCTGAGCTGAAGTCGGGTGCTTAACCAACTGAGCCACCCAGGCGCCCCAATATGCCCTTGATTCAATCAAAACGTCTCCAGAAAAAGCAAAGAAATCTGTTGCGGAAATGCGTGACCCGTCGTAGACGTGTCCCAATTCTTAAAGTTTTAAAATGCGACACTTGTTAACACGTCTATTTAAAATAAATGAAAGACGCTATGAAAAATCTGGGATTTTCGTGAAGCCTAAAGGTGGCAGCGTAATATTCTATGCCCTGTTGTGTTGATCTGACTTCACCGCATTTTCATTTCTGTGACATAATTAAGTGATGGGGATGGGAGGGAAGACGTGTGCTGGTGGCAGAAGGACTTTAGAGTTCAGTGTAGAGACCCTGGGGGTCTTTGTCTGTGAAGCAGATATCAACAGCCTGAAGAGGGATTGTAAGAATGAAATGTAGTGACAGAGGAGAATTGCAAAAATGAAACCAAGTGACTGATATAAAGGACCCAGCACGAGTCCTGACAGAAAATACGTGCCCGGTGAATATTTTATTCAGACTTCCACGTCTCATGATTTTGTTATCTACTCACAGTGAATGATTGACAGAATAGGAGATACGGAGGAGGCCGGATAGTTCATGTAAACCAGGTGGAATATGAAAAGGCCGTCTTCCTAAAATATTGAGTGATGATAAAGAGAAGTAGGGAGGGCCGATTCTATAATTGTCAGAACTGCTTTGGATGCAAGTGACAGAAATCTAGCTTAGCTTGCTCAAAGTAGCTCAGATAAGATGCGGGATTTATTAGCATTTGTAACTGGGAAATCCGAGAAGGCAAACCTGGCCTCAGACACTGTGAGATAATAGAAAATATGAATTGATTTCTGCTTCTGGTTCCTGGCAAAGAGCTTCTAAACCCTTGTAATTTCCCCGGGCGACGGGAGCGTCGTCTGTTTTCATGTGGTGACTCTGGGCCGGCCCCTGAATGGCTCCTGGGTGAGGGCTGGTCAGGAGGAAAACCAAGGATGATTGGAAGCTTAGAATTTTCAGCCCCATCCCTCCGTCTTCAGAGAGGGGAGAGGGGCTGGAAATGGGATTAATAACCGAACGCGGCTGTCTGAGGAAGCCTTCATAACAATCCAAAGAGGCTGGGTTTTGCAGAGCTTCCGGATTGGCGAACACATTCCCCACATGGGGAGGGTGGCACACCCCAACTCCACGGGGACGGAAGCTCCCACACTGGGTACCATCCGAGACTCTTCCCGTGTTCCTCTTCATCTGGCTCTTCCTTTATCATGTCCTTTAATGAACTGGTAAGCATAATTAAGTGTTTCCCCTTGTTCTGTGAGCCACGCTGATAAATCAGTCCCACCCAAGATGGCGTCCCGGAACCTCTGGTTTGTAGCCAAGTTGGACAGAAGTTGCAGGTAACCTGGAGACCTACTAGTTGTGATTAGCATCTGAAGCAGTGGGATTGAGCCCACTGGAGCCTGACGCTGTCTTCGGGGAGATAGTGTCATATGCAGTGAGATTGTAGGATACCCCGCTGGTATCTCAGGGAGTTGCTCGGTGGAGGACAAGCCCCACACATCTGGGGTCAGAAGGGTTGTGAGTGTGGTGCTTGTGCGAGAGTGGAGAAAACCAGACCGAAGTTTTTCCAACGCAGGCGCACAGGCTAACAGAGGTTTAAGAACACCATCGGGGTTCTGTCTCTTCCCTTCTCCTGACAATTGTTGCCTTGGCTTGGAAGCGTTCTGATAGGTGCCCTGCACACGGCTGCAAAAGGGCCTCAGCAGCCATCGGCCCGTATGGTCCTCAGAGCCCCCACTTCAGGGAGAGGGGCGCATCTCTTCCAGTAGCTTCCGCAAAGCCAAGTTCTGAGGAGGACTCTGGCCAACCCTGGGTCGTGTATCCACTTCTGTAGTAGTGGGAATGGGGTTAACCCCCTAAACCAGGCGAACAGAAATTGAAGGAGTCGTTCCCTTAAACAAAGGGTGCTGTGAGACAAAACCCTATGTGCACTGTGGATTATAATTGAGTAAAGATAGTGACTTGGGCACACTTATTTCATTTCTTTTCAAAAATTTTTTAATGTTTATTGATTCTCGAGAGAGAGAGAGAGAGAGACAGAGAGAGCAGGGGAGGGGCAGAGAGAGGGGTGTGGACAGAGGGTCCAAAGTGGGCTTGTGCAGACAGCAGAGAAGCCAATGTGGGGCTTGAACTCCCAAACCGTGAGATCATGAACTGAACCAAAGTCAGATGCTTAACCAACTGGGCCACCCAGGCACCCCTGCGCCTGTTTAACTCTTTATGCGCCTCCTTGGGTTTCATTTTTTTAAATTATCAAATTTACTTAAAAATAAAGAAAGGTTTGCATCCATATAGCAAGCAACCACGTTCTAGAAACCGTGAAGCACATTTGCTTAATATCCGATGGATTTCAAAGAATGTTCAACTAAAATGTGTTTTACACGTGGAAAGCAATGGCTCAGGGCATCGGGGTGGCTCCGTCGGTTAAGCGTCCGACTTCGGCTCAGGTCATGATCTCACGGTTCAGTGAGTTCGAGCCCCGCGGCGGGCTCTGTGCTGACAGCTCGGAGCCTGGAGCCTGCTTCGGATTCTGTGTCTCTCTCCCTCTCTGCCCCTCCCCTGCTTGCGCTCTGTCTCTCTCTCTCTCTCAAAAATGAACATTAAAAATTAAAAAAAAAAAAAAAAAAAGGAAAGCAATGGTTCCTTTAAGAAGTTAGTGGAAACATCCTTTAAGACCTTCTAAGTTAGACCAGAGAGGTCAAGAGAGTGGGCGCTGGGGCCTGTGGAAAGATGGGTTAGAACGCAAATGTCACCTACACCTCCAGGAGATCACACCGCTGGACATACTCTTCGGTGCTCACTTCTAGCATGTACTTGGTGTGGCGGTCATGGCCAACATAAAGCAAATGGGTCCTAACCAAGGGAGATGTGTTAGCGAGAGTTTGGGATTGTGGACCAGGTTCATTCCAACTACCACAATAAATGTGAAAGAGAAATTATATGACGAAGGGATACAACTCCCTTCTTTCTTCGTGCTGCTGGGTCTCTGATCTGGCAAAGAGACACGGAAGTAAATTTAAATACTTCCTTTCTCCCAGAAGGGCAGAAAGTATTAAAAGAAGCAATTCCTGAAAATAATGCATCTCCACTCCAAATGCTAGATCAACACCCTTTGCAAAGCTGGAAAAAAACACGTTTAGCTGAGTCATTTGAAAATACATAGCCGTTCAAGGAAAGAAGCAATATGGTGGAAAGCGATTCTCTCCTTCAAAACAAAATTACCCCGTGGAATGGAGAGACTTTCAAAAAACGAAATCTCCCAGTTGGTGTTTTAATAAGATTCACGATGGCATCACCTCTCTAAAAAGTGAATTATGGAAACGATGTGAGATTGCATAAGGATGAAACCACCGTCAAAGTGAAAAAAATAAAGGCAGTAAACGCTTTGGTTTGTGCTGAAAGCCATCATCAGAATTAGATGACATGAATTAGAAGATACGATAATGACGAGGTGATGTATAAATGCCACATGTGACTGGTCTAGGAAGCATGCACATATATTTTCCCCCAATTAAGCCATCATCCATTTCGGAAGGCTCAGCGCAATACGAATTCTAAACGTGATCGTCTTGAGCAAAGTGGGCCTGGCTGATGCCGGAAAATGAAACCCTCAGTTCCAGGTCTGGTAGGCAGGGGAAGATCGAAGGATCCCAGTGGGTGACCCGGAAGACACTTTGAAGCGCTCTTGGGCCGGAAGTCCTAGGACGCTAGTTCAGTAGTTTTTAATCAGCTCTGGTTGCCCAACTGAATTCCAGGATGCGAGCGTGGGTTTTACATATTTTGCAGGTCGAGTCACAACCTGTGTGTCTTGTTTCCTCAGGATGCTACAATCGGAGGGTACTAAGCAGTCCCCCCCACGGCTGACTCCTATCAAAGTTCTCACCAAGGCAGTTAACTCCTTTGCCTCGCGTTGGTCTCCAGGGCTCTGAGCTCCATTGGAGCACAGGTATAAAGCCGCTGGAGTATCTATTCCTTCCTGATGCCTGTATCATCTGAACCATTTCTGCTGTCACTGGTTTTCTTCCCGGCCCACAGGTAGTTGGGACGTAAGAAGGTGTTGAGTTTTCCTTCCTCTCTGTTAACTCAGAATATTATAACTTAAGCAAAATGGTATTAAGAATTTCCGTTCACTGAAAAAAGACTACTTGGAAAAAAATTAAGCTAAATTTAAAAAAAAAAAAAGATTATGGGGCGCCTGGGTGGCTCAGTCGGTTGAGCATCCGACTTCAGCTCAGGTCACGATCTCGCGGTCCGTGAGCTCGAGCCCCGCGTCGGGCTCTGGGCTGATGGCTCGGAGCCTGGAGCCTGCTTCCGATTCTGTGTCTCCCTCTCTCTCTGCCCCTCCCCCGTTCATGCCCTGTCTCTCTCTGTCTCAAAAATAAAAAAATAAAAAAATAAAACGTTAAAAAAAAAAGATTATGTGAAACTAGATTAAAATTAAAAGGAAGTATCAACACACACGATAATATAAACTGTGGATCTCAGATTCAAAGACGTGTATCGAGAAAACAATTGCTGATGATGTAGTACCATTAAATATCATTTTGTTTTGTTCTGTTTTGAAACATGCTATTGAAAAAAAATGTTTATTGGGGTGCGTTGGTGGCTGGGGCCGCCATGGGGCGTTGGACTTCCACTCAGGTCATGATCTCGCGGTCCGTGGGTCCGAGCCCCGCGTCGGGCTCTGTGCTGACAGCTCGGAGCCTGGAGTCTGGAGCCTGCTTCCAATTCTGGGTCTCCCTCTCTCTCCGCCCCTCCCCCACTCATGTTCTGTCTCTTTCCATCTCTCAAAAGTAAATGAGCGTTAAAAGATTTTTAAAAAATAACGTTTATTTATTTTGAGAGAGAGAGAGGCAGAGCGAGAGCACGAGTGGGGGAGGGGCAGAGAGAGGGAGAGAGAATCCCAAGCAGGCTCCGAGCTGTCAGTGCACAGCTGGGCACAGGCCTCAATCCTGTGAATCACGAGATCATAACCTGAGCCAAAATCAAGAGTCGGATGCTCAACGAACTGAGCCACCCAGGCGCCCCAGCATTTTGCGTGGTAGTTTTATCGCATCAGTATTCTTCAAATACATCCTCCTCTTCTCCATTCCTCTCCCCTTTCAGATATGTCAAGGTAAGATTGCCAACTATACCTTTTTGGGGAAGGACGGGCACATATTCTGAAATTATACGCTTTTTACTTGTAAGTTTCTCTTTTCAAACGAAATGACAGTTCGCCTTTAGAGAAAGTTCTGTCTTGGCAAAATAAGGCAATTATTGCCAATGAATTCATCTTTTCTGCTCACCCTCTCATGATGTATCTGGCAGACTCTGAAGGGTCATGGGCCAAGGTGTTCTCTCCTAGGTTCTGGGTAACAGTCTAGACTGAAAGAGAACATTTGCCTCCTGGAGGCTGCTGCTCGCTTTCTTATTTTAATTCTTTTTTAACATTTATTCACTTTTGAGAGCCAGAGAGACAGAGGATGAGCAGGGGAGGGGGGCAGAGAGAGAGAGAGAGAGAGAGAGAGCGGGGAACACAAATTCCAAAGCAGGCTCCAGGCTCTGAGCTGTCAGCATAGAGCCCGACGCGGGGCTTGAAGTCACGAACGGTGAGATCAT
This sequence comes from Panthera onca, assembly GCF_046562875.1. Classification (NCBI taxonomy): domain Eukaryota; kingdom Metazoa; phylum Chordata; class Mammalia; order Carnivora; family Felidae; genus Panthera; species Panthera onca. The sequence continues at coordinate 25,077,771 of NC_138352.1, read as the reverse complement.
GACCTGAACCAAAGTCGGACACTTAACCGACAGAGCCACCCAGGCGCCCCGGCACTTTCTTATTTTAGATTCCGATGGATGTCTCTGTACTTTATCTATGTATTTATATAATTATTTCAAACATTAATTTCTTTTAGGTCCAGAATTTCCATTGAGATATTTCATTGCCATTGTTTCTCTACTAAAAATTACTATCTCTTCATGCATTGTGAGCTTATTTTCATTTACTTCTTAGGGCATAGTCATAATAACGGTTTAAAACCCTAACTCGAACACCTGGGTCATCTTGGAGGAGTCCCTATTGATTGTTCTATCGCTCGAGAATAGGTGACGTTTGTTTGTTTTCATAGGTAAATACTCCTCTAAAGAGGATTGACTTCTGTTTATTTTAGCAGGCAATTCATTTGGTAGGAATAAAACTGCAGAATTGGGGACAGCAGCTCAAATTTCAGCTGTTATTTTATCTTTAGCTAAGCTGCTTGGAGCCTCTCCCATACGTGTGTGGTTTGGGAATTAGCCAGAAATGTGATCCAAGCGTACACACAGAACTTGGGGCACCCTTCTCTGGCTCTGTCCTATCTATGTTTCCTTCCTCACTTTCCAGTGCTTGTGTTTCCCTCAAACACTTTCTTTCAGTTTTTTTGGGCCCAAACCCAGAAGATTTTCTATCAAAGTTTTTGCCATCCCCAAATGGCAAAGACAGGGGACTGCTTTCGGGCTAGAAGTTGTGAAAAAGGGGAAACATTCAGGGCCGTTCCCCTCAAATCAAGGGCCGGGCATCTGCCAGAATATGCCTGCCTTTGGTCGCTTTCCAGTGTCTTCAGTTGGGGTTGTTACTTTTAATTTTTAATTTTGGTTTGCTTAATTTTGTCCAGAGTTTACGCTTGTAATCTGCAGGAAGACTGGTCCAACAGGAACTTCCTCAGCCATGTCAGAAGTGGAAAGCATTTTTATAATTACATGACACACAGGCTCAGTGTTCTTAGTTTCAAACGACCAGACCAATTTCGGTGAATTCAAGTAGGAAAAGAAGTATGTTGACCCATATCAATGTACTAGTTTGTTAAAGCTACCATATCAAAATATTACATACTGGGTGGATTAAACAACAGAAATTTATTTTCTCACGGTTTTGGAGTCTGAAAGTCTGAGACCGAGGTGCTGACAGGCTCGGTTTCCTCTTGGAGAGACCTCTTTCCTTGACTTGCAAATGGCCATTTTCTTGCCCTGTTTTCACATGGTCTTCTCTTTGCCTGTGCCTGTGTCCTAATCTCCTCTTCTTAGAAGGAAGCCAGTCAGATTGGATCAAGAGCCACTCTGATGACCTCATTTTAACTTAGCCACCTCTTTAAAGGCCTTACCTTTATTTTTTAAAAATTAAAAAAATTTAATGTTTATTTATTTTTGAGCGAGCAAGAGAGAGAGAGAGAGAGACAGAAAGCAAGGGAGGGGCAAAGAGAGAGGGAGGGACGGAGAATCCGAAGCAGGCTCCAGGCTCCGAGCTGTCGGCACAGAGCCCCATGCGGGGCTCGAACTCATGAAGCATGAGATCACAGCCCGAGCGGAAGTCGGAGGCTTAACCAACGGAGCCACCCAAGCGCCCCACCCCCCACCCCCGCCAAGGCCTTATCTCTAAATGCAGTCATGCTTTGAGGTACTGGAGGTTAGGGCGTCAACATGTGAAGTTTGAGAGAGACATACACAACAAAACTCATGACAATCAGGTACCTCACTCATTCTTCAAGAGGGCCAGAGAACACGAGTATGGGGTCAGTAATAACCAGTAGTTGAAGTCACATGAGAAGATCGTCCAGGGAGACCCTATCACTACCCCTGCTCAGCAGAGAGAGTTCACCTTGTTACTTATAACTGGGCAGCGGGTACCACCTTTAGAACAAGCGTAGCCTCTGAAAGTTAGATGTGACGTCCATGATCTGCACCAGAAATAGCTTTCAGATGATGCCTCTGCCTTTGCAGTCCTTTGTGATTAAATATTACTAGCGGTATTGAGAGATCACGTGTCTGTGTCCTCGCCTCGAATTTAGGTAAGTGCATTTCTGACCTCTACCCAAGGGAACACAAACTAAAAGGATACAGATGTGCCCAAACATGAAGAGGTAACAAACAGTTTCTGGCTGGCCAAGTTGAAAATATTGTGTCTCATGGAGCTGTTGTATAAGAATGAAATGAATTTGACAAGGATTCCGTAATCCAGAGAGAACAATGATAACAATGATGACCAGGGAGGGTTCAAGATGGCAGCGTAGAAAGATCCTGAACTCACCTCCACCCATGGACACCATGGTCTACAACTCCCTGTGGAAAAATTCCCACTGAAGGGGACCAAGAAATTGGATGAACAGAGCTTCCATAACAAGGGACAGCACCAAGATGGGTAGAAGAGGAAGAGACATGATCTCACTAAGGAACAGAAACCACACCCAACGTACAGTGTTCCACAGTCAGGAAGAAACTCAAAGATATGGAGTTTTTCCTTGAGGAGTGAGAAATTCAAGTCCACATCAGCTGTCCCAATCCTTAGATCCTTCACAGGAAAGACAAGCCCCCAAAACACCCGACTTTGTGAAACAACAGAGAAAATGTCCAGGAAAACTAAAAAACTGTCGGGAACACTCACTCTTAAGGGGCTTGTGCACAGACTCACTTGATCTAGAAACTCGGTACAAAAACACCAGATCAGCAGCACACAGACCAAAGGTGAAGGAGACACCCTTACTAATCTCGGAGCGCCTACTGGAGAGACGGGGAGGCAGCTAGACTTCCTCCGGGATTTGAGACACTGCTGGCAGCCATTTTTGTTATCTTGTTCTGCCATGCTGGTATGGATGGCACCATTTTGGAATCCTCCCTCTAGACTGCTAATGCCAGGGGTCACATCCCACTGACAGCCCCACACAATCCTGTGCCTCTGCCAGGCCTTGTAGTCAACAGAACAATAACCCTACCCACCAGCATGCCAACAGTAGTTATGGCTGCAGCACAACAAAAGGGTGCATGTGTCCACAAAGGGAGCACCCTTGGAGCACCTAGCTCTAGTAGGCAAGGGGGATCGTGCTTCTGGGATCCACAGGACCTCTACATAAGGCCACTCCTTCAAGGCTGGGAGATACAATTGAACTACCTAATACATAGAAACAAACAGAGCTAGGCAACGTGAGGAGACAGAGAAATGTGCTCCAAATGAAAGAACAAAACAAAGCCTCAGAGAAAGAACTAAACAGAATGGAGATAAGCAATCTACCCAACAGAGAGTGCAAAGTCATGGTCATGAAGGTGGTTAGCAAACTTGGGAGAAGAATGGAGAACACATAGAATTTTAACAAACAGAAGATACACGAAAGTACCAATCAGAGCTGAAGAACACAAAAACTAAAGTGGATAGCGCACTAGAGGGAATCAAAAGCAGATTACAGATGCAGAAGAACAGATCAAGGATCCGGGAGATAGGGTAGCGGAAATCACCCAAACTAAACATAAACAAAAATAATTTAAAAAACAAAGGTGGTTTAAGGGACTTTTGGGGCAACATCAAGTGTACTGCCATTCACATTATAGAGGTCCTGGAAGGAAAAGAGAGAGATAAAGTGGGGGGGGGGGGAACTTATTTAAAGTGATAAGAGCTGAAAAATTTCCTACTCTGGAGGCAGAAACAGACACCCAGGTCTAGGAAGCACAGAAGGTCTTCAACAAGAAGAACTCAAAGATATCTACACCAAAACACATTATTATGAAACTATCAAAAAAGAAAGATAGAGAGCCTTAAAAGCAGAAAGAGTGAGGCAATTAGATATGTATAAGGAGATCCCCTAAGACTATTTATTCATCATTCTGATAAGCCTGTCACAAGAGACAAAGATTAAAAGCCCCTGTACTCTGAGGTTGATGAAAGATAGCTTCCTGTATGTATTTGTAATAAGTTACTTCCTTCTGGTGTCTGTACAATTATGAAGTATCTTCTTTTCATGAACACCTCTGCGTTTATTAAAAGGAGAAAATTAATATATAATGTATTTCGAAAATCTCCGATGCGAGTTATAGATCTCCAAGCAAAGCCACAGGTGCAATAAAAATTCAACCATGTTTTGAAATTAAAAGAAAAAAAAAAAGGCCAGAACCGATTTTTCACCAGAAGGTTTGCAGTTCCAAGTGCTGAAAAGAAAACATAATTTACAACTGAGGAGATTGTACCCAGCAAGGTCATCATTCAGAATTGAAGGGAAGACGGAGTTTCCTGGAGAAGCAAGAAATACAGAACGGTATTGCATAATGATAAAGAGATCAGTTCGACAAGAAGATGTAACACGTGTAAATATTTATGTATCCGACATAGGGGTATCTAAATATATAAAGCAAATACTAACAGATAAGATCTTGATTTTGGCTCAGGTCATGGTCCCGGGGTCGTGGGATCGAGCCCCGTGTTGGGCTTTGCACTGAGCATGGAGCCTGCTTGCGATTCTCGCTCGCTCTCTCCCTCTCTCCCCCACCCACACTCCTTCTCTCTGAGAAAAAGAAAAATAAAAAAACAAAAAATAAATTAAAAAAGGGAGCAACCGAAAGTGACACAGGAATAATAGGAGACTTTAACACCCCACTTATATCCATGAATGGGTCACCCAGACAGAAAAATATTGAAGAAACACCAGCCTTAAATAACACATTAGAACAGATGGACTTAATAGATATGTACAAAACATTCCTTCCAAACACAGAAGAACACACATGCTTTTCAAGAGTACATGGAACATTCTCCAAGGTAAATTTTGGTAGGCCACAAAAAGTCTCAAATTTAAGAAGATTGAAATCATCTGAAGCATGCTCTTGGACCACAATGCAGTGAAACTAGAAATCAATTATAAGAAGAAAACTGGAAAAAACCCCAAATGTGTGGACACTAGACAACATAGGTCAATAAAAAAAAAAAACAAAAACAGAAAAAATGAAAAAAATACCATGAGACAAATAAAAATGAAAGCACAACATTTGAAAATCTATGGAATGCAGCAAAAATGGTTTTAAGAGGGAAGTCTATAGTGATACAGGCCCACCTCAAGAAATAAGAAAAATCTCAAATAAACAATGTAACCTTACATGTAAGGAAACTATGGAAAAAGAACAGCAAAACAACAACAACAGCAACAATGACAACAAACACCTAAAGTTAGCAGAAGGAAGGAAATAATAAATATCAGAGCAGAAATAAATGAAATAAAGACTAAGAAAATCAAAAGGAAAGACTGATAAAACTAAGAACGGGTTCTCTGAAAAGATAAAATTGATAAACCTTTAGTCAGACTCATTAAAACAACAACAACAACAACAACAACAACAACAACAGTAACAAAACCCAAAACAAAAAGCAAAAGAGAAAGGCCCAAAGTAATAAAATTAGAAATAAAGAAGTTACAACTAACACCACAGTAATACAAAGGATTATGAGACCTACCATGAAGAATTTTATGCCAATGAACTGGGACAACTATCAGACATGCATAAATTCCTAGAAACATACACTCTTCCAAGGCTGAATCAGAAAGAAATAGAAAATCTGAACAGACCACTTTCTGGTAATGAAACTGAATCCATAATAATAATTTTAAAAAGCACTGGGGCATCTGGGTGCCTCTGTCAGTTAAGCATCCAACTCTGGATTTCAGCTCAGGTCATGATTTCATTGATGGAGCCCCACATCAGGCTCTATGCTATCGGTGTAGAGCCTGCCTGGGATTCTCTCTCTCTTCTCTCTCTCTGTCCCTCCCCTGCTTATGCTCTCTGTCTCAAAATAAAGAAACGTTATTTTTTAAAAGCACAATAAACACAAGTTCAGGACCAGATGGCTTCACAGGTGAATTCTACCAAACACTTAAAGAAGAGTTAATATCTATCCTTCTCAAGCTACTCTTAAAAATTGAAGAAGGAACACTTCTAAATTCATTCTACAATACTAGCATTTCTCCTGTACCCAAACCAGACAAAGAGACAATAAAGAAGAGAAAATTACAGGCCAATATCCCCGATGAACCTAGACACAAAAATGCTGAACAAAATATTAGCAAACTGAATCCAACAGTATATTAAAAGGATCACATACCATGGTTAAGTGGGATTTATTCCACAGATGCAAGGAAGGTTTGATATCTGCAAGTCAAAATGATATACCTAATTAACAAAATGAAGGATAAAAATCATGTGATAATTTCAATAGATGCCGAAAAAGTACTCAACAAAATTCAAAATTCATTTATGATAGATATTCTTTTTTTAGGTTTATTTATTTATTTTGAGAGACTGAGAGCATGGACAGGGGAGGGGCAGAGAGAGAGGAATGAGAGAGAATCCCAAGCAAGCTTCACACTGTCAGTGCAGAGACCCACACGGGACTTGAACTCATGAACCATGAGATCATGACGTGAGCCTGGATGTCAAGAGTTGGATGCTTAACTGACCGAGCCACAGAGGCACCCCTATGATAAATATTCATAACAAAGTGCATATAGAAGGAACATATCTCAACATAATAAAGGCCATACATGACAAATCCACAGTTAGCATCATAGGCAAGGGTGAAAAGCTGAAATTTCTTCCTATAAGATCAGGAAATAGACCAGGATGCCCACTATCTCCACTTCTATTTAACAAAAAATTGAAATTCTAATCACAACAGTTGGGCAAGAAAAAGAAAATCATCCAATTTGGAAAAGATGGAGTAAAATTATCATTTGCAGATGACACAATATTGTATATAGAAAACCCTGGTGTCCCCACTAAAAAGCAATTAGACCTAATAAATGTTCAGTGAACTCGTAGGATACAAAACTGATATACAGAAATCGGTTGCATTTCTATACACTAATAATGAAGTATCAGAAAAAGAAATTAAGTAAACAATCCCATTTACAATTTCATCAAGAAGAATAAAATTCCTAGGAATAAATTTAACCAAGGAACTGAAAGACCAGTATTCTAAAAACTATAAAACATTGACTGATATAAGAAATTACAAATAATACAAATAAATAGAAAGAAAGATACAAGGTGCTCATGGACTGAAAGAATTAATATTGTTAAAATGTTCATACACTCCAAGGCAATCTATGGATTCAGTGCAATCCCTATTAATATAACAATGGCATTTTTTTTTTTTGCAGAACAAGAACAAATAATCCTAAAATTTGTATGGAACCACAAAAGACCCCAAATAGCCAAAGCAATCTTGAGAAAGAACCAACCCCGATTTCAAACTATACTACAAAGCTGTAGTAAGCAAAACAGTACGGTACTGGTACCAAAACAGATACATAGATCAATGTTATAGAATAGAGAGCTCAGAAACAAACCCATACTTATATGGTCAATTAATCTATGTGGAAAAAAAAGGAAGAATGTATTATGCAAAAAAGGCAATCTCTTCAATAAATGGGCTGGGAAACTGGACAGCTACATGCAAAAGAATGAAATCAGACCAGTTTCTTATATCAAAATAAACTAAAGATGGATTAAAGACTTAAATGTAAGAACCTGAAACATGAAATGCCTACAGGAAAACATAGGCAGTAAGCTCCCTGACATTGGTCTTGGATACTTTTTTAGATCGGTCTCCTAGGCGAGGATAACCAAAGCAAAAATAAGCCAACAGGACTACATTGAACCAAAAAGCTTTTCCCCAGTGAAGGAAATCATCAACAAAATGAGAATGCAAACTACTGAATGGGAGATGATATTCGTAAATGGTAAACCCAGTAAGGTGTTCACGTCCAAAATATACAAAACACACAACTCAATATAAAAATATATGATTTTAAAAAAATAGGTAGAGAATCCGAACTGACAGTTTTCCAAAGAGGACATACAGATGGCCAACAGACACACGAAGAGATGCTCAACATCACTCATCATCAAGGAAATGCAAATCAAAACCACAATGAAATACCACCTCACGCCCGCCAAAACGGCTATTATCAAAACTAACAATATATAACAAGTGTTGATAGAGATGTGGAGAAAAGGAAGCCCTTGAACACTATTGATGGGAATGTAAATTGATGCAGCCACCATGAAAACAGCATACAGGTTTCTCAAAAAATTAAAAATCAAACTACCATAAGATCCAGCCAGTCGATTTGTAGGTATTTATCTGAAGAAAATGAAAACACTAATTAGAAAAGGCATGTGCATCCGCATGTTCATTGTAGCATTATTTACAATAGCCAAGACATGGAAGAAACTTAAATGCCCATCGATAAATGAATGGATAAAGAAGATGTAGTATGTGTATATAATCCATATTTCTCAACCTTAGAGAATGAAATCTTGCCATTTGCAACAACATGGATGGACCTAGGGGGCATGAGTGAAATTAATTAGTCAAAGAAATAATTAATTAGTCAAAGAAATAATTAATTAGCATTAATTAATGCTGAGTGAAATTAATTAGTCAAAGAAAGACAAATACCACATGGTTTCATTTAAATGTGGAATCTGAGAAAACAAAACGAAATAGAAACAGATTCATAGATACAGAGAACAAAGTGATGGGTGTCAGAGTGGAGTGGGGTAGGGGGAATGGACAAAATAGGTTAGGTATAAAAGAAATGTCATGAGGATGTAATGTACAGACTAGTGAATGCAGTCAATAATATTGTAACAACTTTGTATGGTGACAGACGGTAACTAGACTTATTGAGGTCTTATCGATGGTTGTTTCCTAATGTATATAAATATCAAATCACTATGCTATATGCCTGAGACTAATATAGTATTGTATGTCAACTCTTCTTAAATTAAGAAATAGGTTCCTACGCCATTGGCTGGGGTGGAAATTAAATATGAAAATATATGTAAAATGCTTGGCATGCCTGGCAGTTAGGTCTCAATAAATGGTAGCTAAACTTTCTATATTGTTTTATATAATAATAAACCAAACAGGTTAAAAGTTTCTCTGGGGGAAAAAAAAACTCCAAAAGCCAAAACCAAACAAACCAAAAACAATGATGAACAACATTTAGTAAGCATTTAAAAAAAATTTTTTTAACATTTTATTTATTTTTGAGACAGAGAGAGACAGAGCATGAACGGGGGAGGGTCAGAGAGAGGGAGACACAGAATCTGAAACAGGCTCCAGGCTCTGAGCTGTCAGCACAGAGCCCGACACGGGGCTCGAACTCCCGGACCGCGAGATCATGACCTGAGCCGAAGTCGGCCGCTTAACCGACTGAGCCACCCAGGCGCCCCAGCATTTTTTTTTTTAAGTCAGGCATTCTGGTACACTTTTTACATGTGTGAGCTCCTTTAATTCTACTAACAACCCGTTAAGTATTATTATTGTCCTTATTTTGGGATGCGTAGACTAAGATTTAGATGTATTAATAAATTGGCCTAAGGTCAGAGGGCTAAAAAGTGGCCAGTCTCAGATTCCAATCCAGATTTTTCTGATTCCAGATCTGATGCTTATGACCACTGTACTGCACTGTTTCTCTGTGTATATAAATAGAAAACCCACAGGGAAGGAACAGAGCAAATAAATGGCAAGCCATAATCCGAAAGTGATAGAAATTTATGAAATGAAGGAAGAAAGTGCAGGGTGTTCAGATGGGAAAGTGTTCACTGAATCGCAGACAGAATTATCAAAACAGAACACTATCTAGACACATTCTGTTGAACTTCTGAATTTTCAAGTTGGAAAAATAGTCATTATTTAAAGAAAAAAAATGTTCTTGTTCTCATGAGTGAAAAAAAAATGTGTTTGTCACAGCCTTGTCAGCAACACTAAATGTCAGATGACTGCAGAAAATCATCTCGAAATTTTTAAGGGAAATGCTTGTGAACCAAAAAGTTCCAATTAATCTGAAGTCACAAGCTCATCAAAAATACTATTGCTACATATTTTCTGAAAAATATTGCCAAAGAAGTACTTAAAATTTTTTTTTAAATGTTTATTTATTATTTTTGAGACAGCATGAGCGGGGGAGGGGCAGAGAGAGAGGGAGACACAGAATCCGAAGCAGGCTCCAGGCTCCGAGCTGTCAGCCCAGAACCCGACGCGGGGCTCGAACCCACAAACCGTGAGATCATGCCCTGGGTCGAAGTCGGACGCTTAACCAGCTGAGCCACCCAGGCGCCCTTTTATTTTAAATTTTTAATTTTTATTTACAAAGTTTATTGTACATGTTAAAAGAACTATATGAACATCCCAAAATACACGAGTAGCATATTGAAGTTATGATGCAAAATAAAAAAAATAAAGACCGGTGAATTGCTTCATGAAGTAGAACATTAGCAACTTTCTTGAAGCTCCCTGTAATCTTCTCTGACCTCCCTCTTTTCCCCGAATTGCCCTTCAAATAACCATTTTCCTGAATTCTGCTTATTATTGTCTTGCTTATCTTGACAGTTTATCAGATATGTATACATCCTTCCATAATGGTGAACTTGGAACCATACTGCAAGATGGCTTCTGCAATTGGCCCAATGTGCCCAACGTCACGCTTTGAGGCTTCATTGAGGTGATTTGAATAGCCGGGCCTCATTCATTGGCATTCCGAATAATACTCCATTGTGTGGATGTGTCACAGCTTATTAGCCGTTCTTTTGTCCGTGGCCAGTTTTGTTTCCAGCTATTGTTTCTTTTTCCAATTGTTATTAGTGCCTCCCTGAATGTCCTCTCTTACGCCAACTGGTACGCATATGCACAAGGGCCTCAGTAGTGGGTATTTTTTCAAATTTAGTGGTGGGTTATTGCAAGGTAATGGGTTGCAGTAACTTTTTTAAAAATCAAGAAATTTTTTAGAAGAAAACTAACACACACACACACACACACACACACACACACACCTAGAGTAAACTTAACCGAAACAAAAAAAAAAGGGAAAATAATTATACATCATTAGAAGTGAACACGAAAGGTGACCATAGATTCTAAGGGGATTAAAACAGTAAAACAGGGTATTCTGCACAATACCATGCCAATACATCTAAAATTCTGAAGGAAACGGACGATTTTCTAGGAAATAGCAGTTACCAAGCTTGATGCAAGAAGAAAACTAAATAAAACAATAACCCTGAGAAAAATTTTAAACATTTGTCAAAGAACTATCCCATCCTTAAAATACCAGGCCAAGAGCCACTAAAGATAGGTTCTTTGACCTTCAAAGACTAGCAAATTCTTGCAATATTTAATGTGTTCCGGAGCATAGATAAAAATAGAAATCTTTCCAGTTCATTTTACTAACTTAGCCTACCCACATGTGTCAGTCAGCTTCCAGCAAAAAAAAAAAAACACAAAAAACAACACAACAGATGTCACACTCGCATTAGATAATTTGAAGCGAGTTCAGTAAAGGTGTGGAGAGAGTGTAGAAATGCCAGATGGGTATACAGTCTTGTTACCAACCCTCGGCTTGAAGGGGGGATGGGAGAGGTGATTATCAGAAACTAGTAGGAGGGCCTGACAGGAGCTGTGATCTCCAGGCATCTAAACAGCTTCCCTTGACCTTGAAAAGAAGGGGCTGGGAGAATGGACGCCCTCACCTCATTTCCCTTTTACCTTCCAATTTGCTTTCTGGGCTCCTCATTGGCCAAACCCAAATGGAAGCCATAGGTCAATGGAATCCATTGATGTGGTCCATGTGAGTCAGCCTCCTAGGGCAAAGAGCAGGTGTAGAAGGGTAGAGGTGGCCCTGGAGGGGCAAATGGAAGCCATAATGCACACCGTGATACCACAATGCCTTGAGTACAACCTAGCAAGAATTGCGCACAGAACACAAGTGGTGAGCGATCTAACCTAGGGATATAGGTACAAGAATTCTCAGGTAAAATCGTAGCAAATTGGTTTCAGAACTTGATTAGGATGCTGTTAGCAAATAATGTTTTGGTATTCAATGGGGTGTTTTTCTCATTCCATGTTTATTTTTTAGGATTCTTGGCTTTGATTCTACGTGTTCAAAGGAAAATTCCCACTCTTTCTGTCCTCTCCTGTGCTCTCCTTCCCAAGGGAGGAGGACTGACCTAATTGATGAGTGTTGAAGAAGAACCCCAGGCCTGCTGGACCTCTTTTGGAACCAGCCTCTCCACAGACTGTAAGCCACTTCTGCTTCTCCATGGAGTAGCAAGGAAGGCCTCTGGGCTTCAAGCCGGGCAGTGACCAGGGGAGCAAGTTAGCAAATTCGGGGGCAAAGGGATTCGCAAGCCCCCTGGGCTGTGTATCTAGCCCGTGTCATCCAGCCCAGTTTTTATCAGTAATCAAGCTAATATCGATCTCCATCTGATTTCTATGTCTTTTATTCATCCTGCACTTGGGAGGAGAGGGACGAACAATGTCAATCTACTGGCCAATGCCAAGTATGTGTAGCAAAGGGAGCCCTTACCCACTGTTGGTGGGAGTGTAAGTGGTACAGCCACCATGGAACACAGGAAGGCAGTTTCTTTCAAAAACCTAAAAATCGAACGGCCACATGATTCAGCAATGCCACCCGTGGGCATATATCTGGAGGAAATGAAATCGGTCTCTTGAGGAGATACGTGCACCCCCAAGTTCACTGTAGCATTAGTCACAATAGCCAAGATATGGAAACAATCTAAGGGTCCATCACCTGATATAGAAAATGTGATACACACACACACACACACACACACACACGCACAGTAGAATATTATTCAGCCACGAGAAAGAAGAAAATCCTACCATTTGCAATAACATGGATGAACCTTGAGGCCATTATGCTAATTGAGATAAGTCAGACCGAGGAAGATAAATAATGTATGATATCACTTGTATGTGGAACTTAAAACAAACTGAAGTTGTACTAACAGAGTAGAATGAGTAGAACAGAGTAGTTACCAGGGACTGGGAGGTGGGGGGGGGGGGGTTGGGGAGATGTTATTTAAAGGTACAAATTTGTAACCAGTGGACAGAGAAAGTACCAGAGCTTTAATGCTCAGCATGGGTGGCAGCGGGGGGCGGGGGGGGGGGCACCTGGGTGGCTCAGTCGGTTCAGCGTCCGACTTCGGCTCAGGTCATGATCTCACGCTTTGTGAGTTCAAGCCCCGAGTCCGGCTCTGTGCTGACGGCTCGGAGCCCGGAGCCTGCTGTGGATCCTGTGTCTCCCGCTCTCTCTGCCATTTCCCCGCTCATGCTCTGTCTCTGTCTCTGTCTGTCTCTTTCTCTCCATCTCAGAAACAAATACACATTAAAAAAAGTGCAGCATGGTGATTCTCGCCCACAGTGCTGTGTTACAAACTCCAAAGTTGCTAAGAGACTAGGTCTTCACTGTTCTCAACACAGACAAGAACTGATAATTATGTGTCGCGGTAAAGGTGCCAGCTAGAGCTATTGTCGTAATCATATTGCCATATAAAAATGTATCAAACCAACACATGGAACACCTCAGATTTATGCAGTGTTATATGCCCATTCGTTCTCCAAAAAAAAAACCCCAAAAAAGCCTAAAAAATAGCTCTTTACCTCTAATCCTTCTTTCCGCAGACATTGCTACGATCCCCACCACCATAGAGCTAGTGGGACTCTAGAAATACCGCCCTCTGAGTAGGGAAGAACCAGACGGAACAAAGAATCCGTTCACTGGCTTTTGAGCTCGGAAGCAGACCTTTATAATTCTACAGCCAAATACAGAATTAAAAGCCATGCCTCTTCCGCAAGAGAGAAACAAGGCTTTGGGTTGTTTTCAGAAACTTGGCTTTGAGTGGGGCAGTCAGGTATGAAGTTCTTACCATCGACCCCAACATGAGAAGAGCTGAAGATAAAGTGAAAAGCTTCCCTCTGCCCAGAACAAGGGAAGAGAGAAACCATAGGTGAGAAAGGGCGAATGAGAGACTCCTTGACGTGGGAGGTGAGGTTAGGAAATGGAAATTCTTGCGGAATCTTTGGAGGAGCCGAAGGAGGGGTCCAGAGAAGAAGAGGCCGTTTTCTGACTTCCCAAGGGAAAACGCCAGCCTTAGAAGAGGTCTATTAAAAATAAGACAGTTGGGGGGAGAGCGGCGCCTGGGTGGCTCAGTCGGTTAAGCGTCCGACTTTGGCCCAGGTCATGATCTCGCGGTTCGCGAGTTCGAGCCCCGCGTCGGTCTCTGTGCTGAAAGCTCAGAGCCTGGAACCTGCTTCAGATTCTGTGACTCTCTCTCTCTGCCCCTCCCCTGTTCATACTCTGTCTCTCAAAAATAAAAAACATTAAAAAATTAAAAAAAAATAAGAAAATGGGCCCAATATGAAATCACTATGCTAAGTGCCACATCAGCAAACCAAGACTTAACTTAATTAGAGTTTCAGCTTTTTCCTGGAAATGGGAACTTAAACCGGTCAATCAGGGATCAATCACCTGGCCAGCACTGGTGAGGTCACCTGCCTGCTAGATCCCTGCCGTCCCCCAAAGGAAAACGACCTTGCAGTAACGAACCCGCTTTTTTTTTTGGTTTTGGCCAGTATAACTTCTTTGTTCCTGCTTCCTGCTACCTCTAAAAGTCTTTCATTTTGTACAGCTACCCGGAACTCCTTCCCACGTACCAATTGGAGGCGCCAGATTTATGAATTATCAAGTGAACCCAATAAGATCTTTCAGTTTTACTCAGTTGAATTTTGTTTCTTAACTAAGTCCAAACCAAGCACGTGGGTGTTGAGTCGCACGGGCTGAGGTCAGTGTGGGGCCATAGGGACAGGAAGGTGGCCTTGAGATTCCTGAACCTCTGGGCTGGGGGAAAACAGCCCAGAACCCCCTCCCCCTGCTTCCGTGGTAGAATACCAAACATAGGAAAGAATGAACGTTCTATGGAACACACTTTGGGATTTGCTGCTGTGCAGAGTTCTTGGGTCCGACGCCAGGAGCTTGAATTCAGGCAAAAGGATACATCTGACTCTCACAATCATCAACGAATGCCCTTTGGGGACTATCGATCAACAGTCTACAGACCCTTTCAGCTTTCTCCACTTTGTCCTTTCTGGGGGGGTCGAGTGATTACATCCGCACCCGCCAAACTAAAGACAGGTTCTTGTGTTCCCCCATGACCTGGCAATATGTCTCAGAGTCCTTTCCCGTTTCTGGAAGCCCCACAGTGCTGTGATACAAGACATAAGTGTCCTTGGCTGATGTGACAGGGCCGGTGGCAACCGGATGAAGACAGGGATGGGGTGGAGGGTAAGAATGAGGATGTCCCAAACGAGGAAAGCTTTCAAAGTGCTTTCTCACAGCAGCACTGGGTTGGAGATGATTTGGAGGTGAGGAAAGGGGCGTCCCAAGAGATTAGAAAAGCTACCCAAGGAAACAAAGCAGCGGAGGGACAGAAGGGGGCATTCAAACCAGATTTTATGCTTCTGGCGGTCTGATCCTCCCTCCATGTCCCTGGGCTGCAGTGATGGCCCCAGTCATCATGAATGTCAATGAACTTTTAATGAGGTCTTAATCAAGGGCTTCATTACGGACTCTTGGGGAGCCAAGCAATGGCCCTAAGGAGACAAAAGCTGGTATTCAGGCCAAAAGGGCTTGGGGTTCTGGTCCCTTTCAAGGACACCGCAGCCCCTCTTACCCCCTTTACTCCCATTGCCCGGAAGACCTCCAAGCAGACAAAAGGAAACCCTCAGATCTACTTTGCATCAGCTCTGGGCTGCCCTTGGCCTCGGTGCTAATGAAGTGTCTTAACAAACTCCCCCTGAGAAGTTGCATTTCATTTGCATGCGTTTGCTCTTAGTTCCTGAGACTGTTGTGACTCTCCTAAAACCACAGGAAGCCACATTTTTCCTTCCCTTTCTTCCTCCCACTTCTCTCCTACCCCAGCTAGCCCTGTCTGGCTTGTGGAGGCCAACCTAACAACAAAGTTTAGCCCCTGGCAGGTTTTTCACACGACGGAAAGGCAAAAGATTCATACGCCTTCGTTTAGAGCTGCTAACTTAGCTAGAAAATCCCAGCTTGACCTCATTTCTTACTGCATTGTCTTCCATAAAGACCCGAATGTGATTTTTGCTCACAAACTGATACAGCTGCTGCGAGATGAAGGAACATTTCCCATAAGGTCTTGGTTTTCAATCGGTTTACCAAATAATCTGGATCTGTCCTAAGCATTGCGTCTGGGTGCCCGGATCATACGCGAGGGAAATTATCATTGAAGTTTGGGGTATTTTACAGTCATTCTGATCGGATGCCTTGATCACGGGGCCCGGAAAACAGCAACCTTTCAAAATTCAAATACTGATTCTGAGGGTATGATGCTCAAGCAGGATGTGCCAGGCACCCTGTCATTTGACTCGCTGAAGATTTTGTGAGATGTGATACGTTAAAAGCATGAATATGTCCAAGCAAATGGTCCCAGGAGGTAACAAGGTTGGGGCTAAGATTATTCACTTATGGGAAGGAAAGGTACTTCTAGAAGTTCCTAGTAAAAAAAGAAAATAATAATAACAAATAATAAATTATATTATTTATACAAAATAATAATCATAATAGCTTCAGTGCATTCCTTCTCCCATGTGATCTCTATTGACATTGGATGGCAGCTGAGCGCCCGCCAGAAAATGACAGAGAAATGATCACTTTCGAGCCCCCTCCATTTAGTTGATTTCTTCTAGATGTCTTCACCCCCTCCCCCATCTGGCTTCCCAAGCACTTCAAACTCAGTAGGAAGTGACAGAAAGAAGAAGGAGGGGTTAGCATGCGGCCATAAGTGAATAAAGGGTGAGGTTTTGTTTCTGCCAGTCCGGCTTTTCTTCGGACTCCAAGCTGCCTGCACCAATCTCTCCATTCACACTGCTTTTTCTCCTTTTCTCTGCTCAGGGAGGAGTAGAGCGATTGTTCGTTTACTCCACGGTCACGACGTACAAAGCTGCGCTGGGTACCGCGGAGCATTCTGGAACGTCATGGTCAGTGCTGTTAAACCAGTGAATGGTAGTCCGAATTCTGGATCGAAAGGCATGTGTATTTAAAAGCCTGACTGATATGGTCACACTTACCTCCCCAAAGCTGCACAAATGTATATTCTCCCAGCTCCGTAGAAGAGTGTTTCCTGGCTCACAGTCTCTCCAGTACGGGATATTAGCAAATTTTCAAAGCTGTCGATCTGGACAGTGAAAATTGTATATAGCTCAATTTACGTTTCTCCAATCATGAGTGAGATAGATGCTTTATTTTTTTAAATTTTTTAAATGTTTTTAAATATTTTATTTTTGAGAGAGAGATAGACAGACAGACAGATAGGCAGACAGAGGAGAAGTGGGGGAGGGGCAGAGAGAGAGAGAGAGAGGGAGACACAGAATCCGAAGAAGGTTCCAGGCTCTGAGCTGTCAGCTCAGAGCCCGATGCGGGGCTCGAACCCAGAACCGTGGGATCATGACCTGAGCCGAAGTCGGGCGCTCAACCGACTGAGCCACCCAGGCGCCCCGAGATTGATGTTTTACGTATGATTATTGACCCCTGTATTTATTCTTTTCTATAGGCTGATGTGTCTCTTGTTCATGATGCAATTAGCTTGCTCAACTTTATTGATTGGTAGAAATGCTTAGCAAATGAAAGGAACAAGCCATCTGGCTCTCCCGTGTGCGGTCTCATTTTTGTTCAGTTGGTTTTTTGCCTCTGATTTAGTTTATGCTTTTATTTTTCTGATAACACAGAGATTTTACAATACCTGTGTTCAAATTAATCAATCGTCCTCTTTATGGGTCTGGAACTCGTGATGTGTTTAGAAAGAACTTTAAAATTATAGATCAATTCTTTCCTGCTTTCTTACTAAAGAAAGATGACTTTATTACTTGACAGAAATATTTGAAATCTACAGGGTTTTTTTTTTTTTTTTTTTATAATAATAAGCATCCATGGGGGCGCCTGGGTGGCTCAGTCGGTTAAGCATCTGACTGTTCATTTCAGCTCAGCTCATGATCTCACGGTCCATGAGTTCAAGCCCTGCATTGGACTCCACACGGACAGTACAGAGCCTGCTTGGGATTTTCTCTCTCTCCCTCTCTCTCTGCCCCATCCCTGCTTGTGCTCTCTCTCTCTCTCAAAAGAAGTAAATCCATAACATTAAAAGTAATAATAATAAGTATCCATTTCCACAGAAAGCTTGTAACAGATTAATTTATTTAATGAGCATTTATTGAAAGTCTCAGCTATAAGAGAGAGATGGAAAAAACATATCCTTTGCCTTCAAAGAGCTTCCATTCTTGTAGGAAGACACATAGTTAATTATATTATATGATCGTATATCACGCAATTGTTATTTTACTATATTACACAACTCATTTATCAAAAAACCCAGGGAGCCCTCCCAGAGGGGAAAATAGATGATCTCTGTCTTAAGAGGGGCGCTCTGTCTCAAGGGACGTTCCAAATAGTAGGGGACAAGCAGAACCGGCCACTCAGGCAGACCTCGGAGCAGCGGGGGCTGCGGTCCTGTGGGGACAGCGGGGAGTGGAGGGACAGGGGCTGAGCTGCCCCTTTGCGGATTCCCTGATCTAGCCCCATTTCAAGTTCAGGTAACTTGGGACATCCCACTTCTCCCTCCAGAAAGCGACGGGAGAATCCGCTCAGCTGGCGTGGGGGACACCGACAAGTGTGGGGGCAGCGATTTCACGAGATTGTAAGGAAGTTCTCTGGGGTTATCCCTAGCAGAGAACCAGCTGAGAGACTGCAAACCTAGGGGAAATCGCTGAAAGGCTCAGAGCTGTAGACAGGAGCCAAAAAAAAAAAAAAAGAGGTATCTGGTCTTAGGAAGTGCAACACGTCTCAAAGCAGCAGCTGCAACATCCAAGAGCCCCACAACCTCCATACCTGTACGCCCTTCATTTGATGAGAACCCGATGTGCCAGTGAGGATAGGCTCAGACCTTGCACTCACCATCACAAGACAGATAGCCATAGCCTCATTTTATTTGTTTGTTTATTTGTTTAATTATTTTTGAGAGACAGAGGCGGAGCGTGAGGGAGGGGCAGAGAGAGAGAGGGAGACACAGAATCCGAAGCGGGCTCCAGGCTCCGAGCCGTCAGCACAGAGCCCGACGCGGGGCTCGAACTCACCAGCCGTGAGATCGTGACCTGAGCCCAAGTCGGGATTCTCAACTGACGGCGCCTCCCAGGCGCCCCCGATGGCTAAGGTTTTTAACTTTCTGCTGCCAAAACCTCACTCTTAGATTTTCTGTCTTCTCCAGTCCAATTTCCCTCAGGCTACCCCCCTCCCCAATCTCGGGCTTTTCCCCATACCAGGTCCCCAAGGCCTCAGGCCTTTGGACCAGCCCGGCACCCCAAGGTCCAGCTTCTCTGGGAAGACATCTCACACAACCTCTTGCTTAGACTTGGGCATCTTTAAATCTTCTAGTTCTCTTTAAGTAACAGAAAGCTGTCACTCCGTCTGGACACTTCAGCAGGGGGAAAGGATGTGCTTTGGAGGTGCAAGTCGAGGGAAGATGTGTGTGGGGCCAAGGACCTTTTTCTTTACTTCTCTTGAAATTCTTCCTCCCCTGCCCCACAGCCATCCTTAAGGCACCTCGTTTGCTCCTTGTATGGTATCTGTGTTTGAGGGGCCATCAGATGCACAGGACCGATGCCATCTCCAAGATCCCAGGGGACAGAGGGGCTGGCTGCTGGGACAGAAGACCAAGGGCAGACCTGATGTCTTCCGCTCCAGTCCCAGGATGTCGGGCCGCGCCCTCAGAGCACGGATCTACACCAGACTTGTCCCCGCTTCTCGCTCACCTCCTTTCCTTGCTGTCAAATCCCAGGGTCCGGACAGAATGAAAGCTGGCTTGACGGGAAGACAGGTGATTAGAAATGTTGTTCTTCCTACAGCTCCTTTCTCTGCTTAGCCCACAATTCTCTCTCATCTCCGGCCCCCCCACCCCAAGTTTGCCTGCTCCCCCGAGGGTCCCTCCAGCTTCCTGGTCTCATCTGCATTGCATGGGCTGGCTGACTGCTCAGAGCCACAGAGCTCACAGCCTCGCAGGGTGGGGACAGGAGGGGACTGGGTGCATGAGGTGGACGAGTGAAAGCTGCAGTTAGGTTAGGTATGAAGTCTTGGCTTGCTGACTTGGGGCTTAGCGCAGGTGACTCCATTTTGAGCCTGTTGCTTCATTTTTCTTTTCTTCTCTTTTCTTTCCTTTCCTTTCCTATTCTTTCCTTTCCTTTCCTATTCTTTCCTTTCTTTGGTTTTGTTTTGTTTTCTTTCTTTTCTTTCTTTGCTTTCCTTTTTTTTCTTTTCTTCTTTCCCTTTCTTTTCTTTTCTTTCCCTTCCCTTTCCTTTTCTTTCCCATTCTTTTATTTCCCTTTCTTTCCCTTTTCTTTCCCTTTCTTTCCCTTTCTTTTCCTTCTCTTCTCTTTTCTTTTCCTCCCCTCCCCTTACCTCCCCTCCTTTCCCCTCCCCTCCCCTCCCCCTCCCTCTTTCTTTCTTTCTTTCTTTCTTTCTTCTACAGGGAAAGGGTTTATAGTGTGATGCAGATTACTGGGAATAAGAAGAGAGGAGAAAACCGTACCTATTCGGTTGGGCTGTGTAAAGGTAACGTTTATAGCACAATCAGTGGTTTACCAAATGGTCCTTTAACAGCTCATCCTCTACTCCTCCTGGTAGAACCCTCGCTCACCGTAGGGCTGGATGATACCCACTGAGTACGCTCCCAGCTTCCCTTGCAGCTAAGACAGGTCACGTGACCCAGTCCTGGCCAGTGGGACCCGAGAAGAAGCCTGCTGGAGGCGTTTGGGGGAGAGGTTGTCTTTTAGTCAAACAGACACGTGGGTGCAAACGCAGGATATTGTGTCCAAAGGGGACGTCTGGAGCAGTGGCCGTCTCGTGACCGGGAGGGGCAACAAGCTCATACCCTGAGGACGGACGCCAGGGTAGAAAAAGAATGAGAGCTTCGATCTTTGAGGAAGCAAACCCACGTCTCCTCCTGTGAGTCTCCTTTACCCTCACGTGGCTCTCGCATTCACACTTCTGACACCAGCTGTGCGTGTGCGTGTGGCTTCCACACCCCACAATTCACTGCGACACCTGCTGGGTGTCCTACAACTCAACTCCTTTCTGACACCGTCTACCGGGGCCAGCGTTGGATCCCATAGCTAAGGGTTCAGTCCCATGAGCTCAGGGAAGCGATTGGGTTACCAGTTTATTCTATAATAAGAAATATCACAAAGGACGCAAAGGAACAGTCAGATGAAGAGATACGAGGGTGAGGGCGAGGAGGATTCCAAAAGTAGCTTCTGTCCCTGTGGAGTTGGGATGTGACACCCTCCTGGTACGTGGCTGTGGTCACCAGCCTGGACGTCCCCTGAACTTTGTACTTTGGGGACTTTTATGGAGGCCTCTGCACATTGGCACGATCAACTATCAACTCCGTGTTCAGTCCCTCTCCCCCTCTCCAGAGAATGTGGGGGTGGGGCTGAAAATCCCAAGCTTCTAATCATGGTTTGATCTTTCTGGTGACCAGCCTCCAACCAGGAAATCTACCGAGAGTCACCTCATTAGTACAAAAGACGCCCTTATCACCCAGGAGATCCCAAGGATTGAGGAACTCTGCGTCGGGACCCAGGGTCAAAGACCAAATATTAGAACAAAAGATGCTCCTAGTATCCTTATCGCTCAGGAAATTACAAGAGTTTTAGGAGCTCTGTGCCAGGAACTGGAGGCAGAGACCAAAATTAGAATTTTATTATAATTTATATATTATATATTTAATTATATATATTTAATATATAATTTTATTATATATTTAATATGTAATTTTATTTTATATATTTATATAATTTTATTATATATATCTATATATATATCTATGTATATATATCTTTTTTTTCTATTATCTCAGAGTCTTTGATGACCATGGTGAGCCAGTTTTTAAAAAGTCCTGCCTCTGGACTTCTCATTATTTGAAGTAACAGTTGGTCTTATTTTTTTCAGCCGCTTTCCATACTTTTGGAAGAAAGCATCCTCGCCGCTGATCGATTGTAGCCATTTATGGGAACAAACGGCCATTTCCTATCAGCATGAGAAAAATTGTGTCCATCAGTAAATACAGACTAATTGGTAGGATTCGGGGAAGGCTCCTAAATGTATTCATAAATGTTACGTCTCCGACTTGCTGTTCGTAATCATTAGTTCACATTTTGAAAGCAGTTTGAGGGCATTTATGGTGTATTTTCATAACCTCTGCAAGTTGAATTTCTCGGTTATCTAGAAGATTCTAGAGCCGCTGTAGACCATTATGCAGACCTGTGCATCTCACTATATACTTCTGGGATTCTAGGAGTCAGTGAGGGGCTTTTAAAAAAGTTTTTTTGAAGTTTATTTATTTATCTTGAGAGAGAGAGAGAGGGGCAGGGGAGGGGCAGAGGGCAAAGGAGGGACAGAATCCCAAGCGGGCTCCACGCTGACAGCAAGAGAGAGGGGCTGGATCTCACAAACTGAACCCTGAGAACATGACCTGAGCTGAAATCAAGAGTCTGAAGCTTAACTGACTGAGCCACCCAGGAGCCCCAGTGAGGGGCTTTTAAAAACCGTTTTGCTCTGCGGATCCACCTGAGAATCAGGGATGCTGGTTGTAGTATGAAAATCTGGCTGGGGAAATGGTCAAACCAGCACGGTCAGGGAATCCGGGGGGACGTTCTAAATGCGGAGCTTGGAGACAGGTGGGGGCCGGGGAGGTGTAAGTCATTCCAAAGTAGGTTCCAAATAGCATTAGTGAAGAAGGAACAAGTTCTTAGGACGGTTCTCATCTGCTTTTTCTAAAGAACCGCCCCCCCTCCTCCCACCCCCAACAGTTTTAGGGGAAGCGAGCAGTCATGAACTTTAGCGGGATTTCGCCTGTTTCCTCTGAAATTCCCTCACCTCCCAGTGGCAATACTGCTCAAGTCAAGCTGATACGCTCAGCTCGCAGACACAGAAAAGAACGTGGGTCAAAATTCATTTGTGAAAATATCCTTAAGCAAATGGCAGCCAGATGTTTGCTGCAGTTCTCCCCGCCTTCCCTCCTTTGCTTGCAGTACCACGCGGTGTCCACAGGGTGGTGCGAGTGGCCGCTAAATGCGACCGACCCGCCTGGCCCGCCCCAGACTGAGTGGAAACAGATTTATAGGAAACGCGCAGCTCCCAGTCAATCTGATGCTTTAAAAATGTGCAATTTCCTAGATTCTTGAACGAGCCTAGTTCTGCTTATTAGCAGGCTGTAAAACGGCCCAAGAAGGAAGGGGGGCTGAAGGCAGCTCGGGGAGGTCCCAAGAGAGGGGGCAGGGAGGCCAGGGGCCTGGGTCCTCCTGGTGGCCCTGGCAGGACCTCAGCCCGGTTACAGCTCTAGGCCTCGGTGCCTTCTCAGATGAAGTGAGGGCAGGGGGTTGCGGTATCGATCGGATTTCAGATCCCGCCCCCCCCCCCCCCCCAACCCCCATCGGAAATCTTCTGATTTACGGTAAGGACGTTATTTACACAGCCTGCATGTGAGGCGTTGCTCTGAACCAGCGTCGTGGCCGTGCGAAAGGAAAAGAAAATTGGTAACGATTATTGCTTTAGGATCCTTGAGGATAAATCCGTGTCACGTTTCTTTCCTTTTTTTAACAAAAAGTCAAATCAAGCCAGACCTACAGGAGGCAAGGAAGGCCCTGGGGTTCTGCTCCCTCATCCAGGGGGGCTTTGCCTCGCTTTGCAGTTAAATGTGTCGGGCGTGTGTTCAGTGAATGTATCTTGAATATCTTCTATGACCTCGGCAGGCTGCTGGGTCTCAAGATGAGTAAGACCGTGTGTTGGCCCCGCTCAGCATCCAGTTGTAGGGAGGGCTTAAGCTCTGTAGTTGGCCCACTGCTTGCCACCCACTAGCTAGCGACCGGCAGGCAAATTAGCTTCTTTAAATCTCAGTTTTTGCATCTAGGGGCACCTGGGTGGCTCAGTCGTTAAGCGTCTGACTTCGGCTCAGGTCGTCATCTCATGGTCCGCGGGTTCGAGCCCCACGTCGGGCTCTGTGCTGACAGCTCAGAGCCTGGAACCTGTTTCGGATTCTGTGACTCCCTCTCTCTCTGCCCCTCCCCTGCTCATGTGTGCGTGCACGCTCTCTCTCTCTCCAAAATAAACATTAAAAAAAAAATCTCAGTGTATGCATCTGTATAATGGGAAAAGTAATAGACTCTACCTATGAACGATTGTAAGAAATGATATAAATATTAAGTATAACGCATGCATATATCAAAGCATGCATATTTATGTAAATATAAATCATCTACATATTATAATAAGTGTAATAAATATTAAGTGCTTAGCACAGGGATTAGTGCCAGAGAAAGCACTAAATGTTGTCAATTGTTGTAATTGTCTTTCAGGAGCTGTCCAGCTATAGGGAGGGCAGACTGAGAACTGCCTACTAGTAGAAACTGCTGGAGAGATGGGAGCCAAAGGATCAAACAGCTGGGCTAGAATTCAATGTACAGTCTAGGAATTTGTTAGGTGCCTCTTTCTGCCAAGAAGGAAAAGAAAAGGAAAGGGGAGGGGAGGAAAGGGAAGGAAGAAGGAAGGGGAAAAAAAGAGAAAAGGAAAGAAAAGGGGAGGGAGGGAAGAAGGAAGGAAAAGAAAAGGGAAAAGAAAAGGAAAGGGGAGGGGAGGAAGAAGGAAGGAAAAGAGAAAAGAAAGGGAGGGGAGGAAGAAGGAAGGAAAAGAAAAGGGAAAAGAAAAGGAAAGGGGAGGGGAGGAAGAAGGAAGGAAAAGAGAAAAGAAAGGGAGGGGAGGAAGAAGGAAGGAAAAGAAAAGGGAAAAGAAAAGGAAAGGGGAGGGGAGGAAAGGGAACGAAGAAGGAAGGGAAAAAAAGAGAAAAGAAAAGAAAAGGGGGGGGAGGGAGGGAAGAAGGAAGGAAAAGAAAAGAAAAAAGAAAGGAAAAGAAAATGGAAAGGAAGGAAGGAGGAAGGAAAAGAAAAGAAAAGAGAAGAGAAAAGAAAAGGGGAGGGAGGGGGAAGGAAAAGAAAAGAAAAGAGAAAAAGGGAGGGAGAAAGGAAAGAGGGAAAATGAAGTAAAGAAGATGGGGGGTGTGTGTGTGGGAGGGGAGGGATCTGTCCTTCCTGGTGGAGGAGACTTGAATGGCAAAGCCAAGGTTACTAGGGGAAGACCCTCGGGTTTCCCTGCATACGCAGGCTTGCGGGGAGCTCAGCACCAGGGCACCGCACCGGGTCCAGCCTTTCCAGGCACCTGCGGGCAGAGGCGGGCCGAGCTGGAGGGTGCCAGGCATGGACGAACGCCACCCGCTCTGGCTCTCAGGAGGGTGAGTTGACTTCTGTGGGAACGTGAAGGCATGCAGCTGGTTTTCCTGAATTTTTCGCCGGGTTAATGATGTCTGGATATCCCAGAGAAACAACCTGTAAGGGATGGATGGGCCGTTTCTCTCTTCCGCGTTATCTCGGGAGCCCCGGGGCCACCGCCTAGAGGCTGCAGCGACACCTGGGATGGAAAAGAGGACGAGGTCGAGACGGACGAGGTCCTCGGTTGGGGCTGGGAAGCTCCCCACGTTGTGGTGTGGAGAGCGACGCCGGGGGGACTCATTGGCTACCCTGTAACTAAAGCCGAGAGGACTGAGGATGCCTGGGCCAGATCAAACCACGAAGTGAGGAAATCTGCTGTCAAGGTCGCTTTGAAAAAAGTGCATTTTGCTTCTGCATGGAGTGACTGCCACCACACGATCGGCATCGTGGTACCGTAGGGCTTGGCCGCTAAATTGCTGGCTTTTTCTTTGCAACGTCTGCAAAATGAGTCAGTGGTCCTGGAATGGGTGAGGGTGGTCACTGCCCTCACTGTGCCCAGGGAGATGCTTCTCCTCCCCAAACTGCCTGTGGTTTTTGGGGTACGTTCAGTCCTTGCACCCTCCCCTGTCAATTTCCTGTCAGATACCGTTGATGCTCCAGACGAAAGGCGTGGTTGAACCTCTCCGGGCAAACCTTCGTTACCCCACCTTAGAGGGTGGTTTCTGAGACAGTGAACACAAATCGGTGTCCTCGTTAATGTGCTGCTCTGCACAAGAGTTTTTTTTATAACATTTCTTTAATGTTTATTATTTATTTTGGGGAGAGAGAGACAGAGCGTGAGCAGGGGAGGGGCAGAGAGAGAGGGAGACACAGAATCTGAAGCAGGCTCCAGGCTCTGAGCCATCAGCACAGAGCCCGACGCGGGGCTCGAACCCACGGACCGGGAGATCGTGACCTGAGCTGAAACCAAGAGTCGGATGCTTAATCAACTGAGCCACCCAGGCGCCCCCACAAAAGTATTTGTAAGTATCACTGATGTTCGTGAGCTTCAGCTCTCACTTCCAGGACATCAGCATCTTTAACAAATCATTAATTAATTGATTTCTAATTGCAAACAGGTTCCAGGCTGGTGGTGGAAAGAGTAGAGTAATGCAGGAAAAGTCGGAAGAGAAAATAAATCTCACCGGCCATTCTGTCATTCAGAAATAACTTCTGTTAACCTTTTGGGGTATTTCTTTCCAGCTCATTTCACTGACGTGTTTATAGTTATCTGGGAGTATTCCACACAGATGATTTCGCAAACTCAGTTTTCATTTAATTTGTCATTACATTTCATCTTGTCTAGGCATTCTTCAGCATAGTTTGGATAATCAAGTATGCATCCCGTCAGATTGTGAAAATAATCAACAGTATTCATTTAGAATGTTTGGTTAAGACAGAGGCAAGGGTCTAACAGCCCTTTTAGAAACAGTCTCTAGACCACATGCACTTATAAGCCTAGAAAATAATGGGAAACTTTCCATTTCATTCTATGAAGTTACCGGAGCTTAGCTACAAAGCTGGACAAAGGTAGCACATAAAAACAGAAAGTTACGCGCAAATGTCATTTATAAACAAACATGAAAGCAAAATCCTAAGAAAAATCTCATTAGGAGAATCAGTATGATAAAAGGATACTGATATAGGATGTTTTTTTTCCTCCAGAAACCCAAAGATGGTTCAGCCTTAGCAACAGATGAACAATAACCACCCTATTGGGGCACCTGGGTGTCTCAGTCGGTTGAGGGTCTGTCCGACTCTCGATTCCGGCTCAGGTCACCATCCCAGGGTCGAGGGATCAAGCCTCGAGTCGGGGTCTGCACTGTGCGTGGTGGAGTCTGCCTGGGACTCTCTCTCTCTCCCTCTGCCCCTCTCCCTTGCTCTCTCTCTCTCTTTCTTTCTAAAATAGAATAATAATAAGGATAATAATCATAATAACCTTTATGAATAGTTTGGAGGAAAAGACCACAAGAAAAGCTTCCCATTTACTAAAATATTTTTGCAAGATTGCTAACAACGACAACAAAAAGGTCACGGTGCATTCACAACCACGAGATACTTCCTGACCAAGACCCAGAACCTATTGGTGAAATAAACCACAAACACCATTGTCGAGGGCAGGACGCGGAAGACACGGGCACCCGTGCTAATCACACCACCAAGATGTTCGTTTTCCTCCGGACGGCAGCCCACAGACAGACGTGAGTTCAGCCTCCCTCCTGTACACCCGCCAACGGCTGGTTGGAGGTGAACGGGGAAAAACAGGAGGTAATTACCCACAGCAACAAAACGCGCGAAACATCTAGGAGGGCGGGAAGAAACCTACATCCCTGACCCGGGATGTCCGAAGCAGGGCGTCACATACGTGGCGTTAACTCGCACCTGTCATCCTCCGCAGAAGGGCCTCGGTATCGTCAGGACGGCGGCGGGCCCCTCGGCTGATCTATGAAGTCACGCAGACGTTTTCTTTGGCGTGAAAGTAGTTTCTTTTCGGTTCCCAAAGAGCGTGTTTATTGGTCCGAGCTGCAAATCATCCGGAGCACGGATCTGAAGAGAGCGCAATTCGGAGAGATGAGGTCCCCAGCAACCGCAGAGTGGTTCTGAAAATATGTGTTGGAAAAGCCTTTTGAAATTTACGCATACGTAATTGAGCAGGATAGGCCAGCTAATCTGCATGCCTTCTTGGTCTGAGGCCTTTCCTTCGCTCCGCTCCGAGAGCTGGAAGGTGCTTTGAAGCCTTGACTAAACCCCCAGGCAGCTGAGGGTTCTTGCAGGGGTTTTTTTGTTTTCCCAAGGAAGGACTCTGGGAGGGGTGGGGGAACCCTGCAGGGCCCAGGGAGCCTCCCACTCAGGGTAGGAGAGGGAAGTCCTTGCTGATCGCCCTTAAGGAATTGGCCATCTCCCTACAATTCACTGGAGGGGCTCGCTCTCTCTGCTTCTTGCCGTCTGGGATTGTTCAAATATTCATAGGCATTAGCTGTTCCTTCAGGTTATACTGAACCGAGCTGTAAAATCCCCTGAAACTGATGCCTTCTTTTTTCCATAGTGGCTCTGTGATTACCTCCCCAGTGTCTTGCTTCCTCACTCTTGGGTGCATTTTATAAATTTGTATTTTAACAGGAAAACTTGTTTCCTTTAGTTTTTTAATGAGTGTTGTCACTGGCTGTACCCACTTACCTAGTCCTTCATAGACTTTGTCGGAAGAGAGTTACTATGTCAGTTTTTTTTTTTTTAACATTTTATTTATTTTTGAGACAGAGAGAAACAGAGCACGAACGGGGGAGGTGCAGAGAGAGAGGGAGACACAGAATCGGAAGCAGGCTCCAGGCTCTGAGCCGTCAGCCCAGAGCCCGATGCGGGGCTCGAACTCATGGACCGCGAGATCGTGACCTGAGCTGAAGTCGGACGCTTAACCGACTAAGCCCCCCCAGGCGCCCCATGCATTGTGTATTTTCAATCTCCTTCTTTATCTGCCTGTCTATTCTTGTATTGATAGCACCTTGGTCTTCATTATTTTAAATATAGTTTGCTTTCGGGTGAAATAAATCTCCTGCAGTAGTGATCATTTAAAAATGTTCTCTTATATATATTTCCTACATGTTTATTCTTGCCATGAGTGTCAGAATTTTGGTAAAGATTCCTCTCTCGCTCCCTCTCCCCCACACACAAACCCACACCAAGAGAAAACAAACGCTAAACCTCCTGGATTTTAACGGATAGTGCATTAACGTGAAGTTATTTAAGAACTGAAGTATGCACGGAATTACCTTCACACACAAAGTTACGGTATGTTGACGCGTATTTTGATTTTATGTTACGTAACCAAATTTGGTAGCTCTAAGGCTTTTATGATCTTGCCTTACTGGTATCCAGGCAGATTACCTAGTTTTCCCGTTTTGTGCTTTTTTTGCTAGACTTGTTTGTGTATCCCAGTCGTGCTGGCTTCCCCAGATGAGATTTCTTCCTTCCGCTCCACATCAATTTACGTAGCAATTTACAGAGCTCTTTTTCCGAGTCCGTTAAAATTCTGCCATTATTCTGTCTGATTCAGCACGCTTTGGGGGTCGGATTGGATAACTTTTTAAGACACTTGCAAACACATCTCTCTGTTCAGGTTCTCCACCACGGAGACGACCGTGGTGCAAGTGCACGTACATCCTCATAATTTAGTCGCATACATTTATTATTTTTCCTATAAATTGTTCTTTCTTCTTTCTTGTCCTTTTCTTGTCCATTTGCACTTCCTCTTGGGTAACTGCCTGTTAGTAGACCTTCCACATTTTTTCTACCAACTTGTTTGTTTTCTCTTTTTTTTTTTTAATTTTTTTAAATGTTTTTATTTATTTTTGAGACAGAGAGAGACAGAGCATGAGCAGGGGAGGGGCAGAGAGAGAGGGAGACACAGAATCTGAAGCAGGCTCCAGGCTCTGAGCTGTCAGCACAGAGCCTGACGCGGGGCTCGAACTCACGGACCGTGAGATCGTGACCTGGGCTGAAGTCGGACACCCAACCGACCGAGCCACCCAGGCGCCCCTGTTTTCTCCTCTTTTGATTTATCGGTGCTCTTTCCATCTTGGGGATATTAACCCTTTGCCTGTCGTTTGAGTTGTCAACGCGTTTTACTGGTTCTGTTCGTTGGGTGAGAGATGTGTGGTCTCGTTCTCATGTCCGCGAGCAGATCTTTTTTTCCTGTGAGCAAAAAAGTCTCAGAGAAATTAGACTCACAAGCGTGAGTGCAAAAACAGTAAGCTTCAATGCCATATTGCTTCTTCCTAGTCCCAGTGGGGCAGAAAGGGGATGATCCCTAACTCGACAGGTGTAAAGGTTTCCGACCTCTCACCATGCCCGCAGAGGAGAGGGTCTCAGACATGTTTCTGAATCAGCCTATCTCAAGCAACGGATTTTTTCCCTCATTGCTTCTGCCAGCAATTTCCAGCTGGTACAAAGATTATAAGCAAGTACTTGGTGTGGATGAGGTTGTCTGTTCATTTTGTTTTTTTTACGTTCTTAAAAATTTATTTTGAGAGAGAGAGAGAGAGAGAGAGAGAGAGAGAGAGAGAGCGCATGAGCAGGGAGGGGCAGAGAGGAGGGAGAGAGTGCAGGACCCGACGCGGGGCTTGAACCCATGAACTGTGAGACCATGATCTGAGCCAGAATCCAGAGTTGGACGCTTAAATGACCGAGCCACCCAGCTCCTGAGGTGGTCTGTGCTTGAGAATGGGTCACCTTTAGGGGGTTTCCTGATTGCAAATGGCATGTGATTCTTTGATCCTGACAGGCATTCAGAGGCTGGCCTGCCCATGGACGGACCTACCTCGCCAAAGGGATTTTCCCAGGACATCTGCCATTACACCTGTCCTCATTTGTCTGTGGTCTTTATGGATAGGGGTTTTTCTCTTTTCTTTCTTTCTTTTTCTATTGTCAAACAAAACATTAAAAATGTTATGTAGCCAAAGCATCTTTATGGATTCTGGATTTCTGTAGCTATCCTTGGAAAGCTCTCTAGAGCTATATTCTCCTGGCTTTTCCACCAAGGATTTTTATTTTTGCACTTAAGTCTTTAATTCATGTGCAGTAAATGACTGCTCATGGAATGAGTCTGGCTTTGTTTTTGTCTAGACGGAGAACTGACTGTGTTAGCACCATTTATCAAACAGTATAATGCCTGAAGAACTAAAAGTACAAAAGGAGATTTATAAAAAAAATGCAGTTATAATGGGACATTTTAAAAATCGGCAAATCGAACAATGAGATAGAAGCAGATGTACATCGTGTTTGAACAACACAAGCTATCAAGTAATGTGTGATCAAAACGTATACATTCTTTGGTACACACACACGCACACCTACACTGATACGGGGAGGATGGGACATTTTTTGAGGAGAAAACGTGATTCTTCTTTTCACATCTGTGGAAAACGTATGAAAGCTCAATGAGGTACTTGACCAGAAGAAAACTTTAGTAAGTCACCAAGAGTAGAGAAAGTAGGCCACATTCTTTGATCATCATCCAATGAAACTAATATAAACTCTGAGGTCACGAAAAGAAAAACAGAATAAACCAAATGAAAGCAAGAGGTGGGTATTGGTAACGATAAAAGCTTATACCGATTGACTAGAAAACAAAGGACGAGATGAAACGAAAGGAAAAGTTGGTCTGAAACGACTCATGGGATAGATATTTCCCTGCTGATTCTGGTTACATGAAAAGAAAGAGAGCAACATCCTGCCACGACAGCAACAGGAACAGAGATACCAATATGGAAGAGATTAAAGAAAATACTAGAGATTATTATGTACAACAATATGGCGATGCATTTTAAAATCTAGAGAACGTGGAACATCTCATTGAAATACACACTTCTGAAATGGACCCAAGACAAGCTATAAAAACTCGAACAAACACAGGAGAGACAGAAAAGATAACTACGGTGCCACTATCGAAGAAAAGAAACCAAGCCCAGGTGGTCTTACAGCTGAGATCGATAGAACAGGACACATGACGCCTATATTTATTGGAATGCTTCCAGGCTGCAGAAAAGATAGAAACGCCCTCCTTTATGTGTATGTATTGGTTAATGTTTACTTGCATATATAATATTGAGTCTGATTGGAATGATGTAATTTGCTTGGATTCCTTAATTTGCTTCACTTCTTTATCTTGTACCCTTGCTGGCTTCTTTCCACTCTTAAAAAAAATTTTTTTTAATGTTTATTTATTTTTGAGAGAGAGAGAGAGAGAGATTGGGGAGGGGCAGAGAGAGACAGAGACACAGAATCCGAAGCAGGCTTCAGGCTCCGAGCTGTCAACACAGAGCCCAACGTGGGGCTCGAACCCATGCACCCATGAACCCATGAACCGTGACGTCGTGACCTGAGCTCAGGTTGGACGCTTAACCGACTGAGCCACCCGGGCGCCCCATTCTTTCCACTCTTAGAATACACTATTTTATCCTGCCTCGGGGCCTTTCTGAAAACTCCTCATGGGCTAGAACATTCTTCTTTGTAGCTTGCTTCGCGACAACTTGTTCTCAATATTCAGGTCTCCCTGTTGCATTTAATTCCGTTTATCTCCTTCTGTAGACTTCATAGCCAAGAATCAGTCTCTGGTCTTCCTTGCTGTCTTACCCATTGGGGAGGCCATATTTCTAAGAATGACTCTCAGTGACTCACCTTTGTGTGATGGGCTCCTCTTTTGATAGTGGGGCAGGCTGGGAATATGAAGAGATACATTTCTGTGACTGCATCATGTCATAGAGCAGAAGGGAGATTATCCAAGTTGGCCTACTCTAATCACATGTGCCCTTTAAAAGCCAAGAGTGTTCTCTGGCTGGTGGCAGAAGGGGAGTCAGAGGAAGTCACGGCACGAGCAGGACTGGGTGTGCCATTGCTGCCTTGAAGACGGAGGGGACCTTTTGTGAAGAGACGGGAGAACCCTTCAGGAACTGATAGAGGTCAGACAACCAACAGGGGACTCGGGACCTCAGTCCTACAAGTCTGTGGGGCCAAATTCTGCCAATGGCTTGAAGGAACTTGGAAGTAAATTCTTTCTCCAGATAAGAGCACAGATCGCTGACCCCTTGATTTTGTCCTTATCAGGGACTCCAGCTGATTCTATCCAGACTTCTGGTCTCAAGACACGTATTCTCCAAATGAGTGTTTACACCTCTAGGTTTGTGGTAATTTATTGCACAGTGACAGAAAACCCACACACCATGCGGGATGTAAGCTTTGTGAGGCCAGGGATCTTGGGCTCCTCGGTCACTGCTGTATCACCAGCTCCAAGGACAGCTAGCAGATGACAGGCACCCAAAACTTGTTGAGGGGCACCCGGGTGGCTCAGTCGGTTAAAGGATGCGACTTCAGCTCAGGTCATGATCTCGAGGTTCGTGAGTTTGATCCCTGCAGCAGGCTCTCTGCTGTCAGTGCAGGGCCTGGAGCCTGCTTCGTATCCTCTGTCCCCTTCTCTCTCTGTCTCTCCCCCACTCACACAGTCTCTCTCTCTCTCAAAAATAAACACTAAAAAAAAAACAACAACAACGTGTTGATAGGTTGGCACCATAAGTGATTGACAGACACACGGCAAATATGAGCTGGAAGGCCAAGTAATGAAAAGGGGGTCCTTCCATGCTGGGTCATTGGCCGCTTTCTGGGTTAGGACAGCTCACTCATCACATGACCGCATTAACCTTTAGGCAACGTCATCCATTCCCCAGCCTTAATGGCCATAGTTATTAAGGATCATTTTTCTTAGGGATGTAGCTGCTGTAATAGAGAGGCAGGATATTCAAAGTCTTTGCTTCACTTTGCTTTTCTGTTCCTTAGTTGGGTTACCTTGGTCAAGTTGTGTGCGTCCTCAGAGTCTCCGTTTTCCCTCTGAAAATCGGAGATTATGAGGGACCGTAAGAGGAATATCACGATAATTTAAAAAATGCACTGTAACTCTCGTGGTTTCTTCTCAAATACTCATTATTCTTCAGACTATCATCTGGTGAGTTCCATATAGAAATCATGTGGAAATAAAATATGCCATTTTACCACAAGAGGGTGTATTTGACCTTTGTAGGCAATGGAGCCTAATTATTTAAACCCTCTCTTCATGGACGTGGACTTTTCAGAGGGTTTAATATGTATGAGATCAATTCCAAATGTCATCATCAAATTATTTAAGAAAGTTACTCGTGTGTGTGTGTGTGTGTGTGTGCACTCAGGAAGTCTATATATCTCTCCCATGTGTTTTCTGATGAGTATGGAATGGGAACCATACTTTGACAACACTTCCTCCATCAAACAGCAAAGCTTTGGCATTCAAACAAGAGATTGTCCCACGAAGAAGACAGGATTCTCATTTGGAATCCATTAAAAAAAAAAAAAGACATCCCAGCCCAAAAGTCCTGCTGTGAAATATGTCTTACCTTTTGGAACAAGTTGAATGGCTCCTTGATGGGCAGTCCTAGACCCCGAGCATGAAGTCTAAGGGCACCTTGTTTCCTAAATTTCCCCGTTTGAGAATTCAGACTTTCTTGTTTCTGTTCCTCAAATAAACCTCCTTCTACTGTCCTTTTCTCCACACCAGGGAAATTCCAATTTAGACTCTCCATTCCCGTCTCATGCCTTTAGTTTGTGATGACATCGTACCTCAGGCTGGCCTCCGCTTTCTCTGCATTTCTCCAAAGCTACTGGTACGGAAAAGAGAGAAGAGCGCGTAGGCTTGAGGTGGGTCAGATTTTGAATTTGAATCTTTTCTTGGCCACCAACCACTTGGCTACACGGGGACAAGTTATTTAAGGCTACTTAGTTTTTGAGTTTTCATCTGAAAATTGGAGGCTACAGTCGTTGAGCCACAAGGTTGCCGTGAGTTTCCATGAAAAGATACTGTCATAACAGCACGCTTTTTAAGAAATACAGGTGGTTTTTGTTTCCCTCCTGTTTTTCCCTCCCGTACATCCATTCCACCAAAGGAAACAACTTTTCTCTGCTTCTTTGCTTTGGAAAAGGATTTCAACTGTAGCAGAAGTTGCCTGTAAACCGCTTTCCTTTCCAGCTACTGTTTTGCAAAATCCTGAGTTTATTGACGAAATTCCACTTAAGGAATCCTCTTTGAAGAATACCAGGGGAGAGGGAGTGAGATTATCAATTTGTTGTTGCAACAAAAGGGGAGGGCAGAAGTCAAGACACGGCAGGGCCACAAAGTCACAGGCCTCCTCCTAAAGTGTCAAGACCCAGCAGGGAGTAAGGGGGGCGCTTTTTAGGACACTTGGAGAGGCTGGACCCTAGGTTCTGAGGCTTCCAGCCCAAGCACTGATCCCTAAACTTCATCCAGAGGGGGCATGGAAGCTGAAAGCTTCCAAATTTCAACAAAGCCGTGTAGACTCAGACAGCGAGTCTGAGACAGAGACTCGGACAGTAGGATCGTGATGAACTGGGGACTCGAAGCCCTTTTGATCAATGCAATATTGCACAAACCTTCCCCATTCTGTCGCAATTCTTGGGAGAGGAATTCTGAAATGACTGAATTTTCCACCTGTCTAGTGGTAAGAGGACCCAAAGTTGGATTTTACTGAACTTCAGCAAAATGCAGAAAGGAGGATCTCCTGCATGTCAGCGTTGGAACACAGAGAGTCACTCCTGCTACATTTTTTTAATTAAAAAGATTTTTTTAAGTTTATTTATTTTTGAGAGAGAGAGAGACAGACAGAGCATGAGCAGGGGAGGGGCAAAAAGGGAGAGAGACAGAGAATCTGAAGCAGGCTCCAGGCTCTGAGCTGTCAGCACAGAACCCCACACGGGGCTCGAACCCACGAACCATGAGATCATGACCCGAGCTGAAGTCGGACGCTTAACTGATGAAGCCACCCAGGCGCCCCGCAATGGTCTCTCTTTGAAGGGTGATTGGTATTGGGAGGGATTGGGCCAGAGGATGAACACAGGCAACTGGACTAGAAGAAAGAGGTGAGGTGGGGGTTGGGGGATGAGGTCTTTTCAGAGAGAATGAACATTCCATAACAGGCACGTGACTTATGAAAAGCTTGTCATCCCTGGCGCGTCACCTGATGTCGTGTCAAAAGTATCACTTACTTCTGATTGTTCTATGACATCGGGGCTAATCAGAAATGATGAGAAACAGCGAGATCGAAATTTGAGGGTAGGGAAGTCAGAAATCGAAGTCGAGCTCTCAAGTGAGCCGGGTGATTTCCCAAATCAGAGTCGGGAACACAGGAAAGGATATGGGTTTCTAGGCTGAGATCAAGTCCTGATAGGGTGAGGAAGGTTTTCACCATAACTGAGACTTTCCAGCTGGAACAGGGGACTGAAGGGGATTTTAATGGAGAGGGCCATTAATCCACAACACTTCTGACACCGAATGCGTGTGGGATTTTTCCACACCGGCAATCAGTTCCTCAGCTCTTTGAACACCAATTGGGTGTCTGGCAATCCAGTCCCATCTGGACACTAGCTACCCTAGTTAGTGCCAAACTGCATAGGTGTAAAGGCTCCGCCCCACAAGACTGCCCTCACTTCTGAAGCCAGTTGCAAGTCCCAGGTCACCACCTGTACTTTGGGCCAACGGACTGTAAATCCGGGGTTCCCACAACCCCTTCCTCAGGTTTCATAATCTGGAGACTGGCTCACAGAGCTCAGGAAAATGCTTTACTTTCTCCTACTGGTTGATTAAAAAGGATGCAACTCAAGAACAGCCATGGCGGAAGGGGCACAGAGCTTCCATGCCCCCTCCGGGTGCACCACCCTCCCAGCACCTCTCTGTGTTCACCGACTCAGAATCGCTCTGAATCACATTGCTTAGGGATTTTTGCGGAGGTTTAGTTACATAGGCGTGGTTGCCTAAATCATTGGCTGTTGGTGATTAACCCAATCTTCAGCCATTCTCCCCTCCCCAGAGAAGTCACTGGAGAGAGTGTGGACCTCGACAGGAACAGGCTGGCTTCCCTGGCTCTGTTCACTGACTCTCCACTGGGTCAGGGGACATGTGTCGCTTGTTTTTGCTGACTGACCAACGTGGTTGCTCTCACTGCCATCTCTGCACCAATGAGTCTCAATCCCTAATGGTCCTGGCAGAGCTCAGGTGGGACACGATGTCCCCCTCTGCAATTCCCAGCCTAAGAGACTTGCCTGGCTGGAGAGGAAGCCTGAGTTCCCAGTGCCTGACTGTCCCAGCTCCCCAGCAGTGACTTCTCCCCTGACACATGATCCCAAGCGAAAGCTGGAGCAAACATCTAGGTGCGAAAAGAGATTCTCCGCAGAAACCAGTGGCCAAAAATCAGTTGTGTGAGGACAATCCACAAAGGCAAAGCCTTCTTCCAAAGGCTGTAACCAAAGAGCCAATTTTCACATCTCGCCAAGACTGGAAACTAGGAGTCTCAACACTAGGTCAGAAGAGTGTTCTCTTTCCCGCAGGGGATCATGGGCAGAATGGGAGGTTGTAGGGCACCATCATGATGGGCCAGTTCCACTAGAAAGTACAGCCTTTTTGTTGCAAGTTCTTGTGAAAAAGTCTTTAGAAACTAGCTGTTTTTTTTTTTAAGTTTACTTATTTATTTTGAGAGAGAGACAGAGACAGAGAGAGAGAGACAGACAGAGAGAGAGAGAGAGAATGAGAGCAGAGGCAGGGGAGGGGCAGGGAGAGAGAATCCCAAGCAGGCTCCGAACGGTCAGTACAGAGCCCGACCCGGGGCTCCAACTCATGAACCACAAGATCATGAGTTGAGCCGAAACCAAGAGTTGGACCCTTAACTGACTGAGCCACCCAGGCACCCCTCTTGTTTTTGGGTTGTAGCCATTGTGGAAAAGAATCAGACCACACGTGTACCCACATATGTGCTAATCTAGAACATTACGCATCCATTCTGTTCAATAAGCGTTATAGAAGGACTCCTGTGTGCAGGGCATCGTTACAGGCTTCTGGGAGGTATTTTGAAGTTCGTGCAGGAGAAAAAGCATTGTCAGAAAAACAAAAGAGGGCTTTCAAATGAAGCAAAACTCCAGTAACTCAGAGAAAGACAAATTTACATCTGTGCTCTGTGTTTTACCCCCGACCTTTGCTGCTGCCTTGACCTTGTTTTCATTTTGCTTTGTTACTATATATTTCAACTATAAATCCTTGAGAATGGTAATTTTGGCTCCCAGCTGCCTCTTTGCAACACAATTCCTCAACACCTCTGGCAAGCCTCTGATGGAGGGTGAACTCTAATCATGGGTTCCTTATCCATTACTCGGTTATTTATTGGGCCTAGTTTGCATCCTGCAGAGAAAATTATACTCTATGAGCAACATATTAAACCATAAAGTGTGAATGTGACATTTTACTTTTTTCCTTTCAGTCGCCACAGCCCAGAAAGAGAGAGGTGACAGAGGGGTATCTTGCTTTCTCCCGCCTTTGAGGTTGAAAAGAGTGGGGGGGAGAGGGGGTGGGGTGCTGTGAACGTTTCAAATATGGGTAACGTGCCCAGGAAATGTTAATTACTGAGATGGAGGGGTTGGTTGAGGAAAGAGGAATAATGGGGCCTAGGCCAAATCTGCTTCACTATTTGCATATTCTAATTTTAGGTAGCCTACATTGGATATTTATGCATGTATTGACAGACTGGAAGAAATGTTTTTCTTTCTGGCTGTGGAATTTATACCTTGTTGGGAAAATGTATACAGATCCCCCTCCCCCTGCCCCCCACGGGTGAGCGAAATCCCAAGAGGGAACTGCTTCTGTTATTTATGACTGGAGAGATAAATGAGATCTGTTATAAAATGTTCAGGGATCTGGGAGAGGAGACTTGCTATCAACCCTTTGGAATGTCTCTGTTGACTTGAGCAAGCTGGCTTTGGTGATGAGAGCTGAGAAATTGACAACGTTAACGGGAACTATATGCCCCATGACTTTCTTTTGCAGTGGAAATGTCTTAAAATGGCGGCCGACTAGCAGATCTCCATGGATCTCTTTCAGCTCGCCACTAAACTATTTCTGAAGGCAGAGTGAGATTAAAACTAAGCCTCGTGTACAACCTAAAGCCCGAACGTGGAGCAAGGTGGATGGGGCCTGAGGGAGAGAAACCAACCGGGTTTTCCCTCCTGTCTAGCTCAGACCTTACCTCGCCATGAGTAATATTCCCACTGAAACAGAGGCGGGGAGATATTTCATATCTCACTACATACTCCGAGCCTGGGGAGGCATCTGTTGACTCTACAGGTTCAGCCTTTTGCAGTTCTTAAGGATGTAACTTCCAGAAAAAAAGGAAAGTATCAGGAAGGGAAAAAGGAAAGAAGAAAGCAGGTGGGAGGGTCTGCCTGTGGTGGGTGACGAGATTCCGAGTGCAACGAGGAGGGGCCCTGGAAGGTGCATGCTGAATTGGGGGGGGGGGGGTCTAAGCACTTGTTACCTTGAAGTCTCAGAGTATCAGGCAGGAGGGGTGGGAGATAACTCCACTTCAGTCACCGGACTGTGCTATCTACCTTGCACTTCTGGGTAGGTTGGGGCAGGAGATATATGTGTAAGCCCGCTCTCCAGCTGAGGATGTGAGAAGTTCAACAGACTACAGTAGGCAATGAGTGGGACCAAGACCCATGAAAAATTCTCCTCCCTTATAGACCCAGAATCTTGGAAAAAAAAAACAAACCCCATATTCCCATTCAAATATGTATGCAAAGAAAATAAGAATCCCATGTAGGGAGCTATAAAAAACTGTTGGAGTCAACGAAGGCTCATGGCTTTAGATCCCATCTAGATGTTGATGACTCCTAAACTGGTATGTCTTAGCCAAGTGTTTCTCCCAAACTCCAGGCTTCTGTATCCAACGGCCCATTCAGCGTCTCCACGTAAATATCTAATGGACGTGCTGGGCTCCTCATGTCTAAAACCAAGCTCCACATGTCTCCCTTTCAGAAAACCTGCTCTCCATACAGCCTTCCTCACCGCTGTTGACGAGAGGTCCATTCTTTGGGCTGTTCAGGTCCCAGATCTCAGAGCTACAGTCTTCTCCTCTCTCACATGTGCCATGAGATCCCTTAGGAAATGCAGTTGCCTCTACCCTCGAAGCAGATCCAGAAACTCTACTGTGCCCACCCTGGGGCCAGCGTCTTTGTCTCTTGCCCCGATTATAACAGGATTATTATGGTGCCTCCCACCCATTTTAATCCCACTGGCCAGAATGATCCTTTGAAAACTGAAGCTGGGGTTGGGGGGGCACCTGGGTGGCTCAGTGGGTTCGGCTACCAACTTCAGCTGAGGTCGTGTTTTTCCGGTTCACGAGTTTCACGAGTTCTCTCTGTCCCTCCCCTGCTTGCATTCTGTCTCTCTCAAAAATAAAATAAAATAAAATAAAATAAAATAAAATAAAATAAACAAAAAAAGTTTTAAAAATAAATAAATAAATAATAAAATAAATAAAAGTTGGGGCACTTGGATGGCTCAGTCCATTAAGCAGCCAACTCCTGGTTTCAGCTCAGATTGTAATCTCACACAGTATATGGGGTCAAGTCCAAGGTTAGGCTCTGTGCTGCCAGTGCAGAGCCTGCTTGGGAATCTCCCTCCCTCTCTCTCTGCCCCTCCCTTGCTTGTTCTCTCTCTCTCTCTCTCTCTCAAAATAAATAAATAAAACTTAAAAAAATAAAATCTTTAAAAAATTAAAAAACAAAACCCAAACTGAAATGATAGCATTCTGTTTTTCAGCTCAAAACCCTTCGATGACCCCTCTGGGTATTTACAGAAAAAGCCCAAATCTTTTCAAAGGCTTATGAGGACCTTACATGATCAGGACCCTTCCCTTCTCCTGCATTTTCTCTCGGGCCTTATCTTATACTTTTTCCTTTCTTCTTGTGATTTCAGAATTTTCTTCTTTTTTAATATGAAGGCAACATGAAGACATTCTCTGCAAGAGAAACGGTCAGTAATATTTGCCCATGCATCTTTTTTTTATTAAAAAGTCTTTTTAATATTTATTTTCGAGAGACAGACACAGAGAGGGAGACACAGAATCCGAAGCAGGGTCCAGGCTCTGAGCTGTCAGCACAGAGCCTGATGCGGGGCTTGAACTCACAAACCTCCAGATTGTGACCTGAGCTGAAGGCAGATGTTCAACTGACTGAGCCACCCAGGCGCCCCTGCTCATGTATCTTTCTTTAAAAAGGTTATTTAAAATGTACTGCAACCATCTCTGAGAAGATAGGAAAAGAAACCTTGAGATTGTATAAAATCTTGATAGAAATTAGGAGTGGAGGTAATAAGCATATACATCACATAAACCTGAATTCCAGTTCGAATAAATTGTTTAATCTGGCTTCCAAACTAAATAAAAATGTCAAAAATTGTTCTTAATGGAGAAGTATTTACTATAAAAGCAATATTTAATTATAATGATATGGGACTGAAATTCTACACTTTACTGACTAAATACAGCAAGTTAAAAGAGGGAGTAGGTAATAGGTAGGTGTGAAATTAAAAAATTTTTTTAGTGTTTATTTTTGAGAGACAGAGAGAGAGACAGACCGTTAGCAGCGGAGGGGCAGAGAGAGAGGGAGACACAGAATCCGAAGCAGGCTCCTGGCTCCGAGCTGTCAGCACAGAGCCCGATGTGGGGCTCGAACTCACAAACCGAGAGATCATGACCTGAGCTGAAGTCAGACGCTTAACCGACTGAGCCACCCAGGCACCCCCTTTTTCTTTTTAATGTTTATTTATTTTTGAGACAGAGCATGAGTAGGGGAAGGGCAGAGAGAGAGGGAGACACAGAATCCAAAGCAGGCTCCAGGCTCTGAGCTGTCGGCACAGAGTCTGACGCGGGGCCTGAACTCACGGACTGCGAGATCATGACCCAAGCCGAAGCCGGACGCCCAGCCGACTGAGCCACCCAGGTGCCGCTGAAAATTTTTAAAAAGTGCTTGTCTGAAATAGGAAAGACTCAAAACTACCACTCCGTTCTTGACTCCGTAGTTAAAGAAAAAGAGATTAAACATAACTTTGCCAAGTATATAGCTAACTATACATAGTATGAAAAACAGTATACGATGAAAATA
Organism: Panthera onca; assembly: GCF_046562875.1. Taxonomy (NCBI): domain Eukaryota; kingdom Metazoa; phylum Chordata; class Mammalia; order Carnivora; family Felidae; genus Panthera; species Panthera onca. The sequence goes on along the minus strand of NC_138352.1, from coordinate 25,036,007 downwards.
TGTGGCCAAAGACAGAAGACAAAGAAAACAAAACCAATGAAGAAGTTTATGACCAGAAATCATGTAATAATAGCAATGGTAATAAGTAATAATAATAGCTATCATATATGGTAATTTACGATGTGTCAGGGACCCAGGCTTGGAAGTTTACCAGAATTATCTCTCAACTTTATATTGTATTCTTCTTCTTATTATTACTATTTTGTTAATGAGGAATTTGAGGCTTCAAGAGATGCTAGTAAGGGCACCTGGGTGGCTCAGTCGGTTGAGTGTCCGACTTCGGCTCGGGTCATCATCTCGCAGTTGGTGAGTTCGACTCCCGCATCGGGCTCTGTGCTGACAGCTCGGAGCCTGGAGCCTGCTTCCGATTCTGTGTCTCCCTCTCTCTCTGCCCCTCCCCCCTCACACTGTGTCTCTCTCTGTCTCTTGAAAATAAATAAATGTTAAAAAAAAATTAAAAAGAAAAGAAATGCTAGCATAGCTAAGAGTTTAATATACGGTAAAGGCGACACTTGGAAACATTAAGCAAAGTATGAATCACCGAATAAAAGTTCAAGGGAAAATTCATTAATCATGTATGAACAAACTTCAGAACAGAAAACAAAATGAATCTTCAGTGGATTTGGGTTAAGCAGAATGCACACACACACAAACTAGACGATTTGAGTGACACCATCAGTTAGGTTGCAAGTTTTTTTTTTGCAAGTCACAAGTCACAAGTCAGGGTTGCTTACGACAAGAAGGTGCTCGCTTGGGTCATATTGCGAGAATTCTGCAGGCAGGGGCTTGCAGGTTGACTCTGGGGACCAACAACACCGTCAGGCTTTTTCCAACCTTTGACTCTGCGGTCCCCACTGGGTTGATGTTTTGACTTCAGCCGTATCCTATCGTGGAAGCAACACAGCTGCCACAGCTCCAAGCATCGCATTTATGCAGAATTGCTTCCAAAACCGAGAAAGAGTGAGGCAGCATGGATGACGGGAAGGAACCCCTCGGTATAGTTTTTTTCCTCTCTCTTTATAAGAAAGTCTTTCCCAGAAGCCCCCACGACACTCTGTATCTTCTCAAGGGCAGCTGGGAATGTGAGGGGTTAACTCTAGGGTGGCAGTGACTGAGAATTGACTCTTTCGCTACCGACGTGGTGAATTTTAAAAATCCGCTCTTGCCTTTTTAAAAATAGGGAAAACACACCTCTGAAGAGGACAGTAAGAAACTTAACAACAACAAAAAAATAGACCTGATGCCAAAGATATTAAACACTTTACCTTTTTAAAGAAAACAATGGAAAAGGAAAGCTTGGGTCATAAAAAGAAACCAAAATTTGCCATTACGCACAGAGACTAGATGGTGAATGGGTAAAGCGTATTTCAGACACGTGATGGCAAACGAGTCTGTCTCGCAATACTCTTGAGATTTTAGTCTTTTTGCGTTGCTTTGCCTCGTTTTCCCGTGGGTGAGCTGCCCTTCAATCAGTGGGGCACATCAATATCACCTTGAACACAGATGCAGTTGTAAAAGGAAAGGAAGACCAAAAAAAAGTTTTTGACTCACACGTTGAGAAACAAAAGACAAGCCCGGAGGAAACCAGAGAGTGAAGTTTAAGCTTGAACAACAGACGAGAAAAATACAGTCAAACCTTGGATCGAGCGTAACTTGTTCTGTGAGCGTTCTGCAAGGCGAGCAGACATTTCTAATAAGGTTTTAACCTGATAGACGAGCGATGCCTCGCAAGGCGAGTGTGACGCTGAACGTCACGTGATCACAACTGAGCCAGTGGTCCTTGAAATTCGCCTTGATGTACGAGTGCGTTGCATTACAAGCCTGTTTTGGCCACAAGTTACCCTCGCAAACCGAGGTTGTCCGTTACTCTGGGAGGAGTCAGGCTGCCTGGGGATGCTAGAAGGTGGTCCTGTGTAGGACAGAGCAGGGTGAGGGATACAGGGTTTGGCCCTCAAGGAAATTGGGGAAGCTTGGACCAGAGTGCCTGGCTCGGGCTGTCGCGGCTGGAGGGTCTGGGTCCGTATCTACACGGTGGCCCAGCATCTGTGAGCGCTGCCCAGAGGAGGGGAACCATGTGAGTAGGGCACTGTGTGACGGTCCTATTAGAGAGCCAACATGCTGTTTGTGTTGGTGCCCTGTGGTGAGATCCTCCCTTCTACATCTGCCTGAGTATCTACACTGCGTCGTCTAGTGGAGGATGCCAGCCTGGGCCTCCAGGCTTCGTCAAGCCCATTCACATTGCCCCACGTGGCCAACTTCCTTCCGGCTGTGCCTTTTAACGGCCCAGGATACCGGTCATATCTCCTGCAACAGGGAGGACGCGTCCTGAGCGCCGAGCTGAACAGCGATGGAGGTTTAGAAGGCAGAACCCGGCACCTGAACTGGCGTGGGAATGGATAGGGGTGGAGGCGGGGAGACATTCCTCAGACAGCTGGAACATTCTGTGAAGCCTTGTCAGAGATTTGAGACATATTCCCGTTTATGTCACGAAAAAAGTCAATTTCCTTAACGTGTTTACTTAGCCATGTCAGATGATGGAGTTATTTCTCAACCATGTGAATCTCCTGTCCCCGTTTGACAGATGTATGATTTTGGCCAACCGCACTTCCCAGAGTCTGACAAATCCTTGCATCTTAAAATCAGTCAGAGGCAGATGAATGTCTTCATGGTTCTACCGAAGGATAATATTCGGTTGAATTTCACTTTCTGCAGCTTGTAAGACAAAGTCAATATGCATTTTCAGCTATAAATCATTTTCAAATGATAAGTAATTTGAAAAGTAAATCTACCTCTGCTCAAAAGTGAAGCCACCCAGGGGCGCCTGGGGGACTCTGTCGGTTGAGTGTCTGACCTCGGCTCAGGTCTTGATTTCATAGTTTGTGGGTTCGAGCCCCGCGTCGGGCTCTGTGCTGACAGCTCGGAGCCTGGAGCCTGCTCCGGATTCTGTGTCTCTCTTTCTCTCTGCCCTTCCCTTACTCATGCTCTGTCTCAAAAATAAATAAACATTAAAAAAAAAAAGTGAATCGACCTGAATGTGTATGCATGAACATCCACGCATGTACACAGTCATCCATTCGAGATAGAAGCTGAGACATTGTTCTTTTAATATCGTGTTACATATAATTGTTAATGGCTACCACATGGCATTTTATGAGGGACCACCAATAGGATAAGACTGAGTGGCCAGTTGCTTGTGACTTCAATTCTTTTTTATTTTTTTTTAATGTTTATTTTTGAGACAGAGAGAGACAGAGCGTGAGTGGCCAAGGGGCAGAGAGAGAGGGCGACACAGAATCCAAAGCAGGCTCCAGGCTCCGAGCCATCAGCACAGAGCCCGATGCGGGAGTCGAACTCACCCACTGCGAGATCATGACCCGAGCTGAAGTCGGACGCTCAACTGACTGAGCCACCCAGGCGCCCCCTTATGACTTCAATTCTTAAAACTGAGCCCTGGATAAGGAAGGGTCTTAGTTTGAATGAGAAAGTGAAGTCCTGCTGTTTGGAAGCCCATTGGCTGTCATTGACAAGGGTCTCCATGGTCCAAGTGTAACCCTGTATAACTCCTAAAGGCAATGGGCGGAAAGCCTGGTGCCTTGACCCGTAGTGGGCGGTGTAAGACTCACGTCACTGGGGTAGGTCAGGCCAGGAGGCTAGGGGAAGCAGACATATCATCCAGTGTCCTGCCAGTGTCCTCCCATCCTACTGATGGAGCAGGATTTCTCCTTCTCCCGTAATGCGGGGTAATAAGAATGCTCACTCAGTAGAGTGAGCTGAGTGTGTTCCTTGCTTAGAACAAAGCCCTGGGTGGAATAAAGTACCCTTAGTATGGTCCAGTGGAGGACGTAAGGTAAAATCCACATCCCTCCACATGGTTGTTCTTTGCTGCCTCAGTGGGAATGTCTCAAAGGCGAGAGAAGTCTATGCCAGCTGTAGCGTTACAGTGGAAAGAAGCATGGAGGCCATATCCCCCGAACCCATCGTGTTGGCTCTGTAGATGATGAAACCAAGGCCCGGAGACTTTATGTGCCCAAGGTCAAGAAGCGAGTGCAGAGGGAGACCTCAAGGCCACCGCTCTTCTCTGTGGAAGCCAGTCCATAAGATAGCTTACCCAGGCTGTCGGATGGGGCAGGGGTCGTGGGAGAGATTTCTCCCCCTCAATTCTGGGCAAGGGGATTCTTTGGAGGTGCCTGGCTTCTCTTGATCCTTGACTCCTTTGCCTTTGGAGAGATGAAGCGACTGTACGTGATTACTAAATCTGAAATCGGTAACAACCATCAAAACACCTGCAGAGGGCTGGGGTTCTTCGGGGCTCAGTCTTATCCGAGCATGTGCCATTCCCAACGCGCAGGGTGGGGAGCGAGGAGGCCGGCCCCGTCCACCACGGCGGGGGCCAGCCCGCCTCGTCGCAGGCTTTCAGAAGGAGGCCAGGCTTTCGCACCAAGAGATGTGCTCCAGTCTGGTCCCTGCCAGTCCTAACGGTGATATTTCGGTTCTCACATTCACCCCCTGAGTCCCGAGGTGGGCAGAGGGGATTCGTATATTGGGGATCCCTTTAAGAACCCCCAAAGCAGGACAACCCACCCTTCCACGGCACTGTTTTGATCGTAAGCCGAATTCCAATCATGGCACGTATTCTCATTCTGATTTTTTTTGTTTTTTTTGTACTGAAAAGTGGTGTGGCCTATTCTCCTGTGACCCAGGTCCTGTCAGGTCCTCGGAGCCAGCTGGGGAGGCCGAGCTTAGGTGGGTGTATGGGTGCAGGGCGAGGGCCTCGGGCAGCCGCGTGTCAATGACCCTTTGTTCGTTCATTCCTTCATTCCGCAAATGCTTATGAAGGACCAGAGCTGTCTCCGCAGGTCCATGGGCAGGGGACAGACAGACAAGGTCCAAACGCCCATAGCATTTAGTGTGTTGGTGGGGGGCAGTCAGAGGCGGCAAGAAACATAGGAGCAAATGAGGTCATTACAAGATCAGAGGGCGATTTTTAACACCAGCACCTCTAGGGGGCGCTTAACCTATTTGGGGACGAAAAATTCCCTCTGGCACAGAAAGTGGGGCGTCAGCGCCCCAAATCTGGCCTAAGTATGTAGATAGGACTTCTCCTGCACCCAGAGGCTTGGGGGGCCCCGTGTGCATTGCACGCAGGCATTTCTTAGTTCTGATGAATCATTCCGTGGAAGTCCGTTCATTTATTATTATTTTTTAACCTCTTGCGTTTGGCTTTTATTTTTGTCCTGTTTCCTTTTGCTTTGCCTACCCCCTCCCCCTCCCCCATGCCACCCTCGCCCAATTTATACTTTCTGGGGGTCAGTTCGCACTTAGGTCTTTGGGAGATTGCGGCTGGGTCTCAGTTCTCACGTCGGGTGGTAAGAGGTGAGTCTGGTGTCTCTTTCTTGCTCTGGTCACTCTGGGGCCAGTCTGCCTGGTTGGGTCGTTGGCAAATGTCTCAGGGGCTGTGGCCCCTGCTGGTTGCAGCCACACGCCGGCTCTGGTCCATTTCCTCCTCCTGTGGGTCCGGGTGGCTCGTCCGCTCGTCTCACACGGACGTGGGGAGATGTGTCCCAAGTCCCGCGGCGCAGGGCCACGGCTCAGAGCGGGAAGCGAACCTTCTGACTTTCTCTCCCTGTTTTGTTCCGTGAATCTGTGCCGCTCGCACAGAGAGTGGGGACGACCGTCAGGGCCCGTGGGAAGGGCCCCGGTGGCCTGATCATCTCCACCCTGCTGCTAACACAACGGGTGGCCTTGGTCAGGGTTTTCTTTAGAAGATTCTCCTCCTCCGCTGGCCAGGTGACCTGCTTCCACTGCCCCCTTCCCGTGACATCTGACACCACGGTTCCCAGGTGGCCCCTGCCTGGGAGACCTCAGTCAGCAGCGAGATCTGAAGTAAATCCATCATGCTGTGGCTGCAGGTGGAGAAGTGGACCCCGAGAATTTACATCCCAGAGTCCCAGAGCCTGTAAGGAACAGAAGATGTGCGTTTGAAATCCGAGAAACAAGACAGAGGAGGAGCCTTCTGTGTGGTAGACGTTCTGCCCTTGGCCTTGGCCTCAGACCACGGTGTCTGTTGGGAAAGGGGGAAAGCATGGGGTTCCCGGGACTTGGTGGCTCTCAAAACAAGGGACTCGGGAGGTCACGCAAATAGGGGCGCCTGGGTGGCTCAGTCGGTTGAGCGTCCTACCTCGGCTCAGGTCATGATCTCGAGCTTTGTGAGTTCGAGCCCCGCGTCGGGCTCTGTGCTGACGGCTCGGAGCCCGGAGCCCGCTTCAGATTCTGCGTCTCCCTCTCTCTCTGCCCCTGCCCAGCTCACACTCTGTCTCTCTCAAAAATAAATAAACGTTAAAAAAAAATTAGAAAGAAAAAAGAAAGTCACACAAATACACCGCTGTAATTCATCCACATGACTTGGTTGCTATTTTGGGGGAAAGAGAGGCATTAGCGGGGAGAAGGTGCTGAGCCCCCCACAATTGCTCATAAATTGTGTGTTTTATTGTCCCCTCATGTGGGATCAGGTTATTCCCAAATGGTTGCTGTGAGGTGAAGTCTGATTCCTCCTTCCCCTGTCGTGGGAGACAAGAAAGGAGAGACCCTCTAGGGGCCGGGGGTCAGACCCTCCACCGTGGCCCCGACACCCCACCTCTCAGGTTCCGTGTGTTTAACCTGCAAGGTCACAGTGTCTCCTCCAGAGGACGTGGGCGTGAGGTCCTTTGCAGTCCTGTAACTTCTAGGTGATGTTATTGCTTTTTGCCAACTAAATGCAAGAGACTGGAGATCGCTCGTCAGAAATGAGACCTCGGGGCGCCCGCGGGGCTCAGTCGGTTGAGCGTCTGACTGCGGCTCAGGTCATGATCTCGCCGTTCGTGAGTTCGAGCCCCCTATCAGGCTCGCTGCTCTCAGTGCAGAGCCCGCTTCGGATCCTCTGTCTCCCTCTCCCATCCCCCACTCACTCTTTCTCTCCCAGAAATAAACAAGCATTAAGCAAAATTAAAAAAAAAAAAAAAAAAAAGGAAATGAGATCTCAAGTCCCTGTTTTCCCTCGCAGGAGAAACTGAAATTTTCATGCTACGGTGACAAAGTCCAGTTTGGTGTCCTTACAAATGGCCTCGCAACACCGGGTCCCGGGGCTGCGACAACAGTCTGGGGCCCTGTTTCCTTCTCCACAAAGCGACTCTTTAACGAGGCACAGGCCTGAGCAGAGGAAGGCAGAGCCCAAATTTGGTTCCATTTCTTTGGCAGAGTTAGGTGGTAAACAGCCCCCTAATTTATCGCAGCCCATTACTCAACACCTTGGACTCATTGTAACAAACTGCCCTGATAGAAACACAACGCGGGCCCCTTCCCGCCTCACCCCCACCCGCTTCCCACATCTGCTTATAATAGTCACTTCTGAGCACATAAAACCCATTAATGTCTCTAGGAGTTGGCTTGTTTTTTAATCAAGATAAATATAGACAACTTAGAGACAATTAAAAAGGTACCGGGTAAAAATGGCTTCAACATATTAAATTTATTAATAGCGGAGCGTCAGCCGATCTATATTACTATCATATTCTTCAATGACCCACTCTATAAATGCTTGCTTTAGTGTTTTTCTAATGTTGTTAATTTATCTATGGCTGTCACTCCGGGGCTGTTAACTTTGAACAAATGACTGGTATTAATCACAAAGGGCCATTAGATGCCAAGGCCCGGTGTTAAATCAGCCCCGGAGTGGCACGTGTAAGCATCCTCCAAGTAAATTTTAAGAACTGCTTCAGCCCTTGGCGTATGTCACTACCACTGAGACTTGACCCTTCGGGTGTTGGAAACATGGTGGAACCCGGGACAGGCTGGTGGGGGTCAGGCAAAGCTTTGGAAAGGGGCAGCACTGGGGAAAATGTCCTCAGCCCGGTACTTGCTGACCCACTGGCTTTGACGGGGCAGTGAGAAGGGCGAATTCTACAGCAAGAAGTTTCCTGAAGAAAGGGGGAAACGCAGAGGCCAGGTCGCCTGTCTGAAAGGCACAGCAAACCCGCGGAGAACAGCAGGTCGTTGCCACAAGGGAGTGTGTGTGAGCTCAGCGGTCCAAGCAGGAACTTGGAACCTGCATTTTTTATAAGCCACCTCTCAACGTTGAACATGCTGGTTGGTTTCAACCCAAGGTCTGGTAGACGTGAAAAAAACCTGTTGGGGGACAATTGGCTTGACTTGCGACCTCTGACGTCGCTTGCGTCGAGTTCCGGAGGAATAGCTTTTGACTCAGAGGAAAGTTCTTTCGAACTTCTCTTTAGGGATGGGATCAAGAGGTGACTAAAGCCAGTGTGGGCTGTCGTAGGTAGGGACCTGGGCTGGTAGCACGGTTCTAAGGGTCTGTTCAGATGAATGAATGAGGGCAGGCTTGACTGCTCTGATTTTCAGGCTCAGAAAATAGATCGGTTTGTTCAGGAGCAACGCAACTCCACACGTACAGGTGCTCACACCCCTTACGCACACGCATTCGCACACACTAATATGACATATGATTGAAGTTTGTGCAGCTAGGGCTGTGTGCGTGTTGGTGCCTGGGTTAACTGAATTGGTGTGAGAGCAAACGTAAACACATTCTTCAGGTATTCATAAAAAAATAAACTCCACGGGGCGCCTGGCGGGGGGGCTCAGTTGGGTTAAGCGTCCGACTTCGGCTCGGGTCATGATCTCACGGTTCGTGGGTTCGAGCCCCACGTCGGGCTCTGTGCGGACAGCTCGGAGCCTGGAGCCTGCTTCGGATTCTTATCTTCCTTAGGATTTTCTTAATAGCCTTTTCTCTCTAGCTTACTTTCTGGTAACAAAGCAGTATATAATACACATAACATACGAAATATGTGTTTATCGGTAAAGCTTCTGATCCGCTGTAGGCTACTAGCAGTTAATTGGGGGAAGGGAAAGTCAAAAGTCATATGTGGATTTTTGACTGTGCGGGTAGTGGGGTCAGCACTGCTGACCCTCATGCTCAAGGGTCAACTATCCCGTATACTAGATACCTATATGTATATTTAGAGCCTTGCATTGTCCCCTTGGAAGTGATTTATGTAAATATGAACAGATTGCATATATAGGTAGTTACATACATAAGGTAATAATATTACATATCTAATGATATGGAACACACATTGTAATATATATATGTGTTATATATCTGCGTATATATTTATAGCCTTCTATTATTTATATAAATATGAATGTATTGCAGGCACCTATATTTGCCTATAAAGAGTCTGCAGAAAGAAATCCTGGGAGGGGGAGCCTGGGTGGTTCAGTCCGTTGAGCGTCCCACTCTTGATTTCGGCTCAGGTCATAATCGCAGGGTCCTGGGATCGAGCCCCGTGTTGGGCTCCAGGCCAAATGTGGAGACTGCGTGAGATTCTCTCTTTCCCTCTGCCCCCCAACCCCACGAGTGCTCTCTCACTCTCTCTCTGTCTCTAAAAAAAAAAAATTACGGGAGGAAATGCCAGTATAAGTGTGTGTAGGGGTGTGTGGGCAGACAGGGTAAACAGATGGGATCAAGACTTCTCACTATAGGGGCGCCTGGGTGGCGCAGTCGGTTGGGCGTCTTACTTCAGCCAGGTCACGATCTCGCAGTCCGTGAGTTCGAGCCCCGCGTCAGGCTCTGGGCTGATGGCTCAGAGCCTGGAGCCTGTTTCCGATTCTGTGTCTCCCTCTCTCTCTGCCCCTCCCCCGTTCATGCTCTGTCTCTCTCTGTCCCAAAAATAAATAAATGTTGAAAAAAAAAATTAAAAAAAAAAAAAAAAAAGACTTCTCACTATATATATACATTTTTAAATTTTTTAAATGTCTATTTATTTTTGAGAAAGAGGGAGACAGAGTACGAGCAGGGGAGGGGCAGAGAGAGAGGGAGACACAGAATCAGAAACAGGCTCCAGGCTCCGAGCCGTCAGCGCAGAGCCCGACGCGGGGCTTGAACTCACGAACCGCGAGATCATGACCTGGGCTGAAGTCGGACGCTCAACGGACAGAGCCACCCAGGTGCCCCTCACTATGTATTTTGAACGTTGTTTTGATTTATGAAACTTGTAATTATATTACCGATTCAAAAAGAATGACATTTTCATCTGAAATAAAGTGGAGCAGTTAACCAAATTCATGACTTACTGTGAATCAGATTCCAGCCGTGTTTGGCCTGCACGCTGGGATCACCCCGGGGAGTTTTTAAAACTTCTGATGCCAGAGCCACATCCCTAACGAACGGAATCAGAATCTCTGGGGAAGGACCAGCCATCGGTATTTTTCAAAGCTCCTCAAACGATTCCAACAGGCGCTCAAAGCTGGGAACCGCTGAATTAGGCCAAATGTTAAAAAAAAAAAAACACGAATGTTGCTTTAAAAGGAAAAGATCTCGGGGCGCCTGGGTGGCTCAGCCGGTTGAACGTCGGACTCTCGATTTCGGCTCAGGTCTTGCTCTCACGGGTTCGTGGGTTCGGGGCCCGTGTCCGGTTCTGTGCTGACAGTGCTGAGCCTGCTTGGGATTCTCTGTCTCCCTCTCTCTCTCTGCCCCTCCCCCCTCTAAATTAATAAATAGACTCAAAAAAAAAAAATAAGATAAAAAGATTTTACCAATAATACTTGAATCGAACCCTGGCTTTTCTCGGTCATCAAAGAGCTGTGCTTTACCATTTACTAGTGCGCTCAGCTTTCAGGGAACATAAAGATAATCAAAGGAACTTACCGTGCATGCACATTCCCTATCGAACCTTCAGGATTCTGATTCAATAGTTCTGGCTTGGGGTACAGGAATATGAATTTTTTTTAGAGAGAGAGAGAACATGCATAAGCAGGGGAGGGTCAGAGGGGGAGAGAGAGAAACTTTTTAAAAAAAATATTTATTTATGTATTAATTTGGAAAGACACAGAGAGAGAGAGAGAGAGTGGGAGCAAGGGAAGAGCAGAGAGAGAGAGAGAGAGAATCCCAAGCAGGTTCTGCGATGTCAGCACAGAGCCCGGTGTGGGACTCGAGCTCATGAACCGGGATATCATGACCTGAGCGGAAATCAAGAGTCGGATGCTTAATGGACTGAGCCACCCAGGCGCCCCAGGAATATGGATTTTTAATCCTTTTCGGCAGGTGAGTCTGAGCTGTCCTGTACTGGCTTTTGAGAGTCGATTGTTAACACATTCGGGAATTTTGCAAACCGGTTGTTAACCTACTGGCATCTTGAAATGAGCTACCCATCAATTAGTGAGAGTATCTGCAGCACGGAAATTAACAAACACTAAGAAGGAGCGTGTCTTTGTTTCCGTTTTTCTTTTCAAGAGCTGGTTTACCAACAGATCAGTGGCCTGAAATCACATTTTCTTGGTTTCTGGCCTACTTGCCGTTTGATTTCACTTTTACTTATTTATTTTTTTATCTTTTTATTTTGAAAGACCTGCAGATTCACAGGAAGTTGCAAACATCTTACAGAGAGGCCCAGGAAGCCATCACCCAGCTTCTCTCACTGGTGACATCTTTTATAAGTGTAATACCGTCAAAGCCAGGAGATTCACACCGGCACGATAATGTTACCTAAACTAACAACCTTTCCACCAGTCCTTACACAGGCTGTGTGTGTGTGTGTGTGTGTGTGTGTGTGTTTCCCTCGGAAACCACAAATCCGTTCTTCCTCTTTATAGTTTTGTCCTTCTGAGCACTTTCTATAAATGGAATCATACAGTACGTAACCTTTTGAGATTCGCTTTTGTTGCTAAACATGACCTTGAGACTCTTCTTAGCTGTGGCATGCGTCAATCGCGCCTTCCTTTTTTACAGCCGAGTAGCATTATTTCTTACCAAGTACCAAGTACCCAAGTTGACGTCTCCATTCATCCGGCGAAAGACATTTGCGTTGTTTCCTCGTTGGGGCTGTGGGTAAAGCTGCTGGGAACATTCCTGTACAAGGTCCTGCGTGAACGGGAGTTTTCGTCTCTCTGGGATAAATGTCCAGGAGTGCGATGGCTGGGTTGTAGGGCTTTACTTTGGCAAGACTCTGCAAAAAACATTTTCTAAGAGGCTGTACCATTTTACGCTCCCACCGGCAGCGTGCGAGAGAGCCCGTTTCTCTGCGTCCTTGCGAGCATTTGGTATTTTTTTTAAATGTTTTTATTTATTTTTGAGACAGAGAGAGACAGAGCATGAGCAGGGGAGGGGCAGAGAGAGAGGGAGACACAGAATCCGAAGCAGGCTCCGAGCTGTCAGCACAGAGCCCGACGCGGGGCTCGAACTCACGGACCGTGAGATCATGACCTGAGCCGAAGTCAGACGCTTAACCGACTGAACCACTCTCTTTTTCTTTTTTAAAGTTCATTGATTTATTTTGAGAGAGAGGGAGGATGGGTGCGTGCGTGCATGTGAGCGAGCGGGGGGAGGGGCAGAGAGAGGGAGAGAGAGAGAATTCCCAAGCAGGTTCCAGGCTATCAGCGCAGAGCCCCAGGTGGGGCTCGAACTCATTTTGACCGGAGTTGAAAATCGAGTCAGACGCTTAATTAACCGACTGAGCCACCCGGGCGCCCCAGGCAGGGTCTTTTTCAGGGCAGAGGTTTTAAATTTTGACCAAGTCCAATTTCCCAAATGTTTCTTTTGGAAATTGTGCTTTTGGTGTCCTGTCTAAGAGCCCTTTGCCTTAGGCTTAGCTCGGCTGTATCCTTTGGCCTTTCAAGGGTTGCCATAAGGCACAGACATTCAGTTACTTGATACTTCTGCTGGAAAAATCCGGTGGGTGGATGGCCCGTTTCCTCACTCGGGATCCCGCCTGTGAAATTCCAGCGGAAGGATGGCTTCCGGAAGAGCGTTCCTCAAACTTTATCGTGCATGTGAGTCACCTGGGATCTTCTTCCCATGCAGATTCTGATCGGGTAGGTCTGGGATCAGTTTGAGGTTGTTCATTGCTAACCAGCTTGCCTTTGGAGCTGATGCTTTCAGTAATATAATCATAGGAATCAGTGTCCTCCTGATGCCTGATCCCAGGAACTACAGAACAAACCACGCCTTTCTTTTCTCCAGGAAACGAAAGACGTAGATTTGAAGGATACAGAACGGACAGGGAGACCTACGTTGGGCATTTGTGTTCTCACTTCCTACTTTGATTTCAGCAAACTGATTCTTCTGTGCATTACCAAGACCTTTCTAGAAACAAGACGAGCTGTAAGCAGAAAAAAGACGAAGTTTGAAAGGGAGGCTTTCTTTGCCCTTTACGCAGTGCACATCCTGGGTCTATGTTTCTGTTCAGGAAGTGGGTTTTCTTTTCTTTTTTTTTCCACGTCTGCTTTTGATTACATCTCTCTGTAAATGTGTTTTTAAGTCATTTTGTGCCTATGTGAATGTTCTGCTTCTCCCAGCTAGACGATAAGCTTTTGTTAGGATGAGGGTTGTGTCTTTTTCATTTTTTTTTTAACACTCTCCCACTAATCCGAGAATGCTTGTCTACGCAGGGGTGGTGCTGGTGGTGATGTGGGGGGCAGGGAGCGGGGTTCGATGTGGCCGTCTTGGAAACACCACGGCCTCTGGCTGATGAGCAACACATGTCTCCACTAGCTGATAGGACTTCACCGTGATCAGCTGTTCTGCAGTTTGTGGACCCCAAAGCTCCTTGCTTGGGGTGGTTAGGATTGCGGGCCCGAGAGACCAGTCCTCAGGGCCTCTGTGGACACAGGGGCAAAGAGATTCAGTTCGAAGCCCTTTGAGGGGAGATCTCCAACATTGGGGAGGTTCTGGGGAACGTGAAATGTGCTTCTTTGAGTCTCTTCCACCAGCAGAAGCAAGAGCTGTGGGGGTTAACATCACGATCCGAAAGGTTCGTGGAGGTTTTCTTGGATTGACAGGGAACTTGACCCCGTGGCCGGCACTGTGGCCCGATGCCCCAAGGAGACAGGGCTATGGCATCCCATAGACGTGAACCTCTGCAGGATGGGGCCCATCTGAGTGACAGCTGCTCTCCCTGGGGCCGGCACCCCCCGCCCCCGGGGGGTTCCCATCTGCACCAAGCCCACTCCCTGGAAGTAAGAGCTTGGGTCACTTGGCCCACCGAGGGGATGCCCCATCCCTAAACTTTCTGCGGAACTTCTTAGGGAGTCACACTCCTTAGCCCTTCCTCCCCTCTCTCCCTACCCACCACCCTGGCTTCGGGATGGTTGCAATGGCTCTCTTACTGTTCTCCTTCTCGACGGTCTCACCGCCTTCCAGTACATCCTCCAAAGGGCTGGGGGAGGGATGCGTCCGAGGAGTGAAGCTGGCCGTGTCAAATGTTCTCAGTCCTTCAGCGACCCCACGATGGGATCCAAACTCCCCGTCTTGACTTGCAAGGCGCTGGGGCTCCAAGCCCCCCACTGGAGTGACTGCTTCTGTTGCCTCGCCCACACAGAGTTTCCTCCAGGCTTGCTGAGCTGTTCTCTGCGAGGGTGCTAAGCCTTCCTCTTCTCATCTTCCCATACTCCGCCCTCCCTCCCCGGCCTTGATCTAGATATCCTTTCTCCTCGGCTTCCTAGGTGACTCATTATTATTTTTAAGCCCGAACCTAACGCATCTCCTCTAAAACTGTTTCCAGGATTACCGCGGACCAGGTGCACACCTCCGTGCTTCCCCAGCATCAAATCTTGGCACCCACGGCACTGTCTTTGATCATCCGGCAACTTCTTGGTCTGTGCCGACGACCAGAGTCCGTGGCCGTCCTGTGTGCATGTGACCCAACCAGTGCAGACGGTTTGTATCCTGAGATTTTTTTTTTTTTTTAAACGATAGTAAAATAAGCCATGTGAGTTGCTGGCCGGGTGCACTGGGGAATCAGGCGAGTCACTGCAACGAAGGGTCTCTGTAGAGAAATTAAGGACAGAGCTCAAGGGTCGTCGTCTTCAGTTCCACGGGTGTTACTAAGGGATCAGATAAGAGGTCCCCTTCTCTCCGGGGGGTCTCACACACACACGCACACACACACAGAGGCAGCCTCTCCAGAAAGTTCCTCGGTTCATCAAGAAAGGGGGCTGCTCTCCTGGTGTGGACACGCTGACATTTGAGTCAGCTGGATCTCCGGATTCCTAGACAGTCGCCACCCTCACGGGCAGCGCTAACCCGCAGAATCCTTCTTTTGAGGGCGACTACCACAGACCAAGGGGATGCAAGAAACCGGGGGGGCTTTCATGGAAGCAGGAAGGGAGACCGTCCTCCAGAGAGACGAGGAATCTTTCCCGCCACACCGATGCTTCTCCAAGAACTTTACGGGAGTTCCAATTGGCGGAAAGGGTTCCAAGTCTGTCATTAATAATAATACTAAGATGTGCGTGTGCAGCTCCTTGGCAAGAGAACAGATTTAACTCGGGGCTTTTCAATGACCGACAGAGGTTTGAGACTGTGCCAATCAGTTAGGCTTCTGGAAAAAATCGCTTTGAAAAACTTCAGGGTCTCACTTCAAACAATAATGTTTTACATGTTTTCTGCCCTCCCTGCTCACCGTGTCCTAATGATCCAGATGGGGTGGCCAAGAAAAAACGTGGACTTTGGTTTCTGTCCCTACCAGAGCACTGTGTCTTTCTTTCTTTTTTTTTTTAATTTTTGTTTAACGTTTATTTATTTTTGAGACAGAGAGAGACAGAGCATGAACGGGGGAGGGGCAGAGAGAGAGGGAGACACAGAATGGGAAGCAGGCTCCAGGCTCTGAGCCGTCAGCCCAGAGCCCGACGCGGGGCTCGAACTCACGGACCGTGAGACCGTGACCTGAGCTGAAGTCGGACGCTTCACCGACTGAGCCACCCAGGCGCCCCTCTTTCTTTTTCTTTTCTAGGAGAGCAAACTCCCTCTCTCTGTTTAGCCAGTATACGTATTCCTCCTCTCCCAGTCATCTTGCCTCTTCCTAGTTGGACAGGCTCATTAGAGCCAAGGCCACAGCTTGCTCCCCGGTTAGCTCGCCCTGATGAAAAGTGCGTCACGACCGTCGCTTGACCTCTTAATCCTGGACAAGAGCTTTGCAACCTAATCCCAGACGCCAGCTCAATCCAGCTCTCGTCATCGGGTAGCGCACACGTGCCTTGAACCCACTGGGCACAGCAAACGCGCGATTCCCCATAATCTGCTTCCTCCACTGGCGAAGCGCGAAGAACACTTCGCACTGGTCACGCGCACCAGGGGAGGCGCGTCAGGAAACGCCGATTCGGGCGATTTGGGGGACCGCGGGTCGCGGCCACCGCATGAAAACAGTCACGTCTCTCTGGATCCCGCACTCTGTCTCCTTGCACGGGGCAGCTGAGCCTAAGGGATGGCGTGAACCTCCCAACCAGCCCGAGGCCGACAGGTGAGGGGAAGCTGAAGGCGGGTGGGTCCTTAAAGACGGCTCGTGTTCAGGATTGGTCAAACTCACGGTCAAAGAGGTGGCACCCAAAAGTCACACCTACCTTCCGTGTTTCCTTTCTTCTAGTCGCTCTCAACGCATGCTGATGTTGAGAACCTGTGCCACAGTGGGGACCAGAGCTTCCCAAACTGTAGTGCATGCATGCACCTCCCCTGGGGACTTGTCCAAGACCAGAGTCGACTCCAGGAGGTCTGGGCCGAGGCGTGCAATAATAATGCGTTTCTGGCAAATTCCCAGGGACGTCCACACAGCTGGTCCATGCACTTAACTTGGACGCATAAAGGATGGAGGCAGCCTGACCCTTACAACGGAAAGGAAGGATCGAATTTGAGCCGTAAAGAAATACAACTGCTACGTTGAGTTTTGCCCACCAAGGTGCCAAAACTCCAAGGAACTAACCTCGGTTGTTCTCAGAATTGTTGGGGAGGGGGGGGCATCATACACTTTTCCAGGAACTACGTTTACCCGAGGAAGATACTCAGTTGTCTAAGTCTCTTTCCTAAACCGTGTCCTGAGGACCACCCCCCCCCCCAAAAAAAAACAAAAACAAACAAAAACAAAAAAAAAAAACCCAAAACCAAAAAACCTTTAGCTGAGAGGATTTTGAGAAATGCCGATTGCCCTCAGCCCTCCAGGAGACTCACTGGGCACAGTCACGGTCTAAAGGTCCTGATAAGTCCCTCGCTAAGGAAAAGACCTGTTTAACTTTCCTCCAACTGTTCCTCAAATGTATGCAGCCACAAACCTTTGTTGTTATTGTTGTTGTTGTTCTTAAAATAACGTTCACGTCCAAAGCAACAGCTTTTGATGGTGCGTGGAATCGCGGGTTTGATTCAGGAGGAATTGCCTGACCCTGGTGGGGTGAGAACATTTCGATCTCGGCAAGGCAGATTTCCTGCTGTTTCCAAATGTGCCTTGCCCCCCTTCCTGCCTTCGTGTATTTGCTCAGGCAGTCTCGCCCCGCTGGGAATAGATCCGTTTACTTTCTCGACGCTACGTGTTGGGTGAGCCATGTTGTGGCATAAGTGGTCTGCGTGCGGAGATCAGCCAGGTCCTTTGACAGGTGGCTGCATCACTCATCCAGCGGCATCCTGGTCGCGGATTCGTTGTGTGCAGGGGAGGGTGCTGAGGGTGTCACGCACCTTGATTGCAACAGGGAAGCTGCCCAGAAGCACTTGAACGTTCTTGCCCATCAGGAAGCGCCCTTAAGCCGGAGGCTTTCGGCAGCTTGTTAGAACTAAAAGGAGGGATCAGTCTAGGGCCATTAGAAAGGCAGTTTTTAATCCGTTTTTCATTAGAAAAACACTATTCCTACAGAATTAATGGGCTTCTGTTTAAATTGGTTGTAATTTGAGGATGAGAGCATAGAATACCAGAAAATGATCACAAGCCGATGAAGAGCTGAAATACCCACCTGTACGGAGGCTGCTTGCTTTTTTTTTTTTGTCTTTTTCTTTGCTCTGTATCGATTGGTATTTATGTTACAGGAAGCACAATGTTTACTTGGTTTTGGAAGCGGAATGCAGATTTCGGTTTCTTCCTCGGATTTTATTAACTGCCTGGGAGCAAACCTCCCAGCGACCTTATGACCCTGAGAAAATGCATACGCCCCCTTGTGGTGGGGATGAACGCAGGGGCAAGACACGTCACCTAACTGCCTCTCCTTCTCTCTGTTGCTATCTTACCCATTCCTCAAAGCCCCCCGCAAGTCCTGACCTCTGTGGGGACGTCTCCAGGACAACTCCTGGCTCTCCCTCCAGGGATCTCATAGTTAAATAGCTTGTGTCGCACAGGTGAACCCCTATTTCAAAACATGTCCTGCGTGTCAGTCTTGCCTTCCCTCATCGACAGGAGCTCCTCCAGGGGCAGACTTTCTCCTCTTATTTGATTTTTTTAAGACTGCACAAATCAGGGGCGGCTGGGTGGCTCCGTCGGTGAAGCATCCCACCTCGGCCCAGGTCATGATCTCACAGTCGGTGGGTTCGAGCCCCGCGTCGGGCTCTGTGCTGACAGCTCGGAGCCCGGAGCCTGCTTCGGATTCTGTGTCTCCCTCTCTCTCTCTGCCCCTCCCCTGCGCATGTTCTGCCTCTCTCTGTCTCAAAAATAAATAAAAACATTAAAAAAAAATAACTAAACATTAAAAAAAAAATTTTTTTTTTTAAATGATTTACCTTGTTGATATTTTATCCCTTTTACCCGCAAAGTAGTAACGTGTAGCGAGGCGCCTTGCGACGGACACTTCAGAAGGTTGGTGGTGTTGTGAACAACGGATTCTCGCCCCCCCCCCCCCAACACACACACATGCACGCTTGCACACCACGGCCCCACAGCTCGCTGCTACATGTGCGTTTTAAACAAACTCTCCGAGCGATAATCTCGGGGTGCCGCTAAGCTGATTTCCTTCCTGGTGGCCTCAAACGCCCCAAAGTTACCTCCTGTCCTTCCCCGCTCGCGTCCCCGTTACCGATAACTTCTGGATGCACAGCCTAGCGTTAAGCAGGAATACAGGGAATGTATTTCAAACGATGGGATTTTCACGGACGGGCTGTGGGGCTAACGGCCCCGAATCCGCCCCCCGGGAACAAATTACCCGCCAGGGTTGGCCTCAGTGATTCGGATTTCCTGCCGAATTTGCTTTGAAAGAGCAAACACGTGTGGAATGAGACCACTTTTGTGGGTTTTCTCTTCGTGCACGTTCTCCCTCCTGCCTTAATCACCTGGATTCACTCCGTGAAAGCACAGATGGGTGTAGTTCACTGAAGGGCACTTCCGAAACGCGTGCTTTTCCTGTGATGATGTGTGATTAATCCCCGGCAGGCAAGGCAAAGGACTCAAGGTGGCTCTCAGAGCCTCCGCCGGCCTTCCCCCTTCTCTTCCTGTCTTGGGCCTGTCGGAAGGGGCTGTGCTGTCCCCTGATGTTTCTCTGGCTTGAGCCTCGTGTGGCCGCAGGACCGTCATCAGAGGCGGCTTCGAACCACCGGACCGCCGGCTGTCTTCTCTGGAGGCCAAGTCCGAGCCTCCGTGGGGACGGACACCCAGATGAGAAAAAGCCTGAATCAACGCGCACGGGGATCTCGGCAGGGCCCTTTCTCCTTCCCCTTCGCCTTGTGCCCAACCTGGAGGCTCCTTAATGCAAAGCCCATTGGTTCGTCTTGTGCTGCCTGCTAACGAAGGCACCTCCTTCTGCCAGGGGGAAAATTCGGGTCTTGGATGTGCGTCGTGCGGTAGGGATCCTCAGAAGACAGCTGCAGTGGGACCCCCCTGGGTCGGGCCCAGAAACGTTCCGTTCTGTGATGACATAGCGGGGGGGGACCCCGGGTGGCTCAGCCAGTGAAGCGTCTGACCAGCTCAGGTCATGATCTCGCGGTTCGTGAGTTCGAGCCTCACGTCGGGCTGTCTGCTGTGGGCACAGAGCCTGCTTCGGATCCTCTGTCCCCTTCCTCTCTGCCCCTCCCCCCGCCCCTCCCCTGCTTGTGCTCTCTCTCTCTCAAAAAAAATAACATTAAAAAATACACTAAGAAAAAAAAAACCCACATCGACACACAGATTGGGAAGATTTAGGGGCAGAATGGAGTGGGTGCAACCTATGTGTTCGCTCAGAAATTGCCATCTGGCCATTGACAGCCTGGGATGTAAGTTTTCATACGTAGCCGCTGGGGGTCGACAGCCCGGGATGTAAGTTTTCATACGTAGCCGCTGGGGGTTGAATGGCACCCGCCCAAAAGACGTTGAAGTCCTAACCGCACGTATCCGTGAATGGGACCTCGTTTGGAAATAGCATCTTTGCAGAGGATCGGCTTAAGCTGACATCATTAGGGTGGCCCTGATTCAGGACAACAGGTGTCCTTATGCAGAGAGGAAATGGGGACCCAGAGGCAGGCGTACCTGCCTGGAGAACTTCACGTAGAATGAAGGCCGAGGTCGGCAGGATGGTTTTATAATCCAAGAAGCAACTACTATTTTTCCAGCAAACCCCCAGAAGCTCGGTGAGAGGTGTGGACCGGGTTCTGCCTCCCAGTCCTCAGAAGGAACCCACCCTGCCTCCCCGTGAACTCAGACTTCTGGCCTCTGGAACCTGCAGCCGTTAGATTTCTGTCATCCTAAGCCACCCAGTTTGTGGCCCTCAGAGGCCGATAGAGTGATTTTTCTGGAAGCAGCGAAGGTTGACCTTTGTAAAGCCTATTTGTGTTTGGCCTGTCATAACCGAACACCACAGACCAGACGGCTTCGCCCTCAGAATATCACTTTCTCCCACTTCCGGAGAAGTCCAAGATGAGGGGCCCCAGGGCTGGTTTCCTCTGCGATCTGTCTCCTGGGCTCGCAAATGCTTGCTGCCTCTACACGTGGTCATCCCTTTCTCTCTCTGTGTCCCTGGTGTCCCCTCCTCTTCTTACAGGGACACCCGTCATCACTGGATGAGGGCTCACTCTGATGGCCTCATCTTATTACATCACCTCCATAATGACTATTGTCTCCCAATACGGTCACGTTCTGAAGCCCCAGGGGTTGGGGGACCCAAGTTGGCCTGTGACATTGAGGAAAGGGGCCATGTGACGTGGCTAGGAGTGGAAGACCGAGGCATGTAAGAAGAGAGGACACAGGCCATCTATCGGACTAAGCAGGTCAAACCATTCCTGAGGACCGACGCCTCCGGCCTTGCGGGTACCGTCGTCTGGGTCAGCAGCAAGGACCCAGGATCCCTGTCTGATGACAGCCTCATGGGAACAAGCCCGGGTTCACTCAGGCTTCGTGTGCTTTCTGGGTCTGGCACCGCAGCTCTGGACAGGCGGTGGGTGCCCGTGGCCTCAGGATGGCCTGCTGAGGTCACGCCGGGCTGAGCCGAGGTGCCTGGAGCCCCGGGCTTCCTGCCCTGCTGGCTCCGACCGGTCAAGATCATTACCTGGGCAGAAGCCGGGAGGCCGGTGTCGGGTTGGGTCCGGTGTCGGCTCTGTCCCATCCCTCCGGCCTGAAGATCCCACTGGGGAGAAGGAAGGGAGAAGGAGGGAGAGAGAAAGGGAAAGAGAACCAGAGAGAGCAAGGAGACTCGGACGCTCCAGCCCTGCCCGGCGCCAATTCGGAACCAGTGCCGGGCAAGGGGACCGGGACGTGCCTCTTCTTGGCGACTTTAAAGAACAAATCGAGCGCCTGCTAGAAATGTTAGCTAGGCTCCTGGCGATTGAGGTGGTTGCTCAAGGGGAGTCAGAGAGAGGTGTTTGGGATTTGCTCAAACACGCAGCCGCTGGGCCAGAGGGGAAGGAAGCTGTGTAAACAGCGGTCCCTGCCTCCCCACCTTGTCAATCTCTCCCCTGCGTCTCTGGGACCTATAATAGGATAATGGAAACTAAAAGCATTTTTTAAAAAAGTGCTGGTAAGATCTAAACAGTAGCAGCCGTGGTATATTATGCCAGCGCGCAAACGCTATGTTAAGAGAAAGGGGAAATGATGTATTTTTAAAGACCTCTTATTTGGTTCTAACTTAAAAGCAACGGTGTAAATTTCTTTCAAGTAACGTTGCCTTAATTATTCATTTTCCTTGGCGTTAGTTAAAGAGGCAAGTAATGACTTCTGTCTCTTTGTATTTAGTCTATTATTGTTTGAGAAAGGCCAGAGGAAGGCCAGAGCCGTGCAAAAATGATACTTGCTTCTTTTCTTTTCTTTATTACCAACAGCCAACGTAAAGGGTAATATAATCACGGGCCGCTGAGAGACAATGACATTTTTATAGACCTTCTGGCAACACTGGAGTGTGAAAGTGCCTGACAGATAGTTGGCTTTCCAGGCTGTTCTTTCGGCTGCGTTTCCCATCAGACTCACCGCTGGGCGGGCAGCTCGAGGCAAGCCCCACGTCTCCCTCCAGATACGGTTTTAGGAAGCCTGACCAGCAGCGGTCTGTTTCAATTTGGTGATTTGATAGTCGGGAACCAAGGACAGAGGCCTGCGGGACCCTGGTCGTCGCCTGAGGTCGCCCGTAGACCTTCCAGTTGGATTCTCCAATTCCTCGCAGACTTCAAAAGCTGGAGAACGTTACCCTCACCCTGGGACGTTGGTGGCTCATGATCGTTTGGAACGCTTTCTCGTGAAATGTGGTCCTTCCGTGGGGTCGTCTGAAACCCAGTCTATATGCAGGAGAGTCTATGCTGCTCGCTCTTTCCTGAGGAGGGATTCGTGTGAGGCTACCCCACGATCTCCGTGGGATCGTTTTCCAGGCTGTGCAACCTGAGATCTAGGGGGACAGCGCAGGCATGTAGAACTCCTCAGCTGGGACAGAACAACAAGGATCAGATCTGCACTGTGAGATTTTGCAGTTCCCATGGAGGACCACGGGCCTAGGCACTCGCTCCTCCTTTGCTCTTTCGGGCTGTGCGGAACGCAAGGCTGCTCCTTCAAATTTCAGAGAAACCGAACGTTTTCTTTTGCTGCTCCCGGAGGGGTATCGAGTCTTAACATTCTTTGTAAGAATTCATAACTCTGGAAATCATCGAAGATGTCTTGCTCTGTGCTTGGGACCACGGGACGTGAGAGGCTAAAAGTCAACGGGTGAAGCCAGGATATGAAAAGACAGAACAGTAATAAACGCATGAGTGGAATAAGAATACAGGCTTTCATGGGGGCGGCCGGGGGGCTCAGTCGGTTAAGCGTCTGACTCTTGGTTTTGGCTCAGGTCGTGATCTCAAGGTTTGCGGGTCTGAGCCCCGCCTCGGGCGCTGTGCTGGGCCAGGAGCCTGCTTCGGATTCCGTGTCTCCTTCTCTGTCTGCCCCTTTTCCTGCTCATGCTCTGTATCTCTCTCTCAAAATAAATATTACTAAAAAAAAAAAAATTGAGTTTCTGAAACAGAGACGCTTAGATCACGACAAGGGGTTCAAAACCACCCTCCTCAACATAGAGATGAAAAGAAATCTGAAGCCTGGAGAGGCTAAGTGGCTTGCACAATGGGACTGAGATCAAGAGGCAGAACTAGAAATAACATGAGGTGCCCGCCTAGGGCTTTCCCACCATTTCCTAACCCTCCTGTCCCCCGCCCTCTTCCTTAAAGTCAGCCGTCTCTCTGTGGCTTCGCTTTGAGCCCGCCCCTGACTTCGGGTTCTCTGTCTATAATTTATAACTTGGTTTCGCGTGGGGCAAAGATGCAGAGATGATAACATAATTTGTTGATAATTATCACTGCTGAAAAAAATCAGAAATGCCAAACATGCCTGAATCTTGCAGCTAGGGTTGCAAATTGAATCCAGCATAGTGCTTGGTTTTGAACTTCTGGCAAAGATCATGACCAATGGAACTGCTTTTCTCTCGAGATACTTCTCTGGTGTAAAACAAGCACTTTCCACGTGTCCAAGGGGCAGTTTAGCATCCTTGCTCATTATCGTCCTTTCTCCGGCTTCCTGTGAACTGAACACGTCCACCTTTAAACAAAGGTGTCCTTGAGGGACGCCTGGGTGGCTCAGTCAGTTAAGCATCTGACTTCAGCTCAGGTCATGACCTCACAGTTCGTGGGTTCGAGCCCCTCGCCGGGCTCGAGGGTGCAGAGTCAGCTTGGTATTCTCTCTCTTTCTTTCTCCGCTCCCCCAATTCGTGCTTTCTCCCTCTCTCTCTCTCTCTCTCTCTCTCAAAAATAAATAAACTTAAAAATAAATAACTACAAAAAGAAACAGGTGTCCCTGAGACAGATGCCTGGGGACATCCCAGTCCCTGATTTCAAACATTCCCTGATTATAAAACTGTGGTCCTTAAACCAGTATGGCACTGTGGAGTATTTTTAGCCACAAAAAAAAGAATGAGATCTTACCATTTGAAACAACAAGCATGGATCTTTTGAGCGCTTTCTGCTCAGTGAAAGAAGACAGGCAGAAAAAGCAGATCCCACACTATCTCACGTAGATGTGAAATCTAACGCAAAATCCGACCCGACCTTGTAGATACCGAGGAGAGGCTGACGGGTGCCAGAATCAGGGGGGCCGGGGGGGTGAGGGGAGTGAGCGAATGTGGTCAAAGGTACAAATTCCCAGTTACAAAATCATGGAGTTGGAACATAGAGCACGGCGCCTACGGGTAACAATTAGGTGTCGTGTATTTGAAAATCGTCGAGAGTGGATCTTACAAGCTCTTATCACGAGACAAAAATTCTTTGGCTACATGTGGCCACAGATGTTCACCAGACTTGCTGTGGCGATTGGTTCACGATAGGTACAAATACCCAATCATTATGCTGTACACCCCAAATTAATATAATGTTGTCCAATTATACATCAAAAAATAAAGAGGTATCTTCCTGTATATGTGTAAATATGTCCACATATATGGACTCTATCATTATGGTTTAATTGTTTGGAGGCCACTGTTTTAAACATTCGTTTTTTAGGGGCGCCTGGGTGGCTCAGTCGGTTGAGCATCCAACTTCCGCTCAGGTCATGGTCTTGCGGTTTGTGGGTTCGAGCCCCGCTCAGGCTCTCTGCTGACAGCTCAGAGCCTGGAGCCTGCTTCGGATTCTGTGTCTCCCTTTCTCTCTGCCCCTCCCCCTCTCAAGCTCTGTCTGTCTCTCTCTCTCAAAAATAAATAAACATTAAAAAATTTAAATATTTATTTGTTTTTTATCAATCTGGTTTTACTCGTGATTTTAAGCAAAAAGCACACACACAAAATCCCCCAATGCTTCTCAATGGATATGGAAAATGCTTCTAGTAAAATACGGTTTCCACCTCTGGTGGTTATTGTCTGTTCATTTCCCGCCTCCGTATCCGTTTTCCATCTTTCCTGTCTACCTTGTTGCTGAAGGAGACCCACACCCGAGGGCTGTAGCAACCAGGCCCTCAGAAGCTGGTTTTTGATTATGTTCAGCCCATGGCAGGTGCCGGCGGGTGATCGGAGGGCAAGAGGAAAGAAACATCTCATCTTTTTTTTTTTTTTTTTTTCCTGGCTCAGGCAACCCTTCACCTGGGCTCCCGCTCTGATACTGTGACTCCCTGCAGGTCTGGTCCAGTTACCAGATAAAACACAGGAGAGCCAGCTACATTTCAATTTCAGGTAAGCAATTAATACTTTTGAAGTACAGTAAAACCTTGCTTTGCGAGCGCAATTCGTTCCCGAAACGCGCTTGTCGCCCAAAGCACCTGTCTATCAGAGCGAATTTCCCCCTAAGAAATAAGGGAAACTCAGATGATTCGTTCCACAACCCCAAAATATTCACATAAAAATGGTTACAATTCTGTAATAGAATACAAAATACTAAGGAAAATATAAAATATAAAGAAAAATAAACAAATTCCCTTGCGCTCAACTTAGAAAACCTTCGTGGCTGACGTGCGGGAGACGAGAGGAGGGTTACTGTGTGGGATGGCTTTCACTATCACTAATGGAAACACTGCTATCTGTTGGCTAAAAGGAACCTTTTTCTGCATGGGGGGCCATTGTATACGCCCACAGGGATGTTGACTACAGTATACTATTAATAAATTCTTGTCATATACTGCCTGAGACCCAGCATCCAAGCATGGGCAATGATCACCCACAATCCTGCAGGGAGAGAAAGACAGAGAGAGAAAGAGAAGAAACATTGGCTCAGTTGTGACCACATGACCTTCAGTGTCACATACGACTCGTATTGCCAGACGTCGCTCGTTTATCGAGGTCGCTCGTTTATCGTTTATCGAGCCACCCAGGTGCCCCATTAAATGAAAGATATTTATTTATTTAAAAATTTTTTTTAATGTTTTATTTATTTTTGAGAGAGACAGAGTATGAGCAGCGGAGGGGCAGAGAGAGAGTGAGACACAGAATCTGAAGCAAGCTCCAGGCTCTGAGCCGTCAGCACAGAGCCCGACGCGGGGCTCAAACTCACGGACCGCGACATCATGACCTGAGCCAAAGTCAGATGCGCAACCGACTGAGCCACCCAGGTGCCCCAATGAAAGATATTTAGAGAGTACAGAAACTAAAAGAAAAGTAAAAGCTGACCCCAATTTCACCACGTGGATACCGAAACATACACATTTTCCCATCTGGTTTTTCAGACGTTTTCCAAAGCTTTCATTGACTTATGTAGCAGGGCCTTCGTGAGGTTGCACGTTACAAGTTTTATTAAGAAATGCTTCCAGTGTCCCCTTGGCCTGGGCAAATCTGACAATCTCTATGGAGCAAATGCTTGCGACTCTTTACTCAGCACCCAAGTGGCTCCACGTGGCCATGCACATTGGTCCCAAGGCCCAGCCTGGGAATCTCAGCCTCAGAGCTTGGGCATGGAACACTCCTGAGCTGGCTCTGGGAACCAGCTGATGGCAGTGGCCTAGGGCAGGGATGCTTCCACTAGGGCAGAGCAAAGCTCAAAGACCAGTTTTGGTGGCAGCAGTGGGACAAATGGCAAATCAGGCCTAGATCCTCTTAGGGAACTGGCCTCACTTGCCCTTTCTCTCTCTGCCCGGGGTTTTTGGGATTACATGTGAGGTGTGCGGGGAGGGGGACGAGGCCTCGAGAAGGAGAGATCCCGGACTCCTTGATGATGTGAGTCCTGGGGTCTCCACCGGTCAATTCCGAAGCAATGCTTTGTTACCAGTTCATCTCCTGAAAAGATTAAGTGGTTCATCTTTACAGGCGGATCAAAAACAACATAATAATCAACGTATTTCGGTTAATATTTATTTATAGCCACCCGGGTGCCCAATTTTTGTTTATTTTTTAGTATTTCTAAAGATTTCTGAAAATGAGAGCCTCTCTCGGATTAATGCGAGGTGCTCTGACTGCATACACTTGCAAAAAACATAAACGTTTCACAGAGGAGGGAATCTCTCCAGGCCTAGAGTCTTGGGTCAGGTTCCCCCCAAGGAGACCCTGAGAGGAGAGATTCAAAAACCTTTACTTTGGCGGTGATTCCAGGAAGCGCCACTAGGGGGCGGAGGGCGTTGGGCGGCGCAGGAAAGAACAGGAAGCCAGTACAGGTGTGTTCACCGAGCAGGCTCCTTCCAAGGGCAACTGGGGATCTCTGCAAAAGTATGCAGAATGTACTTGACACCTGGCAGGTGAGGAAGCTGCCCCTTCCCTCACTAATACCCGTGGCGATGAACGACGGGGGGAGGGCTGCTTCTGGCCCTCCCAGCCGGTGCACAAGCTGAGAACATTCCTGCAGCCCGAGAAAGCCAGGTGTTGCACGAACTCGCGGTAGGGAGGCGTCAGGCCGACTCAGAAAGGTGAATGCCGGCAGGAGGGCTAGGGGCAGGACACCAAGAGCATCTGCTACACCTGGCTCATAGTTCCCCTTCCCCGGTTCTAGTATTGAGCCCGGCTTGTCTGTCAACGAGGCGCCATTTTGCTTTCCCTTCTGCCTTGTAGGCTCCTTGAATGGAAGAGCTAGTTGCAAGTTCAGAACCTGACTTGGGCTCGCTGGGAGGCAGCATGCTCTTGAGGTGTGTGGACAGAGAGCCGGGGTGTCTGCAGGTAACCGCCATAAGAAGGTGACCTGCCTTCTGGAGGTGGGAGTCTGTCGTTTAATTCATCCCGGGGCAGAACCACTTCTCTTCCCCTTTCAACCCCAGACATCGCCGTGTCTGTTGCGGAGATCTGGAAGTACCTCAGGCTGCTGTAGGCCCCTCGTAGGACGCAATGTTGCCAATGCGAGCTCTCCCCCAGCAGATGTCCCCCTTAGGGGGTCCATTCTCTGGTTTCATCTGGGAGGCAAAAGTCTAGCTGTTAATGCCAACCTCCCTGTTGAGGGTGGAGGGGAGGAGGGCTAGGAGAGTCCTGATGATCACAGCTTTTGAAGGTGGATTTTGTAAGTAAAATATCCCGTGACTTCCTGGGGAAGTCCTCTTGTTGTAGTCGTTGTGTTGGGAAAACCTGGTATTTTGGAATTCTTCATCAATTGTTATGCTTTCCTTTTACTAAGAATTTACTGTTTCTATTCTGTTATTGATACACTTTTTTCTTTTTCAGGGGCTTAAGGCTATTATGATTTCAAATATCTACCCATCTATATCTATCTGTCTATCTTCCTTCACTTACATTGGGGGTTACATCCAGAGAAACCCATTGTAAGTTGGAAAACTTTTGTCAGTTGAAAATGCATTTAATACACCCAACCTCCTGAACATCATAGCTCAGCCTAGACTACCTTAAATATGCTCAGAATATTTACATTAGCTTCCTGTTGGGCAAAATCATCTGACATAAAACCTCTTTTATTTTTATCATCTTTTTTTTTTTTTTTTTTAAAGTAGGTTTCACACCCACTACAGAGCCCAATGCGGGGCTTGAACTCATGACCCTGAGATCGAGACCTGAGCTGAGATCAAGAGTTGGACGCTTACCTGCCTGAACTCCCCAGGCGCCCAGCCCCTTTTTTTTTTTTTATAATAAAGGGTTGAATGTCTCATATGGTTTGTTGGATATGGTACTGAAAAAAAAAAGAATGTTGTATCGGCACTGAATAGTTGTAAATGTATCAGTTGCTTGCCATCACGGTCGTGTGGCTGATTGGGGGTGCATCTCGCTGCCCTTGACCAGCATCCTGAGGGAGGACCAACTACATATTGCTAAGCCAGGGAAAAGATCCAGACTCAAAGTTCAGAGTGTGATTTCTCCTGAACGCGTATTCCCTTTACACCATTGTAAAGTCCAAAAATCATTAAGTTGAGCCGTAAGTCAAAGACCATTCGTATCTTCAAATCATACATATGTTATATGTATAATATATATGATTTCAACTTATATGCGTTTATAGTTCAAGTATATATTCAATTATATGTAATATATTATTCAAATATATCTATATATCTGTAATTTTAACAGGATATGCAAAAGGGGATACATACATATGTGCTTGTTCAAACTGTCTTTTGAACTAAAATCTTATTTTATTGTTTAAGGATACATTCCGTACCGTTGACCATAAGAAGATATGAAAACGCAGTAAAAAGGATCTCTATGCACTCATATGGTAAGTTAATTATGAAAAAAAAATCTGTCAACGAAAGTTGTTACAGAATATTAGGTGTATGATAAAGAGTAACAACCTCTCTCTCTCTCTCTCTCTCTCTCTTTCTGGTCTCCTCTCCTCTCTCGGTTTAGAGAAAGCACACCAAATATTTAGTAATATTGTGGGGACTGAATTGTCCCCCACGCCCCCTGCCGCCCGTTCAGAAGTTGAGGCCCTAACCCTCAAAGTGATGGTATTCGGAGTGGGACCTTTGGTAATGATTGGGGCCAAAGAATTTCATGAAGGTGAGGTTTCCATGATGGGGTTAGTGCCCTCATAAGAAGAGACACCAGAAGGAAGGGACACTGGGAAGCTTGCATCATCACTCTGTCCTCCCATGTGAGGACACAGAAGATGGCCATCTACAAGCCAGGAAGAGAGGTCTCACCAGAACCCAACCATGTGGCAGCTTACTCTTGGACTTTTAGCCTCCAGAATTGTGGAAGGGACAAAGAGAAGACTAAAGTCCCCACCCTTTGGATACTGGGCAGTGTTCAGCAGCAACATCAACTGGGTGGGTGAATAGTCAGGTGGGCGCAGTGCTGAAGTCCTTGAAACCATCTGTCTCAACCTGCTGGGGACAGCCCTTTGGAGGAACGTGGCTCAAAGGTCAGATGAGTGAGAGATATAGGAAAGTGCCCAGGGGCCGGCGGCCTCACGCGGTCAGACCCGTGCAGTGACAGACCCCAGAATGGTGGGGCAAGAAATGCTATGGATGGCCACCTTCCCTCATGTCACATCCACCTCTGCTCCCTCCCTGGCTGTCCCCACCCAATCACTGGGGTACGTTCTCTAGTGGGCAGAGTTAAACCACATTAAAAAGCTGTACCTGCCAGTGTTTTCTGGCACTTTCCTCCCCATATATTTCTAATACTTCTTCTCCCAGTGGCAGAGTCCATGGGACTGTGTAGGTGAAGGAATTCAGAGGGATTCATAGCCATTGAAAGATTCGACGTGTGTGTATGGAACGAGCATGTGGAGGTGCTGTAATACACCTCTCCTTCTCCCACGTAGAAGCTAAATTCAGCGCGGAGACTGGAAATCCCACATTGGTTTTGAGGTCTCCTTAGCAAATGACCAAGATGGCTTCCACATTGGTTATTAAGGCCTCTGCCTTAAATAAGGAGTTAATGAGCTGGATGAATTATTATTATTATTACTGATGTCATTTCCATTTAGTTACACCTTCATTCTTGATCCCTTGCTATAATACTATCTAATATTAAAATGCCACCATAACCCTAAAAAAAAAAAAAGGCTGGGAATTTGATAGCTTGTGGAAAAGAATAAGATTATTGCTTAAATAGCTTCAGGTTTAAACGTATTAATATAAATCTGATGAAGGGGACGCCTGGCGAAGCGTCCAACTTTGGCTCAGGTCATGATCTTGTGGTTCACGGGTTTGAGCCCCACGTCCGGCTCTGTGCTGACAGCTCGGAGCCTGGAGCCTGCTTCGTGGGTTCTGTGTCTCTCTCTCTCTCTGTGTCCCTCCCCCGCTCATACTCCATCTCTCTTTCTCTCTCTCTCTCAAAAAATAAATAAAACATTAAAAAAGTATATAAATCTGATAATAACACTTGCTCTGTATTTCATATATTCCCGAGAGTGCTGGAAAAAATAAATCCTAATTTATAGTCTATGTACTGATTACTTCAGAGGTTGATGTAACATTGAGCTGACATGGGTGTTCCATTATTTTGGCATGAATATTTTGAAAAACAGATTGTTCCTTTAGACGTGCCTCACACACACAAAATAAATAATGCAGGAATTGAAACAAAATGAGTCCAAGGATTTTTGTCGATGGATTGATGTACACCTACTTATAAAACATTTGAAGTAATTCTTTGCCACCTTGATCCTGGCAGATCATGATTCTGCTTGGCAGAATCTCAAAATGTGTTCCTGGAACAAATACTCCAATATGTTCTTAAGTCTGCAACAGTCAAAAGTAACTCTTCAATTCAAATCCTAAGTATTTGGCCTGTTTCTCGGTAGCAAAACTGTCCACACTTCCTTTCCCTTCAAATCATTGATGCGAGAGTATCGCAACAGCATAAAATGCTGACAACAGAGCCCGTACAGTTTTTTTCTGCTTTGCTTCTCAATTTGTCAGTGGAAACACTTAGACCGTCAAAAATAATTTCTATAGCGTTGTCATCTGATATGGAAAGTCTGACAAATACCATTTTTCTGATTTCGATGCAGTAATTTATGAGGCACTGGGATCAGAAAGGAATTTCTGTCAATTCTATTCTTCACAACGTCTCTGCCCCCCGCCCTCCCCGGTTTAGGTAAGATTAATCCCATCTCTTCCTACAAAATCTGACTCGAAGTTCACCTTCCTGCGGGCAGTCTAGCCCGAGAAAGTCTTCCCCATTTTCCTTCTCTTCTACCTTAAACAGCCCTCTGTTCATATCTACATTGTACATTTGTGTGATATCAATGGAAAAACCATTAAAGTTTCTAGGAAGGGAAGATGTAGGATATGATTTACATTTCAGAAATATTGTTCTTGCCAGAGGATAGGGGATACACTGAAGGGGAATAAGGATTGATAGTGAACTGGGGTGTAACAAAGAGGAGATGCCAGAGAAGTGGTTTAGACGATGACAAGGGCAATTGACAATGATTTAGTCTAAGATTAATGACAAGGTTTTGAGCCCGTGACATGGGGAAGATACGTGGCATTAACCCAGATGGGCTGTAAAAGGAGAAGGTCAGATCTGGAGGGGATATCTGCATAGAAGGTAGAGACACCTGATGAGTTCTATTTTAAGAGGTCCAAAGAGAGAGGACATCTCCATGGGATGTTCTATCGACATCCATAGGTTGGAAATTTCCATAGGTTGGAAGTTTCTCTGTCGAGTTTGGGAGAGCAAATGGAACAGGAAACAGAAGTGTAGTAAATGTGTGTGTGTGTGTGTGTGTGTGTGTGTGTGTGTGTGTGTATGGGGATATTGGCAAATCTGTGGGAGTCCATAAGACCCAGAAGTCCTGACATATGCATGTTTTCCTGAATGACTTTCTAAAAAAAATTGCTTAGACCTTAGAACCTTGTGAAATGTCATCTTTAACCTGTGGCTGACTTGCCTTATTGCTGCAGAGTGGCTGCCAATACTTAACTTTTCGCTTATGTCCAGAGACAAGTGCAAATTTTAGTTCCTCTGGTAATGATCCAACAAGCACCCTGAGATCACCCTGTCATCCTGATCAGACCCTCTGGGTTCCAGGCTCACCCTCAATCGCGGTTGGGGAACTCGACGTGTTGATGATACTCAGGTCTGGAATATCTCCCATCCATCATCTGGAAGAAGAGCCAAATCCATGCACACGTGTAGCTGCCGTCCAGTGAAATAGAGATAGAGATGATAGATAGAGATGGAGATAGAGATAGAGAGAGAGAGAGAGATAGAGATAGAGATAGAGATAGGGAAGGCAACCAGCCATGCCACTTCAGAGCTTAAGGAGCAGGGTGACAATTCCGATGCAGAAAGATTACTCTGCAGCCCTGTAGATGTGAATGTTGGAGGCTTGCTCTGTTGGAGACAGACCAGTCTGGAGGTGATCGAAGGAATCCCGACAAGAAAAGATGAAGGCAGGGGTGACATTGGGGGGGCCATGTGAGTCAAGAGAAGGCAGGCTGATGCAACTTACGGTAAGATGTAGCTTGTAGAACTTGCGGGCCACCTTGATGAGGAGGGTGAGGGGGACAAAATCAGAGGAGAGACGACTCTCGCCTTTCTTGCCTGATGGTGGTGCTGTCACTGGATAAGGAAGGGAAGGGGGAAGACATTTCAGTTTTGGTGGAAAGGTAACTATGTAATTTTTTGTCTTTCGACCCCCCCCTCCCCAACCTTTGGTTGAGATGACTTAGGAGTATAAAAATGGAGCCTGTCGTCATAAGATGGGTGAACGGCTTTGGACTTGGAAGAGGCTGGAAATGCAGACTCAAGGCTGCCAGTGTAGGGTTGAATACATGGGGGTGGCCAAGGTCTTCCTCGGTAGAGCTGGGATGGATTGGCAGTGAAGGCATGGGGCGGGGGCTCCCACAGGGGCACCGGGGAGAAGGGCTTCGGTTCCCAGCCCTGCCACCAAGGAGCTCTGCGATTTGGGGCCACCTCTTTCAACCATTGTTTCCTAAACTGTGAAACAGGGGTAATACTAACAGTCTCACGGGCTTCTTTTGTTGATCACCCGAGGAAGAGTATACGTAAAGCTTTCCTGGTACCCGATACAAAGGAAGCATTTGCAGAAATTCTACGTCCTGCCTAAGACAATAAAGACAACCATTCGCCGAGGAGGTAGGTCCCGGCTTGCTCTTCTGGTCCTCATGGTCATAGCTGAGCAGACCCTGGCCTTGGGAAGAAGCCCAGTGGACACGGCCATGGTCCAGCTTTGTGACCTTGGCCGAGGCTCTCCACGACTGGTTTCTCTTCTGAGAAAGGGCGTTCCTGGCACATTCCACGGGCATGTGGTGGTACGTACATGAGGACACAGGTAAAATCCTTGGCAGAGTTCTTGGCACACGCTAGACAGGTAATGATTTTAAAGGGGCAAGACTCAGAGGGATTCGTGTCCCAGGGGCACAGGGGAGAGAGAACAGTGTCAGACTCGGGAACTTAATCTATGGCATGAGGATGAGGAGCGTCCCTGGATTTGGCAACGAGGGGGGACCGTTGACCCGGGAAGATGTGGTTTTGAAATTTTGCTGGGAGTGGAATCTGGCTGCAGGTGGGTGACAGGGGCTGAATGAACTGGAGGCCAATGGAGCCAACATGACCTTCAAGTATAAAGAGAAGGAAAGGGAGAAAGAGGGTAGGAACTTGAGGGTCCGGAGGGTCGTACATTTTTGTTACTCGGTTGGTTTTCGTTTTGTTTCAACACGGAAGTAGGCCCATTTCTGGATCTCTTTGCGTGTTTCCAAAATATCCTTTTAACTCAGATTTTTAAAAAAAATTTTTAACGTTTATTTATTTTTGAGACAGAGAGAGACACAGCGTGAACGGGGGAGGGGCAGAGAGAGAGAAGGGAGACACAGAATCCGAAACAGGCTCCAGGCTCCGAGCTGTCAGCACTGAGCCCGACACGGGGCTCGAACTCACGGACCGCGAGATCATGATCTGAGCCAAAGTCGGACGCTTCACCGACTGAGACCCCCGGGCGCCCCTAACTCAGATTTTATAAAGGATTATAGAAAATACTGATCATCCATTACTCGGGATGAAGGCCTTTTCTTTCTGCAGGTCTAAATAAGACAGGCTTGTTTGGATATAAAGACTATCCTTTTAATCAAGATAAATGGTTGGAAACTGTTAGAAATACTTTTTTCCCCCCTCTAAATCACAGTCTGCTTAAGATCAGCCTAATCAGACAAGACAAGGAAATTGCACTGTGTTCGGAAACACGGGCAAGATAAAGACCCTGTGTGCTTTGCATTCTCTCTGAGTGCAAATCTTTTCTAGCAGAGGCGTGGCTAGTTCAAAGGCACACACAGGTACACACACATAACACACATAGAACTCCACAACCCGTGTGCAGGGATCGCAAAGGCTCTGGGACATCTCCGTAATGTATTTTACCTTGGGTGTAATTTGTGTTTCTACTTTTCTTTTTTTTTTTTCCTGCCAGAAGTTCTGTTTTCAAAAGACCACCCCAAATTAAAAGTAGAACATCCCAATTCAGCTCATAATTCAGCAGATAAATCAGGGAGGAGATTTACACTCTTTGTAGGTAATCAGACCTACCATTCATCTCGGCAGATTCCTGGCTACCTTTTGGCTCTACTGAGAACATCATCTCGAACTGACTCCCCCAGAATGGAAGACAGTGATGACTTAGAATCCCCAGATTCGGCCCCTTGGACTCCTTCCATTGTTCAAATTAGAGGAAGTTGAGCTTTCCCCCGGATAAAGAGATAAGCATTTTCAATTTTTTCCCAAACATCGCCGATAGCTGCATTATTTTCAACTCCTTGCTACTTCTCAATCTCTTGCAATTATTTCCACCCCACCACTACTTTCCTCCAAACTCCTTTACTTTAACCTATGTTCCTATTTCTTCCCCATGTTGAATAACTAAAGTTGAGTTTCATACTAAAAAACTAGAAACGAGTGGAGAAAAGAACTCTTCAGCTAAAAAGGCATCGGGACGCAGCTCAGGTACCTATGTTCATGGTGGGTTTCCTCACTTGAGAAGACACCCGTGTCTAGGGCAGAGAAGCGGGAAGAGGAGAGAGAAGTAGAGACTAAGGAGGAAGGAGAAGGTGACAAGGACAATGTCACAAGCATAGTTGGCTTGCTGTCATTGCTTCCATGGAGATGGTCCCCAAGAAAAGAGTGGAAAGGGAGTCAAAGACTTGCTTGCAAAGATTTGAGTAGTAGTACTCCCTACCAAAGTAGTACTTTGCTACATTGAGCAGGACTCTATCAATTTTGCCTGGTAAGAACTCAACTCAAGTTAGCCAAAAGGAATTGGCTGGCTGATGTAACTGAAAATGCTAAGAGTTAATTCTATTTCAGGCATGGATGGATGAATGTTTAAATAGACAATATCACCATGTTTTATTGTGACTTTTCTAGGTTTATAAGTTTCCTTTTTTTATGTCTATTTATTTTTGAAAGAGAGAGAGCAGGGGAGGGGCAGAGAGACAGGGGGGCACAGAAGATCTGAAGCGGTCTCTGGGCTTCAGACAACAAAGAGCCCAATGTGGGGCTCGAACCCACGAGCTGTGAGATCATGACCTGAGCCGAAGACGGACGCTTCACTGACTGACCCACCCAGGCAGGGGCCCTGGTTGCTAAGGTGCTGAAATGTCATACTTTCAGAGGGACTGATAACCTTTCAGACTTCCAGAATCCCCTATCAGTCTCTGCAAAAGGATTCTGATTGACCACAGGGGGGCCACGTGCCTATCTTGGAACCGTCTCTGTGTCTAAGGAAGTCGGATATTCTTGTATCCTCAGCCGTATATCTCTTACGGGGGCAGTGGACACGGGCACCTTGATTGATAGTTGGACCGGAATTACACGATGTGGAGCAGAGAAGTTCCGCAAGGGAAGAGCTACGAGCCAAACAAAACAGTAACAGCTTGAAATAACCGCACAAACTAATTCAGTAACTCAGAGGAAACTAAGGCACACAAAAGTGACCAAAAAAAGGATATGATATAGTAAAAAGATCTTAAATTAGCGGTAGATGTCCTTGAGCATCTCAAGTGAAGCTCTAACACAGAAGGGAGAACTTGTTTTGCCGGTTGTTGGACTCCTAGAGCCTGCTGCATAGTCGGTGTCGAACACAGTTTCTTTGTTATTAGACTGTCGAGCGAAGCGAAAGGTAAAATAATCAGCCGGGGACTATCAAGTCACAGGAGCAGAGGTGGGAGGATTTTCTTTACCACAGTCAGAATCAAATAGGGAGCCCTCTCGAGGAGGAAGGAGAGGATGATGGATGTAATCCGTGGTGTGCTGGTAAGTGTTTAACAGCAGGATCTCCAGGGAAAAACCAGCATCCTGATTGGTAGCAATTGCTAATTTCTGCTGCGTGTATATTCCCGTCCATGGTTGATTTCAGGTCACCCACTAGAAGCACCGAAGGCACAGTTGGAAAGAGATGCACACGATTGGTTGTCAGGAGCCTCTGTGCGCTGACTGTAGCCCAGCGTGGGATATAACCAAACCTTCTATGCTTTGATGAAGGTTGATTTCCCCTGAGCCTCCTTGTACGAACTCCTTGGAAGGGGTAGCCTCATTGTATGTGAAACCTGGGGTTTTCTGGGGGCAAGAGATGGAAATCCAAAACCCTTATCCCAGTGTATGAAATTAGTTAATCATAATGAAGTGACTCAAAGTGGTTTTGATAAGATTCTTTAAAAAAAATTTTTTTTTTAATGTTCATTTATTTTTGAGAAAGAGAGAGACAGAGCATGAGCAGGGGAGGTGCAGAGAGAGAGGGAGACGCAGAATCCAAAGCCAAGCTTCGAGCTGTTGGCACAGAGCCCAACGTGGGGCTCGAACTCACGAACCTCGAGATCATGACCTGAGCCACAATCAGATGCTTCACTGACTGAGCCCCCCAGGCGCCCCATAAGGACCTCAAGGATTCCAAAGAGAAACTCCACATGGCACCAGCAGGTGCCTTGGTGACCCGGGTGTAGCATTGGCCCCAAGCGTTTCTAAGAATTCCTATGTAGCTGATGGCTGAAGCTAGAAGCTGCTATGTACTCAGCCACCCAGGCAAGGGGGGGTGTGCTTCAGAGAAAATAAGGTTAAGAACGAGAGCGTAACTAAAAATATTACAACCACGAAGCCCACTGTGTGCACCACTTGGGCTCCAGCAGGTTTCCAGACAGCAAAGATGTCACCACCGTGGTGGACAAAGTGTCCACTTCCCATGGCAAAGTAGGAAGAACAACAGTAATGGACACCAGGAGTTCGCGAGTAAGACCCAAGTGCTCATGGAGTGTATCGGTCAGGATAGGCTCAAGCATGCTGTGCTAACAAGCAGTACCAACGTTTCAGTGGCTTCACATGACATAAGGTTATCTCTCACTCACTCTGTATGTCCATCAGGAGGACTCAGACTGATGGAGATCGTTTCTTGATGCCCGTTTCTACCTTGGCAGAGGTAGAGAAGGATGTGGCAGGTGCACACCCCGGGTTCTTAAATGAGACATCACTTCTGCTCTCGTTTCATTGGCCAAAGCAGATCCCAAGTGGGCGGGATTGGACAATCCTAGCCTGTGCCCAGAAGATGGAGCTGGAAAACAGTGCTTACAACAACCCCGGAAGGTGATTGAACATTCTAATTGTTTCCTCTCTTTTAACCTTTGGAGGAAGGATCCAGGCTTATCTGATGTATGAGCTGAATAAGCCCCCAGAATCTTGAACAATTCAGTTGCAGGAATACCTAAAGGAGATCCTAAACCTGTTTATAGGAGAAGCTTCTAGCAATTCAGTGAGCTATTATATGTATAATGCAGAACATAAAGAGAGGTGGCAGTTTGGGTATGTCAAAAGGGAAACTAAATCAAATCAAGTGCATGTTGAATGAATGAGTGAATGAATGAATGAATGAATGAATGAATGAAACTGTCTTAAAATGGAATTACACCTCTCTCCTGTAAACATCTGTTGTGACTTTTCTTGGATATTTTTCCGTGGAGATCCCATGCCTTTCAATCCAATCGCATTATTATTGTGGGTGAGAATAATCATTTACCCTCCTAGCTTGATAAGAAGTCACCATAATCAGGTTTACCTGTCTCCCGGTAGGTTTTAGAGGTAGAATTGAAAGATTTATGTTTTTTCATAAATGGGAGCCACGTGTTGAACGGGGGACGTTCAAGCATGAGACGCCGTAAAGTTGGAACAAGCTAGATTTTATCCCAGAGCACAGAAGTTTACAAAAGATCACAAAACTCCTTTGTCCTAATTTGTGGAATTGTTCTTAACGAAATCCAAAAGCGAAGCATTCTTCTTTGCGTAAGAAAAAAGAATAAGAAACAAAAGTGTGACACCCAGTGAAAGTCTCTGTCCTACTACGCCGGCCCCCCTGGGGTTACCAACAGGAAGATGTGCCTCCTTCTACACCTTTTTCTAGACTCACCAACACAGTAGCCATTTCTGCAACGTACATCCTCATTTATAGAGTGCATTCTCCGTTCTTTCCTTTCTTCCGCAGACGAGATCTCGGTGCACACGTCACTCAGAAACTTGTTATTTTGTTCTTCATGTTTTATGAACACCTCTCTTGGTCGATGTTCTGCAGACCGTGGGGTTAACCATTTCTGTGTCATAAAATCAATGTACTGGGTCCTGATCGGTGATTTTTAAGTAAAGTAACATAGGATACAGTAGTAATTCTGAATGGTAGGATGAGTATTGTTCCTTGAGAATTTTATCTCAGGTGCGTGTGTATGGTTTCCTCATCTATACGATGGGGATAATAATGGTGCT
Organism: Panthera onca; assembly: GCF_046562875.1. Taxonomy (NCBI): domain Eukaryota; kingdom Metazoa; phylum Chordata; class Mammalia; order Carnivora; family Felidae; genus Panthera; species Panthera onca. The sequence continues at coordinate 24,996,749 of NC_138352.1, read as the reverse complement.
TACTACTCGGGTTGCTGATAGGGTCAAATGAGCTTTTCTATGTAAAATGCTTAGAACAGCAGCTGACACATTGTAAGAACAATCTAGAGTCGTCACCACCAACCTCCTCCTTCTCCTCCTCCTCACTATTCTTCACATTTTTTCTAACAGGAAGGTGAAGAAAGGCATCTTATTGGCATTTGGCTTTGCATATGCCTGTCCACGGGTGAGTCAGATTTTCTTTTCATATGTTTGTTGGCTGTTTGCATTTTTCCTTGGATAAATTTCTTGTTTAGTATTATTGTTATTATTTATTTTCAAAAATCTATTTTTGTATTGTATCGCTGACTCTCCAATATTAGCAAGTATTTAAAAAAAATTTTTTTTAATGCTTATTCATTTTTGAGAGACAGAGAGAGACAGAGCATGAGCAGGGAAGGGGCAGAGAGAGGGAGACACAGAATCCAAAACAGGCTCCAGGCTCGGAGCTGTCAGCACATAGCCCGACGCGGGGCTCGAACCCACGAACCGCGAGATCCGGACCTGAGCCGAAATCGGACGCACAACCAACTGAGCCACCCAGGCGCCCCGCAAGTATTTTTTTTCCAGCCTCTCGTAGGGCCTCTGGACTTTATTTGTGGTGTCCTTTGCCATTTAGACATCGCTGATTTTTGAAATAAAATGTTTTTTGTTTTTTAAATGGCTTTGGGGTTCCTTTCTTGCTTAATGAGAACGTTCATGCCCAATGGCTAGATAAATATCCTCCTAAAATTTCCCCTAATAATCTTTATTCCTCAAATTATTTCCACAAATTCTTTAATCTAGCTGACTTTTATTTTTGTGGCCCGAAGTAAGGGACTACCGTTGTTTCATGCCAGCGAATAACCATTTATTCCTGTCTCATTTATAAAATAAACCATTCTTTCATGACTGAACTTAAACACCACCATCATCATATATTAAGTTCCTATATATACCTGGATTTATTTCTGAACTCTTTCCACTGATTTCTTTGACCAGTCTTATGCCAGTACCATATGATTTTGATGGCATCAATTCACATATAGAGTCTTTCTTAGTCTACATTTTTTTCTACAGTATCTTAGCAATTCTTACACATTGATTTTTCAATATGAAGCTTAAAGTCATTTCGCTGTTTTCATTAAAGAATCCTTTAGGATTATGGGAGGTTAAATTTATTTGTATTGAGAAAGATTGACTTGTTCATGAATTATGTTTTTTCCGTTCACATATTTAGACATTTTATGTTGCTCCTGTGTTCTTCACATAGACCGTTGTTTAAGTTGATTCTTTAGAAATAGAAAGTTTCTAATGTGATCGTTAATGGAATTTTTTTTTTTAGTGTTTTATTTATTTTTGAGAGAGAGACAGAGCATGAGCAGGGGAGGGGCAGAGAGAGAGAGAGAGAGAGAGAGGGAGACACAGAATCGGAAGCAGGCTCCACGCTCTGAGCCATCAGCACAGACCCCGACGCAGGGCTCGAACTCACAGACCGCAAGATCGTGACCTGAGCTGAAGTCGGTTGCTTAACTGACTGAGCCACCCAGGCGCCCCATTAATGGAATTTTTAAAACTATAAATAACTATAAATAACGCCTGCTGGTACAAAGATGATTTTGGGGGGCACCTGGGTGGCTCAGTCGGTTGAGCACCCAACTCTTGATTTCGGCTCAGGTCATGATGTCACTGTTGTGAGATCGAACCCCATGCTGGGCTCCATGCCGAGTGTGGAGCCTGCTTGGGATTCTCTCTCCCTCTCTCTCTCTGCCACGCTCTCTCTCCCTCTCTCAAAATAAATAAATACCCTTAAAAAAAAAAGATGATTTTTGCATTTTTGTGTACTTGTTAAACTTAAGAACAACTTTGCCCTTTGATTGTAATAATTTAAAAAACATTACTATATTTTCTTGGTGTTCTGTGTGTTAAAAAAAGAAACAGGCCCCCGGTGGAGTCACTTGTGCTAAGCCCCACATCAACACACGGGGATTGCCTAACGTAATTGACGTGTCAGCCTGTCTGGGGAATGGGACCTTCAGCAGTCATTCTGGAATTACCTGGTCAGCACTAGTGAGGCAATCTGTCTAATAGACCCCTTCCAGTCCCCACAGGAAGGTGACCTTGCTTGAAACCATCTTCTCTTTTCTTGCTCTCCCCCTCTTTCTGCCTCTGACAGCCTTCCATTTTGCACAGCTCGTCAGAGCTCCTTTCTGTGTGCTAGCTGGGACGCTGCCTGATGCATGAATCACTCAATAAAGCTAATTTGATCTTCAAATGGACTCAGTTGAAGTTTGTTTCTTCACACAGGCCTATGGTTATATAATCTACAAGTAAAGATGATTTGCTCTTTTCATTTCCAAACTGAGGCCACTCATTTTCTTTTCTTTTATTATTGCATTAGCCAGAATCGCCAAAACAGTGCTGAATACAGGCGATGCTTGAAGACGTTCCCCCATAATGTTCGATTTTGGGCTTTGATAATAGTCTTTATCGTGCTCAGGGCATTTCTGTTTATTTCAGCAATAGTTGTGATGGCTGAAATTTATCAAGTGACTTTCACTGCCTATTGATCTAATCTGTTGTGATCATTAATTTTACGGATAAATGTTTTAATATTGATCTATCTCCTGTTCCTGGAACCAATGACGGCTTTGAATGCAAAGAGGGAAAAATGGTAAAAGAAAAGGATGAGAAAAGCTCTTTGTGTGTGAATGCACATAGAGAGAAAGAAAGTAGGTGTCAAAACGCAACTAGCCAGTGTGGCATTATCACTGATGTTTGCACTTATTAGGGGACAAAAGAAAAGAAAGGAAAAGAAATCTCCAAGGATGTAAAACAAACAAAACAAAAACAAAATCTTATATCCAGATAGGCCTAATTACCTCTCTGGCAAGATACCGGAAGGAGGTCGCCTTCTGATCTCTTGAGTATACGAGTGAAATTTTTCTCCATCTGGTGGATCCAAGTTTGGGCACAATGTTTGTGTAAAACCACGGCAGGGGAGGAATGTTGACTGTGGTCTTCCTAGTATTTGGAAAGGGCTACAAATATGACTTCTATACTTACTACCAGAGAAGTGAAGTGTCTCTTCCAGTGCCTGTATTTAATGGGTCATTAAGTACAGCTATTTATTTCTAGATCCCAAATATCTCTCAAAGCTGACCTTATCTCTTTCCCCAGAGCCACCGCTCTAGGACAGGGCTCATAATTTCCCACGCGGAGGGAAAGAATACCAAGCTTGAAGGACAAAGGTCCAAGGGACTGAGCCCGACACCTGGTCACCATAGAGCTTAGCATGACCAAGTGGAACTAGGGAAGGAGGCAACGCAGAGATGGCTAATCCTGACTGAATGTTAGAATCACAGGGATAGCCCAGGCCCCAGCCCAGATAATCTCACTAAACTGGTCTAGGGTTGGGCCTCCACATTTTTATGTGTTCGTAAGTGCCTCAGCTCCAGGGCCATTTTAATGCACAGCCTGAGTTGACAAGATATATATATATATTTAAGTTTATTTATTTATTTTGAGAGAGACAGAGACAATGCAAGTGAGGGACTGACAGAGAGAGAGAGAGAGAGAGGGAGAGAGAGAGAATCCCAAGCAGGCTCTGCCCTGGCTCCCACATGGGGCTGGAACCCGTGAAGCTGTGAGGTCATGACCTGGGCCGAAACCAAGAGTCGGATGCTTAACTGACTGAGCCCCCCGGGCGCCCCTTGAGTTGACAATATTTGAGCAGTGGTTCTTCAAGAGTGGTACCTGGACAAGTTATATCAGCATCCCTTGGAAACTTGTCACAGCAATTCTGGGCCCCAGCCGGACCGGCTGAATCTGGGGGTGGAGCCCAACAATCTGCATTGTAGTGGGATTGCCAGGGAACCCGGATATTGGTGAGAACCACTCCCACAGTCTTGGAGTCGTTAGAGAACCACACCCTTAATGGGCCACTGCCACCAAAAGAAAGACCATTCTTATTTATTTATTTATTTATTTATTTATTATTTTTTAGAGAGAGAGAGAGAAAGAACATGACTGGGGGAGAGGGGCAGAGGGAAAGAGAGAATCCTAAACAGGTTCCATGCTCAGCTTGGAGTCCAGTGTGGGGCTTGATCCTACGACCCTGAGATAACATTCTGATTGCCCCACTACGGACAAGAATCGCGTGGATTCCAGGCAAGATGTGGACTGCCGTTGATGAGGGGATCAGAGGCATCCCAAAGCAGTGAGTGAGGAGTGGGGGGCAGTGGGGGGGGGGAGTCACGATCCTCAGAGTTGAGAGGGAAATGATCGCGAGAGAGGTGGAAGGGGGGTGTGGCCTCTTTGCTGCAGACCCACAACTAGGGAAGGAAGAAGGAAACCGGAGGTGAAGCCAGGGGCACAATCAAGCTCACGGAAAAGAGGATCTGTGTTTGTGTTGTTTTGGGGAAAACCGTAGGTTTGGTCATGGAGATTTCCTGCACAGAGAGAGGGGTGGGTTTTAGAAATTAAAAAAAAAAAAAAAGTGATTCCTTATTTTCTGGGTCAAAACATGTCCTCTCCACTCAAGGTTAGTTTGGGTAAACCAGTAGTCCATTTGTGTCTGGTTTTGGCGTTGACCTTTCGCAGAGAGACCACAGCTTCGCGGGTTCGAGCCCCACATCGGAGCCCGTGCAGAGGCTGCTTGGGATTCTCTCTCTCTCTCCCTCTCTCTCTCTCTCTCTCTCTCAACAGACTTGAGAGAAAACAAATCAGAAGTGTTTTAGGTAGGCCTGGGTCCCTTGGTTTAATGGCACCTTCCCAAGGGTGCCCCGTGTGGGCCCTTCCAGGGTGCCGCTGAGAGAGGTGCCCTCATCTGTCCACTTCCTGCCCCCCCAACCCACTGCCCCGCCACCCACCTGGATGCACATTGGCCTCCCTTCTGATCGGCAACGGAGAAACCTTGATCGTCCTGGCTATTTAAAGCCCGTTTGGGGCCCCACTGTTTTTCCACTCGCCGATTTCCAGAAAGGATGCCCTTTAGCCAAGCTTTTTCCCTTCTTGCCCCTTCCACCCTCAACACTCTCCCCGGCTCCCCCTAAATTAGGAGGTTCCCAGTCTTAGACCTCCTGTGGGTGCTTGTCAACATTTGCTCCCAGATTATTGGTTCTTTGTTCCCAGATTAACCTCCCAGCTACCTCTGCCATCACCCCCTGGGGCACACCCCAGGGTCCTATTTTTAGCACCTTCTACTGTAAATGTGGGACTCAAGTTGCTTCAGGCTCTGGAAGTCTCACAACAAAAGAGGTCTCTTTAATTAGCATAATTACTCTAGCTTCTGCATGCATAATTCTCCTGCCCCAGAATGGTAATTCACCTCTCGGGGCTGGGCTCCAGCAGGATTTTTAAGACCCCGGGACCCAATGCGATCAGGAGTCGGGTTTCTTTGCCTTTTCTGGTGTCTCTGGGAGTGTTCGCGTCCCTGTCAGGGGGATGGGAGCTGGGAAGATCCTGGAGGGTTTGGATGGCTGGTTAGGACGTCTGTGATGTGTGTAGACAGTCGGTCCGCAATTTATCACAAGAGCCGCGTCGTTAGAAAACTACAACTTGGCTTAAAAGAAAGAGATTTGTGTTTCAGCGACTGGCTTCATCACTAATTATTTTGTTTTCCCTGTCTGCTGTGTAAATAGTGCCCCAGCCAGGGACCCCCATATCATCTCGGGGTCAGAATCTGTTTGTGAGAGCGATGATGTCTAGGCTCTCCTGTTTCTTAAGGGTGTTACCATTCAAGGCAAGAGTCCTTTCAAGGAGATCGTCCCTCTTTAGAAACGTTTTATAGTCTATTAAGGAAGCACAATCTCTGCTCTCCTTTACAAGCCTGAAGGAACCCCATTGCCTCACAGACCAGGTTGCTAAGATGTCCTTCACCAAAGAAAACAAAACAAAACAGGAGTGGCACCCTCGGGCAAAGAAAATGAAGGTTCACTCGATAACTCGGACACACCGATCGATAGTCCGGGCGATTGTTATTTATCATATTTTTGCTCTTTTCCAGACCGGGTCCTTGGATTCCAGCACAGCTCAGATAACGTTCAGCAAGTTCACATACGTGGATTAGCGGTGGGCCCTGCATGGATCCGCGTGCGATATCGATTCCTAACCCTGTGGTTTATTAGGGCGTGGGCTTTCCCAAGTTCTGGCCTGAAAGGGTTGTATTTCTCTCCGGTGTTCGTTAAATTTTCTTCTGTCGCAACTAACAGAAAGATCGCCTTTGCAGGAGCCAGAGAAAAAGAGAGGTGGGGAGGCAGGGAATTTGCTGCCATGCCTCTCTTACCCCACCGGTGGTTTGAGCCTCATGGATGGTTTTAGCTTCACGTGGAGGTGCTGTTAGCTTGACGTCCGGTTTCATCCAAGGATTCAAATGATGCGTCCGGGACCCGATTTCTCGCCTTTCTTGCTTTCTGGCTCCGGCAGGGGTTGATTTTTCTCTTCTCAGGCAGGCTCTCCCCTCCCGGTGACGGGACAGCCTCAGAAGCGCTCACGGAGGAGGCGGTGTGGACAAGCAGCGTGGCCGGGGGCACCGGGTCGGGGCTCTGGATCCCAGTTGTACTACCTGGGCGACGTGGCCCAAGGTACCTTTCAGCGGCGAGCCTCACGTGTGGAAAGGGCTCCTCGGGTGGCTGTGAGGGTTACGCACCGGATAATCCACGAAGAGCACGTGCAGACTCCGGGCACCTCTTGTCCTCGGTCCGCTGTTGTTGAGGTTCCTACTGTCCTTCCTACCTCGACTCCAGGAGGAAACAGTGTGTGCCTCTCTCTCAAAACTTGCAACAAAGACACATTCCATCCCCCAACGCTCCCCCTGTCGCAGCGACTTGGTCATAGCTGGACAAGTTACCCAGCTGGAGCGACCAGAGTGAAGCTTGGGGCTTCCCCTTGGGCCACCGCAACAAAAACCCCTCTGCTTTCTTTCGGCAGTGCCTCGGGCCGATGTGGGGCTCGGAGTGGCTGCAGCTGTTTTACTTCCATAAGAGAACCTGGCCTGGGGCTGAAATGGTCAAAGGGAAGGGCCAAGTAGAGAAAATGTGGTCAAAAAAGGAGCCAGAACGCTAGGAGCATCCTCGTGAGCGCCTGGATCAAACCGTACCTGCAGGCCATCTCCCACTGCAGTCGATAGCCACTGTGTGGGTTTGCTATCGCTTGTGATCTGAGGATCCTTATTTTTTTAAGTTTTTAAATTTATCTTATCTTATTTATTTATTTGTTTTTTAGAGAGAGGGCACACGTGCACACTGCCTTTTTTTTTTTTTTTTTTTTTTTAAATGCTCCGGGCATTTGGCGTGCTTCCCCCACCGCTGTGCCTTTGCACATGCTGTTCCTTCTACCTGGAATGCTCCTCGCCCCGTTCTTTGGTTAATGGTACTCATCTTTCACACCTCTCGGCTGAGGTCCTGATCATCCCCGATTAAAGCGGGCTCTTCCCATAAACTCTCTCCCAGCACCGAGTGCTTCCCTTCGGCAACTTTTATCATCGTCGCGCTTTTACATTTTGCTGAGTTAATGAACGTCTGGCTTCCTCACGGACTGCGAGGACCAGGTTGCTTCTTTACCCACGGTGCCTTGTACCGTGCACGCCTCCGGGAAGGGGTTCAACGCATAGCTGCTGAGTGAGTGAATGGAGACCGTGTTAGTAACCCCAGGGTCAAGTTCGTACAAGGAGGAGACCCTCTGTGCCAGCGTCGTCCGAGGAGTCCGAGAACCCACAGATGTCAAGGCCTCCATTCTAAGCACTTCCATTCACAGATGAAAGAACTTGGCAGTTAGTGACCATAGTGAGCTCTACAAATCCCACTCCCTGGAACAGAGGGGCGTCTACGGACCGTGCTCTACGTAAGCTCTGCATCCGGGCGGTGGGGGGGGGGGGTGATAATCATGTGCTTCTACGAGGGCATTTTGGATCCTGGCGACTTGGGCAAAAAGCCACCAGAATGTTCGCGTCTCAGCATTCTCAGCATCCGGGCTCTAAAGCGCTTTGGCCCTAAGTGTTACTCTTGTTCGAGACCCACTTTTCAGTCTCCGCGTTTCTGTTTAAATTTTATTTGGGTGTGAATTGATCTTACTGTCCTGTAGGTTCCCCCACCTCAGCTACGTCTGTGAATTGGTGTCTTAGTGTAAATGAGCCGTATTCCTGCCTAGGCTCCCTCTTCCCGAATATCCCCATCTCCATCATAGCTGGTTTCGGGTTCTTCCCCTGAAAGTCTACACAGCAGTGTCATACGAAGCATATTTTGGCTCCTTAACGTCCCGAGCGAGGTGGCGCTTTCGCTCAGAAAGCACATCCCGTTTTAAACCAGTGGATTTGGAGGTTTCCACAAGACTTCATGTTCTTTCACTCCCCTGTCTCTTTCGAACTGCATTTTTTCTTTCTTTCAGGGTTCAGTATTCTTCTCAGAAGCAACTGGAAACGCGGAACACTAATGATACATTCTACCTCCCACAGGAGGAACCGTGCCTTGGAACTTGCTAGAGACTTGTGTTAGGATTAAGGAAGATGAAATGAGGGTCACCTGGAGAGGAAAATTTTCCGTGAGACCAGAGGGTGTTAAGTCAGTCCACACTGGGAAAACCGTTGGCCAGAGGGCTCCGGAATCACAGTTGAGCTATGCAGCCAGGTTTAACCCACTCCATTTCATTTACCTTACGTTAAAAAAAAATATTTAATATGCCGCTAGACTGTATTTCTTTGCCCCCACCCCCACCAATCAATCGCTTATTTAGTTGAACCATGCTTCCCCCCCCATGCAATGAAATGACGTTTCTTCCACACTAGATTAGCCATTCGTTGGTTGCATTAGCACAAATGAGTTGTTACAATAGCTGTAAATGTTGCATCGGCGGCGTTTTGACCCCGTGTTTGCTACGGTCTAGTCACGCTTGGTGCTACCTTTCGGCGGCCTTGTACAATCTCCTCTCGTCCATCTGTGTCCCTCCCATTGGAATACTCGACTCCCCCTGTCTCCACATCCTCAATGAGCCGGATGGGAATGGAATAACGTCTTTCGGTTCTTCCTGAGTCTCTGGCCGTGATTACTGGGCTCCAGGGAACTTCTTGTTTTTATCTTCTTCTCCCTAAGGGGCACTTGGGGAGTCGTTTTCTTAGTCCTGAATTAGAAATTAGTGACCTTTACCCGGGCTGGCAAAGACACTCATGCGTTACATGCCGAACACATTCAAGAAGCGTTTGGAAGCAGATCAGTATAATGGGCACACGATTTTTGTTACGAGCGCTTGCCCCTGACTTAGTTTTTACATGTAACACAGGCTTGCGGTTAGATCTGGGTCTTAGAGTGGAGACGTCCAGGGGATAGCCTGCGTGTCGAAGTACTTTAGCGAATGGTGGCCAGTTGGTTCATCTTTACTCTGCATGCAGGAGAGAAAGAGTGCCTTTTTCCAGAATAAGGAAAAGGTCTCTCATCATTTATCTGCTATAGTGATAAACACTGCACCCCAGAATTGGAGTTTGGATCTTTCTGGAGACTCTGATGATGGAGCCTCGTACATGAACATCATTTTATCATATTGACAATTTTTTTTTTGGGGGGGGGGTTAGTTTTTAAGTTCAGTGATGTCTGTGACAGATTAGAACCACGTCGTCCAGTGTTCTAGCCACTGGCCACGTATAGCTAGGGAGACCTTGAATTAGGGCTGGCCCAAGTTTACGTGTGCTGCAACTGTAAAAGACACAGTGGGTCTGAACATTTAATACAAAAAAAGTAAACTATTTTAATAACCACTCGTTGTGGTTTACCTGCCGAACCGATAATCGTTTGGAAACGAATTCCACTGGTTTCTTTTTACTCTTTCTAAGGTGGCTACTAGAAATGCTAAGTGACCTTAGCATTTGTCGTGAGGAGCCCTGGGTATTATATGGAAGCAATGAATCACTAAATTCGACACCTGAAACCCATCGTGCCGTATGTGTGAACTCGCTAGAATTCACATGAAAACTCAGAAGAACCGACATCAGTCGCGTTTGTGGCTCCTGTTCCATTTCTACCAAATACGACTTCCTTGGAGACTGCCCCGGACGTGTGACATTCAACCATTCACGGGGCGCACACACGCCTGTGGTTAAACACTAGAATTGATGGGGGGCACGTGTGACGGGGGGGCTGCGGGGTGCTACTTTGTCTTGACTTTCTCACGGTACCGCCTCATATCTACCGCACCTCACACACCCATACAGAGAAGAGGAAAGTGCTCTGTCACCGTAAGGGTGAGACACATTCCCTGGGGTTTTTTTTTTTTTTTTTTTTTGGCCGATATGCAGACCGCTGTAGATTTGCAGTGTTGTGTCTCAATCCCCTGGTGTCATGGATCCCCATCAAAATCCCCAGCCAAGGCCTTGTACCCATTTCCTAAGGTATATCTCTAGGCTGGGCACCCGCTGCTGGCCGTAGCAGGAGGCCAATTCCAGAAGCTCCCCTGGCTCGGCTGCGTGGCCAACCCTCGCATTTACCCAGCAACCTGAAAGCCACGCCTGGAAACTTTAATCTTGTAAAACCCCAGTGATCCCGTGACTTCCTGGGAAAAATACCGACCAGCCAGAACGGGTGATCGGGGACCCTCACAGCTCAGAAGCACCTTGAGTGGAACCAAGGGTGAGCCAGGTGTAAATCCCAAATCCCCTTCTGTCACATGTTGCAAGACGAGGCAAGGTCAGAGACGAAGAGGCCAATATGGCAGGGGCAGCGTGTGGCTGGTCCAAGGTCGGCGGAAGATACGGTGTGTGTGTGGTCTCGTGTTGTTTCTAATTCCTGTTTTAATGAAACAAAACAAATCTCAACTAACCAACCTTCCACGGAATAAATAGAACCACGGCTGACGCTTCACCATCCACATGACAGATGTAGGAACAGTAATGTTCTGTTTCCTGCCATACTTTTGGATGGTTATAATTTTTCCTCGCTCTGGAGACTCAGGATATTACAGGAAATTGAGAGGCACATTGTACGTGGGAAGGGAGAGGGTAGAGTCACCCCTCTGCGTGGTTACGGTACAGGGATGAGGTTCTGATGCACGAGGGGGACAGAAGCTCTATTTCATAAAGTAACTCAATTGCCACCAAAAGCCATTTTGCTCTGACTTGAAACACTTTGAGCATGAAGCTGGCCTCCTGCTGGGTTCTGGGGGGTTCTGGGGCAAGATCCACACATTAGCAGGGTGACCATCCACCCTCCTTTTCAGAACACCCCTCTTCAGAGAGGCAGACTTTTGTAGCTTCTTTTTCTAAGCTTTGCTTCCCACGGACACATTTTAACTGAGGAGGGAGCGAATTTGATACGAAAGCCTTTGAGAAAAAAAATAAATAGGGCAAATCAATGGTATCATTTTCACAGACTCTCTTTTCCAAACATAACAATGTAAGAAGAGCGGCAGTGAGAGCCCCTGCTCCCGGGGACCTCCCAGATGCTGGGTTTCATGCCCTGCTCGGAGCCCGGGAGCTCACCTAAAAAGAGGACAAAGGCAATTCTGGGTTCTTCCATTGAAGGCAGAGCTGGAGGGAGCCTTGGGGATCATCTGAGCCAATATTGTCTTTGCACAGGAGGCTTCTGAGGGAACCAGAGGCAGAAGGGACTTTCCTGAGGTCTCCCGTCTCAGGATTTCGGGAGTCCTTCTGTCGGTCAAGGTTGATCAAGATGAGACAACAACATCCTGTACACGCAGGACGGAATGGATGAGGTGGAGGATATTTTCACACTCAGCAAGTGCAACGTTTCTCTCTGCGCTGGGATCTTTGTATTTAGGGAGACTCTAAGCTGAAAGACGCTTCTCCCTTCAATCCTTTTGCCTAAGTTTCTAGCGTCTTGTACATCCAATTCACTCGCCATGGTTTATGGGACACCATCACGGTGCCAGGACTGTTCGGAGCCCCAGTGGGGCAGCGGCGAGCAGACCCAGGTCCCTGTGTTCATGGGGCTTTCATCCTCGTGGAGAGAGCATGACCACGGGGCACTTGACGTCCTGCCTCTTTGCAACTCCTTACTTTTCGTACCCCGTGTTTTCTCCAGAGGGCTGGGACCGGTCTGCATCTGTATGGCGTCCAATGTTCAACATGCGGTAAGATGGTCTCCGGTCTTCCCCGCTCTTCGGGAAGAGAGGCCCCGTCTCATGCTTGTCTTCGATCTGGTAACTGATGTATGTGTTCCTTACTTCAGACGCTTCTCCTTGGGAGTCTTTCTCCCCCCTCACCCCCCGCCTCCCCTTGCCGCCACGCTTCCCCAGTTCCTGCCCAATGGTGTCACCAACTGTTAGTCACCCAGGCTTGCTGTGTCAGGGTTCTCTATCCCCTTCCGGGCTGGATTATGTTAAAGTTCTCCTTATGGGGACTCCACGCCCTCAGAACTCTTCTCTCCCAAACACGGAAACCTGACTTTCTGTAACCACCCTCCCCAGTCAAAAAGATCCTTCAGTCATTTCTGTTGTGCCCAGGCTACCACGGAGATATCTCACCTCGGCCTCCCAAGTCCTTTGGCCCACATCTCCATTCTTACCTCTCACAACTGCCTCTAGGGAGCTACCGTTTCCCTGAGACGTGTCTCCTCGGGCGCCCTGTCTCCCTCCCAGCCTTTCTTCGAGCCCCGACCCACGGTCTGCTCCCCCCCCCCAGGCCAGCACCGATGCCGTTCCTTGTCTACGTAGCTGTGTCCCTTGGAAAAGGTAATCCTGTGTGGTCATTCACCCCTCTGTGTGCAGTTCCTGGGCCCCGAGCACCCAGCAAATGCCCAAAAGCTAGGGGATCTACCTCTTTGCCTAGAGCAGAATCAGTGGGTGCATAATAATAAACATTTGTGAATGCAGACGCCGTAGTCTCCGCGGGTGCTCAAACGAGGACACTACCTTCCGCTGCCCCTTCCCTGACTTCATTCCCTGAGGCACAAGGGGTGCCATGGTGGTTGGCTTCTTGGCAGACCGAGACTCCTTTTTCCACCTGAGAGATAACCCGGGGTTGAGCTGTCCTCTGTCATTTTGCAGCTGAAGTTGGAGCTCTCCCAGTGAGACAGAGAGAGATGAGCACTTCTTCTGCTGTTTTCCCACCAACGAATCCGAAGCTCCCAGTGTTTCAGCGACTCGCGTACATTCACCCAAGACAGAAATTCCTACGATAACCCGAAACCTTAGCCAAGCGAGCCAACACGCCGGGACGGTGGCACCACGTCCCTAACTCTCTCCGACTCATCTGGAAGAGTCCGGTTTGCCTTTTGAATTTTACCCTGAGCGGAGAGAATGAGATGTTTTCGTCGACTTGGATGGCTGTAGCTCCTGGCTGGCTCCATTGGGCTCAGTGGGTTGGAAATCTCCCTTTTGTGAGAAGGAAACCTCTCTTGGCTTGCATCCAGGGCTCATTTGTGGGGGCAGCTGCAGCCAGCGGGGGCCACTTCTGCCTTCGTGTGGAAGGGGTGCCATGGGGCAGAGATGATTAAGTTCGTTCTAACCTTCTGAACCCAATGGGGAACCAGGTCATGCAAGACCGGAGTACCAAACTTTCCCCCAATGGCCAGCGGGTCAATCCAGCCCCAGTACCCTTTCAATCTCCTTAATTGAGGGAGGCATTTTGTTTCCCCGAGCAGCTCTCTGGTCCCCCAAGGCATAAATAAACAGCAAATCAGTCTAGATGCTTGGTGGCTCTAAGGATATCCACGGGGAGGAGGGTTGCAATCAACTGGACGATTACAGAACCCCAGATGCTCAAGAAAGCTTTGCAAAAATGGGTGAAAGGGCTCACCTTGCAACTGGAGGTTTACAGCGTAACGGGTTTCTTCATATCATCGAATGTGTCAGCCAGTTCCGTTGACTATTTGCGTTTCTCTCAGGCAACATTTATGAAGCACCTACTGCCAGTGGGAACGGGGGGTGCTGACCAAGGCATGCTTGGTTGGTGGAGCCAATCCCTGGTGCTGGAAGAATCCGTGTGGCCATTGTCAGCTGAAGCCTCGGACCCCGGGTTTCAGAAAATGAATGGAAGCCTGGATGTCTCCTCTGTTGCGGTGGGTGCCTTCGACGGAGTTCTGTTTATGCTTCATGGGGGGCTTTCGTTAATACCTTAAGCTTCCTTCCCTGTCAAGCCCGCTCCCAAGGGAGAGGGCGGCCATCAAAGTACTTCAAGTCCAAGGTCACACTGAGGGCAGTGAGGCTTGCTCTTTCTTTTTTTTTTAATTTCAAAAACGTTTCTTTAAAGCATATTCTTGGAACACAATTGAAGCGGTTTACATGTCCCAGGAGGGTGTGTGTGAACGCACTTCTGCAGCTCTCCTCCTTCACCCCCAGCCTCTGAGACTCTGTCCCCCTGTGGGATCCCAGCACCCCCTCCCCCCCACCGCCCCGCCAATCTTCCCCTCCAGGCTCTGAATGTGTTCTTCCTTCTCTTTGGATCAACCCTCCCCTGAAGCCATGACACTTCCTCATCAAACAAAATCAGCTTAAACGCGATCTCCTCCATGGAGCCATGGTCGCCTCCAAAGCAGGTGCCCATGACTGTTTATGTTCCTCTCCAGGCTCCCTCCAATGAATATTTATCTAATTGATTTGTCTGTTTCTGTGGTCTTTCCTGCTAGAAGATAAACTCCCTGAGGGCAGGGGCCCCTGCATGTCCTGTCCATGTCTAACAACATTGGGGGCAACACACAGCAGGGGGCTCAGAAAAGGTCTACTGAATGAATGACCTGGAACAACTGTAGGAAAACACACAGTGAAACGGGAGCTCCTTTCTCTTTCAGGCCACTCTCTCCCAGAACCACTCCTCAAGGTTAACTGTTGGGAACAGTTCGATTTAGAGCCTACCCATCCAAATGTTTTGCCCTACATTTACAAAACAATCTCCAAGCCATCCATGCACACATTTTTGTCCTCCCCAGGGCGGGGAGCACACAGCTTTTGCACTGAATGAGGACTCTTAGGGTAGAATCTGAAAATGCAAGCAGAAATCTACGATGATTCAAGCTGAGAGCCTACTTCCTGAAAGCTCTGGGGACAGGTGTATTTGGAATCTCAAACTGTACGTGTAGCTGCCCGTGTCAAGTGAGGTCAGGAAAGCAAGACTCATGATCCGAGAAGAAATGCGGATCCAGAGCTGGTAGTAGAAAGACTTCTTCCGTGTGACCCACGTAATCAAAAAACGCGGGTTGGTGGTACTTTCCGTGGGCGGTACAATTTTCATCATTGCTTTGATGATTGATGATGGACTTCCTTCCATTTTGGGGGGGGGGGGACTGGGAATATGCCGCGACCCAATTATAAGAGCTAGCAATGCACATTTGACAAAAACCAATAATTGCATGCCAGTGACAGAGCTCCTGGAATGTTAGCCAGGAGGCACTGACCAGACGATGCAGTCACTATGAAACCTTTATGAAACTCATGATTACTGGGAGCGTGCAAGGATTTGGAGGAAATCGTAATCCAACGATTGGGGAAATGCTTGGGCAATTTCTGCCACCGAAATGGTATAACTTATGTATTTATTTTTTTT
Source organism: Panthera onca (assembly GCF_046562875.1). Classification (NCBI taxonomy): domain Eukaryota; kingdom Metazoa; phylum Chordata; class Mammalia; order Carnivora; family Felidae; genus Panthera; species Panthera onca. Next base: position 24,981,271 of record NC_138352.1, on the reverse strand, counting down.
CCGTCTCGAAAACCTGAATGATCCGAAGGCTAAGGGATAAATGAAATCGCCAGGGGTCACCGTCGTATTTTAAGAGACACGGATCTCGAGTGCACACGCTGGAGACGGCAAGGGGATGGGGACTAAGTGCACGGACAAGTGATAAATGCGTTTGTCTTTGTCCACAGTAGACGTTTCTCAGTCATAGTCAAAAAACATCTCAGCCTAACTCTGCAGATAACTGACTGCCTGTGAGCCTGATTTACTGAGGGGGCAACGCTTCAGCACTCTGGTTTGCCACAAGGATCAGTGGCACTAAGTTAATTACTGGAGGGACAACATTCTTCTTTTTCACCGGACACAGAATTTTGTTCTCAATCAGACGTGATGCATGCATGGCCCAAGGAGTCGCCATGCTGGGAAGTTAAGACAGGTGAATCCGGGAACCTGGGCACACGGGGGGAGTATTAATTTTGGAAGTGGCAAGCCTATAGAAAGCTATGACACCCTTCCTAGGGCTTACTAACATTTAGCGTGCGCTTTCACAGCCGTCGACATAATAAAAGATGAATATTTTATTCTCAAGGCTTCAGAACAGAGACACAGCCCATGGTCCGTGGTGAATTATTACTTTGTCTCAGGAGTTGCCCTATAAATAATTCCTGAGGCTTAAAACTCGTGAAAATAAATCTCCCTCTGTTTCTAACTGGAACTTCTGGTGTTCTCGATGTCATCTCCAAAATAAAGCGATCACTGTTCAGATTTTTCTAGGATTGGGTGTATATCCCCCCCCCCCCCTTTCCCTCTCTTGTGAGGATGATTTAATGTTTGTAGAGAAAGGCAGATACTCAGCTGTCACCTGCAGAGACCAGGGACGCTTAACAACTTCACTAATAGATTCCATTTCTCATCCTGATTGGTTGCTGGAGGGCCTGTCACTAAACATAGCTTAGCAAATCAATGGCGATCTTGTTGCAACGCTTTGCGCTCTGAGATCAAGCTGGGCCCATCTGACACTTCTGTTTTCATTTCATTCATAAAGGAACTGTCCAAAGCCTACCTGCATTTTTTCAAACGTGGGTGGAAGGCTTATCTGCTTAGAAAAATCCGTAAGTGATGATGCGTTTCTTTCTTTGACTTACGCAGACCTGTGTTGGAAATTCCTGCCTATACTGACGCGGGGACAGCAGGCAGATGTAACCATCTTTTATCATTGTGTCATCCCTACTGTGGCATCAGAACTGCTCTGGGCACACTGCCTCTGACTAGCAATCAATTCCTGGGAGGACCGTGCCCCTAACGTTCCTCTCAAACCCTCTCAAAGGGATGGATGCCTGAGCCGAAAGAAGTCATTAAGTCTCTTCTGTTTCAATTTCTTAGTGATTCTTCGAAAAAGCTCTGGTCCCTTGGCAAGGGACATCGGTAATATTTTATTCCTACAAGATCATTGGCAATTTGGGGTCAGGTTTGGTCGGGCTGGAGACAAGAAGAGCCAAATCACTGAGTTGCAGATGTTTTCTTTTTCTAAGCTAACATTACAGGGGAAATACAAATCATTCCCAGCTGGGAGAAGTGGGTTGAATGAAGATTTTAAAAAGGATTTTTTTTCTGATTATAATAGTAATAAATGTTTATTGCGGAAAATAAGAAATAATAATAATAATAATACTCCATAATATCAGAACCCAGAAATAAGCATCGTTACAATTGTAGTTTTATCTTTGTTTCCTTTTATTTTTATTTTTATTTAAAAAAAATTTTTTTAACGTTTATTTATTTTTGAGACAGAGAGAGACAGAGCATGAACGGGGGAGGGACAGAGAGAGAGGGAGACACAGAACCAGAAGCAGGCTCCAGGCTCCGAGCCATCAGCCCAGAGCCCAACGTGGGGCTCGAACTCACGGATCGCGAGATGGTGACCTGAGCTGAAGTCGGACGCTCAACCGACTGAGCCACCCAGGCGCCCCTCTTTGTTTCCTTTTATAAACGTGTTTCATTTTTGCTTTATTTATACACAATTCTGTCATGCTGTCTGTGAATTAAGATTTTATGCAAGATATCTTTAGCATTTTCCCATTCTTAAAAATTTCATAAAAATTCAGGGCACCTGGGTGGCTCAGTTGGTTAAGCATCTGACTTCGGCTCAGGTCGTGATCTCACAATTCGAAAGTTCGAGCCCCGCGTGGGGCTCTGTGCTGACAGCTCGGAGCCTGGAGCCTGCTTCAGATTCTGTGTCTCCCTCTCTCTCTGCCCCTCCCCCCCGCTCATGCTCTGTCTCTCAAAAATAAATGAAAATGTCAAAAATTTTTTAATTTCATAAAACGTCTTTCAAATATAGTTTGTGATGCTTGCACATATTCAATCATGTTTAACCAAACTTCTAATGGACGTACACATCACTTCCTATTTTTGCATCATAAATTATACCAGGGATGTCTTTCCATGTAAATCTTGGTGTGCACCTTTTCTTATTCCTTCATAATAAAGTCATAAAATTATGATTCCTGGAATTAAGAGTATAAACATCTGTCAGGCTCTCAAGACACATGTTGGCCAAATTAACCCCAGAAAAATGACATCATTTACAAAGAAAGAAAAGAAAAATTATGTTATTGTCAGTTCCACAACGTATGAGTAAAGCCATTCCCTGGCTCATCAAAGAAGTATTTGAACGCAACAGCAGAAGCAAAAGGACTGAAAATTTTTTTAAATTCAAAATTGTAAAAAATTCTGTGCCATAGGAAAATTTTTAAACATTGTTTTAAAATTTGGGGTGCCTGGGTGGCTCCGCCGTTTAAGCACCTGACTCTTGATTTCAGCTCCGGTCAAGATCCCAGGGTCGCGGGGTTGAACCTTACACTGGGCTCCAGCCGAGCATGGAGCTTGCTTAGGATTCTCTCTCTCCCTCTCCCTCTGCCCCTCCCCTGCTTGTGCACAAGCATAAACTCTGTCTCAATAAAATTAAAAAAAAATTGTTTTAAGGGGCGCCTGGGTGGCTCAGTCGGTTGAGCATCCAACTTCAGCTCAGGTCATGATCTCATGATTCATGAGTTCGAGCCCCCCGGTCGGGCTCTGTGCTGACAACTTGGAGCCTGGAACCTGCTTCGGATTCTGTCTTTCTCTCTCTCTCTCTCTCTTTCTCTCTCTCTCTCTGCCCCTCCCCCACTCATGCTCTGTCTCTCTTTCTCTGTCAAGAATAAATAAACATTAAAAAATTGTTTTAAAATTAGCATTTTTCCTTTACTATCAGGTTTCTTCTTCTTCTTCTTTTTTGTTAGTTTATGTTTGGTAGCCTTATCTAATTCTTCTGTCATTTTTATCTGTTTATATCCGTGGTCTATTTTATATTAGAATAAATGTCTTCTTATTGTTTTATAAAGTGTATTTATATGTTAATTAAAAATATCTTTTATTTCTTCAGGTAGAAAAGCTTAAATGTTAGTGCGATTCCATAATTTTTTTTTTTTTTTGAGAGAGAGAGAGTGACCTGGGAAGGGGTAGAGGGAGAGAGAGAGAGAGAGAGAGACAGAGAATCTCAAGCAGACTTCTCACCTAGTGTGAAACCCGACTCGGGGCTCAATCCCCCAACCATGGGATCATGACCAGAGCCGAAATCAAGAATCTGACACCTGAGCCACACAGGGGCGCCTCCATAGTATTGACTTTTAAAATGCCTTTTTATAAATAGACCTCTTTTCCCCATCAGACAAATATTCACATGTATTTAAACTTTTAAATTTATACATTTTTAAAGTCATGTCATTTTGAGATTTTAAATTCACGTGTATTTAGTTTGTTTTGACATGTAATATCCTAGTTCCATTAAAGCCAAATTGGTCTCCTCCCACTCACAATTTGAAAGCGATATGGTATATCGGTTAAGCAAATTCTGGAATCAGTCACGGGTCTACCTTGATGAATTGTCTAGACAAGGTACTTACCCTCTCTGAGCCTCCTTTCTTAGACGGCAATATGTATAGCACCAACCTCACGGTGTTGTGCCGACTAGTAAATAAATCATTCAAAGTAGATTGCTTCCAAATGTGCCTTGTCATAGAAATTGCTCAATAAATGTTAGCTATTCCTACCACAGATAAGTACTGATATATACTGGGTTCCAGGAGCAATTGTACAGATTGGGTTTGAGAACCGCCATGGCTTGAGCATGAATTCCCACTTTGACAAACTCTAATTGTGTGTCTTTTGCTGTTGTTGTTGTTTGTTGAAAGAGAGATGGACGGTGGGCAGAGGGAGAGGGAGAGAGAGAATCTGAAGCAGGGCTCGATCTCAAGATGGGGAGATGACGACCTGATCCCAAATCAGGATTAACCAACTTAACCAACTGAGCCACCCAGGCATCCCTAATTGTGTGCCTTTGAATAGGACCCTTAAACTCTCAGAACTGATTTTCTCACCTGTAAAATAAGGATAACCAAGTTTCATAAAACCTAAAAAATTTTTTTTAATGTTTATTTATCTTTGAGATAGAGAGAGAGAGAGAGACAGAATGCGAACAGGGGAGGGCCAGGGAGAGAGGGAGACCCAGAATCCGAAATAGGTTCCAGACTCTGAGCTGTCAGCACAGAGCCCCACGCGTGGGTTGAACCCACAAACTGGGAGATCATGACCTGAGCCCAAGTTGGATGCTTAACCAACTGAGCCACTCAGACTCCCCAGTATGTTTGGAAGGATTTTAATATGAATTTGATTCCTTAAATTGATATAGGGCTATTCACATAGTCGGTTTCTCTTTGAGTTGGTTTTGGAAATTTGTATCTTTCAAGAAATTTTCCCATTTCACTTAGGTGGTTGAATTTATTATTGTCATGAAGTTTTTGATATGTCCTTATTACTTTTTCAAGATTTGCAAATCTGTAGTGATGTTGTCTCTTTAATTTCTGATATTGAAATAAGGTTGATGTCATATCTCTGTTCATCAATTTGCTAGGGATTTATCAATTTCTTTTATCTCTTCAGAAAACAAGTTTTGATTTCATGTTAAAAATTTTTTTGGGGCGCCTGGGTGGCTCAGTCGGTTAGGCGTCTGACTTCAGCTCAGGTCACGATCTCACGCTCTGTGAGTTCGAGCCCCGCGTCGGGCTCTGGGCTGACGGCTCAGAGCCTGGAGCCTGCTTCTGGTTCTGTGTCTCCCTCTCTCTCTGCCCCTCCCCCGTTCATGCTCTGTCTCTCTCTGTCTCAAAAATAAAACGTTAGGGGCGCCTGGGTGGCGCAGTCGGTTAAGCGTCCGACTTCAGCCAGGTCACGATCTCACGGTCCGTGAGTTCGAGCCCCGCGTCAGGCTCTGAGCCCCGCGTCAGGCGCTGGGCTGATGGCTCGGAGCCTGGAGCCTGTTTCCGATTCTGTGTCTCCCTCTCTCTCTCTGCCCCTCCCCCGTTCATGCTCTGTCTCTCTCTGTCCCAAAAATAAATAAAAAACGTTGGAAAAAAAAATTTAAAAAAAAAAAAAAAAAAGAAAAAAAAAAAAACGTTAAAAAAAAAAATTTAAAAAAAAAATTTTTTTCTGGGGTGCCTGGGTGGCTCAGTTGGTTAAGTGTCCGACTTCAGCTCAGGTCATGGTCTTACAGGTCATGAGTTTGACCTTCATATCGGGCTCTCTGCTATCAGCACGGAGCCTGCTTTAGATCCTCTGTCTCCCTCTCCCTCTGCCCCTCCCCTACTTGTGTGCGCATGTTCTCTCTCTCAAAATAAATAAATAAACTTAAAAAATAAGATAAAAAAATTGAAAAAACTCTTCTATTTCATTGACATCTGCCCTCGTCTTTGTTACTATTTTTCTCTGCTAACTTGGAGTTGAATTTATTGTTTGTATCTCTTTAAGGTGAAGCTTGGGATATTGATATTAGAAGTTTCTATTTCACTGATATTCACGTTTGCGGACCTAAAGTTTCCTCTTGTCTTTTCTTTATCTGTTTCCTACAAATTTTGATGTGCTGTTTTCATTATCATTCAGCTTAAAACATTTTTTTAAAAATTCAATTTCTTCTTTAATCTGCAGGTTATTTAGTTGCATGTTGTGTAATTTCCAAATATTTGAGGATTTTCCAGAAAGGTTTTCACGTTTTTGATGTCTTGTGTTAATTTTGCGGTGGTCAGAGAACATAGTATGCCTGATTTTAATCCTCTTAAATTTATTGAGACTGGTTATATGGCTCAGAAAATGCTCCACGTTGGTGAATATTCATGTACAGTTGAAACAAACATGTATTCTGCAGCTATTGGATCAAGTAGTGTATGAATGTCAGTTATAGCTGATTGCTTGTGTTTTTCCAGTGTTCTGTAGTCTTCCTGATTTTCAGTCGACTTGGTTCACTCTACTTTAGTTCTTACTTGGTTCCTGAATGAGAACGGATGAACCTCCAAAAGAAATTATGGATTTACTTCTCTTTTCAGTTCCTACCACTTTTTGTTTATGGATTTCAAAGCTTTGTTATCGGAGGCATACTAATTTAGGACCGTATGTCTTCTTGGCGAATTCATTAACGCATTATTACGAAATGTTTCTTCTTAACCCTGGTAACAATCTTTGTTCTGAAGTCTACTTCATCTGATGTTGGTATAGTCTGTCTAGCTTTCTACTCATTCCTGTCATTATATTTAAAGCGGGTTTCTCCCGGCCAGTCTGTAGTTGGGGACGGCTTTGTATGCCGTCCAATAACCTGTCTTTTAATTGGAGTATTTGATTATTGGTATGTTTGGTTTTAAACCTGCCTTCTCACTTTTTGCTTTCTTCTATCTATTCTTTGTTCTTTTTTCTTATTTCTTTCTGCTTTCCTTTGGATTCAGTATTTTTTGCTGTTGGATTATCAGCGATACTTTTTTTTCTTTCGGTATTAACATAGGATTTATAACATGAATCTTTAACTCAGCCCAGTAATATCGATGTAGTTATAAGCCTGTCTTTTGCTTTGCTTCCCATTATCCTTTCATGTTTTGACATCCTGCTGCCTTTTTCTTATGTTCTTTTTGGGTTGTTTGAGTTTCTTTTACTCAAATTATTTTAATTTTTTATTTTAATTTTATTAACGTATTTTGTTTTAATTTTTATTTTAATTTTTTCCATGGGCTTCTTAACTATACATTTCAAAGGTGTTTAGTGCTTGTTTTTTTCTTTTTAAGAATTAAAAATATATGTCATTACCACATCAGAGTACTTCACATGTCACACTGGCCCCTGCTTACTTCCTTATTTTCCCTGCGCACCTGAAACTTCGCCATTTCCTTTTCCACTTCTCGCTTCTCACTGGAAACTTCACGCTTTCCGCTTTTTAGTTGTCACTTCACCAACCCACTTCTCTAACCCAGCATCATTCTATTTACCTACCCAACACCCCTGTGCTTTTCTTCAGTCCCATCGTTAAATCTACACGTGTCATAAATGCTGCTTTACAACACCATTACTTTCTATCGGAATAGACCCTAGTCTGGTTAGGAAATCATGACAAGAACACAAGTCATTGTCTTTTATAGATTTGCCTACTTATCTACAATTGGTGGTGTCTTCCTACCTTCTTCGTACTGGATTCCCATCCAGTGTCATTTCCCTTCAAGCTAAATAACGTTATTTTGCATTTCTTGTTCTGGTTTGTTGACACTGAAGTCCTCTCAGCTTTCATATACCCCAACTGTGTATTTCACAGTCAGTTTTGAAGAGTATTTGGGGTTGACTTTCCTTTTTCCCTTCTGCACTTCAAAATGGCCTCCATTTTTTTCTGATGAGACATCGGCAGTCATCCCTGTTGTCCCGCTCTGTGCCATATATCTGTATCTCAGTGCTTTTGAGAGTTTCTCTTGGTCTTTGGCTTTCAGTGTTTTGACGGTGATGTGCCCAGGGGTGTGTGGTTTTCTCTGAATGCATCCTTTTGCAAGGTGAGCCTCTTGAACTGGCAAGGTTTTTGTTTTCTATTGCAAAAACTTGGGATATTCTTCTCCCACTATTCCTTCAAATATTTTTCTGCTGATAAATTTCCTAATTCTGAGGCATCTTAGCATTCATGAAATGGATTCTACTTGCTTATTGTGCATTATTATTTTTCTGTCTAATTAAATTGGATATTCTTTTTTGAATTTTTATTTAGTTTTGAGAGAGAGAGAGAGCGAGCAGTGAAGGGACAGAAAGAGGGACACACAGATCCAAAGTAAGCTCCAGGCCCTGAGCTATCAACACAGAGCCTGACGTGGGGCTCTAACTCACTGACCGCGAGATCACGATCTGAGCCGAAGTCAGACCCTTAACCGACCGAACCCCCCAGGCGCCCCAGCAATATCAAATTTTTAATCATCATGAATTTTCATCCTCCCTTTTAAAAATGCATTCACGTAATCTAAAAGTATATAATCTATTTTTCCCTTCTTGTACTCTCACATTTATTTATTTATTTATTTATGCTGGGATACTATGATATCAGTAAGAGAATAATTTCGTTGTCATCATTTACTTTCTGATTATTATTATTTCACGATTATTTAGGAAAATAATTTTGTCATATTGTGGGAGCCAGTGTCAAATATTGTAGGTATTGCCACGGTCTAATTAATCAGGGTAGGTTTTTTTGTTGTTGTTGTATGTAATGTGGTGACGATCTCTGGCTGTGCTTAAGTTTAGTATTCTGTAGTTTTCTCTGGTCCTGGGTGGTTTCCGTTTTCTATATTCAGTCTATGTCTGTGTCTCAGAGTGGGTGAATACAGAGAGAAAATTGGCCTTAATTCTTGGGAACAATTTATTTTGTTTGACTTACTCTCAGCTACTGAAGTCCCTCCTTTATTTGTTTTGGGCATCGCTGGGGTGAGGACCAGTTAGGCCCCTGCCTGAGTCTGATTCTGTCATCACTGACAACAGACCAACGTTTCCTACATTTCCTGACTTCTTCATGACGTGCATCTTCTATTTATTCCAACACACTCTCGCTCACGTCCGTATTTTCTTATTTGCCTGCATTTTTCTTTTGAGATATCAGTGGGTGTTCAGGATGGAGGAGAGGAGGGAGTTAAAACCAGGGATTCGAAGTCACGTTTTGAAACGGATGCCCAGGAATGGCCAACTGTTTGGCTTTTAGTTCCAGATGCCTGTACCTGACATGTTGCATTGGCCGAAAGGTGAATTCAGGTTACAGTAGTTTCTGCTGAAATGGGAATATGTTTTGACATATCCACATATTACTAGAGGAAGACTTGAGCCAACAGACAAAGGAAACACATAAAAAAGTATGAGGACGGTAGCAGAAAGGGTGGGAAGGGAGGGGTTCAGTAAAACTTGGAGTTTGCATCCAGGCATCTCCAAGTATCCTATCTACATCCATTTTTCTCAGTCCGTTCTGGACAGAAAAGACTGCCAGTAGGATCTTACAGACCTCTCTCCATCTCTCTTACCTCCTCCTTTTTCCCTTTGGTCTCTCCGGTTTTTCCCTTATACAAGTTAGATACATTTTTAGGATACGTCATGTACTTAATTTAATTTTCCGCGGAATCCAATCTTCTGTTTGTAGTGACCACAGTGATTTTTAATTCAGTAACCATGTTTCTTTCTTTCTTTTTTTTAAATGCCCACCTCTCTTTCTTAGATGACTTTCTCCTCAGAAGGGCTTACTGAGAATTAATCAATTCAATGCCCCCTTGGAAGTTGTTAATTTTGTAGATTAATTTCATAGTGATTGATTTCATAGATATCCTGCTTTCTAAAAATATGTTATTTCTTGTAGCAAATTTATTGAATAGGGCGATGCTTTCCCTAATTTTCAGTGGGGTTCCCCTCCCCTTTTTTTTCTTTTTTTTTTTGCATTGCAGTATCTTTTCCAGATCCTGAGAAGTTTCTATTTTAGGTCCATTCTTGTAGAGAGACTTCTCGCTGGTTTCAACCATGAGAATGGCAACATTCTGTCCAAAACGGGTTGGGGTTCCTACCTCAAGGCTGCAGTTCTATAGGTGGAGAAAACAGGAAATGTATGCCTTAGTGAGCATCTTGATTCAGAGTTCAGCAGCATGGGGTGGGAGTGGGGGTTGGGCGATGCAGTGTAGACGCCCCCAGGCGGGAAATTCCCCATTGCTGAAAAGGGTCCCTCTGTGTTTGCGTTGGCTGAAGCTAATGTACACAGCCATGATGAATCAGGCCAAGGTGGGGTGGGAGCGATCGAGTGCACTTCACACGCTGAGGCCCCTGGCCCCACTGTCTGACCTTCCCGCTCCGGGGTAGGGAGTGTGAGCAAAGTTTCGCCGGGGTCTCTTCTTCTTCACTTTGCAGACCACTCTACGTTTGGATGGGAAAGGGGTCATGATTCAACCAAAGGTGCTTCGTGAAATCAGGCCCACTGAAGACAATTAAAAAAAAAATAAAATGAGAAGCAATCACTTCATCTTGCTTGATCGGCCACGAGCGTGGCCTTGATACACGGCATAGTTCGTGAGACATTGCAGAAATATGCTTTTGTATAAATGAACAAACATATGTCACGGAACTTTTTTAAATTAATGTTTATTTATTTTTGAGAGAGAGAGAGAGAAAGAGAGAGAGAGAGAGTGGGGGAGGGGCACAGAGAGAAGGAGATGCAGAATCCGAAACGGGCTTCAGGCTCTGAGCCGTCAGCACAGAGCCTGACGCGGGGCTTGAACTCACGGACCGCGAGATCATGACCTGAGCAGAAGTTGGGCGCTTAACCGACTGAGCCACCCAGGTGCCCCATCACAGAATTTTTAACATCTAGTGCCACCCTTAGACCTGGGCATCCAGGGCCTTGCCTTGAACCTGAGATTTAGAGGGCTTAGTCTGTATCCCCTCTCCTTTAAATCCTCCTCGTGGATTGAGGTATCCCCAGCCTCAAAGGCTCATGTCCATCCAGAGCAGTGTCTCTACCTCCCCACCCCCAGTTCTAGGAACCTGAGACTGGGAAATGAGATGCCCAAACAGTCTTGAACTTGCTTTAAGACCTACATCCACCTGTTCCCTGGATGCTCCTCATGAAGGTATATTGTGCCATAGCTGTGCCCATCCTTAAGTCCAAGAGGTGGCCAAGGAGTGGCTGCTGGGCAAGATGGAGGTGGAAAGAATAGGGAGGGAGGGTCTACCAGTCTCCCTTTCACTCTGGCTTCAAGTCAGGACAGGAAGGGTTATGTCGGTCATTCACTCTCCCCACCCCAACACCCCAAACATACTCCTATGCAACTTTTTTTGGAGCTGGAAAAACTCAACGCCCATTAAAACACACACACATACACACACACACCTCACAAAACCTAAACAGGCAAAAACTTTAATATCTATCTATCTATCTATCTACCTATCTATCTATCATCTCTCTGTTGATCTATGGCTCTACCTCTATAAAGGTCTACATAGATACTTCTCTCTATCTACATCTATATAGATCTATAAAGAATCCATATAGAATTATAAAGACATATATCACGAAGAAAGAACGTGTCTTCTTTTCTTAATTCTTCGTAGAAAAAAAGCTTTCCGATTGCGACGAAATAGTACCTAAAGACCATTAAGCATTCCTAATCGTTCCCAGTTTCATCCTTTCACCCAAAGGATGTGTCTTCTCCAAATACTCCAGTGAATTCTCCGGAAGTGTTTAATGAACAGAGTACCGCGGGGAGAAATAGGCAGTCGCTGCTGAGACCCTTTCACTGTGTTATTTTGTCCCCGATTAATGTGTTAGACAAAGCACCCTTCCCCTCCGCGGGGCTTGGGTGGGCCTCCGAGCTGGGTCTTTGTTACGAGGGTTTGTAGGTGCTGGTAGACCATGGTGTCTCTTTCCTGTTCGACACCCTCTCCAAATCTCAGCTTAAAACGAAGCTTTGTCTATTTGGTGTTCCTGGTGTGGCTTTAAACTATTTCTATTTTCCAGGGATATGTTACCATTTGACCATCCGGGCGATTTGCCAGTTCTGATTTTGTCTTGCAAGGGTTGAAACAACACCCGCCCTTAGAATGCCCCTCACAAAGCAGAAGGAAATCCTTCCTAAGGCACAGGGCACCGGCTACGGACTTCATAATTAGCTGCTGTAATAAAGTACTTAATCGGAACAGAAGCCCTTGCTAACTACAGTGGGAAGTCAGGATAGGCGGGTTACCCACAGCTGGGGCAAGGCTCTTGCAGAGGTGTCTGGGAACCCGCACCCACAAGGGCCCAGGTCCGCACAGGAGCCCCAGGCCTTAATTAGCCCCAGCCATTAAAAAATGAAAACAACCCTCCGTTTTCTCATTAAAAGATGGAAATCCCCTCCCCCACCGGGGATGCGGGAATAATTTCACTGCTGCAGAGATCAGGCTGATTGCCCAAGACGATGGTTAGTTAGCTCCTGAGCTCCAAGACCTCCGGCACCCCTTTGCTGGCCACGTGTCAGGCATCTCTGCGTAATGGGAGATTGATTAGGGTCAATAGACTTATTTTTACAGGTCAAGACACAAAACACTTTAGGCTGTGGGTGCTCTTGCCCAGAACATCGCAAGCTATAAATCAAACTGCTTACAAGAAGCAGAGAGCTCTCTGCCTGGGAACTGTGGGTAACAACCAATTTTTGTCCCTCCTCCCCTCCCCTCTCCCCCCCTTCCCCCCCACCCCCTCCAGCTACTGTCTCCCTTACTCTCCTTGTCTTCTTGCCTATGCAGCCCCACTGTCAGCCTGATAGATGCGGGCAGGGCTTCAGATGCCTGCGCTTTTCCTGGTTTCCAGAAGCCTAGTGGTGAGGGGTGCCCCCACATAGCTCCTTGAAATTCCTGTTTGTTTTCTCTCCCTTTCTAAAGGAACCAGGGCTCAGCGGGGAGCCGTTGTAACAAATCATCAGCATCTGTCAGTCTCACCTTGACTTGACGGTCCAGAGTCACAGAGCTGGGTCAAGGGACTTCAAACTCAAAAATGAACGAAAACCTGCCCCCAGGGCAGAGTTTTGAGTGTTTCATCTAGGGGGCCCGGGGCCGACCAGTGGATCCCTGGTGGCATTTGGGATGCTGTTGGCCAATGATGCAACATCCCAGGAAGCAAAGCCCCTGGCCGGGTAAGCCTTCTGGAAACTGCTTCTGAAAATTCCTGTGTGAGCGTAAGGGAAAGGAAACTGTCTCCGCAGGGGGAAATATCCAACAATGCTTACCTGGGAAATCCGGGAAAACATTAAAGGAAGCACCTGGCTACGAACCTTAGGAAGATGTGGGGGAATTCTGTGCGTCACCAGTAAGGCTTTCCGCTTCTTTTCTCTCGCTGTGGGGTGGCCTCAAGCTTCGTGTGTTATTTTTCCTCTACCCCAAAGCAAGCAAAGCTGAGTTCCTCACCACTCTCACGGGATCCATCAAGGATGACCCTTTCTTCATTTCTGGAAGGTTACCGAGACGCGTAGCCAAGAAGTGTCGCTCCAGTGTGATAGCACCAAGTTTCCCTGAAACATTGCCGTCCGTCATCCTCTTTTTCTCCTGCGTCTTTCCCTCACCCCACCTCTCGACTCAGAGCTACACGGCTCAGCCAGATGGAGTTGGTAAAGTGAACCTTCACAGAGCGGCTGCTCCCCCTAGCCTGTAAGAGGAAACCCGGAATTGAGAGAATACAGCAGTGTAAGGGGAGGTCGGAGTGGGGGTGGGGGCAGGACAGAAGATGAGGAGGACACAGGGAATGTGGAGAAGTGCGCTTGGAATCTGGATCTCGGCAGGTGGCAGTCGGGCCGAGGTGGCTTCTCCTCCGCCCTTGTTAGGCGTGTGGAGTCGCATGATGAAATCTACAAATAAAGCTTCATAAGAGAAATAAGTGGGAATCCCCTGATGGCAGGACGAAGCAGGAGCAGGCCGGTCAGTGCCACCTGCCCCCAGCCTTATCAGATGTTGTGACAGCTTTGCTGGCCACTGAGGCCGTCACGCCTGGGCACGGGGCTGAGGTTGTGCTGGGGCTAAGGTTCTACTGCCCCAATGGGGATGGAGGGAAGGAGATGTGTCTTTGGCCTGGCTGGAGGTGGAGAGCCCTAACTGAAATTGGGGACCCTTTGGAATCCTCCCAAGGGTTTCTGAGTTCATGAAAAGGAAAAAGGCCGCCTCCTGGCTCAGAGGCAAGAAAACACAGGGTCTGTCTCAGGCTCGAAGGGGAGTTTTAAAAATCAGAAGAATATATCTGAGAAACCTAAACACTGCATCTACACCAAACACGGGGGTAGGTTCTCAAGTTATATGCACAGTGTGATAACCCCAAGCTGAGAAATTAATACAGAGTGGTCCAGGATTCATTGTGCTCTTGGGAGAAGAATAAAACACTGTTCTCTAGGACCACCCAGACTAAAACACCCTCAGCGAAGACCGCCCCACTGAGGAAGAACTCACAATGAAAGAAATAATTACAACTCAGACAAGAAAAAAAAAAAAGAACCATGAAGGAGAATTATAAAGATAGTATACAGGAGAACTAGCACCCCAAGAATAGAAACACAGAAACAAAACCGGCCAAAAGAGATTATCGAGTAAGATCTAAGATCCTTGAATTGGTTGGGCAAAGGTAGAGAGTTTAGTGAATTATACTGAGTTTCTTGGCTACAAAATAAGGGGGGAAAATGTAAAACTTTGAAGCAAATTGAGGAAAAGCAAGAAAAAGCCGAAATCATTCAATAGAAGACAATAAAGGAGAAAAATAGAGAACGATAATTAAAAAGCTAAAGGCAGAAGACAGTTCAGAAATACTAGTAACTCCAATAAAGGCAGATGTACTAAACTTCCTCGTTAAAAGACAGACATTCACTGATTAGAATAAACAACCAAATATATAAGGTTCATTATAAGCTATTTCCAAGAGATAGTCTAAAAACTCATGACGTCAAAAGGTTGAAAGTTGATGTTGATGTTGATGTTGATATTGATGGGATGGGAAGGGAAAAGGATGGGAAAAGATACAGTCAGCAAACATTCATGAGAAGAAAGCTGGTGTAGCTACCTTAATATCAGACAAAATCAACTTTATTAGGGATAAAGGGTCTTAGAGCTAAGCATGAATCATTTGGGGGAATCTAAGTGATTTGAATTACAAAGCCCCAGAAATAATAACACAAAAATGGCCTGAATAGAAGGAGAAGTCACCATTATAATAGTGGAAGTTTTCATGCATTTCTAGGAGTTATTGACAGGTAGAGACTGAAATTTCCCAAGCATGTAGATATTTTACACAGTGTATTTACAAAGTGTAGTAAAATGAACATATTTAGAAGCATGCACCGAAAAAGAAAGAATGCACATATTTTCGAGTGTGTTTAGGACAATTATAAACATGGTCTATATCCTTGGTCACAGAAGTCTAAACAGAAGTCTAAACAATATGCCACACTCCATACCCTCTAATAAATATGAAGTAAGGCTATAGGTAAGTGACCAAAATGGAATTTTAAGAATTCTATTCCTTGAGAAATCCAAAACACTTGCAAATAATTAATGGACCAAAAAGGAAACGAAATTATAATCATGAAATATTAATAAAAATAGTAATTGAAAGCATTTCCATCATAACTGTGGTACACAGTTAAAGTGACACTCGTAGGGACATTGGTAACCCTGATACCCTCAATGCATGTATTGAGGAAAACAAGAGACTAAGAATTAATGAATTAAGCATTTAGCTCAAGAACTTGAAAAAACAATAATAGCAAAACCCTTTCAAAGTGAAAGAAAAGCAGTAGGATAGATAAAAGCAAAAATGAATGGTGTTAATAATATGAAAATGTAGACAAACTTGACCACATTCTAGATAAAATAACTTTATATACATATACTTTTATATTATATAACATATAAAGTTCTACATATTTATATTGCATATGGTACATTTATATATTATATAAAATATATGGTAAATTTATATATTATGTAAAATATATATTATATAAAATTACATACAATTATATAACATGTAATTCTATATAATTATATTGTATATAGTATATTTATATCTTATATAAATTTTACATATTACATATATTATATAAAATTTATATATTTCATAAAATATTTATATACCTGTATGTTATTTAAAATTATATCATGTGCAATCAATATACTAATGTATTATTTATCAATATTGTTAATAATTAATGTATTATTAGTATTGTATCATTTGCATATTATAAATATATTTATATGTTATATTTAATAAAAACATATACTACATATAATAGTTATATGTGATTATAAATATAACATAATTATAATATGTAGAGAATATAATATGGAAATGATATACAAAATGCTTTCTAATAATATTAATATGTAACACATTAATTGTATATAAGTGATAACATAGCATTAGTTAATGACATATATGACATATAAATATATAATTACATATAATTATATAGTCGTACATATTTAACACGTACTACAAAACTACATAGAATTGTTATTTTCCCAAGAAAATTTTAGAAAGACTGAATATATCTATAATCTGTAAAGTATTGAATTAGTAGGCAAATTCTATCAAAATCAAAACCAAAAATCTTCTAAAAATGGCAAAGAGTAAGTTATCTTTTAAGGAGAATTTACAAAGAGAAACTTGCCTTGAGAGACAGCAAGACGTATTTCCAGCAGCCAGTCCATCCATATTAAGATGGCCTCTAATATAAAAGGCGCTCATTGTCTGGGGATATAGCATTTAAGTTCCCACAGGTAAATGGCTCAGATGGAAGTGAAATGCATCACAATACGAGAATATTCACCATTACTAACCAAGGATAAAATTAATCCCTATCTCAACATCCCTCCCCATTTGACTTTAAGGCAATTAGAAGGTAGTCATATGGACTACAGACGTATTAGAAAGCAAAGTTGCCAATCTTGCAAAATATCAAGGACTTTGTGAAGCCAACGCAGAATTGTGGGCATCAGGCAAAGCTGCTGATGAATGACTATCTACAAGAATGAAACCAGTTAATAATGTAGAGGGTCTTGCACTCATTTGGTCATTCCAGTCTCCTCCCCAGGAAGCAAGGACATGGCGGGGCTCAGGGAGAACCACACAGAGCATCGAGACTCTCTTTTCTGGGTCATGGCATCTGAGGGTGGACCACACCACCACGGTATACACGTCTGGGTCCGTGGGTGTCCGAGGATTTGCTAACAACAGTGTTGGACAAGGAGTGTGAGCGGGACTTGGTTGTGGGTTGAGGTGTTGACTCATACACCTGGGATGGGGACCTCCACTTGCATACCTTCTCTGGGTCACACAAATATAGAGACAGACCTGCATGGAGTGCTATAATCAGAGGGGAGAGAGGGGAAGTAACAGAGAGGTGTAGTAACTTGCCGAAAGTCCTAATAGGTAGAGATCTGGAATTTGCATACATACATCTTTAACTTTAAACCTTGGGATTTTTTCCCCCCTCCTGTTATTTTTTTTCCCAATAGGATCTGTAGAAAACAATGACTTATTTGCATTTTTCCATTCATCTATTCTCTTATTCGACACGTATTCTCATTCTCTCCCCTCTTCCTTCCTCCCCTCCCATCCCCTCTGTCTCTCTGCTCTGAAGTAGCTTACAGATGTGAATACACATGCACCGTGTAATGCATCATGGGGACTTCAGCTGCCACGTGGTCTTTGTGTGGTGCCATCCAGATCCCCCTTCAGGAGAGGACTTGTTGCTGATTATTTCAGCTGTAGAGACCCTCCTTGCACAAATACAGATGCCTCCCTGGGCCTCCAATGGCTGACGCATGCAGCGTGCAGAGGCCTGGTTATCTCAGCCGAACTAGGACAATGCCGAGGTCGCATTCTAGCTGTAGGGCTCCCTGTAGAAGAGGTCAAGGCTGTCACTTGGCCTTCATTGCAGCTCATTGTCTCCCTCTGCCCAATCATGCCTCCTTCCTCCTTTCCACAAGTCTCAAAACCAAACGCATCCCTGAATAAACATCCTTCACGTAAACTATATTTCAGAATCTGCTTTCTGGAGAACCCAGCTGCGAGGGTGGGTTCTCACACAAGATGCATGTAATATAATGTGAAGCGTGTCCCTTGTGTCCCTAGTGGGGCGAGGTGAGACATAAATAAAATTAGCACAGTATAAGAGAAATGTAATGAGAAGTAGGGGATGTGAGAATTCAGACCCCTCTAGGGGGGATGATTAGTTACTAGAGTTACCAATCCCTTCTTCCTTGCCTGAACACTTCACCGTCCTCTTTAGAGAGTTAGATCTTCCCACACCCCTGGAAGGAATAACCAAAGTCATCCTGTCATTATCTACCTTCTACCTGCCTCCACAGGTGACTGGTTAAAGGGTGGACATCAGACCCGGGACAGTCAACCTATTGGCTCAGCTGGATCTATGAGCTTCTCTCTCCAAGGGATTGGGAAATTGGGATACGGTGAGAATGTACTCAGTTCCCACTGGTCTCTGGAATTGATGGGACAAGAAAGCTATCAGATATCAACCATACGGACAGCTGGTATAATAAGAATGAGAAAAAATGAAGAAGACACGAAGAGTGGCAGACAAATGGAGACTGGAGGCCCCAGAGAGGGAGAGAACAACTTGCGTTCCTGATTTTCTCTGACTCCACTTTTATGCAATACCTGGCTGCCTTTGGTGCCCTAGGTACTGTGAGTTAGCCCCGTATTTTTATCCAACAGATGAGCTCTTTTAACTACCAGGGTCTGTTTCTTGTAATAATATTGGACTAAGACCATGATAAGGGAAGGGATTTGAATTGGGAGTTGTAGGAAACGTTAAGATTTCAATAGGGGAAGATGAAGGCACCATGGGGAATTTGCACACAGAGGTGCTGAAACACATATTCGTTGGACATTTTTGAAGGATGATGAATGGTCCAGTTTGGCCAATATGGAGGAAATGGAAAGCAAAATCACAGGATGAACGTTTGGGAGACTGGCGGAAAAACTTTGACTAATCAAAGGAGCTGGCCAGCATCAAAGAGTCTATTCCTTCTTTTTAGGAATTCCCAGTGGCCTCAGAAAACATGAAATAAGGATAGATGGCAGTAAAGGCTGACTGTTGGAGGAAGTGGGGATTAAAAATGGGGCAGTGGGTGTCTTACTTATGGCAGGGTCATAAGAAGAGATTGATGAAAATGGAATGACGGAATAAACCAGTGGGGACTAGCGGGGGGTGGTGACTCTTGCTGAATGATAGGGAATAGGTAAACTTGTTTTTAGGCACTCCCATCACATACCCCACACATGGCTGCACAAGCCAGGCTCCTCCCGACTCCAAGGACTGTTCTTTACCGTGACTTCAGTGTGAATGATCCCCTCGGGGTTGTGCAATATGGGGAGCCTTGCTCATAAGTCACAGCTGTGCATCAACTCAAGATCTCTCCATTGATGATGACAAAAATAAATCCCAATTTGAGCTGGTTTTAAAAATAGGCACTCTACTGGCTCATTGAACTGAAGAGCAAAGAGGTAAATGAGCTTCAGGGAAACGGATTCAGAAGTCCACACAGTCAAGGCTCTGACTCTGGATTTCTTCGATCTTTTCACGTGTGTCAACTTTATCCCCTGGTCAGGTCCTCTCATGGTGAACAAAATTGTTTCGGTGGTCCAAGATCTCGTTTCTTTACTACCCTCTGTGTGAGGAACAGCATTTTCTTCATGATTTCCCCAGAGCCCTGATTAAATATCTCTTCAGGTCTCACCTGCAAAAATTAGGCTATGCATATCCAGTAGTGTGTAGCTGACTGCTTTACAACTGGAGTATGCACTTTCTCTCAAAAAAGAGAGAGAGAGAGAGAGACAGAGAGACAGAGCGAGACACAGAGAGAGAGAAAGCCCCGATTATGTTTGAATTCCATGGCACAAATACTGTCACCCTGGTTGATTCCAAACTACCAGGTGATCTCGCTGAACCCGAAGTTGGGAAGAGGTCCACACTATTGACTCTCTGAAGCCCATGAAGGCTGGTTCCAGCACCCTACTATGTCTAAACCTGAACCATTCATTGTAAGTTGATAATCCATAATGGTGGTCTGTGAAGCTGCTGGGGTCATTCCATCCATCCACGTGTAAAGTAGGAGTGGGAAAATGGATAGGGATAGGACAGCTATTGAATATCTAGTACTATTGAAATTCATGCAGGAAGAACATGAGGAAAACAAGGTAAGTGGAGAAAAGAAGACAAATATGGGGCTGGGTGTAGAAAAGGAGTCCAGGATCATGAATGGGTGGTATGAACAGGAGACGTGGGGGAAAATGCAGAGGAGTTAAATGGGGGAATCATTACAGATCTACTGAAATATTTATCCTTGTACTGAAAGGTCTCTACAGGCTGGTCCCACTTTATTTTCCAGAACTTTCTGGGAGGCACTACAGTATAGTGGTGAATGGTCAACATCTTGGCAAGTTATGGTAGCTATTCTGAGTCTCTATCTTCCTCAGAACCTCACAGGATGAGAATTTTATTCTGAGAATCAGCTCAGAGATTTAACTGGTTTTCAGAGATTCATCCCAGGAGGGCGTGGGGCACCGTGGCTATGAACACAGTTTCCAAAGCTGGGATGCTTCGCTTGCGTCTCAGTTCTGTCATTAGCCACGGGACCCTGGGCAAGTTGATGAAACCAATCTGCGTCCCAGTTTTCGAATCTGAGAAGTGGGAGGGCCAGTCTTATTTTAAATTAGTTAAACAAGGCGGCCATTGGATACACGTGGTTCTAATGCTTTGGCAGCCTACATAACCAGCCCCAAACCTGTGCTTGTGAAACCCTGAAGGTTAAGAAATCCAAACCTAAAGACAGTCACCAACAGTCAGCAAGCCTTCCGCAATAGGGCAAACGCTTAAGCTGTGGCCAAAGTATTTCCTTGCTTTCCTTTTGTGTCCTCCTGAATAAATTTTTGCACAGATAAACTCTTAACGTTTTTAATATGCCTCAGTTGATCTTTAAATACCACCCATCCCATGAGGTCTTTTGTGACCATTAAATGAGTCAATGTACATAAAGTGCTGGGAAATTACCTGAAACCCTGCAAGTACTACACGATGGTGATAGCTGTAATTATTACGTAGAGTAGTTACAGAAGGTTAGGCACACACAGAATACTCGAGAAGCACCAGCCATGCTTGTTTTGACCGGTTCCCACTCTTCTATCCAGGTTTTATATTCCAGGCTGTTGTTACATCTCTCTCTGTTTGCCAGAGAAATGATTACAAGTCTGTGTAAGAAACCCGGGCCACACTCACACGTCTCTTCCTCCTCCGGACTCTCAAACACTATACTTGCAACTCTGTGGCACTCGGGTAGCCAAGAAGAGTAAGCTGGTTCGGCGCATCAAGCCTATCTTAACCTAAGGGAAGACATCTTGTCAGTTGGCCCTGGATTTGGGCTTTTTCCTGTTGGTATGTGGGGGGGGTGGGGGAAGAATGGATTATTGTACGAGTAGGTCTTGGCAGGAAACAGAACTCACCCCAGGTTCTTCAAGTGAGTAGGCACTAATGAAGGGCTGACTTAGTGAGAGGGCAGGGGTAAGGGGACCAACGTGGGATGGCGAAGTCCCCAAGGACGAGTACTTCCTTAGGACCAAAGTGACAAAGGGAGGAAAATGCATTGCCGGATCCCAGGGAAAGGTCAAGCCTTGGGGGAGGAGCCACCAGATGGGAGCTGAGGTCATGGAGGCACCCAGCGTCTTCAGGAAACATGGCCCTCAAGTGGGGAGAGGAGAAGAGGAGAGACTGTCCCAACCTCTCCTTCCCCTTAACCTCAGATCATTCTTGGACCAGAAACCCACCAGCATGGAAACCTGGCTGACTCGGCGCTCAGAGATCATCCTTCTGGAGCACCTGGCGGGGCAGAGAATGGATGCAACTCCGTTTAAAAGTGTATTTTAGGAGCACCTGAGTGGCTCAGTCGGTAAGGGTCTCGCTCTCGATTTTGGCCCAGGTCACGATCTCGTGGTTCGTGAAATCGAGTCCCACGCTGGGCTCTGTGCTGACAGCACGGAGCCTGCTTGGGGTTCTCTTTCTGCTTCTCTCTCTGCCTCTCCCTAACTTGTGTATGCGTGCTCTGTCGGAAAATAAACAAACATTTTGAGAAGTGTATTTTATGTAGTGCCCTATACCCCAAACAGTGTCATTTCAACATGTGAGCAATGTAAGTGTTACTGTTACGATATTTTCCATTCTTGGGTGCTCAGCCTTCAAGTCCAGTATGTGTTTTTACATCTCTAGTGCATTCCAATTCCAACCAGCCACATATCCTGGGTTCATTAGCCATCTGGGGCCAGTGGCTGTCCCACTGGAGAGTGTAGTTCTACCTGTTGTCAGTATCACTGGACTTAAAAACTGAAACCAAAAGAAAAAATCATTAATTCAATACATTATACCTTCGTGTAAAATAATTGTATGAGGATATGCCATCAGAGTCTTCAAGAGGCCCAAACCCATGTTCTGGGATTTCGGGTGTTGCTAGGGGAGGCCGTTAAAAAAATACGTGACCAGGAGCGCCTGGGTGGCTCAGTCGGTTGAGCGTCTGACTTCGGCTCAGGTCACGATCTCAGGGTTCGTGAGTTCGAGCCCCACGTCGGGCTCTGTGCTGACAGAATAGATATCTAAGGATACGGTATACCATTGTTTTATTGCTTTTACACAATTATAAAACTCCATGACAGCTTTTACCTTTTGGAAAGGGAAATTAAGCAGGGGTGCCTGGGTGGCTCAGTCGGTTAAGGGTCTGGCTCTCGGTTTTGGTCATGATCTCACGGTGGTCATGATCTCAAGGCTCCGTGAGCTTGAGCCCCACATTGGGCTCTGCGCTGACGGTGTGGAGCCTGCTTGGGATTCTCTCTCTCTCTCTCTCTCTCTCTCTCTCTCTCTTTCTCTCTCTGCCCCTCCCCTACTCAAACTGTCTCTGTCTCTCTCAAAATAAACCAACCTAAGAAAAAGTGACATTACGCAAAATCAGAATCTGTCTACTGCAATTAGAAGCTGGATTGGGATAGCTCAATATGCCGTTGTTACAACCTGTTGAACGTGAGGTCCGCTCCCAGGGGGCTAATCCAAGCATATATTAGAATTCATTTGAAAACCATAAATGTTATGCAGATTTAAAGCGCTCCTGACTCCTTCAGCCTCTTCTCCCTCCTAGATATCTCACTTGACTGAAGTACCCAGCACAACACTCCTCCACTTCTGAAAGGATCGGGAAATGCACCATATTCATGCTTTTCTGCCTCCCCTTCTAGAAGGCCAGGCAGTCCCGAAGGACTTTCAGCCGGCAGCGTGTCTGTGCCCATGTGAGAACTCTAAGGCTTCCAGAACCACGTCTGGGACTTGACGTTCGTGTTCTGAAAACTCTTTATTCACGTGGTAAGCACTTGATGAAGAGTCCTCATGATAAACTCCTGGCTAAAGACGGATGGCCTGAGTTTATTCAAAGGCCAAATAATTTCCAGACATTTATTTTGGATGGAAACACATGTCTTTCCCTTGGTAATAATTTCCTTGTGAGATATACAGGCAACCCCGAACTTGCAAATAGACTATTCAGAAATTTCATTTGTAGGTCAGTCGTTTGGAATGCACAGTGATTTTTTTTCATATAAATAATATTGTAAGTGGTAGTGAAGGACCCAGGCCAGCCCCCAAATTCTTATTTAACCCATACCTTACCCGAATTACGCAAGAAGGAATAGCAGAAAACAAGGACCGCACAGTGTTCTTTGCTTATCTCTAGGATATCCCTGTAGAAATAGAATCTCATGGTGATGATGGACAATGGTACCCAGGCTGTCTGACTGTACTTGAACCCAGACTTGGATATATACTAGGATATATACTAGCTGTGTTGACTTTGGGCAGGTCACTTAACCTGTCTTCTCAGGGTCCTCATCCATAAAAGGCAGATGCTATTAAGATTTATTTCATGGAGTTAGAGCTATTGGGCGAGTTACGCACACACACACACACACACACACACACACACACACACACACACCTTACAACAGTTCCTCGAACTCTGGAAACACCACGGGTCATTTGCCGTCCTTATTCTTGGTTCTAGCAACTGGTGGGATGCTGGTTGGTCTTCAATCGCGGATTCGTATTTCGCCGAACAAAAAGTAACGTTAATGGAATATTAATAACAAAACACACCGGAAAAAAAAGCAGATGTGATGTGCCCTCCCTCCCTTCCCCCATGATTATTACTGTGTGGGTAAAATAAGGTACGTTAGAGGCAAAAAGGAAATAGATATACACTGAGGTTGAATGCCGGGAGATTTTCAATGAGTCTAATGACTGGCTTAAAAAAAAAAGTTAGGCTTACTTAGTATAAATAGTTTGGAAAATAGAAAAGCACAAAGAGGGAACATGAAAATCTCTCCAAATCTGGCCACCCAGAAAAGGCCACTACTAACTTTTGTCGCCAGCGCTATTCTGTCCCGTGCATGTACACAAGTGTCAAAAATCAAAAAATAACTATAATTAAACCATCCGTATTATTTTCATATCAGGTTTATTCACTTAGCAACATACTATGCAAATTTCTCTTGTATTCTTAGACTATGTGATTTCTCACGGCATTGTGCTCTCGTCACATGAGAATACTAAAGCTGACAGTTGGTGAGCATTTCGTCTGTTTCCCACTGTTCTAAATAACGTTGTGACAATTACACAGATGGATGCTGCTGTTTATTTTCTTTAATCAAGAGACGAAATTTCGAGAAACTTCTGTACAGATTCTACTACTCATATTTGAAGGCTTATGACACATTTTGCTGAACTGACTCTAGACAGAATGTTCTTTTCTTAAATTTTTTAAATGTTTATTGATTTTTGAGAGAGACAGAGTGAGAGAGAGAGAGAGAGAGAGAGAGAGGAAGTGCGTGCGAGCGGGAGAGGGGCAGAGAGAGAGGGGGATAAAGGATCCCAGGCAGGCTCCACGCTGACAGCAGGGAGCCCGATGCAGGGCTCGAACTGACGAACCATGAGATCATTACCTGAGTAGAAAGCAGAGCATGACTTGAGCCAAAGTCAGACGCTTAGCCAACTGAGCCGCTCAGGAGCCCTAGAGTGAATGTTCTAATTCACCTTTTTCTAGCAAAGAGAATGCAATTTCCTAGAAATTTCCCTAAATGCTGAGAATGTATTTAATGTTGCCAAGCTGAGAGATGAAAAGGGGCATTTGGGGATATCGACTTTCATTTTTTGAACCTGATAGTGAACACTTTTCTTATGTTTGTGGTCAATTTGAATTTCTGTTGCCAATTTCTTTCACAGTCTTTGGCCATCACTGCTCCTTGCTGTTCATCTTTCAATTTCTTTTTGCTTTGTTTTGTTTTGTTTCTGTTTTCGTTAAGGAAAACCGTTTTTCCTTTGTATTCATACCATATAACCATGTATTTAGAATGTAAAAAAATTTGCACGGTATGCTTTATTTTATTTTTTAATTTTATTTAAAAAAATTTTTTTAATGTTTATCTATTTCTTTTTTGTGATGGGAGTAACCAAGATCTAGTCTGTTAGCAACCTTGAAGTTTATAATAGGGTGTGCTGCCGATGAGAAAATGCTACTGGGCAATGAGTAGAAGCAGCTTCGACACCGTTCACCCCAGCCACTGTTGGACTAAATGGCGAGGGGGAGAGCAGGTGAGCTGGACAGAGAGGAATCAGGCACGTTTCCTGGAGGCTGGATGGGGCATAAGAGTTGAATCGTTATAAGTGTGGAAAACAATTGGGAAATGAAAAGAGAAAGAGGGAGAATAAATGTACAAGGTTTTGAAAGACTCAGACGAACGGAATCAAGCAATTCTGCTGACTTTCTGCGGGTCAGTTAGATAGTCTCCTTAATGAAGGCTATTTAAAATATATACATATAATAAAAATTATTTAATTAAAATATTAAGTTAAATGTAAAAATATTTAAATATATTATATATTATGTATAATATATTATATATTATATATACTATATATTATATATTCTATTCTATATATTCTATATTCTATATTATATTATATATAATATATATTATATATATATGTAATATTAAATAAACTCTATGCCTAACATGGGGCTCGAACTCAGACCCTGAGATCTAGAGTTGTATGTTCTACTGGCTGAGCCAGCCAGATGCCCCAATGAAGGCTATTTTTTTAAAAAAAATTTTAATGTTCATTTATTTTTGAGAGAGAGAGAGAGAGAGAGAGAGAGAGAGTGTGTGTGTGTGTGTGTGTGTGTGTGTGTGAGTGGGGGAGGGGCAGAGAGAGAGGGAGACACAGAATCTGAAGCAGGCTCCAGGCTCCGAGCCGTCAGCCCAGAGCCCGACGTGGGGCTCGAACTCACGGACCGTGAGATCGTGACCTGAGCGGAAGTCGGACGCTTAACTGACTGAGCCACCCAGGCGCCCCTTCTCTGTGAATTTTAAAATTCCAAGAAAATTTAAATTCTATTGATCTAAAATGAAACGCTGATGCATAGGAGTCCTTTGCAAAAGGAGGTGGAATTTATGAAATGGAAAATTTGGCAAGAATGGAAGAATACTGAAAAATGAAAACCCTTAAAGAAGGGGAAAATAAAGTTATGTACGGAGAGATTACGTGAAAAACACAAGTATAGCACAGAAGCTATAAAAAGGTCTTAAAGGGGTGACATAGGGTTGATATATATCCTACAATATGAATTACAAGTTCTTGGCAAAGTTCAATATAAAGTTTAGAAGAATTAGAAGAAAAAAAAACCTTGGATATTGACATGCCAAAGTATATGGGAATCATATACTCAGGAAATTATACTAATAAAAAAAAGAGCGTAAAACATCCGTTCTATATGGAGACAAGGAGCTGGATACTAGATTAGAAATACCCGAGGGATGTTGCTATTTTGGGATCAGGGGGATGGTAGAAATGTACACAGGTCCAAAAAACTTGGGCGATGGGATTGAGAGAACAAAATACAGTAAAACCTTGGATTGTGAATAACTTGTTCTCCGAATGTTCCACAAGAGGAGCAAACATTTCTAATAAATTTGAACTTGATATATGAGCGATGTCTTATAATCTGAGTAGTACGTGATGTTGAACGTCACATGATCACAACTGAGCCAATGGTTCTTCTCTTTCTCTCTCTCTCTCTCTCTCTCTCTTTCTCTCTTTTGCTGTGAGATTGTGGGTGATTGTCTCCCAGGCTTGGATGCTTGGTCTCAGGGCATGGTGTTTGGCAGAAATCAGTGATTTTTCGGAACGTTGGAAGGTGCCCACACTGGCACTGGTATACTTTTTTGTCACTTCCAAGCACCTCTGGACAGTCCTTTGCTTTTCCATCCAAGAGTGAGCTTAGGAATGTTTTGCTCCGTTCTAGGTCAGGCTGCCTACAGAGATAGACCCTTCCCTCTGCTGCCTTAATGCCAGTTACATTAAATACAGTATACGACAAGAATTTATTAATACAATACTGTAGTCAACATCTCTGCGAGTATATACAATGGACCCCCATGCAGAAAAAGGTTCCATTTAGTCAACGGATAGCAGTGATTACATTAGTGATAGTGAATGTCATCCTACACAGTAACCCTCCTCTCTCTTGTCTCCCACACAGCAGCCACGAAGGCTTTTGAAGGTGAGTGCAGGTGAATTTGTCTATTTTTCTGTATAGTTCGTATTTTATTACTTTGCATAATACTACAGTATTGTAAACATTTACAAAAATCATGTAATCATTTTACATGAATATTGCGGGGGGGGGGGTTGTGGAACAAATCACCTGACTTTCCATGATTTCTTGGGGGGAAATTCGCTTCGATATGCGAGTGCCTTGGATGACAGGCATGTTTCTGGGATGAATTATGCTCACAGACCAAGGTTTTACCGTACATAAAGTCAGGGAAATATTAGCTGCAGGAAGAGGGGCCACAGTATGGGCCTGGATGAGACAGAGAGGGGTCAGCTGAGGGTGGACAGGGGAGAAGACGTCCGACACGAGCAAGCAAGGATTGCACAGCACAGTGGGAGAAGACAGGCGGCGAGTGGGTTCCAGCAAGGTGTGCTCACGTGATCTGTCCGGTGGGAGGGAGCCCATCCAGAGAAGGCAATATTGGAGAGCTCTGGAGGTAGCGAGGGGAGGCCGGTAGCAAGGGTCTGGCTGCCGGACTGCAATTTACCAAAGCGACTCCTTTCCTGTGGGGAGATTGACAAGGGCGGGGCAGAGCCCCCATTCTGGGAGGACCAAGCTTTGGGTAGACTCATGGGTCAGGAGGGAGCCCATTAACTCACAGATCTGCCTTTCCAGTTCCTGGCATGCAAGCTTGAGGTCTGGAGCCCTCCTTTCTGAGGATCGGGGATATGAATGACCAGTCCTGAAGATATGGCAAGTGGGGGACAACTAATTCAAACAAGAGAACGAAGGCGAAATGAGGCGGCTGCCGGAGAAAAATGGGAAAGAGAAAGCAAAAAATGGAAGTCTCTGTTGACTCAAGTATCTGCATTTAGAATCGAAACCTGTATCCGCCACAGAAAATAACTTTAGAATGTCGGCAGAAATTGCAAATTTGATACGGTTGGCCCTTTTAACAAACACTCTATTTATCGAGAATTCACCACGTGGTTCTTCATAACCTGAGCCAAAAAAAAAAAAAAAAACAAAAAAACACATCACCATTTGAATTGCAATATTTCTAAAACGTATTATTCCGCCCCTTACTTCGACAGAATCCGTTGAACAGAAAACTTTCGGCCGAGATTCAGGGTGGGTGTTATAAACATCCAGGACTGGACTATAGAATTACCTCAGCTCTCCTGTTCCCTTCCCGGGTCTCCCCTGGGGTCAGATTATAAATGGTCGCTTCTATGGGCCATGGTGCCTCATCATAGAGAGATGTTTCTTCCTACTCTCTCTTTATTTATGGACGTATTTATTTTGTCCCCAGCATTAAAGTAGTTAAAAGAAGCGAGAGAAGTCTAGGATCTCCCGTGAACAAACCCAGAGAAGGGGTAGTAACCACCACTCACAAGCCTGTCTGTTCTACCTCTCTGCTTCCTTCTGCCCGCGGCTACGCTGGTCAAAATGCCACAAAACTGCATGGCGGGTTATAGGGCGTCCAGCAGATCCCAGTGTATATTTTAACACCTCCATGTCTGGAGAAGGAACAGACTTCTTTCTTCTGGTTTCCCTGGAAAAAAAAAAGAAAAAGAAAAAGAAAAAAATCCCAGAAGGAACTTGGATTGGTCAAGCTTGAATCAGCCATTCATGCCTTCAACTGTAGCAAGGGGTGGGGGGTGGGACACTGAATGGCTCTGTTCCGGTCACAGGTTTATCACTTGTGAGCAGGGGGCAGACCCTTTTACGGGATGAAGGGAGAACTCGGTAGGAACAATGTAATGGTTCACCACTGGGGGAACTTTCGTGAGCCAGGAAGCTGTCTCCGTTTGTGTAGATTCTTGCAGGTAATGAAACTTGTGAGGGATATGAGGAAAAATCAACAAGACAGTAAATGAGGGCATCCGGGATGTGGTGGGCTATGCGCAGGGTCTTAGAGCTTGGAGCTGGGGCTTGCTTATTTCCGGTGGCCCTGGGTAAGAGGAGTGTTTCTGCAAATACAAAATGAAAATATAGGGCGCCTGGGTGGCTCAGTCGGTTAAGCGTCTGACTTCGGCTCAGGTCGTGATCTCGTGTTTCGTGAGTTCGAGCCCCGGGTCGGGCTCTGTGCCGACAGCTCAGAGCCTGGAGCCTGCTTCGGATTCTGGGTCTCCCTCTCTCTCTCTGCCTCCGCCTCCCTGCTCACGCTCTGTCGCTATCTCTCTCTCAAGAATAAACATAAAAGAAGAAGAAGATCCTGCCCTATAACACAAAAGTCCTGAATCACTTCCAGAGATGCGAGGACAGATTCATCCTTGACGGTAACAGACGAGAAAAATCAAGGTGGTAGGAAGCAGGGATAGACGTCCCAAGATGCACTTCAATCCTTCATTTTTTTTTTTCCCCCAAAGGAAGTTTTGTGCAGGCCAATGTCCATTTAAGGAACCACTTAAGACCCTGAGAGAATTTTGCAAGGACATTGCTAAGGTCTCAGTCAAAAGCCTAGCAGCAGCCTGCGTCTGTGAAAAGAGATTCCAGAAGCTCGAGGACCCCAGGTTACATTGGCTTTAGGCTATGTTCTGTTGTCTGTCCAACCTGCCCCCAAAGCACTGTAAGAATATAGTACAACTTATAAACAGGTATAATAGAGTCACGGGTAGAAGGCACATCTCAGCTCTAGGCAGCTGGGGCCCCAAAACAAAGCTCCATGTCAGAAGTACCCCAAATTTACACTGGGCAACCATGGAGCAGATGGGGTGTCCTATGATATAACTTACTGGGCCCACGAAGACATTGACAAGCATGGGGCGATGAGTCGGGAGAGAGAATTTATGTAGAGCTTCTCAAGTATATCCTGAGTTAGAGCTCAGACTTTGAGATTAGCTATATCTAGATTCACATCCTACCTCCGTTACTTACCAGTAACTGACCCGGGTCTAGACACACCCTCTCCGCACCACAGGGGTAATCAAAGAAGGGTCTCATGGCGATGATACGAAATAATGCATGGAGAGCATTCAGCATAGTTTCTAGTATATTCGAGAAATGATCCCACGCTCCTTCCAGTTGCCACAATGGTGTCCCGAAATTCAAATCTCAGCATATTCCTCTTCTATCTAAAACCATTCCATGCCCTTCCATTGTGATTAGAAAGGGGTTAAAACTCCTTGCCCGTGGCTTACAAGTCCTTAAACGGTCTGGCTCTTGTCTTACTTTGTCACCTCATTTGCTATCAGTTTCCCTCCCTTTCCCCTTTCCCTGCCACGTTGACTTTCTTTCCACTCTGCAAATATCCAAAGGATTTCTGAAGCCACGCGAATGTCCCAAGACTGTCACACAGAGTCTTAATCTGCCTTCCTCCATCACCTGTCGTTTTGGGAGCTGGTTGAATCTACCCCAGCCTCCACCAGTTCATTCCTGTCAGACCACATTTTTCCTTCTCGAAGCATTCTACAGGGTCTCCTCTGACACCATTTACCTCCATTCGCCTCCTGGATTCTGAGTCTCCTGGGTCTCTTAGGGCACTTACCTTGTCCAGCTGCTTATGACTGGTTTTGCTCAGACTGAAAGGCAAACCAGAGGTAGGCGGAGAAGTTCTGGTTCCTGACTCTCCAAGGGCTCCCGGAGAACATTTCGCAGAGCTCTACCAGTCACCCCCTTCTGAATACCTGACAGTTTTCATACCTGAATGCACTCTATACATCCCCACATAAAACCCTTCACAGAGCCCCACTGTCAGAACATTTACCTGGCACAAAAGAGGTCATCCTGGCCAGGATCTTGATCACTTGTGAAGACCGAGCTGCCCTTCACGGATCAGTGTCATTTAGGTTTTTCCTAACGGACGGAGAGACGCGCTCTTCCCGTCTGATTGTCTGGATGAAGCATGGCTCAGAAGATTGGTCTTGGGAATCCGCAGAGTAGCATCTAGCTCCTGCAGAGTTTCGTGTTTCGTGGCACCTGTCCTGACAAGTTTGGGCCCCCCAAAATGGGATCATTGGCAATGGAGCACTTTTAGGATCTTTGTGATGAATCTAGAATTTCTGATGTCTGCCTTTTTTTTTTTTTTTTTTTTTTATGTCAGTGTGGGCACCTGTCTTTGTCTGGGTTTCTGGGGATACAAGGATTCAAATGCAAGAAGTTTATCCGGGCGGTGATCCCAAGAACCATCAGCATTCGTCTCCCTCGGCTAAAATAAAACTTTAAAAAGAAATTTAAAAAAAAAAAAGCAAAACCGTGACACCTGGACTTTGGTTTCTTACGTGGCTGGGGATGTCATTCTTCACTGTTCTTTTGGTGGTCACCCCAGGTGCTGCTCGGCAGAGCTCAACTCATGCCCTTGGCCGGAATGATTGCATGACCACCTTTTATGCCTGGAGTGAAATGCGGTCTTTTAGAAAAGGATCCTCTCCCTTGGATGGTTAAGTCAACAGCTCTTTTACTGAGTGTGAACAGAGCTGCCTGACTCGGGTTTTTTCTAGTTATAAGTCTGCCTAAACGAACAAATAAAGGTGGTTTCTCCGAGAGAGAGAGATGTCTGACGAAGTTTTTATTTTATTTTTAGTAAAAGAACATGAGCTAGAAAAAGCAGATTTGGCTGGTAGTGTGTGTGTGTGTGTGTGTGTGTGTGTGTGTGTGTGTGTGTGTGACAGAGAGAGAGAGAGAGAGAGAGAGAGAGAGGAGAGAGAGATATCAAAAAGCCAATGGGAAAGCCGACGCAGCACACGATTTTTACGTCAGGCGCTTACAAGCAAAAAGAAAAAGAGGGTCAAAGAGAAAGGGTGAAACTCCCCCCACCCACCCCATTCCTGTTCTGATTGAAACTTTAATTCTAAAATAGTCTTTGGCTTGAAAGATTGAAGTATACCATCTTTCCATATAAATGGTGAGGCAAGACACATTTTTATGTGTTGTTTTATGGGGGTTTCTTCGTATCTTTAATGTCTAACCATTTTATAGTGCTCGGCTTTGCGGGACCCCAGAGATAACCTCCGAGCAATACTGGCCCTTTTATTTGTAACACAGGAATAGTTAAGAAAGTGTCTGCACACCAATGACAAATTATTGCAATCTTAAGTAGAAAGAAGGCAGTAAAGATCGCTCAGACTTAAAACTTAAGAGAAGGTTGGAGTGCAGAGAGGGAGCGAAATCTTCCAAATAGAATAATGAAGTTAATTGGTACAAATGAGGGTGCTTTGCAAACCATACCTGAAGATGAACTACATTCCGCTAACTGGAAAGTTCTCTCTTTTTCAGTAAGTTGGCTGCCCAGAAATAAACATTGCAAAAGATCCTGCGTGTGTGTGTGTGTGTGTGTGTGTGTGTGTGTGTTTTAACAAATCCCCTGATTCTAAGAGTTTAGAGTGTATCTTTTAAAAGTGTACATTTGAGGAGTTCCAGCCCCGTGGCGTGAGATTTTTATCTACAGGGCTGTTTATTTATTTGCTGTAAAAGCTGTTATCCTTCAGATGTGATTATTTGCAAGTCATGAACACTGTGGATTTTTTCCATCCCCTCTTGTGCATTAACTGTGTGTTTGGGGTTACAAGAATCCATTTCTTTCCAGGTTTTGAGGATGGGTTAAGTTAAAAGCATTTTGAGGTACCGTTTAAGAAGTAATCTTCTTTTAAAAAGTTTGTTTATTTATTTTGTGAGAGAGAGAGAGAGAGAGAGAGAGAACCCCAAGCAGGCTGCGCACTGACAATGCAGAGCCCAATGCAGGGCTCGAACCCGTGAATCGTGAGATCGTGACCTGAGCCGAAGTCAAGAGTCGGACATTTAACCAACTGAGCCATCCAGGCACCGCTTAAGAAGTTATCTTAAGCATTTGATTTTTTTCTCTTCCTCAATCTTATTCCATTAATTATGGAGGGCAACTCCAGGTTTCACCCTTTTTCTTTGACCCTCTTTTTTTGCTTGTAGATTTTTGCTTCAGATGGATTTTTGTTCAAATCCTGGCTCCCGCTGATAAGTAATCGTGAGACCTACAGTAATCACTTAACTTTATGCAGACTTGGTTTCTCCCCTATAATAGGCAAACATTGACAACGTTTACTTTCTAATTGTAAGTTATAGAATACATAATTAAATCATATAATGCATGGTGATCTATAATTAATGTAACAGTATGATTACACAGTAAAGTTTTGGAACACTCAAGCATGTAAAATGTTAGAGAACAATGTCACTAATAACAAAAACATACCACACTGATGGATTTGCTCTGATGTCAAACTAGATGATGTATTATAGCACAAGAAGCAAGTGAGGGAAGTTAGTAGGAGAGATAACACAGTCTCTGATTCTGGGCTTACTTGTTGAATATCCACGTACACAATTAATGGCTGGTGTTCTTTCAGAAAAAGTGATTTCTACCAAGATGCATTGGCCCCTTTACAAGGGGGTCTCTAGCCAACACAGAGCTCTCTTGGCAAGAATACTCTGATTCAAATATTTTATATGTAAGGTAGTGAAAGAAAATATTTAAAATATGCCTGTAAAAGTTGAAACAGTGTTTTAAAGTCCTCTCTTGGTTTTTCTTCTTCACCAGAATCACTTTCTTACCCAGCAAGGTGGCAGAGACAGAGTGGGAGGGACATTTGAATGGCTTCCCAATGCTTTGCTCCTTAGGTCATAGGTACATGGTTATGGTTGGCTCAAACCCCACCTCGGAGTCTTGTTGGGTAGTTAAGACTCATTCCCACGTAGTGGAGACTTGAGACTTGGAATGTGGAATTTATGTGAGAAGAGACTAGACATTGTCTAACTATTGTTTCCCAGAACAATTCCTCAGAAGTGTCTCAAGAGAAGCTCCTTTACTTTTTCCCTAAGATCAAATATGTCTCCTATGGTCCAATAAACCCCCTTCTTGAAAATTCACCGTGCACATTAGAGTATTAAGAGTACCGAAGGGTCCTGAAATAAACAGACCCATATGACTACCTTTCTTTAAACTCAGTGTTTCCCAAAGTTATGTGTCCGTGATATCCAGCAATAGCTAGCATTTGTGGAATTAGTGTCTCGTGTAGTAGATTTCAGGATACACTGGGCTAGTCCATCATGCCTACTGGTGTCAGTCCGGGCTGTGAGAGAAAAGATCCCTGTCCTCTATGGTCCTATGTCCATTATCTCTGATCTAGGAGGTCAGAGTATGTTTGCACATGCACCAGGGAACTGTATGCCCCAGGGAACCAGAGATGTAACCTGCCATTTGCAAGTCATGGCCGTAGAGTCAGTCCGCCATGGTCCCAAAGCTTTGGCATGGGTGGGGGGTGGAAACAAACCAAAGCTCATGGTCCTTACCTGGACTGAGGGATCTGTTTGGCCAAGCTGAGCCTTTGTAATGAGGTGACTGTAGAAGAACCCAACAGAAGTCAGGTCTTTGGCTCCACTGTTAACATTTTCTTCTGCAGAGACTGGGGCAATGCTCGGTTTTCCATTTCCAAAATGTGTTTCGATGTAAGACAATGAAAAGGCAGTAATTAAGAAAACAAATGGTGCGATGCTTGTGTTTGTGAGAAAAGAAAGAAGAAATTGATTCGTCATATATTAGTACAAGTGCCTGAAACCTCTCTAGATATTGCACTTACGTCTCAAGGGACAGTTTCTTTGCAAATGTTGGCAATAGGAAAGACAGGAAAAGTCCACTTATTCCAAAGAGGAGCGCAAGAGTGGGTAGAGAGAGGCCAAAGTGTTTCTCTAGTTTTCTTTTCAGTTCGATTTTGGAATGGACTGAGACTGTAGCCATGGACTTGGCAATTTTTGTTTCCATATGTCCCCCGAGCTTTCTTCACAACTGGAAACCATTTGTGATCATAGGGGGAAATGCTCTTGCTGACACATGGGCGTTCCTTGCTGTGTAGGTTCCAAACTTTTTAATGACAGCAGCTAAAACTCAAGTTCCCCATGAGTGTTTGCCCTGGCCTCGGGCAAGCACCTGGTGGGGAATAGATAACATTGTACTGCCCTTTCTGACCCAGGATGATTGATGTTTCCCTGCGTGTGGTCGCAGAATGGGAAGGCTGTCGTGGGGGCTCTAAAGGCACTGCTGTCTTCATCGCATGAAAACTAGAATGACTGAGGGATGAATGGAGAAGAACTCTCTCTAGGGCAACCCTTCTCAAAGTGGAGTCGCTGGACTGACAACATCAGTACCATCTGGGAGTGTGTCAAAAATGCAAGTTCCAGGGACCCAGCCAACCTACCAAATTGGAAACTCCTGGGGAGGGCCCCAGCAGTCTGTGTTTTAACAAGCTCTAACCCCTCCAGATGATTCTGAGGCTGTTAAGGTTTGAGGACCACTGCTCAGAAGGAACACAGGCTGGCCAGATGGGAAAGAGCATCACCAAACGTCCTTCAGATATTATCGTTCTCTGTATTTCCTCTGTGGTGCAGCTCATTTTGATCCTTTTGCCACTATGTCCAGCTCCAGTGTTATGGTAGCACCTGTTCTCATTCTCACCGACCCGAAGATGGCTAAGAAACCCTTTTCCTTAATGGCCCAGGTGAAGTCTGGTGGACACTTTCTAAAGCAGTGATTCTCAACTTTGGCTGCATGTTAGCATCATCTCGGGAGAAGCTTTTAACAATCCAGATGCCTGAGGCTATAAGCTAGACCAATTAAATTAAAATCTGGAAGTAGGAGGGATAAGGACTGGGTATCACTATTTCTAAACCTGCCCACTGGGATGATTCCAAAGTGCAGCCCAAGTTGGCTCTAAAAGGAACGTGCTGATGAGGCCAAGGGAATCCAACAGAAGACCATCGTTGTAAATGCAGGCAAGCTTTTTAAGAGTAAGATTCCATGGCTAACAATTTCAGGGGATGGAGAATAGGGCTCATCTCCATTCCCAATCCTAAACCATGCTCTTGGAGCATCTCTTCAGGTGCCTTTCCTCCCCCCTTCTCATTTTATTCTTTTGCAGACCACAACTTCTGGGGGGCATCTGATTTCCTGGCCCCCCAAAGTAAGCCTATTTGGACATCCCTTTTCATAATAAGACACTGTCTTTGCCCTTTTGCTCAGGATGGCTTCTAGATGGCATTCAAGAGTCCCAGAGGCACTTCTCATAGAACCCCTTCCTTGGGCCACTGATCTGACATGTCTCTATGGCTCCTGCCTCACTTACTTCCCTCCTTGCCCTGGCACTGTGCTATTCATGCTCCCTGGTACAGCCACATCACCGTTCCACAGTCCACTGTGTTGGTTGCCTGTGGCCTTTGGGTCCTGAGACCTGCAGGCTTGCTTTCTAGGCAAAGGCAGGATCTTGGAGCAACTTGGGTGCGTCCACAGGAAGAATACCTGAAGTTAAGTTTGGGAAGAGCAAGGATAGACAGGGCTTTGACCTTTGACGTCAGTGGTGTTATGGGGAACAGGAGAGGTGGGCAGAGTCGTGGAAAATCCTGGTGCGGGGAATCAGCTTTCAATCAGGTGTGTACATGTGTGTTCACAGGTGTGTTGGGAATGAAACCACACGGGATCAGGAAAAACTATCTTTGATGATGCCGAGTACAGATACAGGAGACCAAAAGGGAAGGGCTACGTGTATGATTTGCTTTGGCGGCGGGGAAAATACTATTGATGGCTCTCTGGACTTCTCACACCTCAGTTTCTATCACAACCGCTTTCTGAGTCACTAACGGGTGTTGACGTGGAGGTCCAAACGTCCAGTAAGAGTTTATGAAGGGCCCGTGTGAGCATGGTGAACCAACCACCAGTAACTATTCGCAAGACAAAGCCACTCACACCCCTAGACGGTGGCATCCATGGGAAGGGGACACTCCTTAGGATTTATGGCCATAGGTAGAGGCAGGCAGCCCTTGCCAAACCACGGCCTGGCAGCGGGGATCGGGGGAAATAAATCCTCTTGAGCTCAAGTGTTCTCGTCGCATCCGGTTGTCAGACATAGCTCCATGTTGGATTCAGTGATTCCTTACCTTAAGTTCCGGTGGATTCTTGAAAACAACCAACAGCCGACTGCCAGAATTTCCAAGGCCCAACCCGGAGGAGAAAGAAAACACTTAGCAGAAAATTGAATTAACCTTCCCCCCCTCCCCCCCTCCAAACCAAATCTGAAGGGCTCACGAATCGAGGCGTTTAACAGCAGTCTTTGACTGGCAATTCTACTCCCATTCCGAGCTTAAAGCAGAGACATGGCAAATTTCGTTATCTCTGATTTAGGGGTGGGAAAAGACCTATTTGGGGAGGAGAGTCCACACTGATTGCCGGTCTACAGGCTCGCTTGGTTCCTCCCGCGAGGGTGTTAAGAGGAATTGAGCAGAGCTTTATTTGTTATTAAAACAAAAGCCAGGCTCTGTCTCCCTAGATGTCTAATTATGAGGGATAGGAAGTCAGGGCATCTTCATTTCACAAATTACATTTGAACACTTCCTATTAGGGTCACTTTATTCGTTTTGAGGCATTTAGTTGCCACTAATCCAATAAGGAAGTATTTCCAGGATTCTAGGGTTTGAGGCAGCAGTTGGGGAGACACACAGACATTAATTCTCTGTAAGCTTCAGACAGACAACGTGTCTTTTTCCTCTGAACACAGAAGCCCAGTGAGAGACAGCCAGGAAAGCTCCCTGGAATGACCGTATTTGTCTGCAGAGAATTCTGGCCCCGACTTGTTTCTCTCCTGTTGACCATCACAAGGCGGAATCAGTCACGGATAAAAGGTGATGCCCTGCTAACCTTACAAGGTCATTTCTTTTTTTTTTTTTTACTCCTTCTTCTACAGATGAGCACATTTAAAGTGGGCGATATAATCAGGCAATAAACGTAGAGAAGAGCTTACACCTAGATCAAGTTAACGTGGTGTTAGGTTGTAAGATCGTCAAGTTTCATAATAAGATAACGGCATTGAAGAGTTGACCTTGGTCCACCCTTTGAGTTTATAAGTGAGAAAATCTGATACATTCAAAAGAAAAGTGATAATATTCACCCAGTATGCCACGGGGGGCCAAATGGCCAGGGTTCCATTCCCAGATCCCCTGCCTTCTTTCTATAACCCCCGGAAGTGTTATTTTTAATGAGTTACCAAGACATTTTTGCCTGTTGGAGACATGGCGAAGTCTTCATCTTCTATTCACAAACATTGAATTATGCAAAGAAGGGCCTCTGTGGGCTCATGGAAATTAAACCAGGGTGACTATAGGCATGGCTGGGACCATGAACTCAAACCACGCCTTCAGGACCTTTCTCTGTCAGCTCTAAGTTCTTTGCCTTTGCCATCAAGTTGGCCTTCCTCACGTGGTAGGGCCTCACGTGGCCCAAAATGGACCCAGGTATATAGAGTTTTACTTCCAAGTGGCCCACCAACCGGGCAGAAAGAGGACCGCTTTTCCATTAGGTCTGCAAAAGACAGGGGGGATTCTGGTTGGACAACAGGTCACCTGCCCAAGCCTGGAGCTGGGGTGTGGGCTCTGCCCCTTTCATCCCCACGGACCAGAGGATGGGAGAGAGACAGGCTCGCAGACAGAACCATATGCGCCTTGCAGCTCTCTTCTTGGGTGGCCCACCCATTACTTCTTAGCTTTTATCTTCTCTCCTACATTCCCATACAGCCCCCCCCCCCCGAAGGAAGAGCCACGCAATTACCCATTTTTAGGAATTCATTCTTTGGAGTTTAAAGTCTCCCAATTTCCATACAATCCTCAGACTTCAGACCCTGCGACCCTGAAAGCCACGTCAGTTTTCTGACATCACTTTTCCAGTCATGTGACGGTGATTTTTGGTCTTAGCCATTTCCTTTAGGGGAACGTTTGTGTTGATCTAACACCAGAACTGAGGATTCCTCTGTCCGACATCCCTTGCCCCTTGACTCTGGGTAGTGCTGGAGCCAGGGCTGAAAGGCTCCTTTGGAAACACCTGTTAGTGAGCCACACACCTGCTTCCTGATGACCTCACCCCGGCCATGCAGACATTCAAGGACGGCAGCTCACAGTTCATAAATCCAAGCCACGAACCGGTCCTCAGCTCACACGTTGGATCAGGAGGCTCTCTTTCACACTACTTTCTACCCACAGTTTCTGGAAATGGAAAATTGTGATGTCTTTTGAGGGCCTGAAAATCCTACCCTGCACAGTATTGGCAGCCATACTTTGTCATCGTCATGGCCATTGGAGGACTTATTTCTAAGTGTTGAGGAACGTATTGTCACCCAAATATTAAACAAGGGCTGCCGAGAGAGGTTGTGAATTAAAACGTAAAGGGTGTGGACCTACATCTCTGTGCCTGGAGGTGTACTGTATTCCCTAGGGAAGCCCTTCTAAAAATGGAGTCCCATTGGGTCTCACTGGGTCTCATTGCCAGCTTTCCTGAATGAAATCTGCGTGGAAGGGATTTTAAACATTCTCAGGTTTTAAGCAGGGGCTTGGTTTGCGCAAATCATGGGGTGAAGAAAGCATGGCAGCTGGCCACAAACAACCATGGGTTTCCTGTCTGGGGTCGGCGACTTTTGTAATGTTAGAACCACCTTGAGACAATGCCTGTCCCACGGAAACCGCTACTTCCACAATGCACGTTGAACCTGAAAGTCGAGTGCCCACATTCCTGAGGTCATGGTCAAAGACCCTGCTAAAATGACTCTGTAACTCATCTCCCCGCCTTCTCATCCAACCATGATCCTTAAATGGTTTATACAGTGTTTTCCTTTCGTGGACAGCTTCAAACTCGGTCCAACTAGGCATTTTAATGGTGCTATGCCATGATGTCTTCATAGAGTCCCGTTCAAACTGAGTACCACGTAGGGGGCCTAATGATTTCAGAACATCAGTTTAAAAGCCGGTTAGAGCTACTCTGGTTTTCTTGGAATTCCAAAACTCATGTTCAACTATGAGAATTACCCCAGCAAAAAGAGAACCATACCCCGGCAACCGCATCTGGGGCTGACTATTTTATTCCCAACTCCTTATGAGCACTTAATTAAAGAAGCTACTGCCGAGATAGAATTCGTTTCCAGAATTCCAGCACAACTGGAGTTTCAGTTCGCTTCCTTCGTCTCCTTTCGGTTTTTATCTCTGGAATTCAGGAACAAAACATGTGCCTTTTGGTTAATACGATTTTCCTTTAATGGATGATAAGGCTAGGTGATTAATAATCACCAGGCTCTGATTGTTTTCATTAGAGTGATAGCAGATGGGCGTGCGGCTATATCTCTTTCCAGAGCCCCAGAATGGGATCATAAAAGGGGAGATGAGAAATCCTGGTTTAGATTAAAGCAAATGGCTTGAAGAATTGGCTCTGATGAGCTACAATTTACTGTTGTAAAAGCTCGCAGAGATGAGCCTTCTTTAGTGTTCCCCTCCTGTGTTTGAGATTAGCTGGAAAGGACGGCGGGGAATCGTAATCGTTCTGTTTTTAGCAGTCTTGACTCCAGTGACGTAAGTTATAAATGAGATGGGTGTGTGGGCCTCCACCAAATTCCCAACAAGCATTTAACCGTAGCCTCAAATCCGATGCACATTTATCATTATTCAACCCCACTGGTTCAGCAAAGGCCTAAAGGGATATTGGTGGGGTTGGAGGGAAGGAGAAAAAAACAAAGGGCAGTGCAGATGTATAAGGAATGGAGTCATCGGATATGGCAGTTACCCACGGCAGAGAAATGAGGCTTTAAGGTACCAGCTGCTAATGCAGCCAATACCAAAGAAGCCGGGTAAGAGCAGAAGGGAGGCTAGTTGATAAATTCAAATCCTGGCTTTGAGGCAAGGTCAGTAACCGTGGACGGCAGGTTGCTGCGCATCTGGGGTTTGCTGAGCACCTGTGCATGCCAGACCCTGGGCTAGAATCCCAGCTACATCGCCTCTTTGGGCCTTACAGCCAAGGGAAGTAGACCTGATCATTAGCCACATTGATCTGGTTTCGAATTCTGACAATAATAAAAGTTGTATGCACTCTGAGGGGTTGCGGTAAGCAAAGAAGACGATGCATACTAAAACAAAAAAGAAAAACAAACAAACAAAAAAAAAACTTAGGGGTCCCTGGGATGCTCAGTTGGTTAAGCCTCTGACTCTTAGTTTTGGTTCAGGTCATGATCTCGTGGTGAGTTCGAGTCCTGCATTGGGCTCCGTGCGGGCAGCGGGGAGCCTGCTCGTGATTCTCTGTCTCCCTCTCTCTCCACTCGCTCTCTGTCTCTCTCTTAAATAAACTGACATTAAAAAGAAAAACTTAGAGTGTCCGATGCATAGTAAATGATAAATGGCAGTCTCCCCCATCTCCCATCCCCTGCCCCCCAAACCACCCACAAAACCACATAACCATAGCAAAACCAAATACCAAAACCCGACTAGAATTAGGTGAGCATCACTGGCCCATTTCACAGCTAGAGCACGAAAAGTGTCTTCCGGGGTTCTGTCTCCGCCCACCTCTCTGTACTTCCTCCTCTGGAGTCTGGGTGTCCAAACCTCAATTGCCACGTGCTCTACCAAAGCAGCTTCTTTTCCTGACTTGATTCCCACCAGCTCAATGTCAGTGTTTCTACTCATAGACTCGAAGCTACACAGTCAGATTTGAGTTCCTCATACACTGAAAATCCTGTTCAGCAGACAAAGCTCATGGCCTATTAACCCAACCACAACGTTTCTCGGGTGTGTCCGATCCTCTCCATTGCCACTACACCGGTTCCTTCCCCGACCCCTTGTTGCTGGATCATTTGTGGGCACACTCTTCAGTGACTGTTTTGGCCCTTCTAACCCTCCATCGTATTGCCTGGCCTGAAGCTAATTTCCAATGATCTGGCCTACAATCGATGTCACGCCATGCTTTGATAATGTCGCACCCTCTGCATCGTCACACACCCTGTTCTCTGCCCGGATTCTCCGTGTTCCCCCCTTTCTCCCACCCATCTTCACCGCCTTATGCTGGAACGTTGAACATCGTTTTTTGGCTACATCTTTGCTGAGATATAACTCACGTAATGCATGGGTCATTCATTCATAGTGTAGCATGTCTCGGTATGTCGTTGCTTTTCATGGCTGCATAATATTCCAGCAGGTGTTAACCGTTTGAGAACCTGACACTCTGTTTTCGGAAATGTCTGCACCATTTTACGTCTCTTCCGGCAGCGTGTAAGGGTCCTAATTTCTTCACATTCCCACCAATACCTGTTATCATCTGACTCCTTGATTATAATCATCCTAGTGTGTGTGAAGTGTTATCTCACCGATTTGCATTTCCTTGAGGGCTAATGATGTCGAGCATCTTTTCTTAGGCTTCTCGGTTATTTTTATATCTTCTTCGGAGGAGTGTCTATTCATATGCTCTGTCCATTTTAATTGATTTCTTTTTCTTTTTATGATTGTTTTTGTATATATTCAAATATAAGCCCCTTATCCTGTATATAATTTGCAAATATTTTCTCCCATTCTTTGGGTTGTGGTTTTCCGTTTCTTGATAGTGTTCTTTAGTTTTGAAGCGCAAAAGTCTTTCATTTGGATGAAGTTCAACCTAGAAGTTTTTTTCTTTTGTTGCTTGTGCTTTTTTGCCTTCACATTGAAGAATCCATTGATTGCCAAATCCAAAGTCACACGATTTACACCCGCATTTTTTTTCTTGGAACTTTACAGTTTTGGCTCTTACATTTAGAGCTTGGATCCACTTTGATGGGTGATGAGTTAATTTTTGCACATGATGTGAGGTAAGAACATCATTTTTATTTTTTATTTTATCTTTATTTCTTAATTGTTTTAGGTAAAGAGAATGCATGCATGAGAGCAGAGGAGGGGCAGAGGGAGAGGGAGAGGAAGAATCTTAAACAGGCTCAATGCCCAGCACGGAGCCCAGCATGGGGCTCCGTCTCATGAATCGTGAGATCTTGACCGGAGCCGAAATCAAGAGTTGGAGGCTCAACCAACTGAGCCACCCAGAAGCCCCGAGAGCATCATTTTTAAAAGCCCCAACTCGGGGCGCCTGGGTGGCGCAGTCGGTTAAGCGTCCGACTTCAGCCAGGTCACGATCTCACGGTCCGTGAGTTCGAGCCCCGCGTCAGGCTCTGGGCTGATGGCTCGGAGCCTGGAGCCTGTTTCCGATTCTGTGTCTCCCTCTCTCTCTGCCCCTCCCCCATTCA
The DNA here is from genome assembly GCF_046562875.1 of Panthera onca. Taxonomy (NCBI): domain Eukaryota; kingdom Metazoa; phylum Chordata; class Mammalia; order Carnivora; family Felidae; genus Panthera; species Panthera onca. The sequence continues at coordinate 24,937,745 of NC_138352.1, read as the reverse complement.
TGCTCTGTCTCTCTCTGTCCCAAAAATAAATAAAAAAAAAAAAAAAAAAAAAAAAACGTTGAAAAAAAAAAGCCCCAACTCAAATACGCTGTTTGCCTTAAGTCATTTATGAGCTCACTAATTAGAGGGTGATGATCATTAAAACACCAGCTACCACCGATAGAGCACCTTCTATGAGATAAGCATGAGTTTCTTTTCTTCATTTTTATCTTATTCTCATAATCCTATAAATCTAGTCGCTAAAATAGTTATTAAAAGAATATTGGTTAATAAAGCGTGTTTATCCCTCTATTATAAATGCAGAAAGTTACGTAACTTGTCCGGGTTAGTGGCAGATCTAGGAGCCGAATCAGGTCTGCCTCTGCTTCATCCTGTTCTCTACTGTCTTCTGAATGATACTAGCCTTCTCCCTCTTTTGAGCCTTAATGTAACTTTGTTTGTGCCTCTTGCGTTGGGTACCCATCACGTGCTTCCTTGAATTATAACGTCTTTATATTGTGACTAAACTCTTAAGCTAAAGGGTCTGTGAGGGCAGGAAACCCACTTATTTTGTGACCCCCACAGTCTCTATCACAGTACGTAAAATGCGGCTGATAAATATCAATGGTAACTCACCTGAATAGTAAACTCAGCAGTTTACTAAAACCAGAGTCTGGAAATTTACCCAAATTACCATTAGGTGATCCAAGGGGATAAAAATGAGGTGTCTCTATCTTCAGTAAGAACGTAGAAATGATATTGCTGCTTGACCAATAAATAGCATAACGTGGATCGAAGCAGAAATATTCAAGGTATACTTACAGCTTGAAGGAAGATATTATAAGTCTAAAGAAGTAGGGAACGCACTTATCCCTCAGTAGGGTATTTATTTGGGTCATTGAAATATCGACGATCATTCTGGTTATCCATCGCTATGTAAAAACTACCCCAAAACATAGTGGTGTTGAGCAATTTATTATTATTTCTCTTCGTTCGTTGGCTTGACCGAACTCAGCCGGTTTCTCATTTGGGGAGATTTATGTAGGTGCAGACAGATATCCGACGAGGCTGAGGTCAACTAAAGGTCCAGTTGCACTGAATGGCCAAGAAGACACCTTCAAAGGCTGGCTGGGCGTGCTGCTGAGGTTGACAACAGGCACACCTCCATGTGGCTTTTCCATATGGCACAGGCTTCTTACAACATGGTGTATAGGTTCCAATATGAGAAGACACATCAGAAACAAACAGGATCAACTGGATGCATCACGCAATCCCAATTCTCTTAATAGCTTCAGGTGGGCCAAAGACTTTCAGTGGGCCAACCACAAAGTAGGACTCTGTCCTTCTGGCCTTTCTTTCTTGCTGGACCCTCATCCTTGCTTGTTTCCTCAGTCTCATTTTCTGAAGCTGTTCGGACCATTACCCTTGACTCTCACATGTTTCAATTTCTCTCCCTGGTTCTGTGTCTCCACCCAGGCCCTGTGTTTGAACTGTAAACTGATTTCCCGTCCAAGAACTCCATCTGATTTTTATTATTCACCTTTTCAACATCTTGCACTCTAGCAATTACTTCTCTGATGTCACTTCATTCTTAGAATATTGAGTATTGAAACCAAAAAAAAAAAAAAAAAGGTACCTATTTTAATCATGAGTTTCAGCACACTTTAAGAGCAACTGATGAGAAAAAGGTGTGTTTCTGGATATTACTCTGCAGAGGATGTTTTACCTCTGAGCTAGGAGGATGGGGGCACAATGACTCCCAAGTGATGCCTTATTAAGTGGACACCAAGACATGATCTGCATAATGTGATGAAGACGAGGAAAAGTAGAAAACGAAGACAAGAACTCAGATTTCTGCTTTACTCCTACGGCAGAAGAGCTAAGGGCTTCACAGTCTAGGACATTTTTAAGCCTGGAACAAAATGTGGGGACTAAAAAAATCAAGAACTGAAGCAGAGTAATAAAATTGAGGTGGCCCACCACATTACAAACAGAACAAAACAAGCAGCAGGCACTTTTGTATTTTAAAAGGCACTTAAGTGCAGTGCATTTCAAAATACGAGTCACGGTCAAGGCTGTAACCCCAGGAAAATGCATAGCTTTAAATCAGTTAATTAGATAAGGGAAACGGATGTGAATATGTACTCAACTCAAGGTGGTGAAATATAACTTAAAATAAGGAAGGAAGAGGAAGGTAAGCAGAAATTACTACACTGAAGACAGGAAAAAATCTGCATAGTTAATAAACAATTCTAAGAGCTGGTTTCTTGGAAAACATTAACAAGATAAACAGGGGAAGATTAGTGAAGGGGGAAAAAAAGAATGCATGCAAATTAAAGATGAGAGAAGACATTCATGTACATAGAGAGGGGGAGATTAAGAAATGGGAGAAATGTATATTTTGCTCTGTGCTTATAATCTGGATTAAATGAGCCATTTACAAAGAATGTACACTTGTCCATGGGGGAGAAAACAAGATAATGAAGAGAAAAATTAGCAAGGTTTTCCAAGAACTATTACCCCCAAAATATCTAGTCCTAGGCAGTTTCATGGATAAACTCTTTGCAAGACTTTATAAAATTTCTGCTATTTAAATTGCTTCTGGGCAGAGGTAAAGAAGGAAAGCTAACCTAATCTGCTTCAAAAGTTAGGTTAACCTTCAGTGTGAAACTGGAGAAGGAGGTTCTTTCAGTAAATAAAATATGCCACATGACCAAGTAGGTTTTCCTCTAGATTTCCGAAATATGTATGTATTTTTAATATGTTACTAACCCAAGGGGACAAAAAAATCATCTCAGTTAGGTCCCAGAAGACATTCTTGTAGGATTCATTCACATTCCTGACTTACCGTAAACATGTTCTCCCACTGAACTTCTTCCTATTCTCTGCTGTTTTCTTCCTCACCTCAGTGGGTTGGCATCTGTAAGTTACTTGGAGTCACGTAGGGTACAGACATAGCAATGGAGATGAGGAGGGAAAGGAAAAGGAGGAGAAGGAAAGCATTCTCCCTGGGGCTCTACCCTCTAGACCTCTGACCCTCAGCCAGCCCCTCCACTGTGGTAGGTTGTCTCCTTCTCAAGGCCCTCACGTGTCTCCTTCCAACCTAGACCACGACTCCATTTTTCAGCAAGGTATCATCCTTCAGAACTCAGCCTCTTCCAGCTCCTTGACATTGATCTTCATTTCACTTATGGGAGCTTTGATTGTGTGTCTGTGTGATTGTTTTTTCAAATTTCTGGAACAGAGGCTCTGATTCATGCCACTTGTTCTGGTCCTTCAGTAGTCTGACCAACTGTGTTCAGGGGTGAAGACGCCTGGGGTTTCCATTTTGGAGAATGAGGAGGGGGAACAGAGTTGCTAGTAACATGAGGGGGTTGGGCAGGCCACCCACCGTGAGCACTGCAATGCTAAATAGTTCTGGAAGTGCTAACCAAGAAATGTGAAAGATAAGACAAGATACACACACACATGCACACATAGGCATACACACACATGCACACACACACACATTCCTCACGAGGGTATGGTAAAATGATTCAAGAGAAAAACAAATCCTTTAACTTTAATAGAGCAAGTTGTGGAGGTGTCACTTATAAAATTAATATACAGAATTATGGTTCAAGATGATAGAATGAGCACATGCTTCAGGCCTTTCCCTCTTGTCCCAATCTCTAGGCATTAGAGCAAAAGGATGCCCAATCCCTAATAGTTTGGAAAGTGAAACAAAAGCGGTGAGCTTTTTGGCATAAGTTATGTTGAATCCCTGAAAGGTTAAAAAAAAAAAAAAAAGCAGGTGAGTTCAGTTCGGACAGGAGAGCCATATTTTTAAAAAATGTTTATTTATTTTCGAGAGAGACAGAGAGAGAGAGAGAAAGAGGGCATGAGTGGGGGAGAGGCAGAGAGAGAGAGGGAGGCACAGAACCCAAAGCAGGCTCCAGGCTCCGAGCTGTCAGCGCAGAGCCCGATGCCGGGGCTCGAACTCTTGAAATTCAAGATCGTGACCTGAGCTGAAGTCGGACGTGTAACTGACTGAGCCACCCAGGCGCCCCTGGAGAGTCACATTTCTAAACATGGTAGAACAGTGATACGCGGAAGGGGCAATCCGGAGGTTTGGACATCAAGAGTACCAGGACTGTGGGGGATAGAATGAAAGAGCCAAGGGGGTATCCCTTCCGCATCGGGCATCACCACCTCCGCCAACACACAGAACTTCGGGTGAGGGAGTGAGGACAGGAAGATATGTCCCGGAGTGCCAAGGAGAGAGAGTGCCCGGTGCCTAGATGGTGGTAACACCCAGAACCGACAGAGAGCATCTGCATGGGGAAGAACCATCCCTGGAACCTTCCAGGGGGCAGTGGGTCCCATCATTTCCCCTCACAAAGAAGGCTGAGCTCGGGCATTTGCATAGAGACCTGGGGACAATCACACACTTACGGAACGCTCATATCCCGAGAGGGAGAGCCAGCTACCTAGTGCGGAGAAAACAGGGTTAACCCAACAGGAAGAGAACAACAGTCCCCAGCGAAGTGCAGGAGAACATTCTGCTCATGAAGATCTTGGAATCGAGCCTGATTGTCAAAATGAAAAAGCAAAACAAAAAGCACCAGGTATGGAAGTGTTGAATCACTAAAATTATACACCTGAGACTAATATCACACCGCATGTTAACTAACCGGAATTTAAATAAAAACTTAAAAAAAACCCCAAAACCCACAACACCACAAAACATAGACCCTCAGCATAATAGATGGGCTGGAAAGCAAAATCATCGAAAACAGAGACTGGCATCAAACAAGTCTCACAACACACAACGTGGAGAGGATCAAACCTCCGGTAGAACAGTAGAACATGGAGGACAGATGGAGAAGGTCCAGGGTGGACCTAATAGGAGTTTCAGAAGAAGTGAACAGTGAGAATGCGGGGGGAAGAAATCCTCAGGCAACGAGAGGGGGTACCTTTTCCCAAATTAAAGAAGGGCATGTCTTCAGATGTAAAGAGCAGGATAACGTGGGAAAAGGCTATCACCTGGGCAAGTGGAACTTCAGAATGGCAAGGGCAGAGAGGAAAATCTCTAATCCCGAGAAAGGCCCGATGGGGCGCTGTTGTAACAAAACCAGAACCGGATGCTGAGGAGATTTGGCCGCCCCAGAAGCAGAGAGGGAGTTGGGCCATACATTCAATCGTGTGGGATAAATAACTTCCTAACATAATTCGGTGTCCAGGAACACTATAATTTAAGTGCGTAGACAATATGGAATGTTTCTGACATGGCAGAAGTTATAAAGTTTTTGGCCACAGATTATTTTGAAAGAATTAGGAAAGAACGTCGTCCGACAATAAAAGGTAAAAACAAAACAAAACGCAAGGGAGGAAGCGAGGCAGAAGCCATTAAAGATGTAAATAACAAGGGGACGTACAGTATGATATCAGTTGTGTAAAGTTGAAATATACACTGTACAACGCTACATATCATTTATGGACACATGTAGATGCCGTAAAATATAAAACCATCGAGGAAATGATACTTATCACACTTAGAGTAGAGGTTTCCACGGCGGCGGGAGAGTAACAGAACTGGGAAGTTCCATTCTGCAGGCGGTGTGTTTTCTGTTGTTGTTTTTGGGGGTGGTGGTGGTTTTTAAAGATCCTCTTGAGCAGATATAGCAAAGTGCTAACATCTGTTGAGTTTGGGTTCGGAAACCATGGGGCTTGTTGGGTTATTGTTTGGCATTTTCTTCACGTGTGAAAACCTTCAGAATCATTTTAAAGAGTGAATTCGAAGCGAGGCCGTGGAGAAGGCTTGTGTAGGTCACCTCTTAGGGTATTTTGTCGTGAAGGGGCAGAGGGGCGGGGCGGAAATTGGAGTGGGTTGTGGCATGAAGGGAGAGCCCGGATTTCCGCATGTGGAAGGAAATCAGCTGGTGAAAGGAATACTGAGCTGAGGAGGACAAGAAGGGCTAATGGGGGGAGTGGAGACAGGAAGAATGTTGAACCCCCGAGGAAACATTTCCCTGTCAAAGCAGCCGGAAGTTATTTCTTCCCTTTGAACACCAGGAGGGACGGCGGAGGTGAAATTATGGACACAGGTGGGTTTCGAGAACCTCCTGGTGAGAATATAAAGCACTTCTCCCAAGATGTATTCTATTTTAGTAGTGGTCTCTGCATCGAAACCGGGGATGTGGGGACGGCTGTTTCTGTTGCTAAATCAGGTTCCTTGAGGGATTGATTATTTATATAATGGTAAGAGTAGCCCCTTTCAGCATAGAGTTCCATGCATTTTGACGAGCACGTAGCCAATTGTCACCGCTACAACTGATATATAAGAAGCTTTGTCATTCCCCCCCGCCCCAATTCTGTTGCATCCTTTATAGCCAACCCTTCTCCCCGCCCCAGGCCCTGCCAGCCACTGATGTGATTTCTGTACATACAGTTTTGCCTTTTCCAGAATGTCGTATTGTTTTATAGAGCATGTGGTTTAGTGGTGTTTTCAATTTTAATTCTAGTATAGCATACTATATTATGGTATAGTGTATTACTATATACTACTATATTAGTATATTACTAGTATATTGCCACTGTATTATACTAGCATACGATATAACATACAACGTTATATGAGCTTCAGGTTGATTCAAGAATTGTGTGCAGTACTCAGTGCTCATCAAGATAAGTGTACTCTTAATCCCCTTCACATATATCACCCATCTGGCCACCCTCCTTCCTTCTGGTAACCATCTGTGCGTTAAGAGCCTACGGTTAAGAGTCTGTGTTTGGGCTTGTCTCTTTCTTTTCCTTTCTCCTTTGTTTTGTTTCTTAAATTCCACACACGAGTGAAATCATATGGTGTTTATTTCTCTCTGATCGACGTATTTCCCTGAGGCTTACACTCTCTCGCTCCATCCAAGCTGCTGCAAATGGCAAGATTCCATTCTTTTTTATGGCTGAATACTATTCCATTTCTGCAAAGAAGACAGCCAGACGGCCAACAGACACATGAAAAGACGCTCAATAGCCCTCATCATCAGGGACGAGCGAATCCGAACCACAGTGAGAGATCACTTCACACCCGTCAGAATGGCTAAAATCAAAAACACACACATCTATCTATCTATCTATCTATCTATCTATCTATCTATCTATCTGTATATCTATCTATCTTATCTATCTGTATATCTATCTATCTATATTATCTATCTATATCTATCTATATATATTCTATGTGATAGAATATATCATATATATATGATAGAATATTATTCAGCCATAAACAAAAATAATGTAGCCAGCCTTTTAAGTCTGGCTTTTCGCATTTAACAGAACACATCTGAAATTCATCTACGTTTTCTATGTTTTACATGTATCAGCGACTCATTTTTTTTGTTTTTTTTTTTTAATTACTGAGTAGAATGCCATTATATGGATTTGGGTCACTTCCAGTTTGGGAGAATTCTGAGGAAAGGCACTCTAAACCTTCGTGCACGGGTTTTGCGTGACTTTTCACCTTTCTTGGGTAACTACTTGGGCATAGGATCAACGGGTCATGTGGTAAACGTGTGTTTAAATTTGTAGGAAATGGCTGAGCTCATTTCCAAAGCGACTGTACCCCAGATAAGGGGCTTTTGAGGTAAAGGGGGAAAGCATGACCTCGGCATCTGGGAGAGGGGTATATTCCTTATTCTGTATGCTCTGCTCCGCAGCCTGGGAGCCTGCCCTCCCCTGACTCTGTCCTCTTAACGTTCCTGCCAGCTGGCTCCTGGTTGGATCTGCCAGTGGAAGGCAGGGGCAGGAGATTGAGGTCAGGAGAGAGGAACCTCTACCTGTGTTCCCCCTGCCCCCTCCAAAATCAGCACTCCTGCCACACGGCCTCTTCTCTGTGGCTCCGGCCCCCTCCACGATTCGGTAATATCGCTCCCCTCTCCTCTTGTCCCTTCACACTTTAGGAGGTAACAGCTCCCCGCTTTCGCTCATCTCTGAGTGAGGATATTAAGGGCACCCTTCAGGGCTTTTCTTAAATCTGCCCCCACTTCTGGGAGAGGTCGTTTTACTGAAGTCCTTGGAGCCATCTGCGTTGGACCCTATTATCTGCTGGGATTTTGACTCGTTTGTGTGAAAGAGCACCCTTTTAGGGGTTCCAGACTGGTTCCTATCCTTCGGGGCTCAGCTCCAAGGAACTATTTCTGAGCGCGTGTTCTCAAGAGGCCTCCTTCACACCCTCTGTTTCCTCCGCTGATTGTTTCCTTCATTATGTGATCACAACCTGTCGTTCTCATGCTTGTTCATCGGTTTACTTATCTCCACATAGAAATTAAACTTCACCTTCATGGGATTGTCTATTGTGTTCGCTTCTGCAGCCACAGTGCTCAGGGAGGTGAGTGGCACAAAGGAGGTGTCAGTAAAGCCTACGAATCTCTTTCGCCCGACCCGTGTTTTGTCCTTCATCACAGCGTGTTTCCGTCTGAGAAAACAACCCTGTATTCTCCCTACTGACATTCCTTTTACGAATGTCAACGCGTTCCTCCCGCGTGGTCATTTAAACCCGAATCACTTTCTCTAAGGTTGGAAGTCTGGGGATAGAGACTGGTATGTTTCCATTACCAATATCGCACTGTGTGTCAACTAACTAGAATTTAAATAAAAATCGCAAAAAAGAAAAAAAGGAAAAGAAACAAGGTGCAACGGCAAGATAACAAGACTTACTTAAAAACCAGATTTAAGGGCGGCCTGGGTGGCTCAACCTTACTTCAGCGCGGGTCACGATCTCACGGTTCATGAGTTCTAGCCCCGAGTCGGGCTCGCTGATGTCAGCACGGAGCCTGCTTCGGATCCTCTGTCCCCCACTTTCTCTGCCCCTACCCCGCTCGCCCTCTCTCTCTCAAAACTAAAAAAATAAAATAAAATAAAAATAAAAATAACTAACTAAATAAATACCAGATTTAATAGAGAATTCAACCTATAATAATATATAAAAATACCATACACTGCCTTTGTGGGGGGAGATTTGAAGTTATTGGAGTCTTTTACATCTTTGATATTTGAATATTGTTGCCAGTGACATGTGTGACTGTTGTAAGAGGCAAGTAAATTGCAAATACTTAACAGTTCACAATTACTGGCTAAACGAAATGGCTTTTATAATCAGAAAATAACCCACTTAAAAAATTTTCTTTCAATGTTTATTCATTATTTTTTAGAGAAGAGAGAGAGCGTGCAAGCCGGAGAGGGGCAGAGAGAGAGGGAGATGCAGCATTTGAAGCAGGCTCCGAGCTGTCAGCACAGACCCCAACATGGGGCTCAAACTCGTGAATCATGAGATCATGACCTGAGCCGAAGTGGGATGCTTAACAGACTGAGCCACCCAGGCGCCCCCAAATTGCCCTGTCTTTAAGATCCTTTTCGCAATCCGGCTGCTTTGAGAAGTCTTTGTTATAGCGCCTGCCTTTCTTCAAACCTTTTAGCACTTTTAATCGGCGCCGAACCCCGTGCTCTCATCGGTGTGCTGTTATTTTGCGAGCGTTGGTCATAGCCAAAGCCACAGTGGAACCGTGACTTCCGGGAGACCGGGCGCCAGGCTTGACCCGAGCGCAGAGCGAGAGCTCTGTGTTTACTGATAATTGATTAATGTACGAGATCTTTATTTCTGCAGGATGCGGGCATATCATCCACGAAGCTGAAATCCGCTATTTGAAGAAAGCAGGAACGATTCAGGTGGCTGAAGTTGCAAGTAAGCATGTGTTGGATCTCTCGACTCATTTCCCCCTGGAGAATCCGCACCTTGGATTCGCACGGAAGATCGCGTCCACTCCTGTGGGCGGAATCTGCCTGAATATAAGCTAATGTCCTTATATAAGACAACGCAGAAAGAGTTACACCTTTCCATACACTTGTTCCCTGGTTTTCCGAGAGGCGGCCAGAGGAGGGTAATGTGCCACGCGAGGCAGATTTGAGCTTGATGAATTTACTGGGTCTCTTCTGTTCATCTTCCGGCTTTCCTGGAGCACTCTTTTGGCATCCTCTGAATTCCTCTCTGCTTTATTTTTCTCCCTCAGACTTATGCCAAACTATGTATTTCATGCGTTCGTTTCTTTGCCGGTCTTCGTCCTCAACGCAGGGTTTTTTTCTGTTTTATGAACTGCCGTATCCTTAGCGCCTAGAACAGTGCCAGGCTCGCCGCAGACATACAAAACGTAGCTACGGAATGAATGAATGGTTGCGTGAGTGAGTGGGTTCCTCTGTCGGGAACTACCAAAAACTAAACAGGCTCGGTGACTGATGAGTGACTGTAATGGGTGTTCCCAGCTGATCGGCTCATGGGATTCTCTAGAACCCATGTAGAATGGGGTGATGTAACAGACAGCAGTTGTCTCCTGCCCCCAGAACAACTCCTACCCCCCCCCCCCCCACTGATTCCAGCCACGCTCTGATGCACAGATTTCTGACCAAACTCAGTTTCATCACTCCCCAGTGCACTAAGGGAGGGCTTTCTCTGGATCCTTCTCTGGTGCGTTATATTTATTTATTATTATCGGCAGGTGTGGCCACATCACACCTATGCAAACATCCTGGAGACAATCTTCCTGTGCTGAGGGGGTAGAAGCTGGTGGATAAAGGTTCCAGTCCCTGCCTGTATGTTTGTATGCGTCCCGGAAGGTCCTGGTGGACTTAGTCTCTCCCCTTACCTGTCCCATATTGGTCTTCATGTGACCCGTCCTGCTTTCTCATTCTTGCTTCCTGAAATCCCCTCCCCCATAAACTACCTCAACCCAGGCTTTGCTTGTGGGGACCCCAACCGAAGCAGTAAGGTGTTTGAATGACCCCGATGATGAGTTCAGAAAGCAATCTTGGGGCGCCTGGCCGGCTCAGTCGGTTACGCATCCAACTCTTGATTTCGGCGCAATTCATGATCTCTCGGTTCGTGAGTTCGAGCCCGGCAACCGACACTAGGCTGACAGTGTGGAGGCTGCTCGGATAACTTTAGAAAAAAAGAGAGAAAGAAAGCCAGCTTATCCAAAATGACAGTGGTAGATCGGGAGTCAGAGCGGAGCTCCTCATACTGGTTGGGCCGGTGCTTTGGACTCCTGGCGAGGGACAGTCAATCAAATGCACTTAAGGCCACCTGCTTGAAGTCCCTCCTTTTTAAAAAAAAAAGTCACCTCACTTCTTGATGCATTTTTCTCTGTGGGTCTTGCCTGAGACCTTTTCCTGTGAGTTGCGCAAAATGGTGAGAGCTGAAGACAGCTCCTTCAGCCCCCGACAAGGCAGCCCGCGAGATGATTCTGGCCTCGAGATTTTTCACTCAATTACCAACGGCTTCTGGCCAGACGCTCTTCCAACTTGTGTTTTACGGAGGCTCTTTTGCAAGCGTGTGAGGTGGGTTTACATTGTTTAATGATTTGGAATCACTTCCAATGATTTAAAAAGCCCTTCGCAAGCTCAAAATGACTCTGTGCCAAATCCGGCAAAATGGAGAGCGGCGCGTGAATTTGTGCTCCTGTGTGTCCTCGTTATTCTGCATGACGTAGTTCCTGCCATCTCTCTGTTCATACGGGAACATACTTGCAGACGTACGTTTCATAAGGCACCCCATGTCTTGGAATTAAACTATAAAGAGAGAATCAAGGGGCGCCCGGGTGGCTCGGTCGGCTGAGCGTCCGACTTCGGCTCAGGTCGTGATCTCGCAGTTCGAGAGTCTGAGCCCCGGGTCGGGCTCTGTGCTGACCGCTCGGAGCCTGGAGCCTGCTTCGGATTCTGTGTCTCTGTCTCTCTCTGTCTCTGGAAAATGAATAAACATTTTTTAAAAAATTAAAAAAAAAAGCATCAAGCCCAGAATGCCCGCTTGGGTAAGATCTCGAGAGGTACTACATTCCTATACCATGTGTATGTGAAAATCCTTCCATTATAATTAGCTGCCTGATAACAGGTCTTGTCATGACAATACCATACCATTGATGTCTTTGTGTAGGCATTGGGTGCCTGTCATCTAACTCTCTGACTTTTTTTTGTTTTTTTTTTTAAATAAAGAATATGGGCGATACCTTGTAGGTGTGGTTAGTGATTCAACTTCCTGCTGCTCCACATTCAGCCTTTGGGACAGTCTCATTGAAAATGGCCTTGAGATTTCTTTTGTCCCAAGATTTCCAAAATAAACAATCAAACTGATCACTTGCGATGACTTAATCACGTAAGTTTGGATTCTCCTGTACAACCAACCAAAATATGGAGACAAAGTGGTTGCTAAAGCTGATGTACGATTGCAGCTTTTGACTTTCAGATTTGAAATATTTCCTTTTCTTTTCTTTTTTTTTTTTTTTTTTTTTTAGAGAGAGAGTCAGCACACGTGAGCATGGGAGAGGGGCAGAGGGAGAGAGAGGAGCTTAAGCAGGATCCACACTCAGTGCAGAGCCCAGCATGGGACTCGATCCCCCAACCCTGGAATCATGACCCAAGTCAAAACCAAGAGTCAGACGCCCAACTGACTGAGCCACCCAGATGCCCCTGAGATATTTCCTTTTATGAATATAGTCTCATTCTTTCATTAGTGGTACGAATTTGATCTTATAAACAGTTAATGGTATTTTTAGCATTCAACAGTAGTTAAGTACGACCTGTTTCTCCTTTAGATATTGAAGATCTGTGCAAAATTTAATTTTAAAGAGCTCTGGCTGCTAAAAAAAAAAATTCTGAAGCTCGCTCATGGGGCACCCCTGCAGAGACAAGCCAGGGTACGTAAAGCGAAATCCTTTTTGTGAGATGAGAAGCACCATCCCGAGTCAGAGTCTAGGTAGCCATGACCTTCAGCTGATCTCACTTTCAATCACCCTAGCTCTCCTCCTGAAGTCTCCGGCCTCTGACTCTGCTTCTGTTGAGGCTCCGTGAGACACGCCACAGCGAACAGTTATGAAAAGGGCATTTCCGACAGTGCATTGGTTAGTTGGCAGAACTTTCTGGCAAAGCCACGGAGGTAAGGCGTGCACACTGTCGCCCGTAAATGTTCCGTTACCCTGTACATTTTATCCTAAAGCCTACGCGTTACCCTGCATGTTTTTACTGAGAAGCCTGAGATTTATCCTGACGTCCATGCTTTTTACATAATCTTAAAAAATCAATTCTAGTGCTTAGGAACATCATCATTATCTTCATCATAAACCATAACTGAACCCACCATCGTTCAATAATGCAAACAGTACCTAGTCAGAAGTGCAGGTATCTTATTTTGCATGTGTTTTTGAAGCTTATTTATTTATTGTGAGAGAGACAGAGACAGCGTGAGTGGAAGAAGGCCAGAGAAAGAGGGAGAGAGAGAGAATCTCAAGCAGGCTCCATGCTGCCAGAGCAGAGCTCGAACTCACAAAACCGTGAGACGGTGACCTGAGCCAAAACCGAGACTGGGTGCTCAACCAACTGAGCCACCCAGGAGCCCCCTTGTTTTGCATTTAAGCCATAGAAAAAATACGACGTATATGAGAGCTTCTTTCGAAGTGAAAGAATGAAGTTTCACGCAAATATGCCCAATGATTTTTTTGATGAATACTGACTGTTCAGCACCAGATAGTAAGTGGAATTTTTTTTTTCTGACCATGAAGGATCCGTGCCGAGGAATCTTACACAGCCTCAGGTACAGCCTCAGGTATACAGGTCCCAGACTAGTCTGGACTATTTGGAGATGTGGAAAGAGACATTCTAGCTGGAATGGATAAAGATGATATGCTGGGAAGGAGCCAGAATCATGATGTAGTGGGCACTTGGGTTTCACTGGATTTCCATATATAGAGATCTCTTATCCACGGATTTAATGCCAACAGGTTATTTCAAAGCCAGTGATTTCGAACTTGGAATTTAGAGTAATGTTATAAATAGTTCTTAGGCTCTTTCTGCTTGTGCTGTATATTATAGTTGCCCTGCAGAAAGTAACCCCAAAGAAAGTTGAAAATCATGGTGATAATACAGAGAGTGTCATTATTCTGAGCGGTCAGACTATTCTCTATTCCCTGGATGAGAAAATGGGGTAGTGTAAAACAGTAAAAGAAAGAAAACCAAAATGAAAGGAATATCTGAACAGCATTCCTATGGTTTTGAATGTTTATATAGAGCAGAGCCTAAACAGGAATTAGAAAACCCAGTTTCTACCGCCACATACACATGGGACTTGGACAAACCAATTCAATTCCTCTTGACGATGGCACAATACAGAGGCTGTCCCTATGCAAACTCACAAGGTTAGATGCAAGAACAATGCTGACTCATTTCATTTCATGTGAGAGTAATGTAGGACCATAACGTCAAATGCATAGATGACCCTACATTTCTGTAGTCAATGCCGGCCCCCAGTTTCCAACACGACTACCACACCTCCAACGTCTCCTCCTTTATGTCAGAGAAGAGATGCGACCAAAGGAGAGGACCCACCTACCTGCACCTCTACCCATATGCACCACCTTCCTTCCTGATGTTAAGGAGGAACCGTTTTCTGATCAAAGGTCTTTCCCTCCATTTGTCTACTGAGCCTCCGATTCTCTTGCCTCGTTAAGAGTGTGGCTCGTGTAACTGGTCTCCTTTTCCTTTGTCATCTGTTTCCCCCATCTTCTGGTTCATTCCACTCAGCATATAAAAATGCTACATCTCCTATCTCATAAAAGCCTCCCTGGACCACATCGACTTCTCCGGTCCCCGTCCTGTTTCTCTACGAGCCCCTACTGTGGAGCTGCTCCGGGATGTTTTCTATACTTGCTGCATCCATAGCTACTCCTTTGTCCTCCTCCAATCCACTCCAATCAGACCACTCCGCGGAAAGTTCTTTTTTCAGGTCACCTTTATGTTGCAAGAATTCGGTGGTCATTTTTCTGTCTTCATCTTACGAGATGTAACGGCAGCAATCGATGCAGTTAATGGCTCCCTCTTCCAAGACACTTCCTTCACTTGGCTTCTAGGGCACCAAGGGCTCCTGGATTCCCTCCTTTTCAGTCTTTTTTTTTTTTTTTTTTTTTTTTTTTTTTGATGATGTCCCCTCCTCTTCCCCATCTAAGTGGGGCAGTTCTCCAGGCTTTGTCCTTGGACCTCTTCTCCAGTCTCACTCGTGCCTGGGCGACTTTATCCATTCCCATGGCTTTTTGTTTTAATTTTGTTTTAATGTTTATTTACTTTTGAGAGACAGGGGGAGAGAGGCAGAGACATAGGGTGAGCTGGGAGGGGCAGCGAGAGGGAGACACAGAATCCGAAGCAGGCTCCAGGCTCTGAGCTGTCAGCGCAGAGCCTGATGCGGGGCTCGCGGTCATGACCCCGAGGTCATGACCTGCGCTGAAGTCGAACGCTTAACCAACTGAGCCACCAAAGTGTCCCCATCCCCACGGCTTTATATTAATGGGCTGATAACTCCTACATTTATATCTCAATCCTAACATCTTCCTTCAACTTGAACTTGGGGTACCCAGTGGTTTCTTGTGTATCTCCATATGTATGTATCATAGACATCTCAAACTCAACATGCCCACAACTGCACCCTTGATTTCTGCCTACCTCTCCTCAAATGAAACCAAAAGCAAATGAATACACCCAAGGCGCTCCTCTCTTCGTCTTTAGGATCTCAGCAATGTCAACAGGATTCTTTCAGTAGCTCGAGCACAAAACCTCAGTCATCCTTGACATCTTTCTTTTTGATACTCAGAATCCAACCCATCGGCAAATTCTATCAACTCTGTTTTGAGAATATATCGGAAGTTTGGCCACCTCTCACCACCTCCACCGATACCACAAGGGTCTCACCCTGAACTATTTCAATAATTTTCTAAACATCTCTTCTCTTTATAGCCTATTCTTTGCAGAGAAGACAGTTAACACTCGCTAGCTATCCCTTCTGTGCTTGGGGTGGGGGTGGGGGGAAGCTTCCCATCTTAATGAGATTACGATCTAGGTTTCTCACCATGGGTTACAAGGTCCTACATACATTTGCTGCTGGCTACGTCTGGAACCTCATGTCCCACACATGACATGAGGCTCCCTGGCTCTACTCTAGGCAACACCGCTCCCTAGGCTGTTTCTCAATCACTGAGGGTGTTGGCCCTCCTCGGGGACTTTCACTTGCTATTTCCTTCAAGATGTGACCATCTTCTTTCAGATGGCTCACATCTTCTTTCAGATGGCTTTCAGATGGATCCTGGTGTATAGTTTCGTATCTTCTCAATTATATCAAGTTTACTAAGAGTTTTGTCTTGTCCTACTGCAAAAAGGTGTTGCATTTTATCACATGCGCTCGAGCCTCCGCAAGATAAAACATGCCTTTCTTTATCTAATGGTGAGGTGATTCCATGATCCCAATTCCGAGGGTCCTTATGATCCTAGAGTTGGTTCTGCTTGATGGTGATGTGTATTTCTGTTAGTACACTCCCGGAGTCTGTTTGTGTAACTTAGAATGTGTATATTTACACTCACAAGCAAGATTGATGAAAAGCTCCTTTCTTTGCTTTGACAAAGTGTTGAATCAGAGCTCTCTGAGATCCACAAAAGAATCAAAAAGCTCCTTTTCTCGTACGTCCCGGCACAGTTTAAATAGCGTATGTTGTACGTGGTGCTTAAAGCTTTGGGAAAAAAAATGACTCGTGCGTCCTTTCGAGTTGGTGTTGTTCTGAAAGGCAGCACTTTCTTGCATTTTCCATTTTCTTTCATGGCTATGGCCACATTCAGAGCTCTAATTTCATTTTTGAGAACATTTTTAAAAATTCTATTTTATGATAAAACTACCTATTTCATCCATTTAAAAAAAATTTTTTTTAACGTTTATTTATTTTTGGGACAGAGAGAGACAGAGCATGAACGGGGGAGGGGCAGAGAGAGAGGGAGACACAGAATCAGAAGCAGGCTCCAGGCTCTGAGCCATCATCCCAGAGCCCGATGCGGGGCTCGAACTCACGGACCGCGAGATCGTGACCTGAGCTGAAGTCAGACGCTCAACCGACTGAGCCACCCAGGCGCCCCTCATCCATTTTTTAAAATATATCAGATACAGTTGTATAAACTATTTACTATTTTATTGAATTTCCTCTGTATCCACTTCTGAACTTCATGTATTTGTATCTTCTTTATTCTTGATTAGGATAAAATGACTACTTCTACCGTTTAATTGCTTTTGGAAACAGTTCTTGATTCAATTAATGAATTCTCCAGGTCTTCTGTTCTCTAATTCGGTTAAGAAACTTTGTGACTATTTGTGTAGCATGTGTCTGCCCTTACCTTTGGGAAAGACTATTTTATGGAGGAGTATTTATCAGATTAACTTGATCTCTTCATGAAGCTGATAAATTTTCTCTCATAATATTTATCTTTTATAGTCTTCATCTATACTCTGGAGAGACTTCATGCATTGATAGCCTAGCTCACTAATTTGAGTTTTTATGCTTTGTTCTACTTTCCGATTGTTCATTTATTCACGTTGGCCTGATTCTGCTTGATCAACATGGAATTTTGCTGAGAGCAGAAAGTAAAAAGAAAAGACTCTCCTGCAAAATGATACAGCCACTCTGGGAGAGAGTTTGACAGCTCTTTATAAAGTTACCCTACAACCCAGTAAGACCACTCTTCAATATTTACCTAAGTGAATGAAAAGCTTATGTTCACACAAAGACTTGCATACAAGTATTTCTAGCCGCCAGCATCGACAAAACCCATAATCCATAATCAACAAAAACTGGAAGCGATCAATATAATCTTCTAAAGATCAGTCAATAAACTGTGGTACATCCACACAACAGAATACTAGCCAGCAATAAAAAGGACTAGCGATCAATTCACACAGCAGCATGCAAAATCATAAATGCATCTTGCTAAGTGAAAGAATCCAGACCTCAAAGTCTATATAGTATATGATCCCACTCACATAATTTTTTAGAAAAGGCAAGACTATAACAATGGAAAACAGATCATCGGTGGCCAGGGACTAGGGAACTGCAAAGGCAATCGTTAGGGGGTTTTAGAGTCATTGAACTCTTCAGCATGGATCTTGGTTTCTAAAAACCATTCTCTAATCAGAGGGACAAGAGAGCCCTCAAGAAGTAGATTTTTCTTGGGCTTAGACAGGAAAATACAAGGTAGGGCTGGAGTATCTTCTAGCGATAGAAAGAAGAAGTGTTGAGGGGGGAACGAAGGATGGAGGCATGGGACGCAGAATTCGGCCCTTTGAAAGAACCCCAAATAGTTAGAGCTGAAGTAACTTAAGCAACAAATAGAGAAAATAGTATTGAATTATAACCCAAAGTATACATATACATGATATAAATAAGGGAACAAATAAAGAAATGGGAGGAAAGACAAATCTTCTTTAAAGAAAAATCCCAGGTGGGGCGCCTGGGTGGCTCAGTCGGTTGGGCATCCGACTTTGGCTCAGGTCATGATCTTGGGCTCCATGAGTTCAAGCCCCGTATCGGGCTCTGTGCTGACAGCTCCGAGCCTGGAGCCTGCTTCCGATTCTGTGTCTCCCTTTCTCTGCCCCTCCCCTACCCATGCTCTGTCTCTGTCTCTCTCTGTGAAAAATAAATAAACTTAAAAAAAGAAAAGAAAAATCCCAGGTAATGTATGTAGATACACCAACGGCAGGAGTGGAACTTATTTACCCCCACTTCTTGAGTATACGTTGGACTTCGAGACTCATTTCCAACGGACAGAATATGGAAGACAAACACTAGTCGCTTTACAGTGAAGAAACCTGGTGACCACTACTCTAACCAGAGGGTCAAGGTTAACATCACCAGTGGGAAGCCGTGTTGATAACATGTGCCCCTGAGAGGGTCTGACGAGAAGGGCGCTCTACCTATGTGGTATTTTCTCCCCCAACCCACACGCCCAGTTTAATCATAAGAAAAACAGACAAGCTCGAATTGAGAGTCATTCCATAAAATACCAAGCACGAAAACATCAAGGTTTTAGAAGACTGAGAAACTGTCACTGACCAGAGGAAACTAAGGAGACACAGTGACTGAACAATGAATGGGCTTGGAGCAAAAAAGGGTCTTTAGTCAAAAAACTGGTGACGACCAAATAACGCATGGGGTTTGGTTACTAATAACTTACGTTCTTAATTTTGATAAACGCGCCATGATTACGTCAGGTGCTAACATTAAGGGAAACCAAAGGAGCCGTGTGCAGGAGCACTGCATTATCTTCACAACTTTTCTGTAAACTTGAAATTATGCGTCAGTACGGGTGCCTCGGTGGCTCAGTCGGTTAAGCGTCCCCCTCTTGATTTCAGCTTAGGTCATGATCTCCCAGTGCGTGAGATCGAGCCCCGTGTCAGGCTCTGCCCTGACAGTGTGGAGCCTGCTGGGGATTCTCTCTCTCCCTCACTCTCTGCCCCTCGTCCGCGAGCGTGTGTGTGCGTGTGTGTGTGTGTGTGTGTGTGTGCGTGCACGCACGGGCACACCCGTGCTCTCTCTCTCTCTCTCTTAAAATAAATAAATCGACTTTAAATTTATTCCCAATTAAAAGAGTTATGAGAGTGTCTTTCGTTTGTTTCTTACAGAACGATCTCATCAGGGACAGGGAGGGAAGGTAGGAGATATTTGCTCCAAAAGTTCAGGGAAACATTCCAATTACCTTTCCTTCTCGCCTCTCGCTTGCGTCAGGGCTCATTTACTATCCTTGTAAAGCTTAGCCTCTGATGTGTTTTGAAACGGTGGTAGAATAGTGTTGTTGGGCTATATAATCGAGAAAACAGGAGTGGATTTTTGTGTCTCTTTGGTATGCAGAAAAGTAATAAAACAGGGCAAGGGGTTCAAAAGTGCTACGGGGGCGGGGGGGTGCCATTTTAGATGTGCTAATCAGGGAAGGACTATCTGATGTGGTGACATTTGAATGACAGCTTTAAGGAAACAGCTTCTATTTGACAAGTTCTTGAGTGACATTTGTAGCCTGGGAGGTTTTTTTCGCTCTGGGGGGGGCAGAGATAGGTTCCCTCACAGACTCTACACAACTCTTTGGGAGCCACCTGTCCCATCGGGAGCCCCAAGTGGGCTGGGACAAAGTCCCCTTGGGCAGGGCCTGGGCCCCCACCTCCAGGGGAACCCATGTGACCCAGTGATCGACCTTCGGTCTGGCCCCATCGCTGTCTCTTAGCGACCTGAGCTTTGGTACCTCAGCACCCCTGTGATCTCACGGGCTGGAGCTGCAAACACTGCTCGTCAGTCCTAGATTTGGAATCAGTGGATGTTACTGGTGAGAAATAGATCCTCACTTTCTCCCTCAGGCTTCCCCTTCCTTCCACTTTTCTCGGAGAGGGGTTTGGCTTTTCCATTCCGTGATCTCTCGCCTTTGCTTTTTTTTCCCTGCGGAACCCCCGTGAAATTCCAGCTAACGGGAGAGCCATTTCTTCGGCTGTCGCGGTGAGATATAGTTTTCCTCACGCCGTGGGCTTGCTCAGCATCGGTGGAAATCGTGAGGGAGGAGCAGGGGGTCAAGTAGGTCGACTTTGCCCTTCTAACCAAAGCTGGCGATTCAGAATGCAGCATCTTAGAATTGAACAACCTTAAGACACCAGATCGTTAGCGCATGCTTTTATCCTGGCACTGGGAGCCATTCAAAGCAAAGAACTGAACCCAACTCAACTCAACCCAACAACCCCTGAACTTACATTTCTGTGCCAGGGTCGAGAATAAAGTAACGCCCTGTGATCTCTCTTCTGATGAGATATGTAATTAGATGACATGAGACAAGACGAGCTCTATGCTTAGTTCTGTCTCTGACGTACAATGTCTCCTACAATGCCGTTGGAAGGAGGCTTTTTGTTTTTTATATCGTAAAGCTTTACTTTGGGGATTTCAGGAAATCGAGCGCGAGTGAAACACTGGCTTCTGTGCCTTCAGCGCCCTACTGGGTTTTTGAAATCCTGCACGTTTCCCGAAAGGGAGGGAGCCGGACTCACCAACCACATTGTCTTCAGCGACTATGCCACCGTGCCCAGAATAGCCAACATTCCTCAGGTGGGATCCCAGCCCCCCGCATGTATCTGATCTCAGTGTGCTGTCGGAGGCCTCCAGAGGGTCCCGCATTCCCGTCCGCCAGCAGGCAATTTCTCTGTGGTTTATTTTTGCCCGCGGTCCCCGCTGATTCAAAATAGTGAGGTTTCCTCTCCTTCCTCTCTCAGTACATTTTCCCTCCAAGAGTGGTGACTTGCATGTTAGTAACCCCTTACCTCCACCTACCCTTGCCTGCTCTATATTTTCCAGGAATCCCACAAAGTCTCTGGCACCGGATACAATTCTTCCTTAGTTTCCAGGAGCAATGGGCATTTTCCCCTAAGGTCTATGCTACATTGTTTGGTCTACTCCCCAGGAGTTTGGGGGTCCTTGCATTCGCTGGGCTCAGATTCCACTGTGGGACCAGACATCTCTGTTTTTATTCAATTCCCCAGTTACATCGTTCCTTCTTAGATACGAAGCTCCTCCCTGACACACTTCTTTGGCTCACCGGAGCCTGGCCCGTAAGACATTCAATAAATATTTGCCGAGCGAACGAAGTGAATGGCTGGATTAAAAGGGGATTCACTTTAACTTCGTCACCGCGATGGCCCCCCGGATGCAAGACCCTACTTTTCACTCTTGGCTTTCTCTCGGTTACACACTGTCCAAGTTAGCAACTGGTTGTTCAGTGAGACTAAATCCAAGTCCTGTAATGTTTCTCATCTACCTGGCCCCGGAGCACACATACGGTAGGAGGCTACGTCACCACCTGCCCCACGCAGGCAACTGCGGATGGACAAAGACTTCTTCCCAGGAGCAAACTTCCGTAAACGGCCCCGCACGCGGAACCCAGCAGGAAATATGCAAGAATGACAATAAGGTTGCTCAGTGGGTCCTGCGCTGGCTGTGGATAAAGAACGATTCTTGATAAAATGAGGGGGCTGAAGCAGTTTGGAGATTAAAAAAAAAAAAAAAAAATCCTGCCTGTCATTCTATTGCACGGAGCTAGAGTCGAATTTTATCTGGTGGATGTGATTCTCTTTGATCAGGTTGGCCGTTTGAAGGGATTTGGAGCAGAATAGATAATCCGAACTTTGAGCATAAATCAGGGGCTGTGGCTGATGGCTGCCTGGCACTTTCTTATGATAATGTATGATTGGTGGATGACGCGGGGAAATACCACAATCTTATCTCGGTGCAGCAGCAGCCAAAGGAGGGGGAAGTCTTGAGTCCAAAAGGAAGAAGGGGTGGGGGCATAATAGTAGGGTTTTCCCCTTTTCTTTCTTTCTTTCTTTCTTTCTTTCTTTCTTTCTTTCTTTCCATCTCTCTCTTTCTCTCTCTCTTTCTCTTTCTCTTCCTTTCTTCTTCTTCTTCTTCTTCTTCTTCTTCTTCTTCTTCTTCTTCTTCTTCTTCCTCTAACAGAGATTGTGAAACTGAGCTAAAATCGCTCTGGGCCAGGGCTGGAAATGCAGCATTTCAGACCTTGACAGTGGCAAAGTACCAAAATAGCTGGGCCAGAGCTGAGGTGACTGGCGATCCTTTCTCCCCGATGATGTTTAATTTGCTGGCATTAGAACTTCAGAGAATGTGGGCTGCTCGAGCCCTCTTCCTGGGCACGTCTTAGGGGTGAAGGGGAGAAGAAACTCCTGCCTGCTTCCTGTAGCATCTCCTGGAACACTCTAGACTTACGGGAAGTTTCCGTCTTTAGGGAGGCACACGCACCGTAGTCTGGGATGACAGGTCTGCCCAGGGAGGAAACCAGTAGGTACCCAGGGAGTCAGACTATACACAGCAATTCTGCACCAGAGCAGAGAAGGGAAATCTACCCCCATGCCCCCCACCTCTAGTCCATCTTTATAACCACAAAAACAGAAGAAAATGGACACCGGTATGATCTTAAACGTCTACCACGGATTTATTATGTTTTTTTTTTCTAACCAGGCAAATTCCAATGTCTGGCCCAGTGCTTCCAAATGGTCTCTGTTTGCTAAGCAGGACTCACTTGCTTGTGGGATACATGCCCAAATGCTTCTCTTTTCACTCACTCAGGGTAAGGAAAAGACGGGGCAGTGGGGACGACAGGCTTCTAAGTGAAGAAATGCAGCCCCGTGACCAGATCCTCTGCAAAATATGGGTGCAAATAATCTCACTGAAGAGAAGTAACAGTATCTTGCCCGAATTCTGCAGTGAGTCACTTTCCCACCTTCAAAAGGGCTGGCAGGGTCAGACCCCCCCAAAATGGGATTCACGGTGTGCGGGTGGGTCCTCTTTGACGGTTAGATGGCCACTGGCCAGGAGTTCACAAGATGGACATCGACGGGAAGCGCTCTTTAAGCCCTGGTATTAGAATTTCTGGCCTTTGTCCCAAGTTCCTCGTCATTGGCCACGGAGGGTCGTAGAGCTGAATTGTGTGTCCTTTCATGGCAGACAGGGTGCATGGCTAACCCAGGGGAGGGGACCCCTCTCCACGTTGCTTCCCGAACATAACGATCCCCCCAAATAAAACAACCAACAACGTATCATATTTACTCATGCCTGCTAAGGTGTCTTGGGCACACGTTTAGTTTCTTCTAGGAACAATGCGAACACGAGAAAGGGGCCATTCCTCCACTTTGCGTCCCTGCTTTGCTGTCTAAACGGCAATGCAGAATGCCATAATCGCTAACGTTTGTTGCTCAGTGAGTACATATAGGACACTATTTAGATGCTTTGTGCACAGTATCTTGTAAGACCAGAAAGGGAAAGAAAGAATTAAATATAAAAATCTCAGTATATTGGGGCACTTGGGTGGCTGTGTCAACTAAACATCCAAGTCTTGACTTTGACTCGGGTCATGATACCATGGTTCGTGAGTTTGAGCCCCGCATCCGGCTCTGTGCTGACCGTGCAGAGCCTGCTTGGGATTCTCTCTCTCCTCCCTCTGCCCTCCCCCACCAACCATTCTCTCCCCCCCCCCATCAAAATAAATAAATGTAAAAAAAAGCCTCAATACATGTCTGCAAATCTTAGATGCCCACTCAGAAATGGTTTAAGACAAATAATCCCAATCCTTTCGTCAGTAGTTTCCTTATTATGTATTATTATACTTCTGAACTCCCAGGGTTTTAAAAGTCTTTCTTTCCCCCTAGATTTGCTATGATCCATATAAAAGATACACACGTTCTTCCTAACTCAACAAGAGGTACAAAAATGAAAAAGTAAGAGAGCTCACGTGTCGTTGCTAAGATAACTGGAAAAAGTGGACTGAACCATCAGAAGGAGACGCTCGTTTGCAGAGTCTCCTTTGACGACTGTACGATATTTGCAGAGGATTGTAGGGCACAGTGGCTGGGCCAGGCCCACACAGAGATTCCCTCCACATTTCTGTATTGCCTTAAAGACCCTCACCCTTCACAATCCCCTTGCGAGGCAGGAAGATGGCTTGGTGGATCCCCAGTGAGTCTGCCAAAATTGAGAAGCAACCTGAGAACTGAAAATGAAGGTTGCTTTATATTGATAATCTCATCAAAATAGCAGAGGGCGTCGGACTGTTGGAATGGCGACCACATAGATGGTAGACCGAAGAAAGGTGGAGGGCCAAGGTAAGAGGCTGCCTAAGATCAAAGTCAACTGGGGAAGCCGGTGGTGACTATAGCAGATCTGACCCCAGGGAAAAAGGAAGTCAGCAACAAGGGCCCAGGAAAAACAAGACGGCCATTATTAGTCTTGTTCTTCTCTCAGTGAGACTAGAGAAGATTCCAGCAATGTGTAATTGGATAAAAAGGCAGGCTTGGGAGTCACATGGGCATCCAAGAAGCACATGTTGGCACAGTGGGTTGATCAGAGTCTGAGTTTCCTGCCTGCACCTGCGTCTATGACTCAGGATCTCCCGGGATAGCTTGACTCTAGGGAGGAAGGGAATACCTGATTCACAGAGGAAGACCCTCCCCCCCGCCACTCCCTTTGAGGCCCTTGTCAACGGTGCAATTCAGGTGGCCGTCTGGGAAAGAGGGACAGGTGGACCAAAAGACTAGGGCACCTCTAGTTCTCAAGCCAGGGGAGGGATGGCGTGTCCGTGGTCCTACATGAGGCAAGTGGGCATTTTTCTTTCTTTTCTCCTTTCTCGACTTTGACGTTCACCAGTATCCAATCACTGAATACCAGCATTTCTATAATCGAAATCACTCAAGAGCGTTGACCCTTTCTGCAAATTAAAATTCATAAGACTTCTGAGATAAGCATTTCAACTACTTCCAGAAGTTTGAGAAAGGGCAATCTGTCCACCCAGAAGTATTTAGGGAAACGGGACACTTACAAAGTTCATGGAGGTAGATAGCAAAGCGTAAGGGGCGGGGGGGTCAGAGGGTGCAGGTGGCAGAGAACCACTGCTCCACCATTTTGTTTGCAGTGTGTTTATAGACCAACAGCCACCGCTCACGTTCGGACCAGTCTGCCTCTACTCACGCTCTTCTCTCCAGCTGAAGTGTTCTTTCTTCCAAATCCGAATATCCAAACCCCCATCATCTCCCACTGCAGATGTCATCCCTTCTATGTGAAGTTTCCCTTAATTTCACAACTAGAAGTAACCTTTCCTTTCCCATTTTTTAAAAGATATTTAGATTTTTAAGACATTAAGGTATTTTTTCCCAATATTTTTAAGATATTACTTAACTTTTTTTTTTTTAGGTTTTTAACATTTGTTTGTTTTGAGAGAGCACACATGCACGTGCTTATGTGTGCATCTGTTCAGGAGTCATATGTTTAACCGAATGAGCCACCCAGGTGCCCAGATACTGGCTAACTTCTTAAGATTTTCATTTAGCATCATTACTTACGTCCATGCCTGAGCTCCCTTCTAGACCATTATCTCTTTGATATTTATTGACTATGTACGCGGGAGATCAGAAGTTTGGGAGGAAAAGAAAAAAAACACATAGGAGGCAGTCGAAAATTTTCAGAACACATAACTGAATAATATGTTTAGAATATTAATGAAAACTTGCCATGTGTAGCTCTGATATTTAGTTATATGTCATATATCAAGTAATGCTGATCGAATTGTTCTGTAAATAAAAATGCTACTCTATCGCTTAATAAATTGGATTAGCTGAATGACTAGGGATTACTGAATTACTGAATTTGGAGCCAGGAGAACTGGGTTGCAGACCCTGATGTGTTGCTAACTAATTGGGAACTTCAGCCAGTACATTTGACCTATGACCTTCCTTCTGTTCCATATTGAGCAGAGTAACCTGGTTGGAGCAGGTGATCTTTAAGGACCCTTAAAGATGCCATGCTTAAGGAATCAGTTCAGTTGGGTGTTTGGTGAGTCAACATTAGGATAGATCTGCACATCAGCCATTCTGGTTGACCTGTAGAACATTTATAAACAGCCATACAAGAACTCCACTGGGGGGGGCTCCTGGGTGGCTCAGTCAGTTGAGCATCTGACTTCGGCTCAGGTCGTGATCTCTCAGTTCATGAATTCAAGCCTCGCGTTGGGCTCTGTGCTGACAGCTCAGAGCCTGGAGCCCGCTTCAGATTCTGTGTCTCCCCCTCTCTCTGCCCCTCCCCTGCTCATGCTCTGTCTCTCTCTGTCTCAAAAATAAATAAAAACATTAAAAAATTAAATAAATAAAAAAAAAGAGCTCCACTGGGGAAAGGCCATGAAAATCCGGTCACGAGTAAAGGCTTCTGAAACGATGACTGAAAATTTGAAAGAGTGAGTAATACGGACGACCTTGTCTCATTAACCTGAAACCAAAGAAAACATTGTCTCACAAATATTTGGTGCTTCGGATGAATTTCCCACTCATTTTCTGACTAACCAGTGTCAGTGACCTTGAGCTAAAGACCACCAGAAACATCCCTATGGATGAATAACTCAAGTTATTTCTTGCTGCCAGGGCAGCTCCTAACATCAAGCCCAAGAGAGTCTACCTGCTCCCAGACATCAGGAACTGTTTTTCTCTTTCTCACAAGTAAGGGCTCATTAGAGAAATCATTTTTTAGCCTAATTAGGCGGGTCCTAATCTTGAAATTAATTGTGTGGGCTAATGATAACAATTATGGTTGGATATTTGACAATGCGTCCTGGTAAATGGGGTAGACGTCTTTCCTGAATACGCTATATATATATTCTACAAATCTGTGGATTTTGCTAGACTCACATTCCCTTCTGGAGATGAAAGCAATTGCAGTAGAGGGACAGATGGGGTGCCCATTTATTTATTGGTAGAGTCCCAAGGAATGCTTTGAATTAACATTGATCCGACTGGATATTAAGGTGCTAAGTATCTCAAATAGCCCATTACTAAGTTGGTTATTTCAGTCGATTAGACTAGGTCAACTGATCAACAGCGGTTGATGCCACTTTCATCATATTTAATCCTAGTCCCGGATAAAACAAAATCCAAAATCAAAGCCTCTATCCGAATGGTTAATTCGTTTGTCCCCTTGTATAGGTACAATCTATTTTTATTTTATTTGAATGGTAGATCCTAATCGAACCCATCCAATCCTTTGCATACTTTTAAACAATCAGGATACCATCATTACGATGAATCCCACCCAGGTTTGTGCCTCCAGGGACACAATAGTTTATTCAAAAGAGAGAGAAAAATCACAGTTGGCTTCACCTTCTGACAACCTGCCTCATGTATGAGACTTTCCTCTTTGGGTTTGCCTATAGGTAATATCAATTACATTTCTCCGTATCACTCATTCTTTCTACCGATGTGTTCATTTTGTACCGACTCTACCCATGGAGGCACCTCACAACCCTGGTGTTTTTCTAAGGAAGCCTGAAATTAACACAGCCTTTTCTAATTCTGGGATCCTTGCACACTCAAACACCCCTTCTTGTGTATCAAACTGCGTACATCTGTATCAGCTAATCCCCAAAGGTCTTCTCTCCTCGTTAATTCTATGAAGTGACTCATTCTTCAGTTTAAATAGAGACACGCCCCGTTATAGGTCTAGACAGATAAAATGGGTGATTTTCCATCCTAACCCCTCGGGTTGAATGTGCTTGGCTGGAAAGTTGCTCATGAACAAACTCAAAGTATTTTTTTTTGTTTTTCCGTGGTAGCCGGCGTTCTCCAGAGGAAAAGAACCAGAGGGATATAAGAGCTTTATTATAGCTCTTATAATCAACTGGCATGATTTTGGAAGGAGACAAGTCCCACAGTCTGCCATCTACACCCGAGGAGCCGAGGGCATAATTCAGTGTGAACCTGAAGGCCTGAGAACCGCGTCTGAGGGCGGGAGAACATGGATATTTCAACCCGAGTAGACAGCAGTTAGCTCTCATTCTGCTTTTTTCTCCTTTTCAGATCCTCGGTGGATTGGGATGATGCCAAGCGTGTTGGTGAGCACGATCCTC
This sequence comes from Panthera onca, assembly GCF_046562875.1. NCBI lineage: Eukaryota > Metazoa > Chordata > Mammalia > Carnivora > Felidae > Panthera > Panthera onca. The sequence continues at coordinate 24,909,467 of NC_138352.1, read as the reverse complement.
TTTGCTCAGTCTGCCGATTCAAACGTTAATCTCTTCTGGAAACACCCTCACACATACACCCAGAAATAACGTTTTACCAGCTATCTGGGCACCCCTTAGCCCAGTCAAGGTGACACATAAACTTAACCATCACACTTTTGTATGACGATACAATTCCCGAGAGGCAATGGTAGTAACTCGCTTTCCTAAATTCCTCACCCAAAGTGGGCTCCTGGGTAGTTTGCCAGGTCAGGAGATCCTGCCCAAGATTCTACATGAAAAAAAAAAAAAAAAAAGGACACCAGCCTTGAAACTTCCCTGAGCAGACGAAACCAGTTTAGTCATTCAAACAAAGCTTAATTTAGTTTATTTTGCGAGATTAACCCTGGGTCATTTTTTGGTGTATGCATCTGGGAGCTATAAGCAAAACAGAACCTGTTTCCCAAGGTTGATATGAAGTAACCACTGAACAATCCCTTATCATTTAAGAAAATCCTGGCATTATAACCAGTCACTGTGAAGAATAAGCCATCACTGCCTTCTCACTATATAAGCTGCTTTTTGTTGGATTTATAATATTTCTGCGAGGGTGCCTTTGGTCTGCAGTAATAGCGAACCCCAATTCAACTGAATCTAAACGATTGATTTTTCATCTCACACACTACAAGTTATATGAAATGAGCAGGTTCAGCAGTATTGGCTCTAGGTTTCTCTTTAGTTCCCTTGGCTTTGCCCTTCTCCCTGTGTTGGGTTTATCCTCAGGATGACGGCAAGATGGCTGCAGGGGCGCCAGCCATCACATTTAGATCTAACAACATCCAGAAGCAGTGTAACGGTCTCCTCTGCCTTAAGAACAAGAAAACTCTTTCCCAGAAATGGATTCTGGCTAAGAGACTGGCATTATTGGCTCTATTTAATTTCTCAGAGGTACACCTGTAAAACGGAAGCTGATATCTGTTCTATTCACCTGCCAGGATTGATGTGGCCCACTGTGAAATTTTAAGTTTATATATATATATATTTATATTTGTATGTGTGTGTATACTATGTATATTTGTGTATAAATGGGTATATTATTTATTTTTTAAAGATTTAAAAATATTTTTTATTTATTTTGGGGGGGTGGAATGTGTGTGAATAGGGAAGGGGCAGAGAGAGAGAGAGGGAGGGAGAATCCCAAGCAGGCTCCCCACGGTCAGCACAGAGCCTGATGCGGAGCTCGATCTCACGAGCTGTGAGACAACGACCTGAACCAAAATCAAGACTCAGATGCTTAACCGACCGAGTCACCCAAGTGCCCCATGAACGGGTATATTATTTACATATACAGTCAGCTCAAGGCTCTCTGTCATTAAGCAAACTCTGGTATAAAAAGGAGGCCTTTCCGCCCCAGATAGATCAGAACTCCTAGGGAAAAGGTAGAACAATGAATTTTTCCATCTGTTTCCAATGGCTGACAATTCAGCAGCTTGGAACTAACCCCACAGGAACTCACCCCACTAATGTTGTCAAACATTAGTTGCATCAGAAGCACCTGCCAGCCTTGTTAAAACCGATTGCTGGGCCCCATCCCCAGAACTGCTCATTCAGCAGATGGCGGGTATGGGGCCTCACCATCTGCATTTGTAGGAAGTTTCCAGGTGATGCTGATGCCGTCGGCTTGGGATTTGGGGAACCACCTTCGATGTTTGTTATCTCCGTTAGGAGCCATTGAGCTCCGAGTGTGGAGTTCCAGGACCTGTAGCTTCCGCATCCCCAGGAACCTGTTCTATAGAGAGGAAGACTCCCAGCCCCCACCCAGGGCCTTCTGAATCAGAAACTCTGGGGTAAGCCCCTGTGGTCTGTGCCTTAATTAGTGACTCTGCTGCTTTCTGACGTTTGAGAACCACTGATCATTCCTAGCTGCACATTATAATCATGGGGCATTTAAAAATCACGATACTTGGGTTTGACTCCTAGACCCACCTTTTTATTTTTTCTTTTTGTTACCTACAGCTCAAGGGTGAGAACCAAGGGACTAGAGCGGGGCTTCTCAAACTCTAAGGCGCTTGCTAGCTACCGGGGGATTTTGTTACAGGGCAGGTGTTGATGGGTAACCTGGGATGAGACTTGACATTCTGTACTCCTAACAGTACATCCCTGCTAGTGTGGCTGAGGCGATTGCACCCCCAACCGTGTTTTGAGTGAAGGCTCTGGGCGTAACTATACTGCCCGCCACCCAACACAATGCTTTGGTGTCTCACACCTAGCTTATGAGGGGTGGGCTTTATTCTGGGGGTCGCTGAGATGTAGAGAGTGATCAACAGGGAAGCGCTCACACAGCTCCCAGCTGATGGCACCCCACGTCTCCTTTCTGTAGTTTACCCGGCTTCCTTTGAGAACGATTTTTGGTCATGCAGATGACTAAAATATATTTTGCGGACATAGTCTTTGGCCAGAGTTCCCGGCTCCTAAAATCTTGGGAATTTCCTAAGTGAAGAGGGAGACAAAGGCATCTCTTGTTATGTTATGAGGTGACTCTTGGACCCCACCTAAGGGTGGAGTCCAGTTGCCTGGAGAACTAGCCGGGTAATTAGAAAGTTGGAAGTTTCAGTTCAACCCCCTGACCTCCCAGGAAGAGCTGGAGGTTAAATCAACTGCCAAAGGGCAGTGATTTAACCAATTGTGGCTCTTTAATAAAGCCTCCATAGAAACCTAGGAAGGATAGGACTCAGAGAGCTTCTGGGTTGGTGAAGAGGTGGGTATTTGGGGGAGAGTGGCAAGCTCAGAGAGAGCGTGGAGGTTCCATGCCCTTCCCCCACACCCTGCCCCGTGTGTCTATTTCAAGTGGCTGTTTCTGAGTTACATTATTTTATAATGAACGCATCATCTAATAAGTAAAATGTTCCCCTGGCTTCTGTGAGCTGCTCTAGCAAATTCATCAAAACTGAGGAAGAGGTCATGGGAACCTCTGATCCGTAGTCAGTCGATCGGAAGCACAGGCGACAATGTGGGCTTGAGACTGGTGTCTGAAGGAGGGGGTGGGGGCAGTCTTATGGGACTGAGCCCTTAACCTGTGGGATCTGATGCCGTGTCCCGGTAGATAGTGTCAGAAATGAGCTGAATTCTTGGACACCCTGCTGGTGTCTGAGAATTGTTTGTTGGTTTGGGACCAACCAATTGTTTGTTGGTTGGCCCCGCCATGTTGGGAATTGGGTCTCAGAACAGAAAAGAAGGTACATGAGATGAATCACAGTCTTTTACTCTACGCTGGTTCAAGCTACTACATTTCTGAGCCTCCCCACGGAGGGAACAATCATGACCTAACGTCAGCGGGCAGATGAACTTCAGATCCTGTGGCTTCTGCGTTCTGTATATTTGTGGATCAGGCATAGGGCTGACTTCTTTATTTTTCCAACACTAGTATGACGTAGAAAATACAGAACCAATGTGAGAATTTAGGCATGGGGTCATTTGTCATTATCACCATTTTCAGCCACAGATTCTGGGCTGTAATGCAACGAGGCTGAAATTTTCAAGGGTCGTTGATGCCTCGGCTGCAGGGTTGAGCTCGCATTAACAGGAGAGATAATCTACAGATAAATCACAAGTGATGATGGGAGAGTCGGCCTTGCTTTCGAATCTGCAAATCTCCATGGGCAGACCTATTTAGCTCTTAGAGAGAGGTGTGGCTGAAATTCTCCATGACAGGGACTCTCACAGCATGGTCCCACCAGTATCAGTACCCCCTGCTGTGAGAAATAGACCTATCGACCCAAGCAAAGGAGTGACACGGAGATTCAGAGCACAGTGAAGCGATGCTTTAATCAATGTTCTTGCAAGAGCGGGTGTCTGATGGACAGGCGCACCCGAGGCAGTCACAGCAGACAATTTATGTCCTAGCAGGTAAGTCCCTCCCCTGGTTCCTCATTGGCTGAGCACTACGGCAGTTGCAGCCTTACCCGGAGGTCGCCTATGCCCATGTAAGGCACAAAGTAGTCTGGAACAAATGTCCATTCCCTGAGGTGATGCAGAGCCTTTCAGTCCCTCCTTCCTCTGTTCGTTGGCACATTCTCAAAGCCAACAAAAATAAGCCCATGAAATGGAGAGGGGAAGAAGAACCAGGGAAGGGTCTAAGGGTTTGGGACTCTGTTGTTGCAACGTTGCGGGGAGGTGGGGAAGGAGGTCTTACATATTTCCAACAGGCTGTAAACCTATTGTTAATCAGCACAGCTTTTATTTGGTATTTCAGAAAATGAGCCCTCTCCCTTACTTCGCACACTGGGAGCTGGCGAAGGGACCCACTTGGAGTGACCTTGCTTTGGTAGGGCTGGTTATATACAAAGCAGAGCTAAAACTGAGCACATTCTACTCACATAAGAAAAAAGTCTTGACCTCCACCGGCTCCATTCTGCTGATTAAAGGCAGGGGGTAAGGGAGAAGAGTCAAGACTTAAACTTGTTACTTAACGGCATTTTAGTTTCTTCTGGATTTTTCTCAGATCCCATGTCCTTTGGGCACAGCTGGCTTGGCCCCACCTTGTTTCTCCTGTGGCCAACAACCCTGTTGGTTCCCAGCCACTGGTCTCTCCTTCTCTCAGCTTCTTCAGCTGGGTCACCTTGCCCCGAGCCAAGATGGCCTCATGGCAGGCTTGCTGGCTTTCCATTCGCTGCTTTCTTCACCTTTTTGCCATCTTCTGGTTCCATGTTCTCTGGCTAAGAAACAGGGAAGAAAAAGAATTTTCCATCTACCCTTCTGTCTTCTGTGGTGGAACCTCCCCCCCCACCCCCCATAATGAAAGACAGATTAACGAGAGAGAACCCAATGGGAGTTTAACAACATGTAGGTCTCGTACATACACTGGAGACACCCAGGAAAACTGAATAAGTCCCCAAGGTGGCCCAATCCATCCATTAAATATCATCTTCCGCTAAAGACAGAAGAAAGATGCCAGGGATGGAGAGGCCAGTTATGGGAGGTGACCGGGTAAAGGACAGCAAAGAAGGGAAAAGTCGTTATGCAGATTTAAGTCAGCGCTTTTCCATTGATAAGAGTTTCTTGTGATTTAGAGTCATCTTTCTCTGCCTGGTAGAGAGAAGGAGACACTCTTGCAAATGGAAATTTCTCTTATAAATGTAAATTCCCCTTACAAAAGAGCGAATTCTACCCTGTTTTCAGAGCTTGTCCTGTGTCTGATGGTTCTGAAAAATAATCCGCTGAAAATTATCCCTATGCCGAAGAGGCGTATTTTGGGGTAGCACATTCTGCTCCCCTTCAGCTGCGTAAAAGAAGCTTCTGGATAACTAGCGCCTGGGTCTGGAGAGGCTTGGTGACCACCACCTCAGCCCTCTGTCTTCCTACATCCTACACTCAGCCTTCTCTTTTGTGAGCATCATGGTTGCACTCTGTTGGACGTGACAGTGGCAGTGAACCTGGTTCCTTCTGGGGACCTACAACTGTCCTCTTGCTCTGCCTCTAAGGCCAAATGCTCACAGCGCTTATCAGGATATTTCTTCCGCATTTCCTGCCTCCCCCCTCAGGTCCATCCCAGGAGGGAAGGAGAGAAGAAGCCTTGCCTTTTACCTCTTTGCTCCCCTCCAAGTAGAGTCCATATCCCTACCCCTTACCAAACGCTTTCTTTACCTCTCCAGTGGGAGGTCTATGACACATTTTTGATCTGGCATTCATCCCACCCCATTCCTGGGCCGTGTGGCAAAACGGATGCAGGGAAACCAAATGCACAGTGGGACAAGGGGACTTAAATTCAAAGTCTTGTCTCCATTATATTTGTCCTACAGGTGCAGTAGACATTGGAGTCCCTGCCTTATCTGAGCGCCCCTAGTCCTAGGACGTCCTAGACAAAGTAGGAATCGAAAATATGGTATCTGCCAACCAGAGAGAGGGGTAGGGACTCGGGGAGGGGGTGGGGTGCTACATGACCGCTATCAAAGCAGTTAGAACTGGAAATAGAGGTTGTGATAGTCTTTGTGTGTATGTTTTTATGTGTTTATCTACACAGCAGCAGTAAACCAGCGGCCGCTTGGAACCAAAAATAATAGTCTCATGTTGGAATAGTGCCTGTTTTATCTACGGCTATATTCCCAGTGCCTGTGTCTGGCACGTATTAGCAGCAAGTGTGTGGAAGGAAGTAAAAGAGGCAAACACGGAGAGAGGGAGAGAGCAAGACAGACTAAGAAATAAGTGAAATAATTAAGCAGCTTTACCAGGGCAGACGGGAGGGGCGTCCTCCCACATGGGGAAGATACGTTCCATCACCCCACCCACCTCCGCTTAAGGTATGCCGCGGATTTGGTCCAGGAAGAATCCTGATAGTAGAAGGAAAGTAGTGTTAAAAATCAAAAAATAAAATAAAGTATTGTTACACACTTAAATAATTAAAATGTTCGAAGTATGGTGAAAAATAAAACAACGGAGCCCCAAATGGAGTCCCTTATGCTAAGTCCCACACCACCAAACTGAGACTTCATTGTAGTCTTGGTTCTCTCAGAAATGGAACCTTAACCCAGGCAATCGAGAATCACTAGCAAGGTCATCTGCCTGATGGGACCCTGCTATCCCCTACAGGAAAGTGACCTTGCAGTAACCAGCCTTCTGTCTTTGCCGGTATAACTTCCTTGTTTCTGCTCCCTTCTGCCTATAAAATCTTTCATTTTGTAAAACTCCTCGGGGCTCCTTTCTATGTGGTAGCTAGACAGGAGACTGCCTAATTCATGAGCCAACTTTTGCTCCAATAAACTTAAAATTTTTAATATGCCTGTTTATCTCCTAGCAGTATCCTAATTATGCTGGATTTTTTTTTTCTTTTTACCAATTATGCTTTTATTTCCCCTTCTCCTTTTATGAATTTTTTTTCCCCCACTGCCCGGCAAATTGCAGCCTCAAGATAACAATATTTCACTGAACATAAAACACTGGTTTTCGATAAATCCGTGTGAGGGGAAATGCTCCATTAAGAAAACCCATTCAGCAAAATCAAGGGGGTTGAGACGACATGTATCCTACCTCTTTCCAGTAGACTGAAATCATACATCCCACAGCCTTATTTCACCAATGAAAATGACACATTAATCATCTTCTTTTTGTTCTTATTTCATGTTGCTTCGACTCCTCCCCGTTTCTCTGGCGGATGCTGCTGGGACCATCAGAAACATGCCCACATGAGTCCTATATGTTTCCACTAAGCTGTGTGAAATGCATCCACGGACCACATGAAACACCTCCTCACCACTTCCATATGTAGCCGCACAGCCAGCACCAGGCGGCCCCTGCCTCGGGCGGCATATTGAAGTGGACTCTTGTCTTCAGGGCTTCCAGAACTCACTTTTGTTCCCCATCTGGCGCTTTTCCCCCCGCTCGGTGAACCCCCACTTAACCAAGCTCCACATCATGCTTTGCGAATTGGCAGTTCTCAACCACAAGGTCTCAAGTAACTTCTTAACTCTTGTGGCCTAGGAACTAAACTTCTCTATCTTCCAAACAGGGTGGTTGGAGAAGGGATCCAGGTCAGCTATGCTCTGGCCGCAAAGGAGCCAAATACCAGAGGCAATGTTGCTTCAACGATGGGGCTCCAGGGTTGATGGGGGGGGGGTGCTCTCTGATGACGTCTCAGGTCGTTTTTCTCTGTGACTCTCTCGCTCATCCTCTTGTGGTCACAAGCTAATATGGCGGCTCCGGACTTGGAGTCCTCCTCTGACACTGTGAGGAGAACGGAGAGGGTTTTTCTGGTGCCAGCCTCTCTCCCTTTTATCAGGGCAGAAAATCTTCCTGGGAATGAGGGCCCCCTTCTCCCCTTAGCAGATTTTCCTCTCGGGTCCCCGAGTCCACCATGGGGTCATAAATTCGCACCTTGGCCACCCAAGAACTCAGGAAGATAAGATTCAAGGATTGTCTTCCTCTGTAATGGGAGGCGGGCTCTGTATTAGCCATGTCTTTCGTTTTCTGTATTGTGATCCTTCAACATATGGGACCTTGTGGATCCTGGATGGACTGCCCCTCCCAGGGCTAGCCAGCTGTTAGAGATAGCAAACAACTCACCCACTTTTCCAATGCAAACTCACCAATTCAGAGCCCACACGCTACCCCCTTTAAGGGGCTCTCCTACTCAGGCTGCTATTCTCCTACCCTAATCACCCCAGGGCCAGGTACCAGACAACGAGGGCCAGCCGTGTGGCCCAGAGCCCGCTGAAACTACTCGAGTTGGCCCATCCTAAATCTGCTCACCCTGCCTTGCCTATTCTTTCCCGCAGAAACCACGACAAGGTCTCCTGCCCACAGCTGTCCCTTCTCCATCCGGCTCCTGACTGACCTGGGTGCTTCTCCGCATGGCCCTCCCTCACGGTGTGCCCCCTCGTCTTGGAGGCTGCGAGTACCAAACTATCTTTTCAATGATAGCCGTCTCCTCCTCGGTTGGCCTTACAGAGGCTCAAATTTTCTGTAAATACACCGTATTTTAAAATGAGCTCTGCTGGGGAGGCCCGGGTGGCTCCTTCAGCTAAGTGTCTAACTCCTGGCTCGGGTCATGATCTCACGGTTCGTGAGGGGAAGCCCCCCGTCAGGCTCGGTGCTGATAACGCGGAGTCTGCTTAGGATCCTCCCTCTCCCTCTCTCTCTGCTCCTCCCCTGCTTACGCTGTCTCTAAATAAATAAATAAATAACTTGAAAAAGAAGCTGTGCTGGAAACAAACCCTTCTAGAAGAGCTTTTGTTTTCCAGGGGGAAAATAATGGAAGGGAGTCTCTCTGTCTATATAAAAGAAATTTGTACGAGTTCCCTACGTCCGCAAAAGACATGACTCTAAGACTTTGGTGGCTTGACGCAGTGATGGTTATTTTATTATCGCTTGTGTGTGTGTGTGTGTTTTTGTTTTTGTTTTTGTTTTTTTTTTTGTGGGTCAGGAATCTGAGCGGGATTCCAATGGGCAGTTCTGGCTTTGAGCCCCTGATGTCATCGCCCTCCGGCACGTCTGGAGCTATAGGGACAGGGGGTTACAGAAGCTTGGCGGGTCATTGTGCTGTGCACGTGTATTATCTCCGTGAATCCTTTATGCCCATCTTTCGAACTATGTATTATTTATTAACAGTGTTTTAAAGATGGGGACATGGCCTCAGAGTTGAGTAATTCATCCAGGTTATGGAGTTGGCAAGTGGTGTCATTGCCCAGGACAGCACCCCCCTTCCCTCCCTCTCATTCCCCATCACGTTACCGCATGTTGATGTCTTTATAGCACACACAGATGTTTGAAATAATCCTGTACATTCATTTTGTTCTTTTTGCTAATTTGTCTCTGTCCCCCAGTGGGAACGCCGTGTCCTAGAGACAGGAGCATTTCTCCGTTGTTCACGTCTTTATCCCAGAGCCTAGAACAATCTCTGGCACATTGCGCATGCTCGGTAAATAGTCACTGAATGAAGCCCAGAGCTTGGGTTTGCTCTCTGGTCTGGCCAATAGCATGTCACTTGGGCAGCACGAGGGGGTCCTGCCTGCAGTAACTCCAGACCCTAGAAACTGCCCCACCTGCCCCAAAGCTATTCCCCCACCTTGACTCTTTGGCAAGTCTGTCTTCTAAGCATTTCTGTGTGTGAGCTCTTAGCTGCTTGCTCCTGCCCATGAAGACTTATTCTCTCCTTGTCATTGTTCCAGAGTCACTAGTGCACGTCTGTATTGCTGAGGCTACATCATGCGAAATCCTATGTCAGGACAGGTGAATGCTGTCCCCAAACTTAACGGTGACAACTGGGAATTCAGAATCCATCTCTGCTGTTCTTTTCCTCTTTTCTTACCCTGTCTCTTATTCTCAGTCGCACCTCCAATATGATTGTCAAGCCATGGCGACACTGGTACGGAGGGCCCACAACTCCATGAACTCAAGCCTTTCTCCTTCACCCAGGACACCCGACGCAGCCTACCCAACTCTGCATTCGTAGGCAATGGACAGATGGCTTAGCAAGAAATTAAAGCTCTGCACCGCCCCCGTCATTTTCCCTTGGAAAAATCTACCCCAAAAGGCTTAGTATTCACACACACACACACACACACACACACACACACACACACACACACACTTGTATTCCCCGAGCTTTATTTGCATGTTGCTTCATTTCCTGGATGGCTAGAGTGTTTCCCTGCAGTATTTGTTAAGTGGGGGGTGTGGCCATCACTTAAAGAGGACCCAGGGAGTGGACCCCAGACATTCTGGCTCTCTCTCCCCTTCTAAAATACAGAGAAGTGTGGGGATCAGCATCCTTTTATGACACCAGAGCAAGAGGCCCGTGTGTGACTGTGTCAGTGAGTGTGACGTCACAACCTGGGTACTAGCCTTGTCCTCTAATCCGGCCTCACTTCCCATGTGATGGGGAAATATTTCCTTTATCGCCTTCACTGTGGAATCAGGGTTCCCAGCCCATGATAAAGCATGCTTCTCATGGAATCATGTTGTTGTCATAGGGCTTTATAGACTATACTGGGCTTCCTGGGAACCGGATATTTTGATGGGAGAGATGGGTCGATGCTCTCTGTGGGCAGGCTGAGATCGCAGTCTACAGCAGGTGTGGCGGTCAGTTATCTGCCAGCTGATAGCACCTCACAGCTACGTCTTTCTGGAGACAGCTCATTGAGAGAACTGCTATAGTGATCGTTCTAGAAAACCCCCATTGGCTGCTACTTTTCTTCGGTTGGACCGTTATGGCTCCCAGTTCAAGGAGGAACTTTATGAAGAATCCTGGATTCCAAAGCTTTCCCAGACATGTTGAATAGATTGTGTTCAAGACCCTGCAGGCAATTGCTTTTCATAGAAAGTCTTAGGCCAGGAAAAAAAGAGCATAAATCCAGCTGAAGCATTTCAAAATCCTTAAGCAGAATAAATTCCAGACCAGGGTCATGGAACAGTAATTCTCTTCAGACATAATGGTCCTCACTAGCGAAATGTGTTCCCCTTCATATGTAGAAAAATGGAATCACTGAAGAAGAGAGCTGGAAGGGTCTTTGAAGATATTCCAACACAGCCCCCTCATTTTCTTTATGATCTGAAGAGGCAGAACGTTTCTCCCAGGCTACGGCGTGTGAACGAGTTGCAAAGCAGAAACTGGAACTCAGGGATCCTGACTTCTGGTCCAACATATTTTCATTTTGCCAATTATCCCACTGACCTAAGAACTGTGATATCACAACACATTAGGGAAAAAAAGAGTCAGGAGAGGAGCGTGCTTTTGGGAGAACCTGATTCTCCCACTTTACCCTTGAATGCACTGGGACCCAGAGATTCAGAACAACTCGTTCCAGGCAGAAGAACTAATACTTTAAGTGGATGTCTTCACATCCCCAGCCTGGGGCTCTTACTCCTAACGGGACTACTTGGACCTTCCTTCTAACCAACATATCAGCAATCTGGCGATGGCAAACGGGGACTTAGAAAGAAGCAGGTGCTGGGCGTTCAAATGACTTCAGGAACCGACAAACCACTTAAAGGAGAAAAATTGGCGGAGTAAATACGATGCAATACAAAAGAATGAATTACAGTAAAGCCTTGGATTGCGAGTGACTTGTTCGGCGAGTGTTCCGCAAGATGAGCAAACGCTTCTGATAAATTTTAACTTGATAAACGAGCGATGTCTTGCAATAGGAGTTGTACATGGTGCTGAATATCCCATGATGACAACTGAGCCAATGGTTCCTCTCTCTCTCTCTTTCTTTCTCTCTCTCTCACTGTGGGACTGTGGGTGATCGTCTCGCATGCTTGGATACAGGGCACAGTGTTGGGCAGAAGTCAGTGATTTTTCGGAACGTTGGAAGGTGCCCACAACTGGAACTAGTGTATTTTTTGTCGCTTCGAGGCACCTACGGACAGTCCTTTGCTTTTCCATCCAAGAGTGAGCTGAGGAATGCTTTGCTCCATTCAGGTCAGGCTGCCTGCAGATAGAGACCCTTTCCTCTGCTGCCTTATGGCCAGTTGCACTAAATACAGTATAAGACAAGAGTTTATTAATACGGCACTGTAGTCAATATCCCTGCGAGTGTATACAATGGTCCCCCATGCAGAAAAAGTTCCATTGAGCCAATAGATGGCAGTGATTCCGTCAGTGATCGTGAAAGTCGTCCTACACAATCACCCTCCTCTCGGTTGTCTCCCTCACACCAGCCACGAAGGTTTTCAACGGTAAGCGCAGGTGAGTTTGTTTATTTTTCTTTGTATTCTGTATTTTGTTTATTACTTTGTGTTATAGTACACTATCGTGATCATTTTATGTGAATATTTTGGGGTTGTGGAATGAATCATCCGAGTTTCCCTTCTTTCTTATGGGGAAATCCCCTTTGATGTTCAAGTGCTTTGGATGACAAACATGTTTCTGGAATGAATTGTGCTCGCAAACCAAGATTTTCCTGTATGGGGACGGTACTTGAGTCTAGTCACCCCTCCCAGTACCTTGGTCCAGGTACTTGACCGTAGACTGACAATCACAGAGAAGAGGAACGTCTTGAGAGACTGATTCTGTGAAGCAAGGTCAGGTAAGGACCGAAGCACCCGGCAGATAAAAGTATTAAGTTCCACGAAAGAGAAACAGATGCGTTAGAAAGTAAAAATTCGGTGCTTCATAGAGTTCAGGCATCATAGGTCAGGAAACCAAGCGAAGAGACTGGGGAAGAGCGAGGCGGGAAGTCAGGCGGGAGTTCTGGGAAATACCAGATAACAAGCTCCAGCTAAATTATGGAAGAGGGGGGTCTTCGCAGGAGACCCAGGAGAGCAGTACCAACACCGAAGTCTCCACACCGAGGCAACAGATTTCGAACGCATGGCTCCCATGCCAAAGGTCATAATTTTTGCTTCCGAATGTGGGAACAAGTAAGTCGAAAACTTAAAGCCATTGCACATGTGAGGATTGGGCACCAGATGAAAAGCAGATACACAGGGAAATGTTAGCAATGGACCTATGGGAAGCCCAATCAACTAGCAAAAGCTTGAGTTGGTGAGCGCGCAATTAGAGGAAAGGGACGCATATCGTACCAAAGTCGGAGACTGATAGCATGCCGCCATCTGTCACAAGCTGGGGCGTGTGGGGAAAGAGTTCAGCTCACAGTCTGGCTAGAGCTAGACAATTCTTTCCAGTTCTGTTTTTCACAGATCGAGGATGAAGCATACAGATTCAGGTCAGTCATCTAGTTGTTACCCAGCCCAGTTGGTTGGGGCGTCGAGTGATTATTCTAGGTTTCTAGTACCGTAAGACATCACCATTCACTGCATAGAGACTCCCTTTGAAGGTTTAAGGAGGAAGCTAATTATTTTCAGGCAAAAAAAAACAAAAAAAAAAAATTCCTGGAAAAAGTCGCCTGTAGGTGATAAGCTCTCAGAAACAGATGTCTTAAGACTCTCAGGTGTATGCCGTGAGAAACGGAGTTCAGTCGGATTTGATTAAGTGAACTAATTAGCAAATTTATTTTCATTACTGACACAGTAATTTAGTTCTAGCCTGCAGAGGACTGAAATATGTTTCCAGCTTGAAGAGGGCTGTGGATATTCCCATTTACCACAGACTAAGATTCATAGTTAATTGGGATACTTTATGGTTCTCTGGTGGGAAATAAATCTAAACAAGAAAAAATGTGTGTATTAGCAACCATTTTTTTCCCCAACAAGTTAATAGCCCTCTGAATTGTGCATCCTACATAAAAATGATTGTGCATTCCACACAGCAATGATTATTTTATGAGAAAATAAAGCCAAAGAGAAAATAATAGTCACGTAGCCAATTTTTCAAACGCTATACATGAAATAGTGAGAGATTGTTAAATTATGTACATTTTCTCTAACTGTAAAGCCTTTTGTTTTTGGTATGTCCTCATGGAAAACTGTGCATTAAGTAAAACAAAATGGAATGTTACTGAAAAAACAGGGTTAGGATTCGACCCTTCTTTACCTGGGATTACCTCTTTGCTGTCTCATGGAGATTTATTTTCTAGAAAAACTGCATAAAACATTGTTTCCACTTGCCTTCTATGGAAGACGGAGTCTTACTGAGGGAGACTCTTGATGGGCTCGGGGATTCAAGACGAGGAATCAAGCTATTCGGGTAAAATCATTCCACAGAAGTGTTAATTAAGCAAGAATTTGGAGTTTTGAGGGCAGTTCTCTTTTATTTGTATTTTAATTGTCTGTGACATCTCTCAGCTCTCTTCTTCTTCTTCTTTTTAATGTTTATTTTTGAAGGAGAGAGGGACAGAGTGTGAGCAGGGGCGGGGCAGAAGAGAGGGAGACACAGAATCCGAACTCAGCGGGCTCTGAGATCATGACCTGAGCCAAAGTCGGACGCTTAGCTGACTGAGCCACCCAGGTGCCCCTCAGCTCTCTTGTAATCTAGAAATTATCCTCCCGTGTCTTTTTCTCCCCCTTGCAGTTATGTGTTGAGGACACGAGGTCCTTTGTCCTGTAGGATTCCCAACCGTCTGTATTTTTCTGCCTGCATCCTGGTGATGTTAGCTGGTTTCCCCTGAATTTTGGTGACGCTTAGTAGTTAGACACAGAGATGTGGTCAGATTCCGGCTCGATCTCCCGCCAAGTCTACCTCATAGGTGGTGGTGCATTTTTCCATCAGGAGGTACTTAATGTCTTGTCGCGTTGATGGTCATTATCGGCGTCAAGTGTGGGAAACCCAAGGGCAAGTCCAGTCCACTCCTGTAGTTGCAAGTTTTACTGGCCTACAGCCACGCCCATTGTCTTATATATTATCTTTTTCTGCTTTTGTACTATAATGGCAGAGATGAGCCGTTGTGACCCAGACCATACGTCCTACAAGGCCTGACATAATTACTTGCTCGTTCTTTACAGAGTAGGTTGGCCTGGCCCATGGTTTAGATCCGTTAGGTGACATTCAAATCTGTCATTCATTTTTCGCTTATTGGCTACAGTGCAGCGATCGAAACTCCCTTCGTCAACTATTGGTTATGACAGATTGTGTCGCAAAGGAGAATGCATATTTAATTCTTTCTTTTTTTTTTTTTTTTTTTTTTTGAACTGGTTTAAAAAAATTAGGAGGTTGTCCTCCAGCACCCTGCAAGGGTGTTCAGGAAGGCTCGTTTTGTTTTGTTTGAGAATTGTTCTAAACTCATGAACTTCCATCCGGTTACAAATACCCTTTTTGACGATCAAGCTGCCTCCTGTGTAGCCACCGGGAGCCCAGACCACAGACCGAGTCTTTATGACACGACCCTGAGTCTTGGATACAGGCTTCTTGCTTTCCGAAGCCACCACCCCAGATTCTTTTTGCATTTTGCCAGCCACAGGCCTGAAATCGGCCATTTCTCTAAGGATCCTATTGGGAATGATGTTTCGAGACCTCCGTCCGGGTTCCAGTTGCTAATGCGTGGGTGTTTTTTTTCTTAGCCCTTTTCCGTGGACAGAACTAGAAAATACCCCTCCGTTCGGTTACCAGATAGCATGAGCTCAGAACCATACTTCCAATTGAAATTCAAAACTGCAGGGTTTTACTCAAATCTTCTCATCTTACACACGCATATCCTTTCAACCACCTGGCTCTTCCCAGTTCTTACGGACACGGACACAGTCATACATTTCATGTATCCCACACTCTAGCAGTCTTAGCCTGACAGTACAAACTTTACCACCAATTGTATGATTGCCAAGAAGTTACTTTTCCTTGTTTATTTTTATTTTTTATTTAATAAAAATCTTTTTTACATTTATTTATTTTTTGCGAGACATAGAGAGACAGGGCACAAGTTGGGGAGGGGCAGAGAGAGAAGGAGACACAGAATCCGAAGCAGGCTCCAGGCTCCGAGCTGTCAGCACAGAGCCTGACGCGGGGCTCGAACTCACAAGCCGTGAGATCATGACCTAAGTTGAAGTCGGACGCTGAACCGACTGAGCCACCCAGGCGCCCCTTCCCTGTTTTGTTTTGTTTTTGTTTTTTGTAGTCCTTAGGCCATATTAACCCAAAATTTCACAGTCAAATTACTCTCCTTTAAACTCGCTTCAAATAGTTTCTTCGTGAGTAGTTATGCCACCAATAATACCCATAGTGAGGGTCATTTATTTCATTTTACTTTTGATATCTAGGAAAATCTTTCTATTTAACTTCATCTTTTAATCGTGTCAAATATTTACATGATTCTAAAGTCACGTCCAGAAAACAAGATGTAGTCAAATAACTCTTACGTTTACCCTATTCTCTCCCTCTCTTAGGTAACCATTAAAAAAAAAAGGTATGGTTTGTCCTCCTTTTCGTTTTATTTAGAAAAGTATTCTTTTCTAAAAATAAGCAAATGCTTTTTAGAAAGATAAACCGTAGAATAGTATACATGTGTTTCTCTATTTTTAATTTTGTTTTCATTTCATATTTCTTTGAGATTACATCACAGTAGTATGGATGGTCTTTGAGGTCCAGCCGGAGGGAACGAGTGTGGAGGACAGATGGCAGTGGGGGGAGGGGAGAGGAAAGCCCCACAAGATGAAAGACAATTAAGACAGTAAGGTAGCGCCTTCCCATGACCACCATGCTGGTAGCAAAACATTAAACTTGAGAAACACTTTTTTTTACTCTTCTTGCTTCTCCCCTCCCCTTCCCTCTCTCTCTCCTTCTCTTTCCCATCTCCTTCTCCTCTTTCTTCTTCCTCCTCCTCCTCCCCCTCTCCTCCTCCTCCTTCTTCTTCTCCTTCTCCTTCTCTTTCTCCTTCTCCTCCCCCTTCCCCCTCCCTTACCCTCCCCTCCCCCTTCTCCTCCTCCTTTTCTTCTTCTTCTTCTTCTTCTTCTTCTTCTTCTTCTTCTTCTTCCTCTCCTCTTTCTCCTTCTCCTCCTCCTCCTTCTCCTTCTTCTTCTCCTTCTCCTTCTCTTTCTCCTTCTCCTCCCCCCTCCCCCACCCTACCCTCCCCCTTCTCCTCTTTCTCTTCTTCTTCTTCTTCTTCTTCTTCTTCTTCTTCTTCTTCTTCTTCCTCTCCTCCTTCTCCTTCTTCTCCTCCTTTTCCTTCTCCTCCTTCTCCTTCTCCTTCCTCTCCCTCTTCTTCTCCTTCTTCTCCTTCTCCTTCTCTTTCTCCTTCTCTTCCCCCCTTCCCCTTCTCCTCCTCTTCTTCTTCTTCTTCTTCTCTCTCTCTCTCTCTCTCTCTCTCTCTCTCTCTCTAAGAAGCTGAAGCTAAGTTCTCGGTAGGGAGATGTAGATCAAAAGAGAGAACATGTCAGGAGAGAAGCTGAGGGGACCATGAGTATGTAAGTCCCTGGCAATGAGGAGAACTGGGAAGCATCATGGGCTTTCATAGACCAGAGTTCGCGGAATTCCGAGTCAGTCACACCCTCTCTCTGAGGGATAAGGGGGCCTGTCTGATGTATGGGTCACACCAATAAATCCTCTATATGTCCCCGTATCTTTCTCCCCTGTATAAAAACACCAGCAAGACTTGCTTGATCCTCCAGTGTCTGCTTTATGGATGAAGGCCAGCAGCTGCTTGTGGTTTCGCTGGGTGAGACTTCGACACCAGCATAGTTGAACTGACTAAGATCAATGAATGAATCACAGCATCAAAGCAGCAACCGGGTCCTCAAGGCATAACCAAGCCTCAGTTAACTTCAGCCCGAACATGCCAGACATTGTTCCAAGGCATAATTTTTTCTTTGTAAGAAAGCCAAGAATGCGGGCATAGAGGCAATGACTTGGTACTCGCGTTGGTTTCCCACAAAGTAGACATTCCAAGGCAAAGTTTTGGTCAAGCAACACATTTTAAGTGTGCTTTCCCTTAGGCAGGCCAAATACCTTGTGCTGTTAGATGACAACCATATTCCTCATCAGTGGCACAGGATCCAAAGGTAGGGACTTGGGGCGGGGGGATACCTTGCCAACTGTCATACTTCTTAGGTGAAGACAAAGATATTTTCTCAGCTGGTGTGTGGTTTTCTCCAGTTCAAATCTATTGTCTACCATCAATTCTCCAATTCTCTGATACCAGCTCAGGGTCCCACAATTTAATTCAATTCTGACCCCGAGCACAGACCCCTGATGTTAAGAGCTCAGTCCCACAAGTGTGCCCCCACTTTAGATGCCACTCACAAAGGGGTCCCTAGGTTACCCTCCCTTCTACCCAGCTGACTACAAATCAGGGGTTCCCATTATCCCTACTCGGGTTTGACAATCTACTAGAATGACTCTTATTAGACTCAGCAAAATGCTT
The DNA here is from genome assembly GCF_046562875.1 of Panthera onca. Lineage (NCBI taxonomy): Eukaryota > Metazoa > Chordata > Mammalia > Carnivora > Felidae > Panthera > Panthera onca. The sequence goes on along the minus strand of NC_138352.1, from coordinate 24,891,327 downwards.
TACTTATGAATACCAGTTCGTTAGGAAGGCTACAGCTCAGGGAAAGCCAGATGGAAGATGTTTATAGAGTAGGTTACAGGGGACGGGTGATACAGAGCTTCCATGCCCTCTCCGAACATCCCACTCTCCCACACTGATGTGTTTACGAACCCAGAAGTTACTCCCAAACTCATCGTTCTAAGTTTTTTTTTTTTTTAATGGAGGTTTCATAACATAGGCACAATTGACTAAATCATTGACCATTGGGGATTGAACTCAATTTCCACCCCTCTCCCCTCCCCCAAAGTAGGTCATGGCACTGATAGTTCTAATCCTCTAATGATGTGATTGTTTCTCTGGTGATCAGTCCTCATTCTGAAGTACCTAGGGGCCCCCCTTGACTCACCTCAGTAGCATAAACTCAGGTCTGGTCAAAGGGGGCTTGTTATGAACAACAAAGGACCCTCTTGTCACTCAGGAAATTCCAAGAGTTTTGGGAGGTCTGTGCCAAGAACCATGGGCAAAGACCAAATATATGTTTTTATTATACTACAGCTGGTGAAAGCTCTTGAACCTTGGGTTTGGGGGGAAGACAGGATGAGACAGAGCATAGTGTGGATATGGGTTTTATGTCTTGGTATTTCTGGCCTGAAGTCTACCTTTTGGGAGGAGTCAAGAGCTAAGTAATTCAGATCCACCCAAGGATCTAAGTACACTTAGCCCTGGAATTGGGTGTTAGGTGAAAGTTTGGGAATGTGATAGATCACAGTTCAACTGAGTACATTTGCATAGCTAATCGGCTTCATTCAATGATTCATATCGGGCAACATACCATCTGACAAGTAGAAGGTGCTCTGAGAAGGTGGGAAAAATCTTAACATGTGGTCATGGGTGGGACAAGGACACTATTAGCCAAAGAGAAGAAAGGATTGTTTCAGGCCAGGTCATCGTCCTTAGGGGGAAGACAAGGGGTCACCTTGCTAGTACTGACCACAAAATTCCACAGGGATTGGTTTAAATTCCACCCCTGGGAGAGGCTGAAACCGCAGTTAGGTTAGGTGTGAAGTCTCCGTGGGGCTTAATATAAGTGACTCCATTTGGGGTGTGTTGTTTTTGTTCAGGAGGCAGCAGGGCTAGGAAAGACTGGCTGTGAGAGAGCTCAGAACATCCATGGGGTGAGGACTCTTCTCCTCCGACTCCCCAAAGTCAGCAGCGGTCAGGGCCCCAGAAATGAGGTCTACCCATCATTAGGGAACAGTCTTCAGGAACTGGGAAGCTCCTTAACCTAAAATAAGATCAGAAAAAGAAAGAGAAGGGGGAGTCATTGCTACTGGAAGCTTCAGAACTGCTTTCTATCCTGGTGGTTTTGACTAGTGTCTCTGTTAACAGAAAGGAGGTGGCTGGCTTCCCTGTTGCTGGAAATTTGGCCTTTTCCTCCACGAGTCAACACATTTCATCACAGGAGGCCTTTCCCTTTCTGCTAAGTGGTTTCAGGTTCTAAAATATTAAAGAAATATTGTTGGGTTCCCTGGCCGCTGATGCATCTTAAATTTTCAAACTGCTGCACGCAAACGCAACGCGTTAAATAATAACTAAATTAGGCTATTTTTGGCTTTCTGTTCTGCTCGTGCTTTCTCTTCCTAGAGTACTTTGCCTGCCTTCTGGCCATTTACTAGCAACTTTTTGCTTGGAGAGAAGCCAAGACTATATACAGTTTAGCTGCCCGTATGCAAGACCAAGATGTTTATGCAATTTGGTCCAAACAAAAATATTGGAACGTCAGGCCACTGTGCAGATTTCATACAAACCATGACCTCTGCAGATAGTTGGAATCCTACATACCTTTTATTTTCAGAAAAAGCAAAGAAAATGATTTGATATTGTTTTGTTAATGAAAGTAGCCTTGAGGTGCCTGGGTGACTCTGTTGGTTGAGCATCTGACTCTTGATTTCAGCTCAGGTCATTGATCCCATGGTCCTGAGGTCAAGACCCACGTTGAGCTCTGCATTGAAGGTGGAGCCTGCTTACAATTCTCCCCCTCTCTCCCTCTGCCCCTCTACCCCACTCACACTCATGTGCTCTCTCTCTCTCTCTCTCTAAAAGGAAAAAAAAAACCGTGGCCTTGGTACTTACATAGTTTACTCACAAAGTAGAGATTCCCAAAGAATGTATTGGTCAAGACTTCTAATTCCGCTGTTGTTAGCCGTGCTTTGTCTTAAATGGCTGTGACACATTGTACGGGTAGCTTAATACCCGGATCTCTTCAGTTGACCCAAGTGGAGCCGATTTCACAGGCAATGAGTAGAGGGACTCCCCTGACCCCAATCTTCTTGCGCAGAAATGGAGACCCCCTGCTCACCCAGAAAATGGTCAAACATTGAGTTGCCGGGAAGTAAGGATGCCACAGAAATAACATATGGCTCTAGTTTTTTTTTTTTTTTAAGGGCTACCAACAAATGGCAGATAGCAGTTTTGGGGAAAATTAGTATCTGAGAACTAAAAAAAAAATCTGAAATTCGAGTATCGCGGGGAACAGGCAGTCATTGGTGAGCATTCTGAAATGTGAATTCAGGTGAACTGTTTAGCTTTGATGTTGACAGGGCTCCTTTCCATAAAGTACCACATGGGTAAGGGGATAAGAAAGGGCTACCGGCCGCCAGTCTTCAGCCCAGGACGAAGCCGTCCTGTTCTCCAGCCAGCTGCAAAGGCTTCTTTCACTCAGCTCTGGACTCAAGATGGCGGACGTGCCATTGAACACATGGGACAAATTCAGAGGGCAGAATTTTCTCGGCCTTAGTTTGAGATGGAGCCCACAGTACGCCTTTCAAAGCCCCAAGTAGGTGTGTTTGGATTATCTGATGCATTACAGCGCGTCGATGTCGGCATTCACAGATTATCTAGCCAGTGGCTCTCAACTTTTCCTGTGCATCTGAATCTCCTGAGCAGGATAATGGGGGCGGGGGTGGGGATTAAAAAGATGTTGGTCTTTCAGGCCTCATCTCGGAGATTCTAATTCAATTAGTCCAGTGTAGAACAGGCATCTCGTTCTTTCTTTTTTAATTTTTTTAATTTTTTAACGTTTATTTAGTTTTAGAGAAGGAGACAGAGCATGAGAGGGAGAGGAACAGAGAGAGAGGGAGACACAGGTTTGGAAGCAGGCTCCGGGCTCGGAGCTGTCAGCACAGAGCCCGAGGCGGGGCTCGAACTCACGAACCGTGAGATCCTGACCTGAGCTGAAGTTGGACGCTCAACCGACTGAGCCACCAGGTGGCCCAGAACAGGCATTTCTAAAAACAAACAAAACAACCCCCGACCCCCCAAACCTTGGTGATCCTAATATGTAGTCAAGATTGAGAATGATTTCATTTCCATTTTCAAGATGAGGACCTTGGGGGGCGCCTGGGTGGCGCAGTCGGTTAAGCGTCCGACTTCAGCCAGGTCACGATCTCGCGGTCCGTGAGTTCGAGCCCCGCGTCAGGCTCTGGGCTGATGGCTCGGAGCCTGGAGCCTGTTTCTGATTCTGTGTCTCCCTCTCTCTCTGCCCCTCCCCCGTTCATGCTCTGTCTCTCTCTCTGTCCCAAAAATAAATAAAAAAACGTTGAAAAAAAAAAAAAAAAAAAAAAAGATGAGGACCTTGGCGGACAGACACCTTCAAGGCTTTTCCAAAGTCATGCAGCCAAAAAGTGATGGGCTCTGATTCTACCTCAGGTATTTCTGACTTCGAGTTTCTTTCTGCCCCCACCCCCACCCCCACCCACAGTATACTCAGTGTACCATATGGCCTCAATGTGGCTAACCTAGACCCCAGACCGCCAAATATCTGCCCAGTGATTTTCCTGCTCTCCTACATCCACATCTTTCCCTAGCTCTTGACATACAGGAATGAGAATCATAAGCAACACCCCTTTCACTTAGATACTAGACGGCTTGTTCCAGAGACTATGGGGCCAGTTATCTTTAGCTCAAACATTAGACAAGAACAAAGGGATGGCCTGAATGCCATAAAACAGTCTGAGTTAAAATAAACAGTAGACTGGAGAGGAAGGGATCAAAGATGCGAAGAAGCAAGGGTGCTAGAATGGCTCTGCCATATAAGACCAGAGAATACACTGGCTGACTCCGTCTATGCTGCTCCAGAGGGCCTGGAGACCATGCTGTTTACTGACATGACAAGAAATGCACTAATGTGAGGGCATTGGGATTGTTGAGGACCTCAGGGGTGGCCGTCCTCTGGAAGAACGAGCTAATTGCAGGAGATGCTATTTCAAACCTGCTCTCCCTAGTAGGAGTAGACATGGTAGATCCCAGAGACCAGGAATCAACTACTAACCACCAGAAACACCTTGGACGTGATCCCCCAAAAGGTAGCAAGATCAGAATGTTAGCCCAAAAGAGAGTTCACAGATCATGGTAATCCCAGGGGCAAGAGAGATGGGCAAGATTAGGAGATTGTATAGTAAATATAATCAAAGCACATCGAGAATAGATAAACAGACCAGTGCCAGTTACCCTAAAGGAAAGTTCTCTTTCCCAGTTTCCAGAACTGAGCTGGTTCTCAGTGCCCAAGCCCATTAACCGAAGAAGAGGCCGAATCTGCATAAGCGAGGATTGTCCAACATCATGGTAAATATATATGGCATTGGTTTCCCCCCAGTTCTTTCCTGAAGGGGTCTTTGGCTTTACTCAGGTAACAGCACACTGGGGAAAAGGGGACTCTCATACCATTTGGGTGTTGTGGGAAACAAGATTCGAAACAACACCGCCACCAAAGGAGCCAAAGCATCATGCTGGCTCTGATACAATAAAGGTGTAAGGGAGTCATTGTAATAAGCAGAATACCTCTCTAGGTCCATCTCATGGTGCCCCCTGGATACACCCAGTGGGCATTTTCCCAGTTCTTGAATACATAACGAGAATTGACATATTAAGATGTTGGCAGGGTGCTTGGGTGACTCAGTTGGTTGAGCAGCTGACTCTTGATTTTGGCTCAGGTCATGATCCTGGGGTCATGGGATTGAGCCCCATGCTCAACATGGAGCCTGCTTAAGATTCTCTCTCCCTCTCTCTCTCTCTCTCACTCTGCCCCTCTCCCTCTCTCATACACTCTCTCTCTAAAATAAAATAAAATAAAATAAAATAAAATAAAATAAAAAAAAATAAGATGTTGGCAAAACCCTTACGCCGGTTCCTTGACCAACAAACTCAAACTATAAATTATAAAGACCTATTGTAGTAAACAAAAAAGGCCAAGTAGAAAATCCTGAAATGACCCCCACCCTAGCCAAGATGGCGAAAGTAAAACAATGACCATATCTCTGGGGGAATGGCAGATCTGAGTCACCCTCAAAGATTTCAAGGATGCAGGGGTAGTGGTCCTGCAAAAACCAGTTGGATCATGGAAAACAACTACTGCCAACTTACCCACGTAGTACAACCAATTGCAGCTGCTGTGCTGGAAGTGATATCCTTATTAGAGACTCTGGTGAGCGGCCTGAAGCTATTGATCTGGCAAATGCCTTCTTTTCAATACCCATCAAATAGGACAGAAGCAATTTGCATTCATATGGGATGAATAGAAGTATACATTCATGGCCTTGCCCCAGAGATATGTTAATTCTCTTTCTCTCTGTCGCTACACTGTTGAAAGGCTCTGGGCCATCTGGACATTCTATAGAACACCCTAGCTGGCCCATATTGCTGACATCATGTAAGCCGGACCTGACGAACAAGAAGTGGTAAGACACATGGCTGTCTAGAAGAAGGGAGATAGACCCTACGGAGATTTAGAGGCATGATGCGTCAGTTAGATACGTAGGGGCCCCGTGTTCTGGAACCAATGAGTCGTCCCTTCCAAAACAAAGAGCATGTGATTTCCCCGTGTACTTCTTACTACTACGCAAGCAGCACAGGACTTAGCTGACTTCTTCAGGTTTTAGATGCAGCGTTATTATACACTTGGGAATACTGCTCTGACTCGTTGTTTTGCTTTTTTGTTTTGTTTTGGTTTGGTTTTTTTGCTAATGCTAAAGACTGATAGTTTTAGGGGACCCAGAGCAAAAAGATCTCTGAGGCAGATTCCGCCTGCAGCACGATCAGCCCTGCCCACCTGAGATGCTTCGTGAAGTCTCTAGCAAGCCCCAATACTACACTAATAAGGTTTCTTATAAACTCGTGGGTTCTTGAATAAAGTTAGGCAACAGAAAACGACACACCATTAAACCCACAAACAAGCTGATCTGTTACGGATCCCTGATAGAGACAGAAAATCGGAACATGGACCATCCAACGGCCACGGGGCCAGAAATGCACGTAATGAACTGGGTTCTGTCAGACCCACCAAGTCCTAAGGCTGAGGATGCCACTGAAAGGTAGAAGCGATGCGTTCTGGATTGAGCTGGAACAGATCCAGAGAGCACGGGTGGCACAGACACTAGACCTCCACGCCCCTTTCTGCCACTATGCCAACACCTCTCCCTCAGCTCATGCCTTTGGCCTCTGGGCCATCCCCAATGTCCAGCTGGTAGAGGAAGAAAACTCCTGTGTTCAATCTACGAGTGGGGTCAGCTCAGTAGGTTTGTGTGGACTGGAAATGAAATTCTACATGATGGCTCCAGTCAGGAGTGCCCCACCCCCCAAACAGAAACAAGCATAAATCTTCCCATTGGGCAGAGCTTCGGGTGACACTCAGGGCCATCCACTTGGCGTGGAGAGATCATGGATCTGAGGTTAGAACGTGGACCCGTGGTCAATGGCGGATGGCTTAGCTGGTTGGTCAGCAGCCTAGAAGAAGGAAGACTGGAAAAAGAGACAGAGGTCTGGAAAAGAAGCACGTGGATGGATATAGATGAGTGAGAACCAAGTGTGCTGACTTTGTGTGGCATTTCTTTGCCACCATAGAACATCCACTGAAGAACAGGCACTGAATACCCAACTGGGTATGTTGACGTAGCCACTTAATGACAACCAACCTCTGTCCTTGGCCCCTCCATTATTTAGACAATGAGCTTATGAGCGGGGATGACATGAGAGTAGAAATGGAGCCTAGGCACGGGCCCCACAACGGTGGCTCCCTCTCCCGGAGATTGAAACCTGCCACGTTGGACTTTCACTGCTGAACGTCCAACTTCCAGGAAGAAGAGACCCAAGCTGAATACCTATATGGCACTGTCCCATGGATAAGACCAGCCGGCTACTGTTGGCTGTTCGGTTACCCTGGGTCCCTGCTGCTCTGGAAAGAATAATTCATCTTAACCATGACTGACATGTATTCTAGGTAACAGCTTACCTTTCCTTCCTGCAGTCACTCAGCCAGCGCTGTTACTCCAAAAGTTCGCAAAGGGCTTGATCTCGATACGTGCCATCTTGCACAGCGTCTCCTCCGTCCAAGGGTTGGCAGAGGAGGCAGGGGGCATGTGAGCGTAAGATCTCCTGGTCGTACCGCATACCGTGCCACCAGGAAGCTGCCAGCCTGATGGGACAGTAGAACGGCTTCTTGAAAATCCAACTGAGGCATCGGCTTTGAGACGATTCTAAGTTTCTAAGGAGGGGGCATTCCCTCTGCTGCCAGGTTTTCACTAGATAGAATCCATGGGTCCAGGAGCCAAACAAAAGAAGTAGCTGCATCTCTGACTATCATTCCCAGCAACCTCTTGTGCTTTCCTGCTCTTGAGTCTGCAAGTCTCAAGGTCTTGGTTCCTGGGACAAAGTAAAGGCTGTCCCCAAGCTTAAAGCTACAGGTCCCATGTAGTCGCTTTGGGTTTCTTGTGCTCATAGACCAGCAGCCAAAGAAAAGCTACAGCTGTGGACCTCAAGAAGGGCTCTGACCTGATCGGTATGAGGAGGGAAAATTTCTCTTACATAGACAATCAGGGAGGTGACCCCCCCAGGGTGTCTCTTGGTGCCCCCATGTCTAGTTATACCCGCCAATAGGAGGTAGGGAAAGGAGGGACATGTTCAGTTAAGGCTTTGAGATCAAGTATGACAGCAGGGGTACCAATTCATGCCGTTCTTACAAGTCTTCCAAGAAACTGTGACCAATCAGAGTCCAGGGAGAAGCCGAATCTAGATGGAGACAACGTAAGAGTCCGAACCATGGAGAGCTGAGTGATAAAACGTGTGGATTTAGGATTTGCTAGTGGTGCCTGGTCCAGGACCCCTCTGCTGCTCCATGAACCCATCCCTCAGCTGCTGTAAGAATTTGCCGCTAATAGTCGACAACTATGACGATCCGATCTTCCTTCTCCTGTTCCCACGTAGCTGCCGATACTGCTGGCCCTAATGTGACTGCAGCTTTGATGGGAACCACTTTCCTCCGCTGGCGACCCCCAACTCCTAACCCTTCGTTAGCCTTTGGAAAGGGATCCGGCTGTCCTTGGCTGCTGGGATTGTGAACTGGACTTGAATTCACTTCAGGGAAAATATCCTTCCTCACCCACAGGATGTGCTCCGGTTTCCAGAACCCAAGTAATTCAACCCGAGTCTTCAACAGTGTTCTCATAAAGTGTGGCAGAGTTAGCCTTATGGGATGCTATTAATTTAGCATCCAATTCGGTTCGATTCCTGCAAGTCTATCCTCAACCAGAGGTGATTTTTGCCTCCCAGGTGGACATTTGGGGAAGGCGAACTACATTTTTGGTCGTCACAAGTGAGTGGGGGAGGGAGGATGCTAGGCCATCTGGTGGGGAGAGACCACGGGTGGTGCTAAACATCTTGTAGTACATAGGACATCACCACCCATGCTCCCAATTAAGAATTATCTGGTTCCATGGGGCGCCTGGGTGGCTCAGTCGGTTAAGCGTCCGACTTCCGCTCAGGTCATGATCTTGCTGTCCATGAGTTCCAGCCCCACACCGGGCTCTGTGCTGACAGTTCTGTGACAGATTCTGTGCCTCCCTCTCCTCTGCCCCTCCCGTACTCGCACTCTGTCTCTCTCTCTCAAAAAAAAAAAAAAAAATACACATAAAAAAAAAAAGGATTATCTGGCTCCAAATATCAATAGTGCTTTAGCAAAGAAGCCTGTCTTTCCAACCATAGTCCGGCTTTCCAACAGAAGGCAGGATAAGGTCACACATTTATCTCTCAAGAGCAAACAACACATTTTAGGCACAGAACAGCATGAATCCAATTTAAGGAAAAAGAAATCTCCAATTCTACGTTAATCTTGTCCCTAAAAAAAAGGTCTACACAGTTTACTTAGTTTAACAGAGAATTTAACATTCCTCAATATGAAGCACCTATAATTAGATTAGTACACTGATTCTAGGAGAATTGGTTATATATTTTTGCTTCTAATCTGAACTGCGAGAGGGGTGTGTCTTCTCTAAAGATAAGTTCTAGGGGAGACTGGGTGGCTCAGCCAGTTGAGCATCTGACTCTGGCTATGGCCATGGTCTCGAGATTGGTGGATTCGAGCCCCACATTGGGTTCTGTGCTGACAGCTGGGAACCCGGAGCCTGCTTCAGGTTCTGTGTTTCCCCCTCTCTCTGCCCCTCCCTTGCTCGTACTCTGTCTCTCAAAAATAAACAAACATTAAAAAAAAAATGTAAAGATAACTTCTGTCTTCTACCTTAACGATAACATGAGAATTTGCAATTTCCCCCCAAATAGCTTTTCAACTTCAAAAATGTAAAGCTTGGCCTCTACCAAGTACCCATTCTATGCAGAAAAGCAATGAATGCATACAAGCAAATTTACATACACAAACAAAATAATACCCAAAGCTACTCACTCTAGACACGCTGAAATATTTCCTACCAATTATTTCTTTACAGAAGACACACACATCGGAGCCAATATATTTTTAAACATGGAATTGAAAAAAATCCCAGAGGGATAATATGTAGTAGTCCGTTTATATTAGTATATTCTGTAATTGTGGAATAGATTATTTTTGTCCATAGTTATGTGGAAGGCTACTTAAAAAAAACTGTCTATTTCTATGGCTTCATAGAAATTGTTCTATTTTTAATTTTATTTTTTCTGGTCAGAAAAGGAGACAGGAGAGAAGTCTGTATTTTTTTTTTTTTTTAAAGAATTTGAGATGTTTTCTGTGACTCAAAATGTTCAATTAAACCAACAACAGCAATGGGGCTCCCGGGTGGCTCAGTTGGTTAAGTGTCTGACTTTGACTCAGGTCACGATCTCACAGCACATGAGTTCGAGCCCCACGTCGGGGTCCGTGCTGACAGCTCGGAGCCTGGAGCCTGCTTCGGATTCTGTCTCTCTCTCTCTCTGCTTCTCCCCACCTTGTGGTCTCTCTCTCTCTCTCTGTCTCTCAAAAATAAATAAATAAACGGAAACAATAACATTAAAAAAATAAAAACACAACAGCAACTAGACTCTCTAAAAGCTGAATACTAAGTTTAATGTTTAATTGTGAGAGACATCAGCGGTATCTCATCGAATGAATGTTATTATTTCTACATATGCCCCTATTTTCTGCTTGTTTAATCGGTCATGAACAGAGAAATATGTTAATATTTCCAACATTACTGTGGACCCGCTTTTTAGAGGAGCTGCTCATTTGGCTTGCTGTTTCATTGCCCTCCTAAACGTACCATTCATCAAAAGAAGAAAACTTCTGCTGTCTCTGATGTTTCTGTCTGACTGTCGGTCTCTGATACTTAGGCTCGCACAACTTCTCTTTTTGTTTGAACTCGGCCAGGTCATCTTTGTCCAGCGTCTTACTTTTTAAATTCTGTCCACCTCTGTTTCGGGGTGTTCTCTGACGGATGGACGGTCATTGGCTAGAGTTGGGGAAAACAAGCTCGAAAGTCTGCCTTTTTTTAATGTTTATTTATTTTTGAGACAGAGAGAGACAGAGCATGAGTGGGGAAGGAGCAGAGAGAGAGAGGGAGACACAGAATCTGAAGCAGGCTCCAGGCTCTGAGCTGTCAGCACAGAGCCTGACGCGGGGCTCGAACTCACAGACCGCGAGATCATGACCTGAGTTGAAGTCGGACGCTTAACCGACTGAGCCACTCAGGCGCCCCGGAAGTCTGCCTTTTAAGAGAGGTCCATAACATGACCATTCGTTAGCACAAAAGGTGCATTTCATATCCTGACATATAGTTTTATACTTTTTAGATCTTGCGTTATGTGGTTTCATTTGCTACTCCTGGTTGCTCTATGGACCATGCTTTCTTGGCTTTTGCTTTCTTTGATGTTTATCTTTTCATATTTCCAAAGCCCTCTTTTCCTTGACATGAACTAATTCTCAGAGTCAAGAAGGAAACAATCTTTTGAGTACACAATTTTCCACTCTCCCTTCTCCTTCTGTCGCTCAGTCTTTATGAATATTAGCTGATGTTTTAAGCTCAGAGTTTTTTTTCATGAAATCATGCATTTTACATTATGTTTCAGGGAACAGATGTTTTGATTTTAGACTCATTTTTACAATGAGACTTTTACATTTATCCTTGGAGAGAAGTAGGTAAATATGGGCCATGTTTCCCCAGTTTTAGGGCCGAACCCCATCACATTTATCGAGAGGACTTTTCCGCCATTGTGACTGTGATGTTTTAGTATCTTCCAGTTAGGTGGAGATGTTCTTCAAAGAGCTGTATTCCATGGATATTTTTCAAGCTCTTATTTAATAAACATATTTTTATTGCCTCCATTTATAAAAGATGACTTATATCCCCATAGTGTTTGCCCCAAACTCTGCAGGGGTATCTCCACTGTCTTGTGGCATTCGTGCTACAGTTGAGAACTCAGAGACCAGCCTGTGTTTTGCCTTTTTTTTTTGTTCTTTGTTTCATATGTAACCTTTTCCTTCGCTGAAGTGCTTTTAAGGTGTATTGATCCTTTTAATTTAGACATTACTCTATAATTAAATGAACATACTCATACTGGTTTGCTTAGGATAGCGCAGGAACTTGGCAATCCGTCTACAGATTCTTTTTTTCTGTTTTTTTTTTTTTTTTAAACTTAGAGAACTGAAGATTGATTCGTATTTCTCCTTTGATAATTGCTTACGTGTCATGTACGCTGGCTTTTTCTGCCTGTGATCTTCACTCACGCTCTTCCATATCTGTCATTTCCTTTCTCGTCATTTCCTTTCGGACCCTTCCCTCTGCATCCTCTGCATGGATTTAATTTCTTTTGCAGCATCCATTACGTCCCCCTCCTTTCTTTTTTTTTTTTTAATCCCCGAAGTATAATTTCCAGCAGGTTTGCCTCTCACACGGCTCTGTTCCGCAAATGTGACATCTCTTGCCTTCACTTCTATCTTGATGCCGATCCTTCAGGAAGAAATAGAATCTGCAGCCCATCTATGCTATTCTCGCCCCATCTGTATCCTCCTTCTGTCCTTTTCCTGGTGAGGCTACTCCTCTTAGGACACGTTGCATATAACCGTCATTCCCACCACTTTACGCCCAGGGCTGGTGAAGATTTCATCTCCGAATAGATCTTAGGACACCAGGAGGTGAAGTGGACAAGTGGACAGGAGAAGGAGGACAAGTGTACCCTTTTTTTTAATGTTTATTTATTTATTTTGAAAGGGAGAGAGCACGAGCAGGGGAGGAGCAGAGAGAGACGGAGAGAGAGAATCCCAAGCAGGCTCCGTGCTGTCAGCACAGAGCCTGATGCAGGTTCGATCTCACCAACCATGAGATCATGACCTGAGTCAAAATCAAGCATTGGACAACCAACCGGCTGAGCCACCCAGGCACCCCTGAAATGGCATTTTAGAAAAGGAGAGCGGTCATCAACACCTACAGAAAAGAAAACACTGTCAGGCTAGCTGTGAAAGGAATTTAAAGGACGTGGGAGGTTTTCCACTTGAAATAAAATTTACAGCCAAATTACTGGAAAGGGAAGGGTGAAGTTGATTCTCAGAAATGAATGGGAACAGGGACTTTAACATCACTGGCGCTCTTTCTTCATTGTCTTTGTGGGACATTTTGTTCTCTCTCTCCTCTCTTCTCTCCTCTCATGTTTCTCTCTCTCTACTCTTCTCTCTCTTTTCTCATCTTTTTCTTTCTTTCTCTCTCTCTCTTCTCTCATTTCTCTCTCTCTGTCTTCCGTCTCTCTCACTCCTCTCTCTCCCTCTCCTCTCTCTTTCTGTCAACTCTGGCTCTAGCTCTCGCTACCTCCTTCCCCCTTTTCTCTCCCTCTTTCCCTCTCAAATCTGGACCCATCAGTAGCAGCCAAGGAATGGGGTTATGTGCGAAAACGTAATCTTCTGTAGGGACCATGTGTTCAACAGCAGAGAAGGAAAAATGTGTTGACAAAACAAAGGTGATATTCTTTGTGAATACGTGTGAGAAGAAGTGTGAGAGGAAGATGGACAGACAGAATCCAAACCTGTACCCACTGTATCATACCCTCTCCCTTTTCATTAAAAAGTTGTTTAAAGAAATACACGTGCGTGCTTCCAAAAATTACATCACCGGTGGTGGTCACGCTACATATTGGCAGCTCCCAGGCCCCTGTCCTCCCTGCGCCCTGCCCTCAGGACACTCTAGATCTAGTCTAGTCTAGTCTAGCCTAGATGATTCCTCCAGACTAAACCTCCATATCACCAAATATTATACATGTTCTGTTATATCTCTTAATATCATGCTTGTTGACATTACCTATTAACTGTGTTTTTGTTGTTGTTGAAACTGTGCATTCAATTGTCATGCATTTACATTCACATCTCACCCTTTTTCTGCCCCCAATACAGTTACGTCAGAGTGTTTTGTTAATTCATTAGTTTGAACTTACGTTATTACAAAAATGTATTATTTATTGCTGAGTCAAATAGTATACTATGAATATGTCTTCCTTCTTATACAATGAGTTTTTCCCCGGGAGTCCATATTTGCCTTATTTTTTCATTGCTTTCCTTTTTTCCTCCAGTTTTATTAATAACTGACATAGATCGCCATATAAACTTAAGGTGTATAACATGATGGTGTGATTTACATATATTGTGAAATGATTATCATAATCGTGTGTGTATACATATATCACAACAGTGTATATATATCATAATACTGTATATATGACATATGTATATCGTATATATTATATATGTGTGTGTGTGTGTGTATGTATACATACACACACACACACACATACACGCACATATATATATATATGACACTAATATTTCCCAAGCTTTCCATCAGAATTCTCAAAAACACTCCGAATCTAACTTTTCCACATGGCCAAGGATAGGTGCTCAGACAAGCTCAGAAATTCCAGAAATGATGTAACACTGAAAGAAAAGCTTTCATGATTCCTCAGGACTAGAACTAATTTATCTTTTGACAGCTCCCGTTGATGGTATACGTATCTCTCACATCACTGACACCTTTCTGCCTTATCATAGTTACGTGTCTACACATCCCATTTTTCCTCTTGGACATTTTACTCCTTGAGGGCAGGGTCTGCGTCTAACTCCTTGTCCTTAGTACTCGATGCAGTGCCTTGATAAGAGGCCCCTCAATAGATACACATAAGGGAATGAATAAGTAAAATCTAACCCACTCTGTAGTATTTTTACATTTCTTCTGTGTCCCCATTGAGGGAACACAATGATTCTAATGGAGAGAGATTGAATTTAGGGGAACTTAATCCATATATATGTTGAAAGATTTAAGAAAGTATCATCTAAAGGAAAAGAAGGGGTCTTAAGTCACTTCTCCAATAAGTGGCAGGACTGGGGTTTGAAGCCAGGTCTGGTTAAATTCTATACCCTTACTGCACCCCCCACCCAACCCAAAACCACATTCCAGGCTCAGTTTCAGCGTCCCAAAACAGGTGGTCGCTCTCTCCTTAATCACGACTGCGTTCCTGGGGGCACTAAGACGTTTTCCAATTCGACCGCGGGAGCACCAACCTTCTTTCCTTCTATGCAATCCTATAGTCCATGGTTTTGAAAAACAAATGTTCTTCAATGCTAATAACCTTCATTTTGAATGGGTGTTCTCCTTCCCTCTGAAAAGCTTCTCAAATCAGTATTTTCAGTCCCAACCCAGGGGGCTCTATGTTCACTCCTATGACAAATCGTCTGAGACTACCTGAAGGATTTGTAAAGGCTGGAAAGGATTTCTCCTGAGTGAGGTATGGCCTGGTTTAAGCTTGTTTTCCATTTGGAAATCCCTGAAGACAAAGCCTTGCGTTCTAGGTCACCTTTAAGAAGTCGGCGTCCCAGAATGAAAGGATCGCTCCACTCTTGGTGGTTCTCCGTCAAATCTACCAGTAGAGGGCGCCTAACCATCAGCAATAGTCTCAGAAGCTTCCCTGATGGGTTCAGGCATTTTATTACCTCTTCCTTGGAGCTGCCAGTTGGTAACAGAATGTGCCAACCCGTTTTCTCTTCGTTTCACAATTGTCTTGCGCTTGGAAATGAGAATGCTTCCCTGCAAGACTTAAGAGGTGGTGGGTGGTGGGGGGAGACCCGAGGGACCACATGAGAGAGGAAAACAAGGCTTTCCCTGTACGCTGAGGATCAGAATGAATTATATGCAGGATGTTGTTAATCCTGGCATGGTTTTTACCTGGTTCGTCTCTAACTATTCAGCCACCGGCGTGTGGCTTTCTCAGCTGTTTCTGAGGCCTTGTATGTCAAGAGATCAAATGTGTTTAATTTTCTTTAACACGTCTGTATGAGCTTACATCAAAATTCATGGAATCACATAACCCCATGCTGTTAGCAGGGACTTTGGGGGTCATGGAGCACACACTGGTCAGGGTACCAGTTAGAAGAGCAGTGCCAAAAGAGGCAAGAGACTTGGCCAAGGACTTCCAATTCTTGAAGAGAAGAACAGGTGTCAAAACTCAGCTGCTGAGCACACCCCCAAAGTCCCCCCGGTACGGTGCTTCTGATCAGGAAAGCATCTGTAACCAGTGCCTGAGTGAAGCTAGAACATAAGGTAGGAGCCACTGGAACGACGAGATTAATTTATGAAGATTTTCAGAAGGTGCGGTAGGGTTCAAGTGCACATACCTGGATTAAATTTAGAACTGGGATCTAGATCGGCTCTAGGTTATGGAGAGCCTTCTTGATTTTCGTGTATGCCTTTGTCCTCCTTCTGGGTATCATCTCCCACATTTCTCTACCCCAAGCCACCCGTAGGAGACAGGATTTTACAAAGGAAATTCTCCCCTCTTACCAAAGTTCACCAATCCTACATGATCTGCTGATACCCCGGGGATACTTTGCACTAATTGTCCCTCTTGCCTGTAATTCACATCCCTCTAATCTTCACAGGGCTAGGTCTTTCTCCTCCAAATCTCACGCGGCCTCCACGAAGCCATCCTTGACCAAGTAGATCTAAGTGGTCACCCTGTCACTCTTTAACTCATCACCTTGTGTTAATTATTCTTGTATTTATTTTTTTGTCTCTTTGCCCACTCCTACTACTAGAATTCCTGTCCCATGAAAGCAGGGACCCCATCTGATATGTTCACTCATTTATCCCCAGCCCTTTGGATGGCCTCTGACTTATGACAGGCACTCCAGAGAAACTGTAGGCGATGGTAATTCCAGATGTAGAATCCCAGAGCCACTTGCTGTTCAGAGAGGATTAAATATCTTCATGGCTTTTGGAGGTTACTTTTCTTTGAGCAAACTTCAGGTTGCAGTTGGTGCCAGCCCAAAGGTCTGGATGGCCATGAACTGGACTAGCCTCATCTTCCACTCCAGAGACTCCTCCACACCAGGAACAATGAACACAAATCACTGGCTTTGGCTGGCCCTCCCTCAGGACTCAGTGATTTCTCACCAAGGTTGATTCCATCACAAGGCTCTTAATGGGGCAGGCTTGTATTGAGGGCATAGACGGGTTGTGGGTGACATGCTGGGGTATTGAACTTGAGAGGTGTTGGAATCTGGAAATTGGAAATTTTAAGGGGAAGAGCAAAGGCAATGTAATTGATCAGTCTCAGGCTCGTGGGACTACGGAATGTTCTGGGACATCCAAGGTGTGTAATGAGGTCTGCCTACTCGTTAAAGCCAGGGCAATGAGGATCTGAATGAGCTCCTTTGGGAGGGCAAGTTTAATAAATCCCCTTCATCTCTCTTGAAACTTAACGTTGTATCCTTTGGAAGACTGAGCAATTTCCTTGTCTCTGCTTCCTGTGGAACACTTATGGTTCAAGGGGCGTGGCTAACTGAGGCTCCAGGGAGCAACTAGGGAGGGCACCATGGGGAGAAATTCCACTGCCCATACCTGTTCACTTATCAAGGTCACTGCCCTCTCCCACTGGTTTCCACACCACGGGGTGAAAGTAGAGTTGGAGGCTCTGGGTAAAGTGAGGGCAACAGAAACGGGTGTGCCAAGATCACCAATAACCTGGTCTGTGCTATGTGCCTCCCTAAATGCTCCCAGCAACCGCTTGTACCTAATTCTGGCAACAATCTTATGAAGTGTAACTTTACCATTTTGCAGGGAAGGACACCAAGGCTCAGAGAAGTTTAAGGTGCAATCCAACGCCACTTGGGCGGTAAAGCCACGATTCAGACATGGGGCTAGTGCACTCTGATATTCCATGGTTTTTTTTTTTTTTTCTGTGCCCCACTGCCTTGAACCACCAGATCGTCCCTCTCTAGAAACACTGCCTCTTTAGAGACTTCTACGCGGCCAAAGGATCTTAAGGGGTTCCTAGCGCTCTATCACTGACTCAAACAAACAAAAATACATGAGTCCTCCACATTAAAGTCTCCATGCTGGTTGAATTGTTTGCAAGACAGACTTCATGGTGATAGGAGATACCGCATGTCTTAATTTTCCAGCTTGAAAGCTCATGGGTTCAAGTTTATTACTTCTTTGATTTGTTTGTCTCCTTGGCAAATATTAGGTGTTTAGAGTGGGTGTTAAGCCCCATGCTGGCCATCGGTAATAGGGTAGTAGACAAGGCCAATACTGTTTTGTGCTCTTAGGGAACTTACAGTTTAGAATTCTCATTGGAGGGGGGCGTCTGGGTGGCTCAGTTGACTTTGGCTCGGGTCATGATCTCATGGTTGGTAGGTTCGAGCCTCACATTGGGCTCTGAGCTGACAGCTCAGAGCCTGGAGCCTGCTTTGGTTTCTGTGTCTCCCTCTCTCACTGCCCCTCCCTCCCCTCTCGAAAATAAACATTAAAAAATTTTTTTTAGAATTCTCATTGGAGGAAAAGGAATAAAAAATATTTCATAACTTCCACTGTCTGATTTTTTTTTTTTTTTTGCTTGCTAGAAAACTCTCTCATCCTTAGCAGAAGTAACTAAAAAATGGCTGCCACATTGGCCCTGGCCCTTCTGTTCTTTGACTTGTTTCTGGGATCAGTCACCAGATACAGATTCAGAATAAAAGATTGCATGATGGGGCAGCCTCGGACAGAGAGTCAGATGGATTATTTGCCTACAGCCCTGTAGTCCACCCTTTACTGAAGACTGTGGTGGCCAGGCCTCCACTTGGCTCTGTTCTTCATAAGGCCACAGAGCTGCAAGGGGTTAATGCAATTATTTAGTTCAGCTTTTCATGTTAAGCTCGTGAACAGAGGGTCAACCAGTCTAGTCTTGAATGTTTCCAGGCATGAGGGGTTCAATGCATCATAAAGCAGTCTCTTCCATTGTTAGGCAATGCTTATTTCTTCTCATATTGAGTATAAGT
Organism: Panthera onca; assembly: GCF_046562875.1. NCBI lineage: Eukaryota > Metazoa > Chordata > Mammalia > Carnivora > Felidae > Panthera > Panthera onca. The sequence continues at coordinate 24,872,759 of NC_138352.1, read as the reverse complement.
CTGCCTCCTGGACTCCCCCAGGCAGAGTTAATCATCCCCTGCACTTTGTGCAAGGTTCTGGAGAGTTCTTAAGAGAGATCATGCTAATTATTGACTTTCCTTGAGTGAGCTCCTTGATATCTGGGACAAGCACTTGAAAACTCTAAAGGACCCATCCCACTTACATGAGTTCAAAGGCATAGTTACTGGGGTGCCTGGGTGGCTCAGTTGGTTGAGGGTCCGATGTTGGCTCAGGTCATGATCTCACGGTTTGTGAGTTCGAGCCCCACATCCAGCTCTGTGCTGATAACTCGGAGCCTGGAGCCTGATTCGGATTCTGTGTCTCTTCTCTCTCTGCCCCTCCCCCGATTGTGCGTGCTCTCTCTCTCTCAAAAATAAAAAAATGTAAAAAAAAAAAAATTAAAAAAAAAGGGGATAGTTACTCTTCCTGAAATAAAGGACCCAAGTAATGGAACGGAAAATGTATGTAAGACCAAAATCCGTGGGCATTTCATTAGCATAAATAATTGAATCTGCAGTTGAAAAAAATCACTTTAAGGCAAAAAAATCAAAAATGCAATCAACACGAGATATATCGCTGAAGAAAAAAAAAACCTAGGAAAACACGTGTCTAGGAAAAAATGTATGCCATCTGAAAAGCGGAATATTATTATGCGGACCTCAGATTTCTCCACAGATACATTCAACACTGTCAGAAAATGGAGCAGTGCCTACAAATCTAAGAGAAGGGAGTACGATCCAACAATATTATACCCAGCTAAGTCGTTCGACATTAAAGGTGGCAAGCCACCTTTCCTCCAACATGAAAGAACTTAGGAAGTATTGTATTCATGACTCTTCCTTGAAAACAATGACAATAATCCTTGACGAAATTCGGCAGCCAGTGATGAATGGAGAAGCTGAAAGTCACCTATGCCTCTGGTGAATTTCCAGACTTGGGAAACGGTCGCTGTGGCCTGGATACAAGACTTTGCCAAGTCTAATGGAAATTGTATGGCAGAGCGGAACCCACCCTGGATTCCTGGTTCTACCTCCAACTTACCCGTGCTTGAGAGTGAGTGTCTTAACCTCTGCGTTTCTGCATCTGCAAAAGTTGAGATCCCTCCAGCCCTGTCCTTTCCAAATACAGTGAAGGAAATGACATTGAACATCTCCCAGTGATGGTGCCACTTCCCTCCCACCAGATTTTACTTCTGCCCACCACCCTGGATCGGTGTTGCTTTCTGATTCTCTGTTCACACATCCTGTCGGTGATATTTGGGACATTCCACAGTTGGTCATCCTGCTGGTCAGTTGACTGCTTAGTCCAGGCCTTTTGTTAAAAGCCCAGGCCTATTCAATTGACGTCTCATTTTGCCTGCAATGATATCATTAATCATGGCCTTGGCCAGGCAGCCATGCTGGGACTTGGCCGAGCCCCAGCAGCTGTATTGTTAGCAGAAGGTTACCCTGCAAAGTGTGAGGCTGCTTTTCTTTCTGGGTTTTCAGCGAAGGGAGGTCATTCAGAGCAAGGACTTTCTAGTCCCACAATCCTTTGCCTTTCCTCGGAAGAGGACGCACGCCAGATCTGTCCCTCCCGGGCTCTCCTATCACACGGACAGGACAGCACACGTCACCACCAAGTCAGCAGCAGCGGGCTTCTGAGATACAGAGATATAATGGTGAGAGGGAGGGTATGGGAGTGGGTGACCGGCATAGCTCTCTATTCTATGGGCTCCCGTAACATCCTGTGATTCTTTTCTTTTTTTTTTTTTTTAATGTTTATTTATTTATTTATTTTGGGAGAAAGAGAGAGAGAGAGAGAGCACATATGTAGGCAGGGGAGAGGCAGAGAGAGAGAGAGGAAGAGAGAGAGAGTCCCAAGCAGGATCTGCGATGTCCGTGTAGAGCCCGATGCCGGGCTTCAACTCACAAACTGTGAGATCGTGACCTGAGCCGAAATCAAGACCGAGGCCGCCACCCAGGTGGCCCGGCATCCTGTGATGCTTTAAGTCAGAGCACTTAGCATGCTGCCCGGCTGCTTGTTTGTACCTTTCAGTAGGTGAAGTTTGGCACCTTACTTTTACTGCGTCACTGAGACTACATTTGGGACACATGAGAGAACAATGAATGTGGTTAAAGAGCTGAACTAGTTGATGCCAAGGCAAGGGAATTGCAGGGGCAGAGTGGAAGGTAGGCAATATGGGTGATACAGGATCCACTGATTCATTGATGCTAGTAACCCATTTGTTTGACCCGGCGTACTGGACAGAGGTGGTCACGATGGACGTCCCCAACATCACCTTCTAGCTCACATTGTATCTTCTACCTTTCTACCTTCTCACCCTACCTCAATCCCCACCTGCCAAGGGAACAATTGTCCACTGGCCACAATCTCCCTGTGGGCTGAAAACAGTTTGTGGACGGCTCTGCGTTCTGATCTAGCCACAGGGACACCCTAAAAGCACCCCTTAGTGCCACGGTGCATGTTGCCCTAGAAATGGCAGGCTGGCAACACGCTCCCACTTTATGTCGCTCATTTTGGGGCCCATGGCTCCGTTTTCAACTTCCATTCGTTCACTTACCAAGCACCTTCTGTATGCCATGCCCTGTGCGAGGCTCTCTAGATATAATGATGGATCAGACTTAGATCCTGCCCTCAAGGGGCATCAGGCCTAACCTCCCACTCAGGCTCCCTTGTAGTAATTGTAGTTATGGAAAGCATGGCCTCTTGGGTTGACTTGCTCACCCTCCTTCTAGGGATTTTCTTCCATTGAGTAATGATATCAAGTGAGGCAACACTGATACAAAAAAAGGATATGAGTTTATTATTTAGAGAGACCATAACCAAAGCCAACGGGAAATCTAACAGGTCAACGAAAACTCAATATATATCCGAAACAGCAGGACCAATTTATTCCCTTCGATACACAACTCAAATTCTCATAATCTCATCTTCAGTTTACAAATTTCTCCTTAAACCCCTCAAAATCTCTCCCCACAGCGGAACCAACTGGATTGTTCTTGCTTTCATGACTCTTCACACATTTATTTGTGGCTCTTATCGTCATCGTGAAGACAGAGCCATGTTGAAAGGGTAGCCCAGAGTGCATGCATAGTGGAGTCTTGGCAGAACCTTCGAGATTCTTCTTTGGGGCCACGTGTTTGCCCTCCAAACCTGGTCTTGAACCTTCTCACCCTTAAGGCCACAGGAAGAGAAACGTTTTGGAGCTTCCTCCTCTTTATTTTACCTTCTCCAAGAAGGCTTATTAATACCTCCACTGTTCCTCCTAAATTTGCCAAGCAATTCATTTTACCCCCATCTTCCAAACCCGAATAATTTTTCCCTCCTCCAGTATAACTGACTCCCCTTCTGCACAATACCACCCATCCAACAGTTATTCCCTCTAGTTCCTGAGTTAAAGTAGAATTATCTTCAGCCTCAGTACATGAAATTTCCCCCAATTCCTCCTTTCCTCCCACGAGGCCACTATTGCCTCCTATCCTATGATAGAAAAATTAGTTATCTGGTCTTTCCCTTTTTCATTGTCTCCCAGACAGCCACCTCGTCCGTCATAGGCTTTCTTGAACTTTCATTGGGTTTAACCTCTCTCTCCAACACTACTTTAAATACACCAAGTCCTATCGACACCGTGTCTTTATCTGGCTTTGACTCGTTTTGGAACTGTTTTCGTGTGTTAGCTCTGCCCGCCTTTTCCTCTGACGCCTTCACTTTCTGACCATCCAAAACATAATTCGGCACTCAAGTTCTTCAATAGTTCACGTATCTCAGTCTTGTCGCCCCCTGAGACGGATCTGGGCAAATTCACAGGGCTTTGTAAAAATTCAGAACGGGAGAGCCTGCAGGTAACTTTATTCCTGATTTTAATCTTTGGAGCCACTCTTCAGCTCGGGTTTTGGAAACGCCCCCTCTCTACCTCTCTTTCCCCCCTCTCTGCCTCTCGGTTGCCTAAAGGTTTAATCTTCCTACCAGTGATTTCATTCCACCCCACCCCCTTCCTCTCTAAAAGGATTTTCCAGCTCTGCCGGGACAGCCTCTACTTGGATGCCCCCATCTTTCTCCCTGACCTCCTCATGACTGAGCAACGTAAGAGTAATACACGCTAACAACAACTAATATTTGTTTAGCTCTAACTGCGCACTCAGACTGTGTTAAGCACTTTCTCTCATTTAATCCACGCGCGCGCGCGTGCGCGCGCGCGCACACACACACACACACACACACACACACACACCCTCTGAGGTAGGTAAATGTTTTCTGGAAGGAAACCATAGAGGGCCTGTGCCACTTCCATGGAAACAAAGGCTGTTTTCAAACACTGTTAAGAAACTGTTTCTATCTTAGGCGTTCAATGACCTGGATTGTCTATGTGTGGAGGGGAGAGAAAAAAGTAGGAGAGAGAGAGAGAGAGAGAGAAAAAAAAGGAAAGAAAGAAAGAAAACGCTAAGAGAAGCTCTTCTTTTAATGCATCGGTTACTCTGCAATTAGAAAGAAGCGGGTCTTTGTGTTCCTGGAGAATGTTCTGATACTGGAAGGTGCAGGCCTTTGCTGCCCAAGTTTTTCCTTTTCTCCCCAAGACCCGTCCTAGGTATTTCAGTGTTGAATAAACAGGCCTTCGAGTTGTGTGCCCGGCTCAGGACACCCCGCTGAGACCATGTCCTTAATAACAACAATGCCACACATTTATTCTAAGCTGACCCCACTGACCCCCAAAAGTTTGTTCCCTCAACTGGGTCTCCTTGGCCTTTTCATTCCCCTGGATTCCCTACACAAAGCCCTTGTCACATCTCCAGTCCTCTTGAAACTAAACTGGGTTTGGAAAAGCAGCTGAAAATAGCCAAACCTTGATCCTCCACCTAAAAGAAAGTGGGGGGCATTTGCATGTTAAACCAGCCGCACACCCTGCAGCTTTTCTCTCATCCACCCCCACCCCCCACTTTAACACATTCTTTTCTGAAATCCTGAGAATTGGGGCCCTGCCATCCCCATCTGAGGAAGGCGTGGATAGGTCAGTGCAGATAAGCAAACCCTGCTGTGAAGAAAGCTCTTTTCTCTTCTTTACGTTAGTAATTATCAAGAGTTTTTAAAGTGCAAGAAAAGCAGATGAAGAGCTCAGAGGGTACGTTTGTGTTTTTGCACAGGTCTCGGGGAGGGGGAAAAAATGAGCTCAAGAAAATGCTTTACCTCATTGGCATTCATAAGTGAGCCTCGGTGGGTTCACTTTAATCTCCCATGAGGGCAGGAGGCCCCGCGGTCCGGAGACGCTAGGAATCACCTCTGAAAATACGCAATGGTGAGAACTTAATGATATGTTGGAGAATTTGTGGAAGATATGAATTTTATACTGAAGATGCACCCCCCCCCCCATTAACAGAGGGCTTCGGTTTGTTTGTTTCATGGAGGGGAAACTCACGTAACACACATTAGACCATTTTAAAGAGGACAACTCATCGACGTACAGCACATTCACAATATGGTACCACCACAACCCCTATCTGGTTCCTAAATCATTTTATCACCTCCAAATAAAATCCCATACATATTAAGCAGTTGATCCCCACCGCCCCCACCCCCTGCAAGATCCTGGCAGTCATCACTCTCATTTATATGTCCATAGATTTATCTGTTCTGGATATTTCATTTAAATGAAATCACATAATATGTGACCTGTTGTGTCTGGCTTCTTTCATGTAGCATAATGTGTTTTGAAATCCATTCATGGTGTAGGATATGTGAGTATTTCATTCCTTCTCCACGGCCCAATATTCTGTAATTTTGCATCTTTTCAGCTGTTAATGGACTTTAGGGTTGTTTCCACCTTTTGGTCATTATTTTCCACCATCGTGGGCATGCTACGAACACTTCCATACAAGTATTTATTTGAGGACCTAATTTTTGGTTCTTTGGAGAACATACCGAGGAGCAGAATTGCTGGGTCATATGGTAATTGTATGTTTTACATTTTGAGAAACAGCCAAACTGTTTTCTTTAGTGGCCAAACCATTTTACCATCCCGCCAGAACTGTACGAGAATTCATATTTTTCTGTATCTTCACCAACACTTGTTATTTGTTTTTATCTTTTTTTCTTGTTACAGAGATTGAAGTGCATGCACATGGTACCTTATGGTGGTTTTGATTTGTATCTCCTAGTGACTAAATGGTGTTGAGCATCTTTTCATGTGCTGGTTGGCCACTTGCATGCTGTTTTGGAATAAATGCCTATTCAAGTCTTTTGCCCATTTTTAAACCATTTTTCTTTTTGTAGTTGAGTTGTAAGAATTCCTTGTATATTCTAGGTACTCTTTTCATACAGTTGATTTCTAAATATTACTCTCATTCTGTAGGTTGCCTTTTTACTTTCTTAAAATAATGTCTTCTGAGGGGTGCCTGGGTGGCTCAGTCAGTTAAGCATCCGATTCTTGGTTTCAGTTCAGGTCATGATCTCAGAGTTTGTGGGTTTGAGCCCTGTATTGGGCTCCGTGCTGGCAGTGTGGAGTCTGCTTGGGATTCTCTCTCTTCTTCTCTCCCTGCCCCTCCCCCCTTTCTCTCTCTCTCTCTCTCTCTCTCTCTCAAAAAATAACCTTAGAAAGAAATAAAGTCCTCTGATGTGCAAAAGTTTTTAACTTTGATACAGTCCAGTGTATCTGTATTTTTCTCTTGTGGCTCTGTCTTGGCATCCTTGTTGAAAGTCAGTTGGGTATAGATGTATGGATTTATTTCTGGGCTCTTGATTTTACTTCTTTGCTCTGTATGTTTGTCCTTATGCCAGTACAACCCTGATTTAATTCCTGCATCTTTGTTTTAAGTTGGAAATCAGCAAGTGTAAGTTTTCCAGCTTGGTTCTTTTATTTTCAAGATTGCTCTGGATATTCAGAGCACTTTGTAATTACATATGAATTGGGCGATTGGTTTTTCCATTTATGCAAAGAAAGAACATTGTAATTTTCATAAAAGATTGGGTTAAATCTATAGATGGCTTTGGGTAACATTGCCGTCTTAAGAATATTAACTCTTCCAATCTGTGAACATGATATGCCTTGCTATTTATATAGGTCTTCTTTAATTTCTTTCAGCAACATTTGTAGTTTTCAGTGCATAAGTCTTTCATTTAATTTTTTCATAGAAATTCTTTTGTATGCTATTGTAAATAGAAGTGTTTTCTATTTGTTGAACACTGCTTCTTTTTCATGTTGTTCATTCTGATGTATTGAAATGAAATTCATTTTTGTGTGTTGATCTTAGATCCTAAAAATTTTGCTGAATTGTTTATTAGCTCTTGTAGTTTTATGTTGTGTGTTGTTTTGTGTTCTGGGGTGTGTGTGTGTGTGTGTGTGTGTGTGTGTGTGCTCGTATTGTTTTGGGTTTCTTGTATATACAATCATGTTATCCAAGAATAGAGATAGTTTTCTTTCTTATTTTCTAATTTGGATGCCTGTTATTTTATTTTCTTGCCTAATTGCTCTGGCTAGAACTTCTAGTACATTGTTGAATAGCAATGGTGAAAGTGGGAAAACTTTCCCACTTTCCTGTTTTTTTTCCTGATCTTAGGGGAAAACTTTTAGGCTTTCATCATTGAGTGTGTTACCTGGAAGGTATTTTTGGTTTTGGTTTTGGTTTTTCATTAAATACTTTTGATCATGTTGAAGAAGGTCCCTTTTATTCCTAGTTTTCTGTATGCTTTTATCATGAAAGACACTGGATTTTGTTAAATGCTTTTACATGTCACCTGAGACAATCTTTTTGCTCTTTTGTTTTAGTAATGTGGCATATAGTATTGATTGATTTTCTTTTGTTAAATGACCCTTATATTCCTGGTGTAAATCCCTCTTGCCCTTGGTATATAACCCCTTCCATTACAAACTAAAAAGTTAATAGTGTTTATTTTTATGTTTACATATACAGTTACCTTTAGTGGATCTTCATTTGTTCATATGACTTCAACTTACTGTCCTTTATATTTCAGGCTTTAGCATTTCTTGTAAGGCAGGTCGCCATGTGAGACTATCCCTCATCTTTTATTTATCTGAGGGTATTTTACTTTCTTCTTTACTTTTAGAGAGTAGTTTTGCTGGATATAGAATTCTTGGTTGACAGTTTCTTTCAGCGCTTTCAATATGCTGCCCCACTTCCTCCTGGTAGTGATTTCTGATGTAAAATTAGCTGTTGATCTTATTGAAGATCCTTTATACATGACAAATCATTTCTCTGCTACTGATTTCAAGATTATTTGTCTTTGGCTTTTGCAGTTTGATATCTTTTGGTATAGATCTCTTTGAATTTATCCTACCTGGAATTTGTGTCTTGGATATGTTGTTTCATATATTTCATCCAATTTAGGACGTTTTTGGCCATTTTGGTTTTTCAAAAGTATTTTTCTTCCCTTTTCCTAAACTTTCTACTCCCCCTGAGGCTCCCATAATATCTGTGTTAGTCTGTTGATGGTGTCCTAAGGTTCCTTAGGCTTTGTTTATTTTTCTTTATTCTTTTTCATTCTGTTCCTCAGCAGAGATAAATTGAATTTTCCTATCTTCAAGTTTGCTGATTCTTTCTTCTGCCTTCTTGATTGCTATAGATCCCCTCTAGTGAATTTTCACTTCAGTTATTAAACTTTTCAGTTCCAGGTTCATTTTTATAAGTTATATCTCTTTATTATCTTTATCTCTTTACTGCTTTTATCTTATGTCTTTACTGATGCTATTTTTTTCATATATCCTTCTGATTGTCTCTAGGTCTTTGTTCGTGGTTTCCTTTAGCTACACGAGCATTTTGTAACAGTTGATTTACCTTATGTAGTAAGTCCGATGTCTGAGCTTCTTCAGGGACAAATCATAATCAGAGATTCAGGTTCTTTATGTTTTTCCATTATGCCTTCTGTACCGTGTTGGTTTCCCTCATGCTCTCAATACGGCTGTTCACAGCTCCAAGGGTCACATGTGCACATGAGACGGCAGAAAAAAAAGGAAGACGTGAGTTCTGCATCTTTCCTGTGTCTTTTTAACAGCAGGAAACTTTATCCGGATCTCCACAGGTATTGGGTTCAAGTGAGAACTAGACCATATTTCGCCCCTAAACTAAACAATGGCTTTGCATTTCATTTTGTGTGCTGTTTGTATTTCTTTATCTGATCATTTTCAACGTTTGTTTATTTATTCTGAGAGAGAGTGAGCATGCGACCAAGTGGGGAGGGGGCAGAGAGAGAGGAGAGAGAATTTGTTCTGTCAGCACAGAGCCCAACATAGGGCTCAGTCTCACACGGTGAGATCACAACCCGAGGCAAAATCAAGAGTTGGATGTTTGACTGAGCCACCTCGTTGCCCCTCGATATTTGATTTTTTAACACCATTTTTTTTCCAGACTAGTTTTAGATTCACAGCAAAAGTGAGCGGAATGTATAGGGCTTTCCTTTATATGCTTTCACATATACATAGCCTCCCCCATTATCAATATCCCACATTAGAGTGGTACCTATATTAAAACTGATGAACCCACATTGACACACCCTTATCTCCCAAAGTCTGTAGTTTACATTAGGGTTCACTTGGGGTGGTGTACATTCTATGGGTTTGGACAAATGTATAATGACATGCGTCCATCCAGCATTATGCATCATATAGAATATTTTCGCTGCCTCAAAACCTCCGTGCTCCACCTACTCATCCCTCCCTCCCCCCCCCAACCCCTGGCAACCACTGATCTTTTTACTATCTCCACAGTTTTTCCTTTTCCAAAATGTCATAAAGGACGACATTTCGTAAACGATGAAAGGTAAAGTGCTTTGCCGAACAGCCTTCACGTATTATGCCTACCTACTTCCTTCCTCGTTTCAGTGAAGAATTCCGAATTCTCAGGTCAAGAATACGTTTCAAATAATAAAAGCAGTATCACGTATCTTCAAGACGCGTGTGATTTTATAATCATGTTAAGCCCCCTTTTTAAAGGTTTAATTATTTCACTGATTTTGTTGCTCACAATTACTTCTTATATGTCATGTTGTATCTGTTGATTTCTTCGTTTCAACATATTTCTCAGTAACTTGGGACACCTTGAGTATTTAAATAAGCAAGTTTTATCATGCATTTAATGTGAACTACGTATTGTGGTAAGCTCTGGCAATATAGTGTTGGAGAGAATTCATTTCCACACCCATGATAATTATTGCATGTTAGATGTATGGGTGACATATAGGCTGTTGAACCTTAGCCTTCTTTTGTGTCTAATAAAATTCTTAGGAAAGGTAAAAGCTATGTGTTTAATGCTCTGTGTTATATGTCTGAGACTACATTTCTGTCTCATAAAAATTATAGCTTGTTCATAAAGTTTTCAGTCATGCTTTCTTCTTCTCAAAACTCTGGACATCATTCTGTTTAGGATCGTATAGAGGAGGGCTTTTATGCCAAACTTGGTTTTTTTTTTTTTTTTCTCTAGGAAATCTGTTTCAGTTTGGTTTTTATTACTGCTGGTTTTCTCCCTTTTTTAATTTTCAAAATGAGGGAAACATTGAATAGAAATATGACCATATTTGATCTGTTACGTCTACCTGAGAATTAGGGAAACTTTGGCCCCAAATTTATTTTCTTTAATTTGTTCTTTGATCACTTCTTTTTTTTAATGTTTATTTTTGAGAGAGAGAATGAGATAGAGAAAGAGAGAGAGAAATGAGAGAGAGAGAGAGAGAGAGACACTGAATCCAAAGCAGGCTCCAGGCTCTGAGCTGTCAACACAGAGCCCAATGGGGGCTTGAACTCATGAGCTACGAGATCATGACCTGAGCTGAAGTCAGACACTTAACCAACTGAGCACCCCCCCCCCCCCCCAGTCACCCTTGATTACTTCTTCTGTTACATTTTCTATTTTGGTAATAATGTATATTATAAAACATACAACCAGTAACTGGGATCTGTTTTATTATCATTGCTAAGCTATGCTGCCATTATACAACCTTCACAATTTCAATGGCTTGTGTTTTTTTTTTTATTGCATAAGCAAAGTCTGGTATGTGCATGAGATGCTTCAAAGTAGATCTCTTTGCCCCGAAGATGCAAGATATCCCAGATCGTTTCCATTTTGTGATTCCGCCATCTGAACATGTGACTGCCAGAATGGCTCTAGAGGGGAAAGCGAGAATTCGGAAAACTTTTCCCGACTCTTCACTACTGGGACATGTCGCCTTGGGTCCACTGGCCAGAACTAGTCATTATTCTTAACAGGGGAAGCACATGGAATATTCGATGAACATGATACGTGGTCATTCTGACACCAAGATGATTTGTTTTCATTTCCGAAATGTAACATCCCTTTGATAAAGTAGAGATCCCCTCGAGGGAAATTATAAACTGTCTCAGATTTGTCCCTGTTTCAGCCGCTTCTTATGTGTCACGCCTTTTCTCTCTCTGCTTACGTTTGGAGGGGGAATTCCAGGCTTGTCCAACCTTGCGGCTTGAGATGCGTTCTTTCATGGATCACACGGGACCCTTTTGAGTTTTTCAGGTTTGGATGAGGGGAAAGTGCAACAGATAGGTTTCTTACAGGGCTCTTCAAATGGCTCAGAGATCCAGCAGCCTTCAAGGAGTGGGGAAAAATCTTGGCACGGTGCTCGTGTCCAAGCTACTTGCAAAGTGGAGATTTCATCCTCTCCTGACAATTCTCGGAAGAAAAGCAAATGATCCATAAATGCATCAAAAATACTTTCACCTCCTTATCATCGAGGTGACCCCCTTCTTCCTAACTGAACTTTTTGTCCAGCTGGACTGTCTAAACTAAAAATCAGGACGTTCAGTCAGCAGGATGTATGGATTCGAGTGCAGGTAGAGATCCTAGGTAACCCCTCACCGCTCACTGCCTGCCTTCCCCCTGGACTTTACCACCAGCCACTGCTGTTGCCCTAGAAAATGTTATGGAGCACTCGTCCAGATTTCCCCCCAACCCCTTACTTTCCAGAACATTTTCTTCATGGCTGGTGAATTGCCAGTTGGCTAAATCTTTCCTTGGTCTGGTCTTATTAGTAGGGTATATACCTATACCAATATCTCAAATTCCTTTAAATTTCTGCACATAATAGAACTCTTTCATGGTTCCCAATTCTGATGGAAACTGTATCTGGCAGTGATAGTGCTTTGTGTATTTATTGTTTTTAATATGTGGTTTTCTGGTCGTAAAGGTAAGATAGTTGTTGCAAACAATCCAAACGTTTTCCGAATGTGTAGTGTAACCCTAGAAAATGAAGGTGAGGGAAAGGGCTGGGTGGTTACAAAAAAAAAAATTACGTGTTTTCTTTTATGACATTACAGTACCTAAACTTTATTTATTTATTATTTCTTTATTTATTTTTTAATGTTTATTTTTGAGAGAGACAGGGTGCAAGCGGGGGAGGGGCAGAGAGAGACGGAGACACAGAATCCGAAGCCAGGCTCCGGGCTCCGAGCTGTCAGCCCAGAGCCCGACGCGGGGCTCGAACTCACAGACCGCGAGATCATGACCTGAGCCGAGGTCGGACGCTTAACCGACTGAGCCACCCAGGTGCCCCTGTTTTTGAAAATCATAAATCTGTATCTGCATGTGTGGAACAATATTGGAAAGACAGGTAACATTGGGTACCACCCAGATGCCCCACGGCACCTAAGTTTTATAAAAACTTAATATATTGCTTGTGAGACTGAAAATATACATAGAAGACATTTTTTTTTAAATGTTTTTTAAATTTATTTTTGAGAGAGAGAGAGAGACAGAGATAGAGTGCAAGTGGGGGAAGGGCAGAGAGAGAGGGAGACACGGAATCCGAAGCAGGCTCCGGGCTCTGAGCTGTCAGCACAGAGCCCGACGCGGGGCTCAAACCCACGAACTGTGAGATCATGACCCAGGCCGAAGTCGGAGGCTTAACTGACTGAGCCACCCAGGCGCCCCTACATAGAAGACATTTTTAATGAAAGCTTCCAATTCTAATTATGCCTTCTATACATACCCTTCCATATTTGTTAACTGACATTAACTTCTATACATATATTTCCACTTACATACTTATTATACCTACATCTTTTTTTATTTATTTTACAAAGAGGGGGTATTAACCTATAGCTTGCTTTATCCATGAAATATATCTTACTTACCTTTCCAAGTCCGTACATATAGACCTTTCACGATACTTTTGACGACAACATATTATTCTCTTTTCATCATTTCGACAAGAATCCTGGAAGGGGAGGAATGGAACCTGTGGTCCGTTGCCCTCTTTTCCAGAAATCTGTCCTGTCACTCACTGGTTCACAGTAAACATCTCATTTATTTTCATTTACGGAAGGTGACAGATTACAAATCCCCAGGGGGCGCAGGGTGGTTTATATCATACGCGACAATTCTGTTTTCCGGAGGAGCCCTGAACCCTTCTGCTTTCAGGAGTCAGTCCTCACAGCCCTGAAGCAGGTTTTCTTCCAAGATTCTCCATCATGGGAAGTTCTGTGTGGACAGGATGTACAGAAATACAGCCTTCCGCCTAGTCCTTTCCTATTATTAAGTGACAGAAACTGAAGCAATCTACACAGGCAATCCTGAAGGTGGAGGGAAGCATTGGAGATATCAGGGCAACGGAATTCCAGAAGCTTCCCCAGGATGTCCCTGCTCACATGGGCTCGTCCATCCACCTTTCGATCCCTGGATTCGGATAACTCTGACGAGTTTCTGAGCCATGTAGCCCCCACCACGCTGGGGTTGGCTTCTCGATGGGTCAATCCCGGATGCTGTTTTGCTTTACTTATTTATTTACTTTATTATGCTGCTTGCAGAATAGAGGTCAGCATTTCTATCTTATGGGCCCATGAACGCAGCGGGGAGCGTGACGATAAACGCTTGTGTTTAGTGCCAAAGGTGAAATTCAGTTCACAGCCAGGTAGAGGGCCCTCATACAATAGACACGCTGTTTATTAAGAAAATGCCTGTGGCGAATCTCCTTCTCCTTCCCGTTGGCTCTGTGCTGGGTAGCAAGTCAGTGTTGGTCTTCTCAAAAATGTGCCGCGGCCGAAATACACTTGTCCTTACAAAATCAAGCCAGTGAGGGAGCCCACGCCCTGGTAATAATAAATTTAACACAGTCCTCGGGGCGGTGACTCCAGGGGACGTTCTCACGGGGCCATCCTCCCCTGAACTCCTTGCCCTCCCATTACCCCCAAATCCTTGGGAACCCACCACCAATAGGGACCCGCCACCCCCGGGCCTGTTTCCCTCGCCTCATTTATGGGTCTGACTTTTTCATCCCTCTCCTCAACGTCCCTGAAGATACACCTGCGCCTTGTTGCCAGCTTTCACGTCAAACATGGGCGAGCCGTTCAACTAATCCAAGTTGGACGGCTCAATCTCCACAGCTCCTACGGCCAACCCGAGTCACAAAAAGGAGCGATTTTTAAGACTGTGAAATAACGGCCTGGATTTTCACGCTCTTGCAAGTCTGTTTTTTTATCCACTTCGCACCGAACGCACCACGTGGAGTGCAGACTAGTGCGTTATACGTACAGCAGGTTGTGTCTGGGTCAGAGCTTGCTGCACAGGGTCGTCCCTGAGCTGTCTGTTCTTTTTCTGTCAGCTCCCGGTCCTTCGGGGGGAAAATGAAAAACGTTATGACGGGACTTAGGCAGACAGGCCTTTCGTTTCAAAGTGGTTCTCTGAAGCCATCTGGGACTCTGTATCGGCTGTCCCATCCCTCCAGGTTTCCCCACTTTGGATCTCTTAACTCTTGGTGGGGTCCTTGGCCCCACTGAGCTCACCACACAGACGAGATCGGCACTCGTCCTGAACTCTTTTCTCTTTCTGCCCTTCTCCACCCAGGCTCACATTTGACAAACCTCTCCCCTTCATTGGGTCCTCCCTTTTCCCACCGTGGTGTGCTCTCAACTGTCTTTTGTCCTCCAACATCTCTCTGTCCACGTTGCCCTGGATCTAATCCAGAGTATCCATTATTATTTAGCGTCTTCCTTATCCATCCACAGGATGACCAAATATGGATGCAATCTATCTATCTATCTATCTATCTATCTATTTATCTAATCTCAGTGTAGTTAACATACTGCATTAGGTTAGTTTCAATCGTATACTATAGGGACTCAACAATTCTGTACATTACTCGGTGCTCCTCATGATAAGTGTGTTCTTCATCTCCTTCACCTATTTCCCCCATGCTCCCACTCATTGTACCTCTGGTAATCATCTGTACTCTCTAGTTAAGAGTCTGGTTTTTGGATTGTCTCCCCCCCCTCCTTCGTTCATTTGTTTTGTTTCCTAAATTCCACATGTGAGTGAAATCATATGGTATTTGTCTTCCTCTGACTTATTTCACGTGGCACAATACCCTCTAGTTCCATCCACGTGGTTGCAAATGGCAAGATCTCATCCTTTTTCATGGCTGAATAATATTCCATTGTATATATCTATATATCACATCTTCTTTATCCATTCGTCTTTTGATGGACACTTGGGCTGCTTCCATAGTTTGGCTATTATAAATAATGCTGCTGTAAGCACAGGGGTATGTGTCTCCCTTTGAATTGGTGTTTTCGTATTTTGGGGGTAAATACCCCGTAGTGGAATTATGGATCCTATGGTAGTTCCATCTTTAACTCGTTGAGGAACCTCCATACTGTTTTTCACAGTGACTACACCAGTTTGCATCCCTACCAACAGTGCATGACGGTTCTTTTTTCTTCACATCCTCATCAACACTTGTTTCTTGTATTTTTGATTTTAGCCATCCTGACAGGTGTGAAGTGATATCTCCTTGTGGTTTTGATTTGTGTTTCCCTGACGACAAGTGACTTGAGCATCTTTTCATGTGTCTGTTGGCCATCTGGATGTCTTCTTTGGAGAAATACCTGTTCAAAATGAATTTACATTTAAAACAACGTAACTTTGCCCCGTTCCCCACAATAATACCCAGACTGTGCCGATCTCGACGATGGCTGGTATGCAAATAGTAGGAGATTGGTCACTAGCTTTTCCTTCCCTTTCCAGTTCAGGAGGAACTCCTAGAAGTAGGTCTTGTGGGAACCCAAACTATCGATGATGGAACAAAAATGGAGTGAAGGAGAAATTGTTTCAGGGCCGCTCCCATCACATTCTGTAAGCGGCAGCCTCCGTCTCAGTGGGTACTGGTCACTTTCGACTCAACTTTCAGGAAAAGACAGTGGCTACTTTTGCTGAGGCAAAATAGGCCCTTGATCTTTGGGCTGCAGCTGGAAGAAACTAATAACAAAGGGACACCAGGGTCCCCGATTGAAAATTAGCCAAACACAGCACTGTGTGCCACGTACAAAGCACCGTGCTAGCGACCGACAGCATAGAAAACCTTGTTAAGAGACCTACCATCTCCCTTTAGGAGATGTTTACTCGGTTTGGGAGGCATTTAAGGAGGAAAACACGTTAGACGCCAATCCCGTGATGATGGTTCTCGAATATTGGAATTTACTGGACTAAAAACCTAAGGTCTGCTTTCTGAAATAAAGGAAGCAGCTCAGAGAAAATGTAAATAGTTAAGTCTTTAAAAAGAAAAAGGGTAAGTGAGGTACCCCGACTGATAGCGGATGAGAAAGAGCCAGGCCTGTGCTCTGGGGTATAGCTTGTGGGGGCGGCTGGAGTCAGGAGCGGGGGGGGGGGGGGGGGGGGGGGGGGGGGGCTACAGCACGAGCAAACCTTCCGCGGAAAACCTCAGACGCTGCAAGCCCCCCACCAATCCGCTGATCTATGGGACAAGGAAGAGACCATGATATAAACGACAGTGGCATAGCTTTCTGGGGACGTGGAGAGAGCAGATGGTTAAGTCTGTGCTGCTCTCTGGTCAGAACGCAAATGAGAAAGGTTTCCATCCTCAGGGCAAAGGCTCTTTTATAGCGACGAAGGTACCTCGCACTAGTGAAAGACGGGTTCATCCAATGAGGAAAGGGGGCTCTAGGGAGGGAGAAGTCTAGCAACAGTGAGCTGTGCACAGATATGTTCTGTAAGATGCGGAAGACAGGGGTGTGGAGGGCGTGGGGAGAGAAAACCACCTAGAAACTGTTTCCCGTGGAGAGAGAATGCAATGGAGGAGGGGGTTGATTAAGAGAGACAGGGGGGCACCTGGGGGGCTCAGTCGGTTGAGCATCTGACTTTGGCTCAGGTCATGATGTTGCCGTTGGTGGGTTCGAGCCCCAAGTTGGGCTCTGTGCTGACAGCTCAGAGCCTGGAACCTGCTTCGGATTCTGTGTCTCCCCCCACCCCCCGCCCCTTCTCCACTCCTTTTCTGTCTGTCTCTCTCTCTCTCAAAAATAAATAAACACTAAAAAGAGAGAGAGAGAGAGAAAGAGGGAAAGAGAGACTTCTCTGGAAATCTATTGAGAATTTGAGTATTTAGGGACAACGCGCAGTACTTGGATCCCGGGGATGCTCACCCTAGCCGTGCCCTGAGACGCCACACAGATGCTGGGGGGAATGTACAGACATGATCCGAGCAAGACAGCGCCGCACTTACGCATCTTGTGCGGTGGACTTTTCTCGTGAGAAGGTGTCTCATCAAAGAATCGGGGGCATCAAGATAACTGGACAAAACAGAACAACAAAACATTTTTGTGCCCCCTCCTCGTGTGTTATTTTCAGTGAAAGAAAACTCAACCTGCTCTCTCCTTCTCGCCCAGGGCGTCAGTTCGTCAATTTCCCTTCGCATCTGACAGTTTCACCGCAAGTCCCTTCTCAGAGTAGCAGGAGGTTATGCACCTTATAAGCTTTTAAAATATTTATTTGCTAGAGCGACATTCGAAGAATTTTTTTTCTCCCCTCTCTGAAGACTTCTGGGAATCACGTAGTCCAATGACATCTTTTGTGCATGTGTTTTTTTTTTTTTTCCTCCAAACCCATGGTAAACTTAACCAAAGGGAGGGGAAAAAAAAAAAGTTCCCTCATTTTCTTTTGTTACCTTTTAGAACTAAATTTCTTTTGTGACTTGCTCATGCAAACTTCTCTACCCTTACAATGCCGCTTTTCTCTAAAGAGACAAAAACAATAAAAATAACTCTTAAAATGTTACATGCAAGACATTGAAAGTGAGATTTTTTAAAAGGCGAAAGGACCTGGGATACGTGGCACACAATCCCTCCCAGGGCCATTTGCATCATAAAATGTAATTCATCAGCCATTACATCTGCTTGGTTCTCCAACTGATGGACACTGATTGCGATAACCGGGGGACTTTGCTATTCATGGTCGGTAATGAGCAAACCTTTGAGGAACACTACCAGTCACGGGTCAGGCAGAGGGTTGGAATTCCTGGAAACTCAGACCCCCAACCAACAACTACAACACCTTGCGGGGAAAAAAATGACACCCCCTCTTATTCCCAGTCCTGGCCGCGTTGAGGGAAAATTGGGATCATTCTCTAGTTCTCTCCCTAGTGAATGTCCGATTTCCTTCTCTATGACGAAAGGTATGTGACAGTAGAGTGTGAGTAAGAAAGACAATCCCTGAATAATTTAAAGGATGGAGCTTCAAGTCTAGGTGGCTTGAGAAAATAAAATCCTCAAAAGGTGAAATAGTTACCACTTCATGGCCAACCCCGTAGTTTGTCTGAATCAACTACTTTTCTCTCCTTCCTCACCATATGGTTGGATACAGAGGCTGTCTGAAGATTTATACTACAGACCATGATAGATGGATCCAGAATTCTAGCAGAACTGAACTTTAGATACAGGGGGTGTGTGTGCCCACACATCTGGTCGCAGATTTGCTCGGTTTAACTCATGCAAACACCCAGTCTTTCCCGTGGCCGTAGGGTTCTTTTGCAGACTTCTATTAAATTTTCGCACTTTTAACGCAATCACAAAAAGGTAACTTTACCACACAGGGCTGAAGTTTAAGAGGAAATGATTCTCTAATACCTTGGGCAAGACTTCCTTCCAGGAGTGTATCTTCCAATTCCTGGTCCTGGGGAACCCCCTCGAGCAAAGAACACATTTCCCACAAAACAAAACAAAACCCTCTGCGTTAGTTCTTTGGGTAGAGAGATTCTCCGTCTGTATCTGCGAGAGCGAAAATCTGACGTGGAAAAAGTGAAACGTGTCCCTAAACTACTCTAAAATTAAAGACAGATTTATTTGATGTGTCAAATGGATTTTGACAGCCTTTCTAGGTTTCGCAAACAACCTTCAGACGATTGCTTTACGAATACACACACATACGCATATACACAGAAGTACTCACAGATAAGCATAGACACTTACACACAAGTGCACATTCAAGCACACACTCAAACACACACACACAGGCACACATTCACACACACAGATACACAGTACATATCTGGTTGAATTAAACCATCAATGTAGATAAAGAACAAGTAATTTTAGCAATAACTTGACTGATTTTGTATTTTGACTGACGAACGAAAATTCTCAAATGCATTCTTCTGCGAAAAAAGACACATTCACGTCGTGTTGCCACAAGTCTGAGTTTTTCCTGTCTTCCCAAGTTTCCTTTTTAAAGTGTGTAAAGTCAGTTGATTTTCTTTTTTCTTTCTCTGGGCCCCGCTTTTAGTATCGGCCCTTGAAAATGAAAATTATTCCCTCTTCTGGGCATTGAAAGCTCACCTTTTTAAGGCATTGACCGACAGGACCCCCCGATAGACTGTGTCTATGTAGAAATGACTGCTCCAAATGCCCCTAGATTTGTTTTTGTCATTATGCAAAGGAAAACATAAAAGAGACAAGCGTGCCCTCGGTGCTTGGGGACATTTATTGATCTCAGTAAGCCTTGCTAGAGGATGAGCTTCAAACAACCGGTCGCCCTCGAAAGGCACCCACTTTGTCATGACCAGATGCTTTTGAACACATGAATTAATCCTGCATTACTGCATGGATGATTGATGGCTTTTTGCTCTGAAAGCACGGGGACCCCTGTGAAATTGCCGAGACCCAATGATACCGGGACAATGATAACCTTGGCATCACTGATTTGCCTGTGAATTGGGCTCATGGCTCAAGAGGCGCCATGTCAAAATGTGAACTCCAACAATACGATTTAAGAGAGACCTGCGAGCCTCTTCTCCCTCCAGGCAACGGAACCTCAAGAAGTTAGGAAAGAAAATGCTCCGGTGGTGAGCCGCATTCTTCTGCGTATGCCTCATGTGTCTTCAGCGCGCAAATCAGAGCACGAAGCTTCCTCCCCGAGAGGTTTTTTGACCGGTATTCATTTCTCCGGGGGAGACCAAATTGGTTTCTATATGAATCAAGATTTCCTGGGTGAAAGGGGAGACCCGGATCAAGCTTGTTTGAGCAAATAAGGGAACTGAGAGGGTCAGTGGATCTAGAGGTGCATCTAGGCGAGGCCGAAACCAGGCTCCAACTTCTTTCTAGAAAGAACACCGTCTCTCCGCCCTGCACTGCGTTGGTTTCATTGCCAGACAAGCTCTCACAATGTGGTCAGAAAGATGGCCACAGGCAGCCTCAGCTCACATGTTGCCATCTTGGCAACACTTGTGGAAAGAAAATGCATTTTCCCTTGTGCTACCCCAAATCCCATGATTGACGGGCTTAGTCTAAGGCCCCTGGGAGGGGAGGGAGGACAGTAGAGGGGACTGCATTTTGGGGTGTGACTTGCTTGAATCTCGTGGACAGAATGTTTCCCCTAGCCGATGCCATTCTGGGAAGACAAAGAAATCTCAAAACCAAGCTTCTTTGTTGGGGGACACCTTTTACCATATTCATTCATACTTTAGTCTTCGTTCAGTTTTTAGTGAAATACTTATACACTTTGGGTATCTATTAATCCATTCGTTTTTAAAGAATAAAATCTGTCTGGGCCACATTTTCTAACAGAGTCTAACATTATTTGTTTCATTTGAAAATATGTATACATTTGTTTTGAAACTCCAAACCGCTGAGAAAACAACCACAGAATTCTCTCCAATTAGTCCTGGGTAAAAGGAAATCAAATTTAAAAATCATGAGCTGGTCAGAAAATTGTTAACACCAAATGCTACTCTTCCAAATATATAGTAACACAACCAAAGATTAGGGGAAAATCCATTGCCTTGCAATTTTATTCAAATAGAACAAAGTAAACATACAAATCACTAGATTTGGATCAACGAAGGAAAGAAGCAAAAAAAGAAAAATAGAAAGAACTGAATTGGAAGCAAGTGACAAAATTTATAAATTCAAGAACAGATACTTTGAAAAATCATGAAGAAGAGACAAACTTTTGTCACATTGAATCAAGGGGATAGATATAGATATAGATATATGTATACACATACATATACATATACATATACATATACATATACATATACAGATCAAGAGATATCTAGTAATTAGTATGAAAATTTTTAGATATCTGAAAGGACATATATATCCATAAAATGTGAAATAAATGTTTTGCAGGTAAGTGACCAAAACTGACTCAAAAGGAGAAAAGCCATACTGGATTAATGACTATGACAATTTATTCAATTTCTGCCAGAGAAATATCTCCAGATTAGATTCCTGGCTCAAAACAATAATTTAAGACTTACTTACATCATAAGTAAGTCCCATGGTATATAGATTGTTTCACTTGATACAAAAAAGATATATTTCTTATGCGGCTTTGGACAATTCCAGAAACTTGAGAAAGATGCAACCATAAAGAAAAGTAGATACATTTTATAAAATTGTAAAAATACTCAAAAGATGAAGTCAAGTAATATTTCACAGTATTTAAAAAGAATATCATATCAAATCTAAGATGGGCTTTTTCTTTTTTCTTTTCTTTTTTTTAACATTTATTTATTTTTGAGAGACAGAGAGAGACAGAGCACGGGTGGGGGAGGGGCAGAGAGAGAGGGAGACACAGAATCCGAAGCAGGCTCCAGGCTCTGAGCTGTCAGCACAGAGCCCGACGTGGGGATCGAACTCACCAACCGTGAGCTCATGACCTGAGCCGAAGTCGGCCGCTTAACCGACGGAGCCACCCAGGCACCCCTAAAATTTTATATTATTAAAAGTCAAGCCGCCCATATATCCTTTGATCCAGCATTTACTCTCTGAAGAACTTATCTTTAGGCGTACTCACATATATCCATGATAAGTCAAGGTATCTGCAAAAGCAAGGTATCGTGCACAAATTTGGTCTTCCAGTAGGATATGTACATTTAAGGCACATTCTATGTGGGAAAACTTTAAAGCCATTAAAAGTCATCTCTATGAACGGATAGGGGAGAGCTCCAAGATAGTATGTGTATAAAATGTTTCTCTGGGGGCCCCCGGGGGGCTCAATCTGTTAAGGGTCTGACTTCGGCTCAGGTCATGACTTCGGCTCAGGTCATGACTTCACGGTTTGTGAGTTTGAGCCCCATGGCGGGCTCTGTGCTGATAGCATGGAGCCTCCTTGGGATTCTCTCTCTCTCTCTCTCTCTCTCTCTCTCTCTCTTTCCCTCTTTGTCCCTCCCCTGCTGTCTGCTCTCTCTCTCTCTAAAAAAATAAAACAAAATGTTGCTCTGTCTCTTTCTGTGAGTCTCTCTCTCTCCCTCTCACACGCGCACAGGTAAATATATTCATTCAAATGGAGTTTGGAGAGAAGCTCGTTGAGATGCCAACTACTTTATTTCTGAGTTTCAGACAGGGAGAAGTGAATCTAAGGCGATTTATCAGAATCTATGTGGATCCTGCGTTTTAACAATGAGGGGTGTGGGGCGCCTGGGTGGCTCAGTCCGCTAAGCATCTGACTTCAGCTCAGGTCATGGTCTCGCGGTTCGTGGGTTCGAGCCCCGCGTCGGGCTCTGTGCTGACAGCTCGGAGCCTGGAGCCTGCTTCGGATTCTGTGTCTCCCTCTCTCTCTGCCCCTAGCCTACTTGCATTCTGTCTCTGTCTCTCTCAAAAATAAATAAACATTAAAAAATATTATAGATCCTGCCTGGCAAATGTAGTTGTCTCCTGCAGATACAGAACAGAACAGCAATAACTGAGAACCAAGTTGCATTTCATGGGGGATGGAATTGTGGATGGAAGGGTTCCTTTTATTTGGTTCCCATTTGTGGCTTTTCTCCATGTGCATGCATATTCCTTTTTCAAACATAACAGCCAGTTTGAAACACTACGAAGAATGAAAGTATGGTAAAATGAAACCCCTACATCTTGTCGCACACTAAACAGCAATTCTAGACAAATGAATAATTGAATTACAAGGTTAATCATATAAGGTGTTCAGAAATGTGCATGGGTAAATAGTTATAAAAGCTTGTGCTCAGAAAGAACTTTTCTTTTTAATTTTTTAAAATGTTTATTTATTATTGAGAGACAGAGAGAGAGAGAGAGCGTGAGCAGGGGAGGGGCAGAGAGAGAGGGAGACACAGAATCCGAGGCAGACTCCGGGCTCTGAGTTGTCAGCCCAATGAAGGGCTCGAACTCACAAACTGAGATCATGACCTGAGTTGAAGTCAGACACTTAACCGACTGAGCCACCCAGGCAGCCATAATTTTTGTAGTTTCTTAAGATGAAAGCTTAAATTACTGTGTTGAGAGCATTTTTTCTGATAAATTTAATGCTATTATTTCCAAGTAAGCACTGTTTTACCTGCCACCTACAAATTTTGATGTGTGGGTTTTCTGACTTTTTCCTGAGACCTCTCTTTGACCATTATGTAGAAACGTGTTGTTTAATTTTCAAATGCTTAAATACGTTCCCCTTAACTTTCTCTTATTAATTTCTAGTTTAATTCCATTATATTCAGGGATTACACTGTGCATATTTTTGATTTGATAAGGTTTGTTTAATAACCTAGGGTGTGGTCTATCCAGCTGCATGTTCTATGTATACTGAAAAAAAATTTATATTCTGCTGTTATTGAATAGAAAATTCTATAAATGTCAATTAAATCTCACTTGATGGCAGTGTTTTTAGTTCTTTTATATTCTTGCTGTTTTTTTTATCTACTAGTTCTGTATTTTAGCGCGAGAGAGGTGTTAATCTCCAGTGTTAATTTAGGATTTATTTCTCCTTTCAGTTTTGTCAGTTTCACTTCACATATTTCTTAAAACTCTGTTGTTACATACATATATATGTTAGCAGGTCATGTTTTCTTGGTAAATTGATTCCTATCAATATACAATGTCCCTCTCTATCCCTGGCTAGTTTTCTTTGCTCTAAAGTATACTTTGTGCTGCATATACATAGCCACTCCAATATTCTTTTGATTTTTGTGTTTTCATGTCCTGCATATATCCAAGCTTTTAATGTATGTATAACATTAAAGAGACTACATTGTACACAGAAAGCAGTTGTATCAGCTTTTTAAACACCTTCTGATATCTGTGTTTAATAGGTGTGTTTATACCATTTACATTTAATGTAACCTTTGATATGTTTGCATTTGGTATACTATCTTATTATTCAGTTTCCATTGATATTCTTTTTTGCCCTTTTCCTTTCTTCTTTTTATAATTGTCAAACCCTTTAAAACACCCCCTTCTTATTTATCTACTGTTCATTTTAGCATAGTTACCTATCAATCTAGAATCTCTCTCTCTTTTTTACCAGTTACTCTTTGTGTTAATATAAACATTTTGTAGGCTATTTAGAATCAGTGTTTTACTGGGGCGCCTGGGTGTCTCAGTCAGTTGAGCTCAGGTCATGATCTCATGGTTTGTGAGCTTGAGCCCCATGTTGGGCTCTGTGCTGGCAGCTCAGAGCCTGGAGCCTGCTTCAGATTCTGTGTCTTCCTTTCTCCCCCTCCCTGCTCATGCTCTGTCTCTCTTTGTGTCTCAAAAATGAATAAATTTTAAGTTATTTTTTGAAAGAATCAATATTTTACCACTTCAAGTGTAGCATAACAATTTTATCACCATGTAAGTCCCTGTGGTCTCCCCATCTTTGTGTTATAATTTTCTTATGTATCACAACATTCATTGAAAACTCCATCAGATAGTTATAATTTTTATTATTAGCTGTCAAACGTATTTTAAAAAACTCAAGAGAAGAAAACTAATTCTGTTTTATTTGCCCCAATATTTACTATTTCTTGTTCTTTTCATTGAGTTTTTGATTTTTAAACATTTCTTTGTTTTCACCTTCTGTTTCTTCTAGGTTGCTATTTGTTTTCTGTTTATTCTCTCTGTGTTCCCACTGTTTTAATTTTTGACTCTTACTTTTAAAATTTTTGTTTTTTTATTTAAAGTTTATTTATTTTGAGAGAGAGCACGCGAGTGGGGGAGGGGTACAGAGAGAGAGAGAGAGAGAGAGAGAGAGAGAGAGAAAATCCCAAGCAGGCTCCACACTGCCAGTGCAGAGCCCAGTGTGGGGTTATAACTCACAAACCATGAGATCATGACCTGAGCTGAAATCAAAAGTTGGATGCTTAACCGACTGAGCCACTCAAGCCTCCCCTAATGTTTGGTTTTTTTTTTTTGTTTTTTTTTTTTGCTAAAACTTTTATAAATATTTATATAGAACTTGTCCAAGTTTTGGCACCTCATTTCTGAATATTTCTAACTCTGACTTATCTTGTTCTTTCATGATCTTGTACGATACACTTAAAACCTTTTATTGTTTTTAAAGGAGCTGTTACAGTTTTGATATGTTCTATGACAGGTCTTTTGGAATGTTTTCATTGTTTGCAGAGATATTATTAGGCTCCTCGCTATCTTTTGTCTTATAATAAATTCTTGTGGCATCGTTTCTGCTCCCAGACATAATTTAATAACCAGTACTGGACAAGTTCTCCAACACTTAAACAACGATAAAACAGTTACAAAATATATGAAGCATCTGTTTGGGGCCTGGGAAGAAGAGGTATTTGTTGAGAAAAGGATAACCCACAGAATAAGACTTAAATTTGCCTAGTTTTTTTTTTCCTTGGGGAAAATTTCCCGACTCAAGCATAGACAGCTGGATTTTGAGCAGAAGCTAGGATTTTTCTGGGCTCACAAGGAAGCCATTAGAGTTCAGAGCAACTGAGTGAATGGGACAGTGACTGGAATGAATGGGACAGAGCCACAGAGGCAAAGAAACTCCATGGACAGTCAGTCCCAGAAGTGTGTATATGGGATCTCCTGTGAGTCTGTTGCTGATGAATATACCACACGTCCAATGGTGAGTCCGTCCAGGGCTTAACAGGTAGCAGCTGCGTCTGGGGCCGAGAAAGAACAGACACTAGAGGTCAATCAATGTTGGGGGAAGGACGGTGCCAGGGGGTGGGAGAGTTATGGCGTTAGCAGAGATCTCCTTAACAATTCACTAGTACCCGGACATCCAGCTGAAATACTGAAAAAACTGCCTTTAGAATAAAAAATTCATAAAGCTTCCTCTAGATCCACCCTAACAAAGCCTACAGTTGAGGCCAAACAGGCAGAATTTGATGACTGGTCCTGCTGAGTCACAGGTTCTTGGAGAGCCTACAAGTACAAAGTGCTCAACTGGAAATTTACTCATTTACTGGGACAAATATGAATATCTTCCAGATGGCAATAATGGAATCTGTAGTCTCTACAGTGTATTTGCAGAGTACTTGTATTATCCATAAGGCCCAGAATTTCACTAAAAAAAAAAACAAAAACAAAAAAACCATGATGCATACAAAGCAAACATAATTGGGAAAATATGTTGAAAAAATAATAGAGACAAATATGTTTTAAAATTAAAGAAAAATATGGTCTTGGGGAGTGGAAAAAATAGGGAATACCAAATATAAAAATGGAAACTATGAAAACCAAAAGAACCACATGGAAATTCTAGAACTTAAAAGTAAAAACAAAACAAAACAAAACAAAACAAAAAAAAACCAACTTCATGCACCGCATGGATTTAGTAATACATTAGAGACGGTAAATGACAGTAAACGTGAAGGAAGAACACTAGAAATTATCCAATCTGAAACAGAGAGGGAAAAAATGAAAAATAGAGGAGTCGCAGCGAATGGGACCGTATTAAATGGCTTCATCCAAGTGTAATTAGATCTTAAAGGAAAAGAGAGGTGTATGGGAAACAGGAAAAAAAAAAAAGAAGAATATTGAAGAAAACATTTGAAGGAAAAACAGCCAACATTTTTCAAGATTTGACAAAAAACACAAATTTATAGATCCAAGAAATTCAGCAAAATCCAAATGCAAATATAAAAAGAATGGCACCTGGGCTAATTGTAGCCAAAGTATTGAACCAAATGTAAAGAGAAAATGTTTACAGTCATAAGAGAATAAAAAAGGTGTAGAATACTCTCTATACAAAGGGATAAAGCTAAAAATAATCACTGACTTCTTAACCAAATTCAACAGAGGCTGGAGGACAATGTTATAGCAGACTTATCACACTAGGAAAAATAATTATCAACCTAAAATTATATATCCAGAAAAGTGCTTTTCCAAAACGAGAGTAAATTGAATGTATTTTTCAATAAGTAAACACGGAGAGAATCACTGTCAGAAAATTTGTTCTGTAAAAGGTGCTATGTCTTTCAAGATGAAGGGTCTATAGAAAAGAATGCAGGACACCGGAAATATAAATAACTTGGAAAATATAAAAGACCTTTGTTCTCATAATTTCCTTAAATAACCAAGTGAAAAAAATTAAATACGCTATACGGAGGGAGTTACGATGTTTATAGAAATAAAAAACAGCAAGGTGCCTGTGTGGCTCAGTGAGTTCAGCACCAGACTCTTAATTGAGCCTTGGGCCAAGATCTCACGGTCACGAGATCGAGCCCTGTGTCGGGCTCCACGCTGAGTACGGAGCCCGCCTGGGATTCTCTCTCTCTCTCTCCTTCTTTCTCTGTCCCTCTCCCACTTGTGCTCTCTCTCTCTCTCTAAATAAATAAATAAATAAACATTAAAAATAGAAATTAAAGACAACAATGAGTATACAAAGGATGGGGCATGGGTAAGTAGAATTACAATGTTGTAAGTATATTATAGGCGTGAGTGAGAATGGAAAGCAGAGTGGGAAGAGTTCAGTGTGACGATTGGAGGAAATGAAAGAGTGAAGTAGGAGGTGTGAAGAGTCAAGAGTGAAGGTGAAGGATCACACTATTACTTCTCGATAGACGCTAAGATACTAACGTCTGTTAGTGCTAGAACAGTAACTAAAAGATAACCAAAAGAATTGTACCTAAGGAGGCGAGAGAGGACATACAACTGAACAGCAAAATCTCTTTAGTTGACCCAAAGGAATGAAAAGAAGGAGGAAAACAGATACAAGAAAAGGAATTAAAAGCAGAAGACAACAATAAAACTGCTCATGGGTATTCGTTTTCTGTGTGACGTTCATATGAAACGACACCGAACTATATACACCGAACTGTATACTCTAAACACATTTTCTGGTCTATCAATTACATCTCAATAAAAATAATCAACGTGGGCCAAAAACATGAGCTAAACCTTTGATAAACACTTCACAATGCAAATATACGGATGACCAGTAAGCACATGAAAAAATGCTGATCGTTTTTAGACATCAAGGAAATACGAACGAACATCAGAATGAGATACCGTTGCATACCTAATCAAGTGGCAAGGATTAAAAATAAACCTGACGACATTTTTTTAAATGTTTAGTTCTTTATTTTTGAGAGACTGAGAAAGAGAGAGAGGGAGAGGAAGGAGAGAGAAAAGGAGAGAGAGAATCCCAAGCAGGTTCTGTACTGTCAGCACAGAGTTTGATGCGGAGCTCAATCCCACGAACCATGAGATCATGACCTGAGCCCAAATCATGAGTCAGGCACTCAACTGACTGAGCCCCCTGACAATATTTCATGTTGAGAATATGGAGGAAATGGGACCCTTGTAAAATGTTGTTGGGGTCGAGCATCATGATAAACTATAGAAGATGGATGACATCTTGACGGCTTCTTAAAAAGCCAAACATAAACTTACCATATGCCTCAGCAAATACACTCGTAGCCCAAGAGAAACAAAAACATTTGCACGCAAAGACCAATAAATATTAACATATATACAAAATAAAATACGTAATAAATATAATGGAATACAACTCAGCAATAAGGCAATACCTAACTATTACACATGCAACGATACGGATAAATCTCCCAGAACACTACATTCAGTGAAAGTACGCAGATGCGATGGAACGTCTACTCTACGATTTTGTTAAATGAAATTCTAGACTTGGAAAAACTAATCAACAGTGATGGAAGTCAGACGACTGGTGGTCTGGAGCAGGGGTAATGAGGAAGATTAAATGCAAAGGCAGGAAGCGCTAGAAACGTTCTCTATCTCAATGGGGGCAGTGGTTACATGGTTGTACACATCGGTCAAAACTAATTGGCGTGTGTGCTTCAAATGCGTGCGTTTTATCGTATGTAAATAAGTCAATAAAGTTGAATACATTTTAAGGGATTTGATCTTGATGTCTTTCCCTTGATAATTTTTATGTGAAGTTCATCTATCTAAATGAGATAATTAAGGTCAAATGGCGTCATGAGGGTGGACCCTAATGCTGTGTGACCGGCGTCCTCATAAGAAGAGATTAGGACACAGACACACACAGAAGGAGGATCAAGTGAAGACATGGGGAAAAGATGGCCGTCTGCAAGCCAGGAAGTGAGAATTCCAGAGACATCGACTCTGTTGACACCTTGACCTTGGACTTCCAGGCTATGGAATTGTAGACAAATAAATTTCCATTGCTTAGGCCACACAGCCTGTGGTACTTTGCTACAGTCTCTGCTGGCTGTTTCACGCCCCTCGTCCCTCAGACACTGTCCTGTTGCCTCCCTTTCCTTTTTTCTTTCAAAGATATTTTATTTTATTTTATTTTATTTATTTTTATTTTTATTTATTTTTTTATTTTTGTAATGTTTTCATTTATTTTGTGAGAGAGAGAGAGTGCATGTGGGCAAGTTGGGGCAGGGCCACAGAGCGGAGAGAGAGAGAATCCCAAGCAGGCTCCTTGCCGTAAGCACAGAGCCCAACCTGGGGGTCAAACCCACGAACCGGAAGATCGTGACCTGAGCCTCCCAGGCGCCCCAGCCACCCCCTTCCCTTTGCGAATAGACCCCATACTGTGCCATCTTGGACTTGCCCATGGTTTGTACTTACTTGTGGTTTGGGCTTTGAGAGGACAGGCTGCCACTTAGTTTTGTGAAAATGTTGTCCATGGACTTTTGCTTTGGCTCTTTAACTGCCCTGTGTTTATGTCGGTATTTACAGACCTTGAAGCACTGTGACTCTGTCTCACCTTCCCCACAGCCCTGCTCTCTTTCCACTCCAAATATTGAAATGAAAATACTTGTGGTATACAAAGTCTTAGCTGGCATAAAATAATACTACTAAAATTAAAACAAGAGGGGCGCCTGGGTGGCTCAGTCGGTGAAGCGTCCAACTCTCGGTTTCGCCTCAGGTCGTGATCTCACAGTTTGTGGGTTTGGGCCCCCCGTCAGGCTCTGTGCTGTCGGGCGGAGCCTGCTTGGGATTCTCTCTCCCTTTCTCTCTCTGGCCCTCCCCCACTTGTACTCTTTCTCTTCCAAAATACATAAATTAACTTGAAAAAATTTTTTTAATGAAAACAAGAAAAGATATACTCTCCACGTGGAAAATAGCAATTTATAATAACCAAACCTATGAAACTATATTAATATATTTAATGCCACTACTTATTAAAGAAGTACAATTCTAAAAATATATATACATATATATTCTGTATATATATGTATTGTATACATTATATATATAAATGGATACATACATTTATATATTATATCATATCGTATATACTATTATATTGTATTGTATATTTTATGTATATTATGCATCACATGTATGTTATGTATATGTATTATATTACACATATACACCTATATATATATTATACACATATACAAATATATACCTATATATATATTATACATTATACACCTATAATATATATCAATATATATTCTATACATATATTAAATGTGTACTAAGTATATATTATATGGCACATATAACGTACATATATGTATGTATATATTATTATATTATATTATATTATATTATATCATTAATATAATATTGGTGATGACAGAAACAAGGACACAAGTACTCGGCCAAGAGAGAGTATAAATTGTACAACTACTTTGGAAATGCAGGCAACACTTTAAAATGTACACATGCTTTAAAACGTATAATTACAATTTTATGATTTATCCACACAGTCGTTTCCAACGCAAAAGCATATATATCGCTAAGTGAAAAGAATAATAGAATTTCCGACTCATCGTTTTCTCTTCTTCCAGAGATTTCTGCCCTAAACACACAGAGGATCACAATTTCCGTGCCTGACCGATCAGGACACAATATTGAAACGGTCAGTGGTGTGTGTTTCCTTTTCCTTCTTCTTGCTGTTCTCTGGATCCTAGGCTCCTGCCTGTATTCCTAACCCAAACCGGGCATATTGCAAATACTTCTCCGTGGCTCACGCGAGAGCATCAAGCCCTCCTCTTTGGGATAATTAACTTAAAGCATTAGTGCTACTTTTCTAAGAGTGGACAGTGGCATTATCCCTGCCAATGATGTGCCATTCTTTGCGTCCTGAGCTGGAATTTTCTAGTCCGGGATGCTGCAAACAATAATCCTACAGTTGCACCCACGTACTGAAGTAAGAGAGAACAGAAATACAGTACAGCGAAAAATGCTCGTTGTACAATCCTAGTGCGTAAGCAAAGACACCTTTTTAATTTTTACAAATTTTAAAAATATTTTTTAAAGTTCATTTATTTTGAGAGAGACAAAGACAGCGCGAGTAGGGGAAGGCCAGGGAAAGAGGGAGAGAGAGAGAATCCCAAGCAGGCTCTGCACTGACAGCACGAAGCCCGACGGGGGTGGGGGGGGGGGCCCGAACCCACAAACCGTGAGATCATGACCTGAGTCGAAACCAAGAGTCGGATGCTTAACTGACTGAGCCACGCAGGTGCCCCAGTACCTTTTAAATCATTTTTTATAATTTTGTTGATGCTTATTTATTTTTGAGAGAGAGAGACAGAGCATGACCGGGGGCAGGGGGGTGGGCAGCGGTGAGGGGCAGAGAGAGAGGGAGACACAGAATCGGAAACAGGCTCCAGGCTCTGAGCCGTCAGCACAGAGCCCGACACAGGGCTCGAACTCACGAACTGTGAAATCATAACCTGAGCTGAAGTCGGACGCTTAGCTGACTAGGCCACCCAGGAGCCTCCCTTTTTTATTTTTAAAGACCAATCTTCGGTGGGTTTTTTTTCTTTAATCCAGAATTGGCATTCTGGGTGAGGCTAATTCCTAAGACGCGGTAAATGTGGTCTTTACAATTTTCCCCCGGGGGTTTTCATGCCTGGATAGCTTCACCGTTCATCCTTTTCTGAGGACCGTGCAGTCAAACACCTTTGAAGGGTCTCTTTCCTATTGTCCAGAAGGTTCTAGCAGGGAGCAAGGTGTGGCCGCTTGAGCTACTCATTCATAAAGGCACGGTCGTCAGACCGGCAGACCGAAGGTTTCATTTCAACACGGAACAATGAGGCTTGTGGATTTGTGCCATCAGGATGACCTTCCTTCTGCACACAGGCAATGAGCTGGGGCTTTGTCTCAAACGTACGACCACAAATGGCCTTTCTGGGGTGTAGACTGACTCAGGACTAACTCGCTCCTCTCCTGGAAAACCCAGAGCTCCTTGGAACCACTCGCTACTTTCCCCGTCTTTTGTTGAAGGCACAGCTGAGCACAGACCAGGGGAAGAAACCCAGAAGCCCTGCAGTGGGGCAGGCCGAGCCCAAAGTAGCCTATCTGCCTGCCTTGCTCTCTGCATTTTCAAAACTACAAAGAGTATCCTTTCTGCCTTTAAATTCCCCAGACCTTTAAAACACTGGGCCAACCGTTTAACTAGCCGGTTGCGAAATCCGACATTAGAGCCCCACCAAAAAGCTTGACTTACGCCACGTTCCATAAAAGCATTTTTCTCCCCAAACATTCATTGTGTCGTCCTTTTTTTATCGGAGGCCCGAAGCGGTCAGACCTCAGGGCCCGCCTGCCATCTGGGCCAGAACACCAGCGACCCGGGTGAAGGTTTATGCTTACACATGTCTCAACAAGCAGCTTGGCCGGGGTTTGCCTGAGGGCCACGTGTTTCTTGAGGACCAAAGGCTGCCGTTGGATGTAGGAGTGACAGATGTCAGGGCACAGTTGTGCCAAAACGCGACCGATGGGTGGGATGCCAAGGGAAGGCATCAGACACGGCGGGGGCGAGGGGGTGCAGACGTGGATCCTGGGAGGGAATCTGTCTGTGGGCTCTACAGAAAAAGCTAACTCGGCTCTAACGCCTGCCTCCGGCCCAACGGAGACGTGAGCGAATGAGCCCAGAGTGCCCACTGTGTCCCGACACCAGGCACACGCTGTCACATGTGTGTCTGAGCCCAGAGGGGTGGTTTCTCGTTTTCTCGCACCCGTGGCTTGGGCTGGCCCGGAGTGACTTACTGCAGAACTGGCCAAGGGGAACAGACCTTCTTTATCTATCTTTCCGTAAGCTCTCCTGACGACGATTTACCGTCAGTGCCCGCAGCGTGCTTAACAAAACTAAAATGGAATAAGAGGTACACGCGATTATTTTAAGTGGGGCACGTTAAGCCAGATTTCCCAAGAACCAGCCACAAGGATTTCGGCTTCCGGCTCCGTGAACACTCTAGCTTCCTAAAAATCACCATCATCAGCACCTGGCTTCTTTTCCTTTCCTTCTCAGTTGGGTTCAGCTAACAGGGAGTTTTCTTTCGGAGGTGAAAGACAGTGATGTGTATCCTCCTTGATGAACAGAGACTTGTCAAGACGCAGAATCAAGAAGAAACATGTCTGGAAATCCAAGAGACAAAACGAAAACCTGGAAGCTGATACTACCTTCTGAAACTCATTTAAAAAAACGAATACTTGAAAAATCCTGGCTTAGATCAGCAAGATCTCACGCTATCTGGTTAGAGGGTAAACGATTCGGGGTGCCCAGGTGGCTCAGTCAGTGAAGCGTCCGACTTCGGCTCAGGTCGTGATCTCGGGCTTCATGGGTTCGAGCCCGGCGTCCGGCTTGTGTTGTATCTTCTGGAACCTGCTTCCACTGCTGTATCTCCCTCTCTCTCTTTGTGCCCCTCCTCCACTCAAGCTCTTGTCTCTCTCTTTCTCAAAAATAAATAAACGTTAAAAAAAATAAAGGGTAAAAGGTTCATGGACAAGATACTCACGAAGGTATTGGTAAGTTGAAGAAAATATTCCTCGTGACAGACATTTATCCTTATACGGGTTAAAGCAATAGAACCAACCAAACAAAAGCCCCAAACAGTCGAATTATTCATTGAAAGCAGTTGGCCTAAGTAGGGGCACCTGGGTGACTCAGTCGGTTAAGCATCCTACTTTGGCTCAGGTCGCGATCTCGCAATTCGTGGGTTCGAGCCCCGCGTCAGGCTCTGTGCTGACAGCTCGGAGCCTGGAGTTTGCTTCAGATTCTGTGTCTCCCTCCCTCTCTCTGTCTCTCAAAAATAAATAAACGTTAAAAAAAATGGCCTAGGGATATTTTTTCAACAAATATTGGAGTGCCTGTGTGAACTAGGAATTTTCCAAGATGTGGGGATATGCCAGCAGATGGAATCACAATGCGATGCAAACAAACAAAAACACATGAATGACAACTGCGATGAGGAATCTTCAGGAGCAGTGCAAGGGGCTGCGGAGGCAGAGAAGAGAGAGGGTGGACCCTGCCGGGCAGATCAGAGAAGGAGTGAGCAGAGGGGCAGAGAGAGAGAGGGAGACACAGAATCCAAAGCAGGCTCCCGGCTCTGAGCTGTCAGCACAGAGCCCGACGCGGGGCTCCAACCCACGAACCGTGAGATCACGACCTGAGCCGAAGTCAGCGTCCCCCCTGGGGTCTCTTTTAAAAGGACACTGATCCCATTCATGAGGGCTCCACCCTCAAGACCTAATCCCTTCCTAAAGGCACCCCCTCCACATTGAGTGTTAGGATTTAGCATGTGAATTTCATGCAGACACAAACATTGGGTCTAAAGCAATGTACCACTGAAGTTAGAGATCTCAGGTAAGAGAAGTCTCTAGGGTGGGAGTTTGAGGAAGGAGGATGGGGAGGTCCAGGCAGAGGGACTGGCGTGCACACATGCTGAGTTTAGAAGGAACATGTCCCGTTTCCACAAGTGGAAGACACTGTGGCTGGGTTGCGGGTCGAGTGGAAGAAAGCAGGGATCAAGGGAAGGCAAGAGAGGTGAGTTGGGTCAGATGAGGCTTTGTGGACTGCATTAAAATTGTTGGCCCTTCTCTAAAGCCTAGGAGATGTTCTGAAGACAGTTGTATTGCTGAAGAAGACTGTGCCTGCAAGCCTCGAGACCCCAATTATCTGTGAGTGGGAAGTTGTCCCCAAGGAAAGAAAGTTCTGGTCCCCAAGTCCAGGCATGTCCCAGTGCCCCGTGTTTAGAAGTGACCAAAGTAGGGGATGGAAAAGGAGGAAACTCCCTGAAGAAGGCCGGGGTGGAGGGCCAAGGGGTTCCAAACCGGAAGACATATCAGACTAAAGCCCAAAACACTCTATAACCCTAGAGGAAAGGTCACTGAAATGTCAGGGGGGATTTCAGAATTGCCAGACCGATGACTGCCCTTTACCCCCATTCTTCCTGTTTCACTATTTCATACTGAATGCATCTGGACACGGATAATTTGTCTTTTTACTTCGCAGGGCTCTGGACCAAGAGGAATCATATCAATTCTGATTGAGGGATAGGGGGTGTCGCTTTGAGATCGCAGACAATGAGTTGGATGCAACGAATTTTGTTTCCTTCAAGGAGAGCATGTGTTCTGCTTGTGAAAGATAATTAGGTGGGAAGGAGAGAAGACGGTCCACTTCTTTAGTGGACCACTTTCGTATGGCCCACCAAGTATGTCTGGTTTTTCTTCCAGGTATATGGTAGGATGTACTTAACCCTGTCTGAGTTGAGTTTGGCTATGGTGACTTGCTTTGGGCCAATAAAACAGAACCAGATCTGTTTCGATGTCTCTTGCATATATGGCGAGGAGTGGACCTGCTGGGTCCTATGGAAACTCTGTGTCTAGCCTTTTGAAGAATGCCTAGACTCTTTTCCAAAGCCATTGCACCGTTTTACATTCCCACCAACAATGGACAAGGTTTCAATTTCTCCACATCGTCAACAACACTTACTATCTTGTCTGTCATATTCAGGCCAGCGAGTATATATATATCGTTGTGGTTTTGCTTTGCATCTCCCTGGTGACTGATAATGTTGAGTATCTTTTCATGTGCTCATTATCCCTTTGTATATCTTTTTTACAGAAATGTCTCTTTATATGCTTTCCTATTTCTTCATTGAGTTGTCTTATTATTGAGTTGTAGAAGTTCTTTATATATTGTGGTTTTGCTTTGCATCTCCCCGGTGACTGATGATGTCGAGCATCTTTTCACATGCTCATTGTCCTTTGCATATCTTTTTTTTTTTTTTTGGAGAAATATCGATTCATATTCTTCCCTATTTCTCAATTGGGTTGTCTTATTATTGGGTTGTAGAAGTTCTTTATATATTCTAGATATAAGTCTCTAATCACATATATGATTTTGAAAACTCTCTCCCATTCTGTGGGCTATCTTTTCACTTGCTTGATGTTGTCCTTTGAAGCCCAAGTTTTAAATTTTGCTGATGTACAATTTATGTACGTTCTCTTTTGTTGTGTGCTATTGGATCGAAGTAACCATTGCCTAATCCAAGGTCATGAAGATTTACACACACCTCTTCTAAGAGTCTTATGGTTGTAGCTCTTACTTATAGGTCTTTGAACTATTTTGAGTTAATTTTTGTATGTGGTGTGAGGTAAGGGTGCCACCTCATACATTTGCTAGTGGATATCCAGGTGTCCTGGCACCAGTGGCCTCTTCGCCTCTCCTTTCCCCATTGAATTGCCTTGGAATTTTCTCAGAAATCAACTGATCATCGATGTGAAGGTTAGTTTTGGGACTGTCAATTTTATTGGCAACGTTTACCGATCTATGTCCTTACATTAATACCACACTGTATCGAGTACTATAGCTTTTTAGTAAAACTTGAAGTTGGGAGAACACTCCAGCTTGGTTCTTCCATTTTTGAAGATGGGTTGACTATTCTGAGTCCTTGAACTTCCAAGTGAATTTTAGGGCCAGCTTGTCAATTTCTGCAGCAGAGCTAGCTGAGATTTCGATAGGGATTGCATTGAACTTGTAGATCAATTTGGAGAGTACTAACATCTTAAAAAAAAAACTAAGTCTCTGATCCATGAATATGGAATGTCTTTCTATTTATTTAGGCTTTCAACTTTTTCGAATAGTGTTTTTGTAGTTTTCAGACCAACATTTATATTTCTTCCATTGAATTTATTCCTAAGTATTTTCTTTGCGATGCTTTTATAAGGCCAATTGTTTTCTTCATCTTATTTTGTTTGTTCATTGCTACTGCGTAGAAATACAGTTGATTGTGATATATTGATTTTGTGTCCTGCAACCTTGCTAGGCTTGTTCATTATTTCTAATAGTTTTTTAGTAAAATTTCTAGGTTTTCCCATATATGAGATAACCTCAAATGCCAACAGAGACATTTTCACTTCTTCCTTTCCAATTTGCATGCCTTTTATTTCACTTTATTGCCTAATTGCCCTAGATAGCTTATCCAGTATAATATTAAATACAGGTGGTGAGAGCAGATATTCTAGACCTCTTCTGACCCTCAGAGAAACCATTCAATCTTTCACCATTAAGTGTGATGTTAGCTGTGGATTTTTTGGTATATTCTGTTTATCAGATGAAAGAAGTTACCTTCTATACCTAGGCTAACTTTTTTAAAAAAATGTTTATTTATTTATTTATTTATTTAGGCAAGTGTGGGACCAGGGGAGAGGGAGAGAGAGAGAATCCCAAGCAGGGATTCTGTGCTGACAGCACAGAGCCCGACATGGGCCTCAATCCCACGAACGATGAGATCACAACCTGAGCCAAAATCAAGACTCAGACCTTTAACCAACGGAGCCACCCAGGCACTCCTGATTACTACTTTTTATCATGAAGGAGCACCATGTCAAATGTTTTTTTCTCTTTTGAGATGTGTTGTGAAGTTCTTAATTCAACATTTGTCTTGTCACTGGGTTTTCTGAAAGCTGTCTTGAGAGATTGAAGTCACACGATGACTTCAGTCCAGAGTGAGGACTTCTACTAGTAGGGAGAAGAAGAAAAAAATACAACAACCAAATTTGCACACGGTTCAGTGTAAAAAATATTCCCAGAACAGCTGGAAAATCAGATACAGTGTCTAAAGGAGTAGTACATCTTGATGAGGAGTGCGGGGACAGCTCAATCTAAGAAAATCTACTAGTATTGTCTTTTACTTTTATAAGTCAAAAGAAGATGGGCGCCTGGGTGGCTCAGTCGGTTGAGTGTCCAACTCCTGGTTTTGGCTCAGGTCATGATCTCATGGTTCATGGCATCGAGCCCCCAGTTGGGCTCTGCACCGACAGCACGGAACCTTCTTGGGATCCTCTCTCTCCCTTTCTCTCTGCCCTTCCCCGCTCATGCTTGCTCTCTCTCTCTCATTCACTCTCTCAATAAATAAATAAACTTAAAAAAAAAGAAAATAAAAATGTGTAGATATTGGGAGAGGAGATATAAGTACACTTTCACGTGATTTAATTGTCTACCCGGGTCATCCAATGGCCAAGTAGGAAAATGCTAGAGCAAGATTGCCCTTAAAAACACCAGAATGTCAATACATGTCTCATACATTAGCCATATGCAAAGGCAGAAGACAACTGGAAACATGCATTTATAATGGGTAACATGACAAATAAAACAATGCTCTCTGGGAGAGAAGGACACATGAGAAGAGGTACCACTACCTGTCTGACACGGGTCAGGTTAAGCTAAGTAACTCAGAGACTTACTCAGCACTGAGACTAGGGAGGCATGGTACGCCTCAAACGTTGAGGGATTCCCCATAAAGCACGGGACAGGTAGGTCCAGATTTAATGAATCCGCCACAGCGAAGTCATAATTCTTCTTCACGATGAAGAAGTGTAGCGCCTCAGGAAATAAGCAGAGAAAATTCTGGAAGAAGGCCATTAACATCTTCTAATTCGGCAGGGTAGTCCTGATGGCAATGGGGGACCAAGGAGAACTCTGTCTAGAGACTCTCCTTTCCTTTGCAAATCAAAACATTCAGAGACGTCTGCAGACCCAAGAGGAAGGGTTACAGGGCCACGTGTCCACAGTGACATACTCTCCAAATGGCCCATCGCTTCCTTGAAAGTTTGGCACTTTGTCCAAAACAGAGGCTTGGGCTCTCAATGGACAGAGCAAACAAACAAAAGAAGACAATTATTTGACAACACATACACACACATGTAAGACAAATTAAAACAATTGACATAGTGAATATATTTGTGACACGATTCAATTTAATATTGTTAATATTACTATGCCAGGACCCCTTACAAATAAGTTCTGAGACACCCAGTAAAACTGAGCCAGTATCTTTAAATCTATATCTATATCTTTATCTGTATCTATATCTATATATAAATAAATATGAATAGATATATTCACAAAATAAATAAATATACATATATATGTATACATATTTATATATGCAATAATCACACACATACAGAGCCTCAAAAGGACCAATATATGAAAAGATGCTGCCTTTCACTAGTAATCAAAGATATTGGTATAAACATTGAGATTTCATTTAGCCCATAAGTTGGCACATAGCTTAAATATTATGATACCATAAAGAATCCACACATGGCTGGTTGGGTGAAAAATTGG
Source organism: Panthera onca (assembly GCF_046562875.1). Taxonomy (NCBI): domain Eukaryota; kingdom Metazoa; phylum Chordata; class Mammalia; order Carnivora; family Felidae; genus Panthera; species Panthera onca. The sequence goes on along the minus strand of NC_138352.1, from coordinate 24,832,982 downwards.
AACAATTTTTTTTTTGAAAGAGAGCGAGCGCGCGAGCAGAGAGGGGGCAGAGGGAGAGAGAATCTTAAGCAGACTCCACACTCAGCATGGAGTCCCACACGGGGCTCGATCCTATGACCATGAGATCATGGCCTGAGCCATAAAGAATACACATATGGCCCGTGGGGTGAAAATCAGAACAACTTATCTGCAGGGCAGTTTGACAGACATTTCAAAAGTCTTTACAAAATGTTTTTGTCCCAACCTGGTCATTCCACTTCTAGAAATTTCACCATTAAGACATAGCACAGACGTAGCCGTAGGAATGTTCACGAGGTATGGTTTGCCCGGTGAAGATTTGGAAACCATTTCCATTCCCGACAGTATGAACTGGCTGTAAGAGGCTAGAAACCCCCCCTCCCCCATATGAACGTGGCAGAGGACTACCTGATGTTCAGAGAAGAACAACCTGACAAGTCCAAAATGCGTCTTAAAACACTGTTTTATTCACATGCGCACATATGGAAGCCAAACGATGTACCATAGCTTTTCTCTTGGTTTTGATTTTCTTGTTGTTTGTTTTTCTCGTGTCTTGTGGTTTTGCTTTTCTTGTTCCCAGCAAAAGGAATAGAGGTCTGCAAATGGATAAAAATACACTAGGCTGCCATTTAGGACAAGGTGGGCCAGGGGAAAAGGAAACCAGTTACTTGCAGGACGGGAGCGCGAGAGCCCGTCACCGTCTGGTCACGTCAAAGAAAAAGTGTTGGTCTCCGGGCCTCGCCGAGGGAGGAATTTGTTTGGTTTGGGCTTTATTCACTGTGTCAAGAGAACCACTTATTCTCTTCCTGAGTGGCCCTTCAAGCCCTTACTGAAAATAGCCAAGGCGGTCTACTGAATAATGCCTGCTTGCTCAAATGCTTAGTGACTTGAGTCTGTTGCTCTTTACTGTGGAGTTTGTTGTTTGGAATGCAATCAAGTCAACCCTGAACAATGCATCTAACCAAACAAACCGAGGAGGGCCCTGGAGGGGGAGAAGCTTCTTGAGTGATGGACGGCTCATTGTCTGCCTCTTCAAGGCAGCCGAGGACATCCGCAAAGGGCAGGAGAGAGGAGAGGCGAGGCGGAGGAATTTAAGGGATCCACTCCAGGCTGCAGTGCAGGATATAGAGTCCTTGCAGATTTGAGCATCGATCCCAGCTCCAACGAACCCATTCTGGGCAACGGGATTGCAGAAACTTTATAGATAAGGAGGACTGGAGGGGTTGGTGACAGATCGCATCTCATAAAAAAGATCATAGCAAGTGGCACACTTTCCTAAAACCAATACGGCTTCCCTGGGTTTTACAACCCAAAGCGTTTCATTGGTTTTATCTCACATCTTGACAATACCATGGCCGCGAAAGAAAGGGCAGAATTATTTTGTCTCTTCTTCAGATGTAGACACTGAGGCTCAAAAATGTCAAGGATTGATTCAAGGTCATGGGGGACTTCGAAGTGTCAAAATAAAGTGTTCTAAACTTCCAGAATAGGGCTGGATCTAACTGTGTTTTGGGTGTTTGTTGTTGTTGTTGTTGTGTTTTTTAACATTTATTTAGTTTTGAGAGACAGAAAACACGAGCAGGGGAGGGGCAGAGAGAGAGGGAGACACAGAATCCAAAGCAGGCTCCGGGCTCCGAGCCATCAGCACAGAGCCCAATGCGGGGCTTGAACTCACGAACTGTGAGATCATGACCCGAGCCGAAGTCAGACGCTCAACTGACTGAGCCACCCAGGCGCCCCTCACCTGTGTTTTTAAAATCACTCGTGATCAGTGGGAGGACAGTTGCCTGGAGAGGTTTTGAATGCCGGAGGACGGGACAGGAAGTAGCGGGACAAGTGAGATGCTATTGGGCTGGGATATTTTTGCAGTGTCTGCATGACATCGCCCCCCTCCACTCTCGCATTTTCTCAACTGATATGTATTGATCACCTATTATGTCAGGAGTTGGGCGGGAGAGTTCCTGGGTGTGCAGGTGAGTGTGTCCAGAAGATGGAGTGACTTTCAAAAATGATCTCAAAACATGGCATTTCAACAATAGGAAATGATACCTCTTTCGTATTACGACTGACTAAAGCCATCTTCCTGATCCAGAGGTACATTGTCCGCGCTAAGTCTCTTATTTCTAAATCTAAGTTGAAAAACCACTACTGACTGCGGACATTTCTACGGAAAGAGATTTTCAGCTTGTGTGATCCATTGTAAAGAACGTTAGACATGGGGCACAGGTGTGGTAACGCGTCTAGTGTGATTTGTTGGTGAACGAGGGTTCATAAATGTTTGAATGATGGTTTGTCTGTAAGGCCAAGTAGCCACGAGCAGAGACTTCTAGCAATCCCTCAGAGGCATTACTGTCACGTGAAATGACCCTCATGCTGCATGCTTGCGTGGCAGCGATTGTCCTAATCATTATTCATATTTTATTTGCATTAAATTCTGATGGCACCATTTTTACAGCATTTATTATGTCAGTGTGTGCAAGGTAAATTATTTTTTACTTGGATGTGGCGTGAAGATAGGCAACGGGAAACAAAATAAGTGTAAATTTTTTTTAACGTTTATATATTTTTGAGAGACAGGCAGAGCACGAGTAGGGGAGGGGCAGAGAGAGAGGGAGACACAGAATCGGAAGCAGGCTCCAGGCTCCGAGCTGTCAGCACAGAGGCCGATGCGGGGCTCGAACTCACGAACCACGGGATCGTGACCTGAGCCGAAGTCGGACGCTTAACTGACTGAGCCACCCAGGTGCCCCCTAATAAATAGGTTTTAAATCGCAAAAGCCATAAATGCTGATTATAGAAAATGTTAAAATGTGTAGGGCTGAAAAAAAAAAAAGCCTAAAATCACTTGTATTCCCATTACCCGGAAATACCAATATTAACATTTTAATGTATACCTTTCTTCATTACATTCTATATAATGCCTTAAACTCCCTTTTAAGTTAACATGTAGGTTAAAGAAAATACACTCTCATTATGAAACAGTCCCCAACTTTCTATCATGTGGATATACCACACCTAATCCATTTCCCTATATTTATTAGCAGAAATGTCCAGCAGAACGCTGGGGTTAAAATTTGTAAACGTTATAAAGACTTGTTTGTTTATTTATTTATTTATTTATTTAATAAAGGCTTTTAAAATACATGCGGCCAATTATCCTTCAGAAAGATTATGTTTCACATCCTCAACAGCAGTATACGTGGGACTGTTTCCCCAAACATCAACCGTCACCGGACGTCTCAAATCTTTGCCAATCTAATAGGGCAAAATTACTTTATTCATCTTCAAATGTTCATTTCTCTGATAACTGGCAAATGGCCTTTTTATAGCCTTCTTGTGCTGATGACTGTGGTCTCTTCTTATTTTATTTTATTTTATTTTATTTTATTTTATTTTATTTATTTATTTATATGAGAGAGAAAGAGAGAGCAGGGGAGAGGGGTGGAAAGAGAGGGAGAGAGTGGATCCCCAAGCAGGCTCCATGCCCAGTGCAGAGGCCAACGTGGGGCTCGATCCCATGACCCTGGGGTCATGACCTGAGCCTAAATCAAGAGTCAGATGCTCAACCGACTGAGTCACACAGGCGCCCCTGTGGCTTCTTTTTACTTTGGTATGGGTGACCTCTGTATATAAGGGATTTTAACCCTTGTCATGTGCAAAAATACTTTTGTAAGTCTGACATTTATGTTTTAATATCCTGATCTTTTCTTGCCAGCCTTTTCTTTCCTCATGTCTGTCTGTTCTTGTTTCAGGGAAGCCACGTCTTCTTGTACCGTGAAATCTAAAATGTACCCTCTGCATAGGCACATGCTTTGAAACCTCCAGATGTCACTCCCTTTCCTTTCTAGGACACTCCTCTCTCTTTTTCTCGTCTTTGTAAAAAAATGTCATCTGTGCTCTGTTGACCGGTCAGGTTGAGCATTTGCATTTGGTCCTATGACCCTCCTTGCCTCCAGTTGTCCTGTGATTGAATCTGCTTCTCAAAGCCCCACGTGGTGGTGGTAAGGGGGGTTGTCGTGATGGTGGCCAAATCCAATTCCCAGTTTCTAACAGGATCTACTGTATCTCTGCACTAGATATACTAGAAGGGATGCATCTTTCTCTTCTCTTATCACCTGGTCCTTTTGTTCTCCAACTGGATATAAGCCATACAAACCTACAACTGTCAGCAGGTGTCAAGGCTACAGTCCTTCCTGTCTCTCCCCCTACCTGACCTGCAGTTCTTCTCAAGGGCCACTGGGAAATGACTATTTTGCTGTCCCTGTTTTCTCCCCAAATACTTCCCAGGATTCTCGACCTCTGTCTGGATGTAGACATGTGCCAGGGATGGAGAAAGGGGGTGACAGGGCATGGGAGAAGGTGTAAGGGAGGCAGAAACAACCATACCTTGATAGCCCCAGGGAGCATCACCAGAAGGACAGAGCAGACTACCTGCCCCACGTTCTCATCAACATTCACTCACCGCCTGTCCCCAGACTCCAGGCACCTTCTACCATTTTCCATGACCTCTTGTTTTCAAGATAAGCTGAAGGCTGAGCGGGATTTTTCTTAATCCATATCTGTCCGTCCTACAATTAATATCATTTCTCCAGACCTTCAGGCATCCCCAGTGGAGAATTCGGTGTCCCTCATAGGTATTTTTGAGAAAAAAAAAAAAGGAATAGTCGTGCGCAGCAACCGATAAATTGCATCCTGCGTCCACAAATAGGTTCTGGACCTTTTCTCCCACTCCTTATGTCATGGCCCACTTTTGTAGAAGATTCCCACAGGGAGAAGTAGATGTTGTATCACATCCCTCATGAGCCACATAGATCAGAGGGAAGGCAGAAAGAAGATGCAGCCTTTGAAAGGATCTTTATCTAAGGGAGATATAGTACGACACACGGCCAAGAATAATTGCTTTTGCACTGTGGTGGGCGAGATGAGCGTTTATGAAAAATGACATGCTTGAGAAGGTAAAGGGAGTGTTCCAATTTCTTAACGGAGGAGGCATGAAGCAAAGATCTGAGCGCCTACCACATTTGTATTAATCATGGTTTGCCACATAACAAATGAGCCCCAAACTTAGTGGCTTAGAACACCGAATATCATCTCTCACAATTTCTGTGGATCATGTGTTTACGGAGCTCATGGCTGGGTAGTTCTGGCTCAGGGGTCTCTCTTGACATTGTAGCTCGGTGTCAGCTGGGGCTCCAGACATCTGAAGGCTTGACTGGGGCTGGAGGATCCCCTTCCAAGGAGAAAGCCACTCACACGGCTAGCAATTTGGTAAGGGATGTCAGTGGGAGGCTCCAACGTTCCCTCCATTTGGGCTTTTCCATAAGGCTGCTTGAAAGTCCTCCTGACACAGGGTCGATCTCAGAGAAAAGGAAGAAACGGTCACGCCTTTTCTTACGTTCCTCTAGAAGTCACATATCTTCACCTCCTCCATGCTCTCGCGGACGCACGAGACGAGCCCCGTCTCGGTGTAGGAGGCCATCGCGCAAAAACACGAATACCAGGAGGTGAAAGCCAATTGGGCGCCATCTTGGGGGCCGCTGCCCAAACACGCCAGCTCCTCTATATTATTTATTTTCATTCTCCCCTGTCCTTGTGATGGTAGAAAGGAAAAGATAAAGCACAGAAGCTTCTAAGCGACAGAGCTAGGATTTCAACTCAGGACCATTGGCTCCAAAGCCCATGCCACGCTCCCAGCACAGTTACCTCCAGAGGCTGTATTTGCATCAACCGGGGCTTTGGACAAAGGGCGTGAGGCATCGGGATCCCCGGCGTAGCTTGGCTTTCCAGGGTTAGTAAAGGGCTGAATAAGGGTTTTACTAAAAGCTAGCTGAGTTCCCTTGGTGGCTTGAGCCCATACAGGACCTAGGAAGTGAGGAAATGAAACGCTCTGAGCAGACTGGCCCTGGGATGAGCCGTATGTCGGACGGGCAGGTAGGGGCGGTCGGGAGTAGAGCAGAAAAGAGTAAATATGTTGGAACAAAGCAGAAGCTTCCGGCTCCGTGGGGTTGGGATTCATCACCCTCTAAGCACATGGCTGTGTTTACCGGCCTGGAAGCTCTCTGAACCCCCTACCTCTGGGGGTTTTATGGAGTCCCCTTCACGTAGGCATTGATTGATCATTAACTCCACTTTCCAGCCACTCTCTCCTCTCTGGAGGATGGAAAAATCCAAGCTTCTAATCATGGCTTGATCTTTCTGGCGTCTAGCCCTCATCCAGAAGCCATCCAGCAGCCCGCCCAGAGTCACGTCACTGGAACAGAAGACACTTCTCTCGCCCAGGAAATCACAAGAGTTTCAGGAGCTCTGCACCAGGAAGGGGGGCAAAGACCAATACATACGTTTCCTATCGTCTCACGGGAGCAGTAGAGGGTGTGCGGCAATCGCGAAGAGGGTAGTTTCGATCCAACCGCGTGTAAGACTACACTGGGGCCGGAGTAGAGACACCACCTTGAACCCAGGTATGCTGGCTCCCTTGATTAAAAGGGCAGTTCCGATGCGGTCCAGGTGTGAAGGCACACCGTGGTTGTGCCTCCAAGGTCCCCCTCTGACCAAAAAATAAAATAAAATAAAATAAAATAAAATCCTCGTCCCGGGGAAACCTTGAATCCTTGTCGACGGGGAAACACCCATCAGCTCACTCCCAAGTCTGTACCCTTCCGAACCTACGCTTGCTCTGGGAAGAATTCAGCCCTCTCTCTTCTGATGTTTTTCGTTTGGAGAGCTCAGTGAATTTCGATGGCGATGTGTCCGATTGTTACCTGCTAGGGGCAAACGGCACGAGCCCCCCAAGTTGCCCCCTGTGGAACATGCCTCCTAAGAATGGAGGAAGTGGCGGGAAAGCCGATCTCCTGCAAGGTAATCGGGCGCTCGAGGCTCTGTCACCGGCTTTTAGCTTGGGAGAAAATACTCTTTAAATGGTAACAGATGGAGAGGGCACAAGTCAAACGTGCTGGTCCTCCCCACCAGCCGAGGCTCAAAGGCAGGCCTGGAAAACCCTTTTCAAGAGCTGCCGGTGACACGATTTCATTGTAATGTACTACAAGTCCTTACGGGCACATGCCTGATTTCATCTTTCTTTTCTTTTTTTTTTTTTTCCACCTGAATTTCTGATGTCAGGGAACCCGGTGCAACTTTTAACTTGGCCGACGTCTGAGCACCGGGCTGCTGGATTCTGGAGCATGCCATCCATGGAATGCGCTCTTTTCATCTCCCTTCCCTAAATCTACTTTTTATTTGCCGACATAAAGGGGAAAGAGTCCCTTTAATGCGATGTGGATAAAAGCCACAAGAAAGAGATAAAGCAGGGAGCACGGACGGGGCCCTCGGGGAAAGGCAGAGCACGGAGTCCGGGACGGCGCGTTTCACCCAAGAAAAGGCGCTTTGCTAGTTTAGACAATTACAGACAAGACGACTGTGGTTTCATTTGCATTAATTGAGGACCATGCCGTTGTGTCGCAGGCGGCTTTAGCAATGACATATTACGACTGATGTGGATCTGTAACCCACGGTCCCATGGATGATCAGGACCTCGACGGGGAAACAAATAGGTTCAACGTTGCTTCAAAGCTACTTGCTTTTGGCTCTCGGTGTCGGCCTGCATCCCCCAGCGTGGCTTAAAAGCAGAACGCTTGCCTGTTCCCTTGCTTTTTTCCAAAGTTCTTCCTCCAGGGCCAAGAATGCAATGGCCTTGGCACGACGCAGTGTGAGCTCTGTCTCGATTCGTCTTCAGCCACTGCTCTGGGGTTCATTTCAAGGGCCTGTTGGTGGATAGGCCCGCTGTGTCCTCCTTTGTTCGAGCTTATTCCGCGAGCCCCACTTAACTACTTTTAAGACCGGCAGAAGGAACGATTTATCCTTCCTCTTGTTAAGTTTAGGAATCTGTCTTTTTCACATTACATCAGCAGGAAGCACAGATGAGAATTTTATTAAGGTGAACAAAGCTCTCCCTTGACAGCCTTTGGGTTCCAAAGCTGAGTTGAGGGGCATGAGGTCATAGTCTACGGGGAGCAATCAAGAAACTTTTCACATTCCCCCCGCCCCCCGCCCCGAACGCCTTACTTTGTCACGAAGCTTGCATCCACCCATTGCATGGATGGGGCAAATAGAGACTTGTGGGTCCAGCAGTGTGATAAAACCCAAAGGGAAGCTCCTAGTGATAAAATCCGGGAGAATTTTCTAACACCCTGTTAGCGAGCCGCAGGCCTAAGGCTTAATGGAAAACCAAGCCCAGTAACTTTCACCTTTCATTCAAATTAGGGAGAAGCTAGTCTGACGTTTGTAAAGCCCCAGAGAGATCGCGTGAGCTTTAAAGTATTACCGGACATGCTCCATTGAATCTTCAGGTTGGGACAGGGGATTTCCCCAAAGCAGAACATTCGACACATTTCTCTGAAAATCGCCCCGGGGGGGTTCTCTGTAAAGACACCTTTGCCTCACCTCCTCCTGAGCCTAATTCGCATCCTCAAGTAAACAAGCCACCCCAAAGGACTCAGACCTCAAAGGAAAAGTCAAGGGGGAGCCCCCGCATCCCTCCTCCCGCCCCGCAGCATCCCCACTTGTCCCTACGTCCAGATTTGGGGTTCTGTGAGCAGAGCGTGAGCTCTCCCCCAAAGTGCTCTTCCCATCCGTCCGCCTTTTGGAGCAGCGAGATTCGTTGCTGGATAATTCTAAACGCCCATCACCTACTATAACAAAGCCATCTGATTGAGACGCGGGCAGATGAGCGAGAAAATGGGCAGATTTCATGAGGTCTAATAAATCTTCAGTAAATTACAGTTCACCACCACCCCCCCACCTTCCCTGCACGTCTCCTCCCCCCCCCCCCCCCCCCCCCCCCCCGTGCGCTCTTTGTCTTGCTAATGCACATTACACCCTGCCTGGCTTCACATTTTCAGGCTTCTGGGAGGTGAGGCCTGTATAAAGCTGCAGATGTGGAAATGGGGGAGACCTTTGCCCCAAGTGTTAGCCATTAACATCCACGCGGCCCACGGAAGAATTTCATTGCGGGGCCCGGACTCCAAAGAGCACTCAGCTCACAACCCGGGACCTTCAAGCAACAAGGAGAGGGAGACAGGAGGCCGCCGTCTCTCTGTTTCAAAGCTGTAGGTGCTCAGGGGCGCCTGGGTGGCTCAGTCGGTTGAGCGTCCGACTTGGGCTCAGGTCATGATCTCACAGTTGGTGGGTTCGAGCCCCGCGTCAGGCTCTGTGCTGACAGCTCGGAGCCTGGAGCCTGCTTTGGATTCTGGGTCTCCCTCTCTCTCTGCCCCTCCCCTACACACACACACATACACACACACTCTCTCTCTCTCTCTCAAAAATAAACATTAAAAAATTGAAAAAAAAAGGGTGATGAGAAGTGAAAAGTTACTTTCTCTCCCTACATTTTGATAAGTAACGTTAAATCCCTCATACGTGTTTCAAGAAAGTGTCTGCCCCTGTAGGAGCCTACGATGATCCCCTTTAAAAAGGTACACACACAAAGAGGCCTTAACTGTCCGGCAGGTTACTTTCCACGAGATAAAGTGGGAAACTGAGAACATATACATGATAAAGAACTCATTTCCTTCAGGCGTGAAATACTCTCATCACTCAGCGGGAAAATGAATAATGACTCCATGGAAAAATGGGCGAGCTGTAGAAAGTAGCAGCCTGCAGAGAAAAAAGAAAAGTAGCCCATGACATGGGGCTCGCTTAGTGGAAAAAATATATAATATTAAACAACGAGCACTCATATTTCTCCGACCGGATCGGCACAAACTTACAAGCTTACGAACACCCGGGGTTATCAAACATGCAAGAAAACAGATGATGTTCGTCTCATTCTGGCGGGAGGGTGTGTTTTTGGACAGCAGTGTGATGACTTCTCAACGGAAGCACACATACATCCCTTGACTCAGCAACTCTACTATGGGGGTTTATCTTCTTGGCACGCCTTTGTGCACCTGTACAAATACACGTCCCAGAAAGTTTAACTGCAAACAACAGTAAATAGGAAGAAAGAGGGGGGAAAGTCTAGCAACGCACAAATCAGGGACAGTTTCCATCAAATATGGGATCTCCGTGAAAAGGAATGCTGTGCCTTTGCTTAGAACAAGGGGCGCCTGGGTGGCTCAGTCGGTTAAGCGTCCGACTTCGGCTCAGGTCACGATCTCGCGGTCTGTGAGTTCGAGCCCCGCGTCGGGCTCTGGGCTGACAGCTCAGAGCCTGGAGCCTGTTTCAGATTCTGTGTCTCCCTCTCTCTGACCCTCCCCCGTTCATGCTCTGTCTCTCCCTGTCTCAAAAATAAATAAACATTAAAAAAATAAAAAAAAAAATTTAGAATAAAATCCGGGGGCGCGATTCGTGAAGCTGTCCAGGATATTAAGGACTTTTATTCCCAGAGACGCGCTCGCCGCAGTTACCTGCCTCCATATTATATATACGGTGACTCTTAACTGTTTTTGGGGGCCGTCCCAACGAGGCAGTGAGGAGAGCTAACTCTGAGGGCAGATTTCTTGGGTCAGAATTTTAGGCCGGCCACTTTCTGTGGGGGGCAACTCGAGCAACGTGCTTCAGCTGCCTCAGCCGTAAAAATACACAAAATGACAGTAATCATGCCCTTCTCCCTCCTGCTGTCTTAAACGAAACCATGTACATAAAACTTTCAATACCGTGAATGTGGATACTCAACGAGTGTGAATCCTCTGTTACAAGCTCTTGTGCATAACAGGTTCCTGGCAGGGATGCGGTTGCTGGAGCGGATAACTGAGGACCCCTGCCCCTCAAAAGCGTACCATTCGGGCACACGGAAAATTCTGTGTGGAAGGAACATCTGATTTCTCAGTAGCGCTGGGAGATCATAAAAGAGGTCTCGCTCTATGAGGCGGGCTGGCGGTCACACCCGACGGTTAAGCTATGGCCAAGTAGATGAGAGGAGACAGGATAGGAGGGAGGGGCATCATAGGAATATAAAAGCGGGGGCTGGGAGTCAGGGGGGTTGGTTCCGGGATCCGGGGAAGGAGAATCCAACTGGAGTCTTAGGAGTCCTGGCAGGTGTTCATTTCCCACTCTTCTGTTTTGGATTCAACACATTTCAAGCCACTCGAGAGAGAATAATTCGTGTTGGAAAAGTTGCCTGGGCCTTTGCAAGGGCCGTAGCTCCTAAGGACACTCTCCCCGACGATTCTCAGCCCCGTGGGTGCCGGGACTGGGTGATCTGGGGGAGGGACCCAAGGTACCGGCCACGGTGACAATGGTGCTCTGTGTCACCAATTCACAGTAACCGTGACTGGCACCGGGCAATGCGCTTTCTCTGGACAAACCGTGGTACCTACGCCAGAAACAGGGCTCCGTTGTCATAGGAAAAAGATTCTACGGACTAAATATTTTGATTTGGGAAGATGGGCCCGTATCAGTCACCCAGGGTTTCTTCCTGGGTCTGTCTCTTAACCTTACAAATTAGGCTTCTGGACTCAGCTGTGGCTTCTGAAGGTACCACGGCCCTCGGCTCCCCCCAAACAAACAAAACTTGCGGCCAAGTCTATTTGAGAGATTCCGAAAAGGATTAACACACCTCTCACAACCCTTTGCGAGATGTGAGAACGTCTCCCCTCACCTTCTTTCCTGGACTGCCTTGGGCTGTTTGCTATCTTTCTTTCTCTTTTTTTTTTTAAGTTTATTTATCTGAAGAGGAGGGAGCAGAGAGGGAAAGAGAGAGAGGGGGAGAGAGAATCCCAAGCGGGCTCTGTGCTGACAGCACATGGGCCTTGACCTCATAGACCTGGAGATCAGGACCTGAGCCAAAATCAAGAGTCAGATGCTCAAGTGACTGAGGCCCCCCAGGCGCCCCTCCCTTAAGCTTTCACGGCTTCATTTCTTTCCACATGTCCCCACTGTGCCCCTGCAACCTCGTCCCCCCAAATAAACGCCCGTCTCTCCTTTATGTCGGCACAAAATAGTTCCTCACACCTCCCTGTTGGCCACACAGCCCAGGAGTGCAAGGGCCACGGTGCCATGAAATTCTTGCAAATTCCATGCTGTCCCTGTGCCTCTGTTCTTCCGTGGTACCCCGCCAGGGAGATACCAAGCTCGGGAGAATCTAACCAGCACCTTGTCGGGGCAGCCCCGAGCCACTGGAAAAGGGACTTTGCCGCTGAGTCACGGGTAAGCAAGGGTCTGAAGTGGCTCTGCCACGAATTAGAATGCGTTTCTTGGTGTGTTGTCCTTTCCGCAAGGACCGTTTGCACAGCTTTGCCACTCTTTTGGCCTTTGACCTCCACCCCCCCAGCCGACAGGCAAGACACCGTGTCCTACCCCCCAGAACCCCAAAGCCTCCGGCATCCGTGTCGTACCTTCTCTCTTGGCCGACAGTGGAAGACTTTCCTCTCGTTCTGACACTGGCGCCTTCCAAGTTTTCCTTGCCATGACCTCATTTCCCCTCTCCCTCCTGTCCTATCTCCACCGTCTCTCTCTCTTTCTCTCCCCTGCGCCTCCTCGATCTCAGCCTCATGCCCGCCGTACCCGCTTTGGCTCCCCTCCAATCCCGCACCTCGCCATTAGGTCTAAACTGCCTTGGATACAGTCAGCGGTGCTCTCCAGGTGGCCAAATGGGAGCCCTTCCTCAATTTTCACTTGTGCTCCCAGTTGCCTCCTCTGCCCTTCTAGAACATTCCGTTCACCTGGCTTCCGTGACTTCACCATCTTCTGGTTTTCTCCTGTGACTCTGGTGTCTATGTCTTGATAGTGCGGAGCCTGCTTGGGATTCTCTCTCTCTCTCTCCCTCCCTCCCCTGCTCTCACACTCTCGCTCAGAATGAATACAATAAACTTAAAAAAAAATAAAATGCTACTGTTATTACCACTATCAACAATAAAGCTAAAATAAGATTTATTAGGTTCTGGGCACCTATTAGCTTTCCAGTCATTTATCATGAGGACCCTATATTAATACTCTTCATTGCATTAACAAGTAAATGGGCATGGAAAGGTGAGGAAATTTGCCCAAGGTCCTACAGTAAATTATGGGGCTGGGGCTCAAATCTAGGCTACCAGACTACAAATATTCTTTTTTTTTTTAATTAAAAACAATTTTTGAATGATTATTTTCGAGAGAAAGACAGAACATGAGCAGGGGAGGGGCAGAGAGAGGAGACACAGAATCTGAAGCGGGCTCCAGGCTCTGAGCTGTCAGCACAGAGTCTGACGTGGGGCTTGAACTCTTGAACCTTGAGATCAAGTTGGACGCTTAACTGACTGAGCCACCCAGGCGTCCCAGACTCCAAATGTTCTTAGTCATCACGCGATATTGCTGGGCTCCCAAGTTCACCTCTAAAGCCCCAATTTACATCTCCAGTCCTGATCCCTCTGCTGAACTTCTAGCCACATAAGAAATAATAAGTTGCCAACGTGCCATCTGATTCCCCAAATCATCTCTACCTCCACGTGCTCAGAGCTGAACCCCATCCTCCTCCAACCTCTTCTAAGCCTGCTTTTGCCTTGACCTTTCCATCTCCGTGCATAGCACCCCATCGTTGCTCAAACCTGGATTCATTGATGGCGTCTTCTGTCAACATCTATTCAAAGAGAGACAGGGGGAGAGAGAGAGAGAGAGAGAGAGAGAGAGAATCCCCCCTCCCCCCCCCACCTCATTCATTTCTCACCTGGACCATAATCGTAGCCTCCTAACTGGTTGTCCTTACATTCTCTCCAGTCTATTTTCTAACAACTAAATTATCTTAAAATAATGCGAATCGATCGGGTCAGTCCCCTGCGTAAACCTCCCCCCCCCCCCCTCACCGATTTAATGATACAGTCCAAAATTATTTCCATGACCCACTGTGCCCCCGGGGACTTTGGCTTCTTCCTTTCTCTGCAGCCTAGTTTCTCCAACTCTGCCTGATAACAATCTCCAATCACCCTGGTCTCCTTTGTTGCTCCCACGGGCTCTTTCTACCTCGGGGTCTTCTGTGGGTGTTCTTTCTGCCAGATCTCTTGTCCCTGTACCAGGCTTCTTTCATGTCTCACTTCTTGCCCTTGAGGGTCCAGGTGAAATTTCATTCTCATTTGGCCTCCTCGCACCTGGGAATTTCCTTCGGAGCTCTTGTCAAAATTCAAAAATCGTATATTCATCCACATAAATATAGTTAATACCGTCTTTCCCAACAGACTCACTGCTCTATGAGAGCAGAGAGTGCCTCTCTTGAGAACTCCTGTATCTGGAACCCAGCATAATGCGTAAGAGGTAGCTGACACTCAACAGATGTTTGCGGACCGAATATATCGAGCAGAGGTGTGGCGACACGGCCAGCAGAAATATCAGAGCTCAGAGCAAGGTCTAAATCAAGGGTTCTCAGGTCGGGGTCTCCAGATCAGTCTACGCTGACACGACCATCCCTGCGCTTATAGGCAATAGCTTTGTCTGCAAATGGGAATACTTTCTGCCCAACAGGGTTATTGAGAGAATTAAAGGGCAGCATATATGAGAAAGCAGAGTGCTCCGTAAATAACTGGTCCTCATTTTCTGTTGCTCTCCAGAGGTTACTGTTAGGCTATTAAAGAGACAGCATAATAAACAGACTATTTAGAAAACTATTATCCATACGGAGCCTCTTAGAAGCCTGAGATGGAATTAAAGGCCTTCCCCTGACTGAAATGGAATACACAAGGTCTTTTAGAACCATCCCACCCAATTGTTTTGTTTGGAACAAACAAACAAACTTCCTTTGTACTCTCTTTTTCAACTGGATCTCAGCTTAAAAGTAATCTAGGGGATCTAAACCACACATAAACCCTGGTAAGTAGATAATGGTTCCCGGCAGCTGTCAGGATTTCTGGGCAAATGGAACACGTTGGAGTTTTAAAGCCTAACCACTTCAGTGAGTGCTCTTTTCTATTTCCAGCGGTCAGTCCACTTCATTACCACTTCTCCACAGATACTGCTTCTCAATGGGTCTTTGGTGTCCAATGTCTTCTTCTCCCAAGAAAAGATGGCTGCCTTCCTGGTCCCAATTCATTTCCTTCAATGAGATGACCCGTGAAGGACACAGCCGGCATCTGGCACCTGCACTTCTATAACAAGTTACGGAGAGTGATACATAAGATAAAGATCGTAGGTTCCTATCCCAATCCCACAGAGTGCAGTGACTTCCAAGGTTACACAGACGGCTCATGGCAGAGAAGCGGGTGGGCAAAATGTCACAGTCTAGCCATCACTACGGTTCGTCTGACCTCTTTCCCATCACAAAGCTCAAAATCGCTAACAATGCTTATAACAGTAACAAAAATACTAAGATTCTAACGTTAAAAAATATCAGACAAAAGCACCAAGGGACATTCACTATTTTCTTTACTAAATGTCACAGTCTAGCCATTACTACGGTTCGTCTGACCTCTTTCCCATCACAAAGCTCAAAATCGCTAACAATGCTTGTAACAGTAACAAAAATACTAAGATTCTAACGTTAAAAAATATCAGACGAAAGCACCAAGGAACATTCACCATTTTCTTTACGCCACAAATTTTTGAACACGTGCCACTTGTTAGACACGTTGATAAATGCTTACAATGCACCGAAGTGCAGAGCAATATCCCCTTCCTGTGTGCAGCTTGCACTTGTGTGTGTGCGTGTGGGTGTGCGTACACGTGAGCGTGTGTGCGAAGAGAAGACGACCAACAAAAAATAAGCGTAAGATGTAATTTAAATAATCTGTTAGGAGGTGTTACAGACTATGGGAGGATGATGGGAATCCCAAGTCCCAGATCATTACAGTTTTAATGGTAATGATCAGGGTATGCTGCCGGGACATTATAGTGACTACTTAAAGGTAACCGAAGCTACGACAGTGAGTATTTATTTAGGGGACGTGCTCTCCAGGCAGAGGAAGCAGCCAGGGCTGGTGTTCACATAATGACAATGGCCTCTAAAACTGCTGCTGAGCTTTCTTAAGATCCCTCCGCCCTCCCTGCCTCCATTCTCCTCATTAAAAGGCACGTCATGTGTTCAGAGATGTTGAGGAAAGACACAGGGGGCATGTAAGAACTCCCCACCACTAGGAATCTACTCTCATTAGCAATTGCTTGTGGCTTCACAAAATGTGACTGGCAGCCCTTTGTTATCTTTTACAGGCCAGGCAGGTAGAGAGCTCAGTCAATCCCACGACGGCTCAAGGAGTGATGGTGCTGTCTCCACAAAACTGAAACCAAGATTCATGGAAGATAAGTCCCCCATCCAAGTGGATGTTACTCTAGTTTCCAACCCTACAACCTATTTCCCCAGCCACCACTAAGCTTCTCTCTTTAAAAAAAAAAAAAAAAAGTCTATGCATTAAAATAGAGGTCATGTATTTATTCACTATTGATTCTTATGTTTGTATACTGCTCACACATGCCCCTTTTTATTTGTCTATGGGGCTACTTTGTAAATTAATTGGTATGGTTTTTGGATGTCACAAAAATCAGTCCGTCACATGTTACAAGTTTTTCTCTCCTTTTTATTTATATTCTTTCATACATATCAATGTATATGTATGCACATATATCCTAATATGTTCCTATATGTATACATAATTTCCTTTATATTTTCTTTACACTGTACGTCTTGATTTTGTATAGGATCTATTTTTTTAAGCTTAGCTTATTTATTTTGAGAGAGACAGAGTGTGAGCTGCACAGGGGCAGAGAGAGGGAGAGAGAGAGAATCCCAAGCAGGTTCCGCACTGTCACCACAGAGCCCAGTGTGGGGCTCGATCCACGAACCATGAGATCATGCCCTGAGCCGAAACCAAGAGTCGGGTGTTTAACCAACTGAGCCACCCAGGCGCCCCTGTATATGATATCCTTAAAAATTGCTATGCGCTGGGGAAGAATTTTAAACGATGTGGTGAAAGTGATCCATTTTGGTTTAGAGGATTTCTAGTAAGCTTTAAAAGGAACTTCCACAGCAAGATCACACACACACACACACACACACACACACACGCACACACACAGACTGTTTCTCAAATTGCTGTCTAGAATATTTATGGTATTTTTTCCACTATTTATGTTTTCAATCAGGTTGGTGTAATAAGTAAAGTGATGTTCTGTTCTTTTCTCTTGACTATCACTCCACGTGAACCAATGTTATCTGTGAAATATTTCAACAGTGACACCTTTATCCTACTCTAAATTCTTATTTATTTATGCACATTTAGTGTAAAATTATGTGGTCGTTAGGACATTCGCAGCGTTGTGCCATCACCACCACTGATTCCAGAACGTTTACATACGTTGAGCCCAATTCTGAACGTAGAGTCCACAAAGGAAGTGAACCTACGTCTGTTAGCCTCAGAATCGTGTTAAATTCTAGCCCTTTATCAGGCATTTTAACAGACAAATCAATAAATTCCCTCTTATACTGTTGCTTTCTGGAAGGCCGGGAAGAATTCGTTGTTCTGCAAAACATGAGTCATCTCTGGGATACAATTAACCCGAGTATTTTTGCTTTGATGAAAACCGATCCGGAAGGTGCTCTATTCAACACACAGACTCCACGCCTACAAACCCTGACTGATTTGGATTCTCCTAACTCATTATCCATAAGAACGTCCCCGTCTCCTTGCTTACTCACCCTTGAAAAGTAGGCCCTCTCCCTACACAATTACTTTGAGTATTCGGACCTTTATTCTCCTGTCCCCACAGAATTACAGTTAAAACCTTGGCTTGCGAGCCTCGTTCATCCCGGAAACGTGCTTGTAATCCAAAGCACTCGTGGATCAAAGCGAATTCCTGATCCGTTGGCTCAGTTGTGATCATGTGACGTTCGGCTACTTGCATTGCAAGACATAGCTCGTTTATCAAGCTAAAATTTAGTAGAAATGTTTGCTCGTCTCGCGGAACACTCGTAGAACAAGTTACTGGCGATCCAAGGGTTTTACTGTGCTATAAATATTTCCGTGTGTGCGTTCCTGCCCCCCTTACATAACACGCGAATCACACGTATTTTCTCTGTGCCTTAAAGGCGGACCTTGCCTACAAGTCTCCTATTGTCCACATGGAGTTTAGCCAGACCCCCTGCTTATTGAAACGTGCGCTGCACGTCTCTCATTTGTCCCGTGCTGTGCGGCAGGAGGTAGAGGGACAAAACAAGACAGGCTCCTTGCTCCGAACGTGGGCCCGGCCGCTACTTAATTGAAGAGGCTTTCTTTCGCAGAGAAAGAGTCAGACAGGTTCCGCCAGACTCCTCCCCAGTTCAAACCCTCATTCCTAACTTGAGGGAGCCTGTTTTGAACAGAAACTATTTTCCACGAACCGAGGACAAAGTGGGCCGTTCCTCTCTCCTTCCACCCTGACTGTCTGTATATCGTCCATCACCCGGACTGAAACCTGAACTCGAGGGTTAGGACATCTGCAGGATTTGCATAGTTGGCCTCCGCGTCTGCATCTGTCTGCGTGCTGGGGTGCGGCCTCGCCCCCTTCCCCCCTCCCCATCTCTGTGCAGGTTGGAACTGCTGATCCTAGATGTCACCTTCCTAGACAACAAGCCAGGCTCTGTTCCACTTGCTGGCGGGTCCCCCGCGACGGCCCTGCGCAGGTGGGTGCGGGCGCCCCGCTGATAAAGTAGTAATGAGCACCTAATTATGGATAATTGCAAAATGAAGGGGGCTCTTGCCTCTGCCAGTTCGCAGTTGCAGCTGGCATCTGTAGGACTTTCTGCCTGTGGCAACAGGTTACTTTCTTCTGGAATCATCGGGAGGGGAAAAGGCAGCACGCCAGCACAGCAGCGTGGATTAAATGATCGCCAGCAAGTCGGAGCCTGATTCCTGTGTCTCCGGGGCAGGATGGGGAGCCCGACTAGTCATTCTCTTCATTATCCAGGGACATTAGTCTGTGCACCCAGACTACGGACTCACAGCCATGGCTTCTGTTTGGAGGGGGGCTTGAATATAGAGGCTATGCAACCACACCCTCTTGAGTTTCTATTAACAAGTGTCTATTAACACGGGTCTTTTGGTACCTGAGCTCCGGCCAGCCGCACACTGTGGCCCGGCCTTACCCCAAACTTGCCTGCTTGTGCAGTCGCCTCGGACACTTATAAAATATATACATTTCCCAACCCCCCCCATCCGAACCGGCTGAATGAAAATCTGCCGGCCCTTCCCAGCGCTGCCACGAACCGTGGCTTGGGTAAGTCACGGCTTTGTACTTGTCTTAGCTTCCTGAGCTGTAAGAGGAGATGAAAACTCCAGGATCCGAGAACGGGATCGTGTACCACGTGGCCCGGCTGGATGGGAAGTGTCACTGGACTGGACTGTCCTCCTAAACCAGTCACCCATTCGCAGGCTACACGTGGTGGATGGCACTTTCCACAAAAAAGATACGATTGCACTAACTCCCTTTCCACGTGATTTTTTCCCAGCGTGACTGGACATTCCTGCCATTAAGTAATGGTGTCTATGTCCCCCCCCTCCGCCCCCCTTGGATCTGGGTGGCCTTGTGATTAGGCCATAAAATGTGATATAACTTCCTCCTGGTTCTCTTGAGGTGCCAACCCTTGGGACCCACCTCCTATGCTGTGAGGAAGCCCACACAGCCTGTGGACATGAAGAGACACCCACTCCCTCAGTCCTGTCTGGGCACCAGGGGTTTGACAGCCGTGTGGGCGGCCATCTTGAAAGTAGGTCCTCTGGCTCCCAGCGGGCTGACCCAGCTGGTGCTGCACAGAAAACAGACCAGCCGTCTCCACATAGCCCTTCCCAAATTGCATTTGTGCGAGCAAAGTAAATGACCGCGGTTTTAAGCGCGAAGATTCAGGATGGTTTGTGACCCAGCGACAGATAACCGAGGGACCTCGAGGCAAGTGAGGAGAAGGTTTGAACGATGAACATAGGATGGGTGGGTGTTGTCGGGCCAAATTATGGATCGCTCTTAGGAGCGGGTTGGATTGGCTCTAATTGGCGATGTTGATGATAAGAAGTGTACGTGCCAGATGGAGGCGGTCAGAAATGACATTAGAGGCACGGGTGATGGTGAGGAGTGGATGCGTTAACTCCCGCGTGGGCTGATGGAGTCCAGACGTGAGGCTGTTGATGGCGGGGACAGACGAAGGTGAGGCAGTCCAGGCGTTAAAATAATCGACAGGGCACAGTTTCTGACTAGAAAGCAGCTTTGAGGTTGAGACTCATGCAGCCAAGCCTTTGAGCTCAGCTCACTGGAACCCTGGACAGAAACGGGGACGTTGGAAAACTGGTGTAGAAAAGCTTCCACCGCTAACAGACTTACTACGCATTTCTCTCGTGAGTGACATCTCAGGACCCAGGCAAACGTGAGACGTCTGGAGACGCTCAAAGGAGAAGACACTGGTTGCTGGGGTGGCCGTCCCCACAACGGGTGGCCTTGTCAGGTGGTGTTTTCCCCTGACTTCGCGACGTGCAAGCTTTGGCTTTTAGGCTCGCAGATTCCGAAACTTGTCCTCTCAGCCTGTTGGGGCTGAGGAGCCAAGGCCTTAACCAAGTTCAAGAGACCACCGGATCAAACCCATATTCGAACTTAATAATTCACAGGGAGAGATGTCACCTGCCTGGAATTCACCTCTCGACATGACCGATACCTTCCTTCCTTGCGGGCAAACCCACATACCGCTACGTGTGGCTGCCCACGGGGATGAGATTCTCCTCCCCAACTCCAAGGGAGGGGGTGTTTACCGAAAGACCCCAGAAGCATCCTGTATCTCGTATCCCCAGGCTTCCAGAAAAGCTGTTTCTGTCTATTCCTCCCTGAACTCTCCAGCTTTCAAAGCTTATGACACCCTCCTCTGAAGGGACGGGATCACTGTGGCTCACTCCTCTTGGGGTGTTTTTCCTCCCCTTGAGCACACAAGGCCTTAGAATGGAAATCGAAGAGCCCCTGACCGCGTGTCCCAACTTGTCAGGCAGGCCTCAGCTTGGGCTTTGTGGCGACTAACATCTCCACATACCCCTGCCCCTTCCTGTCTGGCTCCTTGTCTTTCTTGACCTTCCCCCCCGCCCCCTCCCCAACTTATCTTCTGTCTGGGGCTCCTGGATGAGAGGCCTGGCAGGGTGCAGATCCCTCCTCCAGAGGTCTTGGAGAACGTTCCAGCTCCTTCTAGAATCAGTCCTGAGCAGGCAGCCTCTCTCCTTGCAGACACCAGACTGGAACCAGCACAGCTCTGGGACCGTCCATATTTCCAGGGCAGACCAGGGCCGGCCAGCCAGCTCTGAGACCTGTAAGAAAGGAGGCTTTGCGGCTCTGGGGATGAGCCTCTCACGGGCTCCGCTCTTTTGTGGGCCCCAGGCGAGTACCTGCTCACAGAGCCCTCGGCCACTGGAGAAGGCGGTGGTGTTCAAAGACGACAAAATGCCACTGATAGGTTCTATCAGCAGCTGTTTTATAACAGCATGCCTACGTGCCAGGCAAGATTTATCGCGTTTGGAACCAGATCTAAAGCTAAATACTATAATCGTTTCAATCACCAATGATTAAATCCAGGTACGGCGCGGTACGGCGCCGATACACTCGTGCGGAAGGTGCGAGTGGCTGGTTGTTCTTGGAAACTCCAGAGCAACAGATGTGTGTCCTCTGCACGGAGCCCAAGGCACCACCAGCCCCAAAAGCCCAGGCCCTGGGTGTCTTACCATCCTGCCACTGCGCTGCCTTCAGGAACCCCATTAAAAAATTTTTAAATGTTTATTTTTTGAGAGAGACACACACACAGTGTGAGCAGGGGAAGGGCGGAGAGAGAAGGAGACACAGAATCCGAAGCAGGCTCCGGGCTCTGAGCCATCAGCACAGAGCCCGACGTGGGGCTCGAACCCACGGACCGTGAGATCACGACCTGAGCTGAAGTCGGCCGCTCAACCGACTGAGCCACTCAGGCGCTCCACTCAGGAACAAACAGGGGGGAAGTTCGCCTCGTCTCCCTGAGCAGACGGCCCATCCCTGGCCAGACAACCCAGCAGCTGGGGATGTGGGGAGCTGCTTCCTGCACGGTCCCCAAGCCCCGGGCTTCACAGGAAGCGCAGAGAAGCATGACTGTATTAGTGGCTGGGTGTTCACAGCGGGCCCTGGCTACCGTAGTCCTTTCTGCCCGCCGCCCGGAGAACTTTGTGAGGGCCGCCACTCTATTCTACAGACGAGGAAGCCGAGGCTAAGCGAAGTCAGACGACTTCTCTGATAAATGGCAGGGTCGGCGTTATGAGAGCCCAAGGGCGCATTCCGATTCGAAGGGCCTGGTAAGTCACGGTCCCCGTGGGTTGCGTTTAATGCTGCGTAGGTCTGCGGTGTGGAAAGCTTCTGGTAGATTCTGCAGGGTGACCCCCTCACCTGTAACGGCCTTTGCCACCTGAAGGATTCATCTCTTGAGTGGATCATCATCTAAGTCAGGGGATGGTTACGCTTTGGAAGAATGATTTAAAACACAAGTGGCCCAGGCCACACCACAAGAAATTCTGATTTCCCCGGCTTATGTGGGCTATTTTTGTTTTTTTAAGTCCTCTGAGGTTTTCAAAGATGTCACCAGGATCTAAGTGCACACTCCCCTCCATCAGAGGAGACACCTGCCACCTGTCCCTCTGTGGTCTCCTTCCCATCACCCGTGGCTTACCCCTGTCCCTTGGACCAGAAATCAGAAGGAAGAGTGACAGAAGAATCTTCCTAAAGAGATTCTAGGAAATTTGCAAAGAAAAGAAAGAGTTTCTGTCGATGTCCAGATGGGACAAGTCAATAGACTCTGTGGGTCAGGGAGAGTCTGTGAACTCAGGAAGCCACCCGGTTTAGGAAGGACAGGGGACAGGGGGACAGTGGCTTTGGAAAACGTGCAGTGGTAGATCGGTGGGCATCTCCACCTTCTACAATGTCTTGGGAATCTCCTGACTGATGAGGTGGGATTTTCAAATGATGCTAGAATTTTCCGTTAAACCTTCGAGGAGTATCAAGTCCTAAAGTAAATTGTTATGGTCAATTTCACTCATTGGAGTCCATTATTATTGAAGGGGGGAGGGATCATGTGAGTCTCCTCTCCTGGGTCAACACCTGTTCTACTGGGAGAGGAGTCATAAGGGGACCTGGCCACCTACTGAGGTGACCTCTGTATACTGAGCAGGCTGCTTCAGGAAGAGACAGAAAAATTTACTTAGGAGTCGTATCAGTTTCCCATCTGCTGTAACAAACTTAGCGGCTTAAAGCAACACACGTTCCTCTTCTTCCAGTTCTGGAGGTTAAGAAGTCTCCAACGGGTTGGCGTAAAATGAGCTCTGCCTTCCTTCTGGAAGCTCTAGGGAGGAACTAGTTTCCTGCCTTTTGTCCAGCCTCCAGGAGCTGCCAACATTCCTGGGTGCCATGGCAACGCGTCACACAGACCTCCCCGGCTGTTGTCACACCTCTGACTCTGGAGTTTTGTAGAGTCCAGGATAATCTTGCCACCTTGGGATCCTGCGTAACACCGGCAACGCCCTCTGGACTCTGCGAGGGAGCACGTTCGCGGGGTTTGGGGGACCAGCACGGGGACCTCTTTGGGGGACCGTTGTTCTGCTTCCCTTGGGAACCTAGTGGAAGGAAATGAATCGGGCTACGAAACATTCCGAGAGGTACTGTTACCAGAGTCGCACTCAGGGATTGTCACGATCCCCGATAATTCCTCTGACAACAAGTCATGCTGGGGGGCCCTCGGGCACCGTCCCACGGGGGAAAAGGTGCGTGGGAAGCCACGTAGTACATCTTAGGCAAGGGATGCATCAGGCAACTGCAGACCCCAGCGCCCTGGGTCGCCATCCCGGGATCTGAGCAGGAACAAAGAGAACAAGTTGGCCAAGGCCACTTTGGGGGGTTCATTAAGGACGCATGCCATCAAGAGCGTCCCTCCAGCGGTAGATCCGCATCTGCCAGAGGCTTTATAACCTGTCTTCCCTGGTGGCCCTGTTGGGGCTGGTCAGGGTTTGCTGAGCCGGAAGAAGGAAGTATTCTGGGAGAGACACGACTTCCTGCTTAATACGTGCAGAGGATACTTACCAGAACTGAAGGGCGTAGCAGTATTTGCGCCCCGAGGTGTGATGGGGGTGATGTAGACCACAACCCAGTGCCCTGGAAATCGCCCCCCCACCGAAGGCAAGCACAGGAAAAAGGGTTCACAGTTTACGGGGGGGGGAGGGGGGGGTCACAAAGAACTTTCCCTGGGGAGTCTGATCAAGATGCAGCCTCTGATTCAGTGGGTCTCGGAAGGGGCCTGAGATTCTGCATTTCCTTTTTTTTTTTTTTTTAACATTTATTCATTTTTGAGACAGAGAGAGAGAGAGAGTGAGTGCATGAGTGGGGGAAAAGCAGAGAGAGAGGGAGACCCAGATTCCGAAGCAGGCTCCGGGCTCTGAGTCTCGATTCAGGCAGGAAGAAAAAAAAAAACACACCCTAATTTATCACACACACACACCTTAATTTCTTTCTTTCTTTCTTTTTTTTTTTTTTTTTTTTGACCTTGGAACTTCTGACCTAAACCCTTTTGCCTAAACCCTGGCACCTTCCGTGCTACCTGGCCAGAGAGCAGCAGTCCACAGGCTTGGGGTCTCGGGGGAAATTTAGGACGGACGGTGTGACCAGCCAGCCCCGGGAGGGATTGGAGACTCAAACCGAGAGGGAATTCAGGTTGACGCTGTTCTCAAGAAACGGCCGGCCTCAGGGTTACATAATTTCCCTTTGAAAAGTCCCCTTTCCTGCGGGCCGTAGTGGCACCAGATCAGACCGGCATTAAAACGGAAGTAACCACAAGGCTTTAATACCAGTCAAGTGAGATTAAAGAGGAAACGATGACTCAGAATTCAATGGCAAAAAAAAAAAAAAAAAAAAAAATGATAGTCTTAATAGTACAGTATTGGCACAAATTAGCACTCGGCGATGGCCGGTGACCGTGGTCCTATCTGACGCGGAAGGGCCGTACCAGCTGGTCATCACGTACATCTCCCAGTCTGGGTCTTACTCACTGCAACTTAACCTTCCCCCCCACCCCCACCCCCCGTAACTACCACCAGCCTCACTCATCGGCAAAGAGAATGAGCACGGGAGCCAAGGACCTTTCTTCAGCACGTGGCCTCGGCGAGGCACAGCGTCGTGATGTGAACCCCGCTCTGACGCTACTCCAGGACCGGATACGGGATTTTAGGGGAAAATTGGGAACTGACAATTTCAAGGGGCGCCTGCATGGCTCGGTCGGTGGGGCGCCGGACTCTCGATTTTCTCTCAGGTCGTGATCCCAGGGCTGTGGGATCGAGCCCTGGGTCGGGCTCTGCAGGGAGGGAGGGAGCCTGCCCTGGATTCTGTCTCCCCCTCTCCCCCGCGCGCTCTCTCTAAAAGAAAATAAAATAACGTAAAAGAAAACAAAAAGAATGTCAGAAAGGCAGCCGCAGAGCATTGAATGAAGCACAGGGTCCTTCCAAGGGGAGGAGGGGCGTGTGTGAGTGACCAGGTCAGAAAGCCCACCCTGTTCCGTGCTCTTGCTACTTGAAGTCGGTTGAGGGCCTGCAGCCTTAGCAACCCCTGCGAGTTCATTAGAAACACAGAATCTCTCCGGGCGCCCGGGGGGCTCAGTCGATTAAGTGCCTGACTTCGGCTGTGATCTTGATCTCACCGTGCACGAGTTCGAGCCCCGCGTGGGGCTCTGTGTTGAGTCAGCAGAGGAAAGCGTAGGAGAGCAGAAGTGTTCGGGCCGAGGGTGTCGTGTCGTGGGCGAGGTCGCAAAGCCACGCGTGGGTCGATTCAGTGTCTTCGTATAATTCATCCACTTGACCGATACACTCTCACCTCCTTCTTTCTTGGTTCCGGCTTACCTGTTGTGATGCCCCTGCAGGAAAGAGTCAAGTATCCAGCTCTCTTTAGTGTTCTTCTCCAAAGCGGGTGGAGCGTAGACTTCATTGGTGCTGTCCTCAGCCGCTTCCAAAGAAGAAGCACATGGGAGGCTCCGTGTAGGCACCTGACATCTCAGCACAATTATTCTGGATCTCGGCTGCACCTCAGCGTTACCTGGGCCCTCTCGGAACACACCGGTGCCAGGGCTCCACCCACTTGCGATGGTCGGAGAAGGTCCACGCGTTAGCCCGTATCTAATGCTGCCAGGTGCGTCTAATGCACGGCCAGGTTTTTAATGGACCAGATTGTTCTAGCCTGAGCCTATATAAAGGATCAGAGCGAGGTGGCTAAGGACACGAGTGCTGGGCTCACGCTGCCTGGGTTCAAATCCCTGCCTGCCCCTTACCGGCTTTGGCAACTTACTGAAATTCTCTGTGCCGCGTCTGGTAAAATGGGAGAGAGAATAGGGCCCCTTCGCAAGGCTACCGTGAGAATTAAGGGTTTCCGGACAGGGGCGCCTTGGTGGCTCAGTCAGTCAGTCGTCTGGCTTCGGCTCAGATCACCATCTCAAGGTTTGTGAGTTCGGGCCCCACGTCTGGTTCTCTGCTGTCAGCACAGAGCCCTCTTCGGATCCCCTGTCCCCCTCTCCCTGCCCCTCCCCTTCTCACTCTGTCAAAAATAAATGAACATTAAAAATATATTTTTTAATTTTTTTAAAGTTTTATTTATTTTTGGGAGAGAGAGAGAGAGAACACGTAAGGGAGGGGAAGAGAGAGAGACACACACAGAATCCGAAGCAAGCTCCAGGCCCTGAGCCGTCAGCACAGAGCCCGATGCGGGACTCAAACTCGTGAACTGTGAGATCATGACCCGAGCTGAAGTCGGTCGCTCAACCGACTGAGCCACCCAGGTGCCCCAAAAATATTTAAAAACAATAAAACATTCTGGATAATGCCTAGCACATGATAAATACTATACAAGCTTCTGATAATGAAATATATTTTATATATGATAAAGCCTAACACGTAAGTGACAAGAAAAGTGTATTATTGCCTTAAGGCATGTTTTTGCTAGTTACTTAGACAAAAACGATTTAAAAATTTTACAAGGTGTGAGGTTTGCCTCATTTTCTGATTCTAATTGTGGAGACTTTCTTTGGGTGACTTTTCTCTCTTTTTCTTGTCTCCAGTTTGCCTATGTCTAGAGAGAGAGAGAGAGAGAGGCAGATGTCAGAATTTCCTCAAATCCCCCTAGCACAGACTTTATTGCTAACAGGTCTGTCCAATTACAGCTCATTAGCAAATGTATATTTTTCTTTGGCACTCGAGTGGATAGAAAAGCCTCTCATCGTTAACAAGGCTTAAGTTCCAAAGACCGTGATCCTTCCAGAGAATTCGTGCGAGTAGAAGCAGCGGGATGATGTTGGGCTGGGAATCAGGTTCCCGTGTCTGGATTCAGCTCTGGGGAAAGCCTGTAAAACAACCGGATCAAGTGAGTTCCTCCAGAGCAGCGATTGTCAAAATGTGGTCCCCGAACCAGCAGCGTCTGGGAACGGGCACCTGGGTGGCTCAGTCGGTTGAGCGTCCCACTTCGGCTCAGGTCACGATCTCACAGTTCATGAGTTCGAGCCCCGCGTCTGGCTCTGTGCTGACAGCTCCGAGCCTGGAGCCTGCTTCCGATTCTGTGTCTCCCTCTCTCTCTGCCCCTCCCTTGCCTGCTCCCACACTCTCTCTCTCAAAAATAAACGTTAAAAAAAAGAAATACATACACACTCGGGCACTTGGGGCCCTACCCCAGACCTACTGAATCAGAAACACTTTCTGGAAGGGGTCTTGTTGTCTGTGTTTGACTCCGGGGCTGCTAAAATTTGAGAAGCATGCTCTAGGATACTTTCTCCAAATCTAACTATACAGTGCTGTTTTTCCAGTAAATGAGAATGAGACACTCCCTACAGCGATTCCCACCGAATTCTTATCATGAAGCTTTGAAAATATGTTTTTTTACAAAAGGCTGTGGCATAAACCAGAGCCATTGTACCTGTAATGAAAACTGATTACATGATTTGTTTGACTGGTCCCTTTGGGAAAGATCTAGTTTATTTATTGTCAATGCCTCTTTAAACTCGGTGAAAGGAGCTACATTGTATAACACTGTAGGCGTTTTCTTTTTTCTTTTCTTTTTTTTGGTAGGCATTTTCTATCATGAACTTTTGTTTTACTTGCCTGCCTTTTCCCCTTTTTAGCTGTTTTTAAGTGTGTGTGTGTGTGTGTGTGTGTGTGTGCGCACTTCATGCCTAGTGTTGAGTCCAATGCGGGACTTGAACTCACAACCCTGAGATCAAGACCTGAGCTGAATCAGGAGTCAAATACTTAACCAAGGCACCCCTTGAAACAATAACTATTAAGTTATATTCTTATATTTACAATCCAGGACTTACTGCAATGTTTTGCTATTATGATAGCCTTAACTTTAAAGTATTTATTGTACTAACATCTTAGTGAATTCTGAGTTGTTATTTTTTTTTTAAAAAGGGACTCTTCCTTTTAAAAATATTAGTTAATAGGAAATTTCAAATGATATTCAAATTGACGCAAAACTTTTGAGTTTTGTGGCTTTCATCAGTATGGATTTCTTTGCAATTCCTCAGTCCACACTATATACATAAGCCTAGACATTTATTTTTTTATTTAAAAAAATTTTTTTAATGCTTATTTATTTTAGAGAGAGAGAGATAGACAGAGCATGAGCGGGGGTGGGGGGGAGGGGGGACAGAGAGAGAGGGAGATACAGAATCCAAAGCAGGCTCCAGGCTCCGAGCTGTCAGCACAGAGCCCAATGCAGGGCTCAAACCCATGACTGTGAGATCATGACCTGGACCCAAGTCTTGATGCTTAACCTACTGAGCCATCCAGGTGCCCCAAGCATAGACATTTAAATATGAAAGGTCTGTTCCACATATCAAGAAACTGATCCCCAGGCACCCGGGTGGCTCAGTCGGTTAAGCGTCAGTCTCTTGATTTCGGCTCAGATCACGGTCTCAGGGTTCTTGGGATTGGGCCCCACGTCAGGCACTGTGTTGACACCTCAGAGCCTGTTTGGATCTCTCTCTGTCTCTCTCTCTCTCTGCCTCTCCCCTGCATGCACTCTCCCCCTCTCCCTCAAAATAAATCAAACTTAGAAAAAAGAAACCGATCCCTTTGGAATTTGGAGAACAATCACACGCACAAAAGTTTAGTTTCATTGTTTTGAAAGGATGTTGTGAGTTTTGACAAAACCACACAACCCTCTAGCCGGTATTCCTCTGCGATGAAAGATACCAGTTCATGTTTGTATGATGGTTTCCAGTTTCAAGCCCCTCTCATGGAGATCCACGGAACCATCTCGGGGCACAAAGAGGTGTTACTCTCCCTTTTCCCCCTGTCAGTAGACACAGGCATCCTTCCTTCTCCAGAGTTGGGGCTTGTCCCCTGAGAGAGGGGGATTCCACTTCCCACATCCTTACTACAACCAAGACCTTCCATCCAGATCAGAAGCACGTCTTTAACGGTTCATGAGACACAGCTTCGCAGGGCCGGTGGCCGTGACTCCACTTAAAACGTGTCTCCATCAACCGGGAGTGCAGAGTGGGAACGAGACACTTCCCCGAGCTAGCTGCAAACTTCTGGTGCCACACAGATGCCTCTGTGTCACCGTCCCTCGCCCCACGTGAAATTAATCAAATGGTCTTTGACTCCCTGATTAACAAACACTAGGGAAAATTGAACCTCCTGGCTATGGCTTTAACGCGTTCCGGACATTTCCTGATCCTTCCTAGGATTGTGTGAGAGGGGAGGAGGCAGTTACGGGCATCAGCGTGGAAGATGGAGTGAGGGCAGGAGGTCTGAGGCGAGCAAGTACCCAGAGTCTGCCGAAATGTGATGCTCACGTGAATGGTCAAGCCCGGGATTCGAACAGAAGTTTGCAGTCAGTGAGTACGTGTTTACATTAGGCAATTTCCCAAACGTTGGGGAAGCCTCATGGCCAAGAGCTCAAGTTTTGGAGTCTGACTGCTACGTGCAAAATCTACTCTAACACTTACCTGCTGTGTGTCTTGACCGAGTTGTGGTCTGTGGTCTTTATCTCTACAACGAGGGAGGAATAAGAACCGGGGGGGGGGGGGGGGGGTGCTGGAACCAGCTTGCACCTGCCCCCGAGAGCCTACACATCTCCCAACTCTGCGTCCGGTGATTGACCGTTGATAGCTTGACATCGGCCGAAACCACAAAGCTGCAAAACAGAGCTTATATTTATGCATAAATATACATGCAGCGCTGCGCGTTAAACACTTACCGGCATCGAGAATTTCCCTCCACAGGCGCTGACAGCGTTCATTGAAATAAATTCTGTCACTGACGGGCACAGTGACTGGGACACGGGATTAACGCCATTAATGAGAGCTGTCGGTTTCAATCACCGTCGAGAGAGTAGCAACAATGATCTCTCTCCTTTCTCTTTGGGCAGACGTCGAGTCAGACCCCAGCTCCCCCTCTGTGTCCCTTTGGGCAAGTTGACTTTTTCTCTCTCAGTCTCGCTACGTGGATTTGCCTGGACTCCTCTTGGTTTTAGTGGGGTGGGAAATGCAATTCCCTGTCCTTCTTGGCTCCCTCAAGGATCCCCTTTTTTTTTTTTTTTCCTCCCTGGATGTCCAGAAACGTCTTCCAACTGTACCTTTAGTTAGGAGCACGAGAACGCGCTCAGAATTTCCATCGTATAACTTTACGTGGCCTATTTGGACCTGGAGACACAGCTTCTGCATTTTGAACCAGTGGCTCTGTGAAGGCAAACCTCATCAGACGGCTGGGAACGGCCCCCCACCCCCAGGGAGGGTATTTCCTGGAGTTTGGTCTCGTGATTCCCTGTTTCAAAGTGGCTGAGGAAGGCTAGAACAAAAGAGAGGAGAAACTCTTTCCCCCCCAAACTCCTCAAAGGAAGCTCCTGGGCTGCCTACAAAATCCCAATGGAGCCAGATTATAAATTGAGAGAGCACTGCAACGATCCCCTGGGCTTCCAGAAGTCAAAAAGGATTTCCCGGCATGTCAGCGCTGGCAGGGCCCTTTAGGGGGAGCTCATCTAATCCCCTCCTCGCACAGATGAGGGAAGAGATGCCCGAGACTCTAGGTCACCTGCCTGGGGGTGCACATTTGGCCAGAGGCTCAAGCAGGAGGGAGCCTTGGGTCTCCTTCCATCCCCACTACGGTGTGGAGGATGCTAATCCATTTTTCAAACTCTAGGGAACCGACATCAAAGCAAATCCTATCTGACCTCAGGGGTTATCTTCTGTAAACATCTACTAATTGGTTTTGCCAACCTGAGACCTTTATGGTCTTTCCGGCTAATTTCCCTTGTTCAGTGTATTTCTTCCTCCATAAAAATATCCATCTTCCCTTCCCGTCACACAGATACCCTCTCATGGCACCTCCTTTCAGCTCCCCCCCTCCGCTGAGGATATAAAGCTGTCAGCTCCCTCCGGTGACAAGAGCCAGGTGGATGGCTCTTGCTTTGCGTCTCCCATGTGGGGAGACGTGTAGGTGGCCTACAGGCTGGCTCTCTCTGGAGGCTGATGAATCACGTAAGGGACTAGTCTTATGGGGTCCCTATCACGACGGACCCCAGCCTCACTCCTACCACTCGTTCTTATGTCTACGTCTGTGGTCCAGAAGGCGATGGGTGACAAATCCTTAGCCCCTTGCAGCGAATTTTGAAACCAAGATTGGGCAGTGGTTTCCCATTCTTGGGTGACTTGACAATATTAAAAAACTGCTCCCTTCGGGGCGCCTGGGTGGCTCAGTCGGTTCAGCATCCGTCTTCGGCTCAGGTCACGATCTCACGGTTTGTGGGTTCGAGCCCCGCGTCGGGCTCTGTGCTGACAGCTCAGAGCCCGGAGCCTGCTTCCGATTCTGTGTCTCCTTCTCTCTCTGCCCCTCCCCTGCTCACGCTCTGTCTCTGTCACTCAAAAAATGAATAAACTTTTTTTAAATGTTAAAAATTAAAAACAAAACCAAAAACCAAAGACACTGCTCACTTTTTGAGGAACTGACATTAGGGTGGGATGGCGTATCAGTGTGCGTTGATTTCCCTTCCTCTGGATGAATGAACATTAATTTAAAAAAACGATAAAATAAAGAAAGTGAAAGCAATGTGTGTGGTGTTGACTTGTGGGCAGGGATGATGCTTCACAAGAAGACTGGATACTTGTATTTTTTTTTGATATAACAGAGAAGGCCTGAACATGACCAGCCACACCGCCTTACTGTCCCTTTTGAGCACCCGGGTGCTATTACAAATATTTTCAAAGCCAGAAGTTCTCCAACTTGAGGATAGTGTCAGACTCAACAGGCAGACTTATTAAAATTCAGATATCTGGGTTCTCCACCCCCCATGTCTTTATCTTTCCTTTTTAAAATTTTTATTTATTTGTTCAAGTTGATTTATTCTGAGAGAGAGAGAGTGAGTGAGCAAGCGGGGAAGGGAGAGAGAGAATCCCAAGCAGGCTCCCCACTGACAGCGTGTAGCCCGATGTGGGGCTCGAACTCATGAACCCATGAGATCGTGACCTGAGCCGAGATCAAGAGTCAGACGCTTAACCGACTGAGCCACCCAGGCGCCCCTCTTTTTCTGTTTCTTTTTTAAAAAAGTGTTTATTTTTGAGAGAGAGAGACAGACAGACAGAGACAGGGGAGGGGCAGAGAGAGAGGGAGACACAGAATCCGAAGCAGGCTCCAGGCTCCGAGCTGTCAGCACAGACCCCGACGCGGGTCTCGAACCCGTGAACCGTGAGATCATGACCTCAGCCAAAGTCCCGCACTTGACTGACTGAGCCACCCGGACGCCCCCTTTTCCCTTTTTTTAAATTGAGGTACAGTTGACATAAAACACAGGTGTCCAACCTAATGATTCGATATCTATATATATTGCAAAATGGCCACCATAATACATCTGGCCACCACCCATCACCATGCACGGTTCCAATTTTTCTTTCTTGCAGTGAGGCTTTTTGAGATCTCTCTTAGCAGCTTTCAAGTACGCGACACAGTATTATTAATTCGAGTCACCATGTTATACATTACGTCCCCATGAGCTTTGTTTTAGGACTAGAATTTCCAGCATTCCTAATCAGCGGATCTGGGCTGGGGCCCAAGACTTTAAATTTCTTAGGAGCTCCCAGGTGACACTGATGCTGTGGGTCTGGGGACCGCACTTTGAGAATCAGTCTTCTAAAGCGGGAGGCCTAATTCTTCCCCTTGGCACTTATCCGCTGTCCCAGGTCTGCTGAGTCTCCCTCCAGTCTTGGCCTCTGTGGCCATGGGCTTACGTGACTGAGCCAAATAGTCCAGACTCCGGACACACAGGAGAGCCAGACCTGATTTCTCAATAAGCTGTGTGCTTCTGAATGTGGACAAGGACTGTGGCTGTGAGTGAATTCTGGAGAGCAATTTCCAGCCCAGCCCTGGCCTGAGGACAGCCCAGCATCGGGGTCTGTCAGGGTGCGATTCACGGGTCAGGGAAGGGCTTTCATCTGTGAAGATTCCAGGGCGAGAGCAATTTTTTTTTTTCAGGTCACTTAGTCTCTGCTTAAGGGTATCCCCCAGGAGGATGCCGGCTCTGAAGTTTGCAGACGATCTGTGCCATTCACATATTCACCCCGGAACGGTAGGAATCAGGGCTACTTAAATTAGGGGTAACATGTATTACTGGAAAGTTGGTGGTTTCCAGCGTCAAGAGACTAGGGTTTACATATTCGTTCCACTGCCTACCAGCCATGTGGCTTAACGGAGTCGCTTTCCCCCTCCAAGCCTCCTTGCGAAGCAGGCGTACTCATAACCAGCCAAGAGCGCTGATGAGAGGGTTTGCCGCAAGGTCTGCGTGGAGGTCCCTCTGAAGGAGTAAGTCTGACGTGGACCTCTGGAGGCCTGTCCTGCAGGCTCACGTCGTGAGCGAGCGGTGGTGGGCGTGTGCCCTCACCTGGGTCTCAGCGTGCCTGCTCTGCGTGGGGCCTTTTTGGCATCACTTCGTGTGACGCCCCAAGCTGAGGGGCCTGCCCATGCCAAACGCAGCTTTCACAAGCAGACTGTGAGAAACTCCGTGTAGCACGTTGTCCTGAAAGGGCTTTCCCGTCTAACCACGGGCATAGACTCTCCTGAGAAAGATACACGCACACACACACACACACACACACACACACCCTGAAAGCTGCCATTATCCAAGGCCCCTTTAGTAGCTCAGTATTTATTAACATCCATAACCTTAGCAACATGACTTTCATCATCTCTCAGGCAATTCAGTTGTTGTGACGTTCATCCGATAAACAGTAATTTTTATTGATGTGAGAATATGCATAAAAGAATATGACAGTCGTCCCTTCCGTCGCTAGGGGCTTCCCCTAAACCAGCCCGTACAGAGTGCATGGCCTTTACCTCTTCGAGCAACGCAGCTGTTAAGCTGTATCTGGAATGTGGTGGCATTGGACACTCTGGGAAAAGAAACGTCAGGGGATCTGGGACTGGAAGACAGGACAGAGAATGGGGAGGGACCACGTGAGAAAATGCCCAAACACTCTCTTGGTAAGAGCAGTGGATTCGACAAGTTTCTCCAGAGAAATAGAGCCAGTAGGATGGCTTGATTGACTGATTGATTGACTGATTATCAGGAATTGACTCATGTGATTATGGAGGCCGAGGAGTCCCAAGATCTACAGTCAACACATTGGAAACCCAGAGGAGCTGATAGGGTTGGTTTCAGTCTGAGTCCAAGTCCAAAGGCAGGAGGAGTTGGATATCCCAAACTGAAGACAGGCGGAGAGCAAATTTTCCCTTCCTTAGCCTTTTCTTCTATTCAGGCCTTCAACAGAAGGGGTGAGGCCCACCCACACTGGGGAGGGTCACTTGTTGTACTCAGTCTACTGATTCAAATATTCATCTCATCCAGAAACTTCCATAGACACATCCAGAATCATGTTTAACCAGATATCTTGGCATCTTGTGGCCCAGTCAAGTTGGCACATAACATTAACCATCCTAAGTAGCAAGCCTATCCATAGCTGTTCATTTTGGCCAGCCAAATAGGAGAAGACCCATCCTCTGAGACCTAGGGCTTCATTGGAACTAGAGAGACAGGCCATTAGGCAGGGGCATCCATCCCCTTAGAGGTTGATGAAAAACAGTCCAAGAACTTAATGGGTTAAGTCAATGATAAACATCTGTTTTCTCATACAGCATCTGTGGGTCAGGAATCCAGGAACAGCTTAGCTGAGTGGTTTCAGTTTAGGGTCGCTCCAGAAGTTGCAGTCAAGTCGACAGCCAGAGCCACAGTCAACAAAGGCTTGACTGGGGCTGGAGGTCCCCTCCCTAGATGACTTCTTCCCATGGCTGCAGGCAGGAGCCATCCGTTCTTCACCACATGGTCCTCTCCCTATGCTGCTTGGTTGTTCTCACGTGATCTGTCTTGAGTTGACAGAACAAGACAACAGATATTGTCAAGACAGATCAAGACAGAAGCTGTGGAACATTTTGTCTAACTCATACTCTGTTTTTTCTGCAATATCCTATTGGCTACGTATGTCAGCCTTACTTTGTACAAGAAGGTACCACCCAGGGTGATGAATACTGGGTGGTGGGTATAGTTGGGAACCATCTTGGAGGCTGGCTACATCAGTGAGGAAAATTATTCCCAAGGAAACAGCAAAAATTAAGCAACTTGTTATAACATCTTACTCTCTGGTCCTCTCCAATGCTTCTATGAGTAATGGTCCACAAAGAACTGTCTCCATGTATATACAAGTGAAAACTAAAAATAACCCGCCCAACAAATATGCTAGGATATGGTTAATGTGTGATTGATATCCTAGAAGGGAAAAAGAGAGAATGGGCTAAAATATTTGAAGAGATAACAGATAGGAATTTTTAAAACAAAAAAAAGACGATAACTATAGTTCTCAAAAAAAAAAATCTCAAAAAATACCAAGCAGGATAAATACAAAGAAAACCACAACGAGGCACATTGTAGTCAAACTGCTGAAAACCAAAGATGAAAACATAGCCAGGGAATGACATGCAGAGGAACGAAGATAGGAATGGCCACAGACTTGCATCTGAAATGCTATAAACAAGGGGACGACAGGATAGCGTGTTTAAGGTGCTGAAGGGAAAAAAATGAATCCCAAATTCCATACCCAGCAAAACTAACACTCAAACAAGAAAAGTGAAACACAGACTTTTGTTTTCAAACAACCAAAACCTAAGCACGTTTATTATAGCACCAGAAATGGTAAAAAAAAAAAAAAAAAAAAAAAAAAAAAAGTTCTTCAGACAAAAGGGGGTCAGAGAGATGGAAATTTAGATCCACACAAAGAAATGAAGGCTGTTGGAAACACTACAAAAGAAGGTAAATACAGGAGACATGTTTTCTCAGCTTTTCATCACTTTGAAAGTGGATTTAACCATATAAAGTAAAAAATATGAAGAGAATGTAGTTTCTGACTCTCGCTTAACAAAACTTGAGGTGAACGATGAAAAGATAAGCAGCCATCGATGTTTTGGCACCTGAAAATGACAGATATAAGTGATTGAGGGGTCGAAGAAGAAACCTGGAGAAAGATCAAAATTAGCACATATCTTGAGATCTGACAAACAAGGGCAACACTACCTAGGTAAACTGAGGAAGACAGCTAAGATGACACTTTAGAGGGCAATTCGCAGCTTTCAAGGCTCAGAAAATAGATTGAAAGTTGATGAGCCAAGGGTACGACTTGAATCCCCTCCGTAGCATAAAACAAGCAAACAAACAAAAACAAAGTGAAGCCCCAAAGGTAGGGCGAATGAAATAATAAAGGGAGCACAAATTAATGAAATAGAAACACACAAACAAACAAAATAGCAAAGAGAGTCAAGAAAAGCAAATGCTAGAATGTCCAGTTTTATATGCTGTGGCAGGGAGCGTAAACTGGTGAAACCAGTTTAGATGACAAAAATGTTTTCCAGATGGACATGTTCTAGAACCCAGCAATTTCACCTGTAGCCAGCTATTCTGCGGAATCTCTGAGGAGAAGCATGTGTAAGAATGCTCATACAAGCATTTTGTCTTAGCAAGAGCATGGAGGAAGAGTGGGTGAAGGAGGAGGGGGAGGACGGGCAGGGGGAGGAGGAGGAAGAGGAGGAGGAGGACGAGAAGGAGGGAGAGGACCGGGGGAGGGGGAGGAGGGGGGGGAGAAGAAGGAGGAAGAGAAGTACCTCAATAAAGACATAAATAAACTTCTTTTCAGATAATGGAATATTCTACAGCAATTAGACTCAACTAGACCTATACATAGGGCGAACTGGAAAAGGCATTGCCGATAACAAGTTGAAGGAAACAATACATATTCACCACTCACAAGACATCTAGGTCTCTAAAGCAGGAAAATGCTTTGTTTCTAAATGTGTTCACATGTGGGGCACCTGGGCAGCCCCGTCGGTTAAGCCTCCGGCTTCAGCTCAGGTCACGATCTCACAGTGCGTGAGTTCGAGCCCCGCGTCGGGCTCTGCGCTGACTGCTCGGAGCCTGGAGCCCTCTTGGGATTCTGTGTCTCCGTCTCTCTCCGCCCCTCCCCTGCTCGCGCTCTGTCTCTCTCTCTCTCTCTCAAAAGTGAATAAAGATGAAAAAAAAAAATTTTTTT
This sequence comes from Panthera onca, assembly GCF_046562875.1. Taxonomy (NCBI): domain Eukaryota; kingdom Metazoa; phylum Chordata; class Mammalia; order Carnivora; family Felidae; genus Panthera; species Panthera onca. Next base: position 24,795,472 of record NC_138352.1, on the reverse strand, counting down.
TAACGTGTTCACACGTAAGAGAAGGAAAGAGACACGCCCGGAGATGATGATGGGTCTCAACAGTGTTAAAGCCAGCGTACGGAGGGAGATGACAAGGCTTGGGGGCTTCATGTTTATCTTTAACGTTTTCTTTCTTTTTAAAAGAGATCTGAGGCAAACGGGTAAAATGTTTGCATTTTCCAATACATGGGGCTGTCACTACCAAGTGGCAGGTGTTAGAGGTTTTGTCAGCATCATGGCAGGCTAGCTAATCCCCCCTTCCTCCACCAAAGATGCCCAGGGTCTGTTCCCCAGAAACCTGTGCATATGTTACCTTCGAAGGTGAAAGGGGCTTTGCAGATGCGATTAAGAACCTTGAGTTGGGAAGATTATCTTGGGATCCAGGTGGACCCACTGTGGTCACCAGGATTGTTATGAGGGAAAGTGGGAGTCAGAAGATACAACCACAGAAGAGGTCAGGATGATGCAACAGCGTGAGTCCCGGTGTGTGGTCTCCTTCTAGAACCTGGACCGTGTAAGGTAGAGCAGTCTTCCTTAGAACCTTTGGAAGGTCACCACTTTAGACTTCTGACCCCTACAACTGCAAGACGATATTTTCGTGTTGCTTTAAGCCGCAGAACTTGTGATAATTTATTGCAGCAGCAGGAGGAAACGAATAGAATCATTACAATTGTTTTATACCGGGAGCTGAAAGATAAATAGTTTCCAATAATGGTTGAAAAATAGGCTAACCATCTGTGGAAAAAAAAAAAGAAAAGAAAAGAAATATGGATCATTACCTCATTCCTTAAACCACAATAAATTCTAAAAGCATTAGAAGTCAACAAGGATTTAAAAAAAAAAAAAGGTGAGGAAGAAAAAGATAAGATATTTAAAAAATAATCCTGATGTGGTAAAGGGGGCCTTTAAAGTCAAGTGAAGTCTGTAAGTTTTAAGAGAAAAGATTAATTGGGGCGCCTGGGTGGCTCAGTTGGTTAAGCGTCTGACTTCGGTTCAGGTCACCATCTCACGGTTTGTGAGTTCGAGCCCCGCGTCGGGCTCTGTGCTGACAGCTCGGAGCCTGGAGCCTGCTTCCGATTCTGTGTCTCCCTTTCTCTCTGCCCCTCCCCTACTCATGCTCTGTCTCTGTCTCTCTCTGTCTCTCTGTCTCAAAAATAAATAAAACATTAAATTTTTTTTAATTAAAAGAAAATATCACTAAGGGTGAATATATAACAAGTAATGTTTATAAGTGAAAAAAAAATATAAGACAAAGTCATAAGGTAATCAACTCCTACAAAGAATTTTTGTGACGAATATCACAAAGAAAGCTTTCATTCCCTAAAGACATAAAGAAATAAAAAATTTTTACAAAACAAAGAGAAATTATCAGCTATCCAGTAGAAAAAAAAAATAGGGAGAGAATATAAACAGGAAGTTCCCAAGGAAAGAATGATTGATAGCTGACAGACACATGAAAAGAAAGTGATTAATTAAACCTAATTTTAAAATTCACAGTTTTCGACACGAGAAACTTTTTTGCATTTACGATGTCGGCAAATATACATAAAGTTTCTGAATGCGCAGTGTATGAGCTGGTGTAAAGAAATGTCCGGGGCACCTGGGTGGCTCAGTCGGTTAAGCGTCCAACTTCGGCTCAGGTCATGATCTCGCGGTCCGTGAGTTCGAGCCCCGCGTCGGGCTCTGGGCTGACCGCTCAGAGCCTGGAGCCTGTTTCAGATTCTGTGTCTCCCTCTCTCTGACCCTCCCCCATTCATGCTCTGTCTCTCTCTGTCTCAAAAATAAATAAAGGTTAAAAAAACAAAAACAAAACAAAACAAAAGAAAGAAATGTCCTCTTCTCTCACCCGGCTGGTAAATTGTCACCAATAAGTTGTAATCAGTCTGGAGAAGGTTGTGGCAATATACGTAAATTTAAAATGGACGTGCTCCTTGACCCAGAAATTCTACATCTCACCATTTGGTCTCCACATGGTTTCAGAGAGACATAGGGCAAAACACGGGAGACAAAACCTATGTGTCCGTTATTAGGGGATTGGGCAAATAAATGTCCTATCTGTATGCAGTCACACAACAGAAGGGGATGGTATTTATGAACTCATACACTAAAATAAAAGCCCTCTTTGGGGCGCCTGGGTGGCTCAGTCGGTTGAGCGTCTGACTCTTGATTTCAGCTCAGGTCATGATCTCGTGGTTCGTGAGTTCGAGCCCCGGGCCGGGCTCTGTGCCGACAGCTCGGAGCCTGGAGCCCGCTTCGGATTCCGTGTCTCCCTCTCTCTCTGTCCCTCCCCCACTCATGCTCTGTCTCTCTCTGTCTCAGAAATAAACATTAAAAAAATTTTTTTTTAAATAAAATAAAATAAAAGCCCTCAAATGCTTAAGCAATAACTAAATATCAAGACGTAGCACATCCATTCGTAAAGAATGGATAATAATATGGATATTATTAAAAACCACCACACCCATCCACAGAGCATGTGGGTGATAACGTATACATGTTCTACCGCGTGCAAAGAATATTTCTGGGTGGCTAAGTTGTCCACAGTGGTTCCTTCTGGGGAAAGGACTAAGGAAACTCCCATATGAGAGATTTACTTTCGTTGGTGCAACTTCTGCGTTCTGATTTTTTTCTAAATGCAATATTAATTTTTAATTAAAAGCAGTTCATCACAGGGGCCCAAATGGAATGATGAGACGCTGAGACTTTTAAAAATTAAGAATGAGTCATAAATCTCCCAAAGGCAGATATTATCTGTTATTAAAATGTTCTTTACGTGTCTTCGGTCCAGGAAGTTTAACCGTTCCTGCGATCTGTGCATAGAAATTAGTGTTTAAAACATGATCTCAACTAGCAGAAAAATACACAAACATGCACAAACACACACCTTCGCACACTTGGTAAAAAAACAAACAAAAAAACCCAAAAACAAAAACCCCCCAAACTTTACATAAACATACCAAAATTTTTAGTTAGGGGATTATCTGTTTTGTAGGTGTCTGAGTGATCCCTTTTTTCTCTGGGATTTTCTCTTTTCATGTTTTGACAGCTAGCTTATATTGCTTTTATAAAGAGAAATATCACTTTTAAATGGCTGGTGTAGAGGTGCCTGGGTGGCTCAGTCCATTACGTGTCTGACTCTTGATTTTGGCTCAGGTATTGATCTCAGGGTCCCTGATTTTTACCCCCCACCCCCGACCCCCATCAGGCTCTGCAATGACAAGCACAGAACCTGCTTGGGATTCTCTCTCTCCCTCTCTCTCTGCCCCTACCCTGCTTGTGCTCTCTCTCTCTCAAAATAAATAAATAACCTTCAAATAAAATTAAATAAAGTTAGTGGTATAATTGAGACATATATTCAATGACCTAAGTTATACTTGAAAAATGCATACAAGGTCACCTGGGTGGCTCAGTCGGTTGAGCGTCCAACTTCAGCTCAGGTCATGATCTCGGAGTTCATGAGTTCGAGCCCCACGTCGGGGTCTGTGCTGACAGCTCGGAGCCCGGAGCCTGCTTCGGATTCTGTGTCTCCGTCTCTCTCTGCCCCCCCACCCCCTCACGCTCTGTCTCTCTCTCCTTCAAAACTAAGTAAACATCAAAAAAAATTTTTTAAAAAGACACGGTTTGTTTGTTTAAGGAACCTTTAGGTCATTGTAGGATTCCTGGGATTAAGGCAAATGAAAAACCCTTTCCTATTCGGTGGAATCGTTTTTCAGAAAGGACAAGGAAAACATGAGTAAGTAAGCTTTTAAAATCGGGTCAGAAAGTAGTGATTAGAAACAAAATCTAGAAGAGACATCTGCTTTGGAGAGTATCTTTCTACTTGGAGCCTTGGAAGGTAGCAATATTAAAGATTTTTCTCAGGGTGCTTGGCTGGCTCTTGATCTCAGGGTTGTGAGTTCGAACTCCATGTCAGGTACAGAGATTACTTAAATAAGTAAATAAACTAAATTTATATACATATACATACATACATATATACGTATTATATTATATATAATAGAATTTTCTGCATCATGTTTTCATATCAATTGGGATTAAATACATGGTTTAGTAAATGCCTAAAGAGAACGGAGCATCACCTGTCCCTAGTAGAAGACCAAACCTTTGTGAATCAAACCAGACATGAATTTCAAGGGGCCCCAAGGCAGAGCTGTCTCATTTATAACCCAAGTGAGGGAGGAATGTTCCTGGTTTCATATTTGAGATAAAGGAAGTCAGAGAGAGAGAGAGCGAGTTCTCTGCATGAGCGGAGAACTATAGTCAGGTAGAGCGTAATCCAGTAAGATTTAAAATATTATAAAAGAAGATGCTTTGACTCCTTCATACTTTGTTTACTAGCATTCTGTTAACTTACAGAATGACAAAGCATTTAGCAGTAACCAGTCCTTTCGTAAAAGACACGACGTAGCACAGCATCACTGCTCTTTCCAGAGCCGTGGTAACGTTTGGTTTTGCGGACCTGAAGGAGTTACGTTAATGTCCCATCTTAATGAAAACAGAGGAGATGAGGCGTCGACAAAAACCGAGCTTCTCGAAGGCATATGAAATTTTATGAAGCCGTGAGTATTATTAAATTGACATGCTTCAGGGGAAAATGGAAAAGAATGATACCGTTTATTTTTTGGCAAATATATATATTTTTTTTTAAATAATTTTTTAATGTTTATTTTTGAGAGAGAGAGACAGAGCGCAAGCAGGGGAGGGGCAGAGAGAGAGGGAGACCCAGAATCCAAAGCAGGCTCCAGGCTCTGAGCCGGCAGCACAGAGCTCAACACGGGGCTCGAACTCACGGATGATGGCTGAAGTCGGACGCTCAACCGACTGAACGACCCAGGCGCCCCTATTTTTTGGCAAATATATTTTTTAGTATGCAATACACAAAACAAACACATACATCCCCCCAACCCATAGCAAGTGCCAAGACTCTGTCACACTTGTTTTCTGTTATTGCTTTTAAGAAATACAATGTCCTAGGGCACCTGGGTGGCTCAGTCGGTTAAGCAGTTAAGCACCCAGCTCTTGATTGTGGCTCAGATCGTGATCTCACAGTTTGTGAGATCAAGCCCCATGTCGGGCTCTGCACTGACAGCGCGGAGCCTGCTTGGGATTCTCTCTCTCCCTTTCTCTCTCTGCCCCTCCCCTGGTCACTCTCTTTCTCTCAAAATAAATAAATACACTTTAAAAAAAAGAGAGAGAGAGAGAAATACAATGTTTTAAACACAGTTGGAGCCTCACATATTTCCCCCATCCGGCCTTGGCCGGACATCACTATTCTCCTTCCCATTCATGTTACTGTCTATGTAAATCTCCGTAACTAATGCCTACTCTTGTTGCGTGTGAATTTTAAATATCTACGAAAATGCCATCCTGTATTTCTCCTCCCACAAACTGCTTTCTTCATTTCAGATTGGGCTCAGAGGACTGAATCGGGTGGCTGCATGAAGATCTGGTTTATTCATTTCGCCTGCTTCAAGGGATTCTGTGGATGTGGCGTAATTTATCAATTATTCTGTTGAGGTCAGTTAAGGTCTTTTTTTCTTCCTTTAACAGACAACACTGCCATGAATATTCTTTCATATATATCTCCACATGCATCTGCTCTGGAGTTTCTCAGGTAGTAAAATTACAGAGTGCTAGGGATTATACGGCTTTAGACTTCACGGACGCGGCCAAATTGTTCCTCAATGCGGTTTTACAAATACACGAAGCACTCCCATCGGCAAGATATCAGGGCTTGTGTTTTCCCACATCCCTGTCAATTTAGAAGTTCAGACTTTTCATTCTATTTTATTTATTTTTTTTTATTTAAAATGTTTCCAGGGGCACCTGGGCGGCTCTGTCGGTTGAGCGTCCAACTTCGGCTCAGGTCGTGATCTCAGGGCTCGGGAGTTCGAGCCCCGCCTCAGGCTGGCTGCTGTCAGTGTGGAGTCCGCTTTAGATCCTCGGTCCCCCTTCTCTCTCTGCCCCTCCTCCGCTCATGGTCTCTTTCTCAAAAATAAATGAGCATTAAAATCTAGAAAAATCGAATGTTTCCGGTTTTATTGAAAAATAATTGCCCTAAGTCACTGTATAAGTTTAAGGCATGCTAGGGGATGGTTTGCTCTACGTGTAATTGTGACGTGTTTATTACCATAAGTTCTGCTAACATCCACCTTCTCATATAGGTACAATAAAAAGAAAAAAGAGAGAATAAAGGAAAAAAATTCTCCTTGTTATGAGAACCCTTAGGATTTACTCCCTCAGCACCTTTCCTGTATATCATACGGTAGTGTTAGCCATAGTCATTGGGTCATATATTCTGTCCCTCTTACTGATTGATCTTATAACTGGAAGTTTGTACCTCTGACCCCCTTCCTTCAGTTCCCCCTGCCCCCGCCTCTGGTTACCACAAGCCTGATGTCTTTTCTGTAGGGTTTTTGTGTGTGGTTTTGTTTTGTTTTGTTTTGTTTTGTTTTGAGATCGCACGGTATTTGTCTTTCTCTGACTTCTTTCACTTAATGCCTTCAAGGTCCATCCATGTTGTCACAAATGGTAGGATTCCTTGTTTGATTTATGGCTGAATGACATTCCACTGTGTGTAAATGTATACACACGCATACGTTGATCCATTAATCTATCTGAACGCTTAGGTTGTTTCCATGTCTTGGCTATTGTAAATACCACTGCAATAAACATGGGAGTGCAGAAATCTTTTTAAGGTAGTGTTTTTGTGGGGCACCTGGGCGGTGTCCCACTCTTGATTTCAGCTCAGGTCATGGGATCGAGCCCTGCGTCAGGGTCTGCACTGAGTACAGACCCTGCTTAAGATTCTCTCTTTCGGGGTGCCTGGGTGGCTCGGTCGGTTAAGCGTCCGACTTCGGCTCAGGTCATGATCTCACGGTCTGTGGGTTCGAGCCCCGCGTCGGGCTCTGTGCTGACAGCTCAGAGCCTGGAGCCTGTTTCGGATTCTGTGTCTCCCTCTGTCTGTGACCCTCCCCCGTTCATGCTCTGTCTCTCTCTGTCTCAAAAATAAATAAACGTTAAAAAAAATTAAAAAAAAAAAAAAGATTCTCTCTTTCTCTCTCCCTCTGCCGCTCCCCACACTGGCCCATGTTCTCTCTCTTTCTCTCGCTCTCAAAAAAATAATAATAATTAAAAATAATTTTTTTTAAGTTAGTGTTTTTGTTACCTTTGGATATATTCCCCAAAGTGGAATTGGTGGAACTACCAGAGGTAGTTCTATTTTTAATTTTTTGAGGATTCCCCATACTGTTTTCCATAGTGGCTATACCAATTGACTTTCCCAACAAGCGTGCACAAGGTTCTCTTTTCTCCTCCTCCTCACCAATACGTGTTATTGTCCTGTGGATGACGACCGTTCTAACAGGTGTGAGATGATACCTCATTGTGGTCTAGTTTGTATTTCCCTAACGACTATTGATGTTGAGCATCTTTTCTGTGCCTGTTGGCCTCTCGTAGACTTCCTTTAGAGACACGTCTACAGAACAAAGCAAGAGGTATCACACTTCCTGATTCCAAGCTATACAGTAAAGCTGTAGCCATCAAACAGCCATCAAACATCCAACAGAACGGAGGCAAGAGCCCAGAAATGAGCCCAAGCACATACACTCAACTAGTATTTGACAAGCGAACCAAGAACACTCAATGGGGAAGACGGTCTCTCCATTAAAGGTTGCTGGGATAATTGGATATTCACACGTAACATAACGAAACTGGACCCACATACCACTGAAACCGCTCACAAAATGAACTTAAAACAGAATAGAGACCTGAATGTAAGATCTAAAACCGTGAAACTCCTAGAAGAAAAGAACAAAGCTCCTTGATATGGATCTTGGTAATAAGGTTTTTTTAAATTATTATTACAACATCTGGAGTAAAAAAAACAAAATAAAAATTTAACAAATGGGACTATCAAACTGAAAAAGCTTCTCCCCCACAACAGAAATGATCAACAAAGTAAAAAGACATCCTACCACATGGGAAGAAGTATTTGCAAACCATATATCAAAAATAGATAAAGAATTCATACAATTAAATAGCAAGCAAATAAAGAAAGAGCTCCACTAAAAATAGGCAAAGGACCTGAAACAAATTTTTTAAATTATGCCATTCTATTAGGACTGAAATAATACATCATCACTTTTGTTTGTTTTAGCTTTCATTCTTCTGGTTAAAAGTGACATTACTTTTCTATGTTTATTGTCCATTCAGTATTTCTCTTCTATTAAATGTCCATTTGATTTTTTGGATTATTTGTATTTTTTACTAATTGGTGGAATTAAAAAATATTTTCCGGACTCTATTTTTTTGTTGGTTGCATGGGTTGAAATAGAGTTGACCAATCTGTAAAGAATATAAATTTGTTCCCATCGTGTATCATTTTACCTATTACTATATGGAAATACTTTAATTTAAATGGAATCAGGTTTATAAAAAAACATTTCCGGGGCGCCTCGGTGGCTCCGTTGGTTGGGCGACCGACTTCGGCTCAGGTCATGATCTCATGGTTCATGGGTTCGAGCCCCGCATCAGGCTCTGTGCTGACAGCTCAGAGCCTGGATCCTGCTTCAGATTCTGTGTCTCCCCCTCTCTCTGCCCCTCCCCTGCTCACGTTCTGTGTCTCTCTGTCTCTCAATAATAAATAAACATTAAAAAAAATTAAAAAGAAAAACATTTCCTGGGTGCCTGGGTGTCTCAATCAGTTAAGTGTCTGACTTCTGCTCAGGTTATGATCTCACAATTCATGAGTTCAAGCCCCACATTGTGCTTTGTGCTGACAGTGCAGAGGGGGCTTAGGTTTCTCTCTCCCTCTCTCTCTGCCTCTCCCCTACCTGTGCGTGTGCTCTCTCTCTCTCTCTCTCTAAGAGTGAATAAACTTAACAAAATTAAAAAAAAAAAAAAGAAATTTAATTTGAATTGCATTGAATTTATGGGCTGGTTTGGAGAATTAACCACCGTGCACCGATTTGCCACTCGTCACCATCTGTTTCAAACTATCTACGTTGAAGCGTTATTTTAACAATTATTACTGAGTGCCCCACATGTTAGTGATGGTTCTAGGCATCAGCTAGACAGCAGCAAAAAACGAAATGGACCAAAAGTCTGCCTTTGTAAAGCATACGTAAATAAGTGATCACGTGAGGAGCTAAATTAGTACGTTATAAATTGGTTAGGTGTCTTGGAGAAAATACAACTCAGAAGGGGAGGGGTAGAGAGGCTGGTAGCGGGGGAGGTGCAGTTGTAATTAGGACTGTTTCTTGGACGGTGTTCAGTCAAAAACACGAAAGCAATTCTAGGTGTTTCGACGAAGAACATTTATTGACCAAATAGGACTGGGGAGCTGGGGTGTCATACAAGGAACTGTGTGAGGCAGGCAACCCAGAAGTTAGCAACAGCTTCCGGCTTTCACCTCCACTGAGGAAATGCGTGAAAAACACCACCCACATCCCTTCTGTCGCTGTCAGCGCAATGTTATGAGGAAGCTAACATGGTCCCAACGGCTAATTTAATGGGGCCGTTTCTATGTCGCCGACACAGAGCCCTCCATTAGGAAATGAGACATGTAAACCAGAAGAGTCAAAGTTCTTACGAATTAAAAGCAAAATTCTCTGTGAGTGGGTTATTGGGTTCAATCATGACTTCACCCTCTTGGTTCCTGGACTTGTTATTTTGGCTAGTGGGGAAATGACACCATATGATCGTCTCAAAATGTATGCCACATTCTGTAGGGCAGTGGGAATCATAACAGAGGACATCAGTCAGGGTCCAATCAGGAGACAAGAGCTCTTCATTAATTTGAACACGGTAAGTTGACCATGAAGAATCATTAACTATGACAGAGAATTGGACCAATGAGGGATTGGCTAGTAAGAAGTGACAAGAACTCTAAATAAGGTAAGAATTGAATATGTAAGGAATAGCCACTGCCCCAAATTGAATTTGGAGCTGACAGGCAATACACTCACAGAGGGGAAACGGAATATTCCGGAAGAGATTCTAATATCGTATCAGACCAGTTGCTTGTAGGTGATGGAGAACATAGGAATAAACCATTTTTTCACCCTCTTCTCTATGAAATGTGTACTTTGAGGGCGCCTGGGTGGCTCAGTCTGTTGGGCATCTGACTTTGGCTCAGGTCATGATCTCACGGTTCATTAGTTTGAGGCCCTCGTCGGGCTCTGTGCTGGCAGCTCGGAGCCTGGAGTCTGCTTGGGATTCTCTCTCTGTCTCTCTCTCTCTCTCTCTCTGTCCCCCCACCCCATCTCTTTAAAAAATAAATAAATATTAAAGAAATTAAATATGTTCCTTGGTCAAGAAGCATTTGGGCTTCGGGATGGAGAGAAGAAAAAACACGATGATTATGAGTAAGACACTTCACTCCAAGCAGGCAACAGGTAAGAAATTTAAAGAATTGTGAATCTACCGTGTGCTATGGGACAGTAGAATCCCCTGCCATTCTGCCAGGAGCTCACCCAACTCAAAGACACAAGCACCCCAACCCCAGTGCTGCATCCTAAAAGTGTGATTTCTTGGGGCCCCTTCTTTTTTTCTTTAAATTCGTTAATGTTTCTTTACCTTTGAGAGAGAGACAGAGAATGAGCAGGGGAGGGGCAGAGAGAGACGGAGACACAGAATCCGAAGCAGGCTCCAGGCTCCTAGCTGTCAGCACAGAGCCCGATACGGGGCTTGAACTTGTGAATTGTGGGATCATGACCTGAGCTGAAGTCACACGCTTAACCAACTGAGCCACCCAAGTGCCCTATCTTGGGGTCCCTTCTGGTGCCGATGACTATGGTAGTCATCCAACTAGGAAAATGGAAACCGCTCTGGATATTTAAAACAAAGGGGAATTTAATTCAGGGGATTTGTTATGCAAGTTTCAGAAGAGCTGAGATGTCACGTAGGAAGCAGTGAGGCCATCTAGACAGAAGCAAGACTAGGAAGCCGCTGTCACTCCTAGGCTGGCAGACAGTGGGAGGATGTAGCCAGAGACTGGTTTACCCCTGTGGAAGGTGCAGTCAGAGTAGGCTGGCCCAGAGGGAGCCACACCACGGTCACAGCCACCGTGAGAGGCAACGCCCAAGTCAGAGATGGGCAGGGGACACGCTGATTTATCCTCTCCTCCTTCCTTCCAATCTCCCTTCTTCCTATTTCCCAGCCCACAACAGAGCCCAGAAACAACAGCCTACCACTTGTCTACATCCCTAGGATACAGAATGGAGCAGAGGAAGGGTGAGAAATGGACCAGGGCACAAACAGGCTCAGGACCGACACACTGGTCATCTGTAATTTTTGTTGTTGTTTTTTTTTTAATATCAAGCAAAGTGTAGTTCAGCCAGCTTCATGAGCCACTGGTATATACTAGTGTTAGTGTATGTCCCTAGAAGGCATGACCTCATCTGATTCATACTTATAGTCCCAGAAATTAGCACAAAACCCGGCTAGTTAACCAGTCAGTTAAGCGTCCGACTTTGGCTCAGGTCATGATCTTGTGGTCTATGCATTCGAGCCCCACATCGGGCTCTGTGCCGACCGCTCAGAGCCTGGAGCCTGCTTCGGATTTTCCCTCTCTGTCTCTCTCTCTCTGCTCCTCCCCCACTTGTGTCCTGTCTCTCTCTCAAAAATAAATAGACATTAAGAAAGAAAGAAAGAAAGAAAGAAAGAAAGAAAGAAAGAAAGAAAGGCAAGGAAAGGGCTGGCCAGCCCTGTTGGACTAACGTTCAGCTTTACCCACAGAGGTAAGAGCACCCTTTCGCTTTCCATTAAAATGTTCTTTAAACCTCATCCTGTCGAATGCACGAAGACACCGGGAAGGGATCTATGGTCACCAAAGTAACAGATCACATTACAGACACATGGCAATCACCAGTTTGGACTTTTGTTACTCTCCAGCTTTATGGAGACAGAACTGACATACAACATTGCATAGGTTGGAGGTGTATGTGTTCATTCGATACACGTTCATACCTGCACAGTGACTACCACCAGGGCGTTTGGTAACACCTCTACTATGTCACGTGGTTACCATTTCACTTTTGCGGTGAGAACTTTTAAGATCTACTCACTTAGCAACTTTCAGGTACGGTAAAACCTTGGTTTGCGAGCATAATTCATTCCGGAAACGTGCATGAAATCTAAAGCACTTTATCAAATATCAAACATTTGATATCAAATATCAAAGCGAATTCCCCTGGAAGAAATAATGGAAACTCAGATGATTTGCTCCACAGCCCCAAAACATTCATATTGAAGATGGTTACAGGGGCGCTCGGGTGGCTCGGTCGGTTAAGCGTCCGACTTTGGCTCAGGTCACGGTCTCGTGGTTTGCGAGTTCAAGCCCCACGTCAGGCTCTCTGCCGTCAGTGCAGAACTCACTTCAGATCCACTGTCTCCCTCTCTGACTGCCCCTCCCTGACTTGCTCACTCTCTCTCTCAAAAATAAATAAACATTTAAAAAAATAGGCTCAAAAAATGATTACAATACTGTCATGTAATACAAAGTAATAAAGAAAATACAAAATATAAAGAAAAATAAACAAATTCACCTGCACTTACCTTTGAAAACCTTCGTGGCTGATCTGTGGGAGACGAGAGAGGAGGGTTATAGTGTAGGACGACTTTCACTATCACTAACGGAATCGTTGCTATCTATTGGCTCAACGGAACCTTTTTCTTTCGTGCAACTTTAACAAGGAACCTATCCAACGACCTAGAATGGAGCAAAGCATTCCTAAGCTCACTCTTGTACGGAAAAGCAAAGGACGGGACCCCTGGGTGGCTCAGTCGGTTGAGCGTCCGACTTCAGCTCAGGTCAAGATCTCACGGTCCGTGGGTTCGAGCCCCACGTAGGGCTCTGTGCCGACAGCTCGGAGCCTGGAGCCTGCTTCGGATTCTGTGTCTCCTTCTCTCTCTGCCCCTCCCCCCCTTGTGCTCTGTCTCTCTCTGTCTCTCAAAAATAAACAAATGTAAAAAAAAAAATAACAAAAAAAAAGAAAAGCAAAGGACTGTCCACAGGTGCTTTGAAGCGACAAAAAATGCACCAGTGCCAGTTGTGGGCACCTTCCAACCTTCTGAAAAATCGTGGATTTCTGCCAAACACCTCAGCCCGAGACCGAGCATCCAAACATGGGAGACGACACCCACAATCCTGCAGTGAGAGAGAGAGAGAGGAAGAGAAGAACCATTGGTTCAGTTGCGATCCTGTGACTTTCGACATCAAATACTACTCTATTGCAAGACATCGCTCGTTTCCCAAGTTCAGATTCATTAGAAATGTTTGCTCTTCATGTGGGACCCTCGCAGAACAAGTTACTCACAATCCAAGGTTTTCCTGTAGATAACACAGTGTTGTTAGCTACAACCACCGTGCTGTGCAACAGATCCCCGGAACAGATTTATCTTATAACTGGAAGTCGGTACCCTTCAACCAACGTCTGCCTATTTTCCGCTCTCCAGTTTTGTCTTTACTGTACTAGAATCCTAACTAGTTTCTACTTCTCTAGGCTGATTTTTTTTTTTTAAAACACGAAAACCAAGGGCTGACTTTATTTGCAGGCATCAGAAAAATCCCATTTACCCTTTGTTTTTCTTTATTCTTTCTTTTTTTTCCTTTCATTCATAGCCACTATGAATAAGAAGCAGAAGGAGAAAGATTAAGAGAGACACCTCATACAAGCTTGGTCTCTGCGGTGGGGACAGGGGGGTTCGGCCATAAGCATCCTTTGGCTTTATGCCATCCTAGAAATGGTGTTCGGGAAAGAAATGTGGTTTGTCTTAATATCATCAACGGTGTTTCATAAATCAGGTCTCAGGGTCACTTAATTATCTGTACACTCCTTGCCTTTTAATCCTCTGCCACTTATTGTAGTTGTCACCTGCTTCTCCCAACAAATATTTTAAGACTGTCGAATCAAATGGTCACTGGTATTTACAGGCGTCTCTGAAGAATCCTTTACCCACGAAGTTGACGGCGTGGGGACAGGAATAGGTGAACGTTTCTCACCAGAGCAAGAAACGAAGACTGTTGTCATGAAAATGAGCAAGGCAGACACTCCAAACAGTGGACCTAAATGGCTTAAGGAAGACAGGGGCACAAAAACCAGCAGATAATTTAAGTGAAGATACTTTTCTTGACCATAAGGATTAAAAAAAAAAAAAAAGGAGGAGGAAAATGATGGGGAAGAAGGAAGGCAAGGTGGTACCCATATGCCGTAAGGAAATTCTGCCAAATACAATTAAATTTGAACCAAAGCTAAGGAAAATAAAAGAATCTGAAAAAAATCCCCCTCCCCCGATTCCCAAGAGAATAATACAATGTTGTAGTAAGCAAAGAGGGAGCATTCTGGAAAACCATTCTACTAGTTTTTTTTTTTTTAATTTTATTTTAGAGAGAGAGAGAGAGAGAGAGAGAGAGAGTGGAGGAGGAAAGGGGCAGAGGGAGAGAGAGAAAGAATCTCAAGCAGGCCCCATGCTCAGCCCAGAGCCCAATGTGGGGCTCAATCCCACAACCCTAGGATCACGATGTGAGCTGAAATCAAGAGTCGGACGCTCAACTCACTGAGCCATGCAGGAGCCCCTCCCTGTTTTGAAAGGGAGAGGCTTGGAGTTGGTCCATAGTGGTATGACGTGAAGAAGAAACAACAAAAAATAAAACAAAAGAAAACAACAACAACAACAAAGCAAGCTGTCATTTCCTACCTGAATAGGATTCTCACCGAATCCCATTCTAGAATCTTTTCAGTTACAGTAACCCATAGCAAAATGTACAGATCTTGTATTTGATGAGTTTCTAAATCGATATAAAGAAAATTGTAACATTTTCATAACCTGATAAACATTCTTCAATGTATCACCACAGATTAGCTTTTCGTATTCTTCGATATCATAGATATGTGATCATTGTGCATCTGGTTTCTCTGGCTCAAAATAACACCTTTGAGATTTAGCCCTGTGTTTTCAAGAACTCGTAGTTCATTACTTTTTAATTGCTGAGCGGTAGTATGTTTTATGAATACAAATATACCACAATTCGTTTATTCAATGTCTCATAATACGGACATTCTGAATTTTTCCAGTTTTGAGCAATTACCTATAAGCCTCCTGTGAAAATTGTTCTGTAAATACGTAAGTTTTTATTTATCCTGGATAAATCTCTAAGAGTGGAATTGATAGTAAAGAGGGTAGCATTTTGCCTAATTTTCCCAATTTGATTCTTTGTTATATTATCTATTTTTCTCCTGAGATTTCTCCTCTCTTGGTGTGTGGTAACCATATTTTCCTTCATGGCACTGCTTGTAGGTACAATATCTGCTTTAAAATCCTTGTCTCCTAATTCCAGCATCTGGGTCATTTTAGGATTGATCTAGATATTCTTTTACATTGAGATTGGGTCACACTTCCTGGTTCTTTGTATACTGAGTACTTTTGTATAGTATCTTGAATATTGTGAATGTAATGTTATAGTGACCCTGGATTCTAAAATATTCCTCCTGAGATTGTTGATTAACTGTCTTTGTTTGTTTAATCAGTAATTAACTTGATTGGATTCGCCATGCAAATGGTCTCTTGAGTAGCAACTCAAATCTCAGCTCAGTTCTTGTATCTTTAGTTGGTCTGCTTAGGGCTTGTCTCTGACATATACAGTTCGGAAGTTAGTCAAAGTTGGGGCACCTGGGTGGCTCCGTCACTCGAGAGTCAGACTCTTGATTTTGTCTCAGGTCATGATCCTAGGGTCATGGGATCAAGTCCCATGTTGAGCTCCCCATCGGGCTCCATGCTGAGTGTGGAACTTGCTCAAGGTTCTCTCTCTCTCTCTCTCTTTCTGTCCCTCCCTGCTGCTTGTGTGCTTTCTCTAAAAATAAAAAATAATTTAGGAAAAGAAGTTAGCCAAAGTTTTGGCAGAGTTTATATGGAAAGGTTGATGCTGTTGTTCTCTAGCTGTTTCCTTTCCGGGATCCCTCCTCACTTTTCAGGGGCTGTGGTTACCTCAATTTCTATCCTTTGGTTCTTTAGGTAGAAAGACTATTGGAATTTTAGCTATGCCAGGTGACCCTTACTGTAAGAGTTTCCCAGACGTAGAAAATGTCACCCCCCACCCCTCCCCCAAAAACGGAACTTTTCCTCACACCATTTTTATCTTCCAAGTGTTGAATCAGAATCTCAGCTTTTGTTCATCTCTAGGGCCTTCAGGTAGTTGTGTCTTTTATAATTTGTCCAGAGTTTATCCTTGCTATTTATAAAAGACTTGGTCTGGTAGGGGTTCAGTTGGCCATACAAAATTAGAAGTCACTTTTTTTTTTAATTAAAAAAATTTTTAATGTTTGTTTATTTTTCTTTTTTTAATTTTTTTTTTAACATTTTATTTATTTTTGAGACAGGGAGAGACAGAGCATGAACAGGGGAGGGTCAGAGAGAGGGAGACACAGAATCTGAAACAGGCTCCAGGCTCTGAGCTGGAGCACAGACCTTAGCTCAGCACAGAGCCTGACGCGGGGCTCGAACTCACAGACCGTGAGATCATGACCTGAGCCGAAGTCGGCCACTTAACCGACTGAGCCACCCAGGCGCCCCTAATGTTTGTTTATTTTTGAGAGAGAGACAGAGCATGAGCAGGGGAAGGGCAGAGAGAGGGAGACACAGAATCCGAAGCAGGCTCCAGGCTCTGAGCTGTCAGCACAGAGCCCAACATGGGGCTCGAACTCATGAACCGTGAAATCGTGACCTGAGCCGAAGTCAGAGGCTTAACTGACTGAGCCACCCAGGCTCCCCAGAAGTAACATGTTTCAAATTTTGAGAAACTGTCAAACAGTTATACAAAGGATTCAAACCGTGTTACACTCCCACTAACCCTGTATGCAAATTCCAATCATTCCATGTTTTACCGATTTGAGATCATTAGTCATTATAATTATTTTAATGGTTATGAAATGTATATCATAATTTAATATGCATTTCCTTGATAACAAGTAATATTAACTGCTTCTATATTTTCTTTTGTGAATGGTCTTCAAATCTTTAATTGGGCTGTTCATATTTTATTGTCTATTATAGGGTATCTTTATATGTTTTGGGTAAGAGTCTTTTGGTCAGACTCACGTAATGCAAATCTTTTCCCAGACTGTGCCTCATCTACTTATTTTCTTAATGGTATCTTTTGATGAGCAGAAGTTTTAAATGAAGATGGAGTTATGGGGTGCGTGGGTGGCTCATTTGGTTAAGCGTCTGACTTTGGCTCAGGTCACGATCTCACGGTTCGTGAGTTCAAGCCCCACGTCAGGCTCTGCGCTGACAGCTCGGAGCCTGGAGCCTGCCTCGGATTCTGTGTCTCCCTCTCTCTGCCCCTCCCCTGTCACGCTCTGTCTCTCTCTCTCTCTCAAAAATAAATAAACATTAAAAAAAAAAAAAGAATACTCAGTCAAGTTGTTGTTCATTGACTTGTTCTGGAGAGTCCTTAAAAATCAATATGAAGGCACGAGTACACCTGTAGTAAGCAAGGAGATGAAAAGAAAATTTACAAAAGAAAAACTCTGAGTTTAGGAGTTAACAAATAAATCCATTCAAAGTGTCTTAATACCGTATCTGTGTCCTAATATGGGCTCTGCTCTCATTTGGGCCAACATGGGGCACACAAGAGTTCAGATTCCACAGAATCACTCGTGTCAGCTTACCACAGTCATCACGATAATCATGAACAGCATCCAAATCCACCAAAACATACCAGGGAAGTCAGCTAACAACTGTGTCTGTCCCCTCTTGAGGATGGAGTGCCATGATCCCAGCAAGCCCTGGACTCAACGGTTTGATTCAACAGCTCACGTGAAAAAAAAAAAAAAAAAATCTCTCGGTTACATGAGGAAATCTAAAGCACTAGAATATGATTTACAAAAATTAAATTGGCAAGGAATGTGGCAATAAAGTTGTCTAATGTGTTCCAGGGTGATGGTGGGGAGATGATTTAAAATAGCCAAGGGCAAGAACGATTTAAAATCGGCTGCTGAGCAGTGAACATTTTCAGAGCTGTCTGAGTCTTGGGTTGGATGTACAGCATTTTAGTTCAAAGGCTGTAGTCCATTTCAGGGTTTGACAGGAAGAAGTAAGAGGCCAGCTGAATTCTTGCCAGGGGATATAACAAAGAATTCAGAATCCAATACCCAGCCCAGCTCACACAAAACAATGGTTCCTTTTTCCCTTGTTTGAAATGCAAACCAGTCAGTTTTCTGTTCCTACAGTTGTAACTAATGAAATCATCTTTTGCAGGGCTCTTACAATGGCTTCCCTTTCGATCCCTGGGCTGCCCATTCCTTTTTTTTGTTTTTTTGTTTTTTGCTTTCTTTCCCCCCCCAGAACTCAGAACTCACGTCTCTAAGATCAGTTCTGGTGGCTGTCAAGGAAACACGGTGCCCAGGACACTTGGTTACTTCATTAGCCTGAATCCTGGTGAGGATGCTGCTGCTGAGCAGAGCCAAGAGAGAGCATGAGTCAAAATGAAATCTTGATATTTTAAGCCGTAGGTATTTAAAGTTGTTTGTTATTGCAGTACGATTTAGCCCAAACTGACTGATACAGAGGAGATGCACCTATTACTGGAATTAAGACACAAGGTACAAAGGTGCTCCTATGTAGTATCTGGTATGCAGTTGGCACTCAACAGATGTTTAAAAGAATAAATGCGGGGCACTTGGGTGGCTCGTCGGGTAAACATCTGACTTTGGCTCAGGTCATGATCTCGCAGCTCAGGAGTTCGAGCTTCGCGTTGGGCACTGTGCTGACAGCTGGGAGGCTGGAGCCTGCTTCGGATTCTGTGTCTCCCTTTGTCTCTGCCTCTCCCCCATTCTCACTCTGTCTCTCTCTCAAAACTAAATAAACATTAAAAAAAAAGAACAGGGGCGCCTGGGTGGCTCAGTCAGTTAAGTGGCCGACTTCGGCTCAGGTCATGATCTCACGGTCCGTGAGTTCGAGCCCCGCGTCGGGCTCTGTGCGGACAGCTCGGAGCCTGGAGCCTGCTTCAGATTCTGTGTCTCCCTCTCTCTGACCCTCCCCTGTTCATGCTCTGTCTCTCCCTGTCTCAAAAATAAATAAAAATGTTTAAAAAAAATTAAAAAAAAATAACAAAAGCTGGGAAAAGATCTGGTCTCTAGTGCCAACTTTGACATTTGTCATCATTTAATTGCATCCATAATTAAGGATACAGGGAGCTGCTCTGACTGCCATAGGTATTGTTGTGATGGTCCAAAATGAGGCATTTGTTAAGGCACAGGATAAGCCATAAAACGTTGTGCAAATAAATGTACCTACTCAAGTCAGTGACAACAAGGGTTATTTCTATCTCATTTACGCACGCATTGAGCATTGTTCTCTTGCCTTTAAATAAGACAGAGAGTGGAAAAATGGATGCAAGCATAGCAGAAGGCAAGATGCCTGGTGTCTAAATCTGGATAATTCTTCAAGTAGCTGTGTCCCCTTAGCTAAGACACACTTTTTTCTCTGGACCTTCAGTCTCTTTATCTATCAAAGAAAAGAGTTACGCTAGATTTCATATGACTTTCCTTCCGAGCTTAACATTCTAGGAGGGATTGCATGTGGCCACAGACCTCATGAGGTTGGACTGCACAAAACTGAAATGGCAAAGTGATCTGCACGGCCTCTCCATGTCTTGGGTTGGGGCTACATCTACCAGCATTTGTAGACGAAAAGTGAACAACGGTTAATTGCCCAAACGCTTCCAAATGTGCAGATGTTTGGCATGGAGACCCAGCATGTGAATGATTGACTCAATTACTTCATTTCTCATCCAGACATTTTGGCTTCGTTCAGATGCAACCTCTCTCTCCAGCCCCGGGAAGTGAATCCTGCAACAGAAGGGGGTCTCGAAGTGAAGACCAAGAGAAAAGTATGGATTTGGGACTCTTTTCCATCCATGCATAGACGCTAACTCAAACTTCGTATAGCCGACACGGGTTAAAGATGCTTTCGTGCCACCCTTTCAATTTATTCTGCATGGATCCCTCAGTGCAAATATAAGAGTTATAATTCTGGATGCTTTAAGCCCTTCCAAAAATGTTGTGACTCAGGAAATCAACAGGCAGATCCTTTCAGCCCAGCGACCAGGTAAGTCAAAGTAACAGATAAAAGAAATGAGTATCTGAAGGCAATCCCTGGCTTGACATCGTTTCTCTTCCTGCTCTATGTCCTTAGCTGTGGGCATGCCCCAAAGCTCATTTCTTTATCTTTATCTTTTCTTATTTATCATCTTCAGAAATCTATTTTCATAACTTCTTGGGGGCACCTGGGTGGCTCAGTCAGTCAGGCGTCTGACTCTTGGTCTTGGCTTAGGTCATGACCACGTGGTCTCATGAGATCGAGCCCCGCATCGGGCTCTGAGCTGGTGGTGCGGAGCCTGCTTGGGAGTCTCTCTCTCCCTCTGTCTCTCCCCCCTCCCCGTCTCATGCTGTCTCTGTCTCTTTCAAGAATAAATAAGCTTAAAAAAAATTAACAACAACAAAAAAAAGAAATCTGTTTTCCTAACTTCGGTAATAATCTCAACCTAAGTGTGGAGAGGGGTGGGTTTGAGCCGAAGCTGTTCAGCACTCCAAAGCAATGGCTTCACGTCCCGGTGGAGGACCACACTGAAACCATTAAAAACGTGCTATAACTTTCAAATGCCCACAAAAACAGTTATCTACATTGGGAGACACAATATGTTTCTATTTGTTCGGTGGAAGTAAATATGATAAAGCTATGTCGTTCATTTTCACAAATACTCTTGGAGCAGCGTGCCCTATTGGTCGTCTAGTACTCAAATGTTGAATGTCAAACCACCCCAACAGGGCTTAAAGCAGTGCATGTGTATTTAGCCCACGATTCTGAAGGCAGCATTTTGAGCCGAGCTCGGATGGGCAACTCTTCCGGTCTTGGCTGGCTGGGGCCACGCGGGCATCCGCAACCAGCTGCCGTGTTAGCTGAGGACCAGGCTGTCTACAGTGGCCTCCAATGGAATGGCACGTCTCTGCTCCACACGGTCTCTCATCTCCCAGCAGGTTGTCAAGGCTAGCTCTCAAAGTAGCAGGCAGTGTTCCGAGAGAGCACGGGGGAGTATGTGAGGTCTCTCGAGGCTCAGGCTTCGAAATGGCATACTATCTCTTTCATCAGATCGTAATGGTCAAAGCAAGTCCATGAACTCAGATCCAAGAAAGAAGGAAACAGACTCAACTTTTTGAGGGGGAGGGAGGAGCTGCAAAGTCAAATTTCTAAGCCCCTGGAGACAGAGAGGTGGAAGGTTGGGACCATTCTTACAAGCAATCCACCACACCCCTGGGGATACACACTCTAATTTCCGTTGCAGGGCACTGATGTGTCTGGGCTACATCAATGGAGGTGCATGCCCATTATCTTCTGATTGGGGATTGCCAGTGGGAAACAGAGACGGGGAGGTACCGGCAAGAAGGAAGACGGTGAATTTGTTTCCTGACTCTCCTTAGGCGGGCTCTTTCCCTTGACCAGAGGTCATTGTTTCCCTCAAGATGGCTCAGAGGAGCGGGGGAAGTATGGGGTTGGGGTACCTTCTTCCAGTTGGCATAGAGTTCTTTCCAAGGGTGAGAGCTTTCAGCATAAATCTAAATAGTGTGAAGGAATGAGCTAGACAGGAAAACGAAGATGGGGGTAAGCAATTCCAGGTGGAGGGATCTCTGTACTGCAGATCAGACCCTTGTACCAATCATCAGCTCTCTGGTCACAGTAGCCGGAGGGCTATTCCTGATGAATCTCCTCCCACCCCCCACCAACCTCCAATTCAACATCTTCCAAGGCAGAGTGATCGTCTCTTGATTCTCCAATAATTCTCAGTGTCCTTTTTTTGTCTTCTTGTTTTTTAAATCATTAGAATTTTCTGTTAGAAAACTTACAGTCAGCTTTGGCCTCAGTCCTATTCAATATTTGTTTGTATTTATATATAATGACTTACCTTAGAAGCTAAAGATCTCTTCAACATTTGCAAAGTTTCTATGAACTTCCTTGATCTCATGGGAAAGAAATAGCCATAGATACAACAGGGGTCTAGTAAGAATTCAGTGAGACAATATAAATGGATCTGTTTAGCACAGTTTCTGATACAGAGCTGATGCTCATTCCTTTGTGTGGATGCAAAAATTTTAAAAACACATTTTGCTACTTTATGTTCATTAAAAAAATGTTTTTTAGTTTATTTACTTATTTTGAGAGAGAGAGAGAGAAAGCCACGGAGGGCAGAGAGAGAAGGAGTGAGAGAGAGAATCCCAAGGAAGGATGTGGGGCTTGAACTCACGAACCGGAAGATCATGACCTAAGCCAAAATCAAGAGTCAGACGCTTAACCAACTGAGCCTCCCGGGCACCCCTTCATGTTCGCTTTTGTATCAAAGTGATATGCACGAATGGCCACTATAGCAGATGCTGTCAGTGTCCCCCTCGACTCCTTGGGTCCTCCTCCTCTTTGCTGGTCTCCATGACCGCTGACTGGTGGTGTCTACATCTCTGTACCTTTCGTTCTAGAACCACAGCAGGCTGCTCTGTCCCCTCCTGTTTCGTGAGCCAGAAGTGCTGGGAAATTAGCAAAATCCAAGAGCAGCCCTCAGCCAATGACTGTTGGGGATCAATGTATAAATGACCCTTCCCCCCACCCCCACCCCCAGCTCCCTTGCTTCTTGGGTGTGTTTGTGTTATTCTCTTTGCCAGTTCTGCCCTGGCAATAGGTTCAATTGCCCACTGCAGGAGCTGGTTTAATAACCCCAGTCTTTACTGGTTCTTTTTCTTCCTTGAATCGTTCCTCCCCCACTTTTGCAGGTGTTCCTTGCAGCTCTCGGTGGAAAACTCACCTCCAAGACCTGGCTTAAGGTTTCCTCCTGGGGCAACCCAAGACGTGAACGGTTAAAATAGCACAGAAGAGCCCGTGACGAAAGCCAAGGATCCCACTGCCCAAGGACAAACTTTATTCATATCTTTGGTTTTTAGTTCTTTTTATGGTGACTTCAGAGCCGTAGATAAGAAGCCGGATAACTCCGTTTTTTGATTTGACCATTTTAGATGGCTAGCCTGTAATATGGAAGATGACTAAGCACTTAGGATTTCACTCTCCATCTCCAATAATTGACACGCATGTTTTTACATTTGGTTCTGTTATGGCTTCATTTAATCTTGAAGAAGCTACGTAAACCTCTATTTCTCAGTAAATCGACGTTGGACAGTGTGTGTTGACACCCCACCTAGGGAGGTCAGGATAGTCCCACCCTCTTCTCTGTCCCAAATTCCACTACCTAACTTCCACCAGCCACACCCTTATCTTTGCTGTGTCAAAGCTGTTGACATTAACCGCTCCCACAGCCTCCACAATACCTTCCACGCTTTGTCCGTAAGGTTAACTCTAAAAGTCCGAAAGAGAGACCGGTAGAAAAGTTGAGATTCAAAAGTTGAGAAACTATATATGATACACACACACACACACACACACACAGCCCAATAATGCAAACTTCTGCTTTTAGAATACCCTTCAAAATGTTGTTTTTGCTTGTTCTGTTAGCAGCTGTTAAATACCTGCTACGCGCCAGGTACCGCTAGGTGGTAAGGATACAGAGGTGTACAAAAGACTCCCATCCCTGGCCTCAAAGGGACCGATAGGACAGATCCAATGCAGCAAATAAATAATCACCAATGTAGAAATGCTCCAAAGGTGTTTGCAGAGCTCACAAAAGGGAAACCCAGTTTAGAACAGGAAGGTTAGGAAAGACCCCTTTTAAAGATGCGATATTTACTCGGAGACCCGAAAGATGAATTGATATTAGTGATTATTATGGTGTTTGGGGGGGGGGGGTTGGGGAGAGAGGGAAGAGCCAATAGGAAGGCCCGGACAGAAGAAAGAGCTTCACAGCACAAACTTACCATCATCAGATGGTAAGTAAGCCTTGGTTACTGTATTAAGGACTTTGGATTTTATTCTGAGCATGAAGGGCCATCACCCAAGAGGGAAGGCGGTTGTCAAACGATGCCCAGAAGCTGAGGAAGGGGATTCAAGACTTTGATGGTACAAGCAACAAGGACGATTTCGTGGCCCATCGTTGAGATCACGTAGACCAAGTTCTTAGCATAGCGCCTGCTGCATAGGGAGCGTTTAATAAATACCCAGGTGTTAACTTTCGATTAGAGTGTCTTTAAAATTTTTATTCAGATATTTAATTATTTTGGGGGCGACCAGGTGGCTCAGTCGGTTGAGCATCCGACTTCGGCTCAGGTCATGATCTCTGAGTCCGTGAGTTCGAGCCCCACGTCGGGCTCCGTGCTGACAGCTCAGCGCCTGGAACCTGCTGAAGATCGTCTCCCTCTCTCTCTTCGCAACCCCCCCCCCCCCCCCGCCCCACTCATGCTGTGCCTCTCTCGGTCTCTCAAAAATAAAGCAACGTTTCAAGAAAATCAAAAACAAAAACTAACTCTTCATTAATTATTTAATTACTTTTAATCCTAGTATCTTGGGACATGACCTCCACTCTCTGAGGTTCAACCGTCTCCTTTGGCAAATAAGGGTCACGTTGAGCCCAATGGGGAAATACAAGCACAGGGACCAGATAACACGCTACGAAGCCCAAATAATTCTTGCGAATGGACAGGGGCGGCCAGGGCCCCGGTTCGATTTCTCTTTCATCTCGGGGGGTTTTCACCAGTGTGGACATCTCTCTTAGCCCTCGGCAAATAAGCCGGTGTGGTGCGTGAGGCTCGGCTCTGGAAGGGCAACTGAGTTCCTTTGCTTGACCCAAGTGCTTTTCTTCCTTAACACCCACCAAATCTTGCACGTAGGAGTGAAGGTGTTTGCCAGGAATCAGACGCGAGCACTCAGCCCGGGTGCCTGTGCCCTGGCGTCCTTCCCGCCACCGCTCTGCCAAAACACCCAAACCTTGAAAAGTAGCGGGTCTGCAGGTTTAACGACCCACTGACGGAAGCTTCTAGAAACGTGTGGTTTCCACGGGTGCCAGCGGGGGTGTTTTTCCTCTGGTCCCCATTTTCTGCAGGTGGTCCGTTTAATTCCACTTCCCGCCACCCCCTTCTGCTTTGATTCGGGGAAGTCACTTGTCTCCCCTGCACATTTCAAATTCCAGAATCCTTTACATTTCCTGTGTTTTCTCCGTCTCCCCGCATCCGCACCGCCTCCGAATGCCAGAAAAGGAAAAAAAAAAAAAAAAGGTTTTTTATTATTACTGTTTTTTAACTCCTACAGAATAAAAAATTTCCACGAGTCTGAACCAAATCTGGCATCATTTATACCTGAGCAGCTCTGTGACTCCGGGGCTGGAAATGGTTTGCTTCAACACCTGAGATTTTTTTTTTTCCCCTTCAAATGACCTTATTCTAATGGTTCGATTTTGACAAATCTTGCGTTCCTGCTGAAAGGGATACGTGAGGCACCTCGTTTCTCTAACTGGTGACAGGAGTTTATGAAGCCGAGGCTAGCCCGGTGAGGCGACCTGAAAGGCCATTGTGAAGAACGAATAGGGGAGGTTCCAGTTGGGACAAGCCTTGCCGGGGAGGGTGAAGCCCCGGGCACACGCATCATCCCTGTTATTAGAAGAGGAAGGCTCCCCGGAGGAGGTGACGCTTCAGAGGCGTCGCTGAAGGATGAGAAAGCATGCATCCGGGAGGACCTCCCACGTGCAAAGCGGATGCACAGAGGCAGACGTGCGAGGCGGAGACAAAGGAGGCTTTGAGCAAGTTGTCCTGGGAGGAGCCACGGAAACATTCAAAGGAAAGGCACGTGGACAGCGTGGCTGGGCCCACAGCCCGATGCAGGATTCCACCCAGTGAGTAGCAGGTATGTGCGTACTTGAGTGTGCACATGGGTGTGTGCGCGTGTGTGCACGGGTACGAGGGAGCATTGCAAGGGGCGCCTGGGGGGCTCAGTCCGTGAAGGGTCCCACTTTGGCTCAGGTCACGATCTCACGGTTCGTGGGTTCGAGCCCCCCCATCGGGCTCCGTGCTGACAGCTCTGAGCCCGGAGCCTGCATTCGGATTCTGCGTCTCCCTCTCTCTGTCTGTCCCCTCCCCAGTGTCTCTCTCTTTCAAAAAGAAACATTAAAAAAAATAAATAAGCAATGCCAAGTCTTGAGCTCTGCACCAGTTTTTCAGGGACGTAGCAGTCGTTAGGTGGCTGCGATCACTTCGTTATTCATTTTGAAGAGCTAAAGGGCACAGGAGTCATGCTTTCGGAAGGTCATTGGCGAGGAAAACCGGGAATTAAGGAGCAGAGCCAATAGAAACCTTCTGAGCTGTCCACTCAGGGGACCTCCGTTTCCCTGGGAAGCAGAGTGCTGTGGTGACCGGACCCAGCTGTGTGACCCAGGCGGGGGTGGGGATGGGGGGGTGGGGAGAAGAAGCCTCGTTTTCCTCATCTGTGAAATGGGCACGATTGGGGTGCATTCAAATCAGAATGGGGGGGGGCAGTATTCTCAGCTCCTCACTCCAGGTTAGGGGGTTGGAACTCATGATCATTCCCAGAATAAGCCAGGTAAATGCCTCCAGGCTGCGTTTGCCCGGCCCTTCATTCAGGTCACCCAGTGATAACCCCTGTCCCTCTGGGCCGGCACATGCCTCCCCTCTCGGCTGATCGCCTGTAGACTCAACTTTATCTGACGCCTTTGTCTAAAGAGTTCCTGATGGCGACCACGGGAAAGAGGCATCCGCTAAGTCCTCGGACCCTCGTGTTGGTAGAGGGAGCATCAGCGGAGCCCAAGGGTGGATGGGAGCGCATCCACGTTCCCAGAGATAAAGGTGCCCCTTTGGGGGTTGGAGAGAGGGGAGGTGGCCGTGGGGAGCTGTGCCAGGTTTTCGGGGTGGTTTTGTCCTGTCTTCAGCTCAGGGAAGTCGAAGTCAAATACACAGGTCTAAGGTATAATAAAACAGCTCACTTCTGTATGAGCCCGAGGCTGCACAAGAATAATGAAAGTTCAAGTTCAGCCACCGAAGGGGTTCACCGCTTTCCTTTAATTACTTTTGCACCTCTAAGGGCCCCTCCTACTATGGAGAGTTCCGACGCTGGTGTAAGATTTGCAGATAACTGAGCCCACGAGGGTGACTGGAGGATTAAATCAAACGCCATCGCACATCGAAAACGCCCAAGCAGAGAGGAGTCACATTCTGTCTTCTGTGCCTTCCTGGGTGGGAGCCCACCTTTCCCGCCCCTGTGTGCTGACCGCGAGTCACCTGTGTCTCTGGCATGTCTCTTCCTGTCCCATTCCTATGTCTGCCTTCCAGCTGGACTGGATGCCCCTTGAGAAGTGGGGTCAGATCTCATCCACGTTTATAACCTTCAGAGCCACATGTAACCAAAGCATCCGGGGGGAGGAAAATTAGAGCCACTACCGACTTGACGCGCTTTCCTCGGGACGTCGGGGGCTTGCGCGATTCGTGGAGGCTTCTCTGGCTTCCCAAACCTGGCTTCCTTCCTCAGCTTCCTCTGTAGTTCTCAAAGTGATTTAAAAAAAAAAAAAAAAAAGCCTCGGCCGATTTCCTGACTTCAAGTTCAGTTAACTTGGCTTTGGCAATGCTGTGAGTCCTCGGTGGCAGGGTCCAGGACAGATGGGGTGTCCTGAGAACACTGGACCAAGAGACAAGAAATGCCCCTCATCTCTGTATAGTAGGAGGCATTAGCCTCTTTCCTGATAAAAGGCAAATTCACCCTCTCGGGCCATCCCTGGAGCTTCTTTCCACCCTATGCTTTCTCTAAAATAAAGCTTCTCGGCACGCATCCCCCCCAACCCGCAATATCGTAGCGTCACCTCGAAACTTGATAGAAATGCGCATTCCCCCACTTTTTTCTCCCAGACCACCTGAATCAGAAATCGGTGGGGTGGGGTGGGGTCCAGGAATATGTATTTCACTTTATTTTTAAAGCTTTATTTATGTGTCGGTTCGTTCATTTATTTTGAGAGAGAGACAGGGGCAGAGAGAGAGAGGGACAGAGAATTCCAAGCAGGCTCCATTCCATCAGTGCCGGAGGCTTAACCGACTGAGCTACCCAGGTGCCCGGAGAAATCTGTATTTTAACAAGCCCTCTGGGAAAGCACGGAGAGACAGCATGGTGGGGGTGGGGCAGAGAGAGAGGGAGACACAGAATCCAAAGCAGACTCCAGGCCCCGAGTTGTGAGCCCAGAGCCCAACGCAGGGCTTGAACTCATGAACCATGAGATCGTGACCTGGGCTAAAGTCAGATACTTAGCCGACTGAGCCACCCAGGCACCCCAGTAATAGAATTTTAAAATCATCATTGGGAGGGGGCGCCTGGGTGGCTCAGTCGGTTAAGCATCTGACTTAGGCTCAGGTCATGATCTCACTGTTCGTGATTTCAAGCCCCACATCAGGCTCTCTGCTGTCAGCACAGAGCCTGCTTCAGATGCTCTGCCCCCCTGTCTCTCTCTGCTCCCCTCTCTCTCTCTGCCCCTCTCTCCCCCACCCCTGCCCTCTTTTTCTCTCTCTCTCAAAAATAAATAAACTTAAAAAAAATGCTTAACTTGAAACTAAGCATCCCTTTAGGTGTTACCTTTCTGTTTGCGGGAAACAAGTGGATAGAAGAAAAAGTTAAATGATAACAGGTAAATCGACCTGACAAATCCAAGATTTGGAACATTCTGTAAGACAAGTGGCCAATCTCTTCACGAACGCAAAGTAAAGAAAATAAAAATAAGTAAGTAGGAGGACACTTCCAGGTTAAAAAAAAAGACTAAAGAGACTAACAACCAAATGTGTAAATGTTTACCAGATCCTGGATCACTGGGGGGGAAAAAAAGATATTTGGGGAAATCTGCAAATGGATTGGTATTAGGTGATGTGAGAGGATTTGCACTGACTTTCTTAAGCAGAATAATCATATCATAGAACGGAGAAGGATGTCTAGGGCGCCTGGGTGGCCCAGTCGGTTGAGCATCAGACTCTTGATTTCTGCCCAGGTCATGATCCCAGGGTCTTGAGATCGAGCCCTGTGTCGGGCTCCATGCTGAGCTTAAGATTCTCTCTCTCTCTGTCTGTCTCTCTCTCTCTCTTCCTCTCCTTCTGCCTCTCCCCTACTCCCACTGTCTCTCAAAATAAATAAATAAACATTAAAAAATAAAGGAACAGACAAGGATTTTTTTTTAGGAGATTCATGCTGAGGTATTTAAGTGCGAAAGGGTGTGATGTCTGCAATTCGCTTTAAAATGGGTCAGCCAAAAATAAAGAGGCCGATAAGAGCAAATATGGTGACTTTTTACAAATGCTGATTTTCTCATCCCTTCAACTTTTTGGGGTAAGTGTTTAGAATTTTTTTTAGATAGCACTTTGGAAATAGGAAAAATAGAAAGATAGATGGACCCCTGTTTCTGGATTGGGCAGGTGTGTGGTAATTTACTGAGAAAAAAAGGGAATCTGAATAAAACCTAGACGAAAAGGCAAGGACGGACAGTAGACATCGGCAAGCCCGTCTTAACTGAACTAGAAGGACCTTCCTACTTGCTTAGATTTCTTCTCACTTTTTCTCTCCGCCTGTATGGAAGGCTGTGGGGAGGTGGGGTTAGGGTGTGGGGTTCGGGGAAAAGGCCAGGAGGACACGAAGAGGTCTTTGGTCTCGAAGTAAAGCTCGTGATTCAGCTCAGGCCACCAGAGCCATTCCTTCCAACCTTGGTTTAGCAGACAGATTCAAGGAGTATTTAGGGTCAAAATCTACTAAACTTGGTAATGAGTTAGATGTGCCAGAGAGAGAAGTATCAAGGATGACCCCACGTTCCTGAATTATGTGACTGGACAAGATTGTGGTGTCCTAACTGGGGTGCCCTGACCATCCCCTCGCCCCCAGGGGCTGAAAAAACAACCAGGTTCCACAAACACAGGGAACATTTCTGAAACCTACGACTGAGTCCTAAAATGGAACTGGACAACAAGATTCTGTCCGTCCATGGAAGTTAAAAGTTTAAGATGCAACGTCACGTTGACTCAAAATGGATCACAGACCTAAATGTACATGTCGGAATGACAAAACTCCCAGAAGATACGTGGAGGAAAAATCTAGATGACCCTGGGTTTGGGGGATGACTTTCTAGCTACAATACCAAAGGCACAACCCGCGGGAGAAAGAATTGATAAGGTAGACTTCATTAGAATTAA
Source organism: Panthera onca (assembly GCF_046562875.1). NCBI lineage: Eukaryota > Metazoa > Chordata > Mammalia > Carnivora > Felidae > Panthera > Panthera onca. Next base: position 24,765,326 of record NC_138352.1, on the reverse strand, counting down.
AGATTTCTGCTCCGCGAAAGATATTGTCTGGAGAGTAGAAAGACAAGCCCAGCTGGGAGGATGTATTTGCCAAGAATCATATTTGATAAAGGACTGTTGTCCAAAATACACAAAGCACTGTAAAACTCAACACTAACGTTCATACGGAACCACGAAAGACCCCGAATAGGCACAGCCATCTTGAGAGAGAACAAAGCTGGAGATTTCATGCTTCCTGATTTCAAACTATATTACTAAGCTATAGTAATCGTGTGATACTGACATAAAATTCCCAAGATGGGGGCGTCAGGTTGTGCCAGAAAAAAAAAAAAAAAAAGCTGAAAAAATTCACTAGGGCCTGGTTGAAAGGATTCTAGAACCAATTTGAAGAGGCTCCCACTGGCCAAGGATGGGACAATTTCAGCATCATGCCCAATCCATCAGTAACGGATTGCAGTGTATGTAATATGTATAAAGTCCCAAGTTCAAATGATACTAAAGAAACTGGTCACCTTTGGAATATTCTGTGAATTCCACATTACTTTTCAAAATCTGTACACGAAAGAGAATAATCAAGCATTTATCTTGCCTTTTTTTTTTAATATATCTATGACTTGTAGCACTGGGTAATTAAGTAATTAATGAGGAATCCATGATCTTTGTAGGAATATTCCAGCTGATGAATGAAGAAAGAATGAGAAGATTCGAGTAGCACTGTTTTGCCAACACTAATGAATTAATTTGGATTCAGGTTAGACTCGTCCCTCTGAATGTAACTGCTCATTTACAGAAAATGCAAGCCCCTTGTTAAGTGGCGCTATGGGAAATTCTACAGGACAGATACCCTGATCCCTTCAACACAAATTCGCAAGATGAAAGAAAGATTTGGAAGGAGAATCTTTGAACTTGAGGAGACATATCCCCCACATGGGATGTCTGGACCTTATTTGGACCAAGACTCAAACAAAATTATCTTTAAAAAATTGTGGAAGACAATGTGATTGTCTTCTAAGACATCTAAGGTAATTTGATATATTAACAATTCATTGTATCCTTTTTAGGGTGACAGTGGTATTATGATTATGTTTGTAAAGATCCTATCTTTAGAGCTAGATATTGAAATATTTATAACCGATTTATAGGTGGTTGATGTCTGGAATTTGCTCCAAATTACCCAGGGTCCAGAGATAAGTGACTAGGGGTCTACATAGACAAGATTGGGCATGTATTGATCATTTCTGAAGTCAGGTGATAGAATTCACTATCATCTTCTGTTCTATGTGTACTTTTATATGTGTTTGACGTTTCCCATAATAACAGGATAAGAAAAACTTGCCAGCAACCGAAATGTTACTCAATGGGTGAATGGATAAACCATGGTGCATCCCAAGAACGGACTATTATTGCGTGCCACGACAAAATGAGCTATCAAGCCGTGAAAAGACACGGAGGAACCTTAAATGCGTACGACTAAGTGTAAGAAGCCAGTCAGAAAAGGATGCATCCTGTATGACACCAACTAGACGACATTCTGGAAAAGGCAGAACTACGCAGATCAGCGGTTGCAGGGATTGGCAGGGATGAAAGGGCGGAGCACAGAGGATTTTTAGGGCAGTGAAAATCGTCTAGATGGTACTTAATGGTGGATCGACGTCCTTCTACATCTACCCAAACCCGTAACAGAGTATATAACGCCAAGAGAGAATGCCGGTGAGAACCGCAGCCTTTTGGGAGATCATGGTGTGCCAATGAAGGTTCAAATGCCATGCTGCCTTCCAATTAAGAACCATCCACCAATAAAAAGCAGTGAAATCCCGAGGCACTCAGCAGCACAGATCCATCTCAGAAGCATTATGTTGAACAAAAGAAGCCCAACCCCAAAAAAGCGAATACTGAATGACTCCATATTTATGGTATTCTAGACAAGCCCACACCATGGGGCCTTTGTGGGTGGGGCAGGGGGTTGACCACAACGGGGCAGTAGGGAATTATGAGTTCTGTACCTAGACCGAGGTGGTGGTTAGAAATTAGTCCGACTTGATGAAAGCTCACAGAACTGTCTCACCTTAAAAGGGTGAGGTTGCTCTTTGTAAATTACACCTCGATTTAAAAAAGAAAGGGGGGGGGTGTAAAAAAATGCAAATATGTTTGACAGATACACAGGGCGAGCCCAATGACAATCAAATGAGGTCAATTAGCCAACAACGGCCAGGGATTGGTGTTCTGACCCTTCCTGATCTTGGAGAACAAATGTTAACTGTGGAGTGCCCGGGGCTGGGGAAGGGAAAAAAGCCACAGGGGGAAAAAGGCAGGATACCAGCTGGAAACAGGCAGAAGCTTCCTCTTGTGACTTAGGACAACCCCACTGAAGGTCATCTGGGCACACTTGAATAAAACCATTCATTTGTTAATGTCTCTTAGGGTGCAGTTAATCAGCACCCCCCTCCCCCGGCTTCAGCTACCTCCCGTGTTCAATTCTTTTCCTTGATTCGCCAGAATAGTATTCTGTGAATTATTCATAATATAAAAGTATTCCAAAACGATACATAGGGGAGCCCTGTGGCCGAGACCTGCTTCAGAGAAGAGCCTGATGAAACGTTGACCCCGCATCCCTCCGCGTGATGTGCGTGTGTACCTGGCCGCCTCATGGATGGGCGAGGTCCCCTCGGGTCCCCTTGGCCGGTCCGTGTCACCACCTGTCAAATGGAAACACTAGTTGCTCTGAGCAGGAAAGCACACTCTATGTTTGTAAGTGATTTGTAAACTTGAAAATGTTATTTATGCAGAGAAGCGAGGGCCTGGCCTGAAGGCTCTCAGACGTGACCCTGCCCACCCCCCGCCCTCCCCTCTGTCCTGTTCAGACCCTTTGTTTCACCATTTGTACATCTGTGATATGATACCGCGCCTCCTCTGAAGGATCCGGGTTCCCACTAATGCAGCCCCTAACAATGGCTTCGATGAAAGAGATAAGCGCAGAGGCCAGAGGGTCTCCGGAAAGAAAGGAAGCTTGTAGCTTTTCAAGTTCAATGAGGCTTAGGAGGTTGGAAGGCTCTCCACATAAAGGCCTGTTTAAAAGAGCACCAAGGATTCAAAGCCTGTGCGTTTCCCAGACCTCTGACCACTTTCAGCCGTCGGGGGACGTGGGCGCACGCCCGTGTCCCGCACTCCCAGGCCCGGATTCCCGAATCTGAGATGACCCAAATGGAATTACCTGGAAGGTCCCGACTGGGGTCGGCCCTCGGAACCGGGGCGGCAGGTGCAGCCTGCGTCTCTATTCCCAGCCCCCAGGACTTGATGTATGCAAATGCTGGGGCCATCAGGCCAGGGACAATAGAGGACTTAATCCCCCCAGGCAAGGGAGGGGGAGAGCCCTGGCCCACACCCCTCCCCCCCTTGCTACACAGAATGGAGGGCTTCCTGCTCAAGCCCGGGACTCTTCAAAGTGTGCAGCCCGGAGGGAGGGAGCTTGGGCCTGAAGGGCAGACGCCTGGGAGGAAATTCTACAGGCTTCCAGAGAATATTCAGGCGTTCCCCTTCCTTGCTGAAAACAGAAACAAGCAAACCCCCGTTGGGGATGGAGTTGACGAGGTCTGATTATTAGGTCGTGCTGGCCCGGAGATTTACATATGATTTATTCAACCTAAGCACAGGATCTGATACCCACAAAACCCAGGACTCTTATCCTGCTTCGTCCAGAACTCTGGAGGCCCATCGCTCTCCCCTTGGGCTGCCTCCTCTGAGAATCCAAAAGTGTAAGGAAGGTGGCTTGGGTCCTTCTGAAAGGTCTAGCTTAGGGCCCCACCACCACCCGCTCCAGGATCAGTGTTCTTGTCCCCAGACCAGGTCCTGGAAATTCACTTTTCTGGGGGTGCCTGGGTGGCTCAGTCCGTTGAGTGCCCGACCTTGGCTAAGGTCGCGATCTCACGGTTGGTGAGTTGGAGCCTCGAGGGGGGCTCTGTGCTGACAGCTCGGAACCTGGATCCTGCTTCAGATTGTGTGTCTCCCTCCCTCTCTCGGCCTCTCTTGCTCTCTCTGCCCCTCCCCCCTTTCTCCAAAGTAAATAAACATTAAAAAAAAAATTATAGTCACCTTCTGCCATAAGAGCCGTATGGGTGAGCCCCTCTACTAGGCACTGGGGGCATGAACAGGGGAAACCGCATGGTCCCTGATAGCCCCCAAGTGATTTCGTCTTGTCCCCCAGAGCAACTAAACCTTCAAAGTGCATACATTTTCCTCTCCCACAAGAAAAAGCGCAAGGCCGCCTGCATACAAATGAGGAAAGTTTACAACCAGTCTCCCATTGTTCAGGTTCTGCCAGGGTTTCCAGTTCATTTTGTGTCTTCCTCCTTCCAGACGCTTTACGGGGCCCTGTCTTCCACTAGCCCCCCTGTGATCGCCGGTCCAGCCTCAGGTGAATGCGGTTCTCCCAGTTACCCGCCCCCTTCCCTCCCCCACTTTGGTGCCGTTCCCAGAATTTCCCTGGATTTAATGCCCCTTTTCTGGGCACACAGCTCCCTTTAAAATCGGAGGAAGTGACATTCGGTGGAAGCTGAGATTTCTTCCAGGTCCGAGATCCCAGGAGAGCCCTTGTCTACGCGGGCTGCGTGTATCTTGGACGCTGTTAGGGGACTTGCGCTCCACTCCAGAGACAATAGCAGGACTTGAGCGGTGCCTTTTGTACCCCAAGACCAAGCATTGGTCACTGCGCCTTCTTATCTCCAGGAAGATCGTTTCTGACACACACGGGTCTAAACTCTGGCTCCAGGACGCTCTGGTCTCCTCCCGGCTCTGGGACATTGGGATCCTCCTCCGAATATCCCGCCCGGGGCCTGGTTTTGAGCCCCAGTGTCCTCTGCGGGGGCCTGTGGACTCGCTCAGAAGTCACCCTCCAGCCACAGAAAGCCGCGGAAAGATCCCAAAGACAGCAGTCAGCGCACTGCCCTCCTGCTTGCAATTGGCACGGTCACGTTCGTTATTTTCTGATGTTTTCAGAGTCAAATTGTCATGCAAAGCAGGGATAGGAAATCACCATTAGGTCATTTTTCCAATCGTCTCAGGGGCTGAAGTGGGATCAATGTACCTTCGCCCGTTCTTTGTGCTCCCTTGTGTCAAATAATGTAAGGAAGGGGGGGCTTCTATTCTAGGGAGAGTATTACATATTCGAATAGATCTGCACCGTTGAGACGGCCTTTGGCCCCAAGTTTCCTTTCTTTAAATCCATTTCATGACTTCACTCTTTGGATCTCCCTTTACTGCGGCCCCTCCCTTTTGGGATGTAGACCCTACAGATGGTTCCCGGAGCCAGACCTCTGAGCGCAGCCCGCCTGGAATGGAAAACGAGTCCAAGTGGACCCATTCGTTCGTTCTTTGTGCAAAGGGAAAGTATTCTCGAGCAGCGCAAGGAGCCCTGCTATAACCCAGATCTCCACGGGATTGTGGACCAGAGATTCCACTGGAATGTTTCTCCAGATTTTTTTTTTAATGATTCGAACAGGATACGCTGCTCCCTTCCCTTCAGAAGAGTGCTGCGCAGGGCTCGCCACGCCTCTCGGGCTCGCCGTGGTTCCCAGCTGCGTCCTTCTGCATCGGTGTGTGTGTGTGTGTCACCTGTTCGCCTCTGGGGATGAAGGGGGCGATGGGGAGACTCCAAAGGTCTTGGGGGTTGGGTCCCCTAAAGCTGAAAAGACCAGAGTTTACTTACAGAGGCCTCGTAGGATGTGACCTTCTCAGCCCCTGTCCAGAGACCAGAAAACATAAGCGTGTCGTGTTTCCCAAAGATGTCTGTGGAGCAGTGATTGTAAACAGGCTGTAGATACTGGGTTCAGGGCTGCGGTTCTGGCTCGTTCTATTCAAGGTTGGGAAAGTGTTTGCAAATTTGGCCAGAACTCCTTTGGGATGCTCAGCATTTTTTTTTTTTTTTTTTTAATTCATGGCAACCTGGTTTCCTACCCTTGGTGCCTCCGAGAGCACCCCTCTAAGGGCTTTTGCCCCTGAGCACTTCTCTACCTGGATTTCTTTCCTTCCTGGATACTGCTTTTTGTTTTGTTTTGTTTTTATTGTTTTCTTAAGATTTATTTAATTTTTTGAGGGAGAGACGGACAGAGCGGGAGCCGGGTAGGGGCAGAGAGAGAGGGAGACACAGAATCCGAAGCAGGCTCCAGGCTCTGAGCTGTCAGCCCAGAGCCTGATGCGGGGCTTGACCTCGTGAACCGCGAGATCATGACCTGAGCCGAAGTCGGCCGCTTAACCGACTGAGCCACCCAGGCTCCCCTCCTTCCTCAACATTATTAAAACGCGGTGTTTGAGCCCCGTGTCAGGCTCTGCACTGACAATACGGAGCCTGCTTAGGATTCTCTCTCCCTCTCTCTCTGCTCTTCCCTCATTCGTGCTCTCTGTCTCTCAAAGTAAATAAATAAAGTTAAAAAAAAAAAAGTGGTACTGTTTTAAATAAAAGATCTCAAAGACCTAGATCTTTCCTTCTAAACCTTCCTTCCTTTTCCTTCTCCCTTCCTGCCTCTCTCTCTCCCTCCTTCCTTCCTTCTTTCCTTCCTTCCCTCCTTCCCCCTTCCTCCCTTCTTCCCAATTCCCATTCGTTTCTTTACAAATAATTGTTACACACCTTATGCAGCACGCACGTTTTTGTCTTCCAGGGACACAGAGGGAAACAAACAAACCAGGTGCTTTTATGACGCTTGATTCCCATGGGGAACTACAAGGACCAAGTCAACACAGGAATAAATAAGTTCAGAAGGTTGCAAGGGCTGCGAGTGGTGTTACACAGAAGGACAGGGCAGCCGCGGGTGGTGGAGACAAAGGAGGCTTCCTTAGACCTGGTAGCCGCCGAAAACATCCCTGAAGTGTCTTTGGAGCTGAGTGCTAGACAGCCAATCGGATTCGCCCTGGTGCAACCCCGGGTCAGAGTGTCCTGGGCGGCACGTAAAGTATGAAAGTCCTCGGGAGGGAGAGAGTTGGGAAATAAACAGAAGGCCAGGGCTCTGGAACGCCTGGGGGCAGAAATCAAATGGATTGGGACCGATTGCATCCAGGCAAGGTCTTGTTGGCCCCCCAGACCAGTATGGGCTTTAATCAGAAAGCTAATCCTTTGGCTTTGACATCTTGGATCTCTCGCGTGGCCCCTTTGGGAATTATATTAATTATTTATGGCCGTGTGGCGAAACGCCCCAAGACTTAGTGCCTTAAAATAACAACAGTTAAGCTACACAATCCCGAGGATGGGGGAGAAGAAAAAAACCTAAGCCGTAGAGCTTTCTGACTCACCTAGGCACGACGGACTTTGCAAGACGGAGCTCGCCGAATGCTCTGGCACGCCAGGGTTGTTTTCTGTGTTGCTGCTGGCACTTCTCCAAGCCACACACATACCGGTGTTATCGGTGGGGAGATGTTCCGAGGGGGGCAGCCTGACAATGTGGCATTGTCCCGCGGGATTCACGACCAAGGTTTCAACAAATGACCTTCTATCCCATTTGTTTTTCCCTGGGTTGGTCGATATGCCTCAACACAAGCTCCTGGGGGATGTTTGGGAACACCTGCTTTCAGATTGCTTTTCTGTCGCGTCTCCAACATTTCTGGGCACTTCTTTCCACTCTTGATTGGCACTGTCCTGGCAGGGTCCTGCAGCTGGAATGTTGTTGTAGGGAAGTCCTGGGAAGGGGGCGCTGGCAGTGGAGGTCCCTGGGAGCAGCTGTGATTTGTGGCAGAGAACATTCCAGAGTTGAATCTGTCCCAGCTCCTTCTGCAGCTCAGCATGGGATGGAATAATGTGGTAAAAATCTGGAGAAAAGAGAAGAGGGTATTGTATGACAGCCAGGGTTAAGGGTGGGGGGAGAAATCTTTCAAAGTTACAAAAACATGCTTAAGAAAATACATCACTGAACACAGATGGGTTGTCAGGAGTCCCAGGTTCAAATCCTGATGTAGTATTCTCCGTCTCATATCAAGGACAGGGACACATAATATGCTCGGGTGTCTCATTTATTAAATGGAGACTTACATCTTTTGTCTTTTAATTTTTTTAACATTTATTTATTTTTGAGAGACAGAGACAGAGCAGGAGCAGAGGAGGGCAGCGAGAGAGGGAGACACAGAATCGGAAGCAGGCTGCAGGCTCCGAGCTGTCAGCACTGAGCCCGATGTGGGGCTCGAACCCACGAACCATGACATCATGACCTGAGCCAAAGTTGGACGCTTAACTGACTGAGCCACCCAGGCGCGGGTAAATAGCCATTTGGGACCTATGGAGCCCCCACCCCTCTGACTTGCTCCTTCCCTTTCTCTCTCTTTCCCTTAAAGACAGAGTAGAGATACGCACAAGAGAAACCAGTGAGAAGCACCTTTAAAGAAAATCTCGGATGGATCATAATCATCCATCTTTCCTGGAGCTCCGAGGAAGATACTACTTTGGATTCCTAAAAGGCGATGTGGCCCCTGTTTGTTCCAAGGCTGAGGTTACCCGTGGAAGTGACTAGAAGTATCGATGTTGTAAAAATCACGAACAGCTTACTGGGTTGGAGTCTCTTCAGTCTGGATGTTAAAAAGCGCCTGAGCGTCGCATCCAAAAATCCCATCGGATCCCACCAAAGGTTGGCATGGCACACTTTGCGGTGCTCTCAACGGATTTTAGGGATTGCCGCACTGGAATGTTCCTTTTCCTGTTTCCAGCAAAATGGCTTCGGGGGGAAAATCTTCCATTTGGCCACTGCAACGAGTAGGGAATAGAAAATAGTGGTTTGGAGGAAATTGATGCCTCTGGAAAAAAAAAAAATGTGTTAGGGACGAAGAGAGCTCTTATTTATTTTTGAAAAAGAATTAATGGAAATGCCTGGGTTATTTAAGAAGCCACAGGAACACACAACACAGGGGAATTTATCTTCTAGGTGCTGACAACCTAATGTGTGTTTACTCTCCTGTCATGGGCTCAGGATGATGAATCCAGAGCTGAAGAGGCTGCTAATTTCTTGGAGCTCGTCCTCCTTATGAAAATAATATCCCCTCTCTCTAAGGGTGCTGAGACATTAACACACTTTGGGTATTTTCCTTTCCTTCTGGCTAGGTCACCGGAACACCCGGGTAATCAATTACTGGCTAACTTGATTAGATCAAAAGTAGACACTCCATCCTCTTGGCGGGGGTGGGGGGGGGGGCATGGAACCAGCCCTCTTCTAGCGGCAAGACCTTCTGGAAAGGGAGAGAGCAAGCTCTTGGCTCCTTTGATGTGTGTGGTTCAAAGTTATTAAAACATGTCTGATGGGCTGAGGTTGTCCGATTGAGGCCAGTTGTCAGAAACGAGGCATATTGGCCCCGAGGGGAAATTATGAGTCAGGGCGCTCTTGTCTGGGGACCCTTGGCTTAATTGTCAGCAGCATTAGGCTCCTTTGTAGCCGGCAAGTTACTTTGCTTTTTTTTTTTGGACGGAATCACGGAAGGTGGAGAAAATGCAGTTCTTTCAATTTGTGGCAAAAGCCCTGGGAGTCATAATCTGAACCCACAAGAAATATGATGTGGAGTCGTACCCTCAGCCCGTGAAGTGGGACATATCAATTACCCTCCACTGCATGTGGGGGGCAGCCAGATTTCCCAAAGGCGTGTTTCATCAAGACAGAGCGGCACACGCTCCCGCTGACCTCCGACAGCTTCCTCTTTGCAAAGTTTGCTAGAAGCAGCTTTCACATTACTTCCTGACACGTCGTGAGTTATTAACTACTGACTGCAGACCAGGCGCAGAGGCATTTGGGATGATTCCCACCTCCAAGGAGCTTACAATCTAAGGGGGAAAAATACAGATAATACGTAGGGCGCCTGGGTGGCTCAGTGGGTTAAGCGTCCGACTTCGGCTCAGGTCATGATCTCCGGGTTCGTGCGTTCGAGTCCCGCGTCGGGCTCTGTGCTGACAGCTGGGCGCCTGGGGCCTGCTTCGGATTCTGTCTCCCTCTCTCTCTGCTCCTTTCCGCCCCCTTCTGTCTCTCAAAACCAAATAAGTAAACATTTATAAATAAATAAATAAGAGAGCAGACCTCACTGAGACCGACATTTGAACAAAGCCTTGAAGGAGGTGGGGGGGAGGATGGGGGATGGAGGAAGGGGGAAGGGGGTTTACCCAGAGCTAAATGGGGGCAGCCAGAGCAGGGCACAGCGGGGGCCCCCAGTATAAGACGGACATCCTGTGGGGTGGGCAGCCCTGTCCTCTAAGTTGTAGAAGACGCTTCCATGAGGCTTCAACCGTGGGCCCCAGACCTACAGCGTCCACAATATCTGGGACCTTTTTTTTGTTTACTGTTTATTATTTATTTTTGAGAGACAGACAGGCAGAGGGCGAGTGGGGGAGGGGCAGAGAGAGAAGGAGACACAGAACCCGAAGCGGGTTCCAGGCTCCCAGCTGTCAGCACAGAGCCCGACGTGGGGCTGGAACCCACGGACCTCGAGATCATGACCTGAGCCGAAGTCGGACGCTTACCCGACTGAGCCACCCAGGCGCCCCTCTGGGAGCTTTTTATAAATGCGAAATCCCAGACCAAGTCTCAAACCTTCTGTACCGTGTTCTCCCAGGAATCCGTGCTTTCCAAAGCGTTCTTGGAGGATCCTTTTGCCTGCAGAATTACAGGAAGCGATGCATATGTGGAATCAGACCTGCAGTGGAGTCCACAGGGCCACGAACCAATGGATAGAAGTAATTTTTATGCTCTATGCCTGGATCCCCAGGATCTGCTGGATTAGAGATCCTGGTTCCCAGAAGAGGGATGACTCAGGGGGCCCATGGAAGCGTCACATTGAACTTATCACTGTGGCCACCGCCTGGTAATGTTGGGCTGTTTACATCGGATCAACAGGCAAAGAAGGAGCGATGATCGACCCGAAGTATCTCGAGGAGATAGGGTTGCAGTGGCATAATGGAGATACGAAGGGTTAGGTCTGAAACACGGGGGGGTTAGGGCCACCACAGCCAGACAAGAGCAGGGCGCCTGGAGGCCTCGACTCCCTCGGGGGAGAGGGTCTGGACCACCCCCACTGCCCGCCCCCCCTAGGTAAGCATCCTAAGTTAGCAGAGATACTGGTTGAGATTGGGGGTGATCCTGAAAAGCAGAAGAGGGGGGAGAGGACACATCTTTAGAAGCCCTCTTATCCTCCTGCCTTTTTTTTTTTTTTTTTTTGAGAGAGAGAGAGAGAGAGAGAGAGAGAGAAAGAGAGAGAGGGCGTGAGCAGGGGAGAGGCAGAGAGAGAGAACCCCAAGCAGGCCCCCCGATGTCAGTGCAATGCCTGACAAAAGACCCGATCCCACGAACCCCTGAGGTCACGACCTGAGCCAAAAGCCAGAGTCGGACGCTCAACCCACTGGGCCACCCACAGGCCCCTTGTTTTGTTTTTTGTAAAGACATTGAAACCGGCAACCCCTTCTAAGAAACTGAGGCAAGGCAGAGCGAACGCGCCTAGCATGAGGCCTTGACCCCTATGGCTGAGAAAGAGTACTCAAAGAAAGGAAAACATATTTTTTTGGGAAAAAAAAAAAAAAAAAAAAAAGAATCCCTCACCTCACCCATGGGTCACTGGATGGCGAAATCCCCGAGGTGTTCTGCCATAGAACTTTCTGGAAACTGACCCTCTGTGTTGTCAGGGGAAACCGTCCAAGAGGGGTTCCATGCCTCAGAACTGACATGAGAATTTTCCTAGGAGTTGTTAGGACAGCTCCTTGGAAACTCTTCCCAGGGCGATAAGTCATGGTGGCATTCCATCCCAAAGCTGTCGGAGAAAGTTCCAAGGGAAGCTGCTGGCCTCTGGGCACTCCCCGGTCACCACATACTTCAAGATCTGGGCACTGGAGAGGCTGTCTGTGTTGCAGGAGACTCAGTTTGAGAACCTGGATGAGCAGAAGGAGCCTGGGGAGAAATGAACACCAGAGCTAGGGCGTAATATCTTCCTCCTCCAGCGTTCTCTGCTGGGAAAGCTTAACCCCGTGCCAGCCAGCCCAGGAGAAATGTTTACAAGGCCCACCTACACCACAGCAGAGCGGACGACAAAGGGTGAATCTGGAGGTGAGAGACAATCCATTGAGAACGCGATACCCTGTGTTGACTTCTCTCCTTCCCTGTTCCTTCTCCCACCTCCCGGCTGGTTTTCCCTAAATTCGACACAAGATGCTTGCACGTACAATTTGACTCGGAGCTTGCCTTCGGAAGAACTCAAACTACGTTTTGCAAATAGAGTCACTACAGGATTTTCTGACGGATGGGGTTTGGGATATGAACAAAAGAGAGTCGTCAAGAACATCTCCAGGGTTTTTGGCCGAACCCTCAGGAAAAGTTCATCTTTACCTTGAGTTTTTCAGTCCAAGATTATGGTGCATCCTTCCATTTTGTTGGTAGAGGTCTTTGAATCTTTCATCGGGTTCATTTCTTGGCATTTGATAGTTTTGATGCTGCTGTGAATGGTGGATTCTCCAAAGGTTATTGTAGAATTTGTTGGTGGTATAAAGAGATACAGTTTACTTCTTTATAGCCAGCCATTTTGCTAATCGAATAAGTTATCTTTAGATGATTTTGGATTTTCTGGTTATAAAATTGTCTGTGAAAAATGTGGGGTTTTTTTTCCCCTTCCTTTATAACCTAAATGTTTTATTTCGTTCCCCCGCCTTTCTGCAGAACAATGGATGTTCAATGAGGTGCTATATACAAGTGGTAATTGTGAGTATTTCTGGTTTGTTCTCAAGCTGAAAGGAATTTTTTTTTGGCTATTTTGTTATTGAGTATGACTCTTCCTGTGGATTTATTATACACACCCTTTATCTTATTAAAGCTGTTCCTTTCTGTTTCTAGTTTGCTAAGGTTTTGGGGTTTTTGGTTTTTTGTTTTGGTTTTTAATCTCAAATAGATGATGTGTTTTATCATATGCTTATTCTGTCTCTATTGAGATGATCACATGATTTCCCTCCTTTGTTAATTTTCTCTCCAGGGTCTTGCTGAATACAAAACGTCTATATGTGCCTTAGGACTTTCCTGGAAATCTCCCCGAGGAAGTGATGAAACTTCTATACTGAGACCTTCCCAGAAGTATCTGGAGTTTCTATCATTTCTCTCTCTTTCTCTTCTTTTTAATTTTTTTTAAGTTTATTTTATTTTTGACAGAGAGCTCATAGGAGGAGCAGAGAGAGAGAGAGAGAGAATCTCAGGCAGGTTCCACATTGTTAATTCAGAGCCCGATGCGGGGCTCGATCCCACAAACTGTGAGATTGTGACCTGAGCCAAAAGCTAGAGTCAGACATTTAACCGACTGAGCCACCCAGGCACCCCTTGTCTCTCCTTTCTATCTCGTATTGTACCATTTTATAGTTTTATGAGCCAATTTTAAAAGTAGGAAGTAAAGCCTTTGACTTTTCATTTTCAGAGTTGGGTGCTCTGTGGGGACAGCCAGCCTGAGCCTCGATATGGAGTGTCTCTAATGGAGGTGGCAGGAAGCAAAAATGAGTCACTGAAAGCAAATTGCAGTCAGTTAATTTTTTCAAAATATTGTACTACCGTTTGTTCAGTGACTTCAATGGCAGTAAAGACAGGAGGATTCCAGGCAGGAATGCAGCTGTCCAGGTGGGAAAAGGCAGTGGCTTGGTCTGGAAGGATAGCAGTGAAGAGAAGAGAGTCAAGGCATACTTGGGAAGTTGAGTCAACTAAACTTGGCCTTTGCCGAGATGACATAGAAGGCTGAGGATGAGGAAGGTCCGAGAAGGGCCCCTGAGATTCTGGATGGACGGTGTTCCCATTTTCTGGGAGTTGGAAGAAGAACATCATGGGCTCGATTTGGACCATCTTGGATCATGGCAATCTTGGATTTGCCTAGAGAGACATCCACGTGGAGATGTCCGATAATCACCCGTGCATCACGGGCTAAAGCTCAGAGAAGTCTGGGCCATAGTTAAGAACCTGATAGCGAACACATAAGTGCTGATCGAACCTGTGGAAATAGTTGGGGCCATCAAAAGCAAGCGCCTAGAGCGAAAGGAACGAAAGATTTAGGGCTGTGATCTCTGGAATTCTAACTTTGAAATTAAATAGACATTCAAGTGAAAAAGCAATCAGGTTACCAAACTGCATGCCATGATGTATACTTTTGTGAAAAAAAAAAAAAATCCTGTGTTTATACATGGCATTGACTTTCAGCCCAATGTGTATCAGTCAGCAAACTTTAATTAGTACCAACACTACAACGGTAGTTTGAATATCATTGTCTACACATTTTTTAATGTTTCTTTATTTTGAGAGAGAGAGAGAGAGAGAGAAGGGAGAGGGCGAGCAGGGGGGGGGGAGAGCAGAGAGAGAGGGAGAGACAGAATCCCAAGCAGGCTCTACACATTCAGCACAGAGCCTAATGCGGGGCTCGAACCCATGCACCGTGAAGTCGTTACCCGAGCCGAGATCAAGAGTCAGACGCTTTGCCGACTGAGCCATCCAGGTGCCCCTATGCATTTTTTTTTGAAAGACTGGAAAAACAAACCAGCTGATAAGATTCAGGATAGCCTTTTTTCTTTTTTTAAATTTCTTTATAGTTTCTAAAAAAACATATTCTAAGAGCATGTCTTTAGGACTTTGTTTCTAGGGTCTGACTTTAGTACCGGCGATGACGTATCCTTAAAAAACTAAGGATTCCAAAACCCAGCTGATCACGAAAATCAGCTAAGGAACATTTGTACAACGATCGTTCCGGTCCTGGACCAGATGTACCAAATCTGAATCACTGGATGGGAGACCCAGTCATCAGTGTTACCCCAAGTGATGGTTGGTGAGGTTGGGAAGTCTCTGGAATAACTAGTTTCTAATGTCCAGCCTGTACATGTCATGAATGTGTGTACTAGAATTGGGGGTAAAAAATATTTGGCAAAAGAAGGAGGGTGTGTTATTTTTGTCTTTAAAAAAAATTTTTTTTAACATGTATTCATTTTTTGAGAGACAGAGAGAGACAGTGTGATCAGGAGAAAGACAGACAAGGAGACACAGAATCCGAAGCAGACTCCAGGCACTGAGCGGTCAGCACAGGGCCTGATGTGGGGCTCGAACTCACGATTGGTGGATCGTGACTTGAGCCGAAGTCGGAAGCTCAACTGACTGAGCCACCCAGGTGCCCCAAGAAGGAGGTTTTTAATTTGTAAATACTCATTGATCTAAATTAAAAAATTAACTGAAACCTTACATATTGACCAAAAGTCAGATTAGGATGTAACTATTCCCATTACCAAGAGAGTCAGTGTGAGATTTCTTTAAATAGTGATGCTCTCAAGTTTCTTGGGATCTGTCCTCCATATTTTTCAGGAATATATCTGAAACCTGAACCACAGAGCCAGGGAATCATGCACTAAGTAGCTCCAGGTCAACTGCCTGCCATAGCCATCTCTAACAAGCAGGAGAAATGCCATCTAGCATTTGAAATGAACTGAAAAGAGTCAGACCATTAATAAGTGGTCCAAAAAAAAAAAAGTATTTATGGTGAATGCATTAAATTTTAAACATGATGAAAAGACACTAGAATTTAGCTAGAAAAAGAGGGAAAAAAAATCATTAAAACTATTTAATAGGATGGCTCAACAAACAAACGAACCAAAAATCCAAGAAAGGTAACATAGACATTTTGGGTGGGCAGGTGGGTACAGAGCTTGAAGGTGAGACCCAGCAGAGTCTGGCTGTCTATTAGCATCACTGGGACAGCTTTCCAACCCCCACCCAGATCAATTCAGTCAGAATTTCCAGGCCTTCAATGTTTCTTTTAAGTTCCCCCGGTTATTGTAATGGGCAGTCAGGACTGAGAACCTCTGACCTTCAATACACTTGTAATTGGTTACAATCCCATATGTTGCTTTCTGATTCCATCCATTTCTAGAGTTCCTCCTCTATCCCTTGGTAGCAGAGTGAGGTCTGGGTCCAGTGGGTTAGAGTGGGGGCCAGGGACAGCGTCATGGACCTGTGACCTGTGACGTCCGATGAAGGTCTTTGTTCAGAAGGATGCCGCGCTTGGCTTTCGACTCTGTTGCTGTCATCTCAAAATTCCCAGGGATTTTTATCTCAGAATTTCTGTTTTGAACAGAAACAGTACAACGGGACGACGAGCAGGCACTCAAGCAGCAGAAAAACAAGCCATGTGTGGCCCCATCTGCCTATTGCGCTCACGATGCCCCAGGAGCAGAGATTTCTGGTAGACCCCGGATGCCTGTGGTTCCGCAAGACTCAGCGCGAGCTTGAGGTTAAGTATGCCTGAGGGATCAAGGGCACAGACTCCCCGAGAAGCTGTGTGTTCCATCGGAGCCAGACCTGGCTTCAAAGGCAGAAGGAAGGCATTGCAAGGCCCATGCATGACTCAGGAGCCCTATCGTACCCGTTTGCATTCCTGCGACTTCTTTGGGGCAGCCGATCATTTAGGCTGACCATGACGCTGAAAGAGACAAGAAGTTCTTGCTTTTCCTTCAGCCTTTCCTTCCTCGTCAGGAAGTCAGAGGTGGAGCGAGACACGGGGTAGAATATACAGATATCAAGAACCGAAATAAAAATGGTCACAATACTATTGCACAGCAGCCCCTCTGTCCTGAAATAACAACGTCCATGCGCGCCTACGAAATACAACGCGGTTCTGGGGCTCCCGCCTATGAGTTGAAGGCCTCCTATTTGCATTTACGCTGGAATCGCACACTATCAAGCTGAATGGCAAAAATGCACCCCGGTAATTCGACAACGTCAATTCGCTTTTACCGAGCACGACGTTAAGCAGCAAACGCCACCCCAGCAGGTCTAGAAACAAAGGGCCCCGGATTTTCACTTCGCACAGGGCCCCCAACGTCGTGTGGCTGGCCTCGGAGGGGGCTACCGGAAATGCCCCCACCTACTCACCCCCACACACATCTCCCCAGGACCACAGGCACACAGGCTCCCAGGAGCTGAGAATTGCTTCTGGTGGAGATGTGACCCAACGGAAGATGCCAAGACTTCACTCCGCCGCCGGAATCCTGGCTGACTGACTGTTTCCAGACGGCCGGGCTGCAGGCAGGGAATGATAATGAGCAGTTCCTTTCCGAGGATGAGCTAAGTATGGGCAGGAAGGGTAATCATTAGCAGCTCCCTTGTGGATACACCAAGGCCAGCAAAAATGTCTGCAGACGAGTAATTTGGCTGGGCGTGTTTTGACAATAAACTCAAACCAGACAGAAGTGAGGCGGGGAGGGGAAGGGGAAGGTGGGAGGGAGAAGCCATGAACTTTACCGAAGAAAATAACTAGGCTTTTTCATGCCCGTCGTCTCCAGAGATGAGCAGCAGGGAGCAAGCATCCCTGTGGAGGAAATGTGGGATGATGGGAAACTCTGGGTGGGGTGTCAGACCCCAGGGAATCCCGTCCCAACTCTGCCGCTGACCAGCTGGGTGGCCCCGGGCAGTCCTGTCAGCCCCGCTGAGCCTCTGTGAACATCCTCCTAAGATTTCTGTAACCTTGAACTTAGCCATATGCCTAGGAGGGAGCGATTAAACGGGGGGGGGGGGGGGGGCCTGAGCGTCGGCCACCACCCTCTCGCCTTGCAGACTGGAGGCTGGCCAGGGTCACAGCCCTCCATTAAGGCATAAATGGGTCGATGTGCCTCGAGGCCAGTGAGACTGAGGAGGTGAGACCTCCCCCAGGTGCCAGCGGGGAGGGGGCCAGATCAGAAGTCTAGCTCTATCGAGACACCTGCTGTGATTCCCGAAAACCTTAAGCTCATTTGGTTTTCAGCTCTAGCTGTCCGGACTCATTACCTACTTTTAGAAATCCACAGATTAACAAGGGTTGTAAGACACGTTGCTCAGACGTAATCAGGTCAGTCCCCAGGGAACTGAAGAATGTAATCTAATATTTTTTGCATCGTGGTTCCTTGACAGGTGGCCTTCACGTCGACCGGCTCTGAACTCGGGTTCCAAAGAGTGCTGTTCAGGGGGACGTCTGTGCTTTCCGCCTTCCGTCTCTGCAGAGGATTGGCTTATGGGAGCCCGGAAACTCACTTTGGCTTGCGTCATTTATTTATTTCTGCGGCCGCTACTTTCAAAGTAGAGATCTGAACCTCCTGTCTGAGAATCGATCAATCAAACACTGTTAACGAAGAACGTGCTAAACTAAAAGGTTGTTTTCAAGACGATGGGCTATTGAGAAGTCTGAAATAGTCTCTGTCCTAAAGCCATGCTTCTCCATCTTTTTTTTTTTTTTTTTTATCATCGCTCTCTTCAGGAGACACAATTAATTTAAACTCTAACAAAATAAATTAAAGAATAAGGAATACGATTTTATCAGGGAAGTTTGAGGTTCGGAGGACCACACATCACGGTACTATCTTAGGTTTTTTTCACACTTCCTGAGATCCAATTTTCACCCTCTTGGGGGCAATACCGTTCTGATGGACAAAGCACGCACAAAGGACTCATCGGCAGGATCCAGGGGAGGCAGAATAGCATGATGATAAAAGCCCATGATGATAAAAGTGTTACATTATGTTCTATCCTGTTACTGAGGATCCGCTGGAGAAAAGCATGAGACATACCTGTGCCTTTCCGGAGCGGTTTGCTTATCTGTCCCTTAAGGAGGCTCTAAAATACGTAATAATCGGGGGCACCCGGGTGGCTCTGTCGGTTGAGCGTCGGACTTCAGCTCAGGTCCTGATCTCACAGTTCGTGGGTTTGAGCCCCATCCTGGGCTCACTGCTGTCAGCGAGGAGCCTGCTTTGGATCTTCTGTCCCCCTCTGTGTCTGCCCCTCTCTTGCTCACGCACTCTTTGTCTCTCGCTCTTTCTCAAAAATAAATAAAACATTAAGAAAATCTTTAAAATATGTAATATCAGATTTTGCTTTTCACATTGGCATCGAGAAAACACGTGTGCAAGGACTAGACCATACGCACACGCCTGGGTGGCTCAGTCAGCTAAGTGTCCGACTTCAGCTCAGGTCATGATCTCATGGTTCGTGGGTTTGAGCCCCACATCGGGCTCTGTGCTGATGGCTCAGAGCCTGGAGCCTGCTTTGGATTCTGCGTCTTCCTCTTTCTCTGCCCCTCCCCTGCTCGTGCTCTGTCTCTCTCTGTCTCTCAGTGATACATCAACATTAAAAAAAAATTAAAAAGATAAATGAAAACATCAAAAAAAATTTTAATGTCCATGCATTAGCCACATTCTGTGCTCCACTGGATTTTCCTGTCCTCCTTTTGAATTCCTCCCCATTCTTTCCTTCTTCTAGGTTTTTATTTCATTGTATATGTTCTTGTAAGCTTTCTTAAAACATTTCTGGAATACAATTGCACTACTAGGTATTGAGCCAAAGGATACAAAAATGCTGATTTGAAGGGGCACATGCACCCCCACGTTTATAGCAGCACTATTGACAAGAGCCAAAGCATGGAAAGAGCCCAAATGTCCATCGATGGATGAATGGATAAAGAAGATGTGGTATATATATACAATGGAGTATTAGTCGGCAATCAGAAAGAATGAAATCTTGCCATTTGCAACTATGTGGGTGGAACCGGAGGGTATTATGCTAAGTGAAATTGGTCAGAGAATGACAAATATCATATGAACTCACTCGTATGTGGAATCTGAGATACAAAACAGATGAACACAAGGGAAAGGAAACAAAAACAATATAAAACACAAAGAGGGACAAAACATAAGAGACTCTTCATAGAGAACAAACTGAGGGTTGCTGGAGGGGTTGTGGGTGGGGGGATGGGCTGAATGGGCGACGGGCATTAAGGAGGACACTTGCTGGGATGAACACGGGGTGTTATACGCAGGGGATGAATCCCTGAAAAAAATTTTCTGGAATAAGACAATAAGTAAGTAAACTAAACAATCTGTACATAATTATACATACGTAAGTACATAATATAGAGATAACCTGAGAGGAACGCTTTCAAAAAGACATTGCTTAAGTATGAAATTGCAATTAAAAAACATTAGCATTTACAACAGCTTATAAAAAGATAGAAGAATTAGGGGTAAATTTAACAAAATTTGTGCAAGACGTTGACGTTAAGAATTTACACAACAAAAAAACAAAAAAAACAAAAAAAATTTACACAACATTGCTGAAAGAGAATAAGGAAAACGTGGGTTGCAAGACTCAATATTATTAAGATGGAAATGATTCCCACATTGATTTAAAGACTCCACACAATCCCAATTAAAATTATATCAGGCATTTTTTTCTGTTGGCATGTCGATCTTAATTTTATATAAAATGCAAAGAGCTTGAATAACCTAAAGAACTTTGAAAAATAACCAAACGGCACTACCAGATTTCAATATTTGCCCTAAAAGCTACAGTCATCGCGAGAGTATGTATGAGTGCAAGGGTAGAAATATGTATTAGTGAGACAGAATAGAGCCCAGAAATAGACCCAAATACAGGTGGCCAATTGATTGTAAGTAAAATTACCAAGGTGCTTTATTGGGGTAAAGATCGTTTTTTTTCGGCTAACAGTACTGGCACGATTAGCTATTCACAAGCCAAAAAATAAATAGGTAGATTGAATCGGGGATTGATAGATAAATATCAGCACTTCCTTCAACCATGCTTAAAAATGGACCCCAAATGGGGGCGCATGGGTGGCTCAGTCGGTTGAGTGTCCGACTTTGTCTCAGGTCATGATCTCATGGTTCATGGGTTCAAGCCCTGCGTCAGGCTCTGTGCTGACATCTCAGAGCCTGGAGCCTGCTTCGGATTCTGTGTGTGTGTCTCTCTCTCTGCCCCTCCCCCGCTCTTGCTCTGTCTCTCTCAAAATAGTAAACATTAAAAAAAATTTTTTTTAATGAACTCAAAATAGATCACAGAATCAAAGAGCTAAAGCAACAACTTTAGAAAAAAATAGGAGAAAATCTTCGCCTTCCAAAAAAGCACAAATCATATACGAAAGCACACTGGTAAATCAGGCTTCGTAGCTTAAAACTTCTTCTCTTCAAAAGACGCTCAAGAAAACAAAA
Organism: Panthera onca; assembly: GCF_046562875.1. NCBI lineage: Eukaryota > Metazoa > Chordata > Mammalia > Carnivora > Felidae > Panthera > Panthera onca. Next base: position 24,744,376 of record NC_138352.1, on the reverse strand, counting down.
AAGCAAACCACAGGCTTGCTTTGTTTTAGTAACATTTGGACACTCAGGCATTGCTGGTAGAGGAACGTATCGGGCTTTGGAAAACAGTTACAGTTAAATTCTTGTGAAGTCAAATGTACACTTATCATTCCCCAGCAATTTCTTTCCTAGGCACCTCCCTGAGGATCGGGGAGAGGGGTGGGGATGAAAACACGCACACACAAGCCCATGAAAGTTCAAACCAGCTTTATTTAGGGTCGCCTGGGTGCCTCAGTCCGCTGAGCATCTGTCTGTTGATCTCAGCTCAGGTCTCGATCTCAGGGTCGTGAGTTCAAGCCCTGCATTGGGCTCCAAGCTGAGCTAATATAATATAATATAATATAATATAATATATATATTATGTTTATTTATAATAGCCCAAAGAGGGAAACAAATGCCTACCAACTGGTGCATAGGCGAGCAAACTGAGAAATGGCCAGGTGTCTTGGACCTACACCTGCCGTTAGTGTACGAGAAGCCCCATGTGTGTTCCGTGTTCTCGAAGAGATCTGCAGAAGGACTGAGCCCCGGTTGCTCACAATAGGAGCCTGTCCTTCAGCTCACCTCGCCTGGTCTCTCTTCTCGGCCTCCCACACTCCCTCCCTGCCAGCACATCCTGGATCACGCCCCCAAATGTACGTGCACTTAGGTCTTGGTCTCAGGATCTGGGGCGATTTCATCCCAACCGGTTCTGCTCGGTCGGGAGCTTGGATCTGGTTTCAAAGCATCCTTCATTCGCTAACTATCCCTGAAGGAAATCTGAGTAGCTTTTCAAATGGCCTGTGGCTTTGGTCACCATAAAGATCGAAGCCCCAAGGTGACACGTGGGAGCCATATTTTACCGGCTTTGGTATAGATGGAAATCTGCCACCGTAACCAGGACTTTGGAACCCTTCCCTGCTGTCCCCATACATGTGACTCGAGACATGCCAAGGCTAACACTGGGAAGGAAGCAAGCTGTATGTTCCTCCTTCCCCTGGAGAAAAATGGCCTGTCTTTCACTGGGTACAGTTGTAGACAGATATTCATTATGACTCCTTAAATATTTAAAATTCGTTAAGTATTGGGGCGCCTGGGTGGCTCAGTCGGTTACATGTCCGACTTCGGCTCAGGTCATGATCTCACAGTTTGTGAGCTGGAGCCCCGCACTGGGGTCACTGCGGTCAGTGCAGAACCCACTTCGGATCCTCTGTCTCCCTCTCTCTCTTCCCACCCCCCCTCCCCACTCTCACACCTTCTATCTCTCTTTCAAAAATAAATAAACATTTAAAAATAAACAAAACCTTTTAAGTTTCTACTATGGGCCTGGCACTCTGCTGAAAGAGGAGATCAGTCTAGCAGGCAAGACGAAGCAAAACATAAAGCATGTAATGAGGCACGGGGTACTAACCCCGTATTCAAGGGAGGATTGGGAGTGGGGGCCAGGGCCTCTGAAATGATGCTTAAGTTGAGTTTTGAAGGGCAGGTAAGAACTTACCAGATAGGGAAAGGGCAGGAAGGGGCAGCCGGGTGGCAGGAATAGTGTGCACAAAAGCACAGAGTGGCCGGGAGCAGGGGACATTCAGCCATGCACCTTCTGCAGAGTGGCGGGAGGGGACAGGTTTTTGTTAGGATCAGCAAGCAGGAGAGGAGAATACAGCCTGCTTAGGATTTGTTCTTTCCCTCTCTCTCTGCTCCTCCCTCGGCCAAATAAACACTTAAAAATTTGTCTCTAAAAAAAGAGTGAATGGGACTATACAATCAAATGAAGAGAGAGCTCTGGAGATAAATTCAAAACATCCAGGTTTTAGTCCCAGAACTCTGGTCTCTACCATTTTCTAACTGTGTGTCATTGGGCAAGAATCTCAGCTTTGCATCAGTCAAGTGGGAGTCATGATCCCTGCCCGGCTGACCTCAATAGGTGCTTGTAAATATCAAATATGTAATGTACATGGAAAGCAATTACAAGGGGCAAAATACTTACAAAGCTATGTTTTAATTAAGGAAGTCGACAAATGGGCAGAAATTGATGGTCAGGTAATTTACAAGAGATGCATTGAAAAACCTGTTCAAGTTGCATAATGTCCAATGTTCCAGGACACCAGTTTTCTATTCTGCCATTGAAAATGTTTCTTCTGGGGGCGCCTGAGTGGCTCAGTCAGTGGAGCCTCCGACTTCGGCTCAGGTCATGATCTCGTGGTTTGTGAGTTCAAGCCCCTTGTCCGGCTCTGTGCTGACAGCTCAGAGCCTGGAGCCTGCTTTGGATTCTGTGTCCCACCCCCCCTCCCCGCCCCTCCCTTGCTCACACTCTGTGTCTCTTTGTCTCTCAATAATAAATAAAAAAAAATTATATAAAAAAAAGAAAATGTTTCTTCTGATAGTTCTTCACACTATGACCAAGGCATGGCAGGTGACCCCTTTGCTTCTAAGACAGACCTTGGAAGAGCCTCGGGGAGTGTGGGAGAAGGAGAAGAATCCTTGCAATAAAGCAAGTTGAAAAAGCGTGGACCCTCATCTAAGTGAGGATTTCATCCTTAGAGCCCCAGTGAAACAGTACAAGCGAATCTAGGATTTGAAGTGAAATCTCCAACTCCCCCCGCCACGGGAAAAGCGCTCCTCGGATGGTCTTTGAGCTGTCAGCACTTCAATCAGAGATGGAGAATGGCGTGTCAGTTCCATCCTTTGATTTGTAAACATTTATCCAGCACCAACTATATGCCAGACACACACTTGGAACGCTTCACCAGGATGTAATAATCCTGGAACAACTATTTGGCAAAGAGCGAATCCTCAACCCCATCCCTCCTCAGTTCTTTAAAAGCTCATCTCTGCCCCGCTCCCATTTGCATTCATTCATTCACGCATTCTTGCATTCGACACCTGCAGGCTCCGTTTTAGGTTTGTGGCAGGTGCACAAATGATTAAGAGCCTTTCTTTGTCAACGAGAAGGTCACAGGACAGCAGGGTCGACGAGGCGTACAGATGAACAATTATAGTGCAACCCAGGAAACCAGTGGTGTGGGAGAGGGGCAAAACTGTTAGGGGAGGCCTGGGGCAGGACAGATGACCACCAGCTGGGGGTTTTACCAGTTCCTGGGGCGGGGGGAAGAGTCTGGAATAGAATTTGGCAGGGAGAAGAGAGCGTTCTCACTCCCCTTGTCCGAATCAGCCTGTGAGACTGAGCTAAGTTTTCTGGACAAGGTCAGTGAGGGAGCTATGGGTGGGGGTCCCTTCTACGACATATCAAGAATCTGACCTCGCACCCCCTCTCGTGCAATGGGATGGGATTTCTTTCTCGGGTCTCTTGCGAAGGCATGAAAACACGGTGCCTGGTTCCTTGATCCTTGGGAAGGAGGCGTTGATTTTTAATGGGATGACAGCAGTGTTTCCGTCTGGATGTCTGAAATCCCCTCCTCACGGACCCTCCGATGTGATCCTTGGGGAAAAAAAGCTGAGGGCTTCTGGAGAGAAGGGAGGCATGGTCTCCGGCTTCACAGACCCACTTCTGGTTTCTGCATTCACCCTCGTTCATTCAGTAACCATCCGTTGAGCGCTCAGAGAGAATGACCGGGAAAGTAAAGAAGCACGTATGGACTCCTTGAGCTGGTCCGAGAAGGCCCTCCAAGGAAGGCGCGTTTCAGGTGAGCCCTGAGTGATGACCGGAAGCCATGTGACGATGAGAAATTCCTTCCTGTGGCTGAGGAATCTGACTTATCATGTGCCTCACTTTCCTTACCCTGGAACTGGAGACAACGATGCCACCTTCACAGGGTTACCAAAACCAATGTGGACGACACCTGCAAATACTTGCCACTGTGCCTCCCGTGTCCGACGTCCCCATTCAGCCCTTCCAGCCTTCTTTCCCTCTAGAATGGGGCTCTGGGACTCGGCAGTGACCTAATCCTACCTCCCCGGAGGCGGCTCCTGAGAGTTCTAGCATCTGATGCTCCAAGCCTTCCCTGGGCTTCAGATACAGACCTCACACTCTGAAGGTCGGGAATGTAATTCCTCCTTGACACTTTAAGCAGATATTGGAAAATATTCAGACATTTTACATGCGCACCTCCACCCCTATAAAAGACAGGATCCAGAAAGTGCCAAGTTGGACTCCCTCTCTTTTTGATGATTCGAGAACTTGCTGGGTGATCGCTGATGAAGTCGTGTGCGTGCGTGTGTGTGTGTGTGTGTGTGTGTGTAATTGAAAACAGCTTTTTATACATACTTAGGAGACGAAGAAGGTCTGGGTAATGATGGAGGTAAGGAGAAGAAGGATTTCCCAGGGCCAAGGGCATTTCTGTTCTTTCGCAGGACGAGGATTGCAGAAAAGGAGAAAGTGGGAGTTCTGGGAACTTTTATTTGGTAGGATTTCTGACCCACAAGTATGGGAGCAAGAGGTCGAGCTGATCTTGATGAAGACGGGTAAGGAAGACAGCAGGGTAGGCTCTGGGAGCAAGAAAGGGCTGATGCCAGAAATACATCCTCAGAGGAAGCATAGGACATGTTTCCGAGCTCCATCACGCTGCCTGAGCATAACTGCCTCACTCTGCGACCCACTAGCTCCGTGGCCTTCCTTAGGCAAGTTACTGACAACCGGGAGGTCCCACGCAGCACTGAGGACTTGCCCGAGCCCTGCGTTAAGAGCCTTGCCCGTACTTTAGCCTGGCTGTTTAGTCAACCATGTCCCTAGAGGTGGCCCTAGCTCCCGTGCTGAGTCTTTGCTCAAGAAAAAACAACGCTTCCATAGTACCCAAAGCGATCTACAGATTTTACACACTCCCTCTCCAAATGCCAACAGCAGTTTTCACAGCACTAGAGCAAACAGTCCTAAAATTTGTATGGAATCACAAAAGAGTAGCCAAAGCAATCTTGAAAACTACAAGCTGAAGGCATCACAATTTCAGATTTCAAGTGATGTTACAAAGCTGCAGTAATCAAAACAGTACGGTCCTGGCACAGAGATAGACACATAGGTCAGTGGAACAGGATAGAAAGCCCAGAAATAAGCCCCTGTCTTTATGGTCAATTAATCTTTGACAAAGGAGGCACGAATACGCAATGGGAAAAAGACGGTCTCTTCAACAAATGGTGCTGGGAAGACTGGGCACCGACCTGCAGAAGAACGAAACGGGACCACTTTCTTACACTGCACACAAATATAAACTCAAAATGGATTAGACCTTAAAGGTGAGACCTGAAACCACAAAAATCCTAAAAGAGCACAAGCAGTAATTTCTCTGACGTTGACGGTAACAACACTTTTCTAGATAAGTCTCCTGTGGCAAAGGAAATAAAAGTAAAAATAAACTACGGGGACTGCATCAAAATAAAAAGCTTCTGCACAGCCAAGGAAACTAATCCACAAACCTAAAAGACAACCTTCTGAATGGGACAAGATGTTTTCAAATGACGTAGCGGATAAAGGGTTAGTATCCGAAATATATAAAGAACTTCTACAACTCCACGTCAAAACCCCACGAATAATGCAGTTAAAAATTGGCTAAAGACATGAACAGGCATTTCTCTAAAGAAGACATCCAGATGGCCAGAAGACACATGAAAAGGTGTTCAACATCACCCACCATCAGGGAAATGCAAATCAAAACCACAACGAGATATCACCTCATACCTGTCAAAATGGTTAAAGTCAAAATCGCAAGAAACAGTAAGTGTTGGCAAAGATGTGGAGAAAGGGGGACCCTCACGCACGGTTGGTGGGAATGCAAACCGGTGCAGCCAATGTGGAAAACAATATGGAGGCTCCTTAAGAAATTAAAAATAGAATTATCAGGGGTGCCTGTGTGGCTCTGTCAGTTAAGCATCCAGCTCTTGATTTAGGCTCTTGTCATGATCTCACAATTTGTGGGATCAAGCCCCATATCGGGCTTTGTGCTGACTGCACAGAGCCTGCTTGGGATTCTCTCTCTCCCTCTCTCTGGGCCCCTCCCGGCTTGCATGCACACAAATGCACACACACTCTCTCTCTCCAAACAAATAAATAAACGTTTAAAAATAAAATTACCAAGGACACTTGGGTGGCTCAGTCATGTAAGCACCCAACTTCGGCTCTGGTCATGATCTCTTGGCTCGTGGGTTCAAGCCCCATGTCGGGCTCTGTGCTGACAGCTCAGAGTCTGGAGCCTGCTTTGGATTCTGTGTCTCCCCCTCTCTCTCTTTGCCCCTCCCCTGCTCACACTCTCTCTCTCTCTCAAATAAATAAATAAACATTAAAAAAATAAATAATAAAATTACCCTAAGATTCAGTAATTCCACTACTGGGTATTTACCCAAAGAATACAAAAACATGAAAATTTATATGCAACCCTATGTTTACTGCAGTATTATTTACAACAGCCAAATTATGGAAGCAGCCTAAGTGCCCACTGACAGATGAATGGATAAAGAAGATGGGATGTATGTATATACCGTGGAATATTGCTCAACCATAAAAAAGAATGAAATCTTGCCATCCACAACGACATGGCTGGATGTGAGCTTATTTCATTATGCTAAATCAAGTCAGTTAAAGAAAGATAAACATCATATGATTTCACTCATGTGTTGAATTTAAGAAACAAAACAAACAAGGTGGGAAAAAGTGACAAACCAAAAGCATGCTCTTAACTACAGAGAGGGGAGGTGGGGGGGGGGGGTGGGGGAAAGCAGGCGATGGGGATCAAGGGTGCACCCGTCAAGATGAGCAGCGGGTGTCATTTTCCATTTCCCTTTAGCTGCCCGTCCTGATTTTCTACCCCCTTTTCACTTCCCCACAACCATTTAAAAAACTTTTTTAATGTTTATTTTTGAGAGAGAAAGAGAGCATGAGCAGGGGAGGGGCAGAGAGAGAGGGAGACACAGAATCGGAAGCAGGCTCCAGGCTCTGAGCTGTCAGCACAGAGCCCGACGCGGGGCTCGAACTCACAAATCGTGAGATCATGACCTGAGCAGAAGTCGGACGTTTAACCGACTGAGCCACCCAGGCGCCCCACCCACAGCCCCCTTTTTGTGCTCCCTGCTCTCCCTTTAAAAACCTCAGCCTTAGAGTTGAGTTCAGTTGCCACTGAGTTTCCCGGTGCTATTGCAGCAGTCTGAATAAAATCTGTCTGACGGCCTTTAACAAGCGTCTGGTGCTGCTTTTCTTGGATGTCACTCAACGTTGCTGAATGAGTTTCCTCATGTGAAAGCTGGACATCATGACAGCACTTGGATATAGCACATCAAAATGAGAAATAAATTCAACCCCTACCCTAACCCATAATACAGTGCACACAACGGTATCTGGTCCGTGTCCTAACTCGCACACGTTAGCTGGAATCCTTGTTACGGCTGTCATCATGGCGGCAAGGGCAGACATCTTGACGGGGGACGTTGTTTGGCCACTCGTTCGTTCAACCTGGCTCAGAAGAGCTCAAAGATCGCCAGCCTGTGGTTGGCAGGGTGCCTGAGTGGAACAGAGAAGCACATGGAGGGTCTGGTCCCACACGGCATCTCCCTGTGCCGAGGGGGTTGGCCTCGTCCGCTGTTCCCCAGGAATGCCAGCTCTCCCACCAGCACGCCATGATAGCACAGAGCCTAGGCGGCTACAGTGGAATGAAGTGATTACATCCCGTGTCCCTGCCCAGAGGTTGAATGTCCTCACCATCCCTCAGAAGACACTAGAGTTCATTGACCCAACAATTTAAATCGTTAGCAATTAAGGACGTAAGCTCTTTTCCTCTGAACTGCCTGCTCTGTGAAGTATGAGGTGAAAATCTGGCTGGCTGAGGGGACAATGACTCTGCTTCTCAATAATGAATGACCCTGGAGCCAACAGATTTTGTGTCTTCAAATCCCGGGGGACTAAGCTTCAATAGATGCCTTACATGCATGTTCCCAGACCTCCCCAGAGCTAGCAAGGTGATAAAAGGGCGAAGAATTCTCTTTCATCATCCAAAAGATCCATAGGAAACTGTGAGTCCCTTCCTCCAGAAAGCAGAAGGAAGAATAATGTGACATTTATGCATGCCATTTGTGAAAGTACAGGTGCCCTCTACTCAATAAGCCAGAAAATCAGAAAAATAAAATCCTGTGATAGCTTTGGGGTCCTTACTCCTTACCTGGCTAAGCCGTGTGAGAAGAACATTCTAGGCAGAGGTATATGCATTCTGAGCTGTCTCTATTAACACATCATGAAACTTCCTTCTTAATGCCTGTCTTCAAAAAAAACTTTTTTAATGTATATTTATTTTTGAGAGAGAGAGACAGAGAGAGACAGAGAGAGAGCGTGAGCAGGGGAGGGGCAGAGAGAGAGGGAGACACAGAATCGGAAGCAGGCTCCAGGCTCTGAGCTGTCAGTGCAGAGCCTGCTTAGGATTCTCTCTCTCTCTCTCTCTCTCTCTCTCTCTCTCTCTCGCCGCCCCTCCCCTGCTCGTGTTCTGTCTCTCTCTCAAATTAAATAAATAAACTATACAAAAATAGAGTCTCCATCTCTTGCCAAGACACTTCACTCGTATCTCTTTGGGCTTCAAGACCCTCCACGGCGTCATGCGAAGGGAAACGAGCCAGACCCCAAAGGACAGATGCTGTCGGAGGGATAACATCATCACGTGCTATTACACTTGTATGGGACACGTAGAGTGGCCACCTTCATAGGAAGTGGATTATGAGTTGGGGCTGGAGGCAGAGGAGAATAAAGGGTTAGTGCTTCATGGGTACAGAGTTTCTTTGTCATAACGAAAACCTCCTGACGATGGATGGTGGGGATGCTTGCAGAACACTGTGAATGACCTTGAAGGTCACTGAACTCCATGCTGAAAAATGATCAAAATGTTCAATTTTACGTTATGTGCATTTTGTCATAATTTTATTGGTTTTTTAAATTTTTTTTTAAGTTTATTTTGATTTATTTTGAGAGAGAGAGAAAAAGAGAGCGAGAGAGAGCGCAAGGGAGGGGCAGAGAGCGAGGGAGACAGAATCCCAATCTCCATCGCAGATGGAGAGCAGGGCAGAGGGTCAGGGTGGAGGCAGGAGGCAGCCGGGCTTTGCGGGGGAGGGAGCAGGAAGAGAAGAGGTAAAGCCAACTTCCTGGGTGTCTGCCGTGTTCTAGCACTTTCTGAGTCTCTCACGTGAATTGCAATCGGGCTCAGCAACCTCCGGGGGGTGGGGGGAGGCGGAAGGAGGTTGGATGAGTTTCATGAACTCTCCCATGCCTGGACAGGACAGTCGAGCTCTGAACCCTCAGCCGCTCCCTCACACAGGGTCATGTTGCCCCTACAAGTCTGGACTCAATTAAATTCGTCCAGGCACCCACTGAAACCGACAACCACCCTATCTTTCAAGATAAAGTTTGCCGGCAAATAAATGGCTTCTGCTCGGTCCCACGGACTCAACTCTCTGACATTTACAATAACAGATTAAGTTTGCGGCCAATGAACTTTAACTATTTTTCTTGTTTGTTTGCTTCAGGCCGAACCAGACCCTTCTCTCCCGGGGGAGGCAGTGTTTCGAATGCCCAACAAGGGGATGTAGCAACTTGCAAATAACAAAGCAGCTCTTGCAGACAGAGCTCCCGAGTGGTTAGTGGTCCAAAGAAGATGCGGCCAGAGGGCAAGGAGACAAGAACCCAGAAACTCCTTCTTGCCGGGAGTCGCAGGGGTTGGGGACAAGGCAGGCTTGGGAAGTGGGGTGGAAATGTCAGAGGGGCTGGCGGCAGGCAGAAGCCACCCCACCCGTTCAGAAAGGTACAGCCGTGCCCAGCTAACACTGGGGGTTGCCCCCGAAAGGGAAGACCCACGTGCATCTGTGTCTATACATACACACGTTGCATGTGCGTGCGCAAACACTGAGGGAAAATGCTGGAAAGAAACACATCACAGTAATATTCTCGATGACTTTTCTTCTTGCTCATTATAATGCATTCTTTTTGTTTTCTTACACAGCAAAACCAGAGCAATCCTTCTCTTTTAAAAGATCCTGGGCAGACCTGGGTGGCTCAGTCAGTTAAGGGTCCGACTCTTCAATTCGGCTCGGGTCACCATCTCACGGTTTGTGAGCTGACGCCCCGAGTGGGGTTCTGTGCTCACAGCATAGGGCCTGCTTGGGATTTTCTCTCTCTCTCCCTCGCTCTCTCTGCCCCTCCCCTAGTCATGCTCTTTCTCTCTCTCTCAAAAATAAACATTTAAAAAAATAAAAATAAAAAATAAAAGATCCAGGGCAGAAATGCAATTGTTTATTCTGTGCCCCTTTGAGAACGCAGAGCCAACAGCAGTCCGTGCGTGAGTGGTAAAGATTTTCTGGAGAAAAGAAGCTGATGTTGCCAGGTACCCTGCAACCCGCCTGACCCCCTCAACTCAGGAAACTCCTAGAGGTTCCTGCCCAACTGGCAATCTTACCTTTTTTTAGAAATTAACTAACAAACTGCCCGCTGCTGCTGCTGCAACAGAAATAGAAACATTTGAGGAAGACTCCTGCTCAGATTAATCAGAAAGTGCCAGAAAGTGCCTCAGCCTCTTTATAATGTTAAAACCCCCTTCTGAATATTCATCCCTAGCCCTCATAGAAGGAGCCTGCTTTCCCTTGTTTGGGGAGTCAGGGCTTTGGAAATTATCTCCCAGGGATCTCCTTGTTGGTACAAATAAAGGGACCTCTTGAGGCCACTCCACCTGGTGTGGTCCATCTGTAACTCCCCCCAGGGGCGGACCCTTCTAGATTCCATTCCCAGTACAAGGCATAAAGGAGCTCCTGAAATGCAGCAATGGCTCTGATCTTTACACGGGAGCGGTTCACCTGCGCAAACGAGGCAGACATTCACTCACTTACGTTGTTTGCCGGCTCCTTTGGTGACATGAACAAGAACGTGGAAAGGTTGACTACCCTCCTCTTCCGGTTCTCATTGGATATTTTCAAGTCCGCGGTGACCTGCCTTGCACTCCACGGGGATACGTGTACTTTTCTATACGTGTCAACGCCCGGTCCTTCAAAGTGAGACAGTCTCTGTGGCGCTCCTGAGCGTGACAGGGGCAACCCGGGGCGGAATCAGCCAACTTGGTCTCATTAATAAACACCCTCCCTCCAGGGAACCCACTAGTGACAGGTGTTTCTTATAAAGTTGTCCCATGTCAGAGTGCACGGTCCTCTCTTGGCCGGGATGGACTGTAAACTTTTGGCCAGAGTTCCTAGTGGCCTTTTGTCATCAGCAAAGAGAAATGTGACAGCCTGAACTGCCCCCTCCCTTAGAGGCAGGTACGGATACAACTAGCTTTGCCTCCCTGGATTAGCGGTGCTTGGCTCCCCATCTCCCGAACCGTGTCGTGGAAAGTCCTGGAGAAAGTCCCCCCCCAAACCCCTTCACAATCTGTCACACACACCCTGGGAACACTATTTATTGGGGGTAGTCTTCGAGAACGCTGCCTCACTCCATAAGCGCTAATTCAGGAAAAGAAAGGATAATGGATTATAATGCCGAGCAGAGCCCTTGGGGAACACAGGCAGGAGAGAACATCCAGTTACTGGAAATTTCCCAACAGATGATATGTGACGGACTTCAGTTCTTAGCACGGAAGTGCCCTCATTATCACTCCTAATTACGTCCATGTGCACAACAAGCCAATTTACCAAACTCCGGCCGGATCAGCGTGCCCTTTGATTCATACCTGATGTCTGGTGCTTTTATTCTGATCTCCGCTGTCCTACTTACGATGCTAAATTAGAGCTATTTCTTTTGTAATTACTCCCACCCCTGCCAGTTGGTGGGGGTCACCGACTGCAGGGTCTTTACCCCCTAACCCTCTGCAGTGCCGAACGCCAAGGTTAGCCCACTGAAAGTGTTCAAAAACAACGGCCCAAAGTATGGACCGGACGGCTCAATTTCATGTGCATCATCGTGTCCATAATTACGTCCCTGCCATCAGCAACGTTTCCCCATACACCGCACACGCACAGCCCAATACGATTGCAATTTGGTTTTTGTCTCATCACACGGGTGAGAGCGATTTATAAACTGTAAAGCTCGGTGGGCGTGTGAGAAGGCATTGTTCACCCCTTTGCAGGATAACGGAACCTGGATGAAAGAGAGCTTCTCCTTCAACTGTCGCCCTAAATGTAAACCAAATACAGATTTACTTCTTGTTTTGTTTTTTGTTTTTTGTTTGTAATGGTGTTTATTTTTGAGAGCGAGCGTGCGGAAGGGGCAGAGAGGGAGGGAGACAGAAGATCCAGAGTGGGCTTTGTGCTGACAGCAGAGAGCCCGACGCGGGGCTTGAACCCACAAACCGTGAGATCATGACCTGAGCTGAAGTCGGACGCCCAACCGACTGAGCCAACCAAGCGCCCCTCAAGGTATGTCTTTTTAATTAATATTGTGGGTCTAATGGTATGTGGGTTTGGGGGGCATCCCCGGCATCTAAAGCCCCCTCCCAGATTTGGAGACCACCCCCCCCCCACCATGAGTGCCATGGTGAAGCCACAAGCTGAGAAAGCCAGAAACAAACCAGACACCCGCTTCCCATTCCATGGCAGCGGGGGGATGGTGCTCTCCAGGTACCTGGGCCACCTGTGCCCTCTCCGGGACTTGGCTTTCGAGGGGGCAGGGGGTTCCGCTCCAGCAGAGGAAGCAGTGGCAGCTTCAGCCAACACGCAGGTGTAGGAACAGTCATGTCAAGAGGAACCTACTGCCATATTGGGGGGCCAGCAGCCAGCCAGCGGCAAACTCACCTGAGTCTCCAGGTTTGCCGTGACTCTGGGTCTGGCCCATCTTTCTAGAAAACCTCCGTGCTAGCAGCGGGAAATAAACCAGAGACAGATGCGGGCAGCCGAGGGACCCCCGCTTAGCAGATGCGAGAGGCTCTCGGGCGCCTACTGTCCCTATGCTCCATTCTGGCAGGGAATGGAACATTCCAGAAGCTCTCCAGCTACGGCCCTCCTCATCCTGGCTAGAATGTCCTCCTCCATTTCAAATGAGAAGCCCCGCCTGAGGACAGCTCTTCCCATTACGGGGTTAAATCTCTGTGGCCGCACTGAGTATGCCTTTCGGAGATGAAATTCTGCCGTCTAAAGGCATCGGAATTTAGAAGGCTTTTGATGTGTGTTGCCAAATTCCCCTCCAGAGGGGTACCAATTTACCAATTTACACATCCACTGGCAGTGTATTAAAGGACCCTCTCCCGCACTGCTCGCCACCACCAAGGGTTTTCATTCTTTTGAGTTTTTGCCAGTGTGACGGGTTCACCATTGTATGTCCTTTGCTGTTCTAATTTGCACTTTTTAAATTTTTTTTTTTTAACGTTTATTTATTTTTGGGACAGAGAGAGACAGAGCATGAACGGGGGAGGGGCAGAGAGAGAGGGAGACACAGAATCGGAAGCAGGCTCCAGGCTCTGAGCCGTCAGCCCAGAGCCCAACGCGGGGCTCGAACTCACAGACCGCGAGATGGTGACCTGAGCCGAAGTCGGACGCTTAACCGACTGAGCCACCCAGGCACCCCCTAATTTGCACTTTTTAAAAGCTACTTAGGAAGTTCGCGTTTTTATGCATCGTCATTCTCAACCGCCTGCTCCGCGTCCTTCTTTTTATTTCCACACGCGTATTTCTTTATTTTTCTCTCACTGGTCTGTAACAAAATTTACAGTAACTCTTTGTTCCTGACATTTTTTTTGCCGGGGAAACCGTTCCCAGTTTGTCATTTCCTTTATGATTTAATTTTTTTTTTTTTAACTTTGCATGTATTCTCCAAACCTCCACGTACGTATACGTATGTAGGAACGTAAGTGCACGTATGTACAGGTAGGCACTCTGTCACTTTAATTATCAAAGTAAATAAAAATTAATGAATCTTTTGTATTCCACGCTCTTTCCCATGTAGGAGAAAGAACGGTACACCTTTATGACTCTCTCCACTCACCGATTGGTCTAGTAATATAATCCCAAGATTTAGGCCCAGATTGTCATTATTGCATTATTATTTTTATATTAAACATCTCTTATTTGACCAGTAATTTTTGACCTCTGCATTAAGTTGCGTAAATAAACATACTTATAAACACTTAGCATAGCGCCTGGCACACTGTGGGCACTAAATAAATGTTGGCTCTAAAATTATTATTTTAGCAAATATTTGGAATTAATTCCATGTTTAACTGTGTTAATGCTTGCCACAGGTCTTTTATACAGAATTTTCTGGTCTTGAGGTCTCGATTTTATTCCACATTTCACATGGAATGAATTTTCAAGTAATATTTTCTCCACAAATATACCCTGGAGTATATTTTTTAAGCCCTTGGCTATCTGGAAATCTTTCTAGTGCTTCACATATGAGAGAAAAAGTGGCTGAGGCGCCTGGGTGGCTCAGTCGGTTAAGTGTCTGACTTCGGCTCAGGTCATGATTTCCTGGTTTGGGAGTTTGAGCCCCACGTCGGGCTCTGGGCTGACAGCTCAGAGCCTGGAGCCTGCTACAGATTCTGTGTCTCCCTCTCTCTCTGTCCTTCCCTAGCTCGCACTCTGTCTCCCTCTCTCTTTCTCAAAAATAATTAAACATTAAAAAAAATTTTTAAAAGAAAGAAAGAAAAAGTGGCCAAGTAAACTAGAGTTTACTCAATGCTTTTTCTCTTCAATTATTTTGTTTTTAATTCTCTCTCTTATTTATTTGCCGTTTGGGCTAACACGAAGAAATCGAAAACACACCAGATTTGTATTTCATTGTGTTTGGTTTGCCCAATTTTTACTGAATATTTATAGACTTTTTCTTTGCCTTTGTAAGAAAAGGTTTTGCTCTGGCATTTCTAGGTGTTTTCACATTTTTCTCTGACATAATACGGTAAAGCCTTTCAATCTGCAGAGCTTTCGTAGAAAAAGAAAACGTCGTGCACGTGCGGGTGGCTATGTGTGTTTAATTACTCATCGACTGTACTGTTCATTGTATTCCTCAGAAACGTATTTGATTCTTCAATTCTGGCCTCTGTTCTCTGTCTTCGAAGCATATCATCCCCCATAGTTTCTGTCAAGTTCATTACGTAATGATTCGCTCTACTTTAACGTCACTTCGGCTCTCTGTTTCATCCCGTGTGGATTTTCCTTCTGCACTTGAATATTTGGTTTCCTTGCCATTTTTCCTCTGCTCAACCATCGACCTTTAAATTCCCTCTTGTTGCCTTTTCATGCTCAACAATTATCTCCTCGTGATGTCTCATTCCTGTTTGGTTGAGGTTACGCTTTCTTGTAACCTGCTGAGGATACCACTATCTACCAGGAACTTTTTCCTGGAGCCCGGAGGACAGCATTCTCGGGGGTCTGCTCCTCTGAGATGGTTAGGACTTTGTTAAATTGACATTTGTTAAGTGAACTCTGGGATGCTGGATGGTGAGCCTGGTTCAACAGAAGACCATGGGGGAATTGCAGAAGAGACGTTTCTTACTCGCAGGTCCTGGAGGGAGGACACAGCCTGCCTTGAGGGGCTACAAGGGGAGGGCAAGGCAGGTGCAGGCAGAGAGAGATAGGACTGGGGCACATACGTGCCTTCCTAAGGTCTGTGAGTGGAGTGCTTTAGGGTACCTGAGCTAAGACCCGATTGGTCAATTCAAACCAAAAAGATCAGGGTTTTGGTAAGCTCCTTGGGGGTCTTATCTAAGGGGTGCACAAGAGAAAGGCCCTGGGAGATGAGGCAGACTGTTGATCAACAAGGTCGGGGGCGTCATATCCGGAACGTGCATTTACTTGTGACTCTGAGGCCTGCTCTCTAGGGCATGCCCCTGCACAAGGGGCTAGTGGAGTTTAAGGTCCTCGGAGACCATGTGACCACACGTAATGGATGCGGAGATAGCCATGCTGTGGAGTAGCTTAGCTGAACTCTCCACGGAGACTTAGGTAAGGTGAGATCTATCCAGTCAAATGGATTGACCTGGATTCTGTGTAGGTTCCATCCCCTTCCCAGGGCATCTTACTAAGCATCTTCCAGCCCAATGCTCACCCCTAGAAGGCATTCCTATGGAGCCAACTCTATGCACTGAGATGGGCAAGTCTCTTACCTCCTTCTCCACCATACATATACTCTTTGCGTTGTCGTAAGATACACTGTCTCCCTGGGGGCATATGACAAGTTACAGCTTCCAGCATTCACCATTAACAGGGGCACTGCCTTGTTCCATTCTCCTTTCTCTACATAAGCCCAGGTCTTGCCTAAAAGAGTCGCACCCTGAAGACCCAGTCTGACAACCAACCAGCTCTCCGTACCAACTGATGACTTAAAGAGAATCGCTGCATCTTTCCAGATATGAAAAGATTGAATAAGAAAGAGCTGGGGCCGCCCCCGCCCCTCCAAAAGCAGCCCATGAGATTGGGAAAAGGCTGCTTGGTTTCCTTCTGGATGGGACAGCAGCATAGTGGCAAAGAGCAGAGTCTTTGAGGTCAAACTGTCTGAGCTCAAACCCTGGACAGATAACTCATCCAAAATCACCCAGCACCCAGTACCCAGTGACCTTAGGGAGTTGCCTGGCCTCCCATGACTTAGTCGCTTCATTGGTAAAATCCGGGGGTGGGAGAGGATGGGAGGAGAAAGATGATACTACGCCCGCTCAGAGTATTGTGAAGAGAGTCACTACCAATACAAGTCTGTAATAAGCATTCAATAAATACTGGTTACTGTGAATGGGCACGAGGGATCTTTCCGGCGTGACAAGAACATTCTGAAATTGCTTTATGGAGATGTCCGTGCCATAAGTCATTGCATTGTGCGTTTGACGTGGGTGAGTTTTATGCTATGTGAAATACACCTCAGTATAGTTGTTTCTGAAGGAGATAAATATCGGCTCCCATTCAAGCCAACACTGCCAATAGGTTGATTTTATGTACTAAATTTCTAAGTCTTTTGTAGTTGTCCCCGAGACTTCGGAGTCCCTTCAATATCTGTTATTGACTTTGATAGCGAAAGAGTGTGGGATCTGGAAACAATGTGAGAGAATATTCCCTGTGCTCCCAGGTCATCCCATTCCTCGTCCTAGGGACCCCCCAGTCCCTAGTTTTATTTTTAACGACTCGGTATTCAATCCTGAGGCTAAGGACACCCGGACTCAGAGCGACCATGCCACTGGTTGACTTTGGAATTTGGACACCGTCCCCTCTCCAGCCTCGGATTATCTCCCCTCCGCCCCAAAGAGGAAAATAAACAAAATGATCTCTACACTTCTTTCCAGTGCACAGGACGTGGCATCCTTTCTCCTCTTCTTCGAGTTCTCAGATGGATGAGAAGCTATATGTAAATGGGGACTTTGATGGCATGATGTGATCATGCTAGCATTTATAGCTAGTGTGATTCCCACCTCCCCTCTGTCCCATACGGTGCCCCGGGGGGGAGTGTGTTCATAGGGAACACGGGAGAGTGAAGTAAGAAATGCTTGCTTCGTTCGTGTTTTAGCCTCACTACCGAGGGCGAAAGTAGCCACACACCAAAACCCCAGATGTCTTCAAAATGGACACTGAGAACAGAAAACAACTCAGCGTCCACAGATTCAAAGCTGGGTCCACCATTTCCCACGTGGGGAATCTTCAGCATGTTACCAACCCCCTTGAAACTTCAATTTCCTGATCTTTAAATGGGGTTAATAACCCATATCTTTCCGTGTTGCCATAAGGGTTTTAAAAACACACCGTGGGAGACCCTCTAGTCCATCCTAAAAACATAATGGGCCCTGAATAGATGAACCAATGAGGCATTGACAAATAACACGGTTCCTCCAGGGTCAGCTGTGGCGAATTTGCCAGAGCTGGACCGAGTCCTGGAGCGGGAAGTCCAATTAGGCTAATGGAACAGGGACCCCCTTTCTTCTTTGCTCCTCTGTTTTTCTGTTGGCTCTAATAGAGAGAAACGAGTTAATGAAAAACAAACATTTTCTAGTGAGTTCTGCTCAAGCAGCTGAGGGTTGTTGCTGGCGTTGAGAAAGAAAACTTCAGCTCAACTTGAAAGGTCAGGAATTAGGATAAGCAAAACAATCTCGTGACAAGAGCCAGTCCCTGGGAAGCCGTGAGTGACAGTAGCCCGAGGCCATGTAACCAATGTGTAAAAGAGGAAGCGTCCTGGGAGAGAAGTGAAACAAATCTTCCTCAAAGCTGGGGCTCCATTTCATCACGTCCACCTCCTGGAAAGCCAACAGATGACTTCAAAGTAATTCGTGGGCACGTGTCCACCAAACTCAACCCTAGGTAATTTTCTTCCCAGAAACACAGTGGAAGAAAAAAAAACCTCTCAGCCACGTTCAAGTTCAAATCATAAGGATGGTCCCTAAGCTGTGGTCCTCAAAACCTACCATGTTGCAAGTTCAAGGTGGCCAAAGGAATCTCAGGATGTCACTCTCCACCTCGGGGTGATGACCACGGCAGGGGCTTTGGAGGTAGCTAGCCAAGAAGATGAGTGGAGAAATATCTCCCCACAGAGTTCTGGGAAAACTCAGAAAAGAAGGGAAATGGGGGCGGGGAAGCCTGGAAGACACCAACATGACGAGGTGATAAGGTCAAGATTAATGATGGCGGCATTTCCTGGTGAGTGCGGGCTGCCATAACAAAATACCACAGATGGGGGGCTCAAACAACAATTTCTAGCTTGCGGTTCGGAAGGCTGGACGTGCAAGTTCAAGGTGCTGGCAGATTTGGAGTCTGGTGAGAGTGCCTGCCCTTCTTGGTTTACAGATACACCCTCATGACCTCATCAAGACCTAACATTACCTTCCAAAGCCTCTACCCGCCACCCCCCCCTGCTCACCCCATCACATGGGGGTTTAGGACTGCTACACATGAACTTTCAGAGGCCATTCAGTCCAGAACTCAGCCTGCATGGACATTCTGGTTCCTCCTCGTGTAAGGCACGGAGAAGGGCCAGGATCCTTTCTGTGGTGTTCCTGCCAAGGATGCGTGACCAGAGTCTGAGCATGAGTAAATACCGAACGAACTTAAGCTGACGGTTCTCTTACAGATCGAAGGGCTTGTGCTCTTTTTATATTTTTTTACTTTTTTAAAAAATGTTTATTTATTTTTAAGAGGTAGTGAGACAGTGTGGGGGGGGGGGGGAAGGGCAGAGAGAGAAGGAGACCATGAAGCAGGCTGCAGGCTCTGAGATGTCAGCACAGAGCCCAGTGCGGGGCTCGAACTCACCAACCGTGCGATCATGACCTGAGCCAAAGTCGGACGCTTAACCGACTGAGCCACCCAGGCGCCCCAAAGGGATTGTGCTCTTTAAGACATAGACGCGATAATGAAAGACCAAGGAACTATTCCAGGTTGAAAAACATAACGAGCCACAACAAGTATAATGTGTGTCTCTAAATAGGATCAGAAAGCATGAAGACACAGGGTTGGGACAGCTGTCAAAATTCGAAAGAGTCGGGGCGCCTGGGTGGCTCAGTAGGTTGAGCGTCAGACATTGGCCTCAGGTCGTGATCTTGCGGTTCGTGGGTTTGAGCCCCACGTCGGGCTCTGTGCTGACAGCTCGGAGCCTGGACCCTGCTTTGGATTCTGTGTCTCCCTCTCTCTCTGCCCCTCCCCTGCTCGGGCTCTCACTCTCTTTCAAAATAAATAAATAAACATTAAAAAATAATTCTAACAGAGTCCGTGGATCACCTATGGTGACAATGGTTGCCAGAGAGTGATTTTTTTTTTACACCCATCTGTTTCTACACGCATTCGTTGGCATTCTGCCCTAAGGAAAGGTGTTCCCTTCTCCACTTAACTGATTTATTTAGATCGGTATGCGGGTAGCAATCCAATTTTTTTTCAACTTTATTCACGTTTAATTGTAGGCCAAATTGCAGGCTACTCAAAGTGTACGGGACACTTTGATAGATGCGTACGTTGTGAAATGGTTCCCCCATCGACTCAACGAACCCAGCCCGCACCTCACGCATTTACCGCCTTGCTCTTGGTTTGGGTTTTGATGAGAACACTATTGGGAATAATGTTTCAATAAACGTGGGGGTATAGATGTGTATTTTTCCAAATAGTAATTTTGTTTCCTTTGGATATGTATCGAGAAGTGGGATTGCTGGATTCTACAGAGGTTCTAGTTTTAATGTCTTGAGGACTTTCCTACAGTTTTCTGTAGTGGAGGCACCATTTCACATTCCCAGCAACAAGTGCACAAAAGTTCCCTTTTCTTCACATCTTCCTCGAAATTTATCATATATATATATATATATGTGTGTGTGTGTGTGTGTGTGTGTATATATGATATATTAATTGATATATAATTAATTAATTAATATTAACTATGTTGTTTATAATATATGTATTATATAATATTATGTATAATATACATGATATATATTTACTATATATAACATATTATATAATATGTGTATATTATACATATAAATTACATATATTATATATATTACATACATTAAATATATATTTAATTTATATTTAGATATTATATATAAAATATATATAAATTAATATAATTAATTAATACATAATATAACACATATATTATATATATTATCTCCCTTGCCTAATGTTAACCCTTTCCCAATTCAGGATCAGGTCATTTCTCCAAGGTACCCTGTTTTGTGCAGGTGTGTGTTGGGGGGGTAGTGAATACATATATATATATATATATATTTTTTTTTTTTTTTTTTTTTTTTTAAGAGAAAGAAATCACAGGAGGGTCAGAGAGAGAGGGAGAGACGGAATCCCAAGCACGCTCCATGCTGTCAGCAGGGAGCCCGATGCAGAGCTCAGACTCACAGACCATGAGATCATGACCTGAGCCGAAATCAAGACTTGGATGCTTAACCAACGGAGCCCCCCACGTGCCCTTATCTCCCGTATTGTTGATGATAGTCATCTTAACAGGTATGAGGCGATATCTCATTGTGCTTTTAATTGTACTCTCTGACAATTAGTGATATCAAGTACCCTTTTATATACCTGTTGGCCGCTCACATGTCTTCTTGGAAAAATATACCAGTTCTTTGCCCATTTTTTAATTGGGTTGTTCCTTCATTTGTTTGTGTTTGTTTGTTTGTTGCTATTGAGCTGTACGAATTACTTGTATATTTTGGATATTAATTCCTTATCACGTATGTAGCAGCAACCCAAATGGTCAAGTCGCCCCTGCTTTGGGTGGTGGGGTCCTTCAGACTTCAGGGTCCTCTAGGTATGTGCCCCTCATCCTTCAAACTCTTCCTGACTTCTGGCACAGTGTTCCATGATCATCTTGTATTTTCTTGCCGGCCCCTTGGATTGTTACGGGAGGGTGGGAGAGACCCTGGTCCCTGTCTCACGGAGTCGATGAATGAGTCTCAGGGACAACAGAGAGCGAGCAAAGAGACAGAGTGTATTGAGGGAAAGTACAAAGCTCCCGAGAGTGAGAGGGGTCCCGACGGGGGAGCCGCTGGGGATTTTTGGCCCTGACTTTTTATTGGGACCTTATCAGAAAGTTTGTGAGACCTTATACATGGCACCTAGCCTGGAAGGGTCTGGAATACCTTCATCCTTCTTCCCCCCGGCAACCCCCCAAAGCCTGTAGCTTCTTGAACCTCCCACGTGTAGCTGAAGCCTATCTCTAAGGCTCCCTATCTCTCCCTGCCTAATGTTAGCTCTTTCCCTATTCAGGATCAGGTCATTTCTCCAAGGTACCCTGGTGTGTGTGTGTGTGTGTGTGTGTGTGTGTGTGTGTGAAGTATTCGGAACCAATCTGGGCACTCAGTGGGTTCATTGCCTTTGAGAGAGCGGCGGCTTCGTAGTGGTCAGAGGAGGGGAATGTTCGTAAACACATACAAATAGATGTATAAACACTAGATCTATAACTGTCCTGTGATCAGTCATGCCCCAAACATCTCAGTGTTTTAATAACTTGAGGTGCACAAATACTCCAAACAGGCAAAGATTCAAGTTGGCAGTTTTATTGTTTACATTTTTTACACTTCACTGGTTTTGTGAACCTGATTACCTTTATAAACATATTTTTCAGAGTCCCTCGGACTTAACATGGCAAACGTTCGCTGACATAAAACATTAAAATTAGAAACTAAGTTGTCAGAGTTAAACAAGCATACAAGCTATACCTATAAACGATTCAACTTTCAATGTTTTACATTTCTGAAGTTTAAAAATATTTTTTAATGGTTATTTATTTTTGAGAGAGAGACAGAGAGAGAGAGACAGAGTGCGAGTTGGGGAGGGGCAGAGGGAGAGAGGGAGACACAGAATCCGAAGCAGGTTCCAGGCTCCGAGCCGTCAGCACAGAGCCCGACGTGGGGTTCGAACTCACGAACTGCGTGAGATCATGACCTGAGCCGAAGTCAGATGCTCAACCGACAGAGCCACCCAGGAGCCCCGACTGTCACATTTCGTGTAGCTTTTCCATTCTTTACTTCTACTTGTGAAAAATTCTTCCCTCTGCACCTTTAAGAGAGGGGCTCGGAACCTCCAGATTTTTGATTAAAAAAAAAAAAAAAAGAAGAACGTTAAGCAACTGACTACTTCCGGAAAAGTAGGTGCTTAGCAAATAGAAGTGTGATCTACAGAGTGATTCCCACTGAGTGCAACCCAAAGCACCCACCATGTGGCCAGGAATGATAGAAAACACCCATTTTTACATATCTTCTTCTGCTTGCCTTAAAATAAATAAAGAACGAGGGGCGCCTGGGTGGCACTTTTGATCTCGGCTCAGGTCATATCACAGTTTATGAGTTCAAACCCCACACCGGGGCTTTGTGCTGATAACAGGGAGCCTGCTTGGGATTCTGTCTCTCCTTCTCTCTGCCCCTCCCCTGCTTGTACTCTCTTTCTCTCTCTCTCAAAATAAATAAACGTGACACAATTTTAAAAAAGCAAGCAAGCAAACAAACAAACCACAAAGAATGAAAAAAATGGGGAAGCATTCGCCATGGAGACCAGCACACAAGGTGACGAAAAGCCTCACTTTCCCTAAAATAAAGAGGCTTTTAGAGACACGATGAAAGCTATACATTCCGTATAGGTGAGAGCCGGGATGCTCTCTTTACGATCAAGCCCTCGATTTTGTGCGAACGTGCGGGGTAACCACGGATGGGGTAAATAGCAAACATGCATTTGTTTTTAGATGTATGCATTCTGAATTTGTTTAGTTGGGCAGAAATCCAAATGTAAACTAAGAGCAGGACGAGCAAAGAAATACCAGGAGGGGAAAAAAAAAAAAAAAAAAAAGGCTAATAATGCTGAATCTCTGAACAGTTCCCACACGGGAGCTTTGAAAATTAACACCTTGAAGAACCAGCAATCATTAGCACGTCAAGAACTGGGGCGATACCTCTTTCGGCTCAGTTAATGAAACGATTCTTTTTATTTATTTATTTATTTATTTATTTATCTTTCCAGAATGTACCATTAGCCCAGCTTACAGAGGCAGAATTCCACGGAGGTCAGAGGAAGTTCACCTGTCAGAAATAGAAGTACTGAGCTATAAAGAATTTTTTCCAATGTAATCTTTCCAGGGTCTGGGAGTTATTCAGAAGAAATACACCCGGGCAGGTGCCGGTGCCGATAACCAGGCAGTGGAATGCGGTTCCCCGCAGGAGCCCAGCAGGGTCTTGGCTCACATGGGGGCTGCACCCCCCCTTCCCCCCCCCCCCCCCCCCCCCCCCGGCCCCGACCAAACTCACCAAGCCCTGGCCCCCCGGGGGCCCTCAACCTGCACGCACTAGCAGGTTGCAGCGATAGGCAAATAGGAACCCCCAAGCTGTGTCCCCGAGCCAACTCCACCTTGAGAAAATTTAATTCTCCCCGAGTTAAGGATTATGGCGCTAACTCTGTTGGAAACCGTGGAATGTGGTGGTACCTCATCTGCAAGCGAAGGAAGGGCACTCGAGAGGGAACAAACGTGCCCCCTCTTGAGAAATCGAGGGTATCGTTATTTGTGTCCCAAAGGACTCTCCCCCTTGTGCGAAGTTTCACTGTATTCCTTTTATAACTCACCTAGTTTTTTTTTAATTTTTTTTTAATGCTTATTTATTTTTAGAGAGAGAGAGAGAGATTGTAAGTGGGAAAAGGACGGAGAAAGAGAGAGACACAGAATCCAAAGCAGGCTCCAGGCTCTGAGCTATAAGCATAGAACCCAATCGATGCGGGGCTTGAACCACAAACCGCGAGATCATGACCTGGGCCAAAGTCGGATGCTTAACTGACTGAGCCACCCAGGTGCCTCGTAATTAACCTATTAATTATAAAATAAAAAGATACCAATTTAAAAAAATAGAATAAACTCTCTATAACCCACCACTCAGAGACAAACACTGGGAATGCTACCTCCCACCAGATAGTTTTTTTCTCTGCATACATAACTGCACATATATCTTGGACAAGGATGGAAATCACGTTAAACATACTATTTTCTAACCCATTTTTTCAATCAAAATACACTACGCACGTCCTGCTACTGTGAAGAAACTATTTCTCCGACATCATTTTTTTGAGTTTATTTATTTTCGAGAGAGACAGAGAGCAGGCACATGTGGGGGAGGGGCAGAGAGGAAGAGAGAGGAAGAGAGAGAGAATCCCAAGCAGGCTCTGAACTGTCAGCACAGAGCCCGACCCGGGGCTCGAACTCACAAACCGTGAGATCGTGACCTGAGCCAGAGTCCGACGCTAAACTGACTGAGCCACCCAGGACCCCTTTCTGACACCATTTTTAATGGTTACATTGAGTTGCATTAAATGGGCTTGTTGAATACTCTGTTAGGGTTCATGCAGATTGTTTTCCAGTTTTTGTTCTTTTTGAGGAACCTCTAAACTGTTTTCCACAGGGGCTGCACCAACTTACGCCCCCACCAGCAGTGCACGAGGGCTCCCTTTTCTCCACATCCTCGCCAACACTTGTTACTTCTTGTCTTTTGGATACTAGCCATTCTGACGGGCGACACCTCGCTGTGGCTTTGATTCGCATTTATTTCCGTGATGACGAGTGATGTTGAGCATCCTTTCACTTGGCTGTTGGCCATCTGTAGGTCTTCTTTGGAAAAAAAAAAATATTCGTAGGTCCTCTGTCATTTATTTATTTATTTTTATCAGCGTATAAGTTTCTTTCTTTTTCTTTTTTTTTAATTTTTTTTTAATGTTTATTTATTTTTGAGACAGAGAGAGACAGAGCATGAAGGGGAGGGGCAGAGAGAGAGGGAGACACAGAATCCGAGCTGTCAGCACAGAGCCCGACGCGGGGCTCTAACTCATGGACCGTGAGATCATGACCTGAGCCGAAGTCGGACGCTTAACCAACCGAGCCACCCAGGCGCCCCTTTCGTTTTCTTTTTTTATGAATATAATTTGTTATCAAATTGGCTTACAGACAGCGTGTAGAGTGTGCTCTTGGTTTGGGGGGGTAGATTCCCGCGGTTCATCACTTACATACAACCCCCAGCGCTCATCGCGACAGGTGCCCTCCTCCATGCCCATCACCCATTTCCCCTCTCCCCCACCCCCCCACCAACCCTTAGTTTTTCTCTGTATTTAAGAGTCTCTTAGCGTTTGCCTCCCTCCCTTTCTGTTTGTAACTATTTTTTCCCCTTCCCTCCCCCCATGGTCTTCTGTTAAGTTTCTCAAGTTCCACATGCGTGAAAACATATGATACTGTCTTTCTCTGAGTGACTTATTTCACTTAGCATAACACCCTCCAGTTCCGTCCACGAATGGCGAGATTTCCTTCTTTCTCATTGCCAAGTAGTATTCCTTTGTGTATATAAACCACATCTTCTTTATCCATTGGTCAGTTGATGGACATTTAGGCTCTTTGCATAATGTGGCTATTGTTGAAAGCACTGCTATAAACATTGGGGTCCGAGTGCCCCTGTGCATCAACACTCCTGTATCCCTTGGGTAAATTCCTAGCAGTGATCTTGCTGGGTCATAGGGTAGATCTAGTTTTAATTTTTTGAGGAACCTCCACACTGTTTCCCAGAGCGGCTGCACCAGTCTGCATTCCCACCAACAGCGCGAGAGGGTTCCCGTTCCTCCACATCCTCGCCAGCATCTATATTCTCCTGACTTGTTCAGTTCAGCCACTCTGACCGGTGTAAACCAGATTATTTTTTGGTGTTGAATTCTTTATATGTTTTGGATATTAACCCCTTATCGGATAGATCATTTGCAAATACAGTCTCCCATTCAGACTGCGGTGAGCACGTTGTAATGTGTATAATTAGCGGATCTCTATGTTGCACCCCGGAAACTGAGGTATCATGTCAACTACGGTTCCACGAAATGTTTTAAAAACGTCTTTGCTTTCCGAAAGAATGCTGCGGTTTGGATTCTGTCAGCTCCCTATTGACTCACTTCTCTGTTCCTTGAGAATCAGTTTCCACATCTGTAATCCTGCTGAGGGATGTGCACATTGAAAGCACTCATCGCGGGTTGCAAAACCGCCATCCAGAAATGCGATGCGGGTGCGGGCAGTTTTCCATTACCACCCAGATGGAACAGTTTTGTAGGCTAGCTTTTTGCTCCTCTCCTTTTCCTTTTTCCAGCCTTTTTCTGCCTCACTTTCAAGCAGCCTGCCTGGTGGCCCAGGTAGAGAGAGAGAGAGAGAGAGAGACAGAGAGAGTTACAATGTTACGATATCTAATCGGAAAAGCCTTTAAGAGGCATTTCCTAGTCTTTCGGATCTTCTTAATCTTATTCCCACTTGTCATTTTTGTTGCTGTTGTTGTTGTTGTTGTTGTTGTTGTTGTTTAATTTGGTATTTTCTCAACTATGTGCTCCTTTCCAGGCATCCAGGTGACAAGCCAGCGCCTCCCCCGGCCTCTGCGACAATCCCACAATCCAGGGGGAGGTAGTTACTACTTCCCACAGTGGAAAATCATACTTGTGAGTTACTTTTGAGTGACTAACTGCGCTTGAAGTCTCTGAGGAGCTTTGCGTTGCTGGTCGGGGGGCGGGCAAGGCGTGGGTATCTTTCTGCTTTGATCCCCGGACCACTTCCCCAGGCTGATGTGTTAAGGTCAACACTGTCCACACCCGGGAAGAGTAAAATTCCCTTTTCCTTAGAATGTATCCCCCTTTTTAAAAGGTTGGATACATTTCTGCGGCTTAAAACCAAAGGTCCTCGGGATGTAGAGAAGAGGGGACCCTATGCAGGGG
Organism: Panthera onca; assembly: GCF_046562875.1. Taxonomy (NCBI): domain Eukaryota; kingdom Metazoa; phylum Chordata; class Mammalia; order Carnivora; family Felidae; genus Panthera; species Panthera onca. The sequence continues at coordinate 24,717,316 of NC_138352.1, read as the reverse complement.
AGGCGGCAAAAGACAGGCTCCCTGAAAAATTGGGATGCAGGCAACACCCTCAACAGCCTGTATTCCAAAATGTCAGCTAAGAATTAAAATAAATGTCAGATGATATTAAGATAAGCCTCATTTGGTTGCTGCTTCACTTTTTCCAAATCCCAAAGATTGCATCATTTACAATGGCATTTGCTCTCTCTCTCTACCTGTCAAAAGTTTGGCAAACCAACATATATATATATATATAATTGTTTGCAAAGTCTGGAGAGGTCGTGGCTTGTGGTCAGGTTTTGTGTTGAAGGCACCGAGGTACCCTTTCGATGGTTGCTTTCTGGGCTCTTTCTGGATCCAGTTGGCACTGGGGCCCGGGACAGAGGCACAATTCCTTCATTACCTTTCCCCAGTCTGGTTTCACGTATTTTTTTTTTTCTAAAAAAGAAAAAAAAAAAAAAAAAAAAAGACAGGGCTGTTTGTCACCTTGGTGCTAATTTAAATAGGTACAAATTCCAGGCTCATGATTATGCATTGTTTTCGTCGACGGTTCACAGGGTGTCAGCAAGATATTTTGCAAAATGCTTTTGAGTTGCCTGGATACCGTCTGACAGAGAGGCAGAGAGAGGGACGTAGCCTTTCCGAGGTGGAGAGGCCATTCCTTGGCCATAGCCTGTATGGGGCTTGGTCTTTTCCCGATCCTCATGCTATCTATCAATGGCTTTAATACATTATGTATCCCACAAATGTCCAAATACCATAGAAGGTGCCTTATCCCTTGAGAAACAATATAGATCAAAAAGGATGATAATGTTTCTAGTAAACTTCATTAGAGTTCACAGGAGAAATTTGCTTCTAGGGGAGCCTGGGTGGCTCAGTCCGGTTAAGCATCGGACTCTTGATTGGGGCTCAGGTTGTGATCTCGCGGTCGTGAGATCGAGATTTGCAATCTCTGCTTGGGATTCTCTCTCCTTCTCTCTCTGCCCATCCCCTGCTCGAGTGCATGCGTGCCCCCCCCCCAAAATAAATAATAAAAAAGCTTTAAAATTTTGAAAAAATAAAGAAATTTGCTTCCAACGCATGAAAACACATAGAGCAAAATAGACTCAGCGCATATAAACCACATAGCGCTAACTGTATATAAAGGTTTTGTGCACTGAAAGGTTGACTTTAAGTGCACAAAACAAGTCTTGAATCCTGCCTGGCGTATTACTTAAAGGAAATGTTCTGTAATCTTTTTCTGTGAAGAACCGATTGAAAAGGTAGCCAACTGTCCGACCTCCCAGGGTCTGTGCGCTCAGAGACCACGGTCACTGTTTCCGTCCGGGCTGCAGGCACCTTGCAGTGTCCCCACCCTAGACCCCAACGGCCACCTGAATCTGTGATGAGAGGCCCCATTATCTCAAACACCAACCCTGAACGTAAGTTCCTCGTGGGTTTAATTTTGGAATAAGTTTACTCATCGGTTTAATTTTGAGAAATCATACATAGTTAGGGAACGTGGGATATACAACAGGATTTCATGATTATTTCATGATTTCTCTATCATGGATGTCATTTTAGGGAAAGTTTTCTAAAAGGGCACAGTCAGCTGTTGTAATGTTGTGTCTTTGAAGACCTTTAGGTGCCCCACGCCCCAAAAAGCCTATGGGGCTCCTGGGTGGCTCGGTCGGTTGAGTGTCCGACTCTTGATTTGGCCTCAGACCATGATCTCACAGTTTGTGAGTTCGATCAAGCTCAGGGCCGACAGGGTGGAGCCTGCTTGGGATTCTCTCTCTCTGTCTCTCTGCCCCTCCCCCCCTCAAAATTCATAAATAAACTTAAAAAAAATCCTAGCGATGGATTGGTGTGTGTGTGTGTGTTGGGGGGGGGGTGTGGGTTGAAAGAATTAGGGCTGAGGAACACAGACAGGGACTAAAATGACGGATGCGTCAGGATGTTTGTACCAGATCTGGAAGCTGGAGGAGAGAAAATGTCATGTCGTGTCAGATATGACAACATGGGCTGAAGTGTGTCCCCCCCCCCCAAATCCCAACCCCCAGTACCACATAATGTGACCGTATTTGGAAACAGGGTCTTTAAAGAAGTAATGAACTTAAGGTGAAGTCATCCAATGTGACTGGCATCCTGAGTAGAGGACGTTAGACACGGACAGGCACAGAGGGTAGGTCCTGTGAAGAGACAGGGAGGAGGTGGCCATCTGCCAGCCAAGGAGAGAAACCTCAAAAGAAATGAACCCTGCTGATGCCTTGATCTTGGACTTTGAGCCTCCAGAACTACAAGACAATACGTTTCTGTTGTTGAAGCAACCCAGTCTTGCGATACTTTGTTATGGTGGCCGGAGCAAGCTAATCCAATGGCCAACTCTTCTTTCTCTGTCCACCAGGTAGTTACTTACTCTCTCCTGACCTGTCAATTTTAGACGGTAGTCTCCGCCATGATAGCCGAGAATTTCACTCTCCTTCGTTTCCTGTCTCTCCTCCCACATTTCCAGTGATTTGTAGTTACTGGATCTTCTGTTGACCATTAAAATGTCTTGTGACACTGAACAAGATAATACAAGATGGTCATGGAGTATTACGTGTAGTAAATAACAACTCACCTCTTCCCAAGAGTGAGGGAAGGGGGAAGGACACCAGGAGAACAGGAATGGTGACATATATAACATGGCTGGAAAAACCCCAGGATTGAGAGGGAGATATGTAGGATTGGGGGAGAACCAGAAGCAAAAGAGTGTTTACCCAATTTCCCCTTGGGTCTCTAGAAAGAGACTACAAGTATCCATTAATCAAGATTAGGTCAAGAAAACAGCTACCGTATATATTTTGGATGTGAGCTGTTTTGTTTTTTTTTTTTAAGTTTTATTTGTTTATTTTGAGAGAGAGAACATGTGCGCACGGAGTGGGGGCAGAGGGAGACAGAGATTCCCAAGCAGGCTCCGCGCTCAGCCCAGAGCCCAGTGTGGGGCCCCATCTCATGACTTGGAGATCACGACCTGAACCAATGTCGAGTTGGATGTTTAACCGATGGAGCCACCCAGGCACCACTTGGGTGTGAGGGGTTTCTATGTAGGAACTTAGGGTCTTACACAGCCATTGGAAGAGTTGAAGTATGAAGGCAAGAGAAGACACGCCCACTGACTGGAGCCCCAAACACTAATATGGGGCTTGTCAAGAGTGTGTGGGGGCTGCACTGTGAATCTCACGTCTGCCCGCGTGTCTGTGACTGCGTCTGGAGACTAAGGCTTCCCCTTCCCGTCCACCTTCCAAATGTCCTGTGGGCGTGTCTCATTAGGGGACCCTACCCTGGGCCGTTATGAGAAAGGAGATTTTAGAAATGTAGTTTCTGGCTTCTCCATACGTGGCGTGTACCCTAAAGGGGTGGTGTTGGGGCGTCTGGGTCGTTTGTGAGTTCCAGCCCCATGTCAGGCTGTGTTGAGAGTGCAGACCCTCCTTGGGATTCTCTGTCTATCCGTCTCTCTCTCTCTCTCTCTCTCTCTCTCTCTCTGCCCCCTCCTCTCAAAATAAATAAATAGACTTTAAGGAGGGGGTAATGTTGAGGCCAAATTGCCAGTAGACAATCCAGCATATGGGAGACTTTATTAGCGCTTGTGTGGTGTGGAAGGTCAGCAGAGGGACCTCCTGGACCCACGGGGGGATACAGACGTATCTAAGATTTGAGCTGGGGCGATGGTGAGCTAAATATCGTTGGCGGGATGGAGGGAGGATCACCTGGGGCGAGAGGTGGCCTCAGTTGAGCAAGGTGGGGCGGAGACCACGATTTCACAAGCTGCAAATATCGGAAGTCACAGGCAGACAAGGGGCAGATTGCTGGAGAGGTCATGGGGACGGGTCCGTGCAAGTGAGAAGGTAGACCTGAAATCCGTGTCCTTTGGTGCCTCCCCTGTCCCCAGCAGGTGCCATGAGGGCTCAATAATTTTTCTCATGTGCTTAGAACTCACTGATATCTCATCTGCTTATTCTTCTTTGTCTGCAGGCTGAGTCATCGGATTGTACCGGATGGTCACCCCCACAAACAGCAGCCTTGACCCCAAGTCTCTGGAAGCTCCCAGCTCCGAAGCCAACACTGCCCTCACTGTCTGCCTCTACCAGGAAGATAATATTTGACTTGTCAGTGCAGTCGTGGCTGTCGTAACTCCAGGGTATGGGAGAGAGAGAGGGAGAGGGAGAAGGAGAGGGACAGGAGGGATAATTATCCCTCAAAGGTGTAAAGAAAGGGAGTTCTCAGGAGCGCTTGGGGGGCTCCGTAGGTTAAGTGTCCAACCTCGGCTCAGGTCATGATCTCGCAGTTCGCGAGGTCCCACGTCGGGGTCTGTGCTGACAGCTCAGAGCCTGGAGCCTGCTTCGGATTCTGTGTCTCCCTCTCTCTCTATGCCCCTCCCCCAGTTGTGCTCTCTCTCTCTCTCTCTCTCTCTCTCTCTCTCTCAAAAATAAATAAATAACCTTTAAAAAAAAAAAAGAAATGGAAACCACAGCCTCTGAGCTAACACTTTCTCTACCTGAAATAAATTAAACATCCCTGCCACTGGCAAAGGAAGTATTAAAAAAAAAAGTGCATTCATCAGGACGCAGCTACCAAAGGAAGTCACCAATGCAGACAGGCAATGTTTCTGATTAGGCAGAGTTGAAAAGCCATAGTTGACATTTGTCCAAGGTAATGAAGGAAAACAAAGACTCTGAAAGCAATTGATTGGTAAAGATTCCGTATTCTTACTCAATCTGTTGGCAAAGATGGACGTTTTCAATAAGGGCCGTCTAGCAAGAAGTGGGTATCCCGGCACAGTCCAGATAAGAAGGAAAAGAACAAGGAGAGTGGGACCAGACTAGACTAGCCCAAGCCATTGACCGAGCCACACAGTTATGAGTTGTCACCAACTCCTTTGTGGGGAGGACAGAACTTGATCTCGGAACCCATGGTGTATCCTTCAGAGTTCACTGTATAGAATTATATAGTAAGATTATGTACCATTCTTTCCATGAATTTCTACCACTCATTATCACCAGATCCTTTGTCCAATAAAGTCCTGAGATACCATATCCTCCATGCATACCTACTGGAATTGTGTAGACTACAGTCCCTTTACAGAAACCTCTTACGGAATTCCATTACGTGAATTTTTATATGTCAGTATTTTCGCTAGATTGTCAGATTTTTTAGGACAGAACATATGTACAACTCATATTCTAATTCTCAACATACAGGCTTGTGACTGGCATATGTCAGATAGTAAGTAAATCGCTGTCCTTAGCAATTTAAGAAATACTTCTTCGAGGGGCGCCTGGGTGGCTCAGTCGGGTAAGCATCCAACTCTTGATTTCGGCTCTGGTCATGATTTCACAGTTTATGAGTTCAAGCCCCATGTCAGGCTCAGTGCTGGCGGTGCGGAGCCTGCTTGGAATTCTCTCTCTCCCTCTCTCTCTCTCTGCCCCACCCTGTCGCTCTCCCTGGCTCTCTCTCTCTCTCTCTCAAAATAAATAAATAAACTTGAAAATTTTTAAAGAAAAAAAGAAATACGTCGAGGTACATTAGTTGATTTCATCATTACAAGAGTCTTTTCAATTAGGTAAGAATATTAAATGGCCTTTACTTTTCTTGGTATTCTATTTCTCTCTACCAGGCGTAAGCATGCTGGAGAAAAACCAGGACGGAAATATTGACTGTCAAAAGTCGTGATCAATCAAAAAGAGAAAACGAGATGCCACCATTAATATTTTAGGCTCGATTCCAAATTCTGCTTAGCTGGAGAGAGTTTTGCTTCAGGGCCACACTGGATCTTCTATTTGGATTCAAAGGGGGCTATTTAAGGGTCCAGATAACGTGCTGAAATAACAGCAGACTAAACTAACGGAGAGTGCGTGCTCCTGCGATTTGTCGGAGTCAAACCTTCATTCATTTATCCTCCCTTTAACTCAACAAACATTCATTACATCAGACACAGGACCAGCACTGAGGACGTGCCGTTCTTAATCATGGGCCCATGTTGAATGCAATCCAGAATTCGTATCCAGCGTTTAAAAAGAAATGTTTATTTATTTTTAAGAGAGAGGTAGAGTCGAGCAGGGGAGGGGCAGAAAGAGAGGGAGATACAGAATGGGAAGCAGGCTCCAGGCTCTGAGCCATCAGCACAGAGCCCGACGCGGGGCTCAAACTCACACACCGCGAGATCAGGACCTGAGCCCAAGTCGGACGCTTAACCGACTGAGCCACCCAGGCCTCCCTCCGGCATTTTTTTTTTTTTAAAGAATGTGAATGGAGTTAAAAACAGACATTAGGTTGCAGCATTCAGACTCTTGCAAGAATTGCTTTGCTTAACGATAAGACTTGTAAAACCTGTCTCATTTGGAATCATTTAGTTTAGGGATTGGGTTGCTCCTGCCTCTCCAGAGGAAGAGGCCTGCGATATTTGACGCAGTCTATCCCAACTGTGAACTTCCCGGCGGCGCTAACAAATCTATTTTGAGGATATTCTGCATGATAATTTGCTAAGCTTCCCCTTTCCTTCCATCCCTGGTCTGCCGATGCTCAAATGAATCCTTCCAGGGGGAAGTGACCTTTAAAGGGTCAGGCAAGGAGTAAACGAGTAAAGATGTCTCCATTTCTCTCTTTCCTTTTGCAGATACCAGTTCAAAGGAGAGATATGTTAACAAAACAGACTCGCGGGAGATACAGTGAAGGCTGAGTTCTGCAGGCTGTGGAGCTAAGCTGGTGTCTCAGATGAAAAAAATTCAGGGACATCGTTGTGCATGAGTTTTACGGGGGGTGGGAGGGGCAAAAAAAACCCTGTTTTTCTCAGACTTAAGAAAAGGATACGTCTTTTCTGTTTGTGACCTAGTTAAGACAGAGAGTGCTTTGAGTCCTGGGGTGGGTGGGCAGGGGGGTGTTGGGTCCGGCTTTAGTGACATTTTTGTAGGTATGATTTTCTTCATCGTCTGTGACGTCTGCCATCATCAGAGAAATGAGAAATGAGAAATGCTTTCAACCCCCTCCTCAGACTCAGCCATTTGAGTGACATTTATTTATGATGCCTGCCTGCCCCTGGCATTTTCAAGCACTCCATGGCTGGCCACACCTTACCCCACCGTGGTAACTCAGCCATTTCCCATTGTACCCCAAGGCACCCCACATAAGTATTTGTTCCAGGACTTTTCGTATTTCTCGTACATTTATTTATTTATTTTAATGTGTTCATTTATTTTTCAGAGAGAGAGCAAGTGGGAGAGGGGGCAGACACACACACACACACACACACACACACACACAGAATCCGAAGCAGGCTCCGAGCTGTCAGCACAGAGCCCGACGCGGGGCTCGAACCCACGAACTGCGAGATCATGACCTGAGCTGAAGTCAGACGCTCAACCGACTGAGCCACCCAGGCGCCCCCGTATTTCTCTTACGTTTAGACCAATATGGTTCAGTAAGGCTGGTAATACCCTGGGGCGGGGGGGGGGTGCATTTTGAGACTTTGTTGGGGAGGGAGGAAGCATGTTTTGGTGGCCGACATGATTTAGAGGATACTGTTGAGAGTTAATGAGTGAAGACGGCAGAAGCTGGGCCTTCTTGAGATGCAGAGGACAGGCCCATGGGAAAGAAATATTAACTCTTGACTTTTCAGCCTTCAGCTGGACGTGCACGTAGGTGAAAACGCAGTTCACGCCCTTCAACCCTCGACTCTCACTTTGCATTATATACAAAGCAAATTTCTACGCCTTCGCATATACGGAGTTTTCCAGAAGAGCAACTACCATGTCAACCAAAACACGATAGGACATTGGTTTGCTTGGAACCTAATTAACTGTTCACGGCTGTCGGTGGTAATGCCTCTTGCGGTAACTGAGTCAATGGAAAGTAACAAAATAAAAGTAACCGCGCCTGTCACATTCAAGGTGACTCTACATGCAGGGTGGGCATGTGACGACTTTACTGCCATGGGTCCTCCCTGAGCATTTGCATATTGAAACGTGTATTATTTTCTTACCAGCACTTTTATTTTTTATTGATATTACAAAAGGGTGCCGCATTGATTTTTTTGATGTATGACTAGATGGGACAAACTATGGGTATAAACAAAATAAACCACGGGAGAGTCATAGGGGTGATTTCAAAACGTTATTTAAAAAAAAAAAAAAAAGCCGTGCTCAGTCTGATAGGGTTGCAAAGTACCACCCCAGACCGTAACTTCCTTGAAGATTTTCTTATCATTCAAGGATAACGATCATATTTATAACTCTATCCCCAGTTCGTAACAGAATGCCTTCGGTTGGAAGACACCAATATATTTTACTATTTAATGCCTGTCACCTGCGTTTCCTGTTTCTTGGTAATTGAAACCCTTCAACTATTAATACGAGTTTACAGTTCTCTGCAAAATAATATCCTCTAAACTATTTCAGAAGTTATCAGGGAGTGTCTAACAGCAAATAAGATCAGCTTTGGAAGGCATCCGTCATTTTTATCACAAAAGCAGAGCCACAGATATCTGGGAGCAGGGCGTCTGAGAAGGGTCACTTTACAACTGAGTTAAGAAGGAAGTACTCAGTAAATGGCCTTGAAGAAAAAAAAAAAAAAGGCTATGCATAGTGACAAAAGACCAGATCCCTGCCTCCCGCAATGCACAAAAATGCTCTCCGGATGGAATAAAGACATACATCTGAAAAGCAAGCTTTAAAAGTTTTAGAAGAATATATACAAGTGTGTTTTTATGAACTTGGAACAGGGAAGTTTTTTCAACAAGACCCCCAAATCACAAGTCAATAGAAAAATATGGGTACATTTGACCCTATTACATTTTAGAGTGTCTGAACTATAAGGTCCTATAAGCCTTTGCATTTTTTTTTTAATTTTTAAAATGTCTATTTATTTTTGAGGGAGAGACAGAGCGTGAGCAGGGGAAGGGCAAGGAGAGAAGGAGACACAGAATCCGAAGCAGGATCCAGGCTCCGAGCTGTCAGCACAGAGCCCGTCGCGGGGCTCGAATTCACGAACCAGGAGATCGTTACCTGAGCCGAAGTGAATGCTTGACCAACTGAGCCACCCAGGCGCGTCAAGGCTTTGCATTTTTTAACACGATAGACTTGAAAAAAAAATATATTAGCAGTGGGTATAACTCACGAAGTAGCCAGAATATATTTTTACAACTCCTTTCAGCCAATACATGGACCGTGGACGGGGGAGGGGCAGAGAGAGAGGGAGACACAGAATCGGAAACAGGCTCCAGGCTCCGAGCTGCCAGCACAGAGCCTGACGTGGGGATCGAACCCACGAGCCGTGAGATCGTGACCTGAGCCGAAGTCGGACGCCTAACAGACTGAGCCATCCAGGCGCCCCCTCTATCATCTTTCTTAAAAAAAGCATTGGAGGGGCGTCTGGGTGGCTCAGTCGGTTGAGTGGCTGACTTCGGCTCAGGTCATGATCTCACGGTTCACAAGTTCGAGCCCCGTGCCAGGCTCCGGGCTGACAGCTCGGAGCCTGGGGTCTGCCGAGGATTCTGTGTCTCCCTCTCTTTCTCTGCCCCCTCCCCCCTTCGTACTCTCTCACAAATAAAACATTAAAAAAATTTTTTTAAAGCATTGGAAGTGACTCATTACATTGATTTCACAACCCTTTCATGGGTCGCAACCAATACCCCCCCCAAAAAGAAATGTTCAAACATCATATGGGGATGTGTGGGAGGGTGTCCCTTGTGACGCTGTGGCATTCGTGTGACACCGTAACATTCGTAACCTGTTCCCTCTGACATTTGTTATAGCAACACCTCAAAATTCATATTCATAGAATTGCGGAATTTCTGAGAACGTAAGAATCATTGAGCCACTTAGGCTACTCATCTGCTCTCTTCTCCAGCTGCAGTACCTGAGGGTAAGAGAAACGAAATGACTTTCTTACCCGTAGCAATTAGGACACCTACCTGGGGCCAAGCTCTGGTGGTCGCTATAAATTTCTCTCGCAATAGCTTGATTTAATCATTCGTTGATAAAAAGCTCTCGGCTGGAAAACTCTAATGGCGATAGAATTACGCCATGATACCAGGGCACAAGGAGCAGCAGTAAATCCAAAGAATCAGTTGAAGTGGCCGAATGAGAAGACCCAGAGAACGGGAGATCCGCTCAAAGAGGTTTGGGAAAATAGGTTCAATATGTACGGTTGGAGTGCTCAAAGGTGAGCAAAGGTATAACAAAGTAGGAGGTATGAGTTTCAAATCACCAGGAACGCGTTTCCCAGACTGGTAGTCCACAAATTACTTTTCCATACGATGTCACCAGAGGTATCATGAAAAATCTGTTCTGAGTTCAAGTAAGGTTGTGAACTCGGGTTTAACATATTTAAACGAATTGCTTAAATGCTGAGACTCTTAGGAGCTTTACTTTCTTGATACTTATCATAGTTTCCCCACAACAATCTCCGAATGCTTCCCTACCTTGTTTAATCGTGGAATGTGTTATATATTGTTTTCTCAAGTTATTAATTTGCCAAAGTTTCTGAGGACAACACTACACTGGCTGGGGGGCGGGAGGGAGAAAAGTACATAAGAAAGAAAATGAACGGCATAGCAAAGGGAGCATAAAATGCTGAAAGTATAAAACAAAAAAATTATGGTATTTATAACACTCTAGGTGGATTAAACAGCCATATTGAAATCAAAGATTCTCAGAGGAAACGTCAAATGAATTTTAATTAAAAAATTTTTTTAATGTTTATTTCTGCGACAGAGAGAGACAGAGCATGAGTGGGGGGTGGGGCAGAGAGAGGGAGACACAGAATCCAAAGCAGGCTCCAGGCTCCGAGCTGTCAGCACAGAGCCCGACGTGGGGCTCAAACTCACAAATCGTGAGATCATGACCTCAACTGAAGTCGGTCGCTCAACTGACTGAGCCACCCAGGCGCCCCACAAATGAATTTTAATTTTAAAGACACGGAGAAATAAACAGAAGGGCAGAAAAAGGAGGGAAGGAATGAGCAAACGAACAAAGGAAAGAAGGAGTGAAGGAAGTAAGGAAGGAGACAAAAAAAAAAGAGAAAAGTAGGTTGGCAAAACTAACATCAGGAACAACAAAATTTATAACAAAATTAAATTTTGGAAATGGGTAGACGCAATTTACAATGAAACATAGTTATGAGCCTATATAGTCCAAGTGATCTAAAATGGAAATATATAAATAAAAATTATTATTAGGTATATGAATATACTTGTAGGGCCAGAAGCGCAGTGATGATCGTTAGACTAAATCATTGGACTAGACCATTAGATTAAAATATAAAAGAGTCTTAAATATGGAGAACAAACAGAGGGTTGCTGGAGGGGTTGTGGGAGGGGGGATGGGCTAAACGGGTAAGGGGCATTAAGGAATCTACTTCTGAAATCATTATTGCACTCTATGCTAACTAACTTGGATGTACATTTAAAAATTTTTAAAAAACAAACAAAAAAACCCCAAACCAAACAAAAATACCTACTGGCATAGATGATTTGAATAGTATAACTAGTAGGGTTATTTTACCAAGTGTGCTTACATATCAAACTTCACGCCTAAGAGGATACAATTCTTTCTAAAAATTCATCAGACACCTATAAAAAGGATTATTACACCAGGCTAGAAGCGAAACCTCAATGAATTCTAAAATATAGAAATTCAACAGGCAAAAATCTATGAATACATTACAGTGGGAAGCAGTGGAAAGAATAAAACTGAATTGGATTCTTAGGAATTCTACTTAGTGAAAGCATTTAAGGACAGCTTCCAGGTAGATGGCAACTAAAAGGGCACCAAGCCCAGATGGTTTTGCGGGTGACTTTTCTGAGTCTTCAAAGAGACGATCCCCATACCGTGTAACTGTCCCAACGTGTAGGAAAAGATCAGAAGTCTACCAGTTCAGTTCGCGGGGCCAGCTTCTCCTTGGTGCGTAGCCTGACAAACGAACACGAAAATAATAGACGCTCCATGAATATGCATATCGTTACAAACGTTCCAGATAAATACCAACAAAGGGAAACAAGTACTCTGTTCAAAGAAACGTAGGCCAAGTAAGTTCACCATGTGGTGGTGGTGGTTCAATATTAGAAAATTTATTTGTATTGGTCATTATATCATTGGCCAAAGGAGAACACGGAAAATCTTGTGAGGTGTGGAAAATGGCTTTGGTACGCTCCACCTTAATTTATTCTTTTAAAAGTTTATTTTGAGAGAGAGAGAAAGCACAAACAGGGGAGAGGCAGACAGAGGGAGAGAGAGAAAATGCCAAGCAGGCTTCATGCTGCCAGCGCAGAGCCTGATGCAGGGATCGAACTCATGAACTGTAAGATCGTGGCCTGAGCCAAAATCAAGAGTTGGATGCTTAACCGACGGAACCACCCATGCACCCCCCATGCAAAAAAAACCTATGCATGTATTTTTTTTTAAAGTCTTGGTAAACTAATTATAAAAAGATACCTATTTCAAAATAATACATGTTATCCTTGATGGTAACCCGTCTACTGGACATTCCAAGAGAATCTAATGAAAACTTTGTGAACTACTCAGCATTCTCTGCGGTGGCTATTTTCAGGATAAATGTTTCCATCCAAACCAACAATAAACAATGAAAAATATATAATAGCTTATGGACCCTTGGAGCACCCATTATGGTTTCTGAATAGTATTTCTCCCTAGAAGGAACCAGGGCTTCTAGGAAAAATGGCTGATTTCAGGTCTGGGGAGGGATATGCACAACATGGCATACCTTGTGTTGCCAGAAGTAAGGGAGGTGACAAAATTTACTGGGGCCATGTTGAAAGGATTCAAGAACCAACTTGAGGAGAGTCCCACTGGCCAAGGATGGGACTACTTCAGCATCAAAATAACAACAACAACAGCAACAGCAACAACAATAATAGATTTAAGTATGTCAAATGCATTTAAGCTCATGAACTTATAATGATAGTTAAGACATTGGTCGCCTTTGGAATATTCTGTAAATACTCTCCATTATTTTCAACATTTGTAAGTAAAAGAAAATAGTCAAGCATTTATCTTGCCCTTTCTGTATGATTTATGGCACTGGGCAAGTAAGAAATTAATAAGGAAATAGTAATCTTTTTAGAAATAGCCCAGCCAGGGGCACCTGGGTGACTCAGTCAGTTTGGGCAACTGACTTTTGATTTTGCTCAGGTCATGATCCCAGGGTGGTGGGATCAAGTCTCATGTTGGGCTCCATGCTGCGCATGGAGCTTGCTTAAGATTCTCTCTCTCTATCTCTCTATCTCTCTCTCTCTCTCTGCCCCTCTCCCCTTCTCTCACTCTTTCTCTCAAAACAGAAAACAAACAAAAGAAATATTCCAGCTAATGAATGAAAAAAGAAAGATAAAATTTGTTTTTTTTTTAAATTTTTTTTTAAACGTTTTTATTTTTTATTTTTGAGACAGAGAGAGACAGAGCATGAATGGGGGAGGGTCACAGAGAGAGGGAGACACAGAATCTGAAGCAGGCTCCAGGCTCTGAGCTGTCAGCACAGAGCCCGACGCGGGGCTCGAACTCACGGACTGTGAGATCATGACCTGAGCCAAAGTCGGACACTCAACCGACCAAGCCACTCAGGCACCCCAAGAAAGATACAATTTGAATGTCACCATTTTGAAAACTCTAATGAATTACTGGATCTTACTGATGCTCATTGAAGCTGATAATTCCACCAAAGAGTGGCAGCCAGATACCATGTGCCCTCTGATGGAAGTATACAACACTACTTATGAAGTATTCTTCCTGAAAAATATAAATTTCAATGTGAATTTGGATTCAGGTTGAATTCATCCCTTTGGTTTTAACTGCCAATTTACAGAACATAGAAGGCTTGTGTTCAAAAAACACTGTAGGAGGGGCGCCTGGTGGTTCAGTCGGTTGAGCGTCCGACTTCGGCTCGGGTCACGATCTCGCGGTCTGTGAGTTCAAGCCCCACGGTGGGCTCTGTGCTGATGGCTCGGAGCCTGGAGCCTGCTTCGGATTCTGTGTCTCCTTCTCTCTCTGCCCCTCCCCGGCTCATGCTCTGTCTCTCTCTCTCTCCGTCAAGAATAAATAAACATTAAAAATAATTTTTTAAAAACACACTGTAGGAAATCCTTCAAGACAAGGATCCTGTCCCCTTCAATATAAATGTGTAAGAAGAGAGAAAAACCTATAAAAAAAAAAAAAAATCTTTGGATCTGAGGATACATATCAACCACTTGGAATATTTGGACCTTATTTAGACCAAGACTCAAACAAACTTCACTTTACAAAATTGTGGAAGACTACCGGGAAAATATGAACACTATGAGATATTTGATATATAAAATATTTATTATTCACTTTCCAGGGTGATAGTGTATTATAATTACATTTTTAAGAGTCCTTATCTTTAGAGATCGGTGCTGAAATATTTATGATTTGTAAGTGATTGATGTCATTGATGTCTGAAATTTACTTCAAATTATCCAGGGGCCGGGAAGGAGTGAATAGGGCAACTGCTGAAATAAGAATGAGTGTGTATTGACAATCTCTGAAGTTGGGTGATGGGTACATTGAACTCACTATAGCTTTCTGTCTACCTGTTCATACGCTTGAAATTTTCCATAAGAAAAGATTAAGAAGAAATGAGAATAATCTTCATCCTTCAGGCCCTCTTCCCCAGAGGCCAATGTTATCATGTAATTTTATTTACTCACTTTTTACCCCTAGTCTGTGATTTTATTAAAACATGTTTTTATTTATTTCTGTAGGCAGCATCGCTTTCAAGAATCTTTGAACGTATAAACCTTCACAGCACAGAGTCTAAAAGAAAAAAGTCTCATCGACCCTGCCTACTATGAATTGTTGGCCGTATGTTTATATTTATAATTATTCTTTGAACTTACAAACGCATGGGCTTAAGAATGATCATTTGGAGGGGCGCCTGGGTGGCTCAGTCGGTTAAGCGTCCGACTTCGGCTCAGGTCACGATCTCACAGTCTGTGAGTTCGAGCCCCGCGTCAGGCTCTGGGCTGATGGCTCGGAGCCTGGAGCCTGTTTCCGATTCTGTGTCTCCCTCTCTCTCTGCCCCTCCCCCGTTCATGCTCTGTCTCTCTCTGTCCCAAAAATAAATAAAAAACGTTGAAAAAAATTTTTAAAAAAAAAAGAATGATCATTTGGAGACTATGCTGTTCAGAAGTGGAGAATCATCTATTCTCAACACCTGGTACTTTGCCCGTAAATATGGATATGTGCAAATGAATAAATAATAATAATAAGCCTCAACCATAAGTACACAGCCTGACGAAAAATCAGGCCAATGACGTTAACAGACACCTCACTAAAAATGATAAACGGATGTCAAATGAGCCTCTGAAAAGATGTTCCACATCACATGTCATCAGAGGAAGGAAAATGAAAGTGACAGTGAGGTACCACTACACTCCTATTAGAATGGCCAAAATCCAGAATACGGATGCCACGAAATGCTGGTGAGGATATGGAGTAACAGAAGCTCTCGTACGTTGCTGGTGCGAATGCAAAATATTACGGCCACTTTGGGAGACGGTTTGGTGGTTTCTTACAAAACAAGCATACTTTTATCATACAGTCCAGCAATCATGTTCCTTGCTATTTACCCAAAGGAACTGAAAATTTATGTCCACCCAAAAACTTACTTACAGAATTTTATAGCCGCTTTACTGATAATGGCCCAAACTTGGAAACAACTGATACGTCCTTCTGCGGATGAATGGAAAAATAACTTGTGGTACATCCAGAAAATGGAAATATCATAAAAAGAAATGAGCTATCAAGTCATGAAGAGACCTGAAGGAAACATAAGTATATGTCACTAAGTAAAAAAAAGCCAATCTGAAAAGAGCACATATTATATGGTTACAATTACATTATATTCTGGAGAAGGCAAAACAATGAAGACAATGCAAAGATCAGCAGTTGCAGGATGGGGAGGGTGGGTGCAGGAAGATGAACGGGCAGACCACAGTGAATTTTTTTTAGGGCAATGAAAATACGCTGTGCGATATTATAATGATGCATATATGTCATTATGTATTTGTCTAAATTTACAGAATATACAACATCAAAAGTGAATGTCAAGGTAAACTGGGCACTTTGGGTGATTATAATATGTCAGTGTAGGTTCATCCTTGCTTAAAAATGCACCATTCTGGTGAATGATGTTGATAATGGGGGAGGCTGTGTGTGTGCGGACCAAGGGGGTCTATGAGAATCTCAGCACCTTCCTCTCAATTTTGTTGTAACCCTAAAACTCCTCTTCAAAAAATAAAGCCTTTAAAAAATAAATAATAATAATTTAAAAAAATAAAAATAAAAATACACTAAAATAAAAATACATAAAAAATAATAATTAAAAAAATAATTAAAAAATAATTTAAAAAAATAAAAAAATGGTATTAGAACAAATTCAAATACAATGGGTCAATGAAAATTCATGAATCATGGGGCGCATGGGTGGCTCAGTCAGTTGAGCATCAACTTTGGCTCAGGTCATGATCTCACGGTTTGTGGGTTTGAGCCCCGCATCAGGCTCTGTGCTGACAGATCAGAGCCTGGAGCCTGCTTCAGATTGTGTGTTTTCTCTCTTTCTGTCCCTCCCCCACTCACACTCTCTCCCTCTCTCTCTGTCTCTCTCAAAATACATAAACATTAAAATTTTTTATAAAAAATTCATGAATCATAAAAATACTCAAAGTACAGAAAACTCGGTAACAATTGGATCAGCTATTACACTAAGTCTTTGTTTTGATGATTCTTCACTGATAGGAAAGAATATATTTTTCTGAAGCATTAAAACAAATAATTTTGTAAATCCTAATAGAATCACTGATTCAGGAAATGATGAATCAATGTTAAGACAAGTGGATAAACTGGATTTTCAAATGGCACACAACACAACATAGTCACGGGGGGAGATGTGACTGTACAACAAATGAATCAGACTCTTATCACTGCAAACCAGTGGTTGATCTTAGTATCTTGTCCCGTGTCAGCATCACAGGTGGTGGAACAGCCGGATGTATTCTGGTGTGATTCAGCAGATCACACAAATATTTGACTTGAACGCATTAAGCTGTAGATCTAACTCCAGTCTACTAGATACATATGGGATAGAAGAACAAGCTAAATGATACAGGGAGTAAGAAACCAATGGCAGTAGGAGGAACATTCTGGAAGATGACTGGCCTGATCTCTTAAACCCACTGTTGAAAAGAGACTTAAGGAGCATAACAAATAAAAGCAATGTGTAGGTGTGGATTAGATAGGATTTTGGAGGAAAAAAAAGCTGAAAGACATTGAAGACAATTAGAGGAATCTGAATATTGCCTATCAGGCAATATTTACCTATTAGGTAAAATAAAAAATTATTTAAATGGAGAGATGAAGAATATTAACCAAACAGTTACAAGTGGTATATACAACACGAACTCATTTTGGTATAAAAATTATAAAAGGGTCTGAAAAGATACCTACTATCATGTTAAAAACAGCATTCTGTAAATAGTGAGATATAATGTTCCTATATTCTTATTTCTGTTCTCTGTATTGTATAATTTTCTAAAACCCATACATCTGCTTCTGGAATAATGAGAAATTGCTTTAAGAAATACAACATCAGTAAAGGACTCCATTTACAAGAGTACCTAAAATAAGAATACATTTTTTATTTTGAATACATTGAGTTCTTATAATGTTCTTAAAATTGATCTATAAATGTTATGCATTTTCAGTCCCAAATTTCAATTAGGCAAGTTTTAAAAATCTTTACTTTACTACCATAGCACTAAAAGCGACAACCATAAAGGAAAATTGACAATTACATGTAATTCATAACTTCTACAGTGTAGAAGTTAATTGAATGGCCAATGTTGAGCAAGGGATGGGGGGAGGATTTTACCACACAAACAACTGAATAGCCTTAATATATAAAACAAATTTTGTATATCAATGAGGGGAAAGTAATCCCCCTGCCAAAAAGGCAGATAATCTTAATGGACATACCTAAGAATCATAAAGGCATAGGGGAGAAAGCATTTGGCTCCTGGTGCCTCACAGACAGCCCCTAGGTAAAGTGGGGCATAATTTATAACCTGACCCTTCCTTGGGGACTACAAACATCTCCGACAGTGGACATATACTCACGTGAAGCAGGATGCATAATGGTACCAAGCAACGGGAGGTTGGAGGACTGGATGAGATAGAACACAAAAGTCTTATCTAAAGGACCCCCAAACCATTGTTATTTTTTAAGGCTTTCCTGCTCTCATTTCCCCAGATGGGCCACCAGTCTCTAACTTCTGTGTGAATACTGGAAAAGTATGATGGTCCAAGAAGCTCTGGAAAATACACTTCAGGCAAAGCATCACACATTCTTTGGATGAGTGATAAAAGACAAACTAAATACACCAATGGCCTTCCAATGCAGATTTTTTTTTAATGTGCAAATGATACGGAGCAAGCACCAGACATGCTACCTTTGAGCCAATTTCAACCGAATTCAAAGGGGGCTTTAGGCGACCCAAGAGGACAGTTGCAGCTGAGCTAATAGACAGCTATTTGCTAGAAGGCAGGAGTTGAGACAGCACACCCTCTGTCAGCCAGCGTGATGGTGGTGGCTACAGGCAGGAGCAAAGCCAAGGGGAAGCCATTGCCAAGGTAATAGTTATCACTTGTGGGACCCATTGGCCTGGCTGTCACTAGGTCTCCACACGCATCTTATTCATAAGAACAGCTTTGTACTGGGTTGCATAGTGTAGCCCCCGCCAAATTCATATCCACCCAGAGCCTCAAAATGTGACCTCACTTAGAAACACACCCTTTGCAAATTTGTATTTATTTAGGTAAGATGGCGTCACGCTGGGTTAAGGTGGGCCCCAAATCCAACAGCTGGTGTCCTTAGAAGAAAGCCACGTAAAGACAGTCATCTCCAAGGGAGAACCCCATGTGACCATGGAAACAAAGATTGGATTGCCAGTAACCACCAAAATCTAGAAGAAGAAGGAATGATTCTTCTTCCCTAGAGTCCAAAGAGGGCGCACGGCCCTGCAGACACCTTCCGTGCAAACTTCTAACCCCCAGAACTGTGAGTGAAGAGCTTTCTGTTGTTTTAAGCTCCCCCACCCACCAGTCTGTGGTATGTTGTAAACTACAGCCCTAGGAAACGAATACAAGCCTTATATTTGGCAGTGGAGAAAGAAATCAGGCTGAAAATGTTGGGGTAAACGCGAACAAAAAGTAAGCCTTCCCAATAAGAGCACCAACCGGCTTTTTATGAACCTAGACAACTTGACACCCAGGTTTCTAAAGCAAAGCAGCACAAAAGTGGCCAGGAAAACAATAAGGAAACGTGTTGAGGGGGCGATCTTGCCCCTAATAAATGAACTATAAATCCTCGAAAATAATGCGGTACTGGTGCGTGAACAAGCAATACGGACCAGCAGCGGGATGGAGTGGAAGGTCCAGCAGTAAACTCCCATTTGTGTGCAAGTTTCACACCCGATGATTCTGTCATGTGCCGTGGTTGTGTTGGTGACCTTTTTTCCTTCAAAGACCCTCAGCTTCAAACATTCCTCCCACAGGAAACAGGGCTTGGGGGTAAGGTTAAAAGGAACTTTGATTTTTGAAGAAATTGGGAAAGCCACTGGTCTTTGAGGTGATGAAGAGGGCATCCAAGAAAAGATGCCATTCTTCTTCCACAAGGTCACAGGGCCACAAGTGAGAGGCCCGGACAGAGATAGACGTGGGGGAAGGGGGAAGCCACCCACATGCCCAGGTGAAAGGGCATGAACATCCTGATAGATCAGAAGTAAGGAGGTTTTCATCTGGATTAGGAGGGCTCTGAAGCCATCGAGACCGCCAGCCAAGGTGTAGGCCGGTCTTGAAGCCCAGATGCAGACTCAACCAAGGCAAACATCACATTTTCTTCTATGGCCGCCATAACATGAGTCAGGATGAGCAACCCGGAAATGGATAGTGAGTGGGATTTGCCCCTGGATGGTCCCCCCATGTGCCCAGCATATTTCTCCGCCAGGAGCCATCATGACAATCTGGGCTGGGCCTGGGTGGCTCCAAAACAGTGTTGAGGAGAACGACAGAGTTTAAGCCAAACGATGACAGACACTTGTGCTCTTTAGACCCCCCAAACGTCACCTCGGTGGTATGATTCTGGGAAGGAAGTGGAAGAAGGATGGGGGTCTCCTCCCCACTTCTCTTTTCAGTGAAGCATTTATTATGCTTTCTGCAAGGCAAGAGCGAGCAGAGACTAACGTGGTCTTAACGCTTTTAAAAAAAAGACTGACGTCTCCTTGGACAAGTGAGTCAGAACTAGTCAGGGGAAATCCCAGTGATTTTCAGACCCTACGTGCTGTGATGCCAGTTCACGTCGTGTTACGTCTTAACTTTTCTCCATTCCCAAGTCAGCATTCTCAAGTGGCAACTTGAGTTGCGATGTTGTGACAAATAGCACAGTTCGATGTGTCCAAACCTAAAATGCTGCCGAATGGAACATTGTCCCCAACTTTTTCTAGAGTATGTGCTTCTGAATGATTTCATACCTTTGTGCTCGATGGACTTTTTAAGAGGCTGAAATTAATTGCTCTTAATAAAATTCAATGTAAGTTCGATTCTTGCCTAATTCATGGAATAAGACAGATTTTGGGTCTTTCCTTTCCTTCGTTAGTAATCCTAAAAGGGATAAAGAGATAAGCAAGCAGTATGTTGACCCCTTTTTGGTTCTCTAACTACAAAAGTCGTGTCGCTGACTTCTTTATTTATTCTCCCTTATTTACCAGATCAATAAAGCCTCCAAAGCTCTTTTTTTTTCTTGTTCAAACAAAAACAAGTTCTCTGCTCTCACACCCTCGTTTCACTCAGGAATTTGCTTTAATCATAATTAAATTAAAGCTTCTGAAGTTCTCCTCAACAACCAATGTTAGAAGGATTCCCAGCAAATAGTTTTGCAAAGCCTGTAATTTGGGTAGCAATGCAATCAGCTCGTCACCGGGATTTGCAGCAATGACTACTTTTTAGTTCAACATCATGCCTAAAAAGCATTTTAATGGGCTCAAAATGACCATAAGTGCTGTTTGCAAAGGCCCGAGAATTGTGGATAATGATATTCTGTGCAGGAAATAATTCTCTTCAGCTAATCCCACACACTCCGTTCATTCTGTCTGCTCAGGTTTTGCATGCCGCTGCTCTGAATTGTATCATAGCTCATTGGGTCACAAACTAGTAACATGGCTGGAATTCTTTGGTTCTTGCTGGTAGACGTTTGACGCCGTCTTTTCAGCTAAGGCCAAGCAGAGAGTGAAGGCAGTTCTCTGAATAATTTGGAGCACATTAGCCATACCATCAGCTTTCCCTTTGACTTAACTTTAACTGGGATGAGCAGAAACTGGCTATTCATAAAATCAATTGGATCGTGAGCTTGGAGTCACCTTTCTGATGAGTCAGTTGACTTGTTTAACTTTGTTGAACTACATCTCTCAGTTGTTCTTCCATCGGTCAAGATGATTGAGCTCACAGACTGTGCAAGTGTTCTGTGAGATTTCTGCCAGGCCCCCTTTCCAGGCAAAGCTATCATAGGTAAGGCCAAACGAACTGGGTGGATGATCCAGGCAATTCAGTGGAAACAAAACAAATCACTTCGTGTTGTGCCCCAGCCAATTGCAGGTGGTGGGCATCCTAGCCTGTTCCAGGGCTGACCACTGTCAGTCACAGCCCAAGAGTGTCCTGTGTGCCGCAGCTGACCTCTATAGACTGACATGGCCAATTAATCCAAGTGGGGTCCATTCAGTGTTTATGCAAACATACCATTTCATTTAAAAAGTGAGCAAGGGAAGCCTGTGTGTCTGATGAAGGACGAGCAAGAACAGTAGTGTGGAAGCCAGCCAAAATCCAGTTGGGTTGAGAGTTGAACTCTTAAGTCCTAAATTCTCACGAACATATGGAGCAAAGGCCTAATCATCACTTACCTGCATGTACGCATGACTTAATTCCCTGATTATTTTAGAGCCGCTTTAAGGCAGAAATTAAAGCTCTACAAAGAGCTCTACAAAGAGCTCGAGCCACAAGAAGTAACTAGTCAATTAGCTGATTAGAAGGCACATAGTTTTCTAATTTTTAGCTCATTTAGAAGGATAAAGGAATCCCCTTGATAAGCTTGGTGACTGGTGAGGCAAAGGGAATCCCTCACCCCCTGTTGTCTATTCTCAGAGTTTGGCCAACACTCTGCTCAGAGAGAGCTATGGGGCAAGGCTGTGGGTGCTGCCGTGACTGGAAGGTCTGCTTCCAGGAATCCCTCCCACTCTACGGGCCATGCCTCAGGAGGACCCAGCAACCAGAAAATGAAGTGAATCCCATCAAGTAACCATCTAGGGGGGCCGTGATAATAATGGAAGCACCACCATGGCACTGATACCATAAGCTAGTCTGGGCAATCTGTTGCAAATCCCCTCCATTTCTCTAGGGTATATAATCCACACTTTATTTCCCCAAGACGTCTCTCTTAGGTGGTTTTGAAAATGAAAAGTCCCCGTGGAAGTTACCAGGACTATTGAAAATAATTCTTCCAGATACCTGCAAAGGAGGCATGTCCTTCGGTGTGGCTGTGGCACTTGGTCTGAGCAGGGGGATACAAGTAGATATGATGTGGGTCACCTCTGTGTGGAAGTGTGAGAAGCTAGTGCATGTGTGATGGCCGTGTCCCTTTCCTCTGCCTCTTTAGCTACTGTCAGTGTTTCCTTTGGTGGTTGTTCCGTCACCCTGGGGCCCAGTGTGGGTCATGACATGGAGTGGTCACCAGCCAGCTCATAATGGACATGTAGACTGAGAGACAATAACTTTTTTTGGGGGGGGGGGGGGTGGATATGTCTTTAAGATTTGGGATTATTTGTTTCTGTGGCACAATCATGTATCCTGACTAAGACAATCACCAGATTCAGCCCCACCATTGGGAAATCAACAAGTAACAAGCTTAATGCACCGAACAAGCCTCTCAACCCCAGCTTTGGGGAATCCACACGTAATGTTTTGTACGTGAATAAGAGGGTTCTAGAGAGTAATCATTCATGCACACTTACTCTCTCCTCCATTGAATTCTCACATTCACACACCCGTACGGGCAGGACTAACATACTGGTTCCAAAGGAGACCTGAGGTGAGACGCAGAGGGAGAATTTTTTGGTTGTCTAAACAGCAAGATCAACACATTGAGTCCTGAGGAGTTGGAAGAGGATATTTATAGATTACGATGTTTTCCATTAAGTCAACCATCAAAGAGCATGTCAACAACGGGGGGGGGGGGGGGCGGGGAGGGGCATCAGTTGCGTTTTAGAGTGGATGCCCTTTCCTGTGCTATGCTGGCCCATGTCCCAAGAAAATGACGGTCGCTTTCCTCTGAGACTTTATGGTTACAGTTTAAAATAGGAGACCTAAAGATTTTAGGCCATTGTAAATGTGCAGAGAACAAAATGTAATCTGTGACCTGATCATAATGATGTGAACTGATTTCCATAAATCAACTGGAACCGAGAAGAGAAACATGTTTAAAAAAGAATGAGATTGTGAACGGCCCACTTCTTCATTTTAAAGTCCTTTTCGTTGCTAAACGGCCTTGCCAACAGGAAGCAGAAAATGTATAAAATATGGAAGGCAGCACAGGGTTTGGGTGGGTTGGCCGGTGTTCCTTTTGCGAAATGATTCAATTGTCTTCACCCGGAATGTCCCGTCTGTCTCTGTCATTTCAAATCTTCCTATTCCCCAAGCTCCCTGGGGACACCGGGAGTGTGGGCGGTCGCTTCGCTGAAACTCGTTCATTAAATATCTCAGGGTGGGGGCAGACCTGCTAATCCGTCTAGGCCTCAAAGTCAGTTAGAAACAGCCGGTGTTTGCCATACCTGACTCGGGTCCACACGTACCTCTCCCCACGACTCTGCACTGTGTCTTTCGGACTGTGCATTTAGAGTAATGAATTTGTGTCATTTATATGTTGGGCATGTGCCATGGTTATAAAGTATCCCGCAAGGGGAAAGTCGTTGCTGAGGACAGACATGTTTTATAGCGGCCGCTGATTTACAGGCTGGTAAAGCCAGTCTTCGCTTGCCCTTGAGGATAAGAGAGAGCAAGGAAGACAGGGTGTGAAATCACCCGGATCTGTCTTGATCTACTCTGATATGGGGGATGAGAACACAAAGACAGTGAGCCCCTCAGGGATACACGTTTCCCTTCTCAGGTGTCTCCAGTCCAGCCATTCTATTCTAAGATCTCAATGCTCTTGTCAAGCACCAGGTGCGAGGTTCTCAAAGAGACACAGAACAAAACCAAAGGGCAAGAAGGACCAACATGAGAGACAGAAGAAGTCAGGAACCAGCTAGGGAACCCCAAAATCCCATTTGTGAGCAATATAGAAGTAAGTGATCAAGAAAGGACCTAATAAAATATGAATTTTTAAAAATGTCTATTTATTGGGGCACCTGGATGGCTCAGTTGGTGGAGGGTCTGACTCTTGATTTTGGCTCAGGTCATGATCTCACGGCTCATGAGACTGAGCCCCCAGTTGGGCTCTGCACTGAGAGTGCAGAACCTTCTTGGGATTCTCTCCCTCCCTCTCTCTTTCTGCTCATCTCCCACTCGCTCCCTCTCTCTCAAAATAAATAAGCATCCAAAAAAACCACGTTTGTTTAAAATGTTTATTTATGGGCCTCCTGGGTGGCTCAGTTGGTTGAACGTCCGACATCGGCTCAGGTCATGATCTTACAGTTTGTGAGTTCGAGCCCCGCATCAGGCTTGCTGCTGTCGGCACAGAGCCCGCTTCAGATCTTCTGTTCCCTCTCTCTCCGTCCCTCCCCTGCTCACACTCTCATTCTCAAAAATAAATGAAACATTAAAAAAATAAAATGTTTATTTATTTGTTTGGAGAGAGAGAGAGCATGCTTGAGTGGGGGAGAGAGGTGGCGGGAGAGAGACTGAGAATCCCAATCTCCATGCTGAGCGGAGCCCCGCAAGGGGCTGGATCTCATGACGGTGAGATCATGACCTGAGCCAAACTCAAGAGTTGGCTGTTTAACCAACTGAGCCACCCGGGCGCCCCTACAATATACATTTTAATAGGAAAAGCTTTAATTTTAAAACATCGGTGAGGAGGCATAAAGAAGACATGTCCTTGTGTTTGCCCAATGACTGAAATTTTAGGCACGTAGAATAGCAGGTTTTATTTTGCCAACGAACCAGGAGAAGTAGACGCACCACAAGGAGTTAATTAGGGGCAAGTATTCACAAGTTAGCATGGGACACAGGTCATTAACCCGCTGTCCTCCATTCATGCTCCCTGCTTAATGAGTGACCAGGGCTTGGGGAACAGAATCAGACTGGCAGAGACTAGGTACCCGAAAAGGACAGAACTATGGGGATCATGCGACATAATTCTTCAACGAAAGGAAAATCAGTATTTATTGATGACTTATTATGTGCTAGGCACGATTAGGTTCCGTACATATTTATTAATGTTTATAATAGCCTTCGAAAGTTGCTATCATTATCTTTATTTCACAGATGAAGAACATGGAGATTAAGTGACTTACGTGAGGTCACAAAACAAATCCTTTCTCTACTCTACCCACAATTTGGGGTCTCAATTCGGTTGACATTCTCTTCCTCCTTGCCTTCCGCTGGCCTTTTG
Source organism: Panthera onca (assembly GCF_046562875.1). NCBI lineage: Eukaryota > Metazoa > Chordata > Mammalia > Carnivora > Felidae > Panthera > Panthera onca. The sequence continues at coordinate 24,691,639 of NC_138352.1, read as the reverse complement.
AGGAAGCGAGGTTTCTGGTGCTTTTTCTTCTGGGTTCTATTAGTAAATATGGCTAGATTTTCTTACTCCTGATAGTCAGGCATGGTTATAAAGATTCAGTGAAGACCAGAGAGTTTAGGGACCCTTGGGGGGGGCTCAGTCAGTTAAGCTTCCTACTTCAGTTCAGGTCACAATTTCACGGTGCGGGAGTTCGAGCCCCACATTGGGCTCGGTGCTCCCTGCTTGGTATTCTTTCTGTCTCCTGTGCCCTTCCCCCCCTCATGCTTTCTCTCTCTCTCTCAAAATAAATAAAAACTTAAAAAAAAAAGACTGGAAAATATAACATTAACATTAATAACATTAATAACAATAATGAACATTAATACTCCCACCTCCACTCTAGTCCCCCAACCCAGGGATCACCTGGGTCACCGTTTCTGTTGAACTATGTAAATAATTTTCTTGGACCTCTGTTTCTCGATTCATTGTCTTTAGAAAGTATCTATGGATTCTCCATCATGAGAGTTTTTTGAAGGTTGAAACTAGTTGACGGATAAGTGGAGTTAACGCTACAATTCTCTCCATTTCTGTATGTGCTTAAAAATGGCCATGGTTAACATTTTAAAAAAATATCTACACTTGTCACAGCTAAACTACAATAATTCTCAAAATAAATGACCAGTGAAGCTTAATAATCAAAAGAAGAAACTCTTTCTTACCCCCATGTCATAAAAATATTCTCCTATATTGTCAACTTGCTTTATATTTTCATGTTGAGATTTTTCTTGCAACTTGAGTTTATTTTTGTGCATATACTGTGTCGGGTAGATATATCTACAGAATATTTATTGACTCGTCCATCTGGCCCCCCACTTAATTCTGATATCCTTTCAATCACATAACAAAGTCTCAGAAAAATCCAGGTGTATTTTGTATACTCTCTTTGGCTCCATTGATCTGTTTGTCTATCCCTATGCTAGAGTTATAGTAAGTCTTTTCTTGTTTTAATTTTTTTTTTTTAAAGTTTACTCATTTTTGAGACAGAGAGAGAACATGAACGGGGGAGGGGCAGAGAGAGACGGAGACACAGAATCGGAAGCAGGCTCCAGGCTCCGAGCCATCAGCCCAGAGTCCGATGCGGGGCTCGAACTCACGGAGCACGGGATCGTGACCTGAGTTGAAGTCGGACGCTTCACCGACTGAGCCACCCAGATGCCCCTATAGTAAGTCTTAATATCTGTCAAGTTCTGTATGTCTTTCCCTTCCCCAAAATTGTATTGTCTCTTCCTGGTCCATTACATTTTCACAAAATTTTGAAAAGTTCACCTCCTTTATAAAAAAAAAAATTCTATCAGAATTGATTTTTCTATTCTATTTATAGGTTAACTTGAGAATTGACATCATCACAATATCGGATTTTCGCATCCCTATGTGAAGATATGCTCTATTTTGCCATTTAGTTAGCGGTTCTTGGGGTAAATGTTTCTGTGGCATAAATTCTTTAAAGTGGAATTGCGTGGTCAAAGAATTTACTCACCTTAAATTTAAATAAATAATAGTAAATTGCCCTCCACAGACACTCTACCAATTGATACTATCGTCCCTTTCTGGATGAGATTGTCCCAAACATCTCATTTAAACATAGGTAAGACTACTGTAGCAAATACTACCAACAGTCATTTGCTCCTTTTACCATAGGAATAACACTTCTGTAACAAAAACTTTGATCGTAGCTGGAACTTTGGTCGGCTCGAATAAAGACGAATTTCCAGTTTTCCTTGCAGCTCAGACCCATGTGATGAAATTCTGGCCAAGGAGATGTGAGTGGTTGTGTTATATGGCGGCATCCAGGAAGCCCCCTTCGTAGACATCTGGCTTGTGCCCTTGGCTTTCTTCCTCCTCCTCCCTTTCTCAACCTCCTTACCCGGAACTGGGACACAGTGTCAGAGTTCTAGCCTTAATCTTAAACTTTGAGCATGAAGGATAGTGGATCCGTAAGCTGGAGGAAGTCTAGTTCCCTAACGACTTTGTGAAGCCACCCCACATGCCTTTGACGGCCTGCCTTCATGACTTGGCTTACCTGAGAACTAAATTTCCACTTGCCTCAGCCAAGCCTAGGGCAATCCTGACGGATGCAGAATTTAGCATCTGGAGGTGCTCGGTTGTAAGAACAACACTTGAAATACAGCATCAGCTTTGGTAGAGGGAACGATGAAACAGACAAGGAGCTGGTGGTTGGAGGCGGAAATTTTGTAATCCACATAAGGTGGCAGTTTACTGCTGCCTGGTATAGGTTGGAAGACAGACCACGAGCCGAGGATGCATTGTTAGGGCAAATTGTCCGAAATCTGTGGAATAGGGGCCTTGGTTGGCTACTTCAGCAAAGTTCTCATGGAGAGAGATGAACCCAGCCGGCCAACGCAGGGAAGGGGGGTGTGCCTCTGTTAGTGTGGAGCCCTTGTCCTGTAGCCCACCCTGTTGTGTAATTCAGAGCCTTAAAAGGGAGAAAAAAACCTACTGCTTCTGTAGCTCAAACAGAGGCACTCACATGGGACGGCTCTGAAACTACAGTTTTAGCCGCTCTGCCCCATGAAGACTATGTGCCTGACGGCAGAGAGAGAGGCAAGGTGATCCTTCCCTCCTAAGCCCATCATTTCGGGTGCTTCAAAGCAGCATTCTGAGCTGCATCCCAATCATCCAGAACACGTAAGCCAAAAAACAAAAGCATCAGGCTCAAACACTAGCTCAGGACAAGATCATTGACTGTGGTCACTCACATGTGGAACGGACCGAAAGCAAGTACTCCAGAGCCCTCTGTTTTTGAAGATAATGGAATGGCAAAGAATCCTGATTCAGATCTTGAGACTGATTCAGAAGTTGAGACTCTTCACACTCTAATGACCCCCCTGGGCTCCCGAACTTGCATGAAGAAAGGTGGTCTGGAAAGCTGGATGGTCCCCAAGCAGATCATACTTTTAAATGCAGTTGACTCTCTGGATGTACCCTTGGGTGACCATGTACAAGAGCCAACCAGGGGTCAGGGGCTGTGAAAGAAACCAGATGAGGGTGTTCCTGCTAGAGTGCAGCACCAGGAAAGTTCTCCAGCCAAGGAATGCTCTCTACTTCCGGACGAGAAATATCCATGGTTTGTATCCCGCAGGGTTGATCTTGGCATAACCAGAGACTGCTTGCGTCACCCCATTCTGCCAGTTTCAGGGTGGCACCTTTCCTTGAGGTTACCCTGGTCTTCATCATGGTGTTCTGATTGCTAACACATCTTTAAATATACAAGTTGCCAGATTACAAGAAGTAGGACCTAGGGACAGACATAGACGACCAAAGATTCTGAATTTTGAGCTAGGAGGTAGAAAATGGTTGAAATTTTGCATTTACTCCATGGGGAAAGGCATAAATGAGTTTCATGCCTAATGTATGTTTCCGTGATTATCTCAGTCAAATAAATAATTTTGGGTGACCAGCCCAAATGGTTGACTGTGGCAGAAAACTCGCGTTTTTAGTCTCCCTTTCTTCCTTAGAAAGAATACCCCAGATTTTTTGTTGAGTCTTCATCCCCCAGTTTTCCCTACATTTAAGTGTGCAAACATATTTGAATTCTGGCCAATAATATGTGCGTGAGATTCCTTCTAAACAATGTCTTTAAGGGATTGTTGCATGGGACCGTTCCCTCCTCTCTTTTCTCTTTTCTTCTTCCACATTGATACCTAGAGCTCAGATATGATGGTTGGGGTCTGGGTCTTTATCTTTGATCATGAGAACAGCGTCCCATCGTAGATCCTGTGAGTTGAGAATAACATAAGTCCCTGTTGACTCTGGAACTCCCTCGGTGGCCTGCCGACCTCGTTTACGTAAGGGATAAATCGATCTCTAAATTGTTCACGCCGCTCTAGTGTTTACTTATCTTTGTCGCTTGCAACCAACCTAATCCTAATTTACACACTTCCCAAGTAGCCCCGAACAATGCAGGAGGTAAGTGGCGGGGAGGAAGAGGGGGAAGAGAGAAGAGACCGGGAAACCAGAGTTCTACCAAGGAGTAATTTATTTTTTTTTTTTTTTAATTTTTTTTTCAACGTTTTTTATTTATTTTTGGGACAGAGAGAGACAGAGCATGAACGGGGGAGGGGCAGAGAGAGAGGGAGACACAGAATCGGAAACAGGCTCCAGGCTCCGAGCCATCAGCCCAGAGCCTGACGCGGGGCTCGAGCTCACGGACTGCGAGATCGTGACCTGGCTGAAGTCGGACGCTTAACCGACTGCGCCACCCAGGCGCCCCTACCAAGGAGTAATTTAATTTGTACGTCACTCCCCTCATTCCCTTAATTAAATCCAGAAACCCCAAAGCAGAAACACACAGACCATATTTTTATTCTGCGCAACAAAGTCTGCCAAAATAGACTTAGGGCTCCGGGACATCCTAGGCCAACTGCTTCATGGAGGCTCACCCTGGAGAAGTGAGAAACACAGCGACATGGCAAGTTAGGACATCCGACTCCAGTGTCGTGTTCGTTCAGCCCGTGGGGCCATTGGGGTGGGCTGGAAGTCATTTTCTCCAGATGGCGCCTGGCGTTTCAAAGGCACATTTTGAAGCCCCAGCGACTGATCCAAAAGACTACTGGATATTGTTCTCGGTGTGTGATAACTCCAGTGGGGCGTACAGCTGCAGGAAGTGGCTGTGGTGACTTCTGAAGTGGGTCTTAAAGTTTTCCTTCGGGGGCTCTTTCTCTCTCCCTCTTTTTAAAATTGCCACCTCCTCCCTTACTCCTCCCTTGCGTCCCCACCCCCTGACCCGCGGGAGCACACGCGCACACACACATGCACAAGGGCGCGGGAGTTCTCCCTCAAACTTGAAGCTCTGGCACTGGTTTGCCCCCAGCGCACTGGGATCCCCTTGGCAATCAGATTCGGAGCTTCTTGGAGGCCACTGCCTGGGCTGCCCCCGACTCTCCTGATCGCTGGGCAGAGGTGGAGAAGTACTGAGCGTGAGCGTTTGCGCGTTAAGCGTGCAAGATCAAGAAAAACAGAAGCATGAGCATGGCCAGCATACGTTTGCCTGGGTCTGGTCTCTACGTGATGGAAGCGGCCCTCCGATTTAATAAGACACTGAACCCAAGCTGCCTTGATGAGCCCAACCAGAGAAGGGAGTGAGGTGGGTTTTTTGCCCAACGAATACAGTATCAATGAGACCATTTCAACAGTTTCTCTGAATGTTCTTTGCATCTGCACACAAGCCCTGATTCTCCAATCCCAGTGCTTATTGTCTTCGAAACGAAAGGTAGTGAACGCGGAATTCAGTTGAGAACGCACAAAATCTCCCCTCATCCTCACAGCCGATGGCCAGGTGGCTACGAGACCTTCCCAACTAAGGAATTCTCTAACATCACCTCTCTTTTGGTCAATCTTCAGTTCTGCTGTAGTGGTCTTTATAAAATCATATATATGATCAAGTGATTCCCTTACAAGAACCCTTCTGCTCCTGCCCCCCCCCATACCCAGCAACCACTTAAGACCTGAACCCCACGTAATTTTTCACACATAACTTCATCCACACCTTACTAAGGAAATACAGCCACATTGAACTTCTTGTCTCTCCTATAATATACTCTTTCACAGTCCCTTCCTGTAAAATGCTTAGAATGATTAACATATCCAAAGTCGCACAGTTTGGACGGGGTGGAGTTGGGGTTCAAATACAAGCAATGATCATAGATTATGTGCACTTTTCCATTGGGCTATCCACCGTGCTAACCAATTAACTATGGATGTGCGGATTTCTCCCAATGTTTTGACGTTGTAAACAAAGCTGCGAGGAACATCAGTTACTCAATTACTTTCCTCCATTATTTCCTTGGAATTAATGCCTACATGTGGGATTACCAAACCTAAAGATGCTGTATACTGATTCAATCGTTCTGATAAGGCCATTTTGTAATACATTTTGAAATCTGTTTTAATCTGACTAAAGAAAACAGAAAATCATACTTTCGATTTACATGTCTTTGGATACTAGAGAAATTTAGCTGCTTCTTCTGTGATTTGCACATTTGCGTCTTTCGCCCATTTTGTTCCCCAGTATTAGCGGCCTTTTGCTTGTAGACTCTTTATATATTAAGGGTATCTGTCCTTTGTCTGTAATATTGGTCACCGCATACTTATGACAGATGTGGCTTGTCTTCTAATTTTGCTAAGCTGTTTTTCTAAATCTCACCCTTGACTAAAACAAGAACTGTTTAGACTGATTGACTGTCAACAGACTGTAAACAGAGTGCTTCTACTGGCCTTGATTCTTATTCGATGGCCAAATTCATTTATATTTCATGGCAGGGGACACATTAATACATGTGATTCCACATTCAACTCCCTGCAGTTAGCAGACTTTCACTGGATCAACTCCTTCCTACCAAGGAGGTATTGATTGCCACGTTCTCTGGTTCTCTAACATCAAGCCTATCGACTAGGTAAACTGCTTAGCCCAGCATGCCCTTCTGTGAAGTTCTTCTCATTTCTGGCCCGACTAAACTCTTTTCATTATTTATTTACTTATCCAAAGACCTTTGAGTGCCTGCTACGTGCTAGACATTGTTCAATAAACAAAATAGACAAAAGTCCTTCTCCTCATGGAATTACATCTTGGTGGGTTTTATCACTATTGATAATAAATAATAAGCATAATAGGGGCACCGGGGTGTCTCCGTTAGTTGGGTGTCCGACTCTTGATTTCAGCTCAGGCCATGATCCCGGGATCATGGGATCAAGCCCCACATCGGGCTACGTGCTGAGCATGGACCCTGCCTTTGAGTCTCCCTTTCTCTCCCTCTGCCCCTCTCCCCTGTTTTCACTCACTCTCCCTCTCTCTAAAAAATAAAAAAAATAATAACAATAAACATAATAAATAAATACATTTTATAGACAATTAGTAGGCAGTAAAAGTATAGTCAGAGAGAAATGAAAGCTGTGTGAGGGGGTCAGAGAATAAAGGTATATGGGTATGAGTTGAAATACTAATGGGGTTGAATATTTGAACAGCCAAAGACTTGAAGAAGAGCTAGCTGTACAACTAAATATCTAAGGGAAGAAAGTTCTGGGTCGGAGAAGTGACGGATGAAATGGCCTTAAGGTGGGGATATACCTGGTATGTTTGAGTATGTGCTAGAGTAGAGAGAGCAAGATGAAGAGTAGTATGTTTGAGATTAGAATGATAACATAGGGCAGCCCCTGGGTGGCTCAGTCAGCTGAGCGTCTGACTTCGGCTCCAGTCGTGATCTGGTGGTTCGTGGGTTCGAGCCCCGCGTCGGGTTCTGTGCAGGCAGTCCCAGAGCCTGGAGCCTGCTTCAGATTCTGTGCCTCCCTCTCTCTCTTTTCCTCCCCTGCTTGTGCTCTCTCTCTCTCAAAAATAAATAAACATGAATTAAAAAAGAAAGAAAGAAAGAAAGAAAGAAAGAAAGAAAGAAAGAAAGAAGGAAAGAAAGAAAGAAAGATAACAGAGGGTCAGACACTTGGAGCCTTGCGGGCCATCAAAATGGGCGTGCTTCCTGCCGCAGAGAAGTGACACCATCTGACTTGCATTTTAACAGAGTCACTCTAGTTTCTGAGGCTGAACGTCGACTTCAGAGGGCACAAGGGTCAAAGCAGAGAGAGTATTTAGAAGGTTCATGTAGGAATCCCGTTGCGCCAGGAGGATGGCTGGAGCCACGGTGCCGGTAATGGAGGTGGTGAAAGGGGTCAGGTTCTGGATGTGCACCGAGCGAGGCAAGAGCCACGAGCAGTTCTTGGTGTATTGCATGTAGGAAAACATTCTTCCAAGATGGCAGTTCTCCACGCCCAAGTCCCACACTTGCCCTCTTTTTCTCTAAATTTCTGGGACCTGCTGTCTGGATGAGAGCCAGAGGGTTGGGGGTTGTCTCAGAACCCAGCATTCGTGGGGTAAAACGGAAGCTTCTCCATTTTCCAGATGGTCTGTTCCTTGGATCTCTGAGTCCCGCGCCTGGGCGAGAGAGGAAGGAGGCATGTTCTTAACTTTCTGCCAGGGGCTTTTGCTCCGATGAGAAAACATTAGCACGGCCTGGGGGGGACCTCCGTCCGTGCTTTCTCAAGTCCTAGGGTCCAGGGGTGCGGGGATAGGCTGTCCTTAAGTGCTGAGTTTTCACGCGGCAGTTTTCATCGTGCGATTGCTGTGTGGTCTCTATGTGAATTTCAGCGGGAAGCCCGAAAAGGTTGAAACAGTGGTTGTTACTGATTATTATTTTTATACTTATTTTTATACTTATTTTATACTTCTTATATTTATACTTATTTTTTTTTCCCCAAGGTCAGTTAAATAGAACGCTTGAACTGGAACTTCCCACAGTAAACCCTCCCGGTCCAACCGAAGCTTAGAAACACATCAATAGACACTCTCAGAGTCACAGAGTCTGTCTTCGGCATTTGCTGTGCATGGGGCTGCGGTTCAAATGTCGAAGTTCACACAGGCGCTATCAGATTGTAACAATGCCATTGTGAAGACAGGGTTTGGATAACAAACCCGTTTCCCTACCTGACTGCGTGATCCGGAAACCATTTTGTTTTAAAGCTTTTGTTCTGGAACAGTCGCAAACTTAGAGAAAAGCCGTTCGCGTGGTGGAGACGGTTTCTATCACCCGGTTTCCCTCACCGTTAACACGTCGCAATGCCCTGAGCGTTCGCCCAAACTGAGAATTGTTATGTTTTTTTGGTACATCGCTATTTGTACATTACTATTTCTTTTTTTTTAATTTTTTTTAACGTTTATTTATTTCTGAGACAGAGAGAGACAGCATGAACGGGGGAGGGTCAGAGAGAGACGGAGACACAGAATCTGAAACAGGCTCCAGGCTCTGAGCGGGCAGCACAGAGCCCGACGTGGGGCTCAAACTCACGGACCGTGAGATCATGACCTGAGCCGAAGTCGGACGCTTAACCGACTGAGCCACCCGGGCGCCCCTTACTATTTCTTTAAAAGCTTTTTTTTTTTAAGTTTATTTATTTTGAGAGAGAGAGAGAGAGAGAGTGAACAGGGGAGGGGCAGAGAGAGAGACAGAGAGAGAGGGAGAGAGAGAATCCCAAGCAAGCTCCACACCATCAGCACAGAGCCAGACTTAGGGCTCCAACTCAGAACCATGAGATCATGATCCGAGCCAAAACCGGACATTTAATCGACAGCCACCCAGGCGTCCCGCAACATTACCATTAAGTAAACTCCAGGCTTTATTCAGATTTCACTAATATTGCCACTCACATCCTTTTTCTGTCCCAGGATCCAAACCAAAAGATGTCACTGCATTTCACTGTCAGGCCTCCTAATCTCCCCCCACCCACCCCCCCCCCCACCCACCGTTTACCCCAGTTTCTCAGTCCTTTTGTTTTTCGTGACCTTGACAGCTTCGAGGAGTACTGATCCGGCATTTTGTAGCATGTGCCTCAATTTGGGTTTGATGTGTTTGTCCCGATGAGACTGGGGCAAAGGGTTTTGGGAAAGAAGACCGTGGAAGGGAAGTGCCCATCACATCACAGCCTCTCAGGACGCAGGTGACATCAAGACTTCTTACCACGGGTGATGTTAACTCTGATCATTCGGCGAAGGCAGTGTGGCTGGGTTTCTCCTCTTGACCGTTAGGATTTCCCCCTTTCCGCGTACTGTTCTTTGAATGTGAGCCTAGTCAAAGTCCGGCCCGTACTCAAAGGCAGTGGGTGCAGACGGGGGTACTTTTTAATTTAAGCTGGAAATTTAAATATTTTTTGAAGAGAAAAGGGAGCATTCAAAGAAGGAAATAAATGTACCTCCTCGGACTTTCGGGTTTGATACTGAGACTCCTGTCACACAGTCTCCCTTCCTTTCTCTTTTTACAACCTAGCCCGGTTTAATCCCCTGGGAAGAATTTCCCAGTGAGCGCCACCCCTCCTTGAGAAACTCCTTTTAAATAATTCTGTATTGGGGCGCCTGGGGGGCTCAGTCGGTGAAGCGTCCGACTTCGGCTCAGGTCACGATCTCACGGTCCGTGAGTTCGAGCCCCGCATCCGGCTCTGTGCTGACAGATCGGAGCCTGGAGCCTGTTTCAGATTCTGCATCTCCCTCTCTCTCTGCCCCTCCCCCGTTCACGCTGTCTCCCCCATCTCAAAAATAAATAAACGTTTAAAAAATATTTTTTTAAATAAATAAGTAATTCTGTATTGCAATCATTTGTACCTTTCTTTCTTCGGCTGTGTAAAAAGCGAGCGAGGGCTAAATCTTGGTCAGCTGAATACAGAGACGAAGGTCTGTCATGAGTTTCTCCTTCCCTCCCCTTGTGGAGGGAAGGCAACGATTTCATTTCTCTCCTTCCTCCTCATGGTAACTGAGGTTGTAACTAACACTCAGTAAATGCTTTTTATCAAACTGGATCGGCCAGTGATGGAAGAGGTTCTAAATAATCCACAATTCTCTCATCAAACTGTCAGACCCAATAAGTGCCAATAAAATTGGGAAGAGGAATTCAATTCCATGGCAGAGTCCCAATGACATTTTCTCACAAAGATTCATAATCGTCATCATCATCCCTGGAAGCGTCGGCTGTTCATTTCCTATTGTTCTTTGTACAAGGGCTGTTAGCTTTGGCTTTGGCTTTGTTTCGTCTTGTTTTTAAAAAAAAAACAAAGAACAATACACTGAGACTTTAGAGAAAAGCACGGAGTTAATGAAATGTTACCAAAAGGGTTAGAAAAGAGGAACTACAAAGGGCAAATTAAATTCTGCCCTTTTTTTTTAGCTTTGGGGGTGCCAAGTTCCATGTTAATAAGCATAAACCATCTTCTGTCATGTCTAGAGGGAGAGAAGCCCGTGGAAGAAGGATAACAAAGTAATTCTGGTGGCAGCGCTGAATTCTCTTTCTCTCTCAAAAAAGAAATCTGTGCTCCTTGTAAAAATATTGGAAAATGTATATATGAGCAAAGAGAGGAAAATTTCCATAATCTTGGGCAAATGGGAAAGAGGGGAAATCTTATATTGCTGTAGATTTGGGTGGTCTCTTTTGTGTTTGTCTAAAATGGCCCTAAGAGGAGGAGGGACTTATCCAAGGAGAAGAGGGATGTGGTTCCAGGAAATTTATTACCAAACTAGGCGATGTTGACTGAGGTGATACCCCTTCTCTAGCCAGCATGACTACCCACACCACGTGATCACATCGCCACGCCCTGGAAAGGAATTTGGGAGACAGCAGAAGTCACTGTGTGGCTCAAGTGGTCATCTTGGTAAGAACCGTCAGCAACTTTTTCTTTTCTTTCTTTCTTTTACTAATCGTTTCTGTTTTCTTCTTTTTTCTTTTACCTCAGTTGTGGTGGGGGGCAACTACTTCTGATCTGCTGAGACGGAACCCGAGCATCACCGAAGATGCGAGGCTGGGTTTCTCTCCAGCGTGTGATGGGGGCAATGAGGAGGCTAGACATTACTTTGAGAATAGTCGAGAAAATAACCGTGGTGTAGTGCGAGGGTGTGCCAATGATTGCCCACGGGCCAAATCGGGCTGTTTCTATAAATGTTCTCGTATTGAAATTCAGACACGGCCATTCATTAACATACTGGCCGTAGCTGCTCTTGGGGGACGGTAGCAGATTTGAGTAGTTGCAACAGAGACCACAGGGCCCGCAGAAATGGAAATACCTGAACTGTTACGTAAGAATGTTTCCTGACCACCTCCCCCATCCCTGCCTTGGTATAGAGGAAGAGTAAATGAATTTGAAATTAACATATCTGACTTCTGGTCCTAGATCTACCTCTGAGTTTTGTGTCTCTGAACATGTCCCTACATCTCAATCTCTTCCTTTGTAAAGAAGAAGATCTCTAATTTCTTTCACAACTCTTGCTCGGAAGCTAGGGGCCCAAGGCTGCCGGTGATCTGCAGGGGGAAGTAACGGACCCACCAGATGGGAAAGATGTAGGTCAATGATACGGGGGCGGTGGCGGGGAGGGGTTTCCATCTTTTGACCTGCCACCTCATGATCCTTACGTTCAAAGTATCTCTTGGAACCACCAGAGAACTAACATTCAAATCTAGGCAGATGATCTATGCCTTTTACCTAAAGAGTCGAACCTGTTTACATTTGTTGTGGATTCCAGGAACTTTGTCATCTTTTCCACCATCTTATACTTGTTTCCCATCTGTGCTTTGATCAGACGTCTGTGCCCAGTGTTGCATCATGTTATTCCAGCTGTGGTGGTGGCAGCGAGGTCCACACAGGTGTGAACTGGTAGCAGCTGATCTCAACTGTCCCACGTGTCTTTCCTTTCAGCCCCTTGGGGCATCTCTATCGCTCCCATGTAAGAAAGCTCCAAGAGTATACTCACTATTCTGGCATGTGCACAAACCTGGAATGGGGAAGCATGGCTGATGGGTGATGGATAGACATCAGCAAGTAAACACTCCCCTCTCCCATGCTTCAGGTGGACAGTTGTGGGGTATGTGCCTCATGGCTCCTCAGAGGGTCTCTGATGAAATGTCAGTGATGATTATCTAAATAATGGACTGGACTGCATCACCCTTCCCACTGCTGCTCCCATCAGTTCCCAAAATAATCCCCTTGTCCACAACCCTCACTTCAGGCTCTGCTTTTGAGAGCAACCTACCCTAGGTATCTTCTTTTCCTTCATTTCCTTTTCTTTCTTTCTCTTATTCTTTTGAAGTTATTGAGATTATTTTCATCTTTATTCTCCCCTTTTTTTCCTTTAATGGTTTGAAATTTATATGCCACATTTATATTATTTAGGGACTGCCTTGACACATTAGCATGTATTCTTAGCATAGTTTTAAGTTAATTTCTGCCTCCATTCTGAAAAGTACAAGAAGCTTAGACTATTTTAGCTCTAAATGTCCAGTCTGGCTTATGTGGTGTTATTGTCCAGTATTTTAGCTCTGTACCTCTTTAACTCAATAAATGAGGCATGAGGGGCACCTGGGTGGTCCTATCTGTTGAGCATCTGACTCTCGATTTTGGCTCACGTCATGATCCCAGGGTCGTGGGATCGAGCTCCGTGTTGGGCTCCGTGCTGAACGTGGAGCCTGCTTAAGATTCTTTCTCTCTCTTCCTCTGCCCCTTTCCCTGACTCGTGTTCTCTCTCTCTCTCCCCCCAAATAATTAATTAATGGATTGATTAAAAAATAAATTTTATGTTATCATTGTTGTTGTTTCTACCATTAAGAGGTGTTTACCTTTTTCCCCCAAGTACCATTTTCTTTACTTATCTTCCTTGAATTCTTGACACTCTTTCTTCCTGAAGCACAAGCGTTAGAAATTCTTGTATTGCAAGTCTCATACTGATCAACTCTCTCAGATTTTGCGTACCAGAAAATGTCTTTGTTTAATGCTTGTTTTTGAAAGGTAGCTTAGCCAGAAATGTAATTCTAGGTTGACACGCATTTCTTTTCATCACTTTGAAGGTATTATACTTCTATTATATTTCCTCTGGATGTCTCTGTTGCTATTGAAAAGCCAGATGTTGGTTTACTCACTTTTCGTTGCAAGTGATGTTTTCCCCCGTCTGCCTTAAAGTCATTTTGTCATACTTAGTGTTCTGGTATTTTACCCTGACATGTCTGAGTGTGAATTTCTCTGATTTTTTTTTTTCCTGAGTGAAGTTTATTGGGCTTCTTGAATCTAGGAAGTCCTATCGCTCATCAATTCTGGAAAATTCTCAACTATCAAACTCCAAATATTATCTTTCCACCATTATTTCTATTAAACTCTTGGAACTGTGATTAAATGCATATTTGACCATTTTTTGCTCTTTCTTCCATATCTCTCAATATCTGTTTCATTTTTTCCGATTTTCTTCTCTCTGTGGAGCATTCTATTTAATACCTTAAAATCTACCTTCCATTTCATTAACTCACTCTTCACCTCAATCCAATCTTCCCCTTTCACTGGGTTTTAATTTTAAATATATATGTGTGTCTTTTATGTTGTTTGAGATATAGATTTTTCAGTATATTTGTTTTTTTAACCAGATTTGTTATTTTTGATAGCCTTGTGCTTCTCACTCGTAATTTTTATTCTTTCTTGTATTTTTTAAATTAATTTTTTTGTATTTATGAGAGACAGACAGCACATGAGAGGGGGAGGTGCAGAGAGAGAGGGAGACCCAGAATCCGGAGCAGGCTCCAAGCTCTGAGCTGTCAGCACAGACCCCGATACAGGGCTCGAACCCACGAACCATGAGATCATGACCTGAGCCGAAGTCGGACGCTTAACCAACTGAGCCACCCGGGCGCCCCAATTCTTTCTTGCATTTTTAAAATGTATTAAATATACATGTATTCTGTATCCTGTAACTCCAATCTGAAAATTCTTATCTGCTGTTTGTTCTGCTGACTCTCGGTCATGATGCCTAGTGGCCTTGGGTGTTTTCTTATTTTTGATTGTGAGCACATGCTTGCTCAAACTCTATCAGTGGGAATTCTTGGAGACCTGAACTGAGATCATTGGTCCTGAAGGAACAGCATTTGCTTCTGCCAGGTTCCCTGAGCTGAACCAAACCTGGTTCACTTTTAGGTAAAATCCTCAACTTCTGGGTTATGAGGCCATGTAAACACCATGAATTAAGTGTACAAACCCATGTGAGGTAAGTCATATCCATGAATTTTTAGAGAACTTTCCCTATTCTCCCTCTATCCAGAGCCAAGCCCAAGATATTTCTGGAGTTGTCCTAGTTCATCTTCACTTGAGGTTAGACATCACCTTGTGCCAATAATATATGTTGGATTCTCTGATCTGCCTCCTCAGCCCAAAAAGTCCAAATGCTTTGTCTCCTGTCCCACTTTGCATGTAGCCATTATCGCCAATGTTCTGGGCTTCTCAGATCAGTAGGTGCCCCAGGGATAGCGGTGGCTCCAGGAATCTCTCAGCTCCCTGCATTCACGTGTACACATTTTTTTTTCTGTCTTCACGTGGACATCTTTACTTTCTTAGAATTTCATCTTTGAATTTAAAATATTTTTGATAAATATCTTCCCTAGAATTTGTGTTTAGTAATGAGAACTTCAGGACTGTTGGTCAGTCTACCATAGATCCAAAAATGAAAGCATGAGGGCTGGAAATCACAGATTTGATGTTTAAATGACTGTCTTATTCCCCAATACTCTCATGTCCAAAGAGGAAGCATCCTTTTCATGTGGATCAGAACCACATGAAATATGTTGTAAAGGGATCAAGAATCTTTGGGACACCTTGGTGGCTCAGTTGGTTAAGCATCTGACTTTGGCTCAGGTCACGATCTTGCTGTTCTTGAGTTCGAGCCCCGCGTCGGGCTCTGTGGTGAAAGCTCGGAGCCTGGAGCCTGCTTCGGATTCTGTGTCTCCCTTTCTCTGTGCTCCTCCCCAGCTCATGCTCTGTCTCTGTCTGTCTCTCTTTCAAAAATAAACATTAAAAAAAATTAAAAAAGAATCTTTAACATCACTGTGTAATTATTTTTCCTCCTTAGAGAAAACAAATGGATTAATAGACATGAATATATAGTTATTAAGTGGGATAGACAAACTAAGTCCCTTTAGAGAAAATGGGCTTCACATCTATAACAAGGAGGAGAATATGTGATATCTATAATTTCCCTGTTTAAAGGTTCTCTTTGTTTAGAAATTGTGCTTTCGTGATAGTCAGAGAGAGAGAGAGAGAGAGAGAGAGAGAGACTTCCTCCAGTGCCCCCCAAATAAGTTACAACATGTGATTGTTTATAACCACATTTCTGCCCCAAGGAAGAAAATAAAATGAGTCAGAACATCTCCCAATTCCTGAAGCAATTTCCTAATTGCCCCCACAAAAGAGCAGCCATGTGGTTGCAGGAGACATCCCTTGTGCCCCCAGCCCCATGATTGAGAAAGCCAGATCGTCTCCAAAGGCCAGCCTATTCTGCCTGTCACGTGTTCTCTCCCTTTTGGTGGAACGTTAAAGGTGCACAGTTGACATGTGAATGTTGCAGAACATTCTACTGGATCCGATAAAGGGAATTTCAATAAGTGATGAAGGGAACTTTCTGACTGGCGAGATACGAGTCGAAGGTTACCTCTTAGAGTTCTGAGTATCCCCATCTTGTAATGATGAAAGGAATCAGAAAGATTTCATCCCAAAGAGGAGAATTAGCCATAATTTTCCAGGCTGTACATCAGCTGCCCCACCCTCAACGCACACACGCGCACACGCGCGTGCATGCACACCCACACATACACTCACACACCGCAATGATAATCAGTTGCAGCTTCTTCATGCCAAGATCCATTACACGAGGGAAAATTCTGCATAAAAGTGCTGCATTGGACCGATTCCATAGGTTATAACATGTTTCATATGGTGCATTTTTCTTAGTACGGGGGAATAATCCTGCCGTGATCATTTTACCTGATCATAACGTGCAATCTGGATGTGCCCGGACTCTCTCTTTTCTGTGAACTTGGTGAGGACAGGAATGTCCTCTGCAATGTGTCATCTCGCTCTTTTTCAGCATACAGTCTCATCCCCTGAGTCCTGGGGTCTCTCGGCCACGGTCCACATCCAATGCCAAATGGGCATAGTTACGATAAATTTCTGCACTTGCTTTGGCCTCTCAACCCCTGAGCATTTCTGCATATGTAACATTCTGAACCATGTGAGTCTTGGTTGAGGCAGCTCGCAACTAAGATATGGACCCATGACCCAGGTTCTGTGTCAGAGAAATGTAACCTTCTCAGACAAAATAAAGGATGGCCTATCTCTGCAGCCAGCTCAACACCCCACACGTGGCAGGAGCCTCTATGTCTTATTTCGTCAACGAATGAAGGAGCGTTGAAATCAGACGTCCAGAAATCTTTTCCTTGTGGCCTTGAAATGACAGACGTTCCACGGTTGGTCCTTGACACCCGTTAGGCTAAGTGCGCCGAGCTGCCCTGCAAACACATTCCCAGAAACTTCTAGCCATTCCAGTCCTTCAGATCTGTCAACCCTTTGCCTTCCCTTGATATTCATTTTGTCAAGCAGTGCATGAAGGACCGGGTTTGGGAGACACTGTGGAAAAGGATCAGAACCCCATGAAATATTTTATAAGTTTAGATGTCCGGGAGCAAAGGTAAGATACAGATTAAAATCAGAGAGGAAGGCGCCATTGTTTCTCGGATCTGTTGAGCTTGAACCAAAGAGAAGCAGGGTTGAGAAAGGGGGGCACGGAGAGAAAACCGTTGTGTAGCTTTGAGCTGGTCACCCCGCCCACCTCTGCTGGGCCTCAGCACCCGCAGACGACTCCTAGCTGAACGTTAAAATCCTCAAGAGCCCTGTCCCACCCCGAGTTTGAATTTTCAGAGTGAAAAACCAAAACGTCAATCAATCTAGGATTTTTTTTCTTTCAACCAGTGAAAAATTCCCCTCCCAGAATACAACGCCAGGGCGCAAGCAAGAACGGAGCCCTGTTACGATTACGCTTGGATTTTGGCGAGAGGCCACTTACTCCCCCCCGTGGATGGCAAAGCCTTTTAAAGAAAAAAAAAACCACCCAAAACCCCTGGACTATGTTGCCTAACACCCCATCCAACATCAGGCTCTGAGTATCCATCGTTACGACGCTGCGGCTGTTGGCATCCCGCACCATGAAATGGAACGTTAATATCCACCAAGGATGTCTGGTCTCATTCCCTCCTCCGTCACTTGTGCTATTAATCTCTTACCCTTTATGTTTGTGTTCTTTCTTCGTAAGCTTGAGAAGGCCTCTTTTTCCCACGAAAAAATTCCATATTTTTATAAGATTGTACATCAGAGGTGATATTGAATTCTTTTATGGCCAAAGGACTGATACCAAATTATTTCTGGAAATTTCAGTGGCTTCTTATTGGCAAAGAATGAAGTTCAACCTCCTTTACGTCATTCAAGCCCCACTTGTACGTGACTCCTAAACTCCGGGTTCAGGCTTTCTCCTCTGCTACTAGATTTCATTCTAAATTTTTGAAGTATATTTATTTATTGGGGGGGGGGTGGTGAGAAAGCAGGGGAGGGGCAGAGAGAGAGGGAGAGAGAGAGAGAATCCCAGCAGGCTCTGCATCATCAGCCCAGAGCCCAATGTGGAGCTCGGACTCATGAACCGTGAGATCATGACTTGAGCCGAAACCAAGAGTCAGACGCTTAACCGCCTGAGCCACTCAGGCGCCCCTAGATTTCATTCTCCTCTTGCTCTAGCCAAATATATTTTTGAAACTACTTTAGATCAAGGCTGGGAGTTCTCAGTCTTGGTCATCATTGCTCACCCTCTTGCTACCTGATGGATAGGCACCCATTATTTCTGCTTCCTGACATCATCTCTGCGGTTTAGGCAGAAGCCTCAACTGTCCTTCCTTCCCTGAGTCCCTGCCAATCTTCTCTTTCATCTATTTCCTTAAAATTCTGCTTTGTAGCTCCTTGATTCAGATGCGTACTCTGCCCTCTCAGTAGACTCCAAGCATGTTGAAAATAAGGGCTGTATCTTATCCACTTTCCTAACCCCCATGGTGCCTGGTATAGGAGCTCAGAGCAGGTGCCCAGGGACCGCTGAATCATTGCTGTTTGCTTTGCAATCAAAATGTAATTTTGACCCCAGAAACCAAAAGGAATTCAATGTGCACCTCTCCTGATAGACTTGTGATTCGGGGATGTTAGGAATGTATGGAGTTCACTTTGGTTCTGTTGACCAATATCACGGAATTAAACAGCGAGAGCACGCACGTTCTATTCTTTTTTAAGTACCTGTATATTCTGACTAAATACACTTTAAAGGAAATCAAGCTCTTGTAGGCTTGGACGTTAGTAAGTGGGTATCTTAAAGCAGGTTGAGTCAGAGGCAAGTTGTAAATTTTAGAGGGGAGCTTCAGGGCTTAGGTGTAAAGAAAATTACTCCTTTCGAACTGAGAATGTAATTACAAAGATTCACACACAGATACAGAGAAAGACCATAATCTTCAGCCTTTTGGGGCTTCTGCCAAGTCGCATGAAAGAGAAAAGTTGAGTTCTACAAAGACGCAGGGGATAAAAGGTCCGGGGGAATCAGAGAGGAAGAGAGATCCAGAGAGAGAGACAACAGGGGGTTTTCACTGAAAGGAGCGTGGGGGACCCAGAGAGGCCATGAGAAATGTGAGGCATGAGAGGACCCCAACACCAACAGAGGCCAGTGAAAGATCAAAGGAAAGCGACTTCCGTGTACCCATATCTTCTCAACTCTTTACGATTGGCCTAGAAATATGTCTTTATCAAGACAATGCCTTTCATGTCTATCACTAGCTTTTCTTTTTTTTTTTTTTAAGACAGAGAGATCATGAATAGGGGAGGGGAGCAGAGAGAGAGAGAGAGGGAGAGAGAGAACCCCAAGCAGACCCCAATCCCAGGGTGAAACCCGATGCAGGGCCTGGTCTCACAGCAGCGAAACCAAGAGTCAGACACTTAACCAACTGAGTCACCGAGGCGCCCCTTTATCGCCAGCTTTTTAAATGGTTGTTCCTTTTTCTTACTTATTTGAAGGCCTCTCCTAAAATTCCCCTCCCAAGAACGTAAGTTTAAATGAATGGGCTACTTCCAAAATTTGGGTGACTGTGGGAATGACAAGAGGGAAAGAAAAGCCATCTGTGACAGCATTTCTAAGGCCCCACATCCACCTTTCTCCCATAATTGCATATCAGCTCCTTAATAGAAGTTGACCAGTGCTGCCTGTAATATATGAACACATATTGGATATCACGCTATGAAAATATGGCCATGCCCCTGCTAACGGGGGGGGTGCCTTGTGATCAGAAACAAACCAAAACAGCCTTGTGGTCCAAAAGATTGATCCTGGTGATAGAAATACCAACAGAGGCATGTGGATCCACTCCAGAATGTCACAAAAAGTCACGTGCTGTGACACAACATCTCTGAGGGGTTCCCAGCTGCTGTAATATCTGACACGCCCCCAAGAGGCATGAAATACTAACGTGCATGTGTCCTCATAGGCAGCCCCTTACATCGAAATTCATACTTTCCATCCTTTTTTCGGTAACGTGTTACCTTTTCCAGATGTCTCGGGATATGGAGAATTTATACAACCAGGCATACCAATCCTTTCGATTTTCCGTGGAGCCTCTAGACGTCAGTTGCCCGCTGCTACAGACAAATACAGTGTCTGGTCCTGGGAAAATAGCCTCTAGAAACTTAAAATCTAGTTGAAGGGAAGAAAGATTCTCACCAAAATACCTTGTCTCGTTAAAATATTTTAAAATATTTATGCGACGCAGCAGATACTTGCATTAAAATGGAAGTAAGGGGGCGCCCGGGTGGCTCAGTCGGTTGGGCGTCCGACTTCAGCTCAGGTTGTGATCTCTCAGTTCGTGGGTTCGAGCCCCGCATCGGGCTCTCTGCTGACGGCTCGGAACCTGGAACCTGCTTCAGATTCTGTGTCTCCCTCTCTGTCTGCCCCTCCCCCATTCTCTCTCTCTCTCTCTCAAAAATAAACATTAAAAATTAAAAAAAAAAAAAAGAAATAAAAAAATGAAATGGAAGTAAGTGCTGGGCAGTCAAGGTGTAATGAATGAGGTACGTCTTCAGAATTGGCTTCACCCTCACATCTACCACTTAGAAAGTTTGGTCAAATGTCTTAGTGTTAACGCCTTCATTTCCTCGTCTGCAAAATGTGGATGGGTAGCAATATCCACTTTGCAGGGTAGTGTTTGGTGACATACAATGTGGGTAAACGATACAGCAGATGGTCAGTGAATAGTAGCTGTTGTTGCTGTGGGAGCTGAGATATAACTGAGTTGACGGTGGGGCGGGAGAATTTGGAGAAGATGAGTATTGAGGCTGAACCTAGGGCCAAGTTGACTTAGAAGGGGAAACAAATGGAGTGTATCCCAGAAGATCCCCTGGAAGAAGATAAGGACATGGCAGTGAGGTTGTCTGGGGTTGTGACTTCTGATTGGAACCGAAGCTTTGAACAGAGAATGAGGGTTAGCGATGAAGGGAGCAGAATGGATAGGAAGAAGGATGTAGGGGTCAGGTCCGGGATGACTTTGAATTCCATATGGAACAGTTAGCTTTCCCCTAAAGCAATGGACCGCCACTGGGTGTTTTTCGACCTTGAAAAAAAAAATAGTAAAACTGTATTTTTGAAAAATTAATCTCACTGAAGGCTGGATGGGAGTAGGGAGAGATCAAACACTCAGAGACTGTGGTGAGGACTCATCAGTGATGCAGGTGGGAAGGACACAGTGAAGAAACAATAAACCAAGCTTGGTAGGTGACAGGATAAGAGGAAGGATAGGAGCCAGATTTCAAATCCAGGTGCCTAGGGGAGTGAAGGATGTCAATTCCATGGACAGAAAGATGGAAACTCAAGAAGGGCATCATTCGGATAGGAAAAGAAGGGGTATGAGTAAGTGTTCTTCAAGAACGTCTGTTCAAGTCTCCTTGTTAGAGCTAACAACAGTGTCTCACATTTATATTCAAGCTATCTTGGTGTCTCAGACCCCCACGTTCAATGTTCTGTCAGAATCATCTCCTTTAACCTCACCAAACTAGTAAGCAAGACTTTCTCTTATTTTTCCCATTTTATAAATACGGAAAGGATCGCAAGGATGAGACGACTTGCCCGTAAGCAGAAAACCCGGGAGTCTAACCCAGAACTCAACCTTCATTCTGCCTTCCGATATCGTTGGGTTGCAGTTAGAGGCGTGCTGACCACACAGGCTTGGAGTCGGGAACCCTGGGCTAACTTCTCAGCCCCACTTTTTATTAGCAGCTCTCTGAACTCTCATTTTCTTATCCTCAAGAGGTGGCGTAAAGCTTTGAAAATCAGACATACTGTGGATGAAGGTGTTTAGCCACCTGTAGAGCAGAAGACCTGAGTTAAAGAAACACAACTACTGGGGTGCCTGGGTGGCTCAGTCAGTTGAGCGTCCGACTTCGGCACGGGTCATGATCTCACGCTCCGTGAGTTCAAGCCCCGCGTCGGGCTCTGTGCTGACTGTTCAGAGCCTGGAGTCCGCTTCAGATTCTGTGTCTCCCCCTCTCTCTGCCCCTCCCCTGCTCATGCTCTGTCTCTCTCTGTCTCAAAAATAAATAAAAACATTTAAAAAATTTTTAAAAATAAAATAAAATAAAATAAAATAAAATAAAATAAAATAAATCCAGCTACTGAAGTTTACATAGAGAAACGAGCAGGGCCTCCAGAGGAGACTCACATCGCATAGTAGTTTGGATATTGAGCGAGAAGAGTTTCCAAGAAAAGGGCACCGTAGAGGGCTCAAAAGTGATCAGAAAGAATTGGTGATTCGGAAATCTTTGGTCACCTTGGGGAGAACGGTAGCCATTGAGGTTTGGAGACAGACGCTAGATTTTAAGAGATTAAGGAGAGAGTGGGTGGTAAGGAAATGGAGTGCAGACCAGTCCGTTAAGAAGTTTACAGTGAAAAGAAGCAAAAAATAGGACAGTAGCTCGAGGGGGCAGCTTAAATTATTACCGCTTCCATGGATATAGACATTTTAACGGGGATCAACTCCTGAAACGAAAGGGATTAAGTGATGTTGGTAGGAATTTCAGTCACAGAAGGTGGGGGAGCATTTTCTTCTTGGACACTTTGGGCGTTTCCCAAAGTCCCTGAAATCACACCACGAATGGGCATTTGCCTGTCGTGTCTCAATGTTAAGCTGACCCTGTGTCATTCACTCTTACTTTTTTATTTTCATACCATTTTAACAATGCTTTCAAATGCGACGGTTTGCTCATTCCAGCGACGCTATGAAATAGACCCTATGGGATGGTTATAAAAGCCCATTTATCCAAAAATTCGACTTCCAGACTTTCAGAATACCAAACCATATTCGGAAGTTGGCGGGGGCCGGTGGGGGTGGGGGAGCAGGGGAGCCTTGTGAGTGGTACATGACTGTCATAAGGTCCACAAATTTTAGTCCCGAGAAAAAGAGGGAGCACTTCCCTTAGACTCAACATTTTTTGTAAAATAAGGCAGTGAGCCATTATCGTTCTGTGCCTGGTCGCCTTATGTCGGGTTCTTGAGGATGGGTTCCGTTTCTTCTTCTGCGTCTCCTAAAGTCCCCTCTACCTTGTCCTCGCTTAGTAGATACGTCTGGCACATTGATTTGAAGATGGTGAAGGCACAGGTTTAAACTTAAACACCGGGGCCTCAAGCAAAATTTCTAAAGATGCTGATTCGATACCAGGGTCTCATCACTTTGCTTTGGCGACAGCGGTCTGTCGTGCAATGATGCGTGAGGGATGGCAGGAGAGTAGCGATCATGGCCAAGAGCGGGAAGATAGACTGACCAATAACGAGAGACAGGTGTCAACCTTGAATCCTGAGATCTCAGCTGGCGTTGGGAAGCCCAGAATTGCCAGATCGATGGATTCGTTCTTCTCTATGGACTACATCGTTGCTGTCCAGGCCAGAGATGTTACATATTGATTTCTGGTGTGCAAACCTCGAAAAGGATTTGGTTGTTTGGAGAAATAGTGCAGAAACCCTGCCTCCCCTTACTCTCCTCTCCACGCCCCGGAGGAAAAGTCGAGTTTAAGATCAAGGTTTCTTGTCAGGTTTTGTAGTTACCCATGTGTTTTACAAGGTTTGGCATTAGTGATTCCTGAAAACACTCCCATTAGAAGGTGAGATGACACTATTAAACTCAGGCTACTTTATAGCTCTGGAAGCCGAGGCACAGAAAGGTTAAGTGGCTTAGCAGAGTTGCCCAGCAATTTGATGGCAACTGAACCCTTGAGCGTCCCGCTCGACAGGCCTGCCCGGTAGGATCCCACAGAGCGTGTTCAAGTGAATTTTCGGCGCCCGTGACTGGGGCCCTGAAGAATAACCCAAGCAGAGAGAGCCATGCATCGCCGCGCTGCTGGTAATCCAGTATAAATCATGATCACGTAAATCTTGCAGAGAAGAAGCGGGTGGACTCCTAGGAAAAGAGAGTTTTCCGTCTAAGGTGGCAAGCGGGAAGGCTTGTGCATGGATGGGCATGCGGCTGGCGGCCAGCAATGCCACCGAGTGCTGCAGGACAGGACTGGGGAGGGGAAGTCTGGGCGTCCTGTGTTCGCCTCCTCCCTCAGCCGCCCGCACCGGAGCAGATAGGGCTCCGTAATGTGCGTTAGTATTCTCACTCCGTCTCCTCCTTTACGGCTCCTCATGACTCTCTCTGATGACAAAGAGGCTCTTTGCCATTTAAAGGTCGAATGCCAGTAATAGAGAGACGGCATTTTATCATCAGATGAGTGCAGGCAGAAGGGGGGGGGGGGTGGGATGAAAACTTGGTTAGACAGAGCCAAGTGCAATCATGTCCGGCCTGAGACTCCATGAACATGTGGAAGGCACCTTCAATTAACCTTTTACAAATACCTGGTCGCCCGGACCGATTTATCTGAAGGTTGTCAGCTGTGTTGGGAAAGCGTTTCTCTCCTGCTGAGACGGAGAAAGCGTATGATCTTATTCTCATCTAGTCCCACAAATTAGAAACCCCTCCCCCACCCCCCACCATGATCCCCCAGTGATAAAGATTCCTCTGCTATCTGTGAGCACAGAGCCCGGGCAGTCAGGGGCACTGGAGCTGGGACCTTCTACTCAACCAAGAAGGTTCTGGTCTATTTCGGAAAGATTTTGAAGTATCAGTCTCCTCGAGGAATTTTGTAGAGAAGTACATGTTGCGGAGTCGAATATCAGTCATTACAGCTGGGGAGATAATACAGCTTTATGTCTGAGGCTCCTTTATAATTAAAAACTCTTTTCTACTTGTCTGCCCTCTTTTCAATCCCTTCCACACCGAAGCAGACAGGACAGGTGTTATTTGAGGGATTCCGAGAGGCCCAGTGAATGGCTCGGGGTCACACAGACATTAAGGGTCACGGTGGGGATTTTGAATCGCAAGGATTTGGGGGGTTTTGATCCAGCGTTCTTCCCCACGATTGCTGTTACGTCGCAGAGTCATGGACAGAGGGCAGGATTTGACTTTTGCAGAAACTGGCGAGGCCTCCCTTCTGCCTTCCAGGGAATTCCAAGAAGTCTGTCTTGATCAAGAGTCTCTCTCTCTCATCGGGGTTAAGTCCTGTGTCCCCGCGGCCTGGGACTAGAGCAGTATTACACGTGGCCCGTCAGGGAGGGCCCCACCCCGTGTCAGCCTCACAGCAGTGATGCGGCCTGTGTGTAACTTCCCCTAAACGAAGGGTGAGGCATGGAAACTTGAAGTGGTAAACAGTCCCCGGAGGTCCCGGTGGTGGCAGACCAGCTGGATTCGAACCCAGGTTGGCCCGTTCTCAACGTCTGTGCTCCTTTGGTGCTCCCACCCCGGAGCAGGTGGAACAGGGCACCAGTGAGCCACGTGGGGAGGGCCCAGGGAGGCTGGTGGGGTGTCCCAGATGTTGGGGGGCTCATCATCCCTCCCGGTGGGGTGGGGGGCCATCCCAGTACAGCTCGACCTTGGGGCTCATCCTGCTTTGTCCCTTCTGGGCCCGGACAGCCTTTCCACAGAGGCGTCTGGAACTCTAAGGAAGCGAGCGGGCAACGCTAGGGAATTCAGTCTTTGGAAAATAATAAGACACTTCTACAGAGGTCAAGTCTAAAACCCTGGCAAATTCTGCAATCGTGAAAAGTCCCCCGTTCTTCACTTATAAAAGGGGGGTAAGGGTCCCGTTGCACAGAGCTGTTGCAAGGATTAAAAGTGAGCGAGGGGGCGCCTGGGTGTCGGTTAAGCGCCGGACCCCAGATTTCAGTTCAGGGCATGATCTCACACTTCGTGAGTTCGAGCCCCGCATGGGGCTCTGCGCTGCTGACGATGCACAGCCCGCTTGGGATCCTCTCTCTCTCCCCCTCTCTCTTTGGCCCTCCCCCACTCTCTCTCTCTCTCTCTCTCTTTCTCTGTGGAAAACAAAACAAACTTTTAAAAAAGTGACCAATACCAACGAAAGACGTTTGCGGAGCTCATGCGTCATGGGAATCTTTTCTTTATTACTAATAATCCACAATGGTTTCCCTTATTCTGTTATTGCTGGTGTAGTCAGTGTAAGGAGAGCAGGAAGAGGGTGTTGGGAGCCTGAGAGTATTCCTGGCACCCAGTACACAAAGCCCTAGTGACGGCAGTGTCTCCTCTCTGTGTTCCCTTCTGCTCCAAAGCCCTCCGAGTCTTAGCAAGCTTTGTTCAAGGCGAACGCTCAACACCGAAGTCATTAGGCCTGTAATTTACCCCCACTGGAACACAGGAAAGTGTAATCAAATAAATATTATTGTTTTTCCTCCCTTTCTTAGCAAATTACCACCTTCCGCTCCTCTCTTCCCCCAAATTCTAGGAGTTGGGCAAGTCTGGAACTGATCTCTCCGCAGAAAAATATTTCAGATCAAAACGCTGCCATCTGTGAGACGTTCCCCCGTCCCGAAGCCCAGAAACCTCCTACAGAAATCAGGACATAAATGCCAATTTGGCTCGACGGAAGGTGCTCGATTGGGTTATTAAATTCCACATGGCAATTTACATGGGGGCCGTAAAATACAAATCGCCCAAACAAAATGTGTTCTGATGCCACTCGGGCGGATTTAATACCTTCCTTCTCCCTAAAGCAATCCCACACCATTGCACCTCCCCAGTGTGACTCATGTCCGGAGGCCAGGGGGGGAAAGAAAATTTAAGGAAAGGAAGGGGGGAAGAGGAGAGAAGAACAAGATAAAGGAGGGAAATAAAAAAAAAACAAACCAACCAAAAACACAGGTTCTGGGGGGTTGTCTCTTTCTGCCACAAGACATATTTGTACGTGTGTGTGTGTGTTTCCTAAACACATGCCGGTGATGTGCCATTGTCGCTGGCCGCCGTTCACACACGTGCATGCCCCCCGAGACATCAAGGTGTTCTTTAATATCCCTAATCAGGACAGATTTAAGCAGAGCCCGCAAGTCTGGGAAACAAGTTAACGAGTGACATTCTGCAGAGAGAGTTTTGCAGGCCTGCCTTGAGAACTGCCACTTGTTGAGATGCCGCGACACAGAGCGCTATTTAATGAGCTCGCTTCTTTGTTTTGTTCTTCTTTTTCTCTTCTCTTTTTTTTCCTCCCTCCCTATGTTTCTCCCTCTCTCTGTCTCTTTCTTTTTCACCCTCCCTCCCTTCCATCCTTCCTTTCTTCCTCCCTCCCTCCCTTCCTTCCTTCTTCCTCCCTCCCTCCCTTCCTTCCTTCCTTCCTTCTTCCTTCCTTCCTTCTTCCTCCTTCCTCCTTCCTCCTTCCTTCCTTCCTTCCTTCCTTCCTTCCTTCCTTCCTCCTTCCTTCCTCCTTCCTTCTTCCTTCCTTCCTTCCTTCTTCCTTCCTTCCTTCCTTCCTTCTTCCTTCCTTCCTTCCTCCTTCCTTCCTCTTTCCTTCTTCCTTCCTTCCTTTTCCTTCCTTCCTTCCTCCTTCCTTCCTCTTTCCTTCTTCCTTCCTTCCTTCCTTCCTTCCTTCCTTCCTTCCTTCCTTCCTCCTTCCTTCCTTCCTCCTTCCTTCCTCCTTTCTTCTTCCTTCCTTCCTTCCTCCCTTCCTTCCTTCCTTCCTCCTTCCTTCCTTCCTCCTTCCTTCCTTCCTTCCTTCCTTCCTTCCTTCCTCCCTTCTTTCCTTCCTTCCTCCTTCCTTCCTTCCTCCTTCCTTCCTTCCTTCCTTCCTTCCTTCCTTCCTTCCTCCTTCCTTCTTTCCTTCCTTCCTTCCTCCCTTCTTTCCTTCCTTCCTCCTTCCTTCCTTCCTCCTTCCTTCCTTCCTTCCTTCCTTCCTTCCTCCTTCCTTCCTTCCTTCCTTCCTTCCTTCCTTCCTTCCTCCTTCCTTCTTCCTTCCTTCCTTCCTTCTTCCTTCCTTCCTTCCTTCCTTCCTTCCTCCTTCCTTCTTCCTTCCTTCCTTCCTTCTTCCTTCCTTCCTTCCTTCCTTCCTTCCTCCTTCCTTCCTTCCTTCCTTCCTTCCTTCCTTCCTCCTTCCTTCCTTCCTTCCTTCCTTCCTTCCTTCCTCTTTCCTTCCTTCCTCCTTCCTTCCTTCCTTCCTTCCTTCCTTCCTTCCTTCCTCCTTCCTTCCTTCCTTCTTCCTTCCTTCCTTCCTTCTTCCTTTCTTCCTTCCTTCTTCCTTCCTTCCTTCTTCCTTCCTTCCTTCCTTCTTCCTTCCTTCCTTCCTTCCTTCCTTCCTTCCTTCCTTCCCTTACACTGACATAATAAGCATTCATGACCCTGACACCCAAACAAAAACTAGGATTTGGGCAGTAATGTGCAAACACCCATGAAATTTTCCCCTCCTACTCCTTTTTTTCCCCCAGACCTGAGGTCATCAGCATCCTGAATCCTGTATTCATCATGCCATTGCTTTCCCTTTTGTGTACATTTACTGCACCTATATGTATTTCTAAGAGTATTACAAATACATGCCTTTTTTTTTTTTGGCTTTATGAAAAGAATATGGAGCTGTGTGCAATCTTCCTGAACTCACTGTTTTCACTTAATAGTCCATTGCTAAGACTATCCTGATTGTCGCATGTTACTATAGTTGCTGCTTTGGGTGGCTGTGTAATATTCCATTGTATCCAAGTATCAGTGACTCTCTCATAGTGGGAATTTGAGTTGCCTCCGGGTTTTTGCTATGGCCAACAGTGCTGCTAAGAATGTTCTACATTTCTCTTGCATGCTTCTTTCTCTTGAGTGGGCACCCAGAAGTGGAGTTGGTGAGTTACTGGGTATGTGAATTTTTATTTTTAATGTTTTTTTATTTATTTTTGACACAGAGAGAGAGAGAGAGAGAGAGAGAGACAGAGCATGAGTGGGGGAGGGGCAGAGAGAGAGAGGGAGACACAGAATCGGAAGCAGGCTCCAGGCTCTGAGCCGTCAGCACAGAGCCCGACGCGGGGCTCAAATTCACAGACTGCGAGATCAGGACCTGAGCCGAAGTCGGAAGCTCAACCGACTGAGCCACCCAGGCGCCCCTATGTGAATGTTAATGTTGGGAACAAATGTCTTAAAATTATTGCACCTCACAGAACCTATGGATCTATATCTTCTCCAACACTCAGTACTGTCAGCCCTATACATTTGGGCCAAGATGAGTATACAGTGACATCTTACTACAATCTTGAATCACACGTCCTTCATTGCTAATGCTATCAACCATCTCCAATATGCTTGTTGGCTGTGTGTGAACTGCTCATTGATGACTTTTACCCATTTTTCTATTTACCTTCTATCATTACTTATTTATAGAAGTTACGTATGCTTGTATGACTTTATGCATGCTTTGTTTCTGTGTTTTGCAAGTATCTTCTCCTAGTTTGTAAGCTACTTCCCCCCTTTATAAGTGTCTTTGAATGAACAAAGTTTTAAAATTTTCATGTTAGTCAAATTTGCCATTTTTTCCCCTATAGTAAATGGTTCGGTCTTGTTTAAGAAAACTGTCCTCACCCCAACATCTAAATGATATTTATAATTTCTAGTAAGTATTTTCAACTTTCGTTCTGAGAGTTGAGTCCTTAATGCATTTTAGGTTGACCTCTGTGTATGGTGTGAGGTAGGGATATTTTTTTCCCCATATGGATGTGCAGGTTTTTCTAGCTTTCTTTACAAGTATCTCCTTTCCCTGTTGATTTGACATGTATCTCTTTTAACACCAAAATGCCATGCATGTGGGGACCTGTCTGGGTTTTCTTTTCCACTTCACTGCTTGCAGGGCTGATGCCATAACAACTGTAACTTCCTAAGAAGCCAGTCTCTCCTTGCCACTTGTCTTTTTCAAAAGTGTCTTGGGGCGCCTGGGTGGCTCAGTCGGTTAAGCGGCCGACTTTGGGTCAGGTCACGATCTTGCGGTCCGTGAGTTCGAGCCCCGTGTTGGGCTCTGTGCTGACCGCTCAGAGCCTGGAGCCTGTTTCAGATTCTGTGTCTCCCTCTCTCTGACCCTCCCCTGTTCATGCTCTGTCTTTCTCTGTCTCAAAAAAATAAATAAACGTTAAAAAAAAAAAAGTGTCTTGAAAATTCTTGGTCCCTTACACTTCAGTAGAGATTTTAGAGTTATCTTTCCAAAATGATGCATTACTCTGAAAAATCTTATTCATATTTTGTTTGAAAACGCAATGAATCCACAAGGTTATTGGGGGGAATATTTGGGAAGATTTGCACATTCACAATATTAATAATATATTTCTATCAATAAACATGGTGTGTTACTTTACTTAGCTCTTCTAATATCCCTTAATTTTAATAATCAAATAAAATTTTAATAATTTTTCCTGTAGATATCTTGCAAATCTGTTGTTTGCTTTATTCCTAGATGCTGCGTATCCTTGGATCCTATGTAAATTATGACTTCTTCTTTAATAATGTTTCTAATTACTTGTTGCTGATGTTTTGAAATTTGACTGTTGTATATAAATCATACCTAGCCAAATTGCTAAATTCTCCCATTGTTTTTAATAATTTGTAAATTCTTTTGAGTTTTCTATGTAGTAGAACATGCTTCTACAAATAATGACAGTTTTTCCCTTCTTTTATAGTTTCATGCCTCAGTATTTTATATGGCAATGTCTCAAAACTCTAATACCATGTTAAAATCACATACCTCCAAGGTATATTCTTAATTTTTAAAAATGCACCTTGGGGCACCTGGGTGACTCAGTCAGTTGAGCGTCCGACTTCAGCCCAGGTCACAATCACACAGTTTGTGGGTTCAAGCCCCGCGTCGGGCTCTGTGCTGACAGCTTAGAGCCTGGAGCCTGCTTCGGATTCTGTGTCTCCCTCTCTCTCTGCTCCTCCCCAGCTCATGCTTGCACTCTGTCTCTGTCAAAAATAAATAAACTTTAAAAATATTAGAAATAAATAAATAAATAAAAATGCACCTAATGTTTTCTCATTTAGTATGTTTGTTCAGGGAATATATGTGTATATTCAGAAACCCACACACATGCACACATACACTTAATATATATAATGTTTTATTTATTTATTTATTTTTAAATTTTTTTTAACGTTTATTTATTTTTGAGACAGAGAGAGACAGAGCATGAACGGGGGAGGGGCAGAGAGAGAGGGAGACACAGAATCTGAAACAGGCTCCAGGCTCTGAGCAGTCAGCCCAGAGCCCGACGCGGGGCTCGAACTCACGGACCGCGAGATCATGACCTGAGCCGAAGTCGGACGCTTAACCGACTGAGCCACCCAGGCGCCCCAATATATATAATGTTTTAAAAAGTCCCCTTGTATTCCTAAGTCACTAACACTTTTCCTTTTGTTTTACATACAATGGTTGTTGAATTTTACCAAATATTTTCTGCATCCATTGCGATCACCACATAATCGTGCTCTTTCAATGTGTTAATTAGTAATTACAAGATTTTTCTCATAACAAATCACTCACGTATGAAATGTATGAGAGCGTTTCAACTGTGCTTTCTGTTTTTTATATACTATTGCATTCAATGTCCTAACACCTTGTTTTGAATTTTTCTCTGATTTATGAGTAAAATGACCCTGTAACTTCCAGCTCATTGCTTGTAATGTTTTTGCCTGGGTTTTGCATCAGGGCTATGTTAGCTTCCAATGATGACTTGTGAGATACTCTGTTTTTATTTTATATATCCTTTTCCATCATTTTACTTAAAACCTCCATGTGCCCTTCTTCTGAGATATATCTCCTGGAAGCAGCCCGAATCTGAGTATTGCTTTTGCTTGTAGTTTTCTAATCTGCCATATTTTTGTTTTTGTTGTTGTTGTTGTTGTTTTTTCTAACTGATTGGCTTACCTGTTAAATGGCAATTACTGCTATATTTAGAACTATGTCTACCAACCTAATTTCTTCTTTCAGTTTGTCCTATCCTGCCCTGCTGTTTATGAAGTGTTTTTACTTGAAAACCAAGGGTACCTATGTTTATTATCTAGCTTAATAGTCCAGGGGGTTCAACATTTTCTCCTCTTCTTTGATCTTTTTCCTGAATCTCCCGACACACTGCAGATATCTAATCTTTTATCTCAGAGTTATCATACATATGTTTGGGGTTTTTTTTTCTTCTTGGTATTAGTTTTCATTTAAAAAAAAAAGAAAATAGAAGAAGGCTTACCAAGGTATTTGGCTGCCTTCTTATACTGTCGAAAAGCCTGATGTCAATCTTATTCCTCTGTAGTAATCCGTTCCTTCTGTAAGATTTTAGATACTTTTGACATTCTACGATCAGCCCATCAGGTATCTGGGTGCAAGCTTTTTCTTAGAACTCCTTATGGGTTTCTTTTTCTTTTTAATCCACGGAAAATTGATCTCCATCATTTTTTCCTCCTCTCATTATTGTCATTTTAAAATTATTTTTATTAAAAAAAATTTTTTTTACCTTTATTTATTTTCAAGAGACAGAGGGAGACAGAGCGTGAGCAGCGGAGGGGCAGAGAGAGGAGGAGACACAGAATCTGAAGCAGGCGCCAGGCTGTGAGCAAGAGGTCAGCACAGAGCCCGACGCAGGGCTCGAACCCACAAACCGTGAGCTCATGACCTGAGCCAATGTCAGATGCTCAACCGACTGAGCCACCCAGGAGCCCCTCATTTATTGTCATTTGAAAAAATTTCTCTGTATTTCTGGAACTGCTGTTATCTGGATTTTAACACTTACCTCCTTTCTCCATATATCTTGGGTTTTCTTCATATTTTATATTTCTTGCTATTTTTCTTCTCCCACCTGGGAGATATCCCGAGTGCGTCCTCTAACTCACTAATCAGTCCTTTGCCGAACCCTCCCTGCTCTTCGTTGAATCTACTGTTGGACTTATTTCATTTATTTTAGTTTTCACACGCAATACATCTTCTTAGTTCCTTTCTGTTTTCTTGTTCCTTTTTCCTGTTGCTAGCATGCAGCGAGGAGGGGTTGCCTGAAACTTTTCCCGTTTTGGGCTGAATTACTATGGTGGCCAACGAGCATGCATCTGTTTTCCTCAGGCTTTCCACAAGCGCTGGACTTCAGTGTTGCCCTAATTTGACTCCTGAGGACTCTTGAGCCAGAGATCAAGACACGGCAGGTGAGAGGGAGGTACGTGTTTGTCCCAAGGCAATGGCAGTGAACAAGCAGAAGAACTTTAGTAATTATTTCCTGTTTTATTCTTTCCCAGCCAACTTCTCTACACACACACACACACACACACACACACGCACACACCTCATCATCCCAGGGTTTATTATAGCTTCCTCCTGTTCTTTATATTTTCCTCTTTGGTCTCTCCAAAATCACTCTTGGCACGGGGATCCCTGCAGTCGTTTACGCCCGGCATCTGGGCCAGACACGCAAGTGGAGCCTCAAAGTGATTGCCTTCGAGTCTTTCGTTTTACAGATGAGGACACGAGAGCCCCGAGAAACGTGACTGGCCCACGACCTGCTCGTGGTGGACGCGCCCATGCTACCACGTGCCCCCGTAGTCCACTCTAAAGACCCAAATCACCTGCACAACAGCGGTGTTTACAATTCACTTAATGTTCCATCAGCGATTAAAGCGAGTTCAATATTGCAAAAGTATCGCCAAGACTGACTGCAATCCATTTGGTGCATTCTGAAGGTGCATGTTTGTTATTTTATCTGGCTTTTTTTTTCATATTTCATGGCTTTCAAGGGCATTAACCACAGCCCAGGGAAAAAATACTGGGGAAACTGTATATACCACAGACACAGCTTTCTATGAAACTTCCTGAGTAGTAATGGCAGACAGAAGGATAGCCCGCAAACTGGGTAGAATTCCAGCAGCCACAGGGAGTGCTTCTGACCCTCTTAAGTAGCAAAGCCCCAGGAAGACGCAGGCTCTCTGCTGTCCACGGGGATATTGAGACTTTGAGTCCACAGACCTTTCTAGAACAAGTTGTATTGTTCCCCCGAGGAAGGAAACCAGGGCTGGAATTAGCTAAGTGCTAATTGAAATGGCAGGATTGACCTCTTGTTACTAAGATCCTGCTATAAGCCCTTATGCCTAAACTGTATCCCCCTCGCCCGGGAGAAGACGACCCACAGAGGAAACCGTGTTTCAAGAAGGGGGACTTAAATATGATTCCCACAATAAACGCCCGAACTTGCCTGGAGGATTTTTATTAGCTTCCACTGCCAACAATAAGTGTTCTATCTATGAACTTCAAAAATGAGAGCTACGGATCAGGCACTGACATTTGCAAAGGAGAGAAGATACATTCTCATCAAATGCAACACTCAGCCCCGTAAGAACCAATAAAAGGAACTGCGTTAGCCAGAGAGGTGCTGTTATCTGTCTACAATCTCCGTGCAAGTGCCAATGAAGGACAAGCTTTCTCCGGATCGGAGATCGAAGTTTACCTTCCAGCCCAGCCTGCAGTCACCAACCAATCAGCTCTGACCTCCCCCTTTCAGTGGATCCAGCAAAGTGCACCGTAAAATAGTCTTAGCTTTCAGCCCTCGCTAATAGCTCGGTGCAGGTCCCTGAACCTCTCGGTGCCTTAGTTTCACATCAGTTGGAGAAGGGGAACCATACTCATTCCAAAGAAACTGAGCAAAATCAAAGATGTATAGTGTAATCCCACAAATAACTACCAAAAATATGATGTAAAATGCAATCGTTGAACAGCTTATACATAAATTAAAATGCAATTTTTTTTAATGTTTATTTATGTATTTTACGAGAGAGAGAGAGAGAGAGAGAGAGAGAGAATCTCAAGCAGACTCCATGTGTGGAGCCTGCTGCAGGGCTTGATCCCACAACCCTGAGCCAAAATCAAGAGTCAAACACTTAATCAACTGAGCCTCCCAGGTGCCCCGGAAATGGAATATTAAAGATGCATTCAAATAACCCATAAGAAGTTATGAAGGAGGAACAGAGAAACCGTAAAGCAGAGAAGGTGAAACAGAAAACAAATAAGGTGGTAGGTGTTGATCAACTCCCACTGAAAGTCGGAGTTTGTCAGAATGGCTAAAACAGCGAGCCCCAGCTACATAGTGGTTACAAGACAGACCCCAAGCCATGGTTAGGGTGGAAATAAATGGGTGGAAATTGGGTGTACAATGCAAACAGATAGCATAAGAAGACTGGCTTGGCTATATATTAAGCTCTCAAACATAGAGTGTCACCGGTGACTGAGAGAAATATTCCAAAATGATAAAAAGAATAACCCATCAGGAAGACGTAAGGCTTATTCGGGGGTACGTACCTAACGACCAAGCCTGCAGAGACAGAAAGCATACACTGACGGAATTCAGTTAAAGGAGAAATACAGACGTTTTTAAATTTTTTATTCTTTTATTATTTTTAAGAGGGAGCGAGAGCACGCGAGTGGGGAAGGGGCAGAGGGAGAGGGGAAAGAGGATCCGAAGCAGGCTCTGTCCTGACAACAGAGAGCCCGATGAGGGGGCTCGAACTCACGCACCTTGAGATCGCAACCTGGGACGAAGTTGGATGCTCAACCGACTGAGCCACCCAGGCGCCCCTGGACCAGTGACTTCTTAGCCCTGGCTGTGTGTTAGGGTCACCTGGAGAGCCTTTTGCACATATTGGTGCCTGGGCCCCTCCCCTGGAAACGTTGCTATAATTCATCTGTGGTACAGCCCAGGCATTGATATTATCTAACATCTCCACAGATGATTTCAATGAGTAGGGAGGGTTGAAAACCACTGTCCTAAACTCTAAGGGAGGGGTCACTGCTACTCTCCTGAATGGAATGGAAAACATGTGTTATATGTTAGGGAGCTTAAATGTATCATTTATCTAGGAACCTCATTTCCAGAGAAATAATAATGATGTGCCCATCATCATCTAACTTATATTCATGTGCCCAGACAATGTATGTTCAAGAGTGTTCCTGCAGCTCAGTGTGCAATAGCAACGGATACCTATGTGGCTGCACAGATACAGATAGATGAGAGGAAGAGAGGGAGGGAGGGAGGGAGGGAGGGAGGAGAGACACCTAATTGTTCAATAATGTGAAACTGATTAACTAAATCACTTAAGTTAAAATCAAGGTGTGATGGGTATCTTATTAAGATGATGCTGATATGTATTTCACACACATATATATATGGGTATATAATAAGGTATGTGTGTATATATGTATATATACAGTATGGGCATATATATGTATATAATAAGGTATAGGTATGTGGGTGTGTATATGTGTGTGTGTGTGTATATACATATACATATATATACATATATATATACACACACACACAGTATGGGTATATATATATATATATATATATAGGTATACAATAAGGTGTGTGTATACATATATATACAGTATGGGCATATATATGTATATAATAAGGTATGGGTGTGTATATATATATATATACACATACAGTATGGGTATATATATATATATATATATATGGGTATATACTAAGGTACCCATATAGACATGGGTACATATATATACACACACAAACATACAGTATGGGCATATATATATGTATGTCTATAATAAGGTATGGGTATATAAATATATATGGGTGTATATATATATATATATATATATATACATACAGTATGGGTGTGTGTGTATGTGTGTGTATATATATATATATATGGTATGTATATATATATATATATAGTATATATATATACTATATGTATATCCATACCTTATTATATACCCATGTATATATGTACCCATACTGTATATCTATCTATCCATACCTTACTATGTACCTATATATATATATACACACACACACCCGTGCTATATATATATAAATATATATATATTTATACACACCTTATTATATACATATATAGACCCATATATATATTATACATACACCCATACGGGGTGTGTGTGTGTGTATATATATATAGGTACATAGGTGTATATATATAATACACATACACACACGCTGTATGGGTATCCATACACCCATATGTATGTATATACCCATACCTTATTATATATATACATATATAAGCCCATATTCACACACATACATACAGTATGGGCTTATATATGTATGTATATAATAAGGTATGGGTATATACATACATATGAGTGTATGGATACCCATACAGCGTGTGTGTATGTGTGTATATATATACCTATGTACCTATACACACACACATACACACACACCGTATGGGTGTATGTATAATATACATATGGGTCCATATATGTATATAATAAGGTGTGTGTGTATATATATATATATATATATATATAGCACGGGTGTGTGTATATATATATATATATATATATATATAGGTACATAGTAAGGTATGGATAGATAGATAGATAGATATACAGTATGGGTACATATATACATGGGTATATAATAAGGTATGGATATACATATAGTATATATATAAAATAAGGGACAGAATTATGTTGCAAAGTACACTGTAAAATAGTCTATTTTTGAAAAAGTACATGTGTACCCACACAAAGAGAAAGTTCTAAAGGTTAATCATCAAAACAGCAATCGTATTTATTTTAAGGTGGTGGTTAGTTAATTTAAATGATTTTTTTTCTTTCTCATTTGTGTAAGACGAATACACATTTCATAATCTAATCAAACAAAGGCCAGAACAACAACTCTCCTGATTCCAGTGTCTACTCTGAAATGGGGACAGCCTTTCGTCTGCTCGGCTCTAATCCTTGAAAGAGGGTCATGCCGGTTAAGGAATTAAGAACTCAGAGCGGCTCTGTGTAGGGTGTGGGAACTGCTCCATTACCTTAAGTGAAACAAACAAGGGAGGTTCCCTTTGATCCATGGTGCCCATTTCTTTCCTCCTTCTGGAAGGCAACATTTAGAGAGGGTGAGGCCAGCTTGTACCCGCCTGCTGTCCTTTCCAGGGTGTGGCTGGGAAAGTGGGAGCTGCTCAGATCTACCCCCAATTATCCTCCGGCCCCAAGTAGGTCACACCTGTGGATCCATCTTCTTCCAGTGGAAAGAATCTGGGCAGCCTCAGCTGGAAGGCATGGAAAGAAATGGAAAGAGAGCAGAGTGGGTTGGGGGCCCTCCACTCCTTCCGTCTCTTTTTCACACCATCCCTCTGTCTACCTTTATGTTCTTTGCTTTCGAGACCTCAGATTCTCTCTCTCCTCCTGCAAGAAAACTTATCATTTTAATTAAATCATCAGCATTTGCATTTTCAGGCAGAAATAGAGAAACCGCGTTCACAAAGAAATGACTCTGTAATAGAAGAATTACAAACACCAACTTAGAGGAAGGTTGGTGATGTTGTGGATCCAAAAAGCCCAAAGCATCTGTAACCTGCAGCCTCAGTAGAAAAGAAATGGCAAATCCAATTCCCATAGAGCCACTTGCCACTGGCCCGTCGTCTGTTGATATCTAGGGAGCATCTTTCTACCGACTTGGAGAAACTACGTGAAAACAGGGTTTCTAACCAGACTCTAGAAGTGCAGCCCAGAACCCCCGCCATGTCCGATAGACCATCCCCTCCAGTTGGGCCAAGACGCCAGATGTTCTCGGTTCTGTTCCTCATTTGTTCGACCATCTCCATACGGTGGTATTAGCCTCGTGGAATTCGTCTTCCACAAACAGTCTAAGAGATGTCAGGTCACCCAACTAAAGTTTCAAAGGTGATAGCAGAAACTGTTGCCTCCCCTCCTTCCATCACAAGATAATGGTTTGCTCTTAAAAAGAAGCTGTAACGTAGAGGTTCTTTTAGCCCTCTCCCTGCTGCCTGGCTGCCAGGGTGATGGGTGCATGTCAATACCACCCTCCAGTGACTGATTAGTTCGGTCTCCAATCGCTGTGTAGTGATCATTTATCACGGGGCAATCTCTTATGACACAAAATATAGTGCCCTTGTGACTCTTCACTCTCCAGCACTCACTGACAGCAAATAAAAATGACACTGCCTGCCAGGACCAGCCATAACTCAGTCTCATTTTCCAGAAAACCTTCATGGGGCACTACAAAATAATGAGATGTACCCTACCTAGAGGTTACAGCATCGCCTAGCTGCGGTACATTCAGATAAATCAGCCCAACACACGATCAATCCACCCAGAAATAAAAACCACTCTGTTCGCCTCCATATTTTACTGTATAATTTAAGCAAATGAGCTCAGTGCAGTATTTCTCTTTAGCCATAACCCAAGAAGGCGACCAATATTACCTTAACCGGTATCGGTTTGAGAAATAAGAGAAAATAATTTTCTACCCTTGTCTCAATCTCTGCCGTCCTGCTTGAACGACTGAAAGAAATTTGCACCCGTCAAAGTATGTATGAGAATGAGATATTGATGATGATGATGATGATGATGATGATGATGATGGCATCAAGGACGACCCAGCTTTCGGAATGCATGCTGTTCTGCAAGATGATACCATGTTTAGTTCTCATTTGATCTTTACAAGGAGTTCTGTGAAATAGACAACACGGGTGAAATCTACGTATGCAATTTCTTGAAGAGTAGGGGGAGTAGACAGAATGAAGACTAAACCCAGGTCTGAGCATCAACCCCACCATCTCTTAATCCAGCGCTGTCTCTGAGCTACTTGGGAAATGCAACTGGACCTAATCCTTCCCATCTGCCAGATCATGGCACATGTTCAACATCATTAGCATTAAGGCAGGACTCGTGGGCAAGAGAACTGCATGAAATGAAACAAAATTTTAAAAATAATCACTTGGCCAAAGTTATTTTGCATTTACTGAGAAAACAGATTAAGTGGTGGATGAATTATTTATTTATTTATTTATTTATTTATTTATTTATTCTATTATCTTTTTTAAGAATTTAGTCTTTTTAAAATACTTTTTTAAACACTTATTTAGTTTTGAGAGACAGAGAGAGAGCACAAGCATGGAAGGGGTAGAGAGACAGGGAGACGCAGAACCCGAAGCAGGCTCCAGGCTCTGAGCCATCAGCACAGAGCCCGAAGCGGGGCTCGTTGACCTGAGCTGAAGTCAGACGCTTAGCCGACTGAGCCATCCAGGTGCCCCAAGAATTTAGTCTTTTAAGTAATCTCGACACCCAACGTGGGACTCAAACTTACAACCCTGAGATCAAGAATCACATGCTCTTCCCACTGAGCCAGCGGGGTGTCCCTAATTATTTATATTTTGAGTAAAGTTTAAACAATATTGATAGAATGACTATTATCAGTCCCTGACTAAGGCGCTGAGGCACAAAGATGCTGTCAAGGAGGTGTTCCTTAGTTTGACATCATACTGTAAATAATAAGAAAAGGGGCACAAAAATGAAGATTTCCTAAATGTAGAACATAGCCCACTATGCAAGGAAGATTTGGTCACCTTCCAATGAACTAACTCAAGGGAAACAAAACCGGAAGTCCTGGTTCCCAAAGGAGACAGAGTTAGAACCCCAATCACAGAATCCATGGAAAATCCACAAAGGATATCCCTGCCTCTAACTGTCCTTCCACAAGCCAGTCTGGAGAGGTTGTTTGACCTTTAAAATAGCACAAGGCCTGAGGCGCCTGGGTGGCTCAGTTGATTAAGCATCTGACTTCTGCTCAGGTCATGATCTCATGGCTTGTGGGTTCAAACCCCGCATGGGACTCTGTGCTGACAGCTCAGGGCCTGGCGCCTGCTTCCCATTCTGTGTCTGCTTCTCCCCTGCTCATGTTCTCTCTCTCTCTCTCTCTCTCTCAAAAATAAATATTAAAAAAATTAATAAATAAAATAGTGCAAGACCTAGTTACATGCACTTTTCTGTGCCCTTATACAATCAGGTCTCTTCCTCCAATGAATTATAGGCTACCTCTTTTCCATCTGGTATCCCCCAAAACCTTCCTAATGCCTGGTACGTAATTTTTAAGCATTGGTAAATAATTCACATACTACAAAATTCATGTTTTATAGTGCTCACTGGTTTTTACTATATTCACAAAGTTATGTGGCCATTTCCACCATCCAATTCCAGAACATTTTCATCACGCCATAAATAAACCCCTTACCCATTAGTAGAAACTCCCCAGTGCCCTCTTCCCACAGGCCATGGAAACAACTAGTTTACTTTCTGTTTCTATGGATTTGCCTTTTCTGCATAGTCCATATGAATGGAATCATGAGGGGTTCCTGGGTGACTAAGTCGGTTGGGCATCCGACTTCGGCTTTGGTCATGATCTCAGGGTTTGTGGGTTCGAGTCCCGTGTCGGGCTCTGTGCTGACAGCTCAGAGCCTGGAGCCTGCTTCCGATTCTCTGTCTCCCTCTCTCTCTACCCCTCCCCACTCATGCTCTGTCTCTCTGTCTCTCTCTCTCAGAAATAAACATTGAAAAAAAGTTAAAAAAAATAAATGGAATCATGACATGTGACCTTTTGTAACTCACTGGCTTCTTCCGCTTGGCATAATGCTTATCAGATACACCCATGCTGTAATGTGTATCAGTGCCTCATCCATTTTTAGGGCCGAATAATAGTCTGTTGTGTGGATATACCACCTGTTCGTCATCCGTTGATGGCCACTAAGTTGCTTTCGCTCTCTGGCTATCATGCTAGGACTTTCATACACACTTGTCCAACAAATTGGTGGCTTTCTAAATGTTAATGTCATAGGTGGGATGACCCATAAACACGAAAAGCAAATCAGCAGGGAAGTAGAAACTAAAAACAATGCCAAATGATTTCCAGTCACCGGATGAGCCAAGATGTTCTTACTCTAAGAGCCGTTGCCTTTGATATGTGATATCCATCCTGCACTGGTTACGGAAGTGGAAACCGGTGCAAGCACTTTAAGGCAAGTTGGTAATATGCACCGGGAGCCTTAACATGTCCATACAATTTGACTCCCCTAATTCTGAATCCGAAAGACAAGGGCTGTAATAGGACACACAGAGAAATGCTTTATTTGTCAAGAGATTTACTTATAATGATATAATAGGGGAAACAAACCTAAATATCTGTGTTAGGTATAAAACAAACATGTTTTTTAGTTAATAAAATTTTTTTTCACTTTTATTAAGCCCCATTTAACCCATTCAGTCATCTGTATGTAGAACAGGTTTTTCCAGTAATTTTCAGTCGAGAACAAGGCAATGGATGCAAGACTGAACAATGTAAGTTTCTGCAATTCTTTTCAACAGGGGCATCCCAGAAGTAGTTAAAGAAATGGTAGCCTGCCTTCCCTACTAGCCTGCCTGCCTCAGAGAACCTGCTGGCATAAAGGGCACACGGGACACATTAGAATGTGAAATGTTGAGGGGCGCCTGGGTGGCTCAATTGGTTAAGCGTCTGACTTCGGCTCAGGTCATGATCTCACGGTCTGTGAGTTCGAGCCCCGTGTCAGGCTCTATGCGGACACCTCAGAGCTGGGGCCTGCTTCAGATTCTGAGTCTCCCTGTCTCTCTGCTCCTCTCCCTCCCCTCCTCACGCTCTATCTCTCTCTGCCTCTCAATAAATAAATAAATG
Source organism: Panthera onca (assembly GCF_046562875.1). NCBI lineage: Eukaryota > Metazoa > Chordata > Mammalia > Carnivora > Felidae > Panthera > Panthera onca. The sequence continues at coordinate 24,649,356 of NC_138352.1, read as the reverse complement.
TTTAAAAAATATATGAAATGTTGAGAGTATTGAGTAGATACAGTGACAGGGGCACATGATTGAAAAGTCACCCACAGGGTGAAATATGTCACCCTAAAGTCTCCTGCCAACCCAGGATGTATGTGTTCATCCTGTCTCCATGAGTGAAGGGGCAGGTGAGAGGGGGCATTCTAGTCACTGGGGAGAAATTGAGCAGTATCGGCCTTTGTGTTTATGTGAGGGTTACAAGTTGTGAGTTTATCAGAGCTTTAAATGCATTTGCCACAAGCATCTTTTTTCCATTAGATTTAAACATTCACGTCCCTTTTATGGAAAATATACTCCCACATGGCCCTAATTCACTTCAACTCAACTTATCAAAACATTATCCCATAAGATTCGTTTTAAGTCTAGAAAATTATCTGAGCTTCTTGTATGAGGCTGGTATTAGTTCTTCTTATAAACAGGTTCTCTCAATTACTGTCTTTGCACGCCCTTCAACTTTGCACGTGTTTGTGTGACTTGAGTTTAACCCAAAATTCAATACCTTTGAATTTGAGCTGTGGACATTATCCAGATAATTCAAATGTGTAAGTATCTGTGTAGTTCAAATGATCGCGAGTAAAGGACGGTCTGAAATGATGTGCTTTAGTTTTTTTGTTTGTAGACAAATGAGAGAGTTAGCTCTTAACTCTCTCTGGGTACCTAGTGAAGTTGTATGTCAGTTACCCTTGGGAAACAATAATAGATAGAATTAATTTTAAGAATTTGTTATGTGCTGAGGCTCATGTTATGGATTCAAGGCATGTTTTCATTTAATCCTTAGAAGATGGTAAAAGGTAGATATTATTTTGGCCCCCCCTTCCCCGTTTCATAGATGAGAGAAGTGAAGGGGAAAATTGCATATCCACAGAAAAGGGGCTTCCATAAGAATATTCAGAGATGAATTATTGATAGCATCCTCAAACTGGAAAAAAACCCACATGTCCACTAACAGATGGAATACAAAGGAATACTACTCAGTGATTAAAAAAAAGAAAGAAAAAAAATGAGCCACTAATATGTGTTACAACATGTATAAGTCTCAAAAACACGCTGAGCAAAGAATCCAGCCAATATATATATATATATATATATATATATATATATATACACAAGATATAAAAATCATATCATATAATTCAATTTACATAAAGTCCCAGAGTCATAAAACTAACCTATAGTGCTATCAATCAAAAAAGCAGTGTGCATTGCTTGAAAAGGGCCATAAGGAAACTTCCAGGAGTGATGGAAGTTACCTTGACCAAGACGGTGGCCACATGGATGCATGTGTTTGTCAAATGTTTGTCGAAACTCCCTGAACTATGCATTTTCTTCGATGAGAATCATATATCAAAGAAAGGATATTGACAGATAAATACAGGTAGATGATAGATAGGTAGATAGATATAGATGATAGATAGATAGATAGATAGATAGATAGATAGATAGATAGATAGATATGATGGATGGATAGATATGTAGATAGATAGGTAGGTAGATAGATGGATAGATACATAGATACATAGATACATAGATACATAGATACATAGATACATAGATAGATATGATGGATGGATAGATATGTAGATAGATGATAGATAGATAGATAGATAGATAGATAGATAGATAGATAGATATGATGGATGGATAGATATGTAGATAGATAGGTAGGTAGATAGATGGATAGATGGATAGATAGATAGATAGATAGATAGATAGATAGATATGATGGATGGATGGATAGATATGTAGATAGGTAGGTAGGTAGATAGATATGTAGATAGGTAGATAGATGGATAGATATATAGATAGATAGATATGATGGATGGATAAATATGTAGGTAGATAAGTAGATAGATAGATAGATAGATAGATAGATAGATAAGGCTTAGTGTTTGGGTGGGGGAAGTTTAGGCATTTTCTCAAGGTTAAACAGTCATAGTGGAAGCAGAATTTGAGCACAATTTGAACACAGGGATACTGACTCCAATCTGAATCTTTGCCAGAAATAATCCATAACTACATTTGGAAGCAGCTATACGCAGTACATTCTTCTAGCACATTCTCCTAGCTGGTGTGGGGATTAAAGAAGTTCCATTAAATGAGTTAATACATGTGACGTGCCTGTTGCAAGGCCTGGCATAGAGCAAGAGCTCAAAAGTGTTAACTACCATTAGCATGAGATAACAAGCCTTGGCCGCAAGGCAATTATAGCGTGCCTGAGGAAACAAGACATTAATTCATAAATCATTAAACCACAATATAAGAATCATAGTTTAGCATTAAAAACATGGTGCAAGAAAGTACCTCAAGCCAAACCAGAAACTCGGTGTCTACAAATGCCAAGCAGTTTAACAAAGTTCAGTAGGGATGTGGGGCACTGGAAGACACAGGTCCCATCTAATGGGACAGCCACTCACCCCAACCTATTGTAGCCATGTGGAGACGCCATTTCAATATTGCCAAATGTGTTATTTTTAAATTTTTTGATGTTCATTTTATTTTCTTTTTTTGAGAGGGACAGACAGAGCGTGAGTGAGGGAGGGGCAGAGAGAGGGAGAGACAGAATCCGAAGCAGGCTCCAGGCCCTGAGCTGTCAGCACAGAGCAGGATATGGGGCTCAGACCCATGAACCACGAGATCATGACCTGAACCGAAGCTGGATGCTCAACTGACTGAGCCACCCAGGTGCCCCACCGAATGTGTTTTTAAAGAACCCAGAAATTTAGGTGTTTATGTGAATTTTCCCTATTTATACATGCTGTGCACTATTTCAGTGCTATAAAAAGTGCATAATCTTTGGGTTACAAGCTACAAAATTTGTCTAAACGCGTAGTCGTTGAAAAAAATTTTATTTATTTATTTTGAGAGAGAGAACACACACATGTGCAGGTTGGGGAGGGGCAGAGAGAGAGGGAGAGAGAATCCCAAGCAGGCTCTGAGCTGTCAGCCCAGAGCCTAACGCGGGACTCGATCCCACAAACAGTGAGATCATGACCTGAGCCAAAATCAATAGTTGGACACTCAACCTACCAAGCCACTCAGGTGCCCCTTAAATGCATAGTTTTAAGATGACTCTCGGAGGTCACATCTATTTTTCTTACTTCCTTGTTTCTCTTAACTCTTCTACTCACATTCAATCTTGATGAAAGAATCCAGCCTCGGGAAGTATCACCTGCACAAGGTCACCCAACTAGAGGCACATCTGGGAATTCAATCTGCACAGACATTGGTGTCGAATCACTGCCCAGACTGGCCCCACCTCTATGAGTTCAGTCCCCTTGGGCTGGACTACAGAAGGAACGCTTTGAGAGGAAGTGAGCTTGGGATAAGATTTGGGAAGAAACCCAAGTGAAAGAATGTCATGGGAAAAGCATAGAGAGAGAAAGTTCAAGCCGGTTTCAATGGATACTAAGATCATTCCAGTTTGAGCTGGGAAAAGTCTTGTAATGGCTGAACGAGAGTTCAGGGAGACACCGGAAGTTTATACTTTATGCCGCCCTCTATGGGGACCATGGGAATTTGACAGAGCTGCGTGGTATAATGAAAGATAAAAAATGGACTTTCAAAGGGCAAGCTGTTGCCAGTGCTCATTCTACTGTCAAGAGGTGCCATCAGACACGTCGCTTCCCTTTGAACCCAGATTTTGTATTTCTACGGGAGGAGGAAAGGGAGGGAACAGAAATCAGGAACTATGATTTATCGAAAGAACAAGCAGTGAACGAAGGATAATTTATCAATCAAACTCCGGGGACTGGATGCAACCCAGTTAAGATTTTTCCCTTCTACCAGACTTGGTTGGGTTCTTGAGAAAAACCAATCAATTTTAAACGTAGATTTGTAAGATGCCCTGTCTGAGTGCACTGAGCCCACGTTAGTGACCCGGCTCCAAAAATTGCTGTTCTAGATGCACGCAGAAATGGACGTCAGTAAACCAGGGCAATCTCTATGCCAACAGTCCATGTTGACCATTCATTCAACAAATATTCACTGTGTGCTGAGCCCTGGGGATTTGATGTTGATCAAAAGCAGACCCGCGCTTCTTACTCATGAAGTTTAAAAGTCTACTCGTGGAGAGAGACATTAATCAAATAAATGTAAATGTACAATGTGATAAGTGCTATAAAGAGGCATTGCAGGGGCTCAGAAAACATCTGGTAGGAGGACTGAACCTAGTCAGGGAGATCAAAAGAGGCTTCCCTGAGGAAGTAATGATTGAGTTGATCTCTCCAAATTAAGAATACACTTTTACAGCAACCGGAATAGAGAATCCAGTTAGAGGAAACGGCCGTAGTCGTGTGCAGAACCCAGATTGTAGTGGTTCACAGGAGCAGGTTACTGACTTTTCAGGAAATGTGCAAGCCAGTTGAGGTCATGTTGGGAATATTTACACCGCGGACATAGGCAAATGCTAGAAGGTCAGGGTTCTTATTTTGGTTCTTGTGTTTTAGCGTGCTGCGAGGAGTGGGGGATCATTTAGTTTTCACGGACGGCCAGTTTTCAAACAATTGCCCGCACGTGGAAGGCAGTTAAGTAGTCCAGGAAATGGATAATGATAGCTCAGACTAGAGATTTGACCATAGAGATGAAGAGACCCATCAGACTGTGTATATTAAAGACAGAAAAATCAATAAGATTTGCTGAAGGACTTCAACATAACAGTGAGTGGGTATACATTTTATAGCGGGATGTATGGTCAGGACCCTTCCCCCAGTAGAAACATTGAAAGAGGTTCACCATTTTTGGTGGCAAGGGGAGACCGGAGTTGCTTTGGCACATGTTTGGCTTGATGTCTTGGAGACAATCAAAAGGGCCTTAGGGATGAGTGGTTTGGGATGGAAGTATAAATTGAAGGGTCATATTTATGAAGCAATTGAAAACATGGGCCTGGAGGGACGCCTGGGTGGCTCAGTCAGTTGAGTATCTGACTCTTGATTTCGGCTCAGGTCGTGATCCCAGGGACATGGGATCGAGCCCTGAGTCTGGCTCCACACTTAGTATGGAGCCTGCCTAAGATTCTCTCTCTCTCTCTCTCTCTCTCTCTCTCCCCTCCACCTAGCCCCTCCCTCCATCGTGTTCTGTCTCTTTCTAAAATTAAAAAAAAAATTAAAAAAGGAAACATAGCCTTGGAATAGTACAGTAAGCATACAAATGAGAAGATAATTAGACTTAGCATCGAGTTTTAAGGACTTCCCAATTTGACAGATATTTTTGAGAAGAATGAGCCTGAAAAGAAGGCTGGAAAAGAGCAACCAAGTTCTGTTCATTTCAGCAATAAGTCATTCATAGGTTGGGCAAGGGCTGCCGTGACTGCTTGGACAATGGCAAATGGTAGACTGAAAAGGATAGAGGGGGTGGATGGAGGAGAGGTGGGGACAGTAGGTATGGACAACTCTTTCAAGAAGTATGGTTGTGATGGATAAAGATATGGGATCAAAAACTTTGGGGTTTTTTTAAGTGGAACTGATATTAAGGATGTTTACGATAAAACCGAAAACATTGGATTGGCCAAGTGGGGAAGAAGAATCTTTATGAAAGTAGAGTAGGCAGGAAGGTATATACAACTCAAAGGAAAAGGTACCAGAGCCTATGGTGCTGAGGAAAAGGGATGAGCTGGATACTGTTGGGTTGAGGTTCTTATTTTATTTTATTTTTTAGACAGAGAGAAAGAGAGCAGGCAGGCAGAGGGAGAGAGAGAATGCCAAGCAGGTTCCATCCCCAGCATGCCACGGAACTTGAACCCAAGACCCTGGGATTGTGACTTGAGCCGAAATCAAGAGACGCTCAACCCACGCATCCCGAGGTTATGCTTTTAATACCACAAACCTATCGGTGTCTCTCTCTGATGGTTTTTACTGTTATCAGCTCATCGATCGAATTGCTATACTGGTCACGCGGGAGAGGAAGAATCGAACCAACAGCCCTCTGTGGTTTCCCTCTGAAAAATCCTTGAACACAGTTTAAATTACAGGTGTGTTGAATGTCTCTGATCTTGAGAATCTCAGAACCTCAGAAGCAGAAATTAATGATCTTATCGGACACCTTCATTTCAATTCATTCCCTGAATATGTATTGGGCCCTCACACTCCAGACACCCTGCGAATCACCGGGAATTCTAAGATAAACAGGAAAGCCTCTGACCTTGAAAAGGTAATGGAATAAAAATATTTATGCAATTAACTACAATAAAGTTGCCAATACTACGACCGGATGAAACTGGAGGTTTCCAGAGGAGGGAGCTAGTTCATTACAGGGCCACGAAAACGATCCAGGTCTCTAGACTCCAAATGGAATGTCGTCCTCACCATCCATATATAATATTACACTTATTATTCCACACAAAAAAAGATTTGCTATGTAAATCTATTTGTTTAACCCACAAAGATAATACACTATTGCAACCTTCTTGTTAATGTACTGCCGTCACTAATCCAAGATCAACACTCATATAAATACTATTGGCTGAGAACTCTATGATTTGGATGCTGGTATAAACCACTCATTTCCCTCTAAACGTTGGTTTGAAAACCATTAAACAGTAGATGGCCATCACCCCACATCCAGACTAGAACAATTCTACTTAGCTATGTCTATATAAGGCCACAGAATCGACCACAATTTTGCTAGTACGCTTGTGTTTTTTTTGTTACTGCCTCTGTCATATTTCTAAACTACTAGTAACCAAAACGTTCGCCTGCTTTTTAGTTTCATGTCTTTAAATACTCTCGACTGACACTATACTAATGATGAAGAAGTAAAATTTTAGCTACTGATATTTTGGCATCACGTGGAGTCAAACGTACATTAAAATGAGCGTTCACTTTGACAGCCCATATACTAAAATCGGAATAATATAGAAAGGATTGGCATGGCCCCTATGCAGGGATAACATACATTAAAACGAATTCTTACCTTCTTGAACTTTTTCAGAAATGTATTAAATATTTACGAAAGGCCCACTGTGGCCTGGGATGAGGCCAAGTGCATTGGAGGGAAAAATAAGCAAGATGGCTTGGGCTCTCTAGGGGCTCAGAGTATAAATTCAGAGAGTCGATTTTGGACCTTTTGAACCTTCAATTTTTATTTTATTTTATTTTATTTTATTTTATTTTATTTTATTTTATTTTATTTTCTTCATTTCATTTCATTATTTTATTGACTTTGACAGAGAGAGCGTGAACTGGAGAGGCACAGAGAGAGGGAGAGAATCCCAAGGAGACTCCACCTTGCCAGCGCAGGGCTCGATCCCATGAACCGTGAGATCATGACTTGAACTGAAATCTAGAGTCAGTTGTTTAACCCACTGAGCCACCCAGGCACCCCCCAAGTTTGATTTTAAAGCAAGTATTGGCTCTCATAGTGGGGAAATAAAACTTTCTAGAATAAAGACTAACCATGAAGTTCATTGGGTTCGGTGACAATTATTCTGAAGCGTCAAAATATGTAACTCATTTATCCTCATTAGGGTTTTCTCCAGCTGTGAGGGCTGGTCCACAGTGTGCTTCCCTCTGACAAGGAGACGGTGGTGAGCAATCATGTGAAAATGGATTTGTTAATCTGTTCCCTCCACAAATAACCACCACCTGCCAAGGCATCCCACCCAAGAACCCTGGGATGAATATAAAGACCCACATGTCTTTGAGAGCTAAGCAACCCTGTGGAGAAGATAGAAACAGCAACAGCAATGCGTCGTGAAATTTATGCACAACGGTCATGAATGCAACATGCTGTGGGAATTCTGGAAGGAGATGAGATTCCCTCCGACTCGGGGATTGTGGGAAGCTCCTCAGTCCTGTTCAAGAACGAACAGGATTTAGATGTTTGGGGAAAAGGGGGGAGACATTCCAGGGGAGAGCTTCTGTCTTTGCAGAGGTTATAAAACCTGGAAATCATGCGGCAAATACCACTGGGTATACCCAGATAAGAATTACACACACACACACACACACACACACACACACACACACACACCCTTTTTTCTTTTAACCATTTGGGAGCCACTGAAATGTGCCCACATTGAGGACTGGCTTTAGGAATAATCTGTTGTCACCAATTAGAACCACGGACTCCGTTCTAAATTTTCCCCTCCTGGTTGTTATGATTGAGGCCTCTCTCAACATCCAAGCAGACAGGAAGGGAAATCTTCGAGGCCACAGCTCGCTGGAGCTTGCCCCAAGACTTGCCTGGAACAAAGATGGAGGCATGAGGGTTGGGAGGAGGAACACAGCTGCTGGGGAGCTAGAGAAGAAGGTTTGATTCTGAGTGCAAAGCATACAAAACCCTCATCTGAGTTCTGTTTCCGCTGGGACTCGACACCAGGCAAATCTGACTCTCCCCGGCTCAGTTCCCAAAACAGAGGTGGGGAGAGAAACACAGCCATGCATCTTACTTGGGAGAAACAAACCAAAAGGAAGATTAATTTTTTGAAAGCCAAGTGCTAATCCGACAGTGGTTTTTCAAGAGTGCCTCGAGCATTAGTAGGTCATTAAATCTTTGTTAACAGGCCAGGGGGAAAAAAAATGTAAAAAAGAGGGGAAAAAAGTGGTCATGGTTCTGTTTAAGTTTACTCAGCATGGAAATTTCATCAAATCACGGAACGGCAAAGATGAAAGGATCCACCGGACCCCCAACCAAGGCTAGACGCCCCTCAACGGCATCCCAAGGACAGGGTTCCGCTCCCTCTCGTCTCCTATGGAGTGCAATCTCACCAGAAACGGAATTTGGGTTTTACTTTTTATAATCCGAGAATGCAAAAAGTCTAATCTGTCTTCCACTCCCCTTCTGGAACTTGAAAACTGCCTGTGTGATCCTTCTAAATTTTCCTATCTTTGGGTTATTCCTTATGTACCACAGTTCTCTCCACATCTCCTCAGATGGCAGGGTCTGAAACCCCGAACTGTCGTCACTAACTACATTCCTTCTCTTCCCTGAAAGATGTCCTTCCCTGAAAGGGGGGCCACACCCCCCTTGCATTGTGGCCTGAGAAGTGCACGAAATATCTCACGTATAATCTGACAGCATGGGGTAACAGGCCTCGATTACCCCACTTTCAAAATAGGTAATTTCATTCAAAGGAGCCAAAAATATGAATTAGGAAAGCAACTTTTTTTTTTTTTTTTTGGTCAGTACTTGTAAATTCATATCTTTAAGTCGTCGATCAAAGGCTGATGATTTGGGTCAAGAGAAGGCAAGGCAAAATGATATGGGATGTACCTGTTTGTACTCGTTTGGCAAGAAACCGAAGAGTCCATATGGATGCATGAGTGCACACACACACACACACACACACACACAAGCTCGTGTATTCAGTGTGCCTATCCCGAGGATCCCTTCTTGACTCACCTCTTTAGCGGCCCCAGGATCCGTCTGGCTCCGAGCGAAAGTAAAGAGGAGCATTTGCTGTGCCAATTTCACACGTAAAAGATGGGAGAATGGTGTGTGGACGTTATAAATGTCCCAGTAATAAACTTAGGCAGAAAAAAATAAAGAAATCTCTTAATGTCCCTATAATTGTATTTAACAAAGCTATCAAACCCCCATTCCGATGATGGTAAAATATGGGAACTTTCTACTTGGAGATAAACTTGGCCATTTCTAGATGGCACGTAATCTCTTTCGGATGAACGCCCGGTCCAACCAGGATTTTCTTCCACACCACCGCCCCCACCCCCACCCCCGGTGTTGACCTGGTGTCGGGTTTTGGTGGGAGGAGATGTCACAGCCTATCTAGAATTCCACGCTGAATTCTGAGCTTTGCAAGGGGCCCCCGCTATACCCGCTACAGAGTGTCTACACCTCTCGCTGGATCCAGATCCATTCTTCATTCCCTATCCCAGCCTCATCCCGTCCCATCTCCAGACCTGCCCACGTCCTCCGTCGTGCCTCTCCAGGAGGTGCAGGAAACTCTCATGTTCCCATCTCGCACCACAGTGACGTTGTGGGGGACTCAGAGGAGGGAATCCACCTTGGGTGCTCTCTTCCTAAATAAGCCACATCACATCATCCTTTCTGTTTCATAAGCTCTTTCTGGGCTCCAGAAGCTTTCTCTTAAAAAGCCCAGCCCTTGCCACGGGAAGCCCCAGCTTCCAAGAGGAAGTCTCTATTACTAATTTTTATAAACATGCAGACGTGGACCTGCCTTCTTCGTGCTGGGATGTGTCTGCCCCTACCTTTCAGAAATGAGGTCTCTGACAAGACTAGAGGGTCCTGAGACGACAGGACAATTGCAGAGGGGAAAGACCTTGATTAGGGGACTTTACATCTCCAAGTTTGTGTCATTGGATGCTGATTTATGGATTCGGGAATGTGGCATTCAGTTACCCATCTTTTTTTCTATGTTTATTTATTTTTGAGAGAGAGAGAGAGAGAGAGAGAGAGAGAGAACATGAGCAGGGGAGTGGCAGAGAGAGAGGGAGACAGAATGTGAAGCAGGCTCCAGGCTCCGAGCTGTCAGCACAGAGCCCGATGCGGGGCTCGAACCCACAAGCTGTGAGATCGTGACCTGAGCCGAAGTCGGACGCTCAACCGACAGAGCCACCCGGGCGCCCCTCCGTTGGCCATCTTGTAATAGAATGTCACGGTTTGTGAGCCAGTGAGGCAATTGTTCAAGGTCCTGGTGGGAAACACGTGCCTCACATGGTTCAGATGCAGACGGTTTGATGAAGGACCAGTCACAGAGGTGCAAACAGGGTGAAGGCGAGCAGTAAGGGGGGGTTGGGGCACCCAGCGGCTGGCAACCGTGGAAGCCTTTCTTACCCCAGGTCTGAAGAGGCAACCGGAGAGGGGAAGACGGTACCCAGGACTGGGGGAGCTGGAGCTGTGGAGAAAGAGCTGCCCCGGAGGAGCTGTGGTTAGGGAGAGATGCTATCAGTCACTTCTGGAACCTGAACACAAAGCAAGGGAGGGGGCAGAGAAGAAATTTATTGACCTCGCTTGTCTCTAGTCTTCCCATCTCCTCTGCCTCCTGTGGACCAAACGGAGCCAGGTGCCAGCCTGCAAGCAAACCCAAGTAAGCTCCCTGGGGCTCAGACAAGGGCAGGGACTCATAGGAGATGGGAGGGATGGAGAGCAAGAAACCTGGTGAGCATAGCACTCAGTGTCCCATTCTAAAATCCTTGTTTTCCAGGGCCTCCTGGGCGGTTCAGTCGGTTAAGCGTCCAACTCTTGCTTTCAGCTCAGCTCATCATCTCAGGGTCGTGGGATCGAGCCCTACGTCAAGCCCCGCGACGGCTCCATACTGGGCATGGTGCCTGCTTAAGATTCTCTCTCCCCCTCTCTCTGCCCCTCCCCGCACACACTCTTCTCTCTCTCTCTCTCTCAAAAAAAATTAAAATCCTGCCCTTCCTTCCCCTCTCACTACTGAGTTAGTCTAAGTGGCTCAAGTAGAAACGCTGTGAATAGTCACCCCCCCCCCCCAGCCTCTTTTCAGTTTGAGTCTTACAAGGAATTCATAACCTTTTTTGGTAGGTTACTACCACCTAGAGAATACATTAATATATATAATTATTATTATTAATTATTATTTACTGGCCTCTGTGCTGACAATGTGGAACCTGCTTGGAATTCTCTCTCGCCTCTCTTTCTGCCCCTCTGGCATTTACACACACACTCTCTCTCTCTTTCTCAATAAATACACTTAAAAAAATTATTTTAGTTCTAGTAAAAAGACTTTTTTAAGTTTACTCGTTGAGAGAAAGAGACAGATCTGAGCAGGCTCCACACTGTCAACACAGAGCCTGATAAGGGGCTCAAACCCACACACTGTGAGATCATGACCTGAGCCCAAACCAAGAGTTGGATGCTTAACCGACTGCGACACCCAGGTGCCCCAAGAATTTTTTCTTATTATAAGAGAAGTAGATGTGCTATCCATCCTACCAGGTGAATAGAGTTATCTGTATAACGTTTTACAGCTTACAAAGTTTTTGCATACACATCGCACTTTCATACGGTGATCACTGAGTGGGACTCCTTCACGTTAATCCGATTGGTTAACCCCGTGTCGTTCATTTTTTTCAGGTGTAGGTTTCAGGATGGGCACGTGGCCCACGGCTGGCCAATGAGAAAGGTGAAAAGTCGGCTGCAGTATCCTTGCGAAGAGACATAAGATAGACCTCTCTCAGGGCATCGTGCATGTATGTATGATGCCTTGAACTTCCTCAGCCATCTTGCTCCCAGCTTGGAGAGGACACCAACACCAAGGATGCCAGACCCCTTCTCAGGATATTCTAAGTTTGGTATCAGCCAATCCCAACATCAACCCACCTCAGTGTCCACTCCCCCTCCGGACTTACCGTTATGTTATAACCTAAATATCTGTTTTGCTTACGCAGTTTGAGTCAGAGTTTCTTCACTTATAGCAGAAAGTATCCTAAGTATGCGCACGTAGCTTTGAATTTTTTTTCTTAATGATGGTCAAAAATTAGAAAGATGATACCTCTAAAAGCCCAGGCAATGAAAACGAAAATAAATAAGTGGGAATGCATTAAACTAACAAGCATCTGCACAGCAGCAACAACAACGGCAAAGAGTGAAAAGAAACCCTAAAGAATGGGAGAAGATATTTTCAAACCATAAATCTGATAAAGAGCTAATCTCCTAAATCGATACGCAACCCCTAAGACTCTACCCCAAACCCCCAAGGCTAAGGCGGCACCTACTAGTATAAAGAGAAATAACCCAAATGTCCACTGACAGATAAATAGCAAACACAACGTGGTATATACATACAATGGAAGATGATTCAGGCTTCAAAAGGAAGGAAATTGCTGACACGTGCTACAACATGGATGAAACTTGAGGACAATATGCTGAATGAAATATGAAACAAGCCAGTCACAAAAGGACCAAGGCTCTGTGACTCCACTTCTATGAAGTATCTGCAGTGGTCAAGTTCAGAGAGATGGAAAGTAGAATCGTGGTCACCAGGGTCTAGAGGGAGAGAGAAAGGAACTGTTTAGCGAATACAGAGTTTCCGTTCTGCAAGAAGAAAAGAGTTCTGGGGATTGGTTGCACAACAGTGTGACTATATTTAACACTACTGAATCGTACACCTCAAGGTACACATAACATAAAGTGTTATGACATCTTGACAACATTGGGTCTTCCTATCCATGAACATGGAATACTGTCCGTGTTATGTCCATAACATAAAGTGTTATGTGTATTTTACCACAATGAAAAATAAAAAATAATAAAAAAAGTTTTAAATGAAGAAACAAAAAAACTAAAAAAAAAATATTAGGGAAGAAACTATACCAATTCTTTACAATATTTTCTAGAAAAGAAGCAGAAGGAATACTTCCTAATTTCATGAGGCCAGCTTTGCCTTAATATCAAAACTGGGCAAAAGCGTTGCAAGAAGAAATGTGCAGACAAATATCCCTCATGGACGTAGATGCCAAAATCTTCAGCAAAATATTAGCCAATCAAATCCAACAATGTATAAAATCAAGTGAGATTTATCCCAGGTATTCAAAACAAAGATGGTTTCTACATTCAGAAATCAATTAATGTAATCCATCACACTGGTAGACTAAAAAAAGAAAACTTACATGATTATGTCAATAACGCAGAAAAAAAACATTTAATAAAATCCAAAGCCATTTATGCTTTAAAACAAAACCCAAAAACCTCCCAGGGAACCAGGAATACAGAGGAATTTCCTCAGCTTGATAAAGAATAACTACAATAACCCCCAATTAACATGATACTTAAGGACTTCATGTTAAGAAAACTGAAGCTTTCCTCCTAAGATCAGGAAAAAGGCAAGGATGTCTCATCTCCCCCTTCCTTTTCAACGTCATCTTAGAAATTCCAGCTAATGCAATCAGACAATAAAGGGACATACAATGTGCATAGATTGAGAAGGGGGAAATAAAACTGTCTTTGCAGATGACATGATTATCTATGCAGAAAATCCAAACGAATCAACAACTGAAACTGAAACTAAGAAGTGATTATAGCAAAGCTGTATAACACAGGTTATAATAAAAAAAAGTCAATGCTTTCTAATATACCCACAATGAACAGGTGGGATTTAAAATTAAAACACGGATGAAAGAAATCATAGAAGAACTAATGAATGGAGAAGCGTCCCATGTTCATGGATAGGAAGACTCAATATTGTCAAGATGTCAGTTCTTCCTTTCTTGATCTATAGGTTTCATGTCTTTCCCAATGAAATTTCCAGCAAGTTATTTTGTAGAAATCAACAAACTGATTTTAAAGCTTGTATAGAGAGGCAAAAGACCTCATAGACTCCACCCAATATGGAAGAACAAAGTCGAAGAACTGATACTATTTGCCTTCAAGACTTAATATGCTACAGTAAACAAGATAGTGTGGCACTTGTGAATGAATAGGCAAATAGATCAATGGAACTGAATAGAGAACTCAGATAATTGACTCACATAAATACAGTCAATTGATCTTTGACACAGAAGCAAAGGCCATACAACAGAGAAGAGAGTTTTTTTCAACACATGGTGCCAGAATGATTGTACAGTCACAAGCAAACAGACCAAAAACAACAACAAGAAGCCTCTAGACAAAGATCTTCCATTTTTTTCATAAAAATTAACTCCAAATGGATCGCAGACCTAAATTTAAAATGCAAAGCTGTAAACCTCTTCAAAGATAACATTGGAGAAAATCTGGAGGACCTTGAGTGTGGAGGTGACTCTTTAGATTCAACGCCAAAAGCACGATCCATGAAAGAAAGAGTTGATAACCTGAACGCGATTAAATTTTAAAATTTCTGCTCTGTGAAAAACACTGTCAAACAGAATGAAGGAGTGAGCCACACACTGGGAGGAAACACTTGTAGAAGGTACGTGAGATACAGGACTATTCATCAAAATATACAAAGAAGTATAAAAACTCAACAGAACAAATAAGCCAATTTAAAAAAATGGGTCACAGACTTTAACAGACAGCTCACCCAAAGATCCAGAGACGGCAAATAAGCATCTGTCAAGATGTTGAACATCATGTGTCGTATGTTCAACACATGCTCAAGATGCTCGACATCATATTTAATTTGCAAAGACATGCAAATGAGAACCGCAACAGACACCCTTGCACACTGACTAGAATGGCCAAAATCCACAACACGGACAATACCAAACGCTGGTGCGGTTATGAAGCAACAGGAATTCTCATTCATTGCTGGTGGGAATGCAAAATGGTGCAGCCCCTTTGGAAGACACTTTGGCAGTTCCTTACAAAACTAAACGTATTCTTTTTACATATACAGACTTTTTTTAAATGTTTATTTCTGAGAAAAAGGGAGAGACCATGAGCTGGGGAGGGGCGGGGGGCGGGGGGAGACAGAGGATCCAAAGTGGGCTCCGTGTTGATAGCAGACAGCCAGACTTAGGACTCGAACCTACAAACCATAAGATCAGGACCTGAGCCAAAGTTGGACGCTCAACTGACTGAGCCACCCAGGTGCTCCCAAAACTAAACATACTTTTACAATATGATCCAACGATGACTCCCTCTGGTATTTACCCAAAGGAGTTCAAATTTTATGTCCATACAAAAACCTGGCAACTTTATTCATAATTGCCGAAACTTGGAAGCACCCAAGATGTCCTTATGTGGGCGAATGGAAAAACTGCGATATATCCAGGTAATGGAATATTGTTCAGCACTAGAAAGAAATGAGCTATCAAGTCATTAAAAGACACGGAGGAACCTCATATGCATATCACTAAGTGAAAGAAGCCAATCTGAGGGGCGCCTGGGTGGCTCAGTTGATTAAGCGGCCGACTTCAGCTCAGGTCATGATCTCATGGTTTGTGGGTTCGAACCCCGCATCGGGCTCAGTGCTGACAGCTCGGAGCCTGGAGCGTGCTTCAGATTCTGTGTCTCCCCCTCTCTCTATCCCTCCCCCACTTGTGCTCTGCCTCTGTCTCTCAAAACTGAATAAACATTAAAAATCTCTGTAGTTTGTGCTTAATACTGCTATAAATCTCAAAATGCTCTAAAAACTAAAGTCTGTTAAAAAAAAAAAAGGAAGTAAGGAAAAAGAGGAGCAAAGTAAAACAAAATAGAAAGGTAGAACCTGACAGAATCTTTACGATAATCTTGCATCAGAAAATCCAGCCGAGGCCGAATGCTACGGACGGGGCATTTTCACTGTGACTTTGGTTTTCACCCTCCAAACAGACCAGCCAGTCTGTGTCTAATTGTGTTTATTTTTCCCCCTGCAGGGATGTTTAACAGTCCCCTAACCACTGAGATGGCCCCATAAAATTTTATGACAACAATTTCTTAAGTGAAATTTCCATTCAGTCTGTTTGTGGGACCTTCAAAAAAGCGGGAGAAAGCCAAATAGATATAACTCGGGACATTTTCCTGAGGTCTAATTTAATTATAAATCATGACTTTATGAGCCTACCATTCAAAACTCCTACGACTTCTCTGCAGCACAAAATAATTTACGGCCCCTCCAAGGCAGCGAGCTCGGGCCTAGAACCCAAGGGCACCCTGTACCAGATCCCTTTGGGAAACTTTACAAGTCATGTTCTGAGAAGGTGACGTCTGACATTGGAGGTCGGGGGTTGGGGGGGTGCTCAGTTCCTCCCCCCGCCCAAATACACACACTCCCCCGCAGGCCAGCATTCATGTGCACGGAACACAGCGATGCCAAAGAGGCCTCGAGTGTTTGGTTAATGGAAAGAGAAGAGGAAAACCAAGATACACGAATGACCAGGTTCCATTCCGTCCCTAGACAGTCTGTTATCTGTATTTCCGCCCTGTTCACACCCTTGGTGGTGAGGCCACGCCTGGACTGCGCGATCACCACCGTGTATGTGGCTTTCGACTCTGCCTGCTGACCTAGGGTTTTCTTTTTTACTGGAACATCTGGACACGCGTTAAAGACTTTTGGTATCTGCGCCAGGGGGTCCAGGAGGGCCAAAATTCACACTCCCTGGTAGGAAAAAAATGGAGCTTCTCACTAGAACTTATTCAAAGTTAGAGAAGCGAGGCCAGGATTCTGCCGGCGTGCAGTTCCTACGTCTGGACGCGAATTTATGACTCAGGCAACTCCCGGAGCACAGACGACAGAGGGGTGAATCTCTCCGTTGCGGATACCTGGCCACGGTCACGGCCACGGTCATGAAAAGGCCCGGCTGCAGGGCTCCGTATACTTCATGACACGGTATTAACCACTTGACCGGAGAGTTGAAGGGTCAGACGTTTCCCCATAAAGTGTTGGAGTACATTGTCCATCAGAAAGAAATATAAACCATCTCCAAAATTACAAATTAAGTCATCTCTCAAGTCCCGGTAGAAGGCTGGGGAATAGACTTTATACCATGTTGGCTTTTTGTTTATTAAAAAAAAATTTTTTTAAGTTTATGTATTCTTTTGAGAGAGAGAGAGAGAGAGAGTGAGCAGGGGAGGGGCAGAAAGAGAGGGGGAGAATCTCAGGCAGGCTCCGAAATGTCAGCACAGAGCCCAACGTGGGGCTCAAACTCACTAACCAGGAGATCATGACCTGAGCTGAAACCAAGAGTCAGACACATAACCGACTGAGCCACCCAGGCACCCCTATAAAATGTTGACTTTTCAATTCCCTTCCAGTAATATATGGATTGCCAGTGGGTTGTGTCCCTAACACAGTGGGTTATGTCCCTATGGTCTAATCCGGGCTCTTTTACTTGGTATCTGTGGGACCAAAAGCAAGACAACCTCTCTGAACTTGGTTTCCTCTTTAAAAAAATCGTAGTGTTATATTGGTTTCAGGCATACAATGTAGTGAGTCAACAATTCTATATATTACTCCGTAACATACTGGAATTAGAATAAAAAACGTAATTAAAAAATGATCATTTAGGGGTGCCTGGGTGGGCCAGTCGGCGAAGCACCCGACTTGGGCTCAGGTCATGAGCTCACAGTTCATGGGTTCGAGCCCCACGTTGGGTTCTGTGCTGACAGCTCGGAGCCTGGAGCCTGCTTCCGATTCTGGGTCTCCCTCTCTCTCTGTTCCTCCCCTGCTTACGCTCTGTGTCTCTGTCTCAAAAATAAATAAACATTAAAAATAAATAAATAAATAAATCATACAATTAAAATAAAATTAAATAAAACTTCAACAAGGGTCAAGTATAGTTTTCCACTGTCATGGAAGCATTTTTTAAAATGCAGTGGTGGGGGGCTTGGGTGGCTCAGTCGGTGAAGGGTCCGAGTTTTGGTTTTGGCTCAGGTCACGATCCCACAGTGTGTGAGTTCCAGCCCTGCATCGGGCTCTGTGCTGACAGCGCGGAACCTGCTTGGGATGCTCTCTCTCCCTCTCTCTGCCCCTCCCCAGCTCATGCTATCTCTGTGTCTTTCAAAATAAATCAATAACTGTTTTTTAAAAATTAAAAAAAAATTAAAATGCAGTGGTTATGACACAATTCTGGGTTCTGAGTTCAAAGAGGATGCTGCCGATGACAACTGGACGGAGTCCCTACCTTTGTGAAGCCTGGAAAAATGGCCTGTCCTTTGGGGCAATCTGGTTCGCCTCCCAGGGCTCCCCCCTGGGCTCAGGGAAGCTTCCAGTCCCTCTGCTGAACCAGGTGATATCTTCACCGGCGGGTGGAGCAGCTTAATGCAGATAAAAGTTGCATCCTGGGCTGCCATCCCCATCCCCCTCCCCCTCCCGCCACCACGTGGCCTCAGGCACCTGCTCTACGGAGGCTTCCCGTTGCTGACATTCCTACCGGAAGGTGCAATCACATTTTTTAAATGTTAAATTATGAATGACCGTGAGTGCTACGAATGTGAAATTATGAATTAGCCTAGAGGCAGAGGGTCCGGAAGATGCAAATGTGTAAAAGGCAGGGGCGTGCGATCCGAGGTTAATGAAGCAGCCGGGCTGAGCCTGCTGTGTAAGACAGAAAACCAAAGGCACGCAACTGATACCTCGGTTATCAAGGGCCTTTGCCCGTGACATTTGTTAATGTCATACATTCAACAATAGGGCGTCCATGTATAACACCCAGATACATGGTGGGTGTTATACCATGTATCTGGTATACAGATCTGGGTATAACCCAGATCTAGCACATTTAATATTTCACCGTCGTTGTGCAGATCTCTCTTTTTCTTTAAAATTTTTAATGTTTATTTATTTTGGGGAGAGCACAAGAGGGAGAGACAGAGTGCGAGCAGGGGAGGGGCAGAGAGAGAGGGAGACACAGAATCCGAAGCAGGCTCCAGGCTCCGAGCTGTCAGCACAGAGCCCGATACGGGGCTCGAACTCACAAACTGTGAGATCATGACCTGAGCCAAAGTCAGACACTCAACCAATTGAGCCACGCAGGTGTCCCAAGATCTCTCTTTTTCTTAAAGAGAGGAAGTGTCATAGATAGACCTGTAGTCCCTCCCGCCCACCCACCTAGCCCCTTCTCCCCCCTCCCCCTGGAGTAACCCCCCTCCTGGAAATGGTATGTTACCATCTTGTATTGGTTTCCTATGGCTGACGTCATCAAACACTACAAGCTGAGCATCTTAAACAACAGAGATGTGTTGTCTCACAGCTTCCTTCCGGAGGCAGGAAGTCCTAGATCAAGGTGGCATTAAGGCTGGTTTCTGATTCTCAAGGCTGGGAGCCTCAAGTTTCCCTTGGCTTGTAGATGGCATTCTCCCCGTTTTCATGTCCTCTGTGCATGTCTGTCTCTGTGTCCGGAGTTCCCTTTTCAGTAAGGACATCAGTCATATTGGGTTAGAGTCCGTCCTAGTGACCTCTTCTTAATTAATCTGAGCATTTGCAAAGACTCTATTTCCAAATAAGGTCACATTCACAGGGTTTGGGGGGGGCGGTTAGGACTTCAGCATCTTTTGGGGGAACACGATTCAGCTCAAGACACATCTCATGTATGTTGGGCACTTGATGTGACCACCTTTTGGTTCCTTGATGATTTTGTTGACACTAAGACTTCTTCCCAGCATGTACTTTTTTTTGAGAGAGAGAGAGAGAGAAAAGAAAGTGCAAGTGGGAGGAGGGGCAGAGAGAGAGAGAGAGAGAGAGAGAGAGAGAGAGAGAGAATCTTAAGCAGGCTCCATGCTTAGCATGGAGCCTGACACAGGGCTTAATCTCATGACCCTGCGATCATGACCTGACTTGAAATCAAGAGTCAGATGCTTCATTGACTGAGCCACCCAGGTGCCCCCATGAGACTTCCAGCACTCACCATCCGAAGAGCATCCAGGACACAACATTCCAGAACATACCATCCGGCGTGTGTTCAGTGAGCCACACGAAAACACATTACGTATGAAAACATGTGTGATGGGGATAAAGCCTAGTACAAAATCCAACCGCGCTTCCCCAGTAAGACTCCGTCTTCCATCTAGAAGGCTCAGTAATGAAGTTTCATGCATTCACCCCTCCAAGAAAGGAGGATGCAAGATACGAAATGTCCCTTCTTCACAAGAAGATGACTCAGGAAATCTACCCCTTCCCGCTTCAGCAGTCTAGGGAAGAGGGTCATGCAAGGTGGTCATCTCTATGCAGCAGTCACAAAGTCCGGCGTCGCACGGACCTACCACGGCAAATGTTTGTTTCTTGTTCATTTAAAGTTGGACACAGGACAGGCGTCCTGCCTCCAACCTGGAGCTCTGCCATCCTTAATTCTGTGGCTTCTGGTGAGTTGTCATGGCATGAGAAGAGAGGTGGAGGCATTCCTGGTTTTAGCCATTTCCACCTGGAGGTGGTAATTGGCCCCAAATAGTCATGGGGACCAAATGAACTACAAGTGAATGCAATGGAATATTTGGCGAGCACTGACTGTCTCACCTACAAAGGGGAAGAAAGACAGATGGGTGTTCTCATATTTTCCCCTTATGACAGAACCTCAAAAGAGAGAAACAACAGAGACAGCTAGGCAGGTATGGGCAAATACAGGAATGTCAGGAGACCCTGGCGATGGCCCAGAGATGCTGCTATGAAAATCACCACGGTCCGTATCTTCAGCAGGGCAAGGAGTGGGAGCCCCACCTTGATGGAGGAAGGCGCCTGGAGAGATGCGCCACCGATGCATTCCTGATGCTTCATGGTTTCTTGGAGCATCAGAAGACTATGAGGTTCCATGTGCCTCACTGAGGGGATGTGGAGACAGTGGAAAGCCTGATGGACCAACAGAGGCCCAGGATCAAGATGAAAAGGCTGTAGCACGCAGGGTGCCTGTGGCCAGAAGCCAGTGGTCCAGACCGTTGGTTCTAAGGGTAGCTGTGGACACAAAGTCAATGGTCCCAAGGTATGGAAGACTGGGTTACCCACATCCCAGGTCGCAGCACCGTATAGCTCCGTTCACACCCAGAGAGGTCAACTAGGAAGAAAAGTATGAGAAAGAAACAGAAAAATATGGAAGACCAAACACTTTCCCAGATGACACTGAGTCACCTGACTGGCTCCTTAAAGTGGAAGCCGCTATGGTACCAAACACTGGCAAAGGTCAGTTTAATTTCTCCTCTTCTTCCTAGGACGGGGAGAAGATTCCAAGAAAAAATACCAGATACATTATAAAATATATATATATAAAGAAGTTAACATTTCTCCGGACGTCCTAATACAGTGTAGGTCAATTTGCAAATTTGCGACACATACTGATTTAATTACTTTCCATGGCAAATCTAGATTTAGGCGTATGCGTTACTAGAGAAAATGCAATGCCCTGAGTTCTTCATCCAGAAGGCAAGTTAGATGCGTGGCTCTCCTGGGTTTCATCCATGACAGCTGTGTACCTTCATTTTTTAACATGCAAGACGTCACTGGGGACAACACGTACTGTAAACTCTTTGACCCATGGCAGGGCGGAGGTCTGAGAGCTGACAAAGGGGTCCGTGGACAAGAACAGACGTTAGGACAAGGAAGGTTTGCCTCGTGCCAGAGGGAGAGGAGGGAATAGTCTGGAAGCAGGGCACTCCTGCAGAAAATTGACCTCAGCAGGTTGGAGTCCCGTATCCAAGCCTACCGAATAAGAGACAAAGGCAATACACACAGAGTACCACATGTAGACAACCCCAACTCACCAAATTACATACAAACCGCTCACATACGAGTTGGCAGAGAGCTGGCTATCAGCGAGCAAGTCCGTGAGCTTCAATCAGGAACCCATTGAAAAAGATTCAGGGACACGATTCAGCTGCTTAACAAACTCAAGAATCCAAGATTGTATTCACAGAGGCAGTGAGTGTGTAGGATAATTTGTGCTTATTGGATCATATCTAGAATACTAACCATGGGTGGGAGACGGGACAGATAGCCCAGCGTCTTTACCCAGGGTGACATACCTCTGAGACTAAATTCCATACAGTGTCCCAGAAATACAAAGGGAGAGGGACGCCAAGTTGCCCGTAGCAGTCAACATGCTCAGACTGTTTGCCTTAGTTGCCTTCACTTTCCCATCTCACAGCAGTGCTCCCTACTTGTGCTTGTTGGATCACCTCCCAAACATCCACCTGCATTTCAACCTTCACACAAGGGTCCACTTCCTGCAAAGCCCAGCCTAAGACACTACCACGTGGAATTGGAAGGGACCACATTAAATGAAGAGTATTGATGGGAGAGGTTGCCTCTAGTGTGGAGAGACCCAGGGAGTAAAAGGCCTGGAAATAATGTATTAAAAAGAGCAATGAAAGAGCCGAGGGACATTTCACCTTACAGAAGAGGGGATTTGAGGAATACAGAGATCTTTAAGCGTCTGAGAGCCTGGTGGGCAGAAGGAAGGATGGCTCAGTACATGTCACTCCAGAAAGCGACCATTGACAGCCAGGCTTGAGAGGAAGGTATATTGAAGTAAACTGGGGACTTCAGCCTTAGGAAATGGTTGCAAGTTACAGACAGCAAAGAATGGCTAACAAAGCCAAGGCCTTCATAGATTTAGAGCCCTCAGAGTGGAGATTAGTACTGAGAGAAAGGTTTTTTTTAATGCGATGCTTTTAAGATCAGATCATTAATCAGGAAGCAGCCACAAGTCTAATTTTCTTCCTGAACCACAGAGGGTCCTCTCTAGCCTTCTAGATGGCTATGTTCAATGAATTCAGTGTGTCCCAACATTCAAGGGGACTTACTGGCTTCTTGGCAGCCTCCCCTTTGTGAGGATGCCAGAAATAATTACTCTTATTTCAAAAGGCATAGAATAAGGAGACTAAGCTTTAAGGGAAGAAAAAGAAAAAGCATCCGACACATTAACAGTCAGCATCCTGAGAACTACTGGGAGCACTGGAATATGAATCTCTGATTAGCTTCTGCCATTTCATATTTACTGCATGCAAGTTAATACCTATGAACATTTAGAGTAAAATATTAAATGTGGCTCACACTATATAGAAACATCAGGAAAACTTTACTTAAGAATTACACAAGGGGCACATGGGTGGCTCAGTCCATTGGGTGTCTGACTTTTGATTTCAGCCCAGGTCATGATCTTGCAGTTTGTGAGATCGAGCCCCATGTCGGTCTTCGTGTGACAGCACAGAGCCTGCTTGGGATTCTCTTTCTCCTTCTCTCTCTGACCCTCCGCTGGTCATGCTGCTCTCTGTCTTTAAATAAATAAATGATTTATTGTCTCCCTCTCTCTGTCCCTACCCAATTTGTGCTCTGTCTATTTCTCTTTCAAAAAACTAAATAAACATTAAAAACTTCTAATAAAAATTATTTATTGCAGGAAATGAGTACATTTGAGAAATCATCTGATTTGTTCTAAATCCATTTTTAAAATAATAATAACCAAACATGAACACTAACACACACACAAAAATGAGATCATAACAGACTTTGAAGAAAAAATGTAGGAGAAATGGACAAGATAAGAAAACAAAAGAAGAAAAATTAAAATGGGGCAGCAAAATCAAAATGTGTATTAAAAGCAAAGGAGTGTATAATTAACACTGGCACAAAAGAAATTATTGATTGGGGGGGTGGGAAACTCAAGAACTTTCTCAAAATATACTTGGAAATGAGACAAGACAAAGAAATCAATCACAAAAAAAAAAAAAAAAAACCAGAGAGAATATTCAGTGTATAAAATAATTTATTATTTCTGAACCAGGTACTGGAACAGATGGGATGAGAGGTAACTTTCCAGAGCCAAGGATATACCAAAGTCTTCTGATGTAAAAGTGTCATCAAGTGCCAGGAAAAATTAATTAAAAAATAAAAAAAAAAAACACAAAAAAAGGCTTATGAAATTATCACGGTTGAAAGATAAAAGAAAAAGCTATAAATCTTCCTAAACAAAACCAAAAGAGGCTATCCATAAAATAACATTTTTTTAATGGATGATCTAAAATTTCTTCTCTATAATGTAAAACTCTAGAAGAAAATGAAGGTAACATTCTCATATGTATATAGTGGAACACTTGTGACCCAAGAATTAATCATCTGGAGATGGTAAAGGCAATTAATTAGAAGTTAATATAGGGGCGTCTGGGTGGCTCACTCGGTTGAGGGACTGACTTTGGCTCAGTTCATGATCTCACAGCTCGTGAGTTCAAGCCCCACGTCAGGCTCTGTGTTGACAGCTCAGAGCCTGGAGCCTGCTTTGGATTCTGTGTCTTCCTCTCTCTCTGCCCCTAACCCACTCACATTCTGTCTGTGTCTGTCTCAAAAATAAATAAACATTAAAAAAAATTTTTTAAGTTAATATAAAATATTGAAGGATACAGAAAAAAAATATATCATTCATGTACCATTGCTTAAGAAACCCACCAAGACGTAAATCAATAATCTAGTGATGCATGGAAAGGCTGGGTGACTCAGTTGGTTGGGCTTCTGACTTCGGCTCAGGTCATGATCTCATGTTCATGAGTTCTAGCCCTGCATCCGGTTCTATGCTGAAGGTCAGAGCCTAGAGCCTGCTTTGGATTCTGTGTCTCCCTCTCTCTCTGCCTCTCCCCCACTCAAGCTCTGTCCCTCTCTCTCTCAAAAATAAATAAACATTAAAAAATTTTTTTAATGATAATCTAGTGGCACACCAAAATATACTCAAGATATATTCAAAATATACCAAAACTCAAGAATGGGAACATTGTAGTATTCTAGCACTGGTGGGGGTATATTGAAACCAGTAAAATACAGAATCAAAACAGTTTTGCAGATGAAGGCATAAGGCTTACATAAAAATACAGGAGAATTTAATAATAATTCTCTGTTTTGAAAGCCACAGAGTATAATGATAAAAGTGGGAAAAGAATTACAGACAAGATAAGGTGAAGTGAAAGCATTCAAAAAGTGCATTTTTCACGGAAGGAAACAATAAATATTGCCATTCTTGCTATAAGAAAATACAGCGTTATAAGAAATCGTGACGGAAATAGAATTTAAGATCAACAGAGAAATATAAGTTTAAGAAGGATTTTCTTAAAACATAAAACATCCTCCAGTAGAAACCGAAACAGGATGTTACATAACAAACAATTTAGTAAAATACAAAAAGCAGAGGAGAGGGCAAGGAAAGAAATAAGAAAAAAAGGATAGAATCAAACATGGCTTGATACAATAAATAGATACGGGCCAACCTTTCGTTTGTGGGGGAAAAAAATACAGTCCAGTTGCGTACAGAGTGCAAGATTCAGAAGTAAGCAGAGTAACACAGAAGGGCTAAAAAATAAAGAACGAGTACAGATAAATATGGCACATGCAAGCTGAAATAAACCAGGTGACCCAAAGCTAATGCTTTGATCACACAACTTAGAACCGAAGGCAAAAATCACTAAATGGGACAATCTTTTCACGAAGAAGATATAAAATTGCATGATTCTTTACTCTGGAAGGTCCAGCCTCCTTCTCCCTCCTTCCCTCTCTCTCCTGGATTATTGCTATCAGCCCAGAAACATCTCTAATGTCTTCAATCACAGCAACCACAACCAAAAATAACCGCCCAAAAAACAAGCCAAAAAATCCTCAGTGGGTACATCCCTAACATATCACCTTATTTCATCTCTCCGTAGCCAAAATTCTTCAAAAGACAAGATGATTTCGTTTGCTCTTGAAATTAGATTTGACGTTTACCCCACTCTGTTGCCCACCTCCAGCATGTCCCCAAGATTGCCACCACCCGCACGATCAGCGACATACCTGCCAAGTTCAGAGGATTCTTCTACGTCTTCACGTCACCAAAGATGGTGCAACATTTCACTCTGGACCCTCCGAACCCTTGTCTGGTGCCATCACGCTCTACTGGTTTCTTCTCACTTCTTGGTCCCATTTTCCCACGTGACACTGAGGCTCCTTATTCTCATCTCTAGAGGCTGGAGTTACTTACTCAGGGCTTGGTCCTGCATTGACTTACCTTCTTCCTGTGATCTCTTCATTTTGCCCTGCTTGCTTTCACACACAAACCAACGTCTCCCAGCCCACAGTTCTTTTCTGAACCTGATGGGCACCATCAACCATGGTAGCTCGAGAATGTTGACAGGCCATCCAGGTTTACTCCCATCTGAAACAGAACTCTTATTTCCATCGCGCGCCCCCAATCCAGTTCCAACTCCTGCCTGTTTTTTCTCTATACAGAGCATCACAATATCCTTGTCCCTCAGACTGAAAATATTGGAGTCACTCTCGAGAGCTCCCTTCTCTTGATTTCCACATTTAATCCATCACCGGGTCTTCTCTGGCTCTCTAATCTAAAGATTTCGAAATCAATCTCTGTATGATGCTACACACCGAAAAAAGATAAACGGTAGAGTACATCACAAAATACCTAGAAGAAAAGAGAGTTGAATATGTTATAATGATTGGTTAGGCTAGACCTTTCGGAGCGTAATTCCAAAGGAAAGACTCACAAAGAAAAATTTGGAAACGTGTAAAAAGAGCTTTAATTTTTTTTTTCATGCCCTCACCTTATTATTCTCTGCTCTGGAAGTTTGTCTAAGGAGATCGTGAGAAATTGGTACTAAAATGTATGTGCAGAGATGTTTCCTGTGGTGGAGTTAAAAGAATAGCACACGTTGGGGCCCCTGGGTGGCTCAGTTGGTTAAGCGTCCGACTTCAGCTCAGGTCACGATCTCGCGGTCCGTGAGTTCGAGCCCCGCGTCGGGCTCTGGGCTGATGGCTCGGAGCCTGGAGCCTGTTTCCGATTCTGGGTCTCCCTCTCTCTCTGCCCCTCCCCCGTTCATGCTCTGTCTCTCTCTGTTCCAAAAATAAATAAAAAACGTTGAAAACAAATTAAAAAAAAAAAGAATAGCACACATTGAAAATGATCGAAATGTGCAGAATTTGAGACAGGGTTGAGGGGTTATGAGGCACGCACCTAAAGCAATCCCAGATTGCATCTTGACAAATATGAAATGAAAAGTGGAATGGAGAGGCACCTGGGTGGATCAGTCGGTTGAGCATCCGACTCTTGATTTCAGCCCAGGTCATGATCCCGGGGTCGTGAGGTCAGGCCCCTCGACGGGCTCTGCACTGAGCTGAGTGTGAAGCCTGCTTGAGATTCTCTCTCTCCCTCTGCCCCTCTCTCCCTCACATGCATGCTCTCCCCCTGCCCCCCCCCAAAAAAAAGAAAAGAAAAGAAAAGAAAAGGAAAGTGGAGTGGAATGTTAGGAGAAGATGTGCTTCAAACAGAATATTAAGTATAATTCTGTGTTTTAAGTAAAAAAAAAAAACCAAAAAACTTCAATAAAAAGAACATTAAATATTTCCCAAATTATATACGCTGAACGAGCGTTAGTTTCATAACTGGAAAACAGCAATATATTTTCATCCAGATGGATACCTAGGTAGAGAGAGAAAGAGAGAGTAGATGAACGAGAAGACATAAAAGTAAGTTCTGAAAGGTCTTTTTCAAACTTTTCCATAGCACACCACAATGGGGTTGATAGAGCTCTGAAAGTTAAAAACGCAAAAGGTCTGAGGGAATATGCACAAACATGCTGCTCCATCAATGAAAATCCCATGTTAAAGAAAAGGTAAGTCGAATAGAAAATCATTGGATACTCAAGCAAAGACCATCCGTATGCACATTCCATTAGTCCCCAGACCAGAAAAGCAAATATTAGAATACAGGAAAGGTGTATTTTGCTTCATTCATTAAAATCCTGTGAAGCATCTAGCATACTCACGAAGCTGCCAAGGACACAACGAGGGCAAGAACGATGCCACTCAAAGAGTTTCTAAATTAGGACTCTAAAAGGTTGCTTGCAAGTTACGATGAAGTCAGGCCGTCTGTTTATTATTTTATGTGAACAGCCTCCTGCATCCGAACAGAGTTGGGGTTTTTTCCCCCCTTTTCCATTTTCTGCAACATCTCAATGTACTTATTTTCTAGAAGGAACCCAAGACCCAAACAGCCACAAATGTTTGCCGGGCCCACTGGTTAAGAATGGTTGGTGGTTTGCAAAATATAAATAGAAGAAAAGTATAACCAGCTTCAGCCAGGCTGACGCCGCTGAAAACCTAATGAATAAATAATGAGAGTGTCCTACAGCTTTCATTAGGTCTGATCTGGAGCCCTCAAGTAGCGGCACTCGCACAATTTCGATTCTGCCTCCGTTCTAGGCATCGCCATCCCAAGTCAGACACAAGAAATTCGTGTTGCCTATATCTGAGGCCTTTGGAGACTTCAGTGTTTCGAGATGGTACCTTCTCAGGAAGGTACCCCCAAAGGATGTGTCCCTTCCTCAGTGGAAAACGTTCTCGTGTATGTGTTGTTGATAAATTAGCAACGTCCTCTTTGTAGTTCATCCCCTTTCCCCACCCTCTCCATTGGACATCTGGTCCACCCCTGTAATTGCAGCTTTAAATGAAGCTCCGATACGTCTTGGGGATTCTCAAGCAGTTCCTTGGGCAGAAGAGCAGTTACGGGTCAGAGAGATCTGCTTGTTGGACATCAAAGAGACTGTGGTTCAGGTAATTCAGGTTAGTTACCAAGGGGACTGATAAAATATGTTGTTACTTCGCTTAGAAGGGCATTTTCACATCCATTAGCCAACCTAAACTCCTGCAGAAATCCATAAGGCAAGGAGGGCAAGTGATGGTCTCAGAGTCATTTTTGCATACGATTCAAGACTTTAAGAAATGCGGTCAATGGGGCACCTGGGTGGCTCAGTCCGTCAAGCATCTGACTCTTGATCTCAGCTCAGGTCATGATCTCACAGGTTGTGAGATCAAGCCCCCACGTCGGGCTCTGCGCTGGCCGTGCAGAGCTTGCTTGGGATTCTCTCTCTCTCCCCCCTTCTCCTCTCTCTCAAAATAAATAAACAAATTAAAAAAAAAAGACTTAAAGAAATGTTCTGAAGTCCACACAGCCTAGTAAATGCCAGAGACAGTAATAGAGTTCTCAACGTCTGTCCTTGACTTCCGTGACGCTCTCGTTCTCTCCTCCTGCCCACATTCCATACATTCATTCATGTGGCCACTCTTTATCGAGCACCTACTCTAAGGCAGGTCTGTGCTAGGCACATTGCTCGACCCCAATAATGAATAACGGAGATAAGGTGCTTGCCCTTGGGATCTCACATTCCACTGGTGGGGAGACAGAAAAGAAATAAGCAAGAAAATAAATAAAGAACATTACCGAGAAAGCTCCCCGGGGCAGAACGTGGCTGGCGAGGTGGGGCTACTTCGTATGATCAGAAATTCGGGATTCCTTCAGGAGGTGACATTTGAGCTCAGCTCTAAGTGGCAAGAAGCCAGTGGTAAGAAGCCGGCTGTGTGAAAATGAAGGAGAGGAATATTCCAGGGTTGAAATGGGGGGGGGGGGGGGCAGCAAATGGAAAGGCCCTGAGGCAGGAACAGGCTTAGCATGTTTCTGGGACAATACAACAAGTATACCTGGGGCATAATATTATAGGGAATGTTGATTATCTTTTCAAGGAAGCTGGGAAGGCAGGCGGGAGTCTTCTCAGAAGGCCTGGCAGTTCTGGTGAAGGGTTTGGGCTTTACCCCACGTACAGGGACAGGACACTGAAGGTTCGAGGTGGGGACTAATAGCCGATTCACAATTTTGAAAAATCCCTCCTGCTGTTGGCGGAGGATAACATGGGTTAAGATGGAAGTGAAAATAGAAAGATCAGCTTGACTCAAGAAAAGGGCGAGACACTTTGGAGCAAAGCAGGAGCCCTGCAGATCGGAAGAAGTGACTTTATTCAGGCTGCGTTTAGGAAGGAGAGCTGGTCAGATTCACACGGATGGTCTAGCTAGCAAAGGGAGGAGGAGAGCAGCAAAGGATCAAGGGTAACTTTCAGGGACCTGGCCTTGGTAACCAATGATCTGTCCACTTATTACTTATTAATGCACCTGATTATTCAACAAATATTTATCAGTGCCCCCCGCGCACGTCTACTAAGGGCTACACAACCTGTAACCCCCCAAAAGGACGTGATCTGAGCCCCCTCACAGAGCTTGTAGGCCTAGTGGGAAACAGAGCCATTTGAAGCTGTAATCCAGTGTAATAAATTCTGTGACGGGGCGAGGGTCTGTCGAGGAGGGAAGGAAGTGACATCTTTGCTGAGCCCCCGGAGGTAAGGGGGAGGGGACCAGAAGAATAAAGCAAGGAAAAGCATTTGATGCAGGGGGAACCACGTGAACAGAACCAGGAGGGAGGGGCATTCAAAAAGCAGAAAGGCAGTGGGTTGGTGTTGCCAGAGGAGGTGGGCAGGAGGGAGCGACGGAGGATTAAGCTGGAGAAACGGGCAAGAACCAAGAGGTGTAGAGGACTTTGGCCTTCGGGATAAGCGAAGGCAAAAGGAGAGTCAGGAAGGGTGCAGCCAGAGCGGAGAAGCGGTTTCTATTTCGGAATTATCTGTTCTGTCTGAAGAAAGCCACTTGCAAAAAGTAGCATTTACGGCATGATCTCGTGTTGGTGAAAACCAGAAGAAGGTGTGAAAATGCTTAAACGGGTGTACAAAAAAGGTGTGAAGAGGTTCACTGCAGATGAGGTCGGTGCCCTCAGAGGTGTGGAAAGAAGGAGAGGCTCCTTGTTGTTTTCTTTATGAGCCTTATCAGGGTCAAAAGCACATATTTCTTATATAAGGGTCTTCGGTACTATAAAGTAAATCTCTCCGGTATGGTAATGGAATCGTTCGAAAGCTAGAAACCTGGCCATCGCCATGGAGGATGAATCAGAAGTGGGCCACCCAGGTGGGGAGCTACGGCAGTGACCTTGGCCAGAGGGGTGGTGGGGTCGACTTAAGAAAGCACAGAAGGGAGGAAAGTCCGGTTATACTCAGGAGGTGGTGACTTAGAATCGTCAGGACTTAAAGAGCAATTGGCTAGTGTAATTGGCTAGTAATTGGCTAGTGGACGATGTAATTGGCTAGTGTAATTGGCTAGTAATTGGCTAGTAACTGGCTAGTGCACGATGCTTTTCACAGAAATAGAAACAAGCTGGGGGATAACAGCAAGTTTAATGTTAAGCGGTGTATTAGCGGGCGGGGAGCTCAGAAGAGGTGTTGGGCTCTTGTTCCATAAATTCGGGAGATGTTAATCCCTGAAAATCACGACGGAGGGGAGTGTGAAGCAGGGAGGGGAAGCTTGGCGTGGAGTCTTTGAGAGTGGGAGACGGACAGAGGAGTCTGTCCCGGAGCATCCGAAGGAGCGACCCAGGGCTGGCTCCAGGACCAAGCGCTGGAAACCTGGCCTCCGCCTCTGGACTCTGCTGCTCACAGTTTGAAAACCTTTGCAGGCGCTTCGTGGAAGGATCGGCTCCATTGATCACGGCACTCTTTGAAGATAAAGACAAAACACGATGCCCCTGTTCCGAGTGCCAAGGGAAACCAATTAGTAACGTAGTTTCCGTGCAAATGACCTCGGTAATAGGGAAAAAATGATTTCTGCTCATCTCCTACCTTTCTGCATTTCTAAATTGCCCTGAACAGACTCACTTTGAATGTTTTCCGTGGAGTGTCATCAATAAACGTCCGAGCCTTCAGCTGTTGTTTTTGGTGAAGGCACGTTCTGTTCCAAATAAGAAGTGTCACGAGGAACAACGGCCGGAAAAACAAAACCAAAACCAAAACCAAAAAAACACCGTGGCCTCATTGTGTGTCTTTTAAAGCCAATCAAGTAGGAAACGTTAAAGCTAACGGCTTCGGAAGGGAAAATGGATACAGAATGAAGATACCGTGAATGACAGCCTTCTGATTCAGTGTGCGTTATTTTTTTTAAATTTTTTTTTAATGTGTATTTATTGGAGAGAGAGAGAGACACAGACTCCGAAGCAGGCTCCAGGCTCCGAGCTGTCAGCACCGAGCCCGACGCGGGGCTTGAACTCTCAAACCGGGAGATCGCGACCTGAGCCGAAGTTGGATGCTTAACCGACTGAGCCCCCCTGGCGCCCCAATGTGCATTAATATGTCCTAATCCTTGCACGCCCTTGGCTTAGGGGAACAGCCCTACATTTGTGTTGTCCACACAGGCAAATGGATTTTCTTCCTGCCCTGACCCAGCGCAGAAGGGTGAGAATTCTGCTCCCTCCGTGGCCCTGAGCACTGCTCACTCACCCCACCGAAGAAGCTTTCCCTTGCTGACGGAGCCCTGGAAACCGTCCCTGAGTGTGCAGCACAAGGTTGTCGCAGCACCTGTAACCCTCAGAAAGCATCTTTTCTTGATTAATTCTTCGCTCATTTCGGGAGTAATGAAGGCGCACATAAACCACAGCTTGTGACCTTGTACCTTTGTTAGAAAGCCGGTTGCGGATCTTTCCAGGTCTCACTGCTTTGACACAACCCACGAAGGGCCAAAAGGCTGTATTTTGCTATGCTGAATTAAAAAAAAAAAATACATTCAGAACTGAAAAAAAAAAAAAAGCCCCTCCCCCAAATTACAGTCTACAGTAGAGCATTCAAGGATTTAATCTGTGTGGTTTCGATTATTTAAGAGTAACCTTGAAGGTTCAGGCCATGTAGCAATTTGTACTTTTTCTGAGCCAAAAATTGGAGTCACCCAGAAGGAAAAGACAGAAAAGTCAGAGGAAGGATCGACCGGCAGGCTGGCACAGGGCCCGGTACCCACCTCCTACTGGGGCTCTGCTGGGTTCCGCTCACCAGTCCCAGGTTCTGGTCAAAAAGTATCTCATTCCTTCTGAGAAGTTTAACCAAAAAAGAAAAAAAATTCATATCTCTTCCTGAACCATGGCACGGAACTCGAATCCTTCAGAATTGTAACCACTGCCACCGGTGACCCACGCGGGGGAAAAATGAGATTAAAACACAGCACAGAGCTTGGGGCACCTGGGCGGCTCAGCCGGTTAGGCGTCTGACTTCAGCTCAGGTCATGATCTTGCAGTTCGTGGGTTCGAGCCCTGCGTCGGGCTCTCTGCTGACATCTCAGAAACTGAAGCCTGCTTCGGATTCTGTGTCTCCCTCTCTGTGCCCCTCCCCTGCTCGTTCTCTCTCTCTCTCTCTCTCTCTCTCTCTCTCTCAAAAATAAAAATAGTTTTAAAAAAAGACAGCACAGAGCCATTAGGAAAACTTTCCTGAGGGAAAGCCCATTTTACAGTCATAGTCAGGAATATCGAATTTTCAGTACATATCCATGATGTATACCAATGGCATCCTGCATTTCCTAGTGGTCAACTTTTGCTCGTTCGTCAGACGCTTCCTGGGAGCTGGGGTACAGGCTGGTGATGCTCACCTACACTGACCCACCTTCCCTCCTAGGTGACCCTCCCAGCCCCCTTAGGGTTAGGTAGGACTGTGTGGCTAACCTGAGACCATGAGACATGAGCAGAAGTGACTTCGTTCACTTCCGGGCTGGTGGGCGCTCTTTGGGAGCGGTGAGCTTGGAGACCACATCATGGGAAGGCAGTGCCTTGAGTTGGAAGTAGCTGGACTTCTTGAGAGCTTCCAGACCCACACTGGACGTTGAGTGGGTTGGAAGTAAACCATTGTCGATTAGTCCCGAGGTCCCAGGGTTTATTGTTATTGTAGCATTATTTATACCCACCTCCGCTAATGAAAGTGCCCACCCTGTACCGTGATAAAAAAGTCGCTAGCAGAAGGATCTTTGTGGAACAACAAAAAATAACTTACAAGAAAAATTTATAGGTTTTAGTCTATAGATTTTAGTCTATTTATAAAGTCCAAAGATATATACATGTGAAATATGTGTGTGTGTGTGTGTGTGTGTGTGTGTGTGTGTGTGTGTGTGTATCTTACAGACAGTGTATATAAAATCTGTTGAGAGCTGAGGGGGGCAATAGCTATTGTTCTTGCAATTTGTTTCCGTCCCACTATCAGAGAGAAATTTCTAAGAGACAAACCACCAACTGGACCCTGTTACGTCCCTGTTAAAATCATCACCCTGCGGTCCTGCATTTCGTTATTTGTACTTCCTCTTGTACGTAAAGGGAGTTGAGGCAGCATCTATGATGAATTCCGTAGAACTGGGGAAAATCGAAGAGCGAACATAAGAAGGCGACGTTGGTAACGCTGGGTGGTACTTCCTGGGCTCCTGGGAAGAGTCCAGCTGGCAGGGGAGATGTTGAGGCCACACCAGCGGAACAAGACATCCACGCAAAAAGGTAAGCAGTGTTAGGGCGCCTGGGTGGCTCAGTCAGTTGAGCGTCCGACTCTTGATTTTGGCTCAGGTCATGACCTCGTGGTTCACGGGCTCGAGCCCCGCATCGGGCTCTGCCCTGAGCGAGGAGCCTGCTCGAGCTTCTTCTCCCTCCCTCCCTCTCTGCCCCCCCCCCCCCACTCACGGCCCCTCTGTCTCTCTCAAAAATAAATAAACTTAAAAAAAATTTTTTAAGAAGATGAGCAGAGGGGGCTATAATTAATATAGGTCATGAAAAGGCGAGACAGCACGTCACAATGGCTGGGGCCGTTTGGGGCGAGGTGCTGTCTATAAGGCCCCCTTTCTCCTCTGTAAGTTGGGATAATAGCACCTAACTCAGCAGGTTGTCGAGGGGCTTCAATGAGATAAAGGGGCATGGAGAGCACCTAGCATAGTGCCTGCATTCCATGGCACTTATAAATTGTTAGTCTTGTTTTATTATTTATTTACTTACTTACTTACTTATTTATTTATTTACTTATTTATTTATTTAATTTTTTCCAATGTTTATTTATTTTTTTAAGAGACAGACAGAGCATGAGTGGGGGAGGGGAAGAAAGAGAGAGAGGGAGACACAGAATCCGAAGCAGGCTCCAGGCTCCGAGCCGTCAGCACAGAGCCCGACGTAGGGCTCGAACCCACGAACGGTGTGTGAGATCGTGACCTGAGCCGAAGACCGACGCTTCACCGACTGAGCCCCCCGGGCGCCCCTGCCCTGTTTATTAAATCAACACCGAAGTCTAGGGAAATATCAGGAACAGAAGGAAAAAAATTTAAAAGCAACTGAGGAGTCTACAAGACATGGAGATTGTAGAGATTTACGGTACTCTCTTCTGCCCTTCTAAAGTGATCGCAACAGTGATTTCCCCCATTTCTCAATAAAATGAATCCAGTTAGTGTCTGTCTGTACCTCCAAAACAACTCCAGTTTCCTTAACCTTTGGAAACACTTCAGCGAGGTAACCGCCTGACCTTCAAACGGTAGGTTTTCTCCTGGGAAGATTCCCCCCAGCCCCGTGGTCTTGTTTTGTGGGAGGGGAGGGAGGTTATCCAGAAGCCAATACTGATTTCCTACAGGCAGCTCTCTTGGCTTGAAGATATTTCTAAAGAGGGGGTTGCAAGCACAGGACTTTGACCCCTTCATTTTTAGACCCATTTTCCCTCTCTTTGTGTCAGTTTACGATGTGGATGAATACATTTCCAATCGGAAGTGCCTTTACAAGTACAGCTACCGGGGATTGGCAGTTAGTTATGCCAGTGAGGCTCGGAAGAGGCTGACCAGGCAAACGATCATACTTTGGAATGTGACGTGATTTTGGCGAATGAAGTATGTTGGGAGTAAGCAGAGCCAAAAAGTAAACACCTGTTGGGTGGTGTTACCGTAATTAAAAAAGAACCACCACTCTCGTTATGGGACACCTTGACTAAGGATTATCAGCCCTCCAAGAACAAGACATCACCAAAGGAAGTGTAGAAAACTACCACCCCAAGCAGGTGAGCGACATTGGGGAAGGTGTGAAAATCTGCCATCAGTCTATCCCTCAAGACCCCAGTCTCAGAGGCTTCTGACCAAGAACGAAGGCATCGTATCCCGTTGAGATTATATTGCTAAGAAGTAGGGTGCAGCTTGATAAGCTCGGCATTAAAAAAAAATCCGAGGGTCGCCTGGGTGGCTCAGTTGGTTAATTTCAGCTCAGGTCATGATCTCACGGTTTGTGGGTTCGAGCCCCGCATCTACGCCGACAGCCCAGAGCCAGCTCGGGATTCTCTCTCTCCATCTCTCTCTCTGCCCCTCCCCTGCTCACTTTCTCTCTCAACATAAATTTAAAAATATATATTTAAAAAGAAAGAACGAAGAAAACAGGACTCAAAGAAGTTTTCGGGTATCTGGTCTCGTGATCACCCCAACCCGCTCCACACAAAAGTATGAAATCGCTCATTCTTTCCCTTTGCACGAAAATGTTCATACACACAGAAACACGCGCACACATTTATCGTGTCTCTGAATATCCTCACCTTTCCTCGGGAGGGACTGAGCCCTCCCGAAATCCCCAGAGAAGCCAGCAAGTTTCCCCACTCTTCCCTGCTGCCCTTCCTGGGCATTAGGACTTGCGAAAGAAATTGGTCAAAACTGACCCTTCCCGTCCCGCTGTCCGCTCCGCTAGGTAATGGCGAGCCAATCTAACAAAGGTAACTGCTAATCCACTAATGATCCTGGCAGGTGCAACCCCCCCCCCCGTCCCCCCAGAATGGAACTTATTTGCAGGCTAATTGGGTTATCAAGAGACAATCATCCCAAAGGTGCTGAACTCTTTGTTCCACTTCTAATAACCATGATGACATTATTATTCCCTCTCTCCCTGGGACTCAATTTCCTCCTTTGTTAAAAACAAACAAACAAACAAAACCCCACTATATCCCGCCTATGATCCCTTTCACATCTGAAATGGGAAGATTCTATTCTCCGCTGTGAGCCGGGCAGGTCATTTCTGGTACCCCCTTGTCATAAGAGATGTAGAGGTGTCACAGAAATGCTTCGTCACCCTAGCCAGGCCACCTGCGCAGCCTCGTGAGGGCCCCAGAGCGCCAGGATGGAACGACACGAAGAGTTTAAACCCAATGTACGAATTATTAGCAGAAACCATTTACACTGGCAGGAAGTTTGGGGCAGGGGGTGGTGGGGGGAATGAAACGTGTTTCGGTGGAATCTGCATTCTCTGAGGCCAAGGAAGGCTGTCAAGGAGAAGAAAGATTTGCAACGCTTCAAAGCCCCCAGTGGGTAGCCTTCTGCAATGTTCTGTCTTTAAGTAGTGTTTAACATACCACTTTATGGGGGCGCCTGGGCGGCTCAGTCGGTTAAGCATCTGACTCCTGATTTCAGCTCGGGTATGTTCTCACAGTTCTTGAGTTCAAGCCCCACATGGGGCTCTGTGCCGACAGCGCGGAGCCTGCTTCAGATTCTCGCTCTCCCTCTCTCTCTTTCTCTCTGCCCCTCCTCCTCTAGCACTCTCTCTATATCAAAATAAATAAATAACTTTAAAAATACAATACAATAAAATAAAATACCACCTTATGCCAACGTACGCCATAAAGAACGATGCAATTACCACCTCGACAAACAATGATAGCAAAACACAGATACCAATTAAACATCTAGAAGCTCCCAGATATATTGGGATATGTTCCCAGCATGGGATAAAGTCCATAGAAGAAATGAATGAACAAGGCTCTAGCAATAACACACGTGCATCTCAGAAGTATCATACTGAGTGAAAAGAAGCAAATCCCTGCACTGCACATGCAGTAGAAAGCTCACAAATAAGAAAAATTGGGGCACCTGGGTGGCTGAGGCGGTTGAGCGTCCGACTTCCGCTCAGGTCACGATCTCACAGTTCATGAGTTCGAGTCCCGTGTCGGGCTCTGGGCTGACAGCTCAGAGCCTGAAGCCTGCTTCGGATTTTGTGTCTTCCTCTCTCTCTGTCCCTCCCCCGCTCTCGCTCTCTCTCTCTGTCTGTCTCAAAAATTTAAAAAAAAAAAAAATTGAAAGAATGTATTAAAAAAATAAGAATTTAACAGAAGTGGTTAAAACTATAAACATCTAAGCAGACAAAGAAGAAGTACAGGAATAATACCTTCAAAATCTAGCACAGCGGTCCCTTCTTGCCTTGTTCCAAATCTTAAGAGCGAAGTGTGTTCAGTTTCATCATTTGCTGTGATGTGAGCCGTAGATGTTTTCATAGTTCTTCATTACCAGGCTGTTTTTTTTCTATTCTAAGTTTGCTAGGAAGTTCAGTCATGAATGGGTTTTGCATTTTATCCCAAACTTTTTCTGCACAGATTGAGTTGGTCATGAAATGTTTTCCTTTCTCCTGTTTTTCTAGAGAAATACGCTGATTGATTTCCAAATGTTAAACCACTCATCCATTCTTGAGGGGGAAAAAACCTCACTGTCTCATGATGTATTATCATTTTTATGTATTTCTGAATTCAATTTGCTAATGTTTTGGTAAGGACATCGGAGTCTGTGCTCATGAGAGAAATAGGTCTCCTTTTCTTACAACGTTCTTTCTCGTCTGGTTTTGGAATCAGGGTTATGCAAGCCTCGCGTTTTCAAAAAGAGTTTGCATAAAATTGGCTTTATTTCTTTCTTAATTATTTTCTAGACTTTACTAGAGAAGTCATCGAGCTTGGTGCTTTATTGGAAGGCAGGCTTCAACAGGAATTAAATTTAATTTTGTGTATTTTTACTATTCACATCACCTCTTTCTTCTTGTGATTCTTTTGGCCATTTGTCTGTCAAGAAACTGTTCCGCATCATCCACGTTGTTAAATTTAATGACATAAATGTGCTCATGATATTTTCTTCCTATCTTTGAAACATCTGTGGAGAGGCACCTGGGTGGCTCAGTCGATTAAATGTCTGACTTCGGCTCAGGTCATGATCTCACAGTTCATGGGTTCGAGCCCCGCGTCAGGCTCTGTGCTGACAGCTTGGAGCCTAGAGTTTGCTTCCGATTCTGTATCTCCCTCTCTCTCTGCTCCTGCCCTGCTCACACTCTGTCTGTCTCTCTCTCAAAAATAAACATCAACATTTTTTTTAAATAATAAAATAAATAGACGATCAAGTCAAATCAAATTTGTGTAATCCACACTGATGCCCCTCTTTATTCCTGATACAAGGCATCTGTATTTTCTTACATCCTTTATCGGTCTAACTAGGAGTGTCAATGCATCAGTTGTTAAACTAGAAGTGTTTTCAATTTTATTGATCTTTCAAAGAGCCACCCTGTGGTGTTCCTGATTTTTCTCTATTGTGTGCTCATTTTGCATTTCACTGATTTCTGATCTTATCTTTATTGTTTCCTTCATTCCACTCATTTGGGGCTTAATTCCTTCTTTTTTTTTTTTTTTTTTTTCATTACCTTAAGATGTATTTAAGGAAGTAGAGGTGATTGATTTTAATGTTTATTTATTTTTGAGAGAGAGAGAGACAGAGCATGGACGGGGGAGGGGCAGAGAGAGAGGGAGACACAGAATCGGAAACAGGCTCCAGGCTCTGAGCCGTCAGCACAGAGCCCGATGCGGGGCTTGAACTCACGGACCGCGAGATCGTGACCTGAGCCGAAGTCGGACGCTTAACCGACTGAGCCACCCAGGCACCCCAACAGGTGATTGATTTTAAACCATTCTCCTTTCCTGATGGAAGCAGTCAGAGCTCTAAATTCCTCCATTTTGGCTGCATCCTCAAATTTAATACGTTGTGTTTTCTTTTATCATACAGTTGGAAATGTTTCCCTCATGATTTCTCTTTTCACCCCCAGTTTGTTCAGGAGCACAGGATAAGCAGAGATTATTTTCTAAATAGCTGTGGGGATTTTCTAGCTGTCTTTTGCTTTCACTTCTAATGCATTTCCATTAGAGTCAAAGAACGTACTCGATGTGATCCCATACTTTGAGATTTATTAAGATTTGCATTATGGCCCAGCATATGATCTATCTTGGTGAACGTCCCACGGCCACCAGAAAAGAATGTGTATTCTACTGTGGGTGGGAGTAGTTCCATAAATATCAATTATTTAGGTTAAGTTGAATGATAGTGTTGTTAAAATCTTTTTAAATTTTATTCATGTTTATTTATTTGGGGGAGACAGAGAGAGACAGAGCACGAGTGGGGGAGGGGCAGAGAGAGAGGGAGACGCAAAATCCGAAGCAGACTCCAGGCTCTGAGCTGTCAGCACAGATCCCGACGCAGGGCTCGAACCCACCAACTATGAGATGATGACCTGAGCTGAACTTGGACGCCCAACCGGCCGAACCACTCAGGCGCCCCAAAATCTTCTATATTCTTACTTATTGTACCATATTCTTGTTCTGTCAGGTATGGAAAAAGAATCATTAAAACCACCAACAATAATTACACACTGTTTCTCATTGTAATTGTCAGATTTTGTTTTTATCATTGTGAAATCGTCTCCGATAGTAGTCCTTGTCTTGAAGTCTACTTTTTCTGATGTCGTCACTCATGCTTGCTTGTGATTATTGATTGCATGGGCTATATTTAAGGTGTGTTTCTGCTAAGCTGTATATGGCTAGTTGCACATTTTGGGGTCAACTTTATCTCAAAAACCTTAAGAGCACTGACAGAAACAAATTTTAATTTTAAAAAGCCAACCAAGCAAGCTGACCGTCTTTGCCTATTTCTCAGTCAAGAGCTGCCAACAAATATCATCAGCACAGAGAGGAGTGTAAGATTGGGTCCACATTGGACCAGAAGAGTAATCAATGGTGCTCATCTACGTCCAGCGTGAATTGACATGAGCCATAGGATCTACGTTCAACTAAAATGGTATATCAATAAAATCAAGTACTCAGTTCAAGCGAGATATATCAAAATATTTATCGATTATACAGAAATGTAGGTAGCAGGCTAGCTAGATGGTTGTTTTAGACATCCAATTTTAGACATCATTTAATGACTTTGATGAATGGACTGACTGCTTTGGAGGAATTTCAGACCCTTTTTTATTTGAACTTCAAATTTATCTCGAGACATTGAGCTACATCCCAGGGTGAACCTACCACTCAACTGTAAATTGTTTTGACTCTCTCATAGACACCAGTGACAGACTCTCATGTAATTATTTCAAAAATATAACTGGGGTGAAGGTCATGTGTACTACAAGAGCAGTAATTTATCCTTTCCCAGTGGCCAGATTAGATTACTAGAGCTCTTGGCCCCCTGATCTTCCTGCCAACCCTCGAAGGAGTGCGTTTATAATGATGTTCTCACGAACTGCCACCTAGGTCAAATGCCATTCTTCCACTTGGTACAAGGAACTGGTCTTTCAGGAGCCTAAGGCAGAGAAGGTGGTGGGACGATCCTAAGCGATGGAGACCATTACCACGGACAAACATCAATGTCTGAGCGTAGCAGAATTTTCTTTATCAATCTTGGCTCAACTGCATAGGAAATTGAAGAGCCAAAATCATTGGAAATAAAGCCTCTGGGGGAAAATTATTAATAAAAATCACACTAAGTCTTTGGTATTCCCAAAAGGCAGCAGTGAATCATGAACCTTCTACATATAGGTTTAGGGCCAAATTGGAGGGACACGAAAAAACAGACTCTTCTGAACAGTAGTAGTTGATTTCAATGGATGTTCACAATCTCCATCCAAGGTCTATGGACACCTGTAGGAATCTACCCAGATAATCGAGTGCGGTCTTCGATTTCTAATTCTGATACTTTCTAAAATAGTCAGATTCTATTTTTTTAGCCAGTGGCCGTTCAGGGCACCAATTCTACTTAAGCTTGGCTTCGAATCTTTTAGGCCATAACTCTTAGAGTGGGTATGGAAGAATAATGTTACCTGTCACAACTTTTGAGGACAGATCAACTAGAAGTAGGAGAACAAGTTACTACCTATGTGTATCTATCTATCTATCTATCTATCTATCTATCTATCTACTTATCTATCCATCTATCATATCTATCTATCTATCTATCTATCTATCTATCATCTATCTACTAAAACTTTAGGGAATGAATGGGAATCTTTATCCAACGATCCTTGCTTCTTACAATTGAAAACTCAGTCTCAAACAGGCTTACCCTAGCCACCTTAATTCAATCTATTTTTTTCAAATAAATACAAGCATTTCAGAGCGAGTACTAATGCATGCTAGATTAAGGCTGAATCTGATAAAGGAGATACATGCAACGATATAGAGAAAAGAGCACAAGGCTGAACATCAAGCTCTGAACCAGCTTCCACTTTTCATCGTCTTCAATCCACAGCAGTGAGAATGATCTCCTTCAATCACAGGTCAGAGGATATCGCCCATCTGCTTAGACCCATTGAGGGATTTCTCATTGCTCTTCCGATCTAGGACCCCTCCTCCTAGTCTCTGTCTGTTATTTGACACCCAAAGTCTTTGCACCAGCTGGTTCCACTTTCCATGGAATGTTCTACAAGCCTATTTGAGTGACTGACTCCTCCTCATTACGTAAACGGCACCTTTTCAAAGAGAAATTCCTTGAAGTCACAGACCTCGACATCCTGCGACTTGACAAACCCACATCATCTGGATTTAATTCTGTCTCTGTCTGAAATTATAATTGATTTGCCTATTTCTATATTGGCTGCCTTCTGCACTAGAACAGAAGTTCCCTGAAGGCAGGAACCTGGCTGTCCTGTTCCCCCAAGCCTAGCACAGCACCTGTCACACAACAGGTGTTGATTGAATGAATACAGTCTTACTTTTGAGTCCATTCCCAGCACTGTCTCAAACTATATGATTATAATC
The DNA here is from genome assembly GCF_046562875.1 of Panthera onca. Lineage (NCBI taxonomy): Eukaryota > Metazoa > Chordata > Mammalia > Carnivora > Felidae > Panthera > Panthera onca. Next base: position 24,606,534 of record NC_138352.1, on the reverse strand, counting down.
ATATCTGTTTTCTTATCTGCAGATGAGGGCAAATCCATCTTTTCTTGGGAACTACGATAACTCATTATTCCCTCTGCTTAACCACCCTCCCCCCAGCCCCCCAAAAAACTAATTAGGAAGTGGAAGAAAATGAGTCACCTATAAGGATCACGTTTTAGGATTAACAAACACGTGATAGATTGGATCCCAGATATAACACCAACAGGGACAGAAAGACTAGCTCCCAGCTAGTCATAATTCGTTTGAATATATTCACATATCTAAATGACTTCCAGTCAGCATGCAGTTGGTCCGTCCGAAAAACACAGCAAAAGGAGAGCGCTGGAGGCATATAGGAGCACTGCCTTTGCCAGCACAGGGAAATCGGATAGATGCATTTAACCGCCTGATTCATCGACTTCTCCAGTTTGGGCTCCACAGTGAGGAAGGAGGCCTTCTGATTATAACTTGGTCTGATTGTACTTGGATTTTCCAACAGGGAGAGAATGTGCTGATCACACAAACTTTGGGTTTTCCAGTCGTTGTGACAATGGTCTGTCACGGTAAATTACTAGACAGGCCTTCTGCTGTTCTTCTGGGTCTCGTTGTGCTCTTGGGTCCTAGGAGTCAGTCCCTTCGAGCTCATCACTTCCGCTCACCCACAGGAGCAGGCCTTTGTCCCGGGAGCAGAGGGGCTGGATCCTGGGCCTTGGTTGCCTGGTTTAGGGATGGCTTGGGCTTCCTGGGGCAGGGACAACCACTCAGTTCTAGCATGTTTGTTAAGCAGCTCAAGTGTGTGCTTAGGGACCCAGCACAGGGAGATATCATTAATAATAATAAAAATAATAATAATGGAAGTAGTCTAATACTTCAAAATATGCTACATATACCCCTCATCAAAAGAAATCACCATGTTGCTGGAATTTCTTGCAACTATTCTGCAGTTAGAACGGTTTGCATTTTGTTCTTTTTTTTTTTATTTTTTTTTAATGTTTATTTATTTTTGAGACAGAGAGAAAGAGAGCATGAACGGGGGAGGGGCAGAAAGAGAGGGAGACACAGAATCCGAAGCAGGCTCCAGGCTCCCACCTGTCAGCACAGGGCCCGACGCGGGGCTCAAACTCACGGACCGCGAGATCGTGAACCCCAGACGAAGTCGGGCGCTTAACCCCACCGAGCCACCCAAGCGCCCCAGAGCAGTTCGCATCTTGAATGTGTGGGGGTGTGAGGGAGCAGGGAGGGGCTGGCCCCGTGATCATTTTAAGGCTCAAACCTAGCAAAGATCTCAGTGCAACCCTGGGAAGGAGACTACAGCGTGCCCCGCCCCCGCCAGCGGGCTCAGCAGCCTTTCGGATGCAGAAGAGGACAGTGAGCCCAAGCTGCTCAGGACAGAAGGGGACCTCCATGCGCGCACCTGCACTCCCGTAATCCTCGCCCTCGTGACACTTTCCTAGGACCTATTTCCTCTTCTCCCTTCCTCCCGGCTTTCTTCAGGAGCAGAGTCTAGGAGAACGCTAGGCTTGCTTGCAGTTAGAGCATTCAATGACTCGGGAAAAGAATAACAGAAGGAATCAAATACTGCACTCTGGGGGGAGGGGGAGGCTCCCAAGCTCGTATCCTGAACGCCAGAGAACCCGGAAGGCCTGCACTTTCCCTCTGCTTTTCTCTGGTCCTGGACTGCAACCTTAGCCGTGCTCGGGGACGGGGAGGAATCAGGGTTTGAAAGCGTAAATATTTTGTCAATTTTCAGGACCCGCTGTAGCTGCGCGGTTGGGTGCCCGATTTCATCCTCCTAAGCTGCTTTTCGAGCCACCTAAGTGCCTGCATTATTTAGGGCCCCTGCAGGGAACCTACTGAAGGCAGAGTGATTAGCCATTGATCCAATTAGAGCAGAGTCTCAATCAATGGAGAAGGGTCTGCTGAGCCCCTAGGACGCCAAGAGAGTACCGACGAAAACATTGGAGGAGGAAAGGCAGGGATAGGAACGGGATCCAGGAAGCGAAATCCTAGACGCCGGCGTGGGAGAAGCATCCCCGTCTTTCTGCACCGCCCAGGCGTTGGTGATGTGGGTCCTATGGCTTAGCACAGCACCGGGACGTGTTAGGTACCCAGGGAATGTTTCTGGATTGGCTGAACAGGATAAATGGGATTGTCATTGCACCAAGGAACGAATCCATCGTGGTTTGTTAAGGAAAACGCCAACGGTCTCTTGAAGAAACGGAAACTATCCTAGCTCCCTCGTTTGCTGAGCTCGTGGGAAGATCTCTCCCAAATGACCAACAAACGTGCAAGTCACAAAGAAGTATAACTTGGAGCTTTTCTTTTCCACCATAATCGTGACATCATTGTTTTCAGAATGGCCAGCCAGGTTGAGTGGAAAAGGGGATCCCAGTGTTGCTGGCGAGACGCACGCTTGGTCCTAGTCTCCTAAGAACCCCGATGCTCCCTGCAAAGGCCATTAGTCCTCGGTCCCCCCAGCCGCGTGACAGACTTCCAATTTTCATCTGCACAGACTTCCAAATTTCAGCAAGAAGAGAGGTCGAACACCTTGAGAGAGGCCCTGAAAATCAACTCCCTTTGTCAACTTGTGTGTGTGTATGTGTATGTGTGTGTGTTTGTGATTAGAAGTCTTCAGAAGTGCACTTTCCTTCTCAAGTCAAATGCTTTTATCTGTGAGAAAGACAAGCTACGTGTGTAACCATGCCAAAACAATCACCGTATTCAATGATCAAAACGATGAAAGTGTTTGCCTCTACGGACACCTATGATGTTCCTCTGAGCAGAATTAATCACACCATGCTTTGCTGCACCCATGACAAACCTCAGGGATCGCACTACCCCCTTTATCCTACTAGGTTGCAATTCTGGGTTTTGACTTCTGTCTCCCCTTAGTGAGTCTCTGGGAAGAAATGGCTGTCTTAATCATCTTTGCATTGTGGGAACCAAGTATATAGATCCAGACATGTAGAAGGAAGTCAACAAGTGTTTGTAAAACTGAGTGTCAGAAAATATAGAGAAATGGATGGACGGATGGATGGATGGATGGATAGATGGATGGATGAATGAATGGATGGATGGATAGATGGATGGATGGATGGATGGATGGATGGATGAATGGATGGATGGATAGATGGATGGATGGATGGATGGATGGATGGATGGATGGGTGGATAGATGGATGGATGGATGGATGGATGAATGGATGGATGGATGGATCTGAAAAAAAAGTGGGTAACTGAGTGAACCAATGGTTGAAACAGCTAACTCCAGTATGGCATCATTTCGAATCTGGAAAACATATCCATTCGAACCCCTAGGGGAGGTGGAAGAAGACTGGGGAGAGAGGATGTGTTTACTTTATTTTTGCCTTGCGGAGTCACCTATGAGCCAAAGGATCCCGCCCCACCTGGAACTAAAGATTGGTACTGTGAGCTTAACCTCTCACGTGGATTCTGTACCCGGCCACGAAAGCAGCCAGCGAGGCTGTTATAGCCAGATGTTGAGTTTATTGTGCAAATGCGAGCGAACACTCACTGAGTTTAAAAAAAATAAATGTATGAATGACTAAATAAATAAAAGGGCTTCTCAGGCTCTGTCCAGACAACACAAAGCAAAATGCCAATTTGGCCACTGGCTCTTTGACAGAGCACAAGTTTGAGGGTCAAATGGATACTTCAGAGAGGCATGAAAGTCTAATTTAGTTACATATACTTTCAGAGCAGTGATGGGTGCCCCATTACAGTTCATTTTGAACTGTGAGGCCCAGGCCCCCAGCCTTGATGGATGCCCATTGGTGGTCCTGCACCAGTGCTCCCAGGGGATTCGATGGCTGCTCTGTAAGCCCGAGAACCAACTGCAAGAACCGCATGCCTGATTGGCCCACGTCCACTTGGAAAGGGTCTTGTGAAGAACAACCCATGAAAATGTCCGGGGTCTGTTCTGTTGCTAGAGTCGGAACCTAAAACCTGTTGGTTTTGTCTCACAGGCTCACGAAAGAGCAAAAACTGACCATTACAAGACCCCTTGTCTTCACCACCCATTAGCTTTCTAGAATTTCTTGCCTTTTTTAGGTACTCAGCTAAGATCATTCAAGTTGTTTTGTTATTGTTTCCTTCTATGTTGCACTGAAGAATTTTTTTTTTGACAGAGAGAGAGAGAGAGAGAGCAAGTGAGTGAGCATGCAAGCAGGGGAGAGAGGCGGGGGGAGGAGAGAGAGAGACAGAGAGAGAGAGAGAGAGAGAGAGAGAGAAAGAGAGAGAGAATCTTAACCAGGTTCCCACACCCAGCATGGTGCCTGATGCAAGGCTCAATCTTAGAATCCTAAGATCATGATCTGAGCCGAAAGCAAGAGTTAGATGCATAACTGACTGAACCACCCAGGTGCCCTCTATTTTATTTCATTTTATTTTATTTTATTTTATTTTATTTTATTTTATTTTATTTTATTTTATTTTATAGTAGGTTCCATGCCCAGAGTAGAGTCCAACGGGGCTTGAATTCACAACCCTGAGATCAAGACCTGAGCTGAGAGTCGGACACGTAATGGACTGAGCCACCCAGATGCCCCACAATGAGGATGTTATTAAAGCCTCTGCATTTGAACAGATTCTTTTTTTTTTTTTTTTAAGATCAGGTCAAATCGGTAGATTGGCCCCTCCGTCCACTGAGTCCAGCAAAGGACAACCGTTTCTCCAAGATTAGGAGGCATTGTTGTTGGAATAGTATCAAAGATCAGTTATTTGAGGAGGAAGGTAGGATGATGCCTTGTGCTAATATTTTATGTCCCCATAGAGTTTTAGGCAGTTATTTCCTCGTCAAATTTCTTTCAGTCCTAGTACTTCATTTCATCTCACAATATACCTATGACTTAGTTAGGGTTCTCATCAGTAAAGTGTGGTTTGTTTGCTTTGGGCGTAACAGAAATCAGAACATCGGCTGCAGAGTTTGTTTGTAACCATTTAGAAAGCACGAATCATAGATTTAGAGAAACGATAAAGTAACCCAGGTCTTGGGGCACCGGGGTGACTCTGTCAGTTGACCATCCAACTCTTGATTTTGGCTCAGGTCATGATCCCAGGGTTGTGGGATTGAGCCCCATGCTGGAATAGGCACTGGGCGTGGAGCCTGCTTGGGATTCTCCCTTTCCCTCTGTCCCTCTCCCCCACTCTCTCTCTCTCTCTCTCTCTCTCTCTCTGTAAAATAATATACATATGTAATAATAATAAAAAAAACACAAAAACGACACAGGTCTTTGAAAGCCAGCCATTACCCCTCATTCTCTGCAGGTGGCATCTAAATCCCGGCAAGTGAAATGATTTACCCAAAGTCACACAGCCAGCAAAGGTCAAAGCCTGCTGTCTTTCTAGACAGCCATTCTTTGTACCTAAAGATAAAATGACAACCGAACAGAGCTGGAAAATGGCAAGCCGTTTGTCAGGAGCGACAGATCAAGATGGGAGTATGGCCAAGAGAACTTCTGCTACGTTCAGGGGGCTGTGGTGCAGCCTCCTGGGGCCACATGGGACCATATCCCACTATCTTGGTGCAACTCGCCATCTTGTTTCCACAAGTCCTTCCTATTCAACTCTTTCAAAAGTCTGCTTCCTTTGCTTCTCACTAGGCTTCATTTAATTTTCTTTATTTTTTTTAATGTTTATTCATTTTTGAGAGACAGAGACAGAGTGCGAGCTGGGGAGGGGCAGAGATAGAGGGAGACACGGAATCCGAAACAGGCTCCAGGCTCCAAGCCGTAGGCACAGAGCCTGAAACGGGGCTCAAACTCACGAACTGTGAGATCATGACCTAAGCCGGTCAGTTGCTCAACCGACTGAGCCACCCAGCTGCTTCCTAGACTTTATTTTTTTAAGGAAGTGTTTTTAATTTTAGTGTTTAGGTGGCTTTATGGGAAGTGCGTGCTACGTATCACAGAAAGTCACCCATTGCAAATGTACAACCCAGTGATTCTTAGCAACTTTGCTGAGAGGTGCAACCATCACCCTAAATCAGATGTAGAACACGTTCATCCCCAAAGAAGGTCCCTCGCTTCCCTTTAAAGTTAATTCCCATCCCAATCCCTTAGCGAGGATTGATTTTTTTTTTTTCTAATCCGGCTACGGAAAGAAAAATAAAAGTGAAACATAAGCAGTTAATTCTTTATACTGAGAGAGTTCAACCTGCTACATTCTCTCGCTCCAAAGAACATTTTGAACCCACAAAGACAATTTTCTCACCACGCTGGTTTATCTCCCGGAGAGCGGGATCTGCTGAGACTGTATTTTCCGGGATAGTTAACTCCCACTTGAGCGCTGAGAGGTTCCTGAGCCGCTACACTGTCTTCCCAGAACCGGGTGGGCGCGGTTGCTAATTCTGGGCACATCCCTTTCCTTGCCTGTGTCGCTAAGTCACCTCTGTTTATGTGGCTAAGGGGTTAAGACCTAGAGACATGAACAATTGCTCCTAACGCCATTCCCACTCAAAGAGATGTTTCTCTCCCCCCCCCCCCCCCGCTTCTGACTGGCTCAGCACTTTACCATCTGCCTTTTTCCTGGTGAATGGGAACAGGATATGGGAGAAGTGAGTTTCCCATTGCTCTTCCCTGGGTGACAGACTATTTTTTTTGGGGGGGGGTCACCTCGACTTGCTCCGTCCCACGCTTCTCCCTCGGAGTATTTTCATGATGACGCAGCTCAGCAACTGCCCACAGACTCACCCGGGGGGGAACATGGCCAAACACCTCATTGATTATCGATTCCGAGACAACCCTCAAAACTCTGCTGCAGAGGAGTATCTCCAGATGGGGCGGGGGAAGTCCCTGGGATCCCATAGGAAGGGGGAAAGAGGATCCAAAATTAGAATGCAGCATGAAGCCCGGGTATAACCAGTGTATTGACGCATGTGAGTCGGAGAGAGCGTGTCATCAAATATATCTGGACAAAACCCACCCAAATGCTAACAGTGGTCACGTCTGCCTCGGCCGAGTCGTTTACACGGATGCAAACGATCGGGAATTTTCAGACTTCCCACCATGAGCCCAGATCGCCGTGGTCAGGAGGGACAGAACCATCCGTGCTTGGATAAAGGGCTAAGAGGAATAGCTTCCTGGGCCGGGATGGGTGCCTGCCTGCAGCCAGGTGCCCTGTCAGCGCTGTTTCCCGCTCACATCACTGTTATTACAGCGCCGATCACAGCGGCACTGACTCCTTCCTGTGTGCTAATCGCCCGCCACACCTGGGAGGCTCATCTCAGTGGAGGAGACGAGGCATCCCGGGGAGACAGACAGTTTGGACCGAGTTCAGAGGCGAGTTAGCCAAACGATCAAGGGAGCAGGGAGGGTTGTAGCTGGCTGCGAGATGAAAGGATCTCCCTTTTTTATGGCTCCGCTGGAGCAGAGACTGGGGGGTGGGGTGGGGATGGGGGGGGGGCTTGAAAATAGACTCAAAACATATGAGGCTCACGAGCAATAAAGAGGAGGGCGGGAGCCCGGCGGGGCCCGGGTCCACGCTGGTAATCGGATGCCCCCGGGGGGCCAGAGAAGCCCAGCGTGAACATCGAGGGGTCTCCCGGGGGGCGCTGCCCATCCAGCTCTGGGGCGCAGCCCCGCGGGGAGGCTGGGAGGCGGGGAGGGGCACGGGATGCTGGGTGTTGTGCTGGGAACCCCTCTGGCTTCACGGGGCAACAGGAGCCTTCCTTCCACGTTTCCTCGAGGCACGGGGAGGCCCTTCCGATTGGAGGCCCGGAGGCAAAGTGTGCGCATCAATCATGGGCCCGGGCACTTCTGCCGCGAAGTTGCCCAGCTCGACCACGGGAGGGCCAGAGGGGGGCCTTTGCTATTTATTTCTCTCTCTGTCTCACCCGCTCTTTCCAAAGGATGTCCTCAGAGGCTCCTGGTGCCCGGTTTGTTATCAAGTGCCCCCGAGACGTGGAGCTGCCCAAAAGAGCTGATCTCTGCCCTCATCGAGCCTACACAGTACTCACGAGGTCAAAAGGATGACCTTGCTGAAGTGTCGCCAGCGATGCTCTGACACGTCCTTGAGAACCGAGGGGCCCAGAGCCCCGGGAGTTTGAGGGAACAGGGCAACCCCAGCAGAGCTAAGCGGGGGGCCCACCACACCGCAGCTCAAGACGAACGGATGAACGGGTCACCCCGTTTTCCAGGCTTGCAGCCCATGTCCATGACCATCCCTTCCCCAACCCCCCCACCCCCAGAAAAAAAAAGAAGGGAGAACCTGAATACAAGCTTTGAGAGCTTTCGAGCAAGAGACTCATTCTATCAGAACTTTCTCTCCAGTTAAGCGTGCTGATGGCAAGGTTGAACAGAAGCGGAAGCCACGGGAGGCCAGGGAGGAGGTCTGTCAGGTCGCTATTACAAGGCGGGTGAGAGGCGGACAGCAAAAGGCCGCCTGAAGCAGTGGCAGAAAGTTCGAGAAGAGCAGTGGGTGACCGATGCCACCCCAACACAGAACCCGCAAGAGCTGGTGATCGCCCCGGTGCCCAGGTCTCTAGAATTACCGACCGATAGGTGTCGATTCTAATTAGTGCCTGGGAAACCAGAAAGCAAGAACCAGGGTTTCAGGGAAGGCGGAGGTGTGGAGCCTCAGAGTCTGAGCAAACCATCTCTTTGCTCCCAGGCAGATGGAAACATTGTTCTTTCTGGAACCAAGAGAAGGGCTGAAGGGAGAAATGTAGATGGATGGGTCAATCCACACCACGGTGGTGGGAAGTCATCGTGTGGCTCCCAGAGAGAGTATGTTGGGAATGAAGGGGTGCTGGGAAGAAAATCTTGGAGAGGGTCTATTTTGAATGGAGTCAGTTTGCATTTGCCGGGGATTCAGGGGCGGAATTGGCATGAGAACACCCGGGGGTGTTCCTGAGATGTGCTGTAAAGAGGGGCCATAGAATTCATTCCTTTTCACTCCCTTATAATTCCAAGGGCTCTCTCTGCGCATCAGGAACTCTGTGCTTCTGGGGAGAGAGAAACAGACATGAAAGGGACCCTGACATCTCGCCCGCTCACAGTCTAAGGCAAGAGACGCGAATGTGTGTGGGGAGACGGTGGCAGGCCTGTGACATGAGAGCTCTAACAGAGGATATGGGGACGCGGGGGAACAGCACCAGACAGAGGCAGAGACGGGCCTGATGCAGCTGTCAGCCAAGGGACGTCAAGGGTGAACGGCCACCCCCAGAAGCCGGGAAGAGGCAAGGGAGCCACAGAAGCCGCACGCCCCTGCTGAACCTTGATTTGGGACTTCCGGCCTCCAGTACTGCGAGAGAACAGATCTCCGTTGTTTGAAGCCACCCGGTGTGTGGCACTTGGTTACTGAAGCTCTAGGAAACGAACACACTTGGGTACAGGGATCCCGTTTCCGGCTGTAGGTTCCAACCACGCCTCCAAGAGCCTCCAAGGGGAATTGCATTAAGTGTGGAGCAAGGGGGCACTGTGGCCTCGCCCCATTTGTCAGGTGCCTGCGGTGCACCGTGGGGGCCCCACAGAGTAGGAGGGGGCAGACCTGGAGCCACCCCAGCCTGCTGAGGCTGACCTCCCCCTTCCTCCATCCCGCGATTCCCCCAACAGGCGGGGCCTGCTTTATTTCTAAGCACGGAAGAGGCAGAAGAACGTTAACCGTAGAAAAGCAGTCGGAAGCCACCTAGTCTGAACGCATCTTGTGCAAGACCGTCTTCCCTTGAAACCGAATGGACGGTCCAACAGCCTCTGCTTGAAAAAACTAAGTGGGAGAGGCTGGGGTCTCACATAGTATCCCTGTGTATTGTCTTTAGCCCCCATTTTTTAAAAATTTTTTAATCTTTACTTTTGAGAGAGAGAGAGAGAGAGAGAGCAGGGAAGGGGCAGAGAGAGAGGGAGACGCAGAATGTGAAGCAGGCTCCAGGCTCCCAGCTGTCAGCACAGAGCCCCAGGCAGGGCTCGAACTCACAAACTGTGAGTTAGTGACCTGAGCCAAAGTCGGACGCTCAACTGACTGAGCCCACCGAGGCGCCCCAATCTTTGGCCCACCTTTTTAGGAAGAGTTATTCATCTAAAGCCAATAATCCGCCTCCCTGTATCCCTCACCCATGAGCAAAATCCACGTAATGGTTTACAAATATTCAAAGGTCGTGACCACATACAACCCCTTTAAGGACAAATGCTCTCAGGGCTTTCTGTGAGGGCTTCTTGCTTTAAGAGAGACGGTCACGTGGGGCGCCTGGTGGCTCAGTCGGTGAAGCATCTGACGTCGGCTCAGGTCACGATCTCACGTCATGATCTTACGGTTCGTGAGTTTGAGCCCTACATCGGGCTCCACGCTGACAGTACGCTTGGGATTCTGTCTCTCTCTCTTCCTCTCTCTCTCTGCCCCTCCCCCACTCTCTCTCTCTCAAAATGAATAAACTTAAAAAAAAAAAAAGACTGTCATATATCTCGATGCATAATACCTTACCTAAAAAGACTAGTGATTGTGTCCCGTTCAAGACATACACAGACTACTCAGCCCAGTCCTGGGCATTAATCATCTTTCAAGCAGAACAATACAAATAAAAGCCGTCCCTTGGATAAGTATATTTGTTACGTCTTACTGGAGGGGGGTCCCACCAGAAAGTAGATGGAGAATTGCACGGAAGCTGACTTCATCCATCTTTAAGGAAGGACAGCTACCTAATAATCCCTCTCAGGCATAGTACCATTTCTTCCCAGATCCCAAATATCCAGGCTACAGGTCTCTGTGGCCCTTTGGGGGATGGGGAAAGGCTCAAGGTTCCTCTTGTACCTGCTCACCATGGCTCACCAGTCTTTTTTGTGGACACAGAAGACTAGCAGTGGGAAGGGGGACTTGGGGTGCAAAGAAGAGTAGCCAATGTCCTGAGCCCACGTGGCATGGAGCCTTGGACATCTTGTCTATGTGACTCGAGGGGTCAAAAGGGCTTGGGACAGAACTCTCCAGTCGGATCTACCTCCAGGAGACCAGCTCAGTCCCAGATATTCAGGACAAACCCCCCGGCTGGTATGCCTTCAAGAAATGAATATTCCCTTTTCAATGAGAGGAGGAAAAGGCAGGAGGCCAAGATTCCAGCATAGGAGATATGGACATTTTGGATAAAGTCATGAAGAGGGTCTCATCGAGAAGATGACCTTTGAGGGAAATCAAATGAGCAAAACACAGACGGTCATGAGGCAGTGAGCAGTTAAGGCATGAGGCAGGGCCAAGCAACAGGCAGTGGCCCATTGGGTATGCCAGTCAAAGTAGGCCTGACACCAAAAGGGATCTGAGGGTCTTCAAGAGGACATGACCACCCGTCGACCTGAAAGCTGGAACCCCCGGGAAATCCGAGCCTCTCGCCTCCAACCCTGTCCTTGGAATGTGTGTTCTCACTCTTCCCGTTGCTGAAGCCCTTTGCGAGGATGTAGACCTAAGAGACCGAGAGATTGTCGAGACCCGGATGGTATACGTGACTAAAATTTAGGGCTCTGTACAAACTGGTTAAGATACACTTGGGCAGGTGTGATCTACCCATCCCGAGGCCGCCCAAGACAAGTAAGTTCCCTTGCTTCTTAAACCTGCCACCTGCCAATTTGAGGTACCCTTCCAGGTACAGGTCCCAGTTTGGGGACCACCAGAGGGAACAAAAGAATCAGGAAAGGAGTTGGAAGAAAACAATAAATATCAAATAATAAATGAGTACGAAAACCAGAAAAAAAAAATTTTTTTTTTTGGAATCCTAGAGCTGATTCTTTAAAATTCAGGAGACTAACAAAATGGACACTCTCAGCCAAAATCAAGGAAATGAATTTCACTGCCGGAATGAAGAAAAGGGTGTACCCCAGACACCAAGGAAACTGAAAATATTTTTGTGCACTAGCCGTCAAAACTTGGTAATAATCATTTGCACGTCTGAATAAAATGAACGGTTGTCCATAAAAATATAAATTATTGGTATTCGCTCGCCCAAGTGAGAAAGCTGCAGAAGAAATTGAAAATACTGTCAGAAAACTTCAGGCCAAGAAACCATACTGGTCATATAGTTAATAGTATTATAATTCAGTTAACGGCATTGTCTGTAGGGCACCTGGGTGGCTCAGTCAGTTGAGCATCCGACTCTCGATTTCGGCCCAGGTCATGATCCCAGGGCCAGGGGATTGAGCCCCACATGGGGCTCCATGCTGAGCGTGTAGCCTGTTTGGGATTCTCTCCCCCGTCCCTCTGCCGCTCTCCCTAACTTGCACGTGCTGTCTCTCAAATAAAAGTAAGTAAGCAAGTAAATAAATAAATAAATAAATAAATAAATAAATCTAAAAAAACAGTATTGCTTATAGTTTAAGAATAGTATTATATGAAAATAAAATGAATACCAGTTAAAATTTGTGATAAGTATTTTTTAACCGATGAGAGAAAACAGAGCTGCTCTGGTTGTTATGCGAAATTGAATTCATAACTAACGAATTGAATGTTTTTTCGTTTTTTTAAATCATGGTAAGTACACTTTTTAATCCCCATTCCCTATTACCCCCTGCCCACCCACTTCCCCTCTGGTAGCCGTCAGGGTGTTCTCTACAGTTACGGGTCTCCTTGGTTTGTCTCTCTCTTTTCCTCCTTTGCTCATGTGTTGTGTTTCTTAAATTCCACATATGAGTGAAATTCTATGGTATTTGTCTTTCTCTGACTGATTTATTTCACTTGGCATTATGCTCTCTAGCTCCATCCAGGTCATTGCAAATGCCAAGATCTTTTTTATGGCTGAGTAATATTCCACTGTATACACACACACACGCACACACACACACACACACACACCTTTATCCATTCAGGTATCAATGGACACTTGGGCCATTCCCTAATTGGTTATTTGTGAATAATGGTGCAATAAACATAGGTGTGTGTCCCCTTTGGCTTAGTGTTTTGTGTGTGTTGGGGGTAAATACCCAGTAGTGCAATTCCTAGATCATAGACCAGCTCTGTTTTTAATTTGTTGAGGAACCTTCACACTGTTTCCCACAGCGGCTGCACCAGTTTGCATTCCCACCAACAGCGAACGAGAGTTTCTTTTTCTCCACATCCTCACCAACACCTTTTGTCTCTTGTGTTTTTGATTTTAGCCATTCTGTCAGGTGTGAGGTGATATCTCCTTATAGTTTTGATTTGCATTTCCCAGATAATGACTGATGTTGAGCATCTAAAAAATTAAATTGTTTGGGGCGCCTGGGTGGCTCAGTCGGTTGGGCGTCTGACTTCCGCTCAGGTCATGATCAAAAGGTTTGTGAGTTTGGGCCCTGCATTGGGCTCTGTGCTGATAGCTCAGAGTCTGGAGCCTGCTTCAAATTCTGTGTCTCCCTCTTCGCCTTCCCTGCTTGCACTCTGTTTCTCTCTCTCTCTCTCTCTCTCTCTCTGTTTCTCTCTCTCTCTCTCTCTCAAAAAATAAATAAACATTAAAATTTTCTTTAAATTGTTTCAAATATATCTTACTATCGATGAATACGCAAAGATGAATACGCAAAGAACGTGGGTGTAAATGGCAATAATTCTATACAAATATACTTAAGCTCCTTCATAACCAAATAAAATCAATGAGCTGTTATCTTGTGTCTATCGATTCGAATTCTTAATTGAAATATCCGGAATTGGCATGAGAAAACATCTATGCCTTCCTGTATGTGTAAAAAATGGTTTGGACTTTCTGGAAGGCAGCCAAACAATCCATAGCTAGTAGCCCTGCAATTTTGTATTTCCTCCGACCCAGGGATTTCTTTTCTAGAAACGCATCATAAGGAAAGAGAATGGTCAGGCATGAAGATGTATATTCAATGATGTTTGTTATATGGTGATGTATTTGTTTATGGTAGCAAATATATACATATATATCCTATATATAATATGATGTCATAATATATTATACATAATAGGGATTATAATATATAATGACACAATAATATAATATATGTAAATATATAATAGGGATTGTGAAATATATATAAAATAAGTTAAAAATATATAGGTATAATAGGGAATATAATATAACTTTACAACTGAGCCAGCCCAAAAGAAAATCCTGTTTAGGAATAACTTCTATCATGAAAAAAAGCAAGTTACGAAGCTGCATGTCCGGTATGATTTTGGTTTTTAGTTTTTAAAAAGAAGAAGACCAGCATGGGAGGGAACAGAGATCAAAATAAAATATTAGGCAATTATGAAACAATTTATTAATTACATTTCTCCCTGTGGTGAGATTTGGTCAATTTCAGATTATCCTCCTTTTGCTTTCATTTTATTTTCAAAGTTCCCCACCCCCCAGAATGAACATGTGTTCCTTTTGTCATTGAGAGAGTAACAGTTGTTTCTTTTTTACAAAAAAAAAAAAAAAATGTAGAGACTAGTATATGTTACAGGAAATAGCTGCTTTTCAGCACCTAAAATTAAGTGTTTTCCAGTGTAGTATTCTGTTCAACAAAGTAAAGGGAATTTTCTTCTCTTTTATGCGTGGAGGTGAGAATGAAGAATCTTCTTCCACTTTCCTCTGGTTTCAGGGCTCTCTTTTCTTTATGCTGCCGTCTCCCCTGTGGTTTTTTACGAGAGCTGGGAACTATTTAAATAGCCCCAAATAAAATGCAAGCTCTTCATTTGTCTTGTTTTCCTAGGTTATCTGGAGTCCTCCCCTTAAGCCAGAATCCAACCTACCGTCAGATGGTTCCCTTAAACAAAACTGAGTTACACCAAGTACAGCAGTTAAAACTAAATAAATTTAGGATTTCTCCCAAGCTGCCGAGCTCAAGGTGTCACCTTGGTCATGATCACTCCAAAAGGTCCCTGCAGCTGAAACTCAGAGGGAGCTAGGAGTCTGTGTCTAAAGGCTAAACTCCCTCTCTGTCCCATAGGAAGTATCTAGGGAAGCAAAAAGAAAGGGGGTTGGGGGGGAAAATGAGTGTGTTGGAAAATCGGAACTGGGAGAAAAGTGATTATGATCACTTAATCCCGAAAAGGGGAGGCTCATCTAAATGTCACAGTTTCCAAATATTCAAAGAATTATGGCGAACAGGAAGAGTCAATGGGATTTTGTGAGAGAGTTTAACAAAGAAGGAAATCTCCTGGTGGCTTAATTAAGGTTTGTGGGATAGCAGGGTAGGCTTCTGGCTGATGTATTAGGATTTCTTTCTTTTGAGAGCTCGAAGTGTAAAACCGAAAAGTATCTGCTAGGGATCATCCCTGAGGCTGAAAAAAGATAAATAAGGAAACTTACAACGAATTGCCCCCAATACCCATCTGTGATGTCCAATGTCCACCCCAATGTTTCCTTGACGGGTTGACTTGTGTTAATCGGCCGGAGATTTGACTGCAAGGCGACAGGTGCATCCGTGGGGGTCCTGAAGAACAAGGAGACCACAAAAACGTTGGACCATTTTGCAAATGTCTTGGGGTTAGCAAAGAGTCTTCAACTACTTTTCAAGTGTTTTCAGATCTGCTGAAATCCAACTGTGGTTTGCCCCCGAGCGCTTATGCGTCTAAATGTTTTATGCGTGTTTATTTTAAGAAAAACATAGGTTTGGCGTTTCTGGGTCCATTTTCACTTAGCTCGTTAGATGGTCTGCGAGCCTGTTCAATGTCTAAGATGCCTCGTGAGACTCAGAGGAAGTTGGCTCTCACTGAAGGAGTCGCATTCGGTCGCCCTGGAACAGGAGCCAAACTGCAAAAAAGCGTCGGGTTCAAGCACTCTCTTCAACACCCAAGTACCTCGAGCAGGGCCCGAGTTCGACACTCTTCCGATGGTTCCTAAGCTGCGTTTGTATTCGGGTCTCAGTGTTCCCTTCCCATCATCCGGGCTGAACCGAAATTTTGCCCGAACGTGGAGAATGTGTGAGAATGAGAACAGATGCCGGATAAATGGTCTTGCTGGATGATACTTTGCTAGGGAGTATGCAGAAGTCAGAAGTTCAGAACATCAGCTTGGATAGGCCTTCATCTGTTGGCTTTCTGATGTCATTTGTATCCAATGCTAAGTTAAATGACCTGAATGCTTAACCCTGAAGAATATCGGCCATCCAACATTTATGCCTCTCTTGCCATTGGGTTCACTGAACTGTACTGGCTAGAAAGTTGATGGGGCACCTGGGTGGCTCAATCGGTTGAGCATCCGACTTCAGTTCAGGTTCATAAGTTTGAGCCCCTCGTTGGGCTCTGTGCTGATCTTTCAGAGCCTGGAGCCTGCTTCGGATTCCGTGCCTCCCCCTCTCTCTCTGCCCCTCCCCTGCTCATGCTCTGTCTGCCTGTCTCTCTCTCTGAAAGGTAAATAAACATTTTAAAAATTTTTAAAAGGAAGTTTATGAAACCCAGGCAATATATGGTCCATGCAACCCTGGTAGGCAACTTTGAGGGGTATGAAGCAATGAACATGTAATTAATTAGGAGTTGGACGCATAAATTTCAAGAGGGATAGGAACTCGGGAGAGAGAAGTGTGGTTAATGGTCTGATTAAACATTAAGATGCCCCCAAGATTGTTTTAAGTAGAATGTGTACAGGAAGGGAGAAGGAGGGAGAGAAACAGAGACAGACAGACAGACAGACAGAGGTGTCTAAGCAGGAAGAACATTAATTACAGGTTCGTGGTGAGGTGGTCTCTGGTCAGGATGAAACCTATACCAGTTTGAGCTCAGTGGAGGGTTCTTATATTCAGAGCAGTGGAAAATAAAATTAGAAAAGCTTATTGGAGAAAGGCCTTCGCAGCCAGGCAAATGCGTTTATCCTTGAGGCGGAAAGCCCTAGACCTCGTTGTTGATTTTGAAGCAGAAGCGTGGAAAAGGCGGGGTTGGAGCGAAATTAGTATGAAGGGACCCACTTAGGTCCATCTTAGAGCTGAGGGTGGCAACAATCTCACCTGGCCATACGGCTCTAAAATTTGAGGTCCCGGGGCACCTGGGTGGCTCAACCTTGGTTAAGCAACCGACTCTTGATTTCGGCTCAGGTTCGTGAGCTCAAGCCCCAAGACGGGCCCTACGGTGACAATGTGGAGCCTGCTTGGGATCCTCTCTGTCTCTGCCCTTGCCATGCTTGTGCACGCGGGGTCTCTCAAAATAAATACATAAATTCCTGTTGCTCTTGGAGACACAGAGGCAGGAAGGAGGTAGACCAGGAGACCCTCTAGCCAAGAGGGCTCCGACCAGCACAGCAGTTAGACAGTCTCGGGAAACAAATAAGGGAGAAGGCCAGCCGTGCGCCCAAGCTTCCGGAAGCACATCCCCACCAGCATGGCACAGCACTTTCTGGAGAACCTTATGCCATCTGCCAATTTAAAGATTTCATGGCGCCTGTTTGTCTGGATCATTAATTTGGGGGCAGAGCGGGGGCGGTGGGGAGGAGCGGATAGTTAAACAAGACCAATGTCCACACCGGTCTCTGGGGAGAATCCCTGTTTCAACACCCGCTGGGCACCAAAGCCAATCTTTGGTGATTTAGAGCTGCTCTCTCCCTGGTGCTGTATTCAGATCTTTCCGATGCCTTTGCACCTGGAGGTGTTACAAATGCTGCTTTTGTTTCTAGGTGCAACAGTCACAGAGCAGCCAATATGAAACAGGACACGTGTTTGCATCATAAAACAGATCAATGGCCTCAGGGGACTTGGTGGCCTCCCCACCACCATCTTTTTTTCTGATTTTTTGCAAACGCTTCGGCTCCACCCGGGGGACAGCTGGCTGAACCAGACCAAAGAGAGCCGTCAGCTGGACGCTTGTTTTATGACGACTCAACGGCTCAGCAATAAATAATAAAAAATCAACTTTAACCGCTTCTTTCCAAATGCGCTCCAGCCTGGGAGAGCTTTGCTCTGTTTTCATTTGAGTGTGTAGATCCCAAGGCAGGGTTTTCCTGCAAATTCCCCAAGACCAATTAAAGACCAAATAGGGTTGACAGATGCTGGGAATAGGCAAGCCAGCCAGGGAAACACTAATGTAACCAGATGTGTGGGCGGAATGAGAGCCATTTTAGCATCTGTAAGATTGAATAGATTAAGATCTAAATCTAGGGTGGGGGGGGTCAGTAAGTGGGAGGTGGGCAGGATGAGAGGAAGCTGAGTTCTGCTTGATCACTGGGCATTTGCCAAGGTCAAGGAAGAGTGGGAGAGTGCACCATGCTTAGAAAACCCTCATGGCATTCGCAATGTCATTCCAGACACTTCCGTCTCTACAGAGGAGGTAACGCTACGCCCACAAAGTACCCACTATTGTTTCTTGTAACTGATGGCCTTGAGCTTGCATCCCGCTAAGACCTCTGGTACCACCTGACTCAAACATATCCATTCATTTATTTATTTTTTTTTTTCAACGTTTATTTATTTTTGGGACAGAGAGAGACAGAGCATGAACGGGGGAGGGACAGAGAGAGAGGGAGACACAGAATCGGAAACAGGCTCCAGGCTCTGAGCCATCAGCCCAGAGCCTGACGCGGGGCTCGAACTCACGGACCGCGAGATCGTGACCTGGCTGAAGTCGGACGCTTAACCGACTGCGCCACCCAGGCGCCCCCATTCATTTATTTTTTTAATGAATGTCAACGGAAACGCTAATAAGGACAGCGTTCGTCCTTCTTGGTGACAAAGAAACGCAAAATAATACACAGCATGCTTCGCTTGCTGCTAAGGCTTCCTTTTTTTCTTTTCCTTCTTTTTTTTTTTTTTTTTTCACGGTATCATTCGATGCCAACCACGATGCGGTGTGAACTGATGCAGTTTCTAGAAGTCTTTGGCAATTCGTACCAAGAGTTTTAAAAATGCGCCTTCTGGCCTGGTGTTTCCAATCTCAAAGGTGAAAAAGGATACCAGGCACAGGAATAGGATGCTGGTAGACAGTAAAAAAAAATATTTTAATTCTCAAAAAGGGGAATAGTTGAATATTTATGAGACCTCCGTATGTTAGAATAGTATACAGGCAGTATATATTCTGTTATTAGATGGCCTTGCAGATGCTTATTAAGTAATAGTAACTGAATAAAAAGAAGCACATACAGAGCAGATACACCATAAGAAGTCCAATGTGTTATGTATATGTATGATTTCCAAACTAAGAAGGAAATTTTTTTAAGAAGTTCTTAAGAAGTTCTTTGCCGGGGCAAAGCTCTGCGCAGGGCTTGAACCCACGAACCATGAGATCATGACCTGAGCCAAAGTCGGATGCTCAACCGACTGAGCTCCCCGGAGGGAGCTGGCTTGGTGTGTTCTTATCAGAGGTCTTCGGGCAGAGGCTGGGTGGATCCACGGGGACAGGGTGGGAAGGCTCAGGTGACAGAATACAGAACTGGATGGGGAGTCGGATGAGACTTTCCCTGAGCTGTTACCACTCCCCAGTCAGGACTCAACCTTCGTGTAGGTTTTGGTTTGTGAATCTCCTCCAGTAGCATCCAGCAAATATTTCTTGAACTCCTGCTATGGACCAGACAGCGTAGCGAGGAAGTAGGTACACAAGAGACGATCATCAGAAGCTACCACTAAACTTAGCCTGCACGAAAAATACCTACCGACAGCTGTAGTCCCAGTCAACGGGGTCCAACAGGGCAATGGTTTCCTTTTCCTTCTTTTTAATGTTAGCCTTAAAAGTTGATAGAGCTTTTAGATGAATGAGGGAATCACGGCCATAAATTAGAAACCGGGTTTTACCCAGTCCTTACTGTGCACCCTTCTTTGGGCTGGAGGCTTTATATGTGTCATCACCACCGACCTCTATTCCCAACGCTCATGGGTCTGTGGATGAGTGGGATGGCTTTAACATTAACACCCGGTGTCCCTGCTGCTGAGGTGTTCCTGTTCCATGTGAGAATTCTAGTCCTTTCAAAAAATTTACCCCTAAAACTCAAGAACGTTTGAGTTCTTGGGGCGCCTGGGTGGCTCAGTCGGTTAAGCGTCCGACTTCGGCTCAGGTCACCATCTCTCAGTTCGTGAGTCTGAGCCCCGCGTCGGGCTCTGTGCTGATGCCTCAGAGCCTGGAGCCTGCTTCCGATTCTGTGTCTCCCTCTCTCTCTGCCCCTCCCCTGCTCATGCTCTGTCTCTCTCTGTCTCTAAAAAATAAATAAATGTTAAAAGAAAAATAATTTTTGAGTTCTCTAAGGGGAGATATGCTCTGGTCTCATGGCCCAGGCCTGGCTGACCTTACACTTCTGAAACTCCATCTCCTCGCCACCCTTGGGTGACTCCTGCTATCCTAACGCCCCCCCCCCCCACCAAGGCTGGCCTTTACCACTCCACCCAACCTACCACCCCCGCTGTAAGGGTTGTCTGCCTGCCAGCACACATCGTCGTTGTGTTCCAGAACCCCAGAACTCACAAGGGTGGGGCCGTGGTCCACGACTCTGGAAAGCAAGGAGAACGCTTCTACCCTACACCTAGACTGAGAACTCACAGCAGAGATGCTTGGCCCACAAAATACCTAATGTCTCTCACTTCATACACACAGTGCTTTGCCTCCATGGGTTGTGGACGTGCCACCAAAATATCTGCCTCGGGATAGTTTTCAAGAGTGGGGTGCTGGTAAACCAGCTGTCGATTTTTTAAAAACAATAACACAAAGCCCTGATTTGTAGTGTCTGTCAGTTTCTACAGGGTAAATATCACCCTCGTGGCCAACTGCAGACTACCAACCCGATGTTAGGCTCTGTGGTGCCCAATTAGTTCTCAGGGGCAGACGCGAGCCCACCCCAGCCCACCCTTGTGGCCACGATGCACTGGCCACTGCCTTCAGCAGCATGCCTGAACATTAGGAGTCTTACTCTCGGTCCAGACACTCAGTTCCCTGATGGAGAATCCTCTTGCGACTCTGCTAGGGCTCCCACAGCCCGGTGTCTCCTGTCTCCCCCCTCTCAAGCCCTGCAAACGTACGGAACCTGACTTCATGCCCCGAACATCAATTGCGAACAAGTTTAAGTTCGCACTTAAGCCTCTTCCCATACCCACCTCACCCCTGTACTCTTCAGCTTCCATTTGGTAAGCTAAACAAGCAGGCGTTTAGTATCCAGAAACAACCAATTAAAAAAAAAAAAGTCTCGGGATGCCTGGGTGGCTCAGTCGGTTGAGCGTCTGATGTCGGCTCAGGTCACGATCTCACAGTTCACGACTTCGAGCCCCGTGTCGGGCTCTGTGCTGACAGATTCTGTGTCTCCCTCTCTCTCTGCCTCTCGCTCTCTCTCAAAAATAAATAAAAATTAAAAATTTTTCTTCAAAAGACAAATCTCCTGTCTCCAGCCTGTCATCACAGGCTTTAAGGACAGAAGGAGGGGACGTGGTGGGCTTTTTCTCCATTCCCTTAATTCCTTCCTCTCACTAGACTGTCTGCTTCTCCAAGCTTGAAGCAGGGGAGGAAGACGATATAATGGCTACTGAAAGCTCTTTCTTGGCCGGCACCCATCAATCCCCTGTCGCTCTCCTCCGGCCACCGCCAGGGTTTGAAACAGCTTCTTTGCCTCCTAATGTTCTTTGTGGGTTCACTGGATACACCCTCAGACAGCCCACAGATTCCTGGATACAGGTAAATGCACGTCCTTCAACCGGTCGACGGTGGGTCCAGCCTCCTTCTTCTGAGACCCACTGTCCCTTCCAAATGTCACCCGTGGGCACAACCCAGGACTCAACCCAGCAGGGACCTGAGTTCATGCCATTTACGTGCACTCAACACCCACAAGGTACACGACAGCATCTCCATTTTAACAAATGAAGCCGGAGCTCACAAGAGTGTCCACTTTTTGAATACCTACAGTGTGCCAAGCACCAGGCCAAGAGACGTATGGACTCTGGTTCCTTTGTTTTACTCAACGGCTGGCACATGGGACCAAGGCAACTGCTACGCTCCTTTCGAAACCAAAATGCAAACCTAGAGACCCTTAAGTAATTTGCCCAGGGTCACCCGAGGCTCTCCCGCCTGACACCTGACGAAAGCCTCTTGTGCCAGTCTTCTTGACTTCCTAGTTGGGCAGAATGGGAAGCAAACGATCTCTGCCTTCCTGAAGACAAAAGAGACTTTGACTTCGGTCAGAGACAACGTGACCACGGGAAATATCTCGATGTATTCTTCGCCTTTTTCTGCCAGGAGAAACAAGTCAACAAAAAGTCCGTCCTCCAGGATCTGGTAAACATTGATGCCGACCAAAATTATCGCCCATTCGGATTTCAAGGGGGGGGGGTTCAGTCAACCGTTTTGGCAGGCTTTTCAGGACAAAGCCCATCTTTATGCAAAATATATCATACGAGCCCAACTTAAATTCTCAGATGGGTGTAGCGGTGATGTGGCAACACCCGTCAGCGAAGATGTTCAGATCAAAATCCTCCCCCCACATCCCATCAGAGCTCGGGAGATCCCAGTTTCTCTGAGCTGAGCCCCAGGAAAGGGAGGAGGCACATCTTCGCCTTGGGTGACACGTATGCACAGCGCTGAGAGTGATTTCTCTCTTTTCCTCTCTCCCGCTTCTGAGAGAGAAGGCATCGAAGTCAGGCTTGCGACCATAAGATCCAGTGTATCCCTGGCCTTATCCTTAGGCCACGACCCATTTACATTTTCGTGTCTTTTAGAGACATCCTCGTGACGCGCTGGGGGGAGAAAAATGTTCTCACGGGAGATGGCTAACACCGGTAAAATTACCCCGGCCTGGCTCAGAGATGCCGAGTACATTGTTAAGGTCACACAGGTAAATGGAGCTGGCGGCTCCAGGTCCCAATCCCGGTCCCCAGCCTGGTGGCGTTAAGGCTGGCCGGCATCAGTATGGCAGTAGAAAGGCAGAGACAACAGGTGGTTTTCCTCTTTGACGGGAATCCGCAGCCCTGCCATTTGTCAGTGAGCAGGCTGGACCAGCATTTGTCAGATGCTTCCATAGGCTGAGGGAGGTACTCAAGGGATCTTTCTAGGGGGTCTCATGACCACCTTCTGCCACGAGACCTACCCTACCATCTGTCAACCGGATCACAAATGTATATAAAAATAGGTGTATTTGTGTGACAAAAATATAACCCGAACCCTAGGAGACACGATAATGCCATGTAACGCGTTATGACGTGATGTGGATCCTGGAACAGAATAAACGAACACCAGGTAAAAACCCAGGAACTCTGGAAGAAAGCATGGAAGTTAATAATAACATTAATTCCTGTTCGATCGGTTCATTAATTCTGGCAACTGCCCAAGACCAGGGTGAGCTGCTAAAAATAGGGGAACGGGATCGGGTGTGGACAGAAACTCTCTACACCAGCCTCCCAACTTTTCTGCAAATCTAAAAACGTTCCAAGAGGGGCACCTGAGTGGCTCAGTCGGTTCGGCGTCCGACTTCGGCTCAGGTCATGAGGTCACAGTTTGTGAGTTTGAGCCCCGAGTCGGGCTCTGGGCTGATGGCTCCGAGCCTGGAGCCTGCTTCCGATTCTGTGTCTCCCTCTCTCTCTGCCCCTCCCCCATTCTCTCTCTCTCCCTCAAAAATAAACATTTAAAAAACTGAATAATTAAAAAAATTTTAAAAATAAAAATGTTCCAAGAAATAATGCGCCCCTGCTCTCCCCTCCCCGCCTCTCCCTGCCAACTTGGCATCTGCCTCCAGCTGCGTTTCCTTCAAAAGGTGCCTCGTGTGTATCAGTAGAAAAGAGATTTTTAAGCATCCCTCGGTGCCAAGTTTTCCCTCCTGTTTGAACCCCATGTTGTGCAAAAAAATGGATTCTTTAATACTTTCTACAACAGGAGTAAACACCCCCACCCCCGGCAGTCCTAGGGGGCCGTCTCCCTCTGTTCCCTTGTGGACCTCAGTCTCAGAGAGACCTTCCCTCACCACCTAATGCAGAAAAGCCCTTGTCCTCGTTAATCCCCTTGCCTGCTCTGTTTCCTCCTCTGCACAGAGCACCAGCTCAAGGGGTAAGTGTTCGTTTACTTGTGTGCCCTCCACCTCTTACCACTAAACGCAAACTTCAGAACAAGCAGATGTGCTTCTTTTTTGTTTGCTGCTTGGAAAAAGCAGTTCACCTGCCTGGGAACCACACGGAAACCTTTGAAAATCCCCCACGCCCAGGCCACACCCCAAAGCGATGAAAACAGAGCCACTGAGGGCAGGGACCCAGGCGGCAGTGTTTTCTGTAGTTTTCCCGGGGTGATGGTTAATTTTATTGCCAAGTTGGTCAGGCTCTGGTGTCCAGTTGAAAAGAGTAGATTTTGAGGTAAGTGAAGTCTTAGGTGGGGGTCTCATCCAATCGGTGGAAGCCTTGAGAGAAATGACTGAGGTTCCCCCCGCGCCGTTTCTCAAGAAGAGGAATTTTGCTTCCAGACTTCCTGCCGTGGGGGTCACGACCGCAATGTCAACTCTTTCCTGGGTCTCCAGCCTGCCCTTGACATTTTAGAATTGCCAGCCCCATCATCACATGAGCCAGTTCCTTACGGTCAATCTCTCTGTGCGTATATATACATCCTGTTGTTTCTGGATCTCAGGAGAACCCTCATTAATACACCCAGGGATTCCAAGTCTGAAAACTCATGACCCAGAAGAATGTCCAAGGGCGTGGCCGGCAGTCGGTAAATACTCAGATGAATGCGTATCGGTTCAATCAATTTCCCTACAATGTGTAGAATGGAATCGATCCTGGATGATCAGGTCTCTGTGGCATCCAGATGCCAAAACACCAGAGCGAACGGAAGGGATGGGATGGAGTTGGTTATCAGAGTTAAGAGGCTTTGCCCAGACCCTGAGCCCAGCCACTGTCAGTCAATACAGTGGAAAATAGAAGAAGGGGCCTCATCTCTCAGGCAGGAAGCAAACAGCAAGTCCGAGATGCAAGGCTGGAATCCCATCTTTGAAATATGGTGGAAACAGGATTCTGCGTCTGTCTAGTTTAAGAAACAAACGTGAAATAGATGGGGAGAGATGCCGACCATCGTTTGCTGAAAGTTTGTTTCTAGAGGTTACGTCTCGGGTGGATTAAGCATGAACGATGAGAAACCTTGGAAACATTGGAAGATCAGAAGCATCCCATTCGGAAGAGCCTCCCGCCTATCCGCCAGGAGCTGTTCCAAATACCCCCTGAAATGACCAAAGAAAAAGCTGACTCGGCTCAGGACTACAGAAGACGGTGAACCATGGGTTTGAACCTTTCCGGAAATTCTCCCTCCAATGGAGGGACTGCGAGAGAGTTTACAAATCCACAATCGGCCTTATCTGAAGGGAAAACCCTCTGGGGCAGCAAGCTGATGCTCAGAAACACACCCGCACTGAGGACCTTTAAGTCAAAAGAGAGGAAGGAAGTGTCGGCCTGGGAGATTCTTCTAGATCAGCATCCAGCACCTGTGTGGCACACACTTCAAGGCACACACTCAGCATGGAAGGAGAGAGAGAGAGAAACAAAGCAGTTGCCCCATGGGCTGTGCAGACAAGGGGGGACTCTGACGACTGGATGAAGCCACCTCCCCCCCACTGCCCCACCCCCCCCCACAGGCTTCCAGCCCCGCAGAAGAGACCTGAAACCTACATCCACTCCCTCTCTGTTCCTCTGAGCATGACAGTTTTGAACAGGGACCCTAAGGCTCTAAGAAGATCCATCCCAACTGCTCAAAGCGGAGAAACCCAGTTGTCTACACCCCATTCCCACCCCACAAGTCACTGGCCAAACGAAAACCCAAAAATCGGTACGTGGAAAGAAGCAGAAGCAGGCTGAGGGTTGACAGCCTATGCTTCCCCGTAAAAGAGACGGACTTCCAGAAACCAGAAGAGAATCGGGGCCAATTTCTAAGATTCTTCGAAAAGGGGAATAAGGCGACGATCGTGGGCAACACACAGAGAGAGCCCCTGCGAGGTCAGTAGCAAGAACTGATAATTTGAGAAATATCAGATGTCCACTCTTAGACAGTCTCACATTTCGGTTTATCCGTGAGAGTTCCAGCCCTCCCTTGGGGAAAACAGGACAGGTTGCATGGGGGGTGGTGGGGGGTGTGTCAGGGTGAGGGAGGACAGCTCTAGTGTCTGGAAACAATAAAAGGGACAGGATGAAAATGTGCCTTGTAACAGCAGTTTCCTTTTGTTTAAACCCAACGTGGCCTTTTCCCAAGTGCGTCTTAAGATGTTCGTCTTCAGACCCGGCACCAGAAGAGCTCCTTGTTTTTGCTGTGCTTAATCACTGCTGGGCTTCCTTAGAATCTAAAATAAAATCTAGAAGGTTGCAAATACATTTTAGCTTCAACATTTGTTCGGTTGGTTTTTGCCCGTTACTAACGGATGTTTTTCGTCTTACTCACCACGAAAAGAGCAAACCACATTTTCCCCAAAGCTCAGAAATCCGGGAGAGACGAAGACGGTGAGAGAAAAAGCTACCTTAACGTCATGTGTTATTTGAAACAAGTTTTGGGGTAGAAATCTTTACACACACAGAGCGACCTACGGATGTTCAGCAAAAGGCAACATGTTTCCATTCCAAAATTGGGACAGAGGAAGTTAGAAATAATTGAGTTGGCAGATTACTAATACTAATGTTTAGACAATGGTAGAGAATCCACAAATGCTTTGGGGGATTTACTAGCGTCTAAAATCCTGCGTTCTGTGTTGTTTAAATGAAGGCTTCTCTTTTTTTTTTTTTCTTTTTTTCTTTTTTAATGTGCACAGCATTACCAGGAAGGAGAGACAGCACCAGACCATAATGGTTTAATACACGGTGTAGGGGAAAAGGCCTAAAGAAAAAGCAGATGGCAACCTCTTTTGCAGGAGCCATATAATTTCATGGTGCATTTTCTCTTCATGGCTTCACTGAAATTCAAGCCCAGGGGCTGATTCTTTCTGGCACTGGGATGGGCTCCAGGGGCAGGGAGGAAGCAGCGAGGATAGGGAAACCTTAACAAAAGGTGGGATGGTTAGATCTCCTGTTCTTGGCGAATGTCCACTGTTTCTTTGATTCGCGACTTTCATCCAACCAGGGTCCACGATGGTCACACCAGCCCCATCGCTGCTGGTCTACAATCCAACTCCCCTCCATGTCACCCCATTCAAATCCCTGGTGGATTGGTCTACCTCACCTTTTTTTTGAGTGAGGTCATACAGGTCAAGGGTCAGCGGCCAGTGGACAGATGGATGCTCCTTTAGGTCACTACCTGGTCACTTAGGCTGTGTATGGTTAGACTCCCCCAGAAGAGCAAACGGACAGGTGGCTACCCTACAAGACGTAGTAAAAGTAGCACTTGGAAAATAAGTGAACTGAATCCCTACAGCAGTGGTTCTCAAAGTGTGGTCCCTACTAGACCAGCAACACCTATACCAACTAGAAACTCAGTAGAAATGCAGATCCCCAGGCTCTATCCCAGACATACTGAATCAGGAACTCTGGGGGTGGGCCTAGCAATTTCTAATATTTCTCAATAGATTTAAAGAATCTAGGAAAAAAGATGAAAAGTTCGAAAAAGAAAAAAGTCCGGTAAACTCACATGTACTCACCACCTAACTTATGAATACAAGGTCGGGACACCTTGGTGGCTCAGTCGGTTAAGCGTCCGGCTTCAGCTCAGGTCATGATCTCGCAGTTCGTGGGTTCCAGCCCCGCGTCGGGCTCTGTGCCGACAGCTCGGAGCCTGGAGCCTGCTGCGGATTCTGTGTCTCCCCCTCTCTCTGCCCCTCCCCTGCTCATGTTCTGTCTCTCCCTCTCTCTCAAAAATAAATAAACATTTAGGGACACCTGGGTGGCTCAGTCAGTTGAGCATCTGACTTTGGCTCAGGTCATGATCTCATGGTTCGTGAGTTCAAGCCCTGCATCGGGCTCTGTGCTGACGGCTCAGAGCCTGGAGCCTGCTTAAGATTCTGTGTCTCCTCCTCTCTCTGCCCCTCCCCTGTTCATGCTCTGTCTCTCTGTCTCTCAAAAATGAATAAATGTTAAAAAAAAAAAAAAAAAGAATAGAATGTCACCCAAAACACACACCTCTGCTACATGTCCCTTCCCAAGCACTTCTGTGCTTCTCTCCCCAGGTTTAACAATCTGGTTATAATCTTAAATAGTGATCATCCAAGCTTTAAACATTGAGGTCACAGAAAATAAATCATCTAATCTAGAAGCTCAAGAAACACTTGCAAAAAAAAATGTGCAATGATTTATTGTACTTTTTTCATATTTTATAGAGAAGTTTAACTCATTCCCCAAAATGTTAAAAGATATTTCTTGACCAAGTAAAACTTCCTTCAGGGATGCAACAGATTTCCTTTGATAGAAACTCTAGGAGAACGCAGGTGGCTCAGTTAATTGAGCATCTTTTAAAAATGTATTTATTTAAATCCAAGTTAGTTAACATACAGTGTAATAATGGTTTCAGAAGTAGGATTTAGTGATTCATCACTTACATATAATGCCCAGTGTTCATCCCAACAAGGGCCCTCCTTAATGCCCATCGTCCATTTAGCCCATCCCCCAACCCATCCCCCACCCCCACCCCAGCAATCAGTTTGTTCTCTGTATTTAAGAGTCTCTTATGGTTTGCCTCTCTCTCTGTTTTTGTTTTTGTTTTTTTTCTTATTTTTCCTTCCCTTCCCCTATGTTCATCTGTTGTCTTTCTTAAATTCCACATATGAGTGAAATCATATGATATTTGTTCTTTCTCTCTGCCTAACTTATTTCCCAGAGCATAATACACTTGAGTTCCATCCACGTTGTTGCAAATGGCAAGATTTCATTCTTTTTCACCACCGAGTAGCATCCCCTTGTATATGTATATATATATATGTATACATATACATATATATATACATATATGTATACATATACATATATATATACACATCACATCTTCTTCATCCATTCATCAGTTGATGGACATGTGGGCTCTTTCCATAATTTGGCTCTTGTCGATAGCGTGAGCATCTGACTTGATTTCGGCTTAGGTCATGATCCCAGGGTCCTGAGATGGAGTCCCAAATTGGACTCTGTGCTGAGTGAGGAATTGGATTAAAATTTTCTCTTTCCTTTCTCTCTCAAATAATAATAATGGAACTCTATCATTTCATGTTAATAGGCTTCAGGATATAAAATGTTCATTGATTGTGAAAATGCCCATAAGAAATATCACCAAATGTAACATCCATTTCTTGTTAAGGAAATATCCATCATAAATCACCAGTCAGGACATTCTTTTTTTGGTGAAATATAGGCTATAGTAACATCATTTGATGTAATTCTAAGGCACTAGTCAATGCAATAACCAAACAAAACAACAGTGATAAGAAATCAAATCTTATTTGTGGATGTAAACACTCAGAAAATCAAGGAGAATGCACTAAAATTCATGAAAATTAAAAAGAATGCGGTAAGATGGGCCCTGGTAAAAGCAAAATACAAAATTTTATAATTTTACCACATATCAACAGTGGCTACCTAGAAAATACAGCTGAATATAATTTACATTTTTTAATAAAGATATATGAATACTTAAAAATAAATTTAAGAAAATGACAGATTTATGGAGATACATTTCCTAAATGGGTATAAGTATGGAAAGATGTCATGTGCTTAAAAGTAAGTCTCAAAAAGTTAAAAGAAGAACCACCCTACAATCCAGTAATTGTACTACTGGGTATTTACCCCCCAAATACAAAAACACTAATTCAAAAAGATATGTGTGCTCCATTGTTTATTGCAGCATTATTTACGACAGCTAAATTATGGAAGCAGTCCAAGTGTCCATTGATAGATGAATGGATAAAGAAGGGTTGGTGTATATATACAATGGAATATTATTCAGCCATAAAGATGAATGAAATTTTGTCATTTGCAGCAACATGGTTGGAGCTAGAGAGTATAATGCTAAGTGAAATAAGTCATTCAGAGGAAGGGAAAGGAAGGGATGAAGGACAGAGGGAGGAAGGGAGGATGGAAGGAAGGGAGAGGGAGAGAAGGGAAGAAAGAAAGAAAGAAAGAAAGAAAGAAAGAAAGAAAGAAAAAGAAAGGAAGGAAGGAAGGAAGGAAGGAAGGAAGAGGGAGAGAGGCAGAGAGGGAGGGAGGAAGGAAGGAAGGAAGGAAGGAAGGAAGGAAAGAAGGAAGGAAGGAAGGAAGGAAGGAAGGAAGGAAGGAAGGAAAGAAGGAAGGAAGGAAGACCAAGGATGTCTCATCTCCCCATTGTAGGGATCTAGCCTGAAGCAGATGCAGAACAAGAAGACTTAATGCCAAGTTGAGTTTGAGGCTTTACTTTTTCATATAAAATTTACATGCTAATTATGAAAATAAACTAAATTGGAGCCTTAGAATGATCTTTGTAGGACTTTATATTATCTGAGTGTGGGCAGAAAAATAAGTGCCAGGGTTTCCATCAGTGAGGCAGGGGATGAGAGAGCAAATATACTTGCTAATAAAAGTTAAAACTATGGTAGAAATCACACAGTTGAATTTCAGTTATGTCATAAGTCATACTTGCTTGATATGCCCGTGTTGTGTAAAGAGCATGAATTAGAGTTATTTGGAAATTAACTTTTGTTTGCTTAACAGTCTTGATTTTGTTTGCTTGGTTTTGTTTGCGCCTTTGCCCTGAGGTGGGAAGCCCTCTCGCAGAAGTCCTTCTTGAGTCAAGAACTTATGGGTAAATAGGAGTTCAATACATAAAAAGGGGGGCTGGGTTCTGTGCAGAAGATTCTTAAGAGACTCAGTAGTTCATGGAAACTTGGGGAGAGGGCATGGCCACTTCAAAGTGCTGAAAGAATCAAAACCAATCAATTTTGAAACAAATTAAAATGATAGCACTGGTTATCTCAATGAGGGATGGGAGGCATGGCCAAAGCAGTACTAAGAAGGAAGATGTATAGCCTGAAATGAATTATTGGGGGAAAAAATACTGAAAATAAGTAAACTAAGGATTCAACTCAAAAGCTGGGCATAGTAAAGTCTAAATGCAAAAAGAGGGAATTTTTGCTCAATTAAAAATATTAATATTGCTCATAGTTGAGTTTTAATCAAAATCCAATTTTTTAAAGATGAGTCTGAAAGTATAAGGTTTTTTCCTTAAACATTTGAACAAAGGGGTTATGTTTTGTTTACAATCCAGGAATTGTATCAAGACTTACAGCATCCATTTACTCAATTTTTGATTAATTAAAATTTAACTTTGATAAATATTTATTCTAAAGAGCTCATGATATTTATAAGTTTGACAAACTGTCCTCAAATATTTCAAATTACAATCATAATTTCAATACAACTGATTCATTGAAGCACTTCAACCCTTTAGCAAATCAAACATATATCTAAGAGGTACTTAACTCTTAAGTTTGACAATGCAACCTGATAAATTTAGTAAATCAAATTATCTTAGGCCTTTCAAACACCTAAAATCAAAGTATATACCAAGAACTGCGATGATTATTAAAAGTTAGTCTACACTTGAATTTAAGCTCATATGGGGTCTAATTATTCCTACTTAATTATTCCCGTTTATCTAACTAAACAGAAGGAACAGACTTATCACATCACAAACTGAAGTTATGAATTTGGGTTACGAGTTAAAGATGTGGGGTTCGACAAAATCCTGAAATATTTTCCAGAATTTGAGCTTCACATGTTAAGCTAGACCCCATTCTATAAGTAGAGACGTACCTGCCATGTCAAAGAAGGTTTTTAATGGACACATCTCCTCTGGGACTTCTCCAGTCACTTAAGTTTCTTTGTTTCCAAGATATTCCTTTTTTTTTTTTCTAAAGTGATCTCTTCTTTAAATTTTCTTTAACATTTATTTATTTTTGAGAGAGAGAAAGACATAGAGTGTGAGCAGGGAGTGGGCAGAGAGAGAGGGAGACACAGAATCCAAAGCAGGCTCCAGGTTCTGAGCTGTCAGCACAGAGCCCAATGCCAGGCTCAAACTCATGAACCACGAGACCATGACCTGAGCTGCAGTCAGACGCTTACCCAACTGAGCCACCCCGGCACCCCAGAAATGACGTCTTCTTTAAATTAAAAGTCAACTTCTTCGGCCTTTGAGGTTTAATGGTCTCTTCTGGGGATTCAAACCTTCTCACTTCCATTTTGGTATCTTTGAGATCATCCATCTTCCAATTTTTCAACCCTTGAGACTTTCCAACACTTCTGGTGTTATAAGTTCCAAAGTGAAAATGTTTGAGCCTTGAGATCTAACCCATTATGTAAGTGTATTAGTTAGGGTTCCGCAAAGAAACAGAACCAATAGGATAGATAGATAGATAGATAGATAGATGATAGATAGATAGATGATAGATCGAGGTAAGAGATTTATTATAAGAACTGGTTCATGTGGTTATGGAATCGGAGAAGCCATTCTGTCCGCAAGTTGGAGAACCAAGAAAGCCGAAGTGTAATTCAGTCAGAGTCTGAAATCTTGATAACCACAGGACTACTGTGGTAATTCCTGGAGTCCAAAATTCCGACGTCCAAGATCAGGGAAAAATGGACATCCCTGCTCAAGAAAAGAGCTTTTTCTCTTTTCCCTGTAGGATCTTCAGGATTGGATGATGCTACCCACACTGCAGAGGGTGGGTCTTCTTTACTCAAATGTTAATGTCTTCCAGAAACATCTTCACAGGCACCCCCAGAAATGATGTTCTACCACCTATCTGGGTATCCCTTAGCTCGGTCAAGTTGACAGATAAAATTAACCATCACGTTCACCGTTATACCATCTCCTGTGGCAAAACCTAGAATGCATCCGATTTGCACATGAACCATTGAACACATTTTGAATGCAACGTTTTATATAGTTTTGCTGTTCAGAAGACATTATTTTCTGGAAATTTTGTTGGAGAACCATGCATAGCGCACTTCGTGTGATCTGTTCTCTAAAGCATCCTAAATTCTCATGGTTCCCACAGACCTCATTTGTATCAGCCACAATTATTGCCTGCACTGTGGTCTTCCAATTATCATCACTTGGATAAGGGATGGGTGTAAAAAGCGGGGGTAAGCTGGCCCCTTTGTCATTTCAGCTCTGTGCCAAATATCCCTGATGTTCAGGCCTACACTGATTTTCTCCGTGCTAAAGCATGGGATCAATTACTTCCCAAGGAACCTTGGCTGCTGCTTGCTGAGTATCAGTGTTAATGCCCAACACCGGGTCCCAATGTGTGTCTATGATTAGCCCACATGAGGACAAGGGAAAGACACTCCTCCTACATTTCCTTGATGACTGAGAAAAAAAAATCAATTCTCTTCTGAAAGGTAAATTCATGTTGATGTTCGTTATGACTAATTTTACTAAGTTCTAATTCAGTCTTGTCCTCCCGGAATTTTTTACTACCCCCCATTTCTAGCAACCAGCTCTTCAACAACCATTTTATATCAAGTTTAATATGCCATGTGTTTAAACCGTAACATCATTTAAATTCTAGGAACGTTCGTTTTCTGAAAAATACTTGGAGGTACTTAAAGTTGTAACCCTCTCACCTAGACTAAAACTGTACCCATCCTTTTTATAATCCTTTTATGCCTCATTTGTCATCATTCCATAGTTTACACTGTTGACAGAGAAAGAGAGACAAAATGACACCAAAGAAAGAGGAGGAAAGGATTTAATAAAGATAAAAGCAGAAATTAATAACATGGGGGGGGGGGCGGAAAAAGGCAGAACAGCTGCTCAATAAAACCAAAGTCTGGTTCTTTGAAAAGAGCAACAAAATAGATAAACCTTTAGGAAGTTGAATCGAGGATAAAAGGAGAATAGACAATTTATAATAAGAAGGAGATATAGCTGAAAACAGATGGGATTTTGAGAAACTTTAAGTGATAGTTCTAGTTGATGGTGAAGGGCATAGACTCTGGAGCCCAAATGCTTGAGGTCACACCCTGGCTCTGTTTTTCTGCTGGGCATGCTTAAAAGTCACTTAACCTCTCTATGCACATTTATTTTTATGAGAAAAGGGCTGATATTTATAATCCATACTTCTTGGAACTGTGGCAAGAACGAAATCAGTTGACCCACGTAAAGCTTTTACGGCAGTGTCCAAAATACAGTGAGTGTGTTGGGGCACCTGGGTGGCTCAGTCAGTTAAGCATCTGACTTCAGCTCAGGTCAAGATCTCGCGGTTCATGGGTTCGAGCACCACATGGGACTCTGTGCCGAAAGCTTGGAGCCTGGAGCCTGCTTCAGATTCTGTGTCTCCCTTTATCTCTCTGCCCTTCCCCCACTCCTGCTCTGTCTCTCTCTCTCTCTGTCTCTCTCTGTCTCTCTCTAAACATAAACATTAAAAACAATTTAAAACACAGTGAGTGCTCAAATGATCGGTTTCGTCACCACTCCTTTCTTGGTATTGAACACCCCCATTCTTCCAGTCTCCTGGTGACTAGAAAATTCTAAAGTGTATCCAGAATACAATTTCCCACCCCTCCATTGCTATTACCCTACCTCAAGTAACTGTCAGCTGGATTCTGGGTTGCCGTAATCAATAATCAGTACCTTCCTATTTGAGCATCACTCAGTCTCCTGTATTCTAGTTCCCACGTCGCAGACAAAATGAACCTTTTGAAAAGTAAGTCAGATAAAGCCAATCCCCACTCCAAATGGTTCCCTATTTCCCAAAGTTTTTAGCCAAAGTTTTTACATCAGTATCCAGAGCCTGATCTTACTTTAGGCTATCTTTTGACCTCATCTTTCTGCTACCCTGCCTTCTTTATTTACTCCACTCCAAACCTTTTTATAAATCCTAGCGATTCCCTGAAATGCCTGCCTGGAACTTTTCTGAGGACCTTTACATATGATCTCCCATCTTCCTGAAATACTGTTCTCCCACATAAATGTATGGCTGCCTCTCTTATTTCCTTCAGATCTCTTCTTCAATGTCTTTCCCAGCCATCTAAAGTAAATGTTCGCTCATGATAAAATCTCTTAGCAAACTAGAAATAGAAGGGAACTTCCTCAACCTGATAAGGGCATCTGCAAAAGTATATATCCAACATGATAGTTAGCAGTGGAAGGGCGAATGTTTCACCACTCCCCATTCAACTCCCAACAAAAAGCCCTGGCCAGTAAAATACAACAAGAAAAAAGAAATAAAATGCACGCAAATTGGTTTAAAAAAAAGACAAAGAAGGAAAAAAGAAAGAAAGAAAAAAGAAAGAAAGAAAGAAAGAAGCTATACTTATTTGTCAACAACATGATTGTCTATGTAGAAAATACAAGCAGCTTACAATAGCAAAAACACTCTTTAAGCTAATGAGTTTACTGATATAAAAGGATAAGAGGTCAATACACAAAAATCAATCATGTATCATGTTACCATTTACTAGCAATGAACAAGAGGAAAATGAAATTTTAGAACAATACATTTACAATAGCTTCTCCAAAAATGACATAAACTTAGGTGCGAATATAAGAAAACGTGAAAATGTATATACTGAACACTGAAAAACATGGGTAAAAGAAGAACTAAATAAATGGAGAGACATACCATGTTCATGGATTTAAAAATTCAGCATAATAAAGATATGAATTCTCCTCAAATTGATCAAGAG
This sequence comes from Panthera onca, assembly GCF_046562875.1. Classification (NCBI taxonomy): domain Eukaryota; kingdom Metazoa; phylum Chordata; class Mammalia; order Carnivora; family Felidae; genus Panthera; species Panthera onca. The sequence continues at coordinate 24,571,157 of NC_138352.1, read as the reverse complement.
ATTTAATGTAGCTCCCACCAAAATCTCAGTAGGACTATTTGTAGGTATAGACAAGCTGATTATAAAATTTACATGGAAAGACAAAGCAAAGAGATAGCCAAAACAACTTGGAAAAAGAAGAATAAAGTTGGCTGAGTGAGAATATTTGATTTTAAGATTTATTGTAAAACTATTATAAACAAGACAGTGTGGTATTGGTAAAGGAATGGGCACACAGATCAATGGGGCAGAAGAGAAATCTTATAAATACACCCACACGAATATTGGCAGTTGGTTTTTGCCAATGACGGAAAGGCAATTCAGTGGAGAAAGGATAGTCTTTCTCAACAACTGGTGCTGGAATAATTACTTCATGCTATCAGTGTGATGTCACTGATCTCAGAGCTGAGAAGAGATGTGTATAGTGGGCTCTTAAGAGTCGATATGACAGTCCCCACACACCATTGAACCTGTCCTAACACATACCTGAGTACACTGGAAAGTAATTTTTGGTTTCCTTGTAGGACTAGACAAATAGATCAATGGAACAAACTGAAATCAAATCATGCGAATAGAGAAGTTAGTTACTGAAAAAAATTTAGTTTAATGGTTGATTTGGAAATCAAATCAATGGAAAATAGGCAGACTGACCAGTAAATGGAGTTGGGACAAACGTATCCTTATTAAGAGAAGAATAAATACAGAGCCCTACGCCGTAGCATACATAAAGAGAAGGGATAAAAAATATGCTTGTAATTTTGAAAGATAAATAAAAATAAAAATTTCTCAAAAATATACAATGTAGAAAAAAAGATCAAAGTCTATCCTTATTAAAATTTAAAACATCTACCACAAGACACAAAAGTGAAAAGCCACGAAACACATGGAAAGAAATACTTGCAACATTGAAAACATAAAAAAAAATTGGTATCGACATAAAGAAGATATGAAAGAGAGAGACAGAGAGAAAAAAATGAAAATGATATGCCCAATGGAAAAAATGGGCAAAGAATAAGAATAAAATATTGGCCAAGTGGGGTGAAAGCCAATAAATATGTAATCAAGAAATGAAAATAAAAACACAAAAAATGTTAAAATAGTTTTTACTTATCAACTTGCAGAAACAGAAGTAAATTAATGAAATCTCAAGTTGATACATTTCAGTGCTTTTTTTACACTACTGGTAGTTGAAATAATACAAGCCTTTTGAGGGTCAGAAGACATAACTGAAGCTTAATTATAAGTATGAATCTAAGAAAACATCAGAGGCACAGAGAAATAAATATGCAGGTTTTTATTTCAATATTGCTCATTATTTAAAAATGGAAAGCATATAAATATCAGGAGGTGAGTATTTCACACATTATTAAAGATTTTGCTGTCCTCACAAAAAATAAAGTGGGTCCACATTTCTGCGTGCAGAATGATCTCTAAGAAACATGTAGCAAATTATTTATAAAGAATCTTTCCAGGGGAGGCCTGGGTGGATCAATTGGTTAAGCGGCCGACTTCAACTCAGGTCATGATCTCGCAGTCTGTGAGTTCGGGCCCCGCATCGGGCTCTGTGCTGACAGCTCGGAGCCTGGCGCCTGCTTCGGATTCCGTGTCTCCCTCTCTCGCTGCCCCTGCCCTGCTCGCACTCTGTCTCTCTGTCTCTCAAGAATAAATGAAATACTTACAAAAAATTTTTAGAGAATCATTCTAATTATATGAAAGTAATCATGAGGCAGAACCGTGTACTCCTAAGTCTACTTTTAGGTGAATGCAAATGAACAGGAAAAGTAAGAAAAGTTCCTCACCAAGCTGAGAATGACCCGGGATGGCATTGAACAGGTCAAAAAGGAAGTTTTGAAATCTCTCAATTCAAAAATTTCTTTCTTTTCTTAATTTTTTTTAATGTTTATTTATTTTTGAGAGAGAGAGACAGACAGACAGAATGTGAGTGGGGGAAGGGCAGAGAGAGAGAGGGAGACACAGAATCGGAAGCGGGTTCCAGGCTCCGAGCTGTCAGCACAGAGCCCGACGTGGGCCCGAACCCACCAACTGCGAACTCATAACCTGAGCCAAAGTTGGATGCTTCACCGACTGAGCCACCCAGGCGCCCCTCTATTCAAAACTTTCTTACAACAAGAAGGTATTCATGAATTCCTAATGTACTATATACAAAGGGCTAACATCAGAGGGAAAATGGGATCATGAAAAAGGAGCGAGTCAATGTGTAATAGGAAGGCCCGGAACTCTGCTCACGCGGGAATAGAGATGGGAAACTGCATTCCACCTTCTGCTGTCCATAGAAAGAGAACCTTTTGTGTCCGAACCTGGATTAGGACACAGGAAAGGGAGTGCATGACCTGGTGACAGAGAGCAGGCTCCATCACCAATGGGTTCCCTGTGTCCCTCCTCCATAGGCTGGTGGGATCGTCCCTAGAGTTTGTGTTATCAACACATGCACTTCCTGCAGGGGAGGTGGGGAGGGTTCCAGGGGCTCTCCTACCTGGGCGCCTGGCGGAGCTCGCTATAGCTTTTCTGCTCCCTAGACGTGCCTTCAAATTACCTCTCTGCCATTTGCAGGAGTCCTACCAGAGACTCTGGGTCGGGCCCGGGGGGGTTGCTGGGGACACCACACCCTGCGGGTGCTGGACACCCCAACTAAGATCGCTCTCAGGGGCGTTTATGGGACCTGTTCTGGATGCACAGCAGATGCTATGAAAACTTGTCTACTGAGGGTATCACACCCGCCCGAGTCTGCAGAAGACTCGGCAGGTACATCAAAACTTAAATCTAAAATCGGAAGCCACAACCAACCTTCACGCTCAAATGCCATGGCAGTGTAGCTGTTTTTGGAAATTTCCCTGGTAGCTCACTACCTTAGCTCACTGCCTTTGTCTCTTACCAAAATATTTCATCGGCGCTTCTCAGGGTAAATTCCCTATGGCAAATTTAACTAACTCTTATTTGAGCATCATTGCAAACTAAATTATGCAGCACACCCTGTAGAACATTCCAGGTTAAAAAAAAAAAAAAAAAAAGATCCATTTGCTAACAGCCCTGCTGTACTAGCCAGTCCAAAAGTCCCAAATTCATCCTTTGTCTTGCCTTTAAAAACGTTCCTTTAGTCCAGGCTACTTTTCAAGATCACTTCCAAGCAAATAGCCTTGAACCAAAGACTTCCTCCTCAAAACATAATTTACCACTTCTGCAAAATCATGCCATATTTATTTAAATTCCTTAACTCTGTTATTTAATTTATTCTGGTATGTGTTTGGACTTAACTTGCTCACTTTCCTAACCTCTTAGGGTCTAGCAGGAATGTATTCTTTTATAGTGGGGTGGGAGGCACATGGTTGTGACTAAACAGCATTTTGATGTAGTTCCAAACACATGATCTGGCTGAGAAAGTTTGGTTTTTTCTTCTTCTTATTTTAACTTGTTGCTCGTTGAGGGACCAAAACGTGGTCTTAGGGGTAATGGGCTGAGGGGAGGAGTAATGATCTCTTTAAGAAGTAAGCAAAGGAAGAGCCAAAAAGAGAGAGAAGAAAGAGGAGAAGGAAGCGAAGGGAGAGGAAGGGAAGGGAGGAGGAAAGAGAGGAGGGGGGAGAGGAGGGGGGAAAGGAAAGAAAGCGTAGCTAAAATTATTCTATTCCTGTCGCTCATTCTGGTTGGTGTTCGGCCACGAATCAAGCAAAAGGGGGCACCTCCTAATCAATTACACATCAGGGTGGGTATTCTCTATTGCATCACTGAGTCTGTGGTTCGTGGTGCCAGAAAATTGCTCAACCCAGCTTGGTTCGCCTTCCTCTTTCTTCTCCCCTCCTCCACCCTTTAACTGGAGGATTTTAAACAGTACAGCAGGCGCTGTGTTCCCAGTTGTGTTCCCCATTCCCCCACGTGTTTTCCACCCCTCCATCTTGTAACATCCATGGTGCTCCCGGAAAGAATCCCAGCTCCAGGAATGAGCTGAGGATTGATTAAGCAAAGCCGAACAATTTCATCAGATTGTTGGAGGAGCCTGGACGGAAACCAAGCAGTGCATGGCCTGCCCCTAGCAGCCGTTATCGGTCCAAAGCGTGCATCTAACAATCACACGGGAGGAAAGAATTTTATCGTATGCCTGGAGGAGAGGCTCTTTCCCTCTCCCATTGGATCCTACAGTTGCGAGAGGAGCTACCCACCAGAAGCTCGCATCATGGATGGCCAAGCAAAACAAAAAAACAAAACAAAAAACAAAAATAAACCCATGAGAATCTATGTCCGTGGTGATGATGCTGAATTGTTGGATTCCCCAACCCCAGATTCCATTCCCTATAGTTAGATTTCCAGTCACGTGGCCATAAATTTCTTATGTTTGAGGCCAATTGGTGTGGCGTTTTCCGTTACTGTTAAAGAGCCCTCACTGCACGAGACCAACATAAATGGATATTTCTGAATATTTTTGGGGGGGGGGGGGAGTTTAGGGAGCCAAAATGGTCTACGGTCACTTGCCAAAATAGTTCTGGCAACATGTAGAGAGAAGCCTGGGAAGGTAGTTGGAGTATTTAGGTTCTGAATCTAGAAAACATTATTTTGTACCCGGGTTGAATCAGTGTGGCTGTTTCTCTGGCCCCTGACCCGCTCTAGGTCCTACGATCTCCATGGAACATTAAAGGGAAAGGTCCAGCTGTTGAACCGTAGTCTCGCCACTAACTGAACATCGTGTCTCAGTTGTGTACCTGGGATTTCCCTACTGTTCCCAGCAAGAAAAAAATAGAGATTAGCTACAATGTAAGCTCCCTAGTGAAACGAGCAAGGATGTCTTCATGTGGAAGGTGACCATTCATTTATTACTACTGGTCACTTCCACCACAAGCACAACCTTCCAAAATTTAGGCTTCTCCCTTATTAGTGTGTGAGTGTGAAAGCACGACACAAGCCATGCCTCTTTTGGTAATTTCTGTCCCTGCTACGTCAGCAGCGATTTAGAATTTAAGCGTATTTTATTACAGGAGATTTACAGGTAAACAGCTAAGTCACAGGGCTTAACCTACCCCACCCTCTGGCTTTTCACTCCTACCCTGCTTAACTCCAGCTAGACCACCTGAATCCCTGTCCTTCAGCTGAATTAGGAGCACCAGTCCTCCCACTACTGCTTGAAAATGCCTTCCTGGGAGGCTGCTTTCGGTCTATGGCTTAGGCTCAGATACGAGCTCTAGGTCAAAAAATGACCAGACACACGAGGAGTCGGCAGATGAGAACCCAAACAATATACCCAAGGAACGAGAAACAATCCAAACAGAATATTAAATCGGTATGTTAAAATGGATGGAAGAGAGATAAAACAAAGAAGTGAATCTCGTATGCAATAATTAAAAAAAGGATCATTTGAAAAAGAGTTGTAAAAGAACCAAACCTTTTATACCTGCAAACCAAAAGGATAACCAATATAAAGTAAAGCTCAGAACTTCGCCTAATAGAATGTAATGTACCTGAAGGCAGAATTTGTCTGTTTTGTCTGCTTTGTTTAGTGTTTAAGCCTTAGCACTTAAGATAGTATCTGAAATATATATATATATATATATATATATATATATATATATATATACACATTTATATGTATATGTGTGTGTGTGTGTGTGTGTGTGTGTGTGTAGTCAATAAATATTTTTAAAATAAATGAATACTGTAATAAATTAGTAGGCTGAATAGTAGAACTGGCAGAAGAAGATTAGTGAATTGGAAGATAGAACTAAAAATATCACATAACACATGCAAAGAGACCAGACATAAGAAGGAAAGAAGGAAGGAAGGAAGGAAAGAAGGAAGGAAGGAAAGAAGGAAGGAAGGAGAGAAGGAAGGAAGGAAGGAAGGAAGGAAGGGAGGGAGGGAGGGAGGGAAGGAGGGAGGAAATTTAAGAAACTTACACATATAAAGCAGTATTTCAATATCCATTTAATAGGGATTCCAAAAGAACAAAATTCTTTCTGAATTGAGCAGAGGCTATATTGAAAGTGATGCTCTTCAGTAAGTTTCCAGTATTTCCAATGTATAAAGAACTCCTAAAAAATTTAACAAAAACTAAACCAGCAAAGAGAATAATGGGACAGGCTATTAAGAGACAACTCAATTAAAAAAAAAAAAAAGCCCCAAAGGGTTGGTTAACATATGGGGAGATGCTTGGGTCCATGAGTAACCAGGAAGACTCCATTGAAAACAGCAATTAGATAGCGTATCTTTCCCATCAGATTGGAAATAATTAAATAATCTGATAACATCAAGTGTGGGAAGACACAAGGCAACAAACATTTCACGCACTGCAGGGAGAAGTATAATTTGGAACAATTAATTTTGACATTAATTAGCCTGCGTAAAGATGCTCAGCTCACAACACGACAAATTTGTTTCCAGTTTCTACCCTACAGAAATTTTCACATATGTATCCAAGGTCACATTTATAGCAAACGTGATCGCCACCTGTGTGGAACACTGAAATAGTGTGGAAAAGCCAACCACCCTCGGGTGAGGGAATGTCCAGTTAAACGGCGGTGTGACGGGACCCCTGGGTGGCTCATTCGGTTGAGCGTCCGACTTCGGCTCAGGTCATGATCTCACTGTCCGTGGGTTCGAGCCCCGCGCCGGGCTCTATGCTGACAGCTCAGAGCCTGCTTCGGAAAGCAGAGCATGGGTGCAGGCACAGGGAGACGAAGAATGGGAAGTGAGATCCGAGCACCGTTTAGGCAGACTTCCAAAATATCTGAAGCCAAAAATGGCAACATGTAATGACGTGAAAGAATCATAATAATTGGAAGAGTTGTATCCAAAGAATAATGTTTCCAAGACGGCAAATATGAAGAGAATTTACAATGAACAGACGCTCGCCGAAATGTTACGAACCTTGTCGGGAAATTTAAATGACTGTGGACAGTAAAAAAGTGATGACTGTCATTAATTGTCTGTTGTGTTACAAAACACAAGTAAAATACTAGATAAAATTTATATGGAGGAAGGGAGAACAGAAGTCAGAGAAAAATAAAAAGCAGAGTTATTTTTATGTATTTTTTATTTTAAGTAGGCTTCACGGCCAGGGCCGAGCCCAGTGTGGGGCTTGAACTCATGACCCTGAGAACAAGACCTGAGCTGAGCTCAAGAGTTGGACATGGAACTGACTGGGCCACCCAGGTGTCCCAAAGCAGGTTTATATGCTCAGAGGAAAGATCAAGATATTATCCTTAGACTTTGTTAGCAAAACATAAAATTCAGTAAATGTGGTAGAAGGTCCTAGGGTGACAGCTAAAAGCATACAAATAGAATGTATGATTTCCAAAACAGTAGAAAGAAAAAAAGAGGGAATTCTTTTTTTTTTTTTCATGTTTGTTTATTTTGGAGCGAGCACAAGTGGGGGAGGGGAGAGAGAGAGGGACAGAGAATCCAAAGCGGGCTCTGCAATGACAGCACTGAGCCTGACGCGGGGCTCGAACTCACGAACCGCGAGATCATGACCTGAGCCGGAGTCGGACGCTCAACCGACTGAGCCACCCAGGTGCCCCAAAAAGAGGGAATCCTTTAAAGGCTTTCTTTATTCAACTGAAGGCAAAGAGAAACAAAAACAAACCAAAGAAAAATTACAAACATAAGTTTTCCAAATAAATGTGAGTAGATATAACTCACACATTAGAGAATTTCAAATCTGATACAGAAAAAAATGAGTCTTATGCTATTTATAAGAGACATCTTGCCCCTACTGAAAAACTATGCTGCCAATTCCAAAGTAAAAGGACAGAAGAATAGACTATACAAACAGAAATGAAGCAAAGTAAACAAAGCAAGAGCAGCCAAACAAACAAACAGACAAACAAACAAAAAGAAACAACAGCAAAAAAACCCCTCCGTCATCAACAACAATAACCCAGAAAGGAGCGAAAGAATAGGAAACTGGTATAGCAATAATAACATCAAATAAAACAGAAAGCAAACTAAAAACACGTGTAAGGCGTGTAGAATGCCAAAGGCTGGTAATAATCACTAATAGTATTTGTACCTGTGTCCCCCTGATTGGAATTCTATGACATATATTTTTATTATTTGTCTTAGCCATTTACTGACATAATAGCATTTCATCATTCCTGAAAGTTCTTCAACACCATAGTGTCTACTCTTTTCTACCATATGGATGGTCTATAATTTATTTATTGTTTTTGGATCTTTTTTTATTTTTATTTGTTTAATATTTATTTACTTTGAGAGAGAGAGAGAGAGAGAGAGAGAGAGAGAGTGGGAGGGAGGGACAGACAGAGGAGAGACAGAATCCCAAGCAGGCTCCACATTGTCAGCACAGAGCTCGACACGGGGCTCTATCCCACGAACCGTAAGATCATGACCTGAGCTGAAATCAAGAGTTGGACTCTTAACTGACTGCACCCCTGAGATGCCCCTGGATCCTTTTTTCAAGATCTTTCCTAATTTTTTTTTTTTTTTGGTGGCATACATAACATCGTAATGAATATCCTCTTGTGTCAATCTGTATGTAGTTTTCTGCATGGTTTCACATTTGCCCTTAACAAAGTCCACAAGGAGCTAAATACAGGAGGGTGGAAAATCATTTATATTTTGGCATCTCCAGTATGATGAACGGTGCGAAAGGGTTTGACGTGTTTAGATACAGGGTCAAGCTTGGTTTAACAAAATGTTGCCCTCAACTGGTGGTAATGCCCAGAAGGAACAAGAAAAATCATGTCGGCCCTTTCCCCCAACAACTGGCTGGGTAGTGGCTTTGGTCAAGGTGTCTGTGGATCCAGAGATGGAAAGACAGAAGCCCAGTCCTCATGGAGCCCAAACACGTCTAAGAAGATAACATGTCAACAGACACGAAGAACAACATGACGATGTCGTGGCATTTCAAGCCTCTGTTTATCTTTTACTTGATACGTATAGAGCATTAAATATTGGAAGTGCTCAATATATGTGTGCATTCTCTAGAATGTCTCCAGGGGTGCCTGGGTGGCTAAGTCGATAGAGCGTCCGACTTTGGCTCACGTCATGATCTCAACAGTGAGTAGGGCATCGAGTCCCGCATGACCCTAAGATGGCCTGAGGTTTACACAGTTCACCCTGGGCCTGTGTGACCAGCCTTGTGTAATGGATCCTCCAGTGATGCGACCTTGCAGCTGAACTTTATGGATGTCCTCGTGCCCTTCCCCTTCCTGAGAATAGCGACTGTCCACCAATAACATGCAGAAACATCCCATGACACCTTTGGCATTTTGCTAACGAGATCGTTCCAGGAAAGGCTAGGATCAAACCAGAATTTGAAGCAAATATACAGACTTTTATCACCGTGATGATTTTTTTTTTAATGTTTCTTCATTTTTGAGAGAGAGAGAGAGCAGGGGGAAGGCCAGGGACAGAGAGAGGGGGACAGGGAATCCGAAATGGGCTCCACACTGACAGCCAAGAGCCGGAGGCGGGGCTCAAACCCACAAACCGTGAGATCATGATCTGAGCTGAAGTCGGATGCTTAACCGACTGAGCCACCCAGGCGCCCCTCACCGCAATGAATTTTTACACCGATTGCATCGACTGAAAACAAGACAGATGACAGAAAAAGCAAGCTGTGCCAACAATGGCTTCACTATAAAACACCCCTAAAATGTGGTCCATGCTCTTGTAGACCTGCCTTCCAGACACGTGGGCAGCTCCTGCCGCATGCTGGAAGAGACGTTTACACACAACGAGAAGTGAATTAACTGTAACCCGAATACCATCACTCCGAGTCGATCACTCACTGGTGCAGCGATTCAAATTGGCGAGCAGATGTTAGGGAAGCTCAAGAAAATAGTAATATCCCGATAATCTGCCAACTAAAACCAAGTCAATGACCGCCCAAGTGTTTGTGGGCATTGACTCTCGTTGGCCCAAAAGGAAAGGCACATGTTGGACACCTATTGGGATACCAGAATGGTCAGGTGAACTTAGGTGTTACGGAATTCTGCAAATCAGTCTAGCTCGGTAACTGAAGGACAACACATAGTCTCTATTGGGGGTGAAGTGATTAGCCTGCCAGGAAAGGAGAGCTGCACTGCTCTGAAGGAGGCTCAGCAAATCTCCCCAAATGTGTGTGTGCTGGGGGGGGGGAGGACATGATATACACAAAGGAGAATTCTGAAAAGTCCTTTATGGTGGATGACTGAGAACCGAAAAGTCTCCCTTGGGACCAATGGTTCTTACCCTGTGTTGTCACTGGGGCATCCATTACACGGGACTGGTTCTCGTAAGGTCCACGCTGAAGTGTGTAACATTCCGGCAGCCTTAGGTTTATGCGACACTCAATCCTCGATGCACAGCACAGGGACCGAGCAGAGATTTCTTTTAGCACCCACAGGCAACGGGGAGCTACTGAAGCTTCTTGGGAAGGGCAGCAAAGGATCAGGATAGAAATATGACTAACTCGATGGCCCACTGTTGCCCAATACGTGCCTTTTATTCGCCATAAAGGTGATACTGATGTCAGTTTCCGGAATGACTTAAGTTGGCTTGACCCAATTTCCATCCCTTGGTCATGTTATTCTTTTTTTTTTTTCATTTTATTTATTTTAGAGAAAGAGAGAGAGCGCGTGTGAGCAGGGAGGGGGCCGCTCAGCCAACGGAGCCAGCCAGTCTCTCCTCCCTTGGTTATGTTTTTGAGAACTAATTATTTATGGATCTGGGACTACGTTTGAAAATGGATCCTGTTCCAGGACTTCTAATTTGGAAAGCAGAAGACTCCAGTACAGTCCTAGAGTCCAACAATTTTTCTTCCTTGTGAGGGGGAGGGTAAGCTGGTGGACAGACTCCTCTGGGCAGGGACCCTCTAGGCGGGGGCAGGTTTCAGAGGAAATAAGGGACACGTGGACCAGGAGGGCTGAGGCAGGCCTGAGGCTCCAGAGCGGGAGTACAAACACGCTGGAGAGAGGCCGGCCAAAGTACAAGGTCATTCTAGGCGAGCAGGTGCGGGGCTGGGCGTCCGAGGCTAGGGGCCCCAGAGGGCTCCAGCTTCACGGAAGGGGCCTGGGGCAGGGCCGAATCGTGATTTACGTACAGAGTTTTCTTTAGACCGAACACTTCTTCAAAGAAACCTTTTTTTTTTTTTTACGCATCTCACATCCCCAAGCATCTGACACGTTGACTCACACGCTTGGATCCTCGGCGAGGATCGGTTACATTTTATTAAAAAGCCCCTTTCTTCCACAGTCAGACACCAAAGGAGATGCGAGGTCAAGGCCGTATCGGCCCCGTCCCCGTCACCCACGCCTCAACCCCTGGCCTCCCGGGATGTGTCAGGTCCTTACAGGCCGGCTCTCCTCCTCCACTCAGCCTCCTCTGGGGATGTCTGTTCCCTGAAGGGCCTGCTTCCTTTCAGAGGAGCCGTGTCCCCGCTCCCAGCTGCGGATCTAAACCACAGCAGAACACGGGTTTGTAAACACATCTCGGCCCAGCCGAACAAGCGCTCTCCATCAGAGATGAAAATGGCAATGTGGCTTTTCCACATCTGCCCTGGCTTGGGGCCAGCTCTGCTCCCGCGGGCACGGAAGGGCCTGGCTGGAGCCGGGTCCTGAAGGGATGAGCTTGTGTGTGAGCGCACTCAGGGGAGGGGCCTTGCCCCCCTACCCCCCTCCCCCCCAGCCCCCCACCCTAGGGCCGCTGCCTCCGAGGCACTTTCCTGATCAGAAACTTCAAAGTCACGCATCCTTTGTGATTGCACAGCACCCACAGTGACTTGGGGCAAATCACTATTATTTATATTTATATTTATATTTATATTTATAATTTATTGTCAAATTGGTTTCCATTCAACGCCCAGTGCTCATCCCAACAGGTGCCCTCCTCAATGCCCATCACCCACCCTCCCCTCCCTCCCACCCCCCATCCACCCTCAGTTTGTTCTCAGTATATCGATTTGACCACTTTTATTGAGGTATAATTTATATGCAAGAATATATGCCCATTTTAAGTATACGGGGGGGGGGGTGCGTTTTGACAAACGTATGTGTGTGTGTTCCTACCGCCAGAATCAAGAGAGAGAACACGTCCGTGACCTCGAGTGGCTCCTCGTGTCCCTTTGCAACCTACCCTCGCCCCAGCTCCCTGAGCAAGCGCCATGTCTGCCTTTTCCAGAACTTTCCACAAATGACATTCTACAGTGCATACTCTCGAATGTCTAGCTTCTTTAGTCCAGCTTTATTCATCTCTGTTCTTTTTTTAAAAAATTTTTTTAAATATTTTATTTATTTTTGAGAGAGAGAGAGAGTGTGTGTGAGCAGGAGAGGGACAGAGAGAGAGGGAGACACAGAATCCGAATCAGGTTCCAGGCTCTGAGCTGTCAGCACAGAGCCCGACACGGGCCTAGAACCCACGAACCGTGAGATCATGACCTGAGTCAAGATCAAGGGTCAATGCTTTGGGGCACCCGGGGTGGCTCAGAAGATTGAACGTCCAACTGCAGCTCAGGTCATGAGCTCGTGGTTCGTGGGTTCAAGCTATGCTCACAGCTCAGAGCCTGGAGCCTGCTTCAGATTCTGTGTCTCCCTCTCTCTCTACCCCTCCCCTGCTCACACTCTGTGTCTTTCTCTCTCAAAAATAAATAAACATTAAAAAAAGTTAAAAAAAAAAGTCAACGCTTAACCAACTGAGCCACCCAGGCACCCTGATTCGTCTCTGTTCCTGCTTATAATGGTAGGTGGTTCTTTTTTTTAATCCTAAGTAGTTTTTCACGACATGGATATATCACAATATTTACCTGCTGATGGTCATTGTGTCATTTCTAGTTTGGAGCTGTTATTGAATAAAGCTGCTATGAACATTTATGGTCAAGTTTAGGGTGCACATTTTCATGATCCGTGGGTAAATACCTAATTGGAATTATTGGGTCATACGCTAAGTGTATGTTTAACTGTATAAGAATTGATACCTGGGGCGCCTGGATGGCTCAGTCGGTTAAGCATCTGACTTCAACTCAAGTCATGATCTCACGGTTCCTGGGTTCGAGCCCCGCGTCCGGCTCTGTGCTGACAGCTCAGAGTCTGGAACCTGCTTCGGATTCTGCGTCTCCCTCTTTCTCTGCCCCTCCCCTGTTTGTGTGCTCTCTCTCTCTCTCTCTCTCTCCTCTCTCTCTCTCTCCCTCAAAAATAAATAAACTTTTTTTCATCTTAACAAAATGAATTGATATCTGCTTGCAAAGCGGTGGCAGCATTTCTCATCCCCACCAGCCATGTGTGAACATTCCAGTTTCTCCATATAATCATCAACAGTTGGTACTGTCCGTCTTTATTTTCCTTTTAGCCAGTGTCTTTGTGGGTTTATGTTGTATTTCCCTGGTGCCTAACAATGTTGAGCACTTTTTTTGTGTTCGTATTGACCATTCATATAGTTCTCTTCTGCGAAGCGTCTGTTTAAATCTTTGAGAAAAGTCACTTTTACAAAGCCCTGGGGATCATGGGAAGACCCTGGATCGGGAGCCAGAGGTCTAGGGCTTGAAACTTTGCCCTGTAAATAGCTGTTGGGGGTGGGGCGGGGGGGGTCTGGATGGCTCCGTTGGTTAAGCGTCCGACTCGATATTGACTCAGGCCATGATCTCAGGGATCATGGGATAGAGCCCCACATTGGGCTTTGTGCTGACAGCATGGAGCTTCCTCTGGATTCTCTCTCTCTCTCTCTCTCTCTCTGCCCCTCCCTTGCTCGTGCTTACTAACATGCACTCTTTCTCTCTCTCAAAAAATAAATAAACATTTAAAAATGAATAGATAGATAAATAGATAGGTAGGTAGATAATAGCTGTGGGACTTCAAGATTCTGGGTCTTCCATTCACAATAGGCCAAAACAACCAGATTATCTTTAAAGTTCTTTTTTCTGCCCCCAGAGACTACGGCTACAATCTCCATTTCTTCATTCAAAGGCAGGCACAACCCTGGGGCTCAAAGGAACACAGAGTCACAGAATGTGAAAATGGAAAGGGACATCGGAGATCCTCTGGCCCCTGCCTCTATTCAGATACCAGGAATGTCGCACGGCCGACCTCACACAACTACACAATGGCATTGCTACAACTAATCCCGGGTCTCCTGGCTCTAGTAACTATTAATGGAAGAGTTTGAGAAATAGGCAAACCTTCTTTCTCTCACGTCAGAGAAAATCCCTGGGAGTAAGAACCGGGTAACGGGCCTTTGTTTGTCTTGGACCATTTCCATTTGCGCCCTTGGCATTCTTGCGAGCTGTAGAGGGAGGTTAATATGAAGGATCTGGAGGGGTCCTCGGTCCAGGTCAGTCTCTGGAAGCTTCTGCACCCAGGTTTTACAGGTGCGCTCCCATGAAAACACAAACCCAGCGCCCTCAGCCCAGGCAGCCTGTTTACAGAGCTGTGACTGCTGTAACCATGGCCACACAGATTACATTTACACTCTGGTCTATAGATCGAGTTCTGTAAACTGGCGAGTACTTTAGGGGTCAGGGTATAGTCCTCCATAATTACAGCACGCCATTCCCAGGGGTGTTAATGTTTATAGGAGGCTAGTTAACCTCGCACAGGATCTGGGATCCCAGGGCTGTGTGCGCCATTCGGCTGCAGAGCTGAAGAGTGCATTTCCATTCGAGCAAGTTCCAATGGCACACTATGGCAGAATGGACAATCACGGCTTGTTCTCGGGGCCCCGGCAAGGCCCCGGCTTGCATGGCCTCCAGTCCCTTGATTGCTCGACCAAGGCCTGGAGCTTGACTTTCCCTGAACAACCCCAACTTAATGGACTGTGATGATTGGTCTTACACTGTAACTCTGTTCTGTTACTTGAGCAAACCATGTAGTTACACATTCGTCTGTAACTTTCCAAGACCCCCAGGAAAGAAGGGGCCATTGTAAACCTTTGAAACAGAACCCAGACATGCTGAGCACCTTGGAAATTGTTTCAAGCAACAAGGAACTGCTTTTCATCACGCACTCAAGGGGCTCCGAGAGCAGCAGGACGCGGTGCTTTTTGTTCCAAGAGTTTACAATCCGTAGTTTTTTTGGTGGACGAGGCAGGCACACACGAAAAAAAGTCAATAAAACACAAGAGGGTACGTGCTCCATCTCGGCGGGCGTGTGTGGACGTCGGGCCACGAGAGGTTCAGAAGTGGGCAAGATTGCTCTACGCTGGCTCAACGGAGGAAACCTTCGGGAACGAGGCGGGAGCAGGAATGGCCCCTGATGAACACTATGGTTTGGGTGGAGAGTGTGAATCAAGGCGTGGAAGTTCGTGGGGCGTTCCGGCGGGAGAGCAGATACTGACCCGACTGCCGCAGAGCAGTGCGGTGAAGCCAGAGATGGGACGCATGGGTCGTGCCAAGCTGGAGAAGTTCTGTGAAAGCCGGCCGACGCCAGGCACGGAAGAGAAAGGAACGTCTGGGTCACCAGGTGGTGTTGGTTTGTGCCATACGCCCCAGTGTCTCCACTCACTCACCGTGAAAACCGAAGTCCTGGGGTGCCTGGGTAGCACAGTTAAGTGTCAGCTTACGGCATGATCTCGTGGTTCGTGGGTTCAAGCCCCGCATCGGGCTCCGTGCTGACAGCTCGGAGCCTGGAGCCTGCTTCAGATTCTGTGTCTCCCTCTCTCTCTCCCTGCCCTTCCCCTGCTCATGCTCTTTCTCTCTCTCAAAATAATAAACATTAAAAAAAAAAAAAAGTCCTAATGATTCCCTCCCCCCACGCCCATTATTTCCCTGGTGCCAACACTTACGACTTTCTCCTTTGCTCATTCAGCTCCAGCAACACCAGCGTTCTTATTCCTGCGACCCCGGAGGCAATTTCCCACCATGGCACTTCCACATTTTCTGTTCCCTCTGCCAGAAATGCCCTTCCCACCATGGTTCTTGATCTCGCCACTCTGTCTTTGACTTAAGGTCCCCCTGTCGGTGACCCTTCCCTAATAACTCCTGTTAAAGTGGCAACAGCCCCTCCCCTTTGGCTCTCTCTGTCATCTTTCTCGGGTTCATCGTTTTCCAGAAGTCGTTTCATCATCAAACACCTTGTATATAGTTTTACTTCATTTATTGTCTCTCTTCCCGAATTAGAGTGTAAACTCATGAGAGTTAGAATGTAAACTCACAGCATTTTGTCTGTTTTGTTCATCTGATACATCCCCAGCACCTAATACGATGCCCAGATGCTCCGTATGTATTTGCGCAGCGAACAAATGAGTGACTTTTTTTCTTAACATTTATTTATTTATTTTGAGAGAGAGAGAGAGAGAGAGCATGAGCTGGAGGGGGTAGGTGCAGAGAGAGAATCCCAAGCAGGTGCCACGCTGTCCGTGCAGAGCCCGACGCAGGGCTTGAACCCAGAAACCACAAGATCATGACCTGAGCCGAAAGCAAGAGTCAGATGCTTAACTGACTGAGCCATCCAGGCGCTCCAAGTAAGTGACATTTAAAAGCACTGATCTGATAAAGGAGGCGTTGTAGATTCACCGGGACACATGCATGGTGCATGAAAGAGGCTAGGAAGAGATCTGATGTCAGGGGCTGACATTATAAGACAGGTTCGGGCAGGGATTCCTTAGCTCTCCTTTGTTGCAAGCAATGGAAATTAAATCGGGCTTAGGCTAAAGGCAATTTGTTTAAAAGGGACAGGAGCTCCCAGAATTGAGGAGAGGCCAGAAGGCCAGGTCAGGACGTAGAGAGGAAGAAGGCAGCCGTGGAGGCCAGGGCTCAGGGGCCATGACAACTACGGGGACGGTGTGGTCAGGAGGCTGCTGACTGTTTCCAGTCTGCTCACTCCTCTCCCCAAGAATTAAATGCCATTGAAAGAGCATCCAATTGACCTAGCCTGAGCCAAATGCCTGCCCCCGCCCCTCATCGTGAGGATATATTGCGTGTTGGGGGCCCAGCATCGTCTCTTCCTAATGCCATCACCGGTCTCTTTCTGAGTCATTTCTCCCTCCCCTAGATACCATTTGGTGGGATCATGACGGAGAACGTCCCTCTCCTCTGCTAAACATTGGAGCCTGCTTTTCTTTTTTATGTTTTCACCCAGAAGGTGTGAAACGTGGGGGACTGGACAAAGGTATTTCACTAAAGTGATCTCTGAAGAGTTTGACATAATAAAACTAACTTTGAGCTTCCTAAGACACTCCTATGGATAAAATACTCCTGTGCATATGGTCTCATTGGAACCATATTTCTGTGAAGTAGGTAGGTAGGTCTTACTAGCTTCATTTTACAGATGTGTGAACTGAAGCCTCGGAGATTATAAGCAATTTATTCAAGTTCACGGTGCCAAGACCATTTTAATGTTAAATTCTGTTATAATGATGGTCCACAGTGACGAACACTGGTTATATATTAAGCACTCTTATGCACATTACATGCCTTAACAAAATTAATGCACACAACAACCCCTTGAAGTAAGCACTAATAGTCTAGTGAGCAGAGAAGGGGATGGAGGTAGGTTCATATCACTTGCCCAAGGTGACGTATTTACAAAGTGCTGGGGCCAGGCTCCTGTCCCTGAATCTGTGCTCTGAATGCTAAGGCATATTGCCTCTCAGGTTTTATTAAACAAATGTCAATGGATATACGTGACATTGACAATATTTATGTTCAGCCAGCCTTCCAGGAAAACACCTGTGTCTGTGGCTCAAGTGGTAGGTTCCAAGGATGCACTGTCCCTGTCCCATAGTGATCATTCAGTAAACATTAAGTTGAATGAATGAATGCATGAATGAATGAATGAATAAATACCCTCACAGACTCTCGGCAGCAAGAGGCTTTGCCTTCCAAATAATACTGCGGAATCTAGGAGCGAAGATGGAGATTTCATGACAGTACGCATGGGCATATTTGACTTTCTACTTTGTGCCCGTATGCCGGGCACTAAAAAGGGAGACAGCTCCTCTCCTTGGCTTCCCCCCATGATGCTGAGTCCTGAGACACAACACGCTTAGGAAAGGAGCTAAAGGTATCTTTCTTCTCTGATATTCTGCATCTGGTCTTGGTCATTTTCATCAAGTAGGGAGAAGTCTTCTGATTTGGAAAATAATCTCTGAGCACCTCCTACCCCCATGGATATGCCAGCAATGTCGACTTTGGAAGCCCACCCTGGTGACCTTCCCCATCTGTGGGTGCCCTTGGCCTACGAATATCGAAGTCAGGAAGAAACAACTTGACTTCCATGTTTTTAAGCAGTTCGATTTTTATCCTTTTTCGTATCATGTTAAATCTTATGGTTCAATGGTACGAAGGGACAGTGCCATTGAATTATAAGAGGGCTGAAGCATTAAGACAGTCAAGGTGGGATACAAGCATATTCACATGGAATGTTTGCTGGCTGTGTGTGCCAGGCACGATACTGGGCTTCGAGAATGCAGAGGTGGGCGAGACGTGATCCTGATCTCTTGGGCTCGCTGCTCATCCGTAGCTTTTTGGGGGAAATGCCAACAAAGTGAACTTGACTTAGAGTCACCTGATCTGGATGTCAGAACCTCAATGAGGAAGCTACAGTGACTGCATCCATGAGAAGCTGAGGGTCTGGCAGAGTGGTACCCATGGGAATGAGAAGTAAGGACGGCATAAAAGATGCTAAACAAAAACCATGGGTTCTCCATCACCACAAATCCTTTCACGCGTACCTATATCATGTAGCACTATGCAAAAACCTGCACAGAGAGCACAGGCACAGGGACAGCTGAGAGCCTCAGTTGTTTAAGCACCTGGATCTTGATTTCAGCTCAGGTCATGATCTCCCGGTTCAGGAGTTCGATCCCCACATCAGGCTCTGTGCTGACAGCACGGAACCAGCTTGGGATTCTCCTTCTCTTCCTCTCTCTCTCCCCCTCCCCTCCCCTTTCTCTCAGAAAAAAAAATTAATAATAATAAATAACGGCACAGACCTGGCTGGTGCAGAATAGGCAAATAATCATTCAGATGACTACCCTCCCTTAAAGGGCTACAAATGCACTAAATCACCCATGAATGGGCAATATTACCAGTTGTAGCTGTAAGAAGTTGTACTTCTAATAGTAGTTACATTTCAAAGAGCTGGAACTGCTGATAACTGGATTTATCGAGAAGGGAAGTTAAAATGCGAGAGACTGCCAGCCCTATTCCGTCCTAATAATTCTCACGAGACTCCAAGAACGGGTATTTCGGCAGCTCCTTGAAAGACAGAATCAAGTCATTTAGCTCAACTCAGATTAAGTACCAAACATCACGGTAAAAAATGCAAAGCCACATCTTCAGTGTGGTTTACAGCTCAGATCGACCCTCCCTCACTCACGCTTGGAGAGAAACCAGCTTAGGCAGATATCTTCTTTATGCTGGCTGAATGGGACGAAGAACTGAGAAACACGAAGGAAACGATGTCAGAGAGATGGGCCCTGACCTGGGAGAGATCAGGGGGACACTAACTCGAATTCAAGATTTTCATGAACTTATTTTAGACCTGCTTTCCATGAGGAAAACCATTGGCTGCAAACCTGAGTCACTGAGATTTTCAGATGCAAACGCATAGTTTGGGCCGGAGAGATAGCCGGCATGATCAAGTGGGTATGGAGAATGACCACCAATGGGAACCAAGATTTGGGTCCTAACGTCCAAGAACAGTTTTAGTCCAAGGATGGCACTGGGTTTATTCCTGGAAGAACGCGCGAATTAAATTTCGACAAAGAACCCCCAATGATATTCCAGATTTCATGAATAGACCCTTCCACTCCTCACCCCTGCAGTTCGACACCTCCGTGGGCTCTCCAAACATCAACAAAAACTCCAAGGATTTGATGGAAAATGGTGTTAAGTCTCATGTTGTTTCAGGAATTTCCCAATATGCACTAAATTAACTTTGGGGCCATATGAGGCTGAGTGGTAGGAAATCGCTCCATTGGACACAGATGACAGACCTAATGTTCCCCACAGCTGTTGCGCACACATGAAATCAGATTGGGATTAACACTTACCTTCCCCGTGGTCACACCCGGATGGGATGGCTTCTCTGTAATGTACACCAAGCTTAGCTTACGTCTCCGAAACCACATGACCTCACAGGCCTCGGGAACATTTGATCCAGGAAATCTGAACCTGGGCGGGAATCATAAAGCATCAGGTACATGTTAAGCAGGAATTTATCTGCTTTTTGTCTGAAGTGGCCTCACATCCAGCCTTTGTCTGCCTCGAAGTGAAATATTTATAGGCAAGCTGCTTTCTAAGGCAGAGTTACAGATCTATGCAGGTTTGGTGTGAAATGTCTCTGCCCGTTGACCACCTGCTGAAACCCAAATTCCAAGTGCAACCAGACCTAAGCTCTTTTGTATCACTGCGAGTTTTAACACTGATACGAGGATGGTAACCCAAGTCGAATTTACAATGAAGTCCAGTTGGCCTGGCAGTGTAACCGCTTGTTGGCAAATATAGTAAAACTTACCGAGTTTGTGCTCAAGTTCAGACCCCCAAAGACTTCTTTTGTCTTGCCTTGGGAAGAAGGGTAATTCTTGTAGTGAGGTTAAAATTGTACGACTTCTCCTTGACGTTGGAACTGTGGCTCAATCATTAAAGTACACTCACGGGGCACCTGGACAGCTCAGTCGGTGAACGTCCCACTTCGACTCAGATCGTGGTCTCCCGGTTTGTGGGTTCGAGCCCCGCGTCGGGCTCTGTGCTGACCGCTCAGAGCCTGGAGCCTGCTGCGGATTCTGTATCTTCCTCTCTCTCTCCCCCTCCCTTGCTCATGCTCTTCCTCTCTCTGTCTCTCAAAAATAAATAAATGTTAAAAAAAATAATTTTAATACACTTACAACAGCGTCCTTGGAGGGTAGATTTGATTTTTAGAAATGGCCCAGGGTCATTCAGAGCTAAATCTGATGATTTAGGAAGGGGATCAAGTTGAGTGATATCCATGTATGTCAAAATGAGGTGTGACTTTTAATTAGTAGGGTGGATTTTGTGGTACGGCTTATACATATGGTCTTAAGGTAATTCCAAAACCTTTCTTTTTAATAATGCCTCTATTGTAGCAATTTGAAAGTTTAAATTCTGCAATGTTTACTCAAAAAATGTTTTATTAACCTCCTATTACAGTTTGTATGTGGCCCAAATGAGGGCAAACATATGGAAAGCTATCAGAAACCCTTCCCTTTGGGGTTCATCACAAGGAACTGAGCAATTCAGCAGTCCTGACACCTAACTCTGAGGGTCTTCACTCTCAAAATTATTAGTTGGGGCCCCACGTTTCCTTACCTTTCTGTCTTAGGAAAGATCTACTAAACAGCTTTAAATTGCCTGTCACTATCCCACATGTATGGGTCATGCTTTGTAACAAAGGCCAGAAGACCAGTAGCTGAAACCCAGCTGAAGTTTATTTCTCTCTGATCCCATTCAAGGTTAAGCAGTTCAAGGCTGATAGGGCAGCTGCAGAATTTTGGAGATTGTTCTGGAAACCACATATGGCTTCCATCTTGTCATCCAAGATGGCTGCCCCAGAGCCAGCCAACATGCCCACATGTCAGCCAATGGGTAAAGAGGTAAGAGAGAGATCACCTTTCTTTTAAGGATACAGACTGGAAGCTCTGTGCACTACTTTATCGCTCTTGTTTAGATGCTCCCAGCCAGACTTAAGTCAAAAACAAGCCTGGAAAAAAGAGATTGACTCCCAACCACAGACCCAGTTAAAACTTGTGATTTTGTTCTCAGAGTGAAAAAGAAAGAACGGATATTGGGTAAAACAGTCTCTGACACACAAAGTATGGCAGAGGTTTCTTTTCTTTTTTTTAAATGTTTATGTATTTTCGAGAGAGAGAGAAAGAGAGAGTGGGGGAGAAGCAGAGAGAGAGAGGGAGACACAGAATCCGAGGCAGGCTCCAGGCTCCGAGCTGTCAGCACAGAGCCCGATGTGAGGCTTGAACCCACGAGGCATGAGATCATGATCTGAGCCGAAGTCTGACGCTTAAGCGATTGAGCCACCCAGGTGCCCTGGAGGCAGAGTCTTCTTTAATGTGACCGAGGGTTTTAGCTGTACCTTGAGGAATTAGGGGAGGGAGAAACATCCAATGGAGAATGAGCAACGCAGCCAAGGACTCGTCATTAACCGACAAGAGCAGATAGTGGGGGGCATCTGGCCAAGGTGAGAAGGATTTGCAAGATGGCTACTTTGCTCAGGAAATCCCCAAACCAGTTACACTGAACCTGATGCTGTCTGTCCAGATGGGCACAGTCTATTGGCATGTAGCTGTTAAAGGAAAAGCAATCCCAGAAAACTAGAGCTCATTCTGACATGCCTGCTTTTTAACAAATGGTAACAGACCAGAAAGCGATCATGGTTAAGGGAGAGAATAATTTAAGAGCATGTGGGATTACTAGGAAATAAGTTGGAAGCAATCACCAAACTCCCTGTAGAACTTCCTTGGCAAGGGCTTGAGAGCTAGCACTCTAATTACTCTGCAAAGTGGAAAGAGCATTTAATAAACTTAAGATCAAGAAATTCCACGGCATCTGGCCCCGTCACCACATTATGTGGATTGATGTCTTGACTCAGGAAATACCACTTGGCTGTCAGGCAGGATTTTTCTCCTCTGGCATCAGTCCCTTAATACTTCTGAGAATATCCCTCTCATCACTGAGATTCTTCAAGTAGTTGTGCACGGAAGCCCAGAACAGTGGGCTGACGATTGTTCTCAATGTGTATGTGTTCATCACCAGCGCTACATGTGGCTTAGAGTACCCCTTACACAAGAAATGGAAGTCACGAGAGACGGTTCTCGATTATTCACCTCAGCAAACATCAAATATCAACTCCAACATCAAGTCAAAGTTGGTAAAGAGATACCCAAAGACATACGCTCGCTTTCGGCTACTACTGAAAAGTCCAGCTGATGGGAAGATTTTCCGGAGGGCTGTGATTAAAAACTCAATTTCGCAGAAAGCCAACTGGTAGTCAAATCGTGGCAGGGCATCGAAATAATCCATCATATTCCAAGTCCTGTTTAAGGGGAAACTTTGGAGGAGAGGAAGGAGGAGGAGAAGGACAAAGAAGATGCTTTTAACAGTGTCGGAAAAGACAGGGTGCCACCAGTGAATCCGTGGGCCAGAAATGTTTAGGAAGTCTTCCGTGACGCAAAACGGTTGGAATCAGATCGAACATATACCAACAGCCAACAACCAAAGGAGAAAATCACAGCTCAGAAACTATGCAAAAGGAGTCTTCTTCCGGGGGAGAGGCAGTTCAGAGGGACTCTATGAAGTCAGAGCCAACAGTGACAGAAGCAGGTGAATCCAGCCAGTCATATGGTGCTTGCTGTCATGGCGGCATCCAGAGCGAATCCTCCTTCCTCCTTCCTCTTCTGTGCTGGTCAGAAGGTAGCCGTGGTAAGGGTGTCAGGGACAGAACAGTAACGACAACAACAAAATTCGGCAGCCCCAGAAGACACAAGGAAGCCCCATACCCTGAAGACAAGCACCCCTTCCAACAACGTTGGGGGCTGATGGCTACAGAGCGTGAGGTTTCTTCTACCAGCGATGAAAATGTTCCGACGTTGACTGTCGTATGATGGCACAGCTCTAAAAGCCTTTGAACTGATCCTTTTAAATAGTTGTATGGTATATGAATCAGATCCCAATAAAGCTGTTATCAAATAAAAAGAGAGAAAGAAAGAAAGAAAGAAAAAAAGAAAGAAAGAAAGAAAGAAAGAAGTTTTGAGTAAACCAGTAATAGAAGAAAACATCGTAATCTAATAAAGGGTAACCATCAGCAAACTACAAAACAATCTGATTAAGCTTCCACTGAGATCAGATTAAGAGTAAATGAAAATTAGATCGTCAGTTCCCACCGCCACTCAAGACTGAACTTAGTGTATGGTCACATCGATGCGTTAAGAGAAGGAAGAGCAGAGATCTAAATATTGAGGAAGAGGGGGAGAAAACACTTTCACTATTTTCAGATGAATATTGTCTGTTTTGCAAATTTAGAAGGATCTGCCAAAAGCTATTAGACCCACAAAAGAGTAGAGCAGAACAGATGGGTATGATATCAACAGACAACATTTTTTTAATATGTCAACTTGCGAGAAGACATTTTAGGAAAAAAACATTTTCGTTTACCATAACTATAGGAAACATGAAACCCCTAAAAGTTAATACATAAGACCCATATGCACAAAACTGTTAGAAAGCACCCACGGATGTGAAAGAACTAAATGAATGGAGAGATACATCATTTGTTGGACAAGAGAGTTTTATGTGGTGGAAGATTCGAGTTCTGCCCCAATTAATATACAAATTCAAATAACTCTTATCTACATCGCTGCGGAACTTTATGGGCTGTAACAAGCTAATTCGAAAGTTCACGAGGAAAAGAAAACATGCAAAAATAGCCAAGGACAAGTTTGCCCAAACAGAACGATGTAGGAGACAGAGCATATGCCATATTAGCTTCGTAGAATGCGGATTTGCTGGTTTGCTTGACTTGCTTAGATCTCGTTTGGATCCTTTAGAAAGAGAACGGATTCATGTATCCCTTTTAAAGTGTACTGCCACTTATCTTCCCCCAACACTTGTCTGGAATTATTTGATGCCGATAGTCATTTGATGGCACATCTTAACTTCTGAGCTGTGCTTTACAGGCGATGCGTTACTAAGGATTTGAGTTGGGGGGAGGGGGAGAAGAAAAAAGAGAGCACCAGATCACAAGGGACACGAGCAAAAGGCAGAAGGAATGAAGGAACTCTTAAGGAAGCCAGCGAGGGTGCGACTTTTCTACAATCCATTACCTGCACTGAAATCCAAAGGCAAAGTCGTCCTGGAGTTCAATGTCATGGTCTATCTTACCACCGCTATGCCTGATGGCCGTTGGTTGCACGGCTCTGACGGGGTTGAGGTCGTACCTTTATAAAACCTGCATGCTTCTGGCCAGAAATCTTGTCGCATTCCCCCGCCTCGTGACCCCAGATGCCAGCAGGTGCTGGGTGTTTGGATGACTTTCGCGAAGCAGGCTAAGCCCTTCCGTTTTATTTGAAACAGATGCACAGAAGGGGCCTAAGAGGAAAACAGATTTCTTGGTTTATGAAAAGATTACCTTTTGTATACACAGTCACAAGAAACTAAGTATAAGTAAGCAATAAATGGAAGTGATCTGCGTTCCCAAGGCATTCTGTTCAGACCTCTATTATCACACTTGTCCGCAGTTATTTTAATTATTTGTTTGCGTGGACCAGCCTAGCCCTGGCCAAATCATAGACGCTCCACAAATATTTGTTGGAGAAATGAAACAGACAACAGAACTATTATCTCATCACTACGCGTGTCCTTATTTTCAGTCTATTCTTTGAAGATGGATTTTCTGTTTAAAATCATCTGTGGGCGGTGAGGAGCCCTCAAACACCGACTCGGGGATGCCTTGCCCAAGCCACCCTTCCGCAACTTGACAAATTCCGGAAAGTTCCCTAACTCTGGGCCACTGTGTTTCTTTCAGCCTACACAGGGATTTCTTCACCCAGGGGCACACGGCATCCTGCGTTCGGGGACAATCCTCGAAGGTGAGCACCCACTCCCTTAATGGGGAGGTCGTTTTGCTCAGTGCTCTCTTTCGGTCCCTGGTCAAAAGATGCATGGTGACGTGTGGAGTTCTTGCTAACCTAGCTACAGTTTCATGTCCTCTAACTAGGCTACAGGTATCTCAGGACTGTTGAGGTTAACCTGTGGCCCCCAGGGCTCCTTACTCTGAAACCGTGGTCTTTGTCTCCCGGGTTTATTCACGCGATTTCTCCCTCAGCGGCTTCATTGGCGGCCCTGGTTAACCACCCTTGCCCTCCTCCTGGACACCCATAGGGCTTCCTTCAGCTAACATTCCGTGGACAGATTTCTTTAGAAGCAAACTCCGGCTTTCCAGGTTAAAATTGTTTCCAGTTTCCCATTAAAATACTTTCCAAAGGAGGAGAAAGGCAAGAAACTCGCAGTGCTATAAACCAAAATTGACATGCAACAGAATATAATGCTTCAGGAGGGGTGTCCAGGAACTGAGGAGGCGAGGGGAGCCAGGTCGGGAAAATTCTATTCACAAGACACTCTTTTCTCAGTATCCCTCCTCCCCGCCTTCCTATTATCTCACCAGAAAACGGGGCCTTTTAAGCCCACACCTTGAAGGAACTCGCAATGAACTCTTTATCTAACGAATAGCCTAAATGCAAAAATGAACACTTGTTTAGCAAAACATCCAGAAATCATAATTACTGTTATTATTATTTTACAAATGTCGTGTGTTCAGCTACCCAGCTCCTGTCAGATGGATGGATATCTGAGCTGTCATTTGTCACTATTCAAGTACGTCTGGGTGTCGGCAACCTCTTTAGGCCTTAAGGACCCTCAATGAGGCAAAATCATTCCTGGGGGATGTAAGGCACAGACAGGAGAGAAGGACAAGAAACAGTAAAGCATAAGGAACAGAAAACTAGACCTCATTTTCCTACTCAAATGCCGCCAATGGACACACACCTAACAGAAGTTCCAAAGCCTCTGACTGGTGTAAGAAGGTTTGCGCATGATGAGACCCTGCCTCTCCCCACCCATCCCTCTGCTCTGGGACCTCTTTTCCTCCTGCTTTCCCTATTGCTCCCTGCCCCAGCCACGGTGACCTCCCTCCTTTCTATTCCAACATGACGCCTTTACTCCTGCCTCAGGGCCTTTGCACTTGCCACGAACTCTGCCAAGAGCCCTTTCTTCCCCAGATGTGCACCGCCCCCACTCCCTCACACTGCATTATACTCTACTCCTTACCAGCCTTACTTTTTCTTGGTAGCAACTTCTTACCACATACCTTTATGCATGTAAGGACATGAAGTACGTAGATAGGTAGCTCTATCGACATTTCCTGCCTGCTGTCCCTACAGTATGGTTCCAAGTAGGCAAGGCCATTGAATTGTTCACTGCTGCCCTTCTTTTGCCTGGAACAGTGCCTGCTGTTCAACAAATATTTGCTACATTAATGAATAAATTGGTAATAGGAGAGAGAAAGCATTTCCTGACTATGTTACACACCAACCTATTCAACCCTTGGCAGTTATGGGTCCATTCCTATGGTTCTACAGTATTCCGTTGTGTGCATCCTGCAGAGTTTCTGTATCCATGCCATTGTTGGGGAACACGGCGGTTTCCACATTTTGACTATTACAAATGATGCCGCTATGAATATTCTAGCATATGTCTTTTGGTGAATCTATGTATGCATTCCTGTTGGGTATATTCCTATGAATCAACCCGCTGAGTCATAGAGCATGTATATGGTTAGCTTGAGTCGATATTACAAAACATTTTCACATGCTGGTTTTCAGTGGCATTTCCCGTTTAATGAAGTTGAGCACCTTTTCTATAATTAATGGCCATTTAGATATTTTCTTTTCTGAATTGTCTGGGGAAGTCCTTTCCCCATTTGTCTACTGGACTTTCTCATCTTTTCTTACCGACTCATTGAATGTCTTTTTATTTTTCTGGTGAAAGTCCTTTGCTGAGTGACTGAAAATGATAGGAGAGAGAGAGAGAGAGAGAGAAAGTGAAAGGCAGAAAGAGGGACAGAGAATTTCTTCTCACTCTATTTGTGGACTTTTCATTATTTTTATGGTCCCTTTTTTTAAAAAAAAAAAGTTGTTAAGTTTGAAAATAGTTCCATTTATTTTTTTCCCCTTAAGGCAAGCACTTTTTGTATTCTGGTTCAAAAAAATATTTTCCTACATCAAGGTCATGAAGGTGTTCTCTTGAGATGCTTTTTTCCTAAAAGCTTTATTGTTTTACCTTTCACATTTAAATCTGTAATCCATCTGGAACTGATTTTGTGTATGGTGTGAGTTAGGGGTCAAGATCCTTTTCTTTTCCATATGGCTACCCAGTTGACCCAGCACCATACTGATAAATCCCCTCTTTTTTTTTTCAACCTATTATTTCCACTGATCAGGAAATTTATAAAATGTCATGTCACCATCCGATATATTTACTATGTTCGATGGGTTTAATAAACATACACTTTCTTCCCTCCCCCCCCCGCCCCCGATCCAAAATGCTTAAAATATTCAAAAGGACCAGGCCTTATATTGTCCCTATGTCAGGCCACTCAGGAATGTCCTCTAGGTACACACTGCTAAATTCAACAGTTAAGTTTGGCAATACAGATGATAAGTCAGTTACCCGTACACCATCCAGCTGTATTTACTTCTCCACTTGTCTTTTAGACATGCTTTAGGTCACCGATATACTTCCCCAAAGTTAATCTTAAAGCTCAGAATAACACCCAGTTAACCATCTGACAGCGCAGTAAAATCTTCCGGATCCAGAAAGCAAATCTTCCCATTGAGCTTAAATTGTGCCTGCTCCTTGAGAAATAAGAAAATCCAACAAACTCCTAGCCAAGGACAACACCCTGGACCCTACTCCTTAACCGCCACCGTTAATGCATACCTGCCATAGGAACACTTGTCAAACAAGTGTCTGGTGTCCTCACCCCACTCTTGTGGCAAGTTGATGTTCTTTGGGGACCTTTTTGGGGAACGATTACCACCTTTAGTCTGTGTGCTCTGGGGTAAGTTGACTCCACCCTATTCTCCAACGGGTAGGATCCATTACTTAGACCAAAGCCAGTTGGCACACTTTTTTTCTATAAAAGGCCAGATAGTAAATATTTTAGGCTTTGCAGGCCATAAAGTCTCTGATGTAACTCCTTAAATCTGCCATTGCAGCTCAAAACAGACATAGACTACACATAAACAAAGAAGTGCAGCTGGGTTCCAAAAACACTTTAGTTGCAAAAATGGCATAGTTTGCCAACCCCAGACCTAGACTAAGCTAGTCAGCATATTTCATACCGTTGGGCCACAGTGACTGGTTAAGTCAGGCCACTTAGGACCAGTGAGCCTCCATTCTGGGACTCTGAGACGTGGGGGGAACAGAAGCTCCCTTCCCTTGGATTCGACATCGTGAACATGCAAGGCTCAATCTTCTGGGGACACAACAAGACACCTTGGAATGGAGACTTCAAAGAGGAAGTAGAGGAGGAAGGATAGACTCTAACTGCATCCTTTAAACTGTGGATCTAGAAACACAAAATGGCGTCATGTGCCACACAAACACGCGTCTCCCTTTTTTGTTTTTCTTCGTCTACTTCGGTTTATGTTTTCTAGTCCTTGCAACTACCAGGGATATGTCGGACACCCACGTCAACCCCCAATCCAGATCTCCCACATTCTGCTTACCAATCAGGACCCTAGAGGCTTCAATGTCAGTCCCCACGTCCATCCTGATCAAATCCCACCAACTTTCTCTAACTTTGGTTAGCCAGGCGAAGCCTTACCTATTCTATAAAGCCCATTGAACGCACTGAGATGAAAGAAATCTCCTTTATCACCTATAGTTGATAAAGGTGTTGTGGCAAATGTATTTATAAGGCAGGAGATGTTAGTAAAAATTATCAAGATGGTGACTTCTTTGAGGTGTTAACCACGACGTTTGTGCAAAATGGGTTTTAGTGGTAGGACCTTAGGGAAGGGAAGGTAGACGTTTTAAGAAAAGATCTCTCCCCACAACACACGTGGGTCACGTTGTTCATGGCCCACCAGACTGCCGTCTCTACACTCTTTCCCTATGGTCACACACCTGGTTTTGTTCAGGTTGTGGGGAAAGGGCCCTGCTCTCAGGCAAAGCACCCCCTCTGCCAAACCTGGGGACACAGCAGTCATGACAATCCCTCTCCTGCAGTGGAGGCTGGGGGTGGGGGTGGGGGAGTCCATATAACACATTTCTGAACAATAGGACCTGGGAAGTCTGGAATATAGGCTTCTGGGAAGGATTTCCCACCAAGACTAAGAAGACAAAGCTTTAGGAGAGGCAAATCTTTGCTTCTATCCCTTCCTTCCTACTTGGGATGCCAGTGTAGGGACAAATGACTGGTGTCACTGCAGCCACCTTGTGATCATGAGGAAGAGAACAAGAGTACCACAGAGGGGCTGGCCCAGCATGCTGCCATGACTGCTGTGCCAGGTCAAGCCCACTGGTTCTTCTTACACGTGATGATTCCTCATCTTCACGGACAGAGCCACCATTGGCACCACTGGAAGGTGGCCCGTGACTTTCTGTTACTTGCGGCTCAAAGTATTACTGACACATCAGAAATTCAGGGGCATGCTTAGCGCTGCACTAAGCAGGGCTCCCCAAATCTGGGGGAGGGGTCCTGAAGTAGATCCAGACAGATTATTAGGAAATAAGACCATAAGCTGCAGGCCTTTGAACCTATACCAAAGGGCCACACCTTACTTCCACCTTTCCATTCTATTTGTACCTCCTCCTGCCACACCCCACTCCAATCATGCCTCCAATTTGATGGGCCCCCCACCAACCTTCCCCATCTCCATTCAGCCGGCCCAAGAGATAGATATGTCAGCTGGCCAAGGCTGAGAGAAGAGCAGTGTAGCTTATTCCTGAAGGCCAAGGGCTGCACGTGTCAAAGACAACAAAGGCTGTCACAGAACAAACACGAAGTAGGAACAAGACGTCAGGGGATGGTGAGAGCCAAGGAAGAGCCCAGGGTGCCTGCCCTGCCTGACTAAGCTGACCAAGGAAACACATGCACAGCAGTTGGCCTGTAGGCCCTCTGTCATCACCAATTAAGGTCATCGCCAATTAAGGTGCTCATATAACGTATGTCCAAACTAGAACACTTAGGGGAGTGCAAAGACGCACCAATAGCAGCTCCCCCAGGACAACAGAGATAAGCCGGGCGTGCCCCCAGGCAACCCAACAGTAATAACAATATTCCCACGAGGAAGGCAAGGTTGGGTTCATTTTTAATCGAGTTCTATTGGGGGCCAGGGGGAAGAACTCAGCCAGTTCAGGCCCCTCCTCGTATCCAAGGAGAAGAGAGCCACATGGAACCCAGCCTGACAACCACGTAACATAGCACGAGGTCCAGAGACATCGTTAGGCGGGCGTGGTCAAAGAGGTGCCCCTCGTGATGGCCAACGCCGTGCTTTTCTGACTCCACCTCCCCCCCACCCCCAGGTCTCTCCGAGGCCTTTCGAGAGGCATTTCCAGGACGGCGGCTGCTTCTTCTGAGCCCTGGTTGTTCTGAGGCCCCTTAAGTGAACATGGCAGCAACACGCTGTGCAAACAAGCAGACTGTGGTCTTGGAAGGTTTTCCGAGCCAGCCATGTGCACAGCAGCCCTCAGTCCCAACTTGAGAGGGCTCCCTCTCAAGCACGGGGGGCTTTGTTCCACAGCAGATGTCAAAAGGAGCCCTCAACGTCAGAGCCATGCAAGCCCACAAGTGGTGAGCCCTGGCAGAGACCAAGGCATTCCAGGACCGCCCCTCCCACCTGGAGCCACACCTCCTGCCCACACAGGGGGTCCTTTGATGATTTCAGAGCTGGAAAGGCCAATCTGTTAAGGCTATCCCCCACCCCATTCTTTCCATTACCACGTCTCATCCCTAGAACTATTTCAGCTGCCACAAGCCTAGAGAACCCCATAAAGGGAAATAAATGCGGGCGTTCAACATAGGGAATGAAGAGGCTGAGGACCTTCGTTATCGAAAGCTGACATCACTTTACCCCATGACTTTCCAGCAGTCAGAGCGTAACAGCGATTGCCTCTTGTGGAACGAAGAACCATGAAACTCCTCGAGAGCAGAAACTGCATCTTAGCGATGCATCACGAAACGCCTATCCTCTGTCGCCGTGGTGGGTACACTGTAGGTGCTCAATGAACGGTTCTTGGGTAGTCTGAAGTGTGCAACCTTAGAAGCAAAGTTTTCATTTTTTTTTTAATGTTTATTTTTGAGCAAGAGAGAGAGAGAGAGAGAGAGAGTGCCAGTGAGGGAGGGGCAGAGAGAGAGGAAGACACAGAACCCGAAGCAGGTCCCAGGCTCCGAGCCGTCAGCACGGAGCCCGACGCAGGGCTTGAACTCACAAACCACAAGATCACGATCTAAGCTGGCCGCTTAACCAACTGAGCCACCGGGGCGCCCCTAGAAGCACAAAATTGTAAAGGGCGGAGCCACATACGGTCCCCTCTACCTCTCTCTTCTGCCTCCACATAAAGGAAGCATCGGTTTTACACCTGCTCGATGCACATCTTTAGCTGCGCTCTTTTCAAACTGATTTCGGCCAACCACTCTCGACCCAAAGCCCGTGGTCAGCCAGGCAAGGTAACAGGAAGGTGAGGGGAGAGGGGGAGGGAGCAGGGCTTCCCAGAAACACATCATTCCAAGGTCCATCACCAAGGGGAGGGTGCAGCTTGCATATTTGCATTTCAATAGAGCAGAAACCATCCCTCCACGGTGTTTTCCCAGACTCTCCAGAGCTCCTTCTAATAGCTTGATTAATCATTTCAAGCTCAGCGTCTACCTTGCGCTGGAGGGAAGTGGTGGGAAAGGGTCAGGAGGTGTAGGAATGGAGGGAGGCGCACAGCAAAATCAGGACACAGCAGCACCTCGGAGGAAAACCAGAGCCAAAGTGTTGCTGTCGGGTGTCCTGAAACCTTGGTTTACCTGTCCTTCTTCCCTGAGAAGAACAACATTGGGAGAGCTGTTTTTTCATAATGTAACATCAAAGATGAATTCCGGAACTTGTAACAAATGCTATGGCGGGGGGGGGGGGGGGGGGGGGGGAATAAGCCCTGAGGATGCAGCCAAGGCTCGTAGTTAACAAACGTCCAAAAAAAAAAAAAACTGTCAGCGGCCACGGCTCGTCTCCACAACATATTCCCATGAGACGCTGGGAAGAATCCAATAGCCACCAAGACAAGGACAGGTCCCAGGTGTCTTTAGTGCTAGGTAAGTCATCTGTCGCTCCAACTTCCTGTGGCAACAGACAAGGCTTCTCCCCTCGCTCTTTGTTTTTAATCGCGGTGAAATTCACATAACCTAAAATTGCCCGTTTGAAAGTGAACAATTCAATGGCATTTAGGGCATATTCACAACGTGGTGCAAGTCTCACCTCTCTCTAGTTCAAGGGCATTTTCATCACCCCCAGAGGAAACCCCGTAGCCATGGAGTATCAGTCCCCGTAATCCCTGCCCCACCCCCAGCCACTGGCAACCACCAAGGTGTTCTCTGCGTCTATGGAGGTACCTATTCTGGGTGTTTCATAAATGAAATCATGCAACATCCGACTTTTGTGTTCCAGCTTCTTTCATTTAACATAATGTTTTAGAGGCTGATCCCCACTGTAGGATAGATCAGCACCTCACTCCTTTTATATGACTATTCATCATATTCCACTGGATGGAGATGCCACATGCTGTTCATCTATTCATCTGTTGATGGACGCTTGAGTCGTTTCCACTTTTTGGCCGTCGTCAACAGGCTGCTACGAACATCTGTACACAAGTATTTGCTTGAACATCTGTTTTCGATTCTTCGGGGTATATACGTGGAAGTGGAATTGCTGGGTCATGTTATAATTCTCTATTTAACTTCCTGAGCAACCAATAGGCAAGCTTTCCACGAGTCGGTAAGGGAAATTGCCGTGAACCGTCTTACGGAACACGTATTAGTGAAAGGGACTGGTGATTCACAGAGGTCAGAGATGCTTCCCTGTCCTCTGAGGCCGCTGATGTCACCAGAAAGGGAGATCAAGGAAACAGGATGGGAAATAACAATACAAACACTGGACAATACACTGGATACAATACACTGGATAGTTTGAGTGTCCGTGGAAGAAATAATTTCTCTAAAGATCTGCAGGAAGAGAAAAACCCTAGAGCTAGACACCCACTGAAGTGTCTCAACGCCTCGAATACAAAGGAAACTTGCAGGGGAAGCAACCTTGGGAACTTTGACCTTAGGAATGGCAGTTTCATTGGGGGCAGTGGCCCTGAGCAGAACTGGGGAGGCAGGTGTTCCCTTTCATTGGGGGAATGTGGGGAGGGGGGCTTCCTGAGGGGTCAGACTGGAGAGACAGATTGGAACCTGATGGTGGGGGCCCCAGGAGCTGAGCAATAGTGAGTACGAAATGGGAAGCTATCAAAGGCAAGGAGAGCAAGGAGGAAAAGCTTGTGCTCAGTGGGATTTTAGACGAAAAGGAAACAGAAGAGACGAACGAGAGCTTTATTGCA
The DNA here is from genome assembly GCF_046562875.1 of Panthera onca. NCBI lineage: Eukaryota > Metazoa > Chordata > Mammalia > Carnivora > Felidae > Panthera > Panthera onca. Next base: position 24,537,133 of record NC_138352.1, on the reverse strand, counting down.
ATACCCCGGGCATGATGTGATGAGGGCATCGCGGAGGATATACCATGGGAACAGAAAGCAAGCAAGAATCATAATAAAAAGAGAAAGTGTTCTCATAAAGCATCTGCAAAACTTGGTGATGGATCAGAAGAGGTCAGAAGGAAAAGAAAAGGGACAAGTCCAAGGTCTCAAACCTCAAACACTGGGATATGGCAAGACTGTGAGAACGTTTGGGGGACCTAGGTGGCTCAGTCGGTTAAGCATCCGACTCTTGGTTTCGGCTCGGGTCATGATTTCACAGTTTCATGAGCTTGAGCCCCACATTGGGCTCTGTGCTGACCTACTTTGGGTTCTCTCCCTCTCCCTCTCTCTATGCCCCTCCCATGCTCATGCACTGTCTCTGTCTCTCTCAGAATAAGTAAATACACTTTAAAAAAAAAAAGACTGAGAAAGTTTGAAATCCCAATTTCACCATCACAAAGGTAGTGATTTTCAATCAACCAAGTGACTCTGCCCTTCCATTAAATTATTAAATTACTTATTATTTAATGAGATTAAGTAATTGTTAAGTTACCACATTAAAGGATTAAATTATTAATTAAATGGTTGACTTATTAAATTATTAAGTTATTGACTATTCTCCCAATGGCACCCACAATTTGAGCTGCATCACAGAGAGCAAACAATACCAAATTGGACTTTCTGAATGAGGACGGGGCTTTGTTTCCTTGTGCCCTATGAAACTACTGACATTAAAGTCCATAAATCTGGATACCCACTCAAGTATCCCATCTCTCCTGACGCTAAGAATATTCCAGGGGAAAAAAAAAACCTTTGGGAAGTTTGACTTTATAAATATGTGACAGCAAAGCTAACTCAAAATAAACAAAAATGCCTACAGACCTGCTAACGATCCAGTGCAGTTCCTAGAGGAACATGTGTTGCTTCCATTCAGAGCAATGTGATCTGGTTAAGATCTTGTTCTAAACTCTCACTTTCAACAGTGCCATGTAAAACCTTAAAACATGAGAGCCTGCCCCAGCACCTGTGCCTCAGACACCTCAGAAGCAAGCCTATAGAAGACAGAGGGCTAATAGCAGATGGGTAGATTCGCCTACATAAAAATTCTAAGCATCTCCACACTGCAAAACAACATTAATCATATCAGAAAGCAAGCACCAAACTGAGAAGAATATTTGCAACATACGTAGCAGGCAAAAAGGTAACACCATCCTTACGTATCACAAGAAAAAGGAAAGTACCAGATTTAAACAAGAAATGAGCAAAAATATGAACAGGCAATTCACAGAAGGAAAAATACAAATGGCCAAAGGGTATCGAAAAGGGTTCCCCCGATTTGTAACCAAAGTTCAAATAATGAATGCCATTTTCATCTGGTACACTGGCAAGATTTTGAAACATTTAAAAGAGGATTAAAGATCCCTACTTGGCCAGGAGACTGATAAGTAGACATGTTTATATACCACTAATGGAAGTGTGAATTGCGACAGTTTTTCTAGATTCACTTTGGTAAGACGTTGCAAATGCCTTGAATAGTGAGTGGGCCTGCCCTTTATTCCAATTCTGCATTGAGAGATTTATGCCAAGGAAAATAGCCTAGATGTTCATCAAACACAGTGTGAAACTACAAGTGGCCTAAATGTTAATAAAAAAAAAAATTAAAAAATTAAAACACTGGGGTGCCCGGGGGGCTCATCGATTAAGCATCTGACTTCGGCTCAGGTCAGGATCTCATTGTTCGTGAGATTGAGCCCCACACTGGGCTCTGTGCTGACAGCTCGGAGCCTGGAATCTGCTTCGGATTCTGTGTCTCCCTCGCTCTCTGCCCCTCCCCACCTTGTGCTCCGTCTCTCTCTCTCTCTCTCTCTCTCTCAAAAATAAATAAACTTAAAGAAAAAAACCACTGATTCTAAAAAGTAAGGTAGATCCATATGATGGTACACTATGTAGCCATTAAACACTGTGGTGGTGTTTGCGTTTATATATTGACATGCTAAGACGCATGTAATGCAGCAATAGTTTTGTAATGGAAGCTACAGAAAAGTAAGTGCATTATGATCCCACTTCTACTAAAAATATAAATATTTGTGGATACGGATACATTCTTATGGGGCTTATGGAAAGAAAAAGTGCCCGGAAGGCTATCTGCTAAAATGTTAGCAGTAATCTGTGGATGGAGGGGTTACGAATCGTTTCTTTTCTAATACTTCCTCAAGAAATAGACTTGTTGGGGTGCATGGGTGACTCAGTCAGTTAAGTGTCTGACTCTTGACTCCGGCTCAGGTCATGATCTCGTGACTCACGAGATCGAGCCCTATGCCAGGCTCTACGCTGGCAGCACGGGGCCCGCTTGAGATTCCGTCTCTCCCTCTCTCTGCCCCTCCCCTGCTCGCAAGCTCGCTCGCGCTCTCCCTCCCTCTCTCTCTCTCTCAAAATAAACATTAAAAAAAAAAAAGAAATACAGACTCGTCTAATAAAACTACTAATGAAAAATAATCATGAAAGCAAACAGAAAAGGCTAGAATGCGACCTTAATTCTGATTCTGCGACAGGCCTACCAGCACCATTTTGGACCCAGCGGGCCACGTCCGGTCTCAGACCAGCCACACATTGTGTCAGCAGTCTTTTTAGGCTGGAAGGGGTCCATTATTGTCTCTCTCGCAGACAAAATTTCGCTGGCCCACCATTCGCCTCTCCCTCTCGGCCTTCTCTTCTAAACAAATATTGACACTAAGGGAGGGCAGAGTTCCTTACTAATGAATTGTGTTCCTGTCAGGGCAGCTGGGGGACGGGCTGCAGCGTCAACATCTGTGCCTCGGAAACTGCTCCCCCAGGAAGTGGAAAGGACCTCACAGTAGGCCGCGCTCCTCGGGCAGGTAGAATTCCCTCAGAAACTGCAGGGTTCAGCTTCGTGGGTTGGGAAGGTTTATGACCACAGCCCGGTCAGTTTGCACACCTGGGAATTTGATGTGTCTTCCCACAAGAGTTTTTGAAAAGTTCTGGAAATAAAGTCAGCCCGTGCAATGGGGAAACCTCGAGAGCTGCAGGGCGCCAGGAGGGTGCGTGTCCCGTAACACGGGAGAAGGGCATACCAAGTGGCTGTCGAAGATTGGGGAAGGGTCCCTTGATCTTAAACATGGGTTATTTCCACAACCAGGGTCAGCTTCCCCCCCCCCCCCCAAAGCATTTCCCCACACGCCGGGGGTGCCTCTGAGAGGCATCACTCTACCATGAAGGAACTTACCCCCCGGGGGTGCCAAAGAACGTGCCAATCAAGCCTTCCCAAACATGGCGGTAAGAACGCTGGGGGGTATCAGAGGCTATGACATGGGCTTCCCAGCCCCTCAGTCATACCCTTTGGTGGGACATGTCCCTGCTCGCTGTCAGACCAGCCTAGGAAGCCACTTCTTTTGGACTTGTTTCCTTTTAGGGATCTGACACTATTGCTCTGTTACCCAGGGTGGGGGATCTGCCCAAGGATCTCTGAGGACCCCAGATATCACATGTCCTGAGAATAATTCATAAAACCGGAGCTCGACAACATCAGAGCCAGGAAGAACCCGAGGGAAGGTCTGACCCCCATCTGTTTTCCCCTCGTGGAGGGGGGTGGGGGGGTGGGGAGGGAAACCGGGAGGCGGACGGGGGAAGCGACTGCCTGTAAGGTCACAACACGTCGGCGCGGACCTGGTCCTGGAACCTACATCTCCTCGTTCCCGGCTGCTTCCTCCACGGCCTTGCTGCTCCCCGCGTGGCTGGTGACCCAGAGGCATTAGCAGCCCCGGCGAGCTGGTTAGAGGAGTCGAATCTTCTCCGAGCGTCGCCACAGAGTCTCTGAATCCGAATCGGAATTTCAATAAGATTCCGAGTCGCTGAGGCTGGTGGCTCTTAAACTTTAAGGCCTTATCAGCATCCCTAGGAACGCCTGTAGAACACCACTCGCTGGGCCGCTCGCTTAGAGTTTCTGAGTCAGTACGTGGGGCGGGCTCAGAGACGCTGCCTTTTCAACAAGTTCCCCGGGGTGATTCTGGTGCAGGTGACCGAAGGACCACGCTTGGAGAACTTCAAGTGTCTTCACTGCACGCCGTTGGCAGTCAACACCGCGGGGAAGGAGGGCGGCCTGCCAAACAGGCAGCCTGAGGCCATGGGCTGGCCTGCTGCTGGGGGCCCCCGACCCCCTGAGAAGCCAAGAGCAATGAGGGTAAGAAAAAACTCAGGCACATCCTTTTCTGACCACCCAGGGTTTCTGCTGGGTCTGCTCTCAGAGCCTGGCTCCGCTGTCCTAACACAGGGGGCGAGGGGTGCGCCTTCCCACAGAACCTCCACGGGCGTGATGCGGTCATCGCCAGAAAAACGTCTCGAATTTGAGTCAGGCTTTTGACTTTTCACTGATTGCTTCCCTGGATCCCCTCCACGAGTGGGGGAAGTGAGCAGGTCAGGTATGATTGACCCCCCTTGCAAATGAGCAAAACCACCAGGGGAGGGAGTGAAAAGGGCACTCGCCTAATGGCTCACAAAAGTAGAATGGAAAACCATTTCTCAATTCTTACTTCATTAATTTTCCCCTGCAGGAATTCATTGCCCTTTTGGGTTCTATCGGAGTGAGTACGGCCAAGGTGTTTCTGATCGCACTCCAGGTGGGGCAGGTGCATGGCTATTCCAGATGAGGAGGAAAGAACCAGTCCTCTCATTTTACACATGAAAAAAAAAAAAAAGACACACACGGGGCACCGGGTGGCTCAGTAGGTTGAGCATCAGACTTCGGGTCAGGTCATGATCTCATGGTTTGTGAGTTCGAGCCCTGCGTCAGGCTCCGTGCTGACAGTTCAGAGCCTGGAGCCTGCTTCAGATTCTGTCTCCTTCTCTCTCTCTCTCTCTCTCTCTCAAAAGGAAATAAACATTAAAAAAAAAAAGACACACAAATATACCACAAATATATACAAAGCAATTAAGTGACTTTCCCAAAGCCATGGTGCTGAAAACATATTGAGCTCAGTATCAATGCCCAAAGGATCAAAGGCTTTCAAGGGAGAGATCATCCCCAACAAGACAAAATCTGGTACTAATTTAAAAAGCGCTGTGCTCCAAAAAGTGCAGTTTTAAGTCCATTTCTTAAAGTTTAAAGTGCCTACAAAGCACTCAGGATATAGAAAATTAATGCATTTCTTTGAAAACTATAATGATGTAAATGGCGGGGATCTTTTGCAGGCCAGCCCAATAAAACCCAGCATCACTCACAAGATACCTGAAATATCATTTACCTCTCTGGCAGTGTTTTTGGATCGCAGTCAAACTTCTAATTCAAAGCATGTGACTCGGGGCTTCCTCCTTATTGTCTCACACCGTGATTGAGATTTCAGTTGAGATTGAGATCGTCTGAGGACTCGTCTGTCTTCTCCTGTTGAAGGCAAACAAGGAGGAATTTTGTCTCTCTTATTCATCGTTGTACCCCTGGTGCAATGCCTGATACATAAAGATATTTAATAAGTGAGTAAGTAAATGCCGTTCCTTGGGCCTGGATGCTCTTTGATGGGCTGAGTCTAACTCCCAGTCATGAAGCCAGGCTCCCTTGGCTCTCTTCATCAAAGTCAAATACCCACTAAAGTCATGTGTTCCCTGTGACGCCCTGTACTACCCCAGTCAAGCAATGACCGCACTGTGTTTTAAATGCTTCTCATCTCCCTCAAGCATCCTTTTTCGAGACTACACCCACACGCCCAGACCTTCAAATTCACTTTTTCAGTCTCTCATTCTTAACATTCAGCAGATACAAGGCAAACATCTAAGACTGAGACTAAAGCAAACAACTCAAAAAACAGCATCCATGAAATAAAGTGCAGGGAGAAGACGGCTTCGGGAATACAATAGAACATCCTCAAAGAAGAATGTTAGAAAAGTATCGCTTCTATGATCCAGGTGTGAACAGGGACACAGGAGCCTACATTTAAATAAAGAAATATTCAAAGAATAAAAGAGAGGTCTTGGTAACTAAAAATGCGATATTAGAAATTAGAGTCTCAAGCTGGTGCAGCCACTCTGGAAAGTGTGGAGGTTCCTCAAAAAACTAAAAACAGAACTACCCTACGACCCAGCAATTGCACTACTAGGCATTTATCCACGGGGTAGAGGTGTGCTGTTTTGAAGGGACACATGCACCCCCACGTTTATAGCAGCACTATCGACAATAGCCAAAGGATGGAAAGAGTCCACATGTCCGTCGGTGGATGAATGGATAAAGGAGATGTGGTCTATATATACAATGGAGTATTACTCGGCAATCAAAAAGAATGAAATCTTGCCATTTGCAACTACGTGGATGGAACTGGAGGGGATTATGCTAAGTGAAATGAGTCAGTCAGAGAAAGACAAAAATCATATGACTTCACTCACATGAGGACTGTAAGAGACAAAACAGATGAACATAAGGGAAGGGAAACAAAAAGAATATAAAAACAGGGAGGGGGACAAGACAGAAGAGACTCATAAATATGGAGAACAAACTGAGGGTTACTGGAGGGGTTGTGGGAAGGGGGGATGGGCTCAATGGGGGAGGGGCGCTAAGGAATCTACTCCTGAAATCATTGTTGTGCTAGACGCTAACTAATTTGGATGTAAATTTTAAAAATACAATACAATACAATACAATACAATACAATACGATCAAAAAACAAAAAAAGAAATTAGAATCTCAATAGAAAGTTTGGAAGACGAACTTGTAGATGTCACCTAGAAAAGGGACGAAGAGGAAACAACAAAGAAGAAAAGAGAAGAAAATTAGCAGAGTAGTCCATGGGATCCAACATGGAAAACCCTGGAGTTTCAGAAAGAAGCAGATAGAACACAGTAGAGAATCCATACCATCAGCAACAAGATCAGTAAACTTTTGCCGACCAGACCTGAGAAATATAAGTTTCAAAATGAAAAAGGTACATTTGAAGACAATTATGGTGAAGTTTCAGAACATACATGACAAAGCCTACAAACTTCCAGAGAGAGAGTTAAATCGCATTCAAGGGTCAGGTTTCAATGGCCTTGAACTTCTCAATGGCAACACTGAAAGAACGCCAAAGAGCGACGTTCTCAAACTTCCGAGAGATGAGTCCCCATTCAGAATTCCACATACAGCAAATTGGTCATCCGAAAACAGGTGTGATACAGAAATTTTTGCACGTGATAGTTCAAAATAGTAATTCAAAATTCATGTCAAAATATTAATATTAGTGTTGTTAGACTTAATATTTCAAGAACTTTCCTTCCCATGGATTTCCTTAAGAGGATTTTCTCCACGAAAACAAGGAGATCCAGGATCACAGAAAGTAGGAAATTTAACACGGGAATGGAGCGATGGCAAGTTCCAGAATTGTGTGAAAGAAAACTTCAGTGTAATAGCCGTGGGCCACATCTAGATGCTAATTGGTCCCAAAGGGGCAGACTCAAGAGACAGGTACGTTGAAAGTCTTCATGACCATGCATTCCACTGTCATCACCTCAACGTGAACGATTACTGGAGGCTATACGTCACTGGAACAAAGGAGCTAAAACATGAGATCCAAGGAACAGAGACTTCAACCCAGAAGTGAGACAAAGAGAATTACAATAGTTACAGCAAAGAGAAGTCCCAGGATGATGGCGGTGGAGTTCAGATAGGAAAAAAAGAGAGAGAGAGAAATAGATCTCAGAAAAAAATTTGAAACAGATAAATTCCCAACATAATTGACCATGTAAAATTTTTTTCTGAGAATATTCAGGAAGAAGTGTCTATATTGTGGGGGGGGAGGAGGGGAGAGATTTAGCAATGCATACAAAGAAAACCAAACAATTAAAAACAAATATGAGGGGCGCCTGGGTGGCTCAGTCGGTTGAACATCTGACTCTTGATTTTGGCTCAGGTCATGATCTCACGGTTCATGGGTCCGAGCCCCGCATCAGGCTCTGTGCTGACAGCTCAGAGCCTGCAGCCTGCTTCGGATTGTGTCGCTGTCTCTCTCTGCCCCTCCCTTGCTCTCTGTCTCTCAAAAATAAAGAAACATTAAAACATTTTTGAAAAGATGTTAAGACAAGAAAATTCCTAAGGTAAAGTTATTTCATAAGCTAGGACAAGCTTACAGTCTCTACTGACCCTTTTGAGAGTTTGTCCCCTAGTGAGCCCCATACCATAACAAAGTCATATCTGATTTGGGGCAGATGGCTCACTGCCACAGGGAGGCAGGAGCAGTAATCAAAGAAGAGACAAGAAATAGGACTGAGGTCACCTCAACCTCCTAACTCCGGGTCCCACTCATCACGTACAAGGGGTCAGCACAACGTGCACCAGCGACGAGAGGGCATCTCCAAAGACAGAAGGATCTCTCACGTGGCCCTCTGCCACTGGCCGCTGCCTCCCCACTGTGGTGAGAGCTGCCTTGAGCAGCCATTATGACCAGTGGTCTTGGACAAACACCGATGGAGTAGACTTCTTTGTGCTTCTGGGTTCGAGGGACAACATGGAGTGATGAGGTGTTTCCCAATTAACAGTCACATACACAATTTTTGTGACACCTGGGGACCACCTGTATTAGAATATACAAAGATTAGTGTTTTGGGTTAGATCAGACGACCTCTTTAATACTTAACTATATTACTTTAAAGGTTTTTTTAACGTTTATTCATTTTTTGAGAGACAGAGAGAGACAGAGCGTGAGGGGGGTAGGGGCGGAGAGAGAGGGAGACACAGAATCGGAAGCCGGCTCCGGGCTCTGAACCGAGAAGACAGAGCCCGACGCGGGGCTCGAACCCACGAACCGTGAGATCACGACCTGAGCCGAAGTCAGACGTTTAATCGACTGAGCCACCCAGGCGCCCCTTAACTATATTACTTTAAAAGGGTAGATGTGTGATATGGCCATAAAGAGAGAACCAGCATCCCATTCTGTGGTAACCAGCCTCCGAAATGGCCCCGAATGATTCTTCACCGCTGGTATCCACGCTTCCATATGTTCCTCTCCCACCCTGAGGAGGGCGATCTATGTAACCCGTAGGATCCTGGAGGAAGATGAACCGTGAATTATTTTCTTAATGTATGTTTATTTATTTTTGAGCGGGTGGGGAGGGTGCAGGCAGAGGAGGGGCATAGAGAGAGGGAAAGAGAGACTCCCAAGCAGGCTCTGCATTGTCAGCACAGAGCCCCACTCGAGGCTCGGTCTCGTGACCGTGAGATCATGACTTGAGCTCCAATCGAGAATCGGAGGCTGAAACCGACGAAGCCACCCAGGTGCCCCAAATTGTGACTTCTTAGATTAGGTCACAAAAAAGCATTTCGACCCTGCCTTGTTCTCCCTTGGATCACTCACTCTGTGAGAAGCCGCCGAGGAAGCAGACCCCCGCCGGCCCCAGGCAAACCTTCGGATGAAGGGCAGGCCTTGGATGACATGATGACTATAACTTCACAGGATCCAGAATTATCCAGCTAAGACACGCTTAAACTCCTGAGGTACAGTCACTGCACGGGATAGTAAATATTTACAGTTGCCTCAGACAGCTAGACTTTGGTCTAAGTTAGTAGTTGTAAAGAACTAACACACTGCGTATAAAAAGAGAATGAAAAGAAGCCAATGCTATTGAATTCCACTTCTAGACTGTTTCTTGATGAAGGCTGGAAGCCTGAGATTTGTTGTGTGTTAGACCACGGGAGAGAGTAACAAGCACTCTGGTTGAAGACGAACCCCCAACACAGACTTTTTCTCCTCAAGATCTCCTTTGCTAAGCGAGTAAATCTTAGAAGTTCTCACGGAAAGAAACAGAACGTGATGAAAGTTAACTAGACTTAGCGTGGTGATCGTGTCTTAATTTCTACAAATATCAGACTTCAAAGAGGCTGTCTTCTACGGTGACTAAGAAAAGATACCGGGGGTTTTCGCTTCTCAGGACGTCTTCCCCTAGAATACGTTTGCCCTGAACAAAAAACGCTACGAGAATATTGGCGATTAAACGAGACGCACAAGATGCACGCAGGTATGGGCCCACGCGCAAGCGGTTTCGTCTGCAGGAGCGGGGTCTTCCGCTGACGGTGTCTTGAGTGGAGGGGCTGCAGCCAATCCATCCTTGTGTTCTCCTCGTTTGGGGCAGAGTTTTGAAAAAAGGTGGGCTGATCAGGGAGAGAAAAGCAGATTTGGAGGGGCCTGTCCACCTGTGTGGTTCAGATGGTTTAATCCAGCATCTTGCACCCTCTAAAATGGTCTTGGGGGGCGCCTGGGTGGCTCGGTCGGTTAAGCGTCCGACTTCGGCTCAGGTCATGATCTCACGGTCTGTGAGTTCGAGACCCGCGTCGGGCTCTGTGCTGACAGCTCAGAGCCTGGAGCCTGTTTCGGATTCTGTGTCTCCCTCTCTCTCTGCTCCTCCCCTGTTCATGCTCTGTCTCTCTCTGTCTCAAAAATAAAATAAACGTTTAAAAAAAAATTTTAAATGGTCTTGGGAGGCAGCAATGGTACCTGTTTCATACTTGACGAGAGGCAGGTGGTGGGTGGGAAAGTCAGACGATGAGGTCAGACATACTATGACTTTAGCCCATGGGCTTCAACCTTCTCCTCTGTCAAAGGAAGACGGAACCAGGTGATGCCTGAGGCCCCTTCCAGTTCCCGTAACCTTAATTCCAGCTCGGACCCAAGACATAAATACTAGTGCCATTTGCCCGCACATCAGAGAACAGAGAGGGCGACCCCCAGAAGGCACTCCGCAAAACCGCCTTTTATACGTAGCTCGAAAACACTTTTTAATGTATTTTCGTAAGTGTCAGATTTGTTCATTCAAGGTTTGAAAAATAAATTTAGTCAAACGCTCCGATTAAAACAAAAATAAACAGCATTCCTGATTTATTCATCAAGAGCAGTTGTGAGCGTTGCTAAAAATAAAGGCTTTAGCCTGAGTCACTTCCAAGTCATAATAATTAAATACCAAAGAGCAGAAGCTTGAAAAGGGTGAGGTCTGATTTCATTCCAGATGTGCATTTTTCACTGAGTATCAAAGTCACAGAGTTTCTGCGTGAGAGCCAGCGAGGCTCTGTGCCAATCCGAGCATTTTCTTTGACCTACAGAAGGCTAACCTGCCGGACCTGAAATTCTGAGCAGCTGAGCTCATTTTCCAAAGCAGCTTAATGTTTTAATGACCCTAAATTGACTCACGTCTATCTATGAACATATGTGTAATCACAGTGACATGTCAGCCGGGTATTATTTTCATAATATGTCCATCTCGTGGTGTCTCACGTCTAAGATGAAGGCAATGAGGTATTTCCCACAGAGTAGCCTTGTCCTCCGTCAGCCAAACATCTCCTGCTTGACATCCATTTCAGAGGTCAATGACACCACAAGGTCGTTTCCTCCACAGGCTAGTTTTAGTGCAAGAGGGAGGAAACCCTCTCCCATGAGATCCTCTGAGAAAACCGTATTTGAGGGTTACGTATTTTCTTTCACGTGTATTTATTTATTTTGAGAGACAGAGAGCACGCAGGGGAGGTGGGGCAGAGAGACGGGGAGAAAGAGAGAATCCCAAGCAGGCTCTGCACCGTCAGCACGGAGCACTGAGCCACCCAGGTGCCCCAGAGGATTACGTACTAATTTTAAAACCATTTCAAATTTTGGCATGACTGCGCTTTCTGCATTGAGATGGATACGGATGACCTTCAACTTGGCTACGTTGAAGATCAGAGCTTATAAAATCCGATTCGGTTGATACAGATCGTAGTCAACACGAAGGGAGTACAAACAAAGGGGAAATGAAGGAGGAAATACCAACAAGGATGAGTGGGAGAAGGAGGGAGCGAGAACAAGAGAATAAAGGAGAAAAATGGATGAGATGCGAGGAAGGACGGATGAGAGCAAGGAAGGAACAGAGAGGGAAAAAATGAGACTGGAAAGCCAACCCTTGACTCACATTACCTCTTCAGCTTCTCCCACTCTTCCCTTGAGCACACAATGACTTTCACATGAGGACATCTTTACGACAGCAATGGGGAGACGTACCTGAAATCAGCCAGTTCTACCCCAACGTGCCCTTCATGGAGAGGACTTCCCCAGGCCACACAAGTCAATGGCAGAGCCATGTTGTTGGGTTTTTTTTTTTAATTTTTTTTAACGTTTTATTTATTTTTGAGACAGAGAGAGACAGAGCATGAACGGGGGAGGGGCAGAGAGAGAGGGAGACACAGAATTGGAAGCAGGCTCCAGGCTCTGAGCCGTCAGCCCAGAGCCCGACGCGGGGCTCGAACTCACTGACCGCGAGATCGTGACCTGAGCTAAAGTCGGACGCTTAACCGACTGAGCCACCCAGGCGCCCCGGCAGAGCCATGTTTTACATGCCCCCTCCCTCCGTCCACGCCATCTGACAGAAACTCAGCTCTTTTGGATTTTTTGAAGGAGTCCCATATGGTCCTTCAGACGATCACACAATGGTCCTGATCCATCTTGAGAAATTAATAATAATAATAATAATAATAATAACATTAAGTTAGTAAGTTTGTGGAATACAGATGAGATTTCCCCAAGGACTTGTGTTTTCCCAACCCTGCTGACATAGCCGTGAACCACTTATAAGTGTCCTTCGAGGGGCTCCTGGGTGGTATAGTCTATTAAGCGTCCGACGCTTCATTTCATCTCAGGTCGTGATCTCATGGTTCGTGAGTTCGAGCCCCGCATAGGGCTCTGCACTGACAGCAAGGAGCCTGCTTGGGATTCCCTGTCTTCATCTTTTTCCTTATCACTCTCTCTCTTTCTCTCTCTCTCTCCCTCCCTCCCTCCCTCCTCCGCTTGCTCTCTATTTCACCAAGATAAATAAACTAAAAATAAATAAATAAATATTTTTTAAAATGTCCTTCGAGACCTGAAGGAGGCCCGGGCAACTTAGAAAGCCACTCTCTGCTCATTTCTCTCCAGGGAGCACAGGTGTCCCTCCATGGTTCCCTTAGAGAGATTTCACGTTTGGGGTAAATTTAGCAGAAGGGTGTATTGAAACATTAATTTGACTGTCTTCTGCACATGTTTCTTCCCTTCCCTTTCTACTCGGTAGCCAGGGTTGCGTCTTGCACTTTCTAGAAAGTGGAAAAACCAGCGCCATGGTTCTTCCTATCTTGTATCAGGGTGTGGACAAGATTATGCTGTGTCTCAAAGGAGGAAAGAAGAAAGTCCAGCAAGTGGGAGAAAGGAGGGTTGGATGGTCCCCTGCAGAGGAAGAGGTGTGCACCTTCTTCAAGGGTCTGGACTTGAGTCTGTGTGGCCAACCATCAAGGAGGCCAGAACTCAGAGGAGGCACCTGTGTGGTACAGAAGGTCTCTGGTCATAGGACCCGAAGGGGGTTTTGGAGCACGGACAGGGGGTATCTCAGTGGACCTCACGGTCCATGAGTCTAAGGACTTCCCTGCACTTTGCCGCCACTTCAGACCAGGTATCCAGGGTGACCGTGCACAATCACAAGAGCGGTGGCCCCCACAAGGGTCTCCCGGGCCCCCGCCACTGGGGCCAGCGGTAGCTAAAACCCAGCCTGCACTTAGCCCGCCAAGCTACACAGCACAGGGCAGGCGTACCTCCGCCCGGAGGAGGGGACTTCTTTTTTCCAAAAGGCACAAAGGTACCGTAGGACCCGGCAGAGGCCTTGCTGGTCCCTTAGTGCCGTCCTGGGCAAAGAACATCTCAAAAGACCGTGAACGAATTTCCCATCACTAGAGTATAAAGGGCGTGGGTGGGGAGGGGGGCAGGGCTTGAGTCCGATGTAGAACCAGGAGTTGGAATGTCTATTGTAGACGGAGATTCATACTCGCCTAAAGCAGTGGTCAGGCTTTCTCACCTCCCAAACGCAGAATGGTGAGCACCTCTAGATGCCTCATTAGTTCCCGCTCCCAGAGAAGAAGGGTGGTGGCCCTTACTGGATGTGACTCCACTAGGTAAATTGGGGGCCATCAGACCCACCAGCAGCAGGGTGGAAAGGCACCTCCCATGAAAGCCATCCTTTGTCAGGGAGGCACCCCTCGCCACTGTCCCGAGGCGCACACACACACACACGGGCCACTCTTCATCCAGAGATCCAGAACGGATGTCATCCTGTCTTGACGGCAGCAAGACCTCTGGTCTTTGACCCATGCAAATCTCAATTAGCCCAAATTATTCGACTGTGTCCAGGCTCTGTCTTCCTTCAAAACACCTCATTGTGTGAAAGCCACATTCCTTTCAGCCACAGCCCCCACCTCCATGATCTGACCACCCCATCCCCCAGCCTCTCCCAAGGGCATCTCTTGTTTTGTTTCTCCTTTTAATGAGCTGTGCCAATCAGTGAGGAAATTCCGCTGAAGCCTTATTACTCTTGGCGATCTTTCACTCATTCGCCAGGGATCCAAGCAAACGGCCACATTTATAGCGGCTCCAACTCCCAAATCCAGCCGGGCACTCCAAGATCCCATCAACGTCCCCATCCACCCTGCTGAGAAAACACAGTCCGGGCAAACACTCAAGAAACATAAACGGATGTTAATATTGTACCAAATCACAGTGAGCAAATCTGCAAGCCGATTATTGTACATCCGCTTCCTCATCCGGGGTCTCCTTCTCCCAACCTCTGTGGAATAAGTAATTAGAGGTAGAGTCCCATCATCCGGAGCAAACGTGAGAGACTCATTCGGATTCCCCAACGGCGAACGCTTCAAAACGTGCACATGCTGTTTTTGTTGATGCAATTGTATCTTCAGTCGTATCTGTTTGAGTTTTGGCAGGAGGCTGGGCATGATATAAAACCTAACTGAGACCTCATTACTGTGATTCGCTTGGGCTAATAAGACATCATTCTGGAAGTTGCACACGGTGACCCTAACCGACAATGTTAAGGCAAAGATCCAGGATATCTGGGCCCCCTCCCCGCGCCCCCCGGGGAGCGGAAGCTAGATACACCCTGACTGACTACGGCATCCAGAAAGAATCTACCCTGAACCGATCCGGGCTACCTAATGTCCGAGTTCTCAAATTTATTTTGGGCTTTTGAGAAAACAAAAATGCGTGAAAAACAAAAGAAAACAAAACGAATTACAGTCATTACAAATAAATCAAGATAAGGTATTAAAAACGAACTTGTTTTTCTTTTCCTCCTTAATCCACTTCTCTTGCTTCTTATAAAACCACATCAGGCAAATGAAATCCCTACTGAATAAGGAGGAATAGAATTTGATTAGGCAAATGAAAACAGCAAACACCCGTGCCAAAATTCACATGAGGGCACTCTGGCTTCATTCCCTGCCTCTCGGCAAAAAAAAACTCCTTTTGTTTTCTCTATTCTGTGATTAAAGCTGCTAGTTTGCCTTGTCAAAAGAAGCCAGGTGATAGCCCACCTAAATTTTGGATGTTTGGATTGTTTTTAATGTTTATTTTTGAGAGAGGGAGTCAGAGCATGCAAGCTGGGAAGGGGCAGAGAGGGAGGGAGACACAGAATCCGAAGCAGGCTCCAGGCTCCGAGCTGTCAGCGCAGAGCCCAATGCACGGCTCAAACTCATAGACCGTGAGATCGTGACCTGAGCCGAAGTTGGATGCTTAACCGACTGAGCCATCCAAGTGCCCTTGGACATCTGGATTTAAGCTACCTTGCCATAGTGAGTCAACTGCTCCTTCTATACATTTGCCCCGTTGGATCCTTACTTCCTTACTGGATATGGGGCTGGAGCGAGACCGACTAGAAAAAGAAGAAGCAACGTGAGAGGTGAGAGGTGTACCGTGGGTGATGCAGACTGTCCTGTAAGCCGAGCATGGTCCTGGGGTGCCCAGGGAGCAGACCAGGACCAGGACAACAGGTCCCTACAATGGGGCCTGCCGGAGCCCCTCTCCCGTGGACCCGATCTTAACACAGACTCATCCAGCAGGAGAGCCGGGCCCAGGCCAGCCCAAGCCTCCAGAAGGGCAGGGGGAGGAGTCACGGCTGGCAGGTGCCTCGGGGGTGCAGTGCCCTTCGGGCTTGGGCCGTTCTAAGTCTTCGAACCTCCTTCTGGAACAAAGAACCTTGGGAATCAGCAGCATCGGCAGCATCTTGCTGGAAATGCAGAACCTCACGTCCGGTGGCCTGGAAATCAGGCCTACAAATCAGAATCCACATGTTGAAAATACATTTCCACGCATGACAGTTGAAGAAACACTGGATTTTAAAGACAAACGGGCAACAGCAACAGCAAAATCTAGCCCCGTGCCTCTAGAGAACTACGAGGCATAGGAAGGGAGACACGATGGGCCAAATATGCCAGTAGAAGTCCTTATTAAAGAACCTGAAGTGGGGTCGCCTGGGTGGCTCAGTCGGTTGAGCAACCGACCTCAGCTCAGGTCATGAGCTCGCGGTTCGTGAGTTCGAGCCCCACATCGATCCTCTGTCCCCCTCTCTCTCTGCCCCTCCCCTCACTCTCTCTCTCTCTCCAATAAATAGACATTAAAGAACATTTGGGGAGAAAAAAGGGAACTGAATATGGAGCTCATCTACCTCCCCGGACATCGGTTACCTTCTCAAATCGGCTGCAATGTTTCCCGATTTACAGACACAACACACACCCGCCAAAGCCCCTTCTCCCTTCTCCTACCACCTCTCATGGGGATTCTCCAGAAGCTCCCCAGCTGGCCTCCCTGCCTGCGGCCACGTCTCCCTGATGCCCTAACCATCCAGCCGCACGTCAGTGTCCCCTGCACGTGTATGTTGCCAACACCCCACAGTGCTGTCCGTGGGCGGACAGCGGCCGCCTGTTAAACGTTGGCAGATGGAACCCATGTGTTTATCTCCCCCACTCTCTGGAAACCTCATTTCATAAAACAAGAGGATTTAAAAAAAAAAAAAAGTAGACACCTAAATGGGAATAAAATGAGCAGGAGGGTTTGGAAGACAGAAAGCAAAGAGAGAGAAAGGATCTGTGAAAACTCCATTCCGCTGGCTTCTGAGGGCCACCACCCCCGCTGTGAGGGCTGGTAAACCCGGAGGCATCACAGAAGGTTGGGGGGTGGGGGGGAGCACAGAGTGTCATGGAAAGCAGGGGTGAGGGGCGGGCTCTGTACGTGTAGTGATCATACCCCAGATCCTCTCCCCGGGGCCACGTGGCCCGGCGAACACACTCCCCCACTCCCACCCCTAGGGACACCCAAGAAGCTGACCAGCCACAGGGAAAAAAAACCTACAGCTGACCAGCTGCAGAGTGGGGTCGCCAGCTGATGGCCCCCACAGTCAAGCCCACCAGCAAAAGAGCAAAAATCCCCCGTTCATTTTTGTTAAGTTTTCTTTACGTGTATTTACTTTTGAGAGAGAGACAGAGACAGAGCATAAGCAGGGGAGAGGCAGAGAGAGAGGGAGACAGAAACTGAAGCAGGCTCCAGGCTCCGGGCTGTCAGCACAGAGCCCTACACGGGGCTCGAACTCACACACCACAAAATCAAGACCTGAGCCAAAGTCAGACGCTTAACCGGCTCAGTCACCCAGGCGCCCAACAAGAAATAATTTCTAGAGGGAAAAAAAAAAACAAAAAAAAACTTAGAGGAAACAGGGACAACACAGGAAGCAAAAGAAAACTTATGGGGAAAAAAGGTCATAAATACAATAAAGCCTGGGTTGCCAGTAACTTGTTCTGTGAGCAAGACGAGAAAACGTTTCTAATACATTTTAACTTGACAAACGGGCGATGTCTTGCAATACGAGTCGTACGTGACACCGAATGTCACGTGATCACAACTGAGCCAAGGGGTCTTGAAATTTGCTTTGATATACGAGTGCTTTGGATTACAAGCATGTTTCCGGAACGAATTATGCTCGCAAGCCAAGGTTTGACTGTACCCTCATAGAAAGAAGATTGCCTACAGGAAACAAGAATAACAGACTATATGAAGGAAACAGGAAGAATGGCCAGAGAGCCAGAAAATGTGAAAATTTCGAATCTAAGAGTGAAAAAAAATTTTAATTCTGAAAAGGGGCAAAAGGCCGAGTTGAGACAGTCTCTCATAAAGTAGAACAGAAACACAGAGCTGGACAATCCAGAAGAGACAAAAATGAAAAGAAAACACCTGAAGGTATATTGCAGGAAGCCCGTGTCCTATAATAAGGAGCTCAAGAAAAAAGAAATGAGCATAGAAAGCAGTCAGGGTATATTGATCAAAAAAGATAACACAGGAGCACCTGGGTGGCTCAGTCTACTGAGCGTCCGACTTCGACTCAGGTCACGATCTCGAGGTCCGTGAGTTCGAGCCCCGTGTCGGGCTCTGTGCTGACAGCTCGGAGCCTGGAGCCCGCTTCACATTCTGTGTCTCCCTCTCTCTCTGCCCCTTCCCCATTTGTGCTCTGTGTCTCTCTTTCTCTCTCAAAAATAAATAATTAAAAAAAATAAAGATAACACGGAAAATTTTCCAGAACCTGGACGTGAGTCTTCAGATTAGGAAAAAAAAAAAAAAAATCCACCAAATATCCAGCAAGAGAAAGACACAAACAAGACACCCAAAACAAGATCTTCAAAGCTTGTGGGGAGTAGCGGACAAAACCAGCTCAATGCCTTCCACACTGTAAGGGAAAAATATTTCCAACCTAAAATTCTACACTCAGCAAACTACTGGTCAAGGGTGAAGGAGGAATAAATATATTTTCTGATGTGCCAGGAATCCCCAAATATGCCTCTTGTGCGTCATTATTTTCAGGAAGCTACTCGAGGATGTCCTGCATCAAAACGAGAGCATAAATCGAGAGGGGGGTGATTGAGGGTCCAGGCAAGGGCTCGAATGCAGGAGAGAAGTGAAGGGAAACCCTAGGATGGCCATGAAGGGAAAGACCAGGACGGCTGCGGGCAATGAAACCACAGAAAACACCATACAGATTGGAATAGAAAGACAAAGAACTCTGGAGGACCGGGGCGGGGGGGGGGGGGGGGGGGCAAAAGGAAAACAAAGAAACTACCAGATTATTTGATGAATTTAAGACACAATTTTTATGGGGCGCCCGGGTGGCTCAGTGGGTTAAGCGTCCAACTTCAGCTCAGGTCGTGATCTCACGGTCCGTGGGTTCGAGCCCCTCGTCGGTCTCTGTGCTGGCGGCTCGGAGCCTGGAGCCTGCCTCAGATTCCGTGTCTCCCTCTCTCTCTGCTCCTCTTTCACTCACACTCTGTCTCTCCCTCTCGAGAATAAAATAAACATTAAAAAAATTTAATAAATAATTTAAAAAACACAATTTTTAATTTTTTTTCATTTTTATTTATTTGAGAGAGTGTGTGTGTGAGCAGGGGGAGGGGGCAGAGAGAAAGAGAGGGAGAATCCCAAGCGGGCTCCACACTCAGCGCGGAGCCTGACACGGGGCTCGATCCCACCACCCGGGGATCATGACCTGAGCAGAAATCAAGAGTCGGACGCTCAACCGCCTGAGCCACCCAGGCACCCCTGAAACACGATTTTTAAGGGCATATTGATTCAAAGGGAAGCACAAAGTTGGAAGAGGATCCCTATGAGCGTGCAGACAGAGGAACAATTGAAATAATTGGGAGATTTGGGTTTTTGGGGAGTAAGCACGACTTAACTTTTTAACGTACGGAAGGAGGCACCTTTGATACAATGAAGATAATTTGAAGAAGGAGGAAGAAGAGAGAAGAAGAATCCGCAGAAATATGTCTGCCCTAAAGAATGAGGTCCAAGTCTTCTGGGCAAGACAACAAAATGATCACGAACTTCCATCCTGAGTCCTCCAGATGCCCTTGGAAATGCCCCCCGACGAAACACACCCACGTGGTGAAAAGTGTGGCTTCTCAGAAGGATGATGGTCTCCATACACGATACCTGGAGGCATTTCTGCTACACAAAGTACAAACAGAATGGCCAAGGAGGTCTGTCCCTTCCATAGCCTGGCTTCCGCGTCCCTGTCATTGGAAAGAGCAATTCTCCACAAGAGGAGGAAACCAGGAGACCACCTTGCCACACCCCAGTCACCCTCTTACCGCGATGGCTTTCTGCTGGTGGTGTGGGCTAAACTCCCATCTGGCTGCACCCCCCAGGGGCAAATGGGGTGTGTTCAAGCTTCCTGCCACTTCCTGAGCCCTCCAGTCCCATCAAACCCTACGTTGGAAGGATTCCTCAATGTTTCAGCGTGTTTCCAGAATGTTTCCTAGTTGCCGGCATGAATACGGTCCTTCCCCTGTTTGCAACACTCCTTGAGTCATTTCTCTTCCAGTTTAGAAGGCACAGTAGCGGCCAAGCAGGTGTCACTCCTTAAAGCCGAAGACTCATGGCTAACATCCCCCTTCTCTTTGGTTAACCACCTGAGCTTTAGAGAAACACAGTAGTGCTTGGGATCCTGGCATCACTGCTTGGTGACCTCAGGAAGTCACCTCACCTCTCTGCACCTGGGTTTCCCCATCTGCAAAACGGAAGACCTGATACCACGAACCCCGTAGGTTGCTGGACCGAGAGAGCTAATATGCGTAACACGCTAGCATGCGTAAAACACACGAAATATTAAAGGAAGGTAGTGTGATGAACACAAAGCAACGCTCCATAAAGAAGAGAAGCGTTTGCCGAGAATTCGACGCCCGCTAACCGTGCGACGTGCCCGAGTTTCTCCCTCGCACACGATTTTCCCCTCTCTGTTCAAGCGGATGTCCTGGCCAGCCTTTGCTGCTAAGCTTCTCTGAAGATGTCGCTGTTGGAATGAGCCCATCCCTTCTTCACTGCTTTCAATCCTTCCCGACCCACAGGATGCAAGCACGCAGGTCAGAAAAACAGTGTCTCGGAGAAGGCGAAGACATACCCCATTCTGGATTGAAATACCAGCCTTTGGTAGACTTGTCCAGCTCATGTTGCAAGTGAAAAAGAGGTCCCCAGGAGTGAAAAGGCCACCTGGAAGGCCCGTGAGTGGCCAAGAAGAGAGAGGCAAGAGAGTTCACGTGCCCAAGACCCAAGGTGGAAAGGTGCACACCAACAGCGAGCCTTAGGCTTTCAACCCATCATGTTCCTACAGCCACCTTCCCAAAGGACTGTGGGCACAATACTAAGCGTGCTTTTGTGCAGCACGTTACCATTTTCAAAGCACTCTCTTATCTCATTTGCTCCTCGCAGATGCTGTGAGAAGGCACTGGGGCAGGTGTTACGTCCATTTTCCAGATGAGACACCGAGGCTAGAAAGATCCAATGACTTGCTGGGGTTCCCACGGCCAGTAAAGAACAGAGCAGGGATGAGAACAAGAGGCCTCGGCAAACCCCAGTGCCTTTTCACGGCACCCCAGTGTCCCCATAAAGGCAGACGGGTGCAGCCTGGCTGCAGACCACTGTGAAGACAGTGCTGGAAAAACTCAGCTCCGGGACTCCCATCAGGTTGCACAGTCCCCTGAGAAAGGAATGTTCCTTCCCGCGGAACGCGTTATCCCTGGAGCCCCTGTGAGTCGAGTATAAAGAGGTTAAAGAAGGCTTTGAATGATAATATGGTCAATTGATCCAAATTGGATTATTAGAGAAGGGAGCTGGGGCTATTAGCGTTTCCCCTTGTGTTTGGGGATGATGCTGAGGGAGGGAGGGAGCCCCAGTCTAATCAGTGTGTTTTGTGGGGTGGTTGATGCAGGCTGGTCCAGAGCAGAGTTCTCTGTGCGGACCGTGCTTGTGGTTTGGAAAAACAATCCCCTGGAGAACTATGGAAAATTCTTTGGCTTTGTGACAGCACTGATGTCAACAAGAGAATCCCAATTATATACCTTCTTTTCTTCCATTCCTAATTTTGAGGCTTAAAGCCTTTGGAATTGCTTCATTTCTGACAAGTTTAAAAAAAAAAAAAAAGACCAATACAAAAGAATCGGTTCAAAAAGTCACATTTCCAATGAGCTGTGCTGACCCCTGTAGCATCATGGTTCAAATCCTAGTAAGGGTCTTCAGCTCCTTTGAGGACATTTTCATTTTGGGGCGGGGGGAGATAATCTAGTATAAATTCCATTGTGCTAGGGAGATCTTTTTATATTGATTTTTAAAAAAATTTTTTAACGTGTATTCATTCTTGAGAGACAAAACATGAGCGGGGTTGGGGCAGAGAGAGAGAGAGAGAGGAAGACACAGAATCCGAAGCAGGCTCCAGGCTCCGAGCCATCAGCACAGAGCCCGACGCGGGGCTCGAACCACAAACCGTGAGATCATGACCTGAGCCAAAGTCGGATGCTCAACCGACTGAGCCACCCAGGCGCCCCTATATTGATTTTTTTTTTAATCAAAGGACAGCTGGAAAGCAAAAGGTGAAGGGAAGGTGTAATAAAAGTTACAGAAACAGAACAAATGGTGGGGGTGGGGGGTGGGGGGAGAAAATATAAGCAGCAGCATAAGGGAAACAAAATAAGGGATCCTGAGAAAAGAGCCACACCCATCATGTGCCTCCATGAATAAAGGTGAATGGAAATTTTAAATGGATGTAGTGGAAAGTTGAAAGCGAGTGGGAAGAGAAGGGAGCCGAACAGAGATCAGGGAATCAGGGAGACCAGGACGAAGGGGGGAGAGAAACACTTGGAGAAGTAAAGGATCAAAACTTGACATTGAAGGTGAATCATTCAAGTGGACAGCCCCGAGACCCAACAGAGGGACTCTGAAAGCAATTAAGGAAGGAACCAGGAGTGGATGAGGAGGCTTGGGGAAGGTCGGGGCGGGGGGGGGGGGGGGGGGGGGGCGGTCCTAGAAACTGAGGTGTGTCGGAGAAGTCTCCAGCAGTCCTGCCCTAGATAAAGTATCCAGCAATCCAACATGTGAATTAGTCCAGACCTACTTGCCCACCCGTCTCCCCCATGACAATCTGGTACCTTCTTATTCCTCCCAAGGACCTGTCTTGTTAGCTTGTCTGACACGTATCGAGTGGGCCCCCTGGATGGCCACAATCTAAAATAAACAGTGGCCAGGAAGGCACCGTGGTAGTGCTTGGTTCTAATCGCCAAAGGCTTTTGTGGTCTTTGTTAGTTGCTATCAGCAGCCGCTGGACTGAGTCATGCCTGGTCCAGTTAATTCCTCCCTTGATACGAGGTAGGTTTCCCAAGTAAAAGCCGTAAATCTTTGTCATTCCCCCTCCAGACTTCCAGCTCATTAGAGCAATTAGGGAAGCACCGAGTATATAATAACAGATCATCCGCCAGCCACCCAATGGCGGGTTCCAGTTGCTTATCTAACCACACCGGCGGGGGTGGGGACAGTTCCAAGGATTCCGGGCCCCCAGACCATCGGCGGGATGTTGGAGTCACGCAGCTCAGACAACATCCAGGACGGAGGGAACTCCGCATAAGGCAGAGATTTTCTTAAGGGTTCAGTAGTCCACCCTCCTTCCTGCTGGAGAAGTCTTTCCCTTGCTCTGGCAAGGGAGAAAGAGCCCCAGGAGAAGGCAAGAGAGGACGCCAAGCTCCCCATCCTGGGTGACTGGGAGATAGGGTGTAACCGGTAACCATGTCTTCTCTCAACACAATCTGGGGATTCCTACGCCTGTGTCTCTGCCCTGCTTGGCTCCCCATCTGGATCTGTGTGACCAATAAGGCAGCCCCCGCCATGCTAGTCTGAATTGACAAGCACTGTAAGGGGAAAAATACACCAGATCCCGAAGGCTTCGTGAGGAAAGCAAGCAAGCAAAACACCCCTTTTATAATTGTTTTTTCTTGTTTACACGTTGCACTGAGATGTGCCATAAGATTTCAAAGACTTCGTACAAAAAAAAAAAAAAGGACGTGAAAAGACCTCACTGATGATTTTTAGAGAGACTACCTGCGGAGATGATAATATTTTGGATATATGAGGCTAAATAAAGCATATTATTGCATTTAATATTACCTATTTCTTTCCTATCCATTCTTCAGAGCCCAGACACTGAACCTATTACGCGTTAAGCTTTGCACGATCCGCAGAGGCCAGAATCAACCTGTCTCTCCTGTGAAATTCCATAAGGCTCATCTGCTATCTTATCCATTTGTACCTTGTACCTTATAGTTATTTCTGTCTGTATCTCCCTGTAATACACCAGAAGCCCCCGCAAAGGCAAGAGCCGGTTCCGTTTCATGCCCCTGGTTCAGTGTTGCCTGGGGCCAAAGAGCGCATGTTTCTGTATCAGGCAGACTCAGATGTGAATATTGGCTCCACGGTTGGCTATAGCTGTGTGATGTTGGCTCCGTTACCTAACCTCTCTGGGCCTTGTTTCCACACAGTCAAGTAAGAACAATAATAATGCCTGCTTTTTAGGGTGTGGTGAGGATTACATAACATAATAGAATTAAAGCACGTGACATGGTGTTTGTCACTGGGCAACTTTCAAGGAAATGGTGGTAATTACTATTATGCCCTAATCCCTTGTGTTTGTAGGATTTTCCAGAGAAACAGAACCAAAGAATCAAAGATGTATATCTGTGTGTTTGGGGAAATGTTTAAGTATATTAACTTACACTTACCCTGTATACTGATTTATATTTGTAAATATATTATGTTTCTTCAAAATAAAGAGAGAGATTGACGTTAAGGGATTGGCTCATATAATTGTGAGGACCGGCAAGCCTGAAGTCGTTAGGGCAGCTGGTCAGCCAGAAATTCAGGTAATTTCTGCAATACACAGAATTGTAGGCTTGAAGAGAATTATTTTTTTCAGGAAACTTCAGTCTTTGGTTTGGGGACCTTCAACTGATTGGACGAGGCCCACCCACATTATCGAGGGTGATCTGTTTTGTTCATTCAGAGTGTACTGATTTAAATGTTAACCACAACAACAACAAAAAAAAACCTTCTCCCCCGCCCCCCCCCAAAAAAAAAAACTTTCATGGCATCTTCTATGTTGGTGTTTGACCGAATAACTGGTCACCAGCAGGGCTTTGTCAACTGCCAAGTCCACACGTAAAATGAACCATCACCCCCGCAGCAGGGTGCACTCTCTGTTTCCGAAACGCGCGTTAAAGAGGGTTTGGTTTGGTTGCACCTCAGAGCCTTCGATCGGAGAATGAAGTTCATTAACTCACTGCTTCCCAATCCCCAGTCTACGCAGCGGGTCGGTCAACAAACACACTGCGTTCGCGGAGCGCCAGCGGCTCAGAGTGATGGGGGGTGGGGTGGGGAAGGCAGTCCTTGACCCCGAGGAGCTTACCTTCTGGTGGACGGAAGCAGAGAACACGTACACCAGCAAGCATGACACTTTCGGGACCTGAAAAGCGCTTTAAGGCTGTAAGGCGGCTAATGTGCTAGGGGAGGGGACAATTCAAGACGTGGTCCCTTGGTACCAAATGACCACAGTAGGCCCGTCTGTGGTGCGCGGAGCTGAGGCCTGAATGCAGTGGGGGAGGCGATGCCGCAGGGGACGCAGAGCTGCGCGGAGCACGGGGCTCGCACCGGGGCGCCCCCCGAGCCCACGGTCACTGGCAACACGCCTACCCGCCCGCAGAGGTTTGCCTGCGCCAACTGCTGGTGCCCCAAAGGCCTCCAGGGAAAACTCAAGCTGCGCCCGCACGCACTCCCTTTCGCTCCCCTCCTCTCCGCTGCCCCGGCCTGTTTATTTCTCAGCAATGGAACCAAAGGGCACGCAGCACGCGGTGTCCCCGCGCAAAACCACAACTCTGCCCGATTTTTCCTCCCCAGTCACTGCGCTCCTCCTTTCCCCGTAATAAGGGCAACTGCAGGGACCTGGATACCCTCCCCCCCCCACTGCCCTGCCTCCCTGCCCCTCCCCCCCCCCCCCCCCCCCCCCCAGGCTTCCTTCCAAGGAATTGCACAGGCCGTGCTACCTGGCTGTCTGCAAACAGGCCTCCAGTTTGGAGCTTGGAGACCACGGTCCCGGTGTGTGCACGAGCACGCGTGTGTGAGTACGCGTGTGCACGTGCGTGGGTGTATGAGCAGATGTGTGTATGTATGCGAGCGTGCGAGTGTGTGCGTGCGGGAGTCTGCGTGCATGGGCATGTGTGTGTGTGAATTTGTGTGAGTGCGGGTATACGTGTTCGTGTGCAAGACCATGCATGTGAGCTCGCGTGTGTAGGTATGAGGATGCGTGTGTTTGGAGTCCGGATCCCACATTCGACACCCTGAGCAAACTCAGCTACTTTCCTCTCAGTTCCATCCCAGGGTCCCGGAACGTTAGGGGTCCTGGGATAAGAGCTTACCTGCACTTCTGTATTCTTGCTCTCTCTTTAGTTGGCCTCGCCACGTTCTAGAACATTCTCTCCTGGGGAAAAGCCGGTGTGGAAATGGAAACTCACCGTGGGTGAGTTTTAACAATGGAACAGGCACTGTTGTTACATTCCCAGTGAATCTTAAAAGCCTATGAAGCTAAGTAGCTTCTATTAGACTGGATTCTTCTCACTGGAGAAGGACCCATCCTCAAGGAGCCGAAACCTAAAAACAACGTAGTTCCTCAATAGCTGAGAAGTCCAGAGACGCAGCTGATGGATGAGGCAAGGCCGATCTGGGGTTTCCAAGGAAGACCCCGGAAACTTGCAATCTTCTGTCTCATGATTCTGCTTTCCTTTGTGTGGGCCACATTTTCAGGCAGTGTTCTTCAAAACAGGTGGCAAAAAAGCATCTGTCGCCCTAAGGTTGCATTGTCCAAAGAGCTGGACATTTAGGCCAAAAAATAATGTCTCTTTTCTCAAAAGTTCCTGGAAAGTTCCCATAGCTGATTCTCATCAGCCGGAAGGGGTCACATGGCCATTCTAGAGCGAAGACGGGGTCAGCCTCCCCAGGATCATACAGCCTGAGAATACTTCCCCCAAAGGGATTTTGACAAACTTATTTTTAAATGTAGCCATCGTCCTCCTCTAGATGAAGAGGAACGTTGACTGGGGAGTGACTCCCATTCCAAGAAATGCAGACAGGACTACAGCTAGTATTTTAAGATATTTCACTATACACATTTTTTTAAACCCTAAATTCTTCCGTCTAGTCCCTCTGTTGGACACACACTCTCTTAGTTTGCTGTTCCCCTCCAATCTGCATACCGCTCCATTCTGGAAATCACTACCAACAGAAAGCAGAGGATTTTAAGGCTGGTTTTCTAGGGACGGTTGGGGGGCGAAGCAGTGGGGCAAGGAGAATTAGCCTCTTTCTAGATCCTAAACTAGGGTTTAGGACCCTAGCTCCTAGCCTAGTTTAGGGTTTTGGAGCCCAAGCTCAAAATTCTTTGGCGATTTCATTTCCAAACATTTGCTCTGCAAAGTGCTATCCCCTTAAGGTTCAAGTAGGAGAAAAGTTGCCATGATTAAATAAGGTTTGAAAAAGACTCACAAATTTTTTTTTAATTCTTTTTAATGTTTATTTATTTTTGAGACACAGAGAGAGACAGAGCGTGAGCTGGGGAGGGGCAGGGAGAGAGGGAGACACAGAATCTAAAGCAGGCTCCAGGCTCTGAGCTGTCAGCACAGAGCCCGACGCGGGGCTCGAACCCCACGAACCGTGAGATCATGACCAGAGCCGAAGTCGGACGCTCAACCGACTGAGCCACCCAGGTGCCCCGAGAGAAAACATTTTAATAAAGGATGGCTCTGCATCCTTTCCTATACACGTGCCCTTTTACCTGGTACCTGGCTGTTATCATGTAACCCAACCTGGGAAAAATGACCCAACCTGTCTCTTGATCTTGAGATCAACCACATGGCTTGCTTTGGCCACTGGGAGGCTACCAGAGGCTTCCCATGGGCTTTCTCTCTTGTGTCTCTACCATTTCTGTGAGAACACGTCAAAGGGAACCTGCTAGGGGATGAGAACCGCATGGTGGGCAACCTGATTGTCCCCATTTGCCCAAGTTCCTCTGCCTGAATCCAGGCTTCTCTAGAAGCCAATCCCAGTGAACATCCAGACACATGAGAGACAGCTGAGTCTAGATCAGCAGAACGGCCTGATGTAGATCATCGAAACCTTGCAGTTGAGAGAAACATACATGATTTTTGCTTTATGCCACTGGGGTTCTGTGGTTGGTTTTTATGTGGCATTTTGTGGCCATGGATAAGCAATACAGGAAAAATGAGGCTGGGAAGGGTGCCTGATGTGGGAGGTGGAAGAAAAAAGGAGCTAAAAGCTTTATCATCCATAGTCAATAGAAAGTCAATAGTATGGGGTGACTGGGTGGGTCAGTCGGTTAAGCGTCCCACTCTTGATTTCAGCTCAGGTCATGATCTTGGAGTTGGTGGGTTCCAGCCCTGCTTCAGGCTCAGTGCTGGTGGTGCGGAGCCTGCTTGGGATTCTGTCTCTCCCATCTCTCTCTGCCCCTACCCTGCTTGCTCTCTTTCTCAAAAT
The DNA here is from genome assembly GCF_046562875.1 of Panthera onca. Lineage (NCBI taxonomy): Eukaryota > Metazoa > Chordata > Mammalia > Carnivora > Felidae > Panthera > Panthera onca. Next base: position 24,508,934 of record NC_138352.1, on the reverse strand, counting down.
AAATAAATAAATTTTTTAAAAAATTTAAGAGCAGTGGCTAAAACTTTAAATAACAAGAAAGAGGAGGAAAAGGAAGAAGAGGAGGAGGAAGAGAAAAACATAAGCATATTATTTAAAAACATGGAAAACATGGGGTGCCTGGGTGGCTCAGTTGGTTAAGCTGCCAACTCTTGATTTCAATCCCTGCATCGGGATTTATACTCAGCAGGAAGCCTGCTTCGGATCCTGTCTTCCTGTTTCTGCCAACCGCCCCCCGCCGCCCCGCAAAAACAAATAAATGTTAAGAAACAAAAAAAGCAAAAACATGGTAAACTAAAGAAGCAGCCCTGGTGGAGGAGAAATCATGGAAATGAAGGGTGAGAGACAACTAGTTTTTTTTTTTTTAATTTTTTTTTTACGTTTATTTTATTTTTGAGACAGAGAGAGAGCATGAACGGGGGAGGGGCAGAGAGAGAGGGAGACACAGAATCGGAAGCAGGCTCCAGGCTCCGAGGCATCAGCACAGAGCCCGACGCGGGGCTCGAACTCACGGACCGTGAGATCGTGACCTCAGCTGAAGTCGGACGCTTAACCGACTGAGCCACCCAGGCGCCCCGACAACTAGTTTTCCTACCTAACTCTTTCATAGATACTTAATGTTAATAAACGTTAAATGGATGTTAATAAAAATTAATATAAAGTAAACTTCTAAAAATAAAAATGCAAATTAAGACTCTTAAAGAAGACCTGGACTTGAAGTCAAATAAATTTTTTAAAAAGAGGAAATTGAAAAACTAAGAGATTAAAAATAAAAGACAATAGATTAGACCTGGTGGCACCATTGATAAAGCCTGACATCTGGTTAATGAGATTTTGAAAAAGAGAGTAGAGGGAGAGATCATCAAAGAAATAACGTAAATATATCTTCCAGATCCAAATGGCACAATAATCAAGATTGAAAAGAGTCCTAAGCTTTTATTAAAGACACACCTTGTATTTCATTATTTTAGAAGACAAAGGGTGAAAAGAATATTCAAAACTTTGAAAGAAAGAATAAAACGCTTTCCCTACCAAGAATAAGCACACTAATACCCAAATGCTCATTAACATTAGTAAACGCTAGAAAACAATTATGAGACATTTTCAAATTTCTTAGGCAATGTGATTTTCAATTAAGGCAAATCAGTGATCAAACATGAATAAGTAAAATAGTGATCCAGCTTAGAAGTTGCCAAAAAAGGGAAACATAGGAAATAGAAACCAGTGGAACCTGGGACTCCTGGGTGGCTCGGTCAGTTAAGTGCCTGACTTCAGCTCAGTTCAGGACCTCATGGTTTGTGGGTTCGAGCCCTGCATCAGGCTCTGTGTTGATAGGTTAGAGCCTGAAGCCTGCTTTTGATTCTGTGTCTCCCTCTCTCTCTGTCCTTCCTCTCTCTCCCTCTCTCTCTCTCTCCCTCTCTCTCAAAAATAAATAAAAAGTTTAAAAAATTTTAAAAAGAAAAGAAAAGAAACGAGTGGAACCAATCCAAGAGAGCAGTGACAGGAAATCCCAGGCCTAGGAGACATGTAGTTCAGATAGTGAACAAGAACATAAGTCCCCTGGAAAGAGATCTGGGGGCAAATAAAATTAATACAATGTGTAATCTGATAGAGAGGACAGAAAAAAAATTGAAGATACTAGAAAGGCAAATGATACAAGAAAAAAAAATGAGAGGCAATTTGAAATCCAGGAAAAACAAAAAGTACCAAAAAAAAAAAAAAAAGTATTATTATTATCGTACCTGTTTCAGGGTGAATAATATTAGCATAGTTACAATAATGTAAATATTGTTTTTCAACTTTCCTTTTTGAGAATTGACATGTAGATAAGGCACAAACAATACAATTACATTTCTGGAATGCAATATAAGTGGAATCAACCTCAATTTGGTAAAAGTTTAAAGTATAAGTGGCAATAAATAAATAAAGTACAGGTGGCAGAAGCTCTGGGTAGAGGTGGAGAGGAGAGCTAGGGGTTAAGAACAGCACAACAAATACTTCTATTTTACTTACGAACAGTTGAAAGATATTGTCTATAACTGATGGAACACCAAACAAATACGGCGTAAGTGTAAAGAATAAGGAAGAAAGGAAAAAGACACCAAGATTTGGGAAGAAAAGAAGAAAAGGTAAGAGTGGGGGTGAAATTGTGAATGAGTTGACCCTCACCTATATAGTCCAAAGTCCAAGTATAATGTCTAAAATAAAAATTTGCGTAGATTGCAGTGTAAGCATATTATTTATTACACCCACCAGTAGAAATAGCTTAAGGAGTTCGAAGCTGCTCTGAGAAGGAAGAATTTACATGCAGAAAAGATGGAGCAGGATACTATGGTTTTGTCACGTATAAACCCTTGAAACACTTTAATTCTTTAAACACATGAAGTAATATATACATCTATATACGTAATCACATGTACATATTACTCCAATAAAGAACTGGGGGAGAAGAGTGTCCTTAACCCAAACCCTTGACTCTCCCCTACCTTCAACCCAACTAAGGTCTAGCTGGTGAAGGCTGAGATTCCAAGAGGAAGCCAGGAGAAAACTCTGCAGATAAGACCCTTGTACTGAGTTTGAGATAAGTCAGGAAGGCCTAGATGAGGAAGAACAGAACAGTGGGTGACCAAACGTTCTGGCAAATGTAACGGTGCGAAACATCCTCACACCGTGCCTTGCAAATTAAAAAAAAAAAAAAAAAAAGAAAGAAAAAAGGTGCCAGGGCACCTGGATAGTTCATTTGGTTGAGCGTCGGACTTCAACTCAGATTATGATCTCGGGGTTCGTGACTTCGAGCCCCACCTCGGGCTCACTGCTGTCAGCCTGTCAGCACAGAGCCTACTTCGGACCCTCTGTCCCCCTCTCTCTGTCCCTCCCACTCTTGCACTCTCCCAAAAATACGTAAATATTTTTTAAAAAGTGCCAAGAGACCCACTTTATATCACCCTCTACGATACTACTATAGATATAGCTGTATCCTTAAAACTATACCATAAAGTCTCCGCTGTGCTCACAGCACAGGGCCTGTTTGGGATTCTCTGTCTCTGCCCCGTGGCTGTTCACATGTGTGTGCTTGCTCTCTCTCCCTCTCTCAAAATAAATAAATAAACTTTTAAATAAATAATATATATATATATATATATATATATATATATATATATATATATAATGAATTCTGTACTTCTATAAAATGATGTTTGCAATATAACTTTTTAAAAAATGTTTTGGGGTGCCTGGGTGGCTCAGTCAGTTAAGCATCCGACTTCGGCTCGCGTCATCATCTCGCGGTCTGTGAGTTCGAGCCCCGTGTTGGGCTCTGTGCTGGCAGCTCAGAGCCCGGAGCCTGCTTCGGATTCTGTGTCTCCCTCTCTCTCTGCCCCTCCCCCGCTCATGCTCTGTCTCTCTCAAAAATAAATAAACCGTTTTTAAAAAAAATTGAAGACATAAGTAGTTGTTTTCCAGATTGCATTTTAGTTTGTGAACGTCCCATACGAGCTTAAAATAGACATATAATCAGCAGTTGTCAGGTGCAATTTTCTATGTATGTCAGTTAGGTCCATTTTATCAATCGTGGTTTTTAAGCCCGTTCTGTCACGACTGACCGCTGAGATTCCTTGCGATGAAGGGCTGGCTTATGTCTCCTTTGTCTCTATTTCGAGACGACAGCCACACAGTGCTGCAGACCCGTGCCATGGGATTCTTCAGTGCTGCCACCCTTAGTGTTGAGAAAGCCATGCGTCTCAACAGTCCCACGAACGTGGCCTTGAGCCTGGAAGGTTTCCTTACAGGACACCAGGAGCCCTCCGAGTCTGGGCTGGGCAGAGTACCTTGTTTGGGAATATCCTTCCCTGTTCCAGCTTTGATGTGTGTTTCTTTGTTCTGATTGTGTGTGTTGCACGGCACCCGGTGATCCCCCTCTCTGTTCCTGGCTGAGAGGGAGCCCGGTCTTTCGCCTGCAGACCGTTATCCTTCATCAACTGTAGGACAAGAGCTTTTGGCCATGGGGGGACCCGCACACAGAGAAAGCATTCTTCAAGCCCGTGGTTGTGTGAGTCACGTGTTTCTTGGCGACCCCAGTATCTGCAAACCATGTAGTGGCTTGACATCCTGGGACTGCTGCTCTCAGGGTGGGCAACAGGCCTCACATCCTACTATTTAGCAAGTTCTGGGTCTTTATCACCTTCTGGACTCGGAGTTGGGTTCCTCTACCCAAGCAAAGCTGCTTAGCTCTTTCCTTAGCTCTTATCCCCTTCCTGGGCTCATCAGAGCCTCCAGGGGAAAATAGCCCCGCACAGCGATCTCGCCTCTGCATTTCTGTCTTCCTCCTGTCTTGTTAATTCTCTGATGGCTTCAGGAGGACTTTTTTTTCTTCATATTTGTCTGGCTTTTGTAGACGCCCACCGATAGCGAATTGATCCAAATGACCTCATCTGCCATTACTGGAAGTGGATGTGACCGATTAGAGATGAAGTTACTTCTTTTTTACTGTATTTCATATTGTCTGAGTCTTTTACAATGAGAATGCATTGTCCTTTTAATCCTTTACGATGGGGGGGAAGCTTCATTTCATTTACAAAAGATACTTTAGTAAAAGAGAATCCAAAGAAACCCCCCAAATTCTAGGACTCTATTCTACACCTATCATACTGTATTTTTCGTTCATAAAAATGCAGTCAGCTCTCAATGGAATTAGCTGGTGGGCAGGGGATGGAAGGTTCTTGCCCTAAAACAAGCCATCGCGTATTTCTTTTAGTAAAAAGATTCTTTACTTAGTAAAGGAAGAAAAGAAGTAATTACTTGATTTTAGTACAAATATGTTTCCATTAGAACCCAGTAAAGTCCCCTTGCTCTCAAAAACTCAGTCTAGGCTCTCTTCCTGCTAAGAAAGGATGTTCATTTTGAGCAAACCAAAAAGATAACGAGTTGGGTGAGCCCTTCCTTGTCTCTATCACCTGGAGGCACAACAAATTCCAGCCTAAGTCGTGGCTCATCCATAAAGCCTTCCCCACACCTTGGCCAACACTAGTTTTTTGTTCCTCTTAAATAGGACTTGTAATATGGCCCCTGCCTGACTTGGTTGCTTACAAATCAAAAGGAAGCCTCTGGGAAGGCAATTTATAAAGTGTAAAGTATCATATAGACAGAAACTACAAGAAAGGGAGAGAAAGAAAGAAAGAAAGAAAGAAAGAAAGAAAGAAAAAGAAAGAAAGAAAAGAAGGAAGGAAGGAAGGAAGGAAGGAAGGAAGGAAAGAGAAAAGAGCTCTTGCAAAGGGCAAAATATGAATGAAAGCAGAGATCTAAAATTCAGTAGGGGGTATAGGCACATATTTGAAGAAACCTCCAAAAATAAAGAGGAAAAAAAAAAAAAGGAAAGAAATAAAGAAGACAAAGAGCATTAATCCAGGGCCCCACATCCAGAAGAAAGAGGACAGAAAAGTGAAACGAGGAAATCACCCAGGAGACAGGATCACCAAGCCCAACAAAGCTGAAAAAAGAACCGAGCATCTGGGTACTGGCGTTCCTGCCCGGCCGAGCCATGGTCTGGCCACACCCCTGCGTTCAGGAGCAAAACCCCTGAGTGGGTGTCTCATTCCAGAGGTTTCTACCTCCCGGATGCGCCTGGGCACCTGGCCACTCCACTCCCATCTCCTGCCTCGGGGAGGGTTTCCTCTCATTAGAACCAACCCCAGCCTCACTGTCGGGCCCCACACTGGCACCCAAAGCGTGACAACACAACTCCTTATTTTCCCGCGTGAGCTGAGTGCAGCCACAAGTCCTCGGAGGAAACCTGAGCCCCAAAAGGTGTTTTACCTGCTGGGGAGGCTGCAGGGCCTTGTAGTTTCACTCGTAAAGTGTCGCTCTCATCTCCATGTGCATGAGGTCCCATAATCAAAACCAGACCCCCCCCCCCCCCCCATATTCAAGCTGTGATGAAAATGTTTCCCACCGTGCGGGCCTCCGGGGCGATTTCCGGGAACCAAATATGTGTGCAAAGAGGACTCGCGCGAGGATGGGTCACGGCCTCATGACTCGTAATGAAGGGCAGACAGAGGCGTCCTGAACGGTCAGCTACACGGAAACGGGGAAACACGCCAAGGTCTGTTGATACAATATATTACAGTCATTTAAAATTATTGATCCCAGGGAATGTTTAATGGCATGGGAAAATGTTCGTAGAAGAACATTAAGTGGAAAAAGTAGTATAAAAATACACAACGCAGTTCCAGTGGGGAGGGGGCATAAATGTGTTTATATACATGCATGTGCGTGCGCGTGCACGCTCTTAATACGTCTATTAGGAAATACTCTTGGGGCGCCTGGGCGGCTCAGCTGGTTAAGCGTCCAACTTCAGCTCAGGTCACGATCTCACGGTTCGTGGGTTCGCCCCCGCGGCAGGCTCTGTGCTGACAGCTCGGAGCTTGGAGCCTGCTTTGGATTCTGGGTCTCTCTCTCTCTCTCTCTCTCTCTCTCAAAAATAAATAAAAAACATTAGAATGAAAAAACTTAAAATTTTTTTTAAAAAAGGACATATTCTTGGGGCACCTGGGTGGCTCGGTCGGTTAAGGGTCCGACTTCAACTCAGGTCATGATCTCGAGGTCTGTGAGTTCGAGCCCCGCGTCGGGCTCTGTGCAGACAGCTCAGAGCCTGGAGCCTATTTTGGATTCTGTGTCTCCCTCTCTCTCTGACCCTCCCCCGTTCATGCTCTGTCTCTCTCTGTCTCAAAAATAAATAAACTTTTTTTTTAATTAAAAAAAAAAAAGGACATATTCTTAAGGTGTTAATTGCATTCTTATCTCTGTAGGGGGACTGTGGATACATTTTATTTACTGACGTGTTTGCTTGCTTGCTCGTCACCTGATCGTCTAAATTTTCTGCAAAAACGTGTATATCATTTTTGTGATTGGAAAAAAAAAATCGCCATAACAGATATGAAAAGACAGGGCGCCTGGGTGGCTCAGCCAGTTAAGCATCTGACTCTTGACTTTGGCTCAGGTCGTGATCTCCCGGTTTGTGAGATCGAGCCCCGCATCAGGCTCTGCGCTGACAGTGGGGAGCCTGCTTGGGGTTCTCTCTCTCTTCCTCTCTCTCTTGCTGACCCTCCCCCGCTCACTCATGTTCTCTCTCGCTCTTTCTTTCTCAAAATAAATAAACTTAAAAAAAAAAAAAGATATGAAAGGTACGCCAGGAATCAGATTCTCTTCATATGCAGCCCTGAAAATAACAGGTCTTGTCCTGACAACCAAGGTCTTCTCAAATTCTCCCGGCGTTCTTCCTTCCTGCTCCCCATTCAGTGGGAAACCTAAGACAAGAAAATCGGGGAAGAACCCGTCATCGGGTGCCGATTGCCGTTCACATGGGGCCACACCTGGTGATGGCTCAGTGGTGGAGTCACCTCAATGGCACAGAGGGAAACAGAAGCCGTGTGCCAGGTTTCCTGGCACGTTGTTTCTCACGCTTGGGCACCTTTCCACTCGCCTACCCGGATGGTGGCGATGCCCTGTTCGTGTTCCTCTCCCACGGGATGCACCTGGCATGAACCATCTGGCCAACGTCAACCTGTGCGTAACAAGTGATCCTAGAAAGAAGTAGAGTGTGGAAGCAATATGGCAGGCCTCCAGGTTCATTAATCTCCTTGGAAAGAAAGGAACTGGTTCTCGCTTCACCTGTGGTCTTTCAGGAGCGCCGACTTGGCTGCGGCTCGTTCTGTAAGCTCGTTCCCCTCTCCACCCTAAAACCGCATGCCAGCCTCTGGCAGACACCTGCGCCCCGAGGAACGGTCTAGCGGCAGACCCCCACATGGGCTGGCTCGTCACTTCGACTGCTCCCAAGTGGCTGCTTGGAAAGAAAGAAAGGCTGTCCCGTAGCTGAGCTGAGCCCATTGCCCGTGTTTCAATTTAATGGTCATGAAGAAGATGTGACAGAGAGTGACAGCTGCGGTCAGGCTAGGGGAGAATCTGGGTCCAAACGCCACTGGAACGGAGGCGTTATCGGAGGCGGACAAGTCGGCATGAACGGGCAGGACTGGAACAGAGACTGAGAGCATTGACTGGGACGTGAAAAATCTGTCTCACCTCCCCACCGATGCACTCACTTAATTTAGTTGTGAGAATTTGCTGGCCGTTTCCACCTATGTCCAAGGTGGACATATATCACTTCATCCACTCTTCTGCTCCTTCAACCCTCAGGCACTGAAGGGGTGCCATATTGGTGCCAAGGACATTCCCATGACCTCCAAGAACTCCTCTGGAGCCGTCGAATCGAGATGTCATTCTCTTTCTGCTTACGCAACGCTCTCCCCTCTGGGGCTCGGCTTCCCTTTGCTAATCTTAACCCTACACTTCTAGAGGACGTATCCCCTGCCCGCACCTCCTCTCAAGTTTTAGACTTGAGCTAAAACTCAAGTCTTCCGACATCCGGTTCAAGGTTTTTGGACTGCCCAGCATGGGTGGTATGATTTAGGTTTTTATGTGTTTCCTGAAGCAACACCTCCTCTAAATATCTGGCCTTCGATAAATGTGTATTAATAGTAATGACCTATAAAGAAATGAGCTCCTGGGGCTGCCTGGGTGGCTCAGTCAGTTAAGCATCCTACTCTCGATTTTGGCTCAGGTCATGATCTCACGATCTACGAGTTTGATCCCCACATCGGGCTCCGGGTTAACAGTACAGAGCCTGCTTGGGATTTTCTCTCTCTCTCCCTCTCTTTCTGCTCTCTCTCTCTCTCTCTCTCAAAAATAAAGAACTAAACTTTAAAAATCAACAAAAGAAATGAGCTCCTTCTCTGATCTATGGTTCAGTAATCAAGTTCACATAACTCTATTGAGGAATGGAATATCTTGCCAGAGATACCCTAACAGCTCCACTAAAGCCACCAAAGACTAAGATTTAGGAAAGTCACTGTAGGGGCACGTGGGTGGCTCAGCCGGTTAAGCGTCCAACTCTTGGTTTCTGCTCAGGTCATGATCTCACGGTTCGTGAGTTCGAGCCCTGCATCAGGCCCTCTGCTGACAGCACAGAGCCTGCCTGAGGTTCTTTCTCTCTCCCTCTCTCTCTGCCCCTCCTCCGCTCTCTCTGTCCCTCAAAATAAATAAACTGAAAAATTTTTTCTTAGAGAAAGGAAAGTCAGGGGTGCCTGGGTGGCTCAGCCGGTTGAGCGCCCGACTTCAGCTCAGGTCATGATCTCACAGCTCGTGAGTTCGAACCTCGCGTCGGGCTCTGTGCCGACAGCTCAGAGCCTGGAGCCTGCTTCGGATTCTGTGCCTCCCTCTCTCTTTGCCCCAACCCACTCGCATTCTGTCTCTGTCTCTCTGAAAAATAAATAAACCTTTAAAAAATTTTTTAAAAAGGAAAGTCATTGTAAGCAGCTTAATATATATAAAATAGAAAAAATAGGTGTATATAATAGATGGTCAGAGTACATTTATACTTATGGATTTATTTCTTATGTATTTATTTTAATACAATTTATTGTCAAGCTAGCTAACATACAGCATATGCTATACTTATGGATTTATTTCATAAATGATATGTATTTCTGTTTCCCCGTAACATCACACAGGAGGAGGAAAATGCCAGTTTTTTTTTAAATTTTTTTTAACATTTTATTTATTTTTGAGACAGAGAGAGACAGAGCATGAACAGGGGAGGGTCAGAGAAAGAGGGAGACACAGAATCCGAAACAGGCTCCAGGCTCTGAGCTGTCAGCACAGAGCCCGACACGGGGCTCGAACCCACAGACCGCGAGATCATGACCTGAGCCGAAGTCGGACGCTCAACCGACTGAGCCACCCAGGCGCCCCGGAAAATGCCAGTTTTTAAACAACGGAAATACATATACCTATATCCGTCATAGACAGAGCAGAGCACCTTAAGATATAGCACATCTTGGAGGTTCTAGAGACTAGGAAAAGAGAAAAGCCAAAGAGATTTCAAGATAGCATTGAGAAGGGCATGATGGTCGTGCCCCCTACCATCACTCTTTGGGCAGGTAAACGTTTTACTGGCGAGGTTGAGCCTGCCTAGAGGGCAGCACACTGGCCTCGCCCAGTTGTTTCTGAGCATCGGTCCCCAGGGCTGTTCAAGCCACTGCTTCCCATCCCATCCCATCCCATCCCATCCCATCCCATCCCATCAACGTCAACTTCCAACTCCAGGTCAGCTCCAGCCTGAAGCATTCTGCACCCAGACACTAACACACAGGGGCCAACACAGGAAGCCAGTCCTCAGATGAATGTGGCACAGGAAGGTGTGGGCTGCCCTTGCCCTTTCATGGGTTAAAACCTAACGACCTCGCTGTCACTTAGCAATAAAAAGCATAGTGTTGGGACATCTGGGTGGCTCAGCCAGTTGAGCATCCACCTTCGGCTCGGCTCGGGTCACAATCTCACCATGATCTCACGGCTCACAAGTTCGAGCCCCGCGTCAGGCTCTCTGCTGTCAGAGCAGAGCTCACTCTGGATCCTCTGTCTCCCTTTCTCTCTGTGCCTCCCCCAATAGTGCTCTCTCTCTCTCTCTCTCTCTCAACAATAAAAAGGAAACATTAGACCGGACACACCACTAGACCGATGGACACATTCCACTTTCAGACAGAAGTTGAAGGGGCGCCTGGGTGGCTCAGTCAGTTGAACATCCAACTCTTGATTTCAGCTCAGGTCATGATCCCAGGGGGGGTGATATCAGTCCCTGCATCAGGCTCTGCGCTGAGCCTGCTTAAAATTCTCTATCTCCCTCTGCCCTTCTTGTCCACGCAGGCTCTCTTTCTCTCTCTCAAAACAAAAGAGAAAGAGACGTTGGAGCCCAAGAAAATGGGCCTCAACATATCCAGTTAGGATTCACTCTGCTGCTACAAAACTAGCGATCGCCTTCTGCAGAGAACCAGAAACTGAGGGCCGTCAGGCCATCCCACTTACCAGGAATTCTTGAAGACATGTGGACGGAAACATTCTGCTTCTGGAGAGATCTAGCTCAAACAATACCTCTTGGTTTAAAATAGCCTAGAAAGCCAGGCATCGCTCAGGTGATCTCCTAGTCCGACCCCCTGTGAAAGTCAAATCCTATGCCTTGGCAAGGAGGGTACTTCACGAAGAGTCCCCGGAGAGCAGAAGCGAGACGGGGGATGGGGAAGAGAGAGAGATGCTAGGAAGAATCCGGTCCAGTAATTCGAACTGGTCTCGAGTTGAGCCATGCGAAAAGGGAGGAGCTTTACTGCCTTGGAAGTGGCCAAAGCAGGGGCTAGAGGTCGACGGGAAACTCCTGAGAAAGTTGGAGGCAGGAAAGAGGGGGCCAGGAATGACTTACAAGGTCCCTCGTTACAGTGCCTCCCCAACTCCATGCTTTAATTTCTCATCATAAGTTCAGAACAGGGGCGCCTGGGTAGCTCAGTCGTTGAGCGTCCGACTCTTGGCTTCGGCTCAGGTCATGATCTCATGGTTCGTGAGATCGAGCCCCGTGTTGGGCTCTGCACGGACAGCGGGGGGCCTGCTTGGGATCCTCTCTCTCCCTCTCTTTCTCTCTCTCTCTGCCCCTCCCCCCCCCACTCTCTCTCTCTCTCTCTCCCTCTCTCTCAAACTAAAGAAACTTAAAAATAATAATAAGATCAGGGCAGCACAGAGGGAACTTCAAGATTAGGCAAATCCGAACTTGAACCCCAAATCTGTCCCTTACTGAGTGCGCGAACTTGAGCGAGTTACTCAATGTCTTTGCCTCTAATCTCCTTGTCTATAAAGTGGGGCGATGGTCCCCACGTTGCGGGGTGCGGTGATGACCAGACACGGGCAGCCTGTGCAGAGTGGATGCTCCATAAGTATGACAGGCACGGGCGTCATTATGCAAACGAGGACTCGATGAAGAATCGGAGGAGAATAGACCCTGCGTCCCATCTAGTCTGTCTTCCTCACTTGACACTGGAGGGAAGCAAAGTCTAGCAGGTGTGAATAACCTTCCCCAAGTCTGACGGTAAGTTGGCGGGTGAGCCAATGTCCGCACCTAGTTCCATTGCTTACCCACAAATAGCATGGTTTCTTCCCGCCTCTCAGCCTGGCGTGCTATCAAGAAACCCCGCCCCAAACCAAGGCCACCTCTGAAGTTCCAGATGTGACACCCCTCAAGCCCCACCCCCTGCAACAAAGCAGTGTGCCAGACATAAGACAGGCAACGGTGAAGCCATGAGATTCGTACACACAGGGAGCCCACGGCCCATTGATGCGGGCCCCGGGGACGGTTCCTGCAGTCCCTAGAGATGAAACGACACATTCTCGACCCAAATGCCGAGGGGGACAAGCGTCTGGAACCGAAGCGGTGCCACTTTATTTGACGCACGGGCATTGCTTTTGTTTGTAGCCCAGGATCTCCGAGGAAATGCTGGTAATGTTGGCCACAGCCCCGGGACATCCCAGGTGTCAGAGGCCCCCTGTGTCCTGGGACGTGTCCCTAAAAGGATGGAACCACCCATAAAAGGTGACACACACATCGTTTTTTCCCCTCCTCTCTCTGGGGCTCAGCCTTGGGGATTAAAGCCACATTTCTTCGTGTCAGCTACCTGAACTATTTCCAAGATTTTCCCTTGACCTTTAAAATAAACTCTCTTGCTAGGTGAAGGGTCTGACTCTTGGTTTTGGCTCAGGTCATGATATCAGGGTTCATGAGATCAAGCCCCGCGTCAGGCTCTGGGCTGACAGCACAGAACCTGCTTGGGATTCTATCTCTCTGCCTCTCCCTGATTCATTCTCTCTCTCTCTCTCTCTCTCTCTCTCTCTCAAAATAAATAAATTTAAAAAAAAACTCTCATGCCTCCAAAAAGGGACTTGTTCGACCAACCGAATATCAATAGGCATCATACTCAGAACTTTGGGAGTGTGGATCCAACCACATGGCCCATGTAGACGGAACGTCTTAAGCCTCAGTTGCCTCTATCCAGGCTCTGGCACTTGGGCTGGTCATTTTAAGTCTCTGTTCTCAATTTCCTCATTTGTCAGCAGACAGAGTAAGACCACGTGAGTGCAGGGTGGCGGAAATGAGTGAAAGTGGCCAAAAAGGTACAAAGTTCCAGTTTTAATATAAATCATTCCTGGGGATGTCAGGCGCGGCATGGTGACTAGAGTTAATAGTACGTTTTTGCATCTTGGAAAGTTGCTACGAGCAGATCTTAAAAGTTCTCATCGTGGGGTGCCTGGGCGGCTCAGTGGGTTAAGCGTCCGACTTCAGCTCAGGTCATGATCTCAGGGTTCGTGGGTTCGAGCCCCGCATGGGGCTCTGTGCTGACAGCTCGGGGCCTGGAGCCTGCTTCGGATTCTGTGTCTCCCTCTCTCTGCCCCTCCCCCGTTTGTGCCCTCTCTCTCTCTCTCAAAAATAAATAAACATTAAAAAAAAAGTTCTCATCACAAGAAAAATATTGTAACTTCATGAAGTGATGGATGCTAACCGGACTCATTGTGGTGATCACGTTACTATATATGCAAATATTAAGTCATGATGCTGTACCCCTGAAACTAATCTACCATTATATGTGCGACTGTCCCCGCAGAGCGAGACGCAGGTCTCGATCTCACAAGCCGTGAGATCATGACCTGAGCTGAAATCAAGAGTCAGAGGCTTAAGCGACTGAGCCACCCAGGCGCCCCAAGAGATACTCTTTTAAAGGCAGAAGAACACACAGTTTAATGGCAAATGGATGGAAAAAAAAAAAAAAAAAAAAATATATATATATATATATATATATATATATATATATATATATATGCCAAGCTAGTTGTAAGCACAAGAAAGTGGGAGGGCATTTCATAGCAGACAAAATAGGTTTATTGCTAGCGATAGAAAAGAAAACTTGATAATGGCGAAACATCCCCCCAAAGGTACCAGTTGTATTGACCCATCTGATATTTATGTATCTAGTAACTGAGCTTCGATATAAGGAAGTAAACGTTGGCAGAGAAATAGAAAAAAACTTAAAAGACCCCATGAGTAGTTGTAAAATAATACTCCCAAGGGCCCTAGCGTCTCTCCAGAGGCGTCCTAGAAATTCCAGAACCAGCTCGGGGAAGATGGGGCTCCCTCTCCCCTCCTGTCTTCATCTATCCTCTCGTGTGCTCTCAGCTTTTAAATATTGGCTTCCCAGGTAAGACGGCAACGGAAGGGAGAGTTCCTCTGCTTCCAAAGGACCTCGTGTCCCCGGAGGACTCTGGCAACCTGAAAATTCTCCGACTTTCTGACACCCCAGACTTTACAAGTTAGGGAAACACGCACACGCCAGTGGGCCAATCTGATCCCAGTGGGCCAATCTGATCCCAGCGCGCCCCAAGACGCCTTTTTCTTTGTGAAGTCACGTCTGAAAGGCTGGATTTTTCCCCCCTTCTCTATTCTTTCTTTCTTTTTTTCTTTTTCTTTCTTTCTTTATTATTATTATTATTTTTTTTTTTTTTTGCCATGTGACTTGAAGTGAAGCAAAGCTTGACAAATGCTAGAATTCTCCCTACGAGATTGTGAGGGTTACCTTCCCTTTTAAAGACGATCGAGAGGGGTCTCCGAATCAAAAGCCCTTTCTTACCAGAGAGTAACAATGCCAGCTTTTATCGACTTCCCAGGAGAAAGCCCAATAGGAAATCATTTGATCTGATTCTAGCACCCAACAGCACCTTGTCTGATCTTTCCATGCCCCGCCCCCCCCTCCTCTCTTTTAATCTGTGTTTGAGACTTCACTGTCTTCGAGAATATAAACTTGCAGTGGCTCATTGTTTCCCTCCAGAGACACAGACTGCAGATGGAAACTGTTGTTGGGGCTTGCGGAGAAGGTAGCTCCTTCGGACTCTGTGAGTCGTTTGCCTTCCGTAATTTGAATGTGATTTTTTTTTTTAATGTTTATTTTTGAGAGAGAGGGAGAGACTGTGTCGAGTGAGGGAAGGGCCAACAGAGAGGGAGACACTGAATCCGAAGCAGGCTCCGGGCTCCCTCCGAGCTGTCAGCACGGAGCCCCGACGCGGGGCTCGAACTCACCAACCGTGAGATCGTGACCTGAGCCGAAGTCGGACCCTTAACCGACTGGGCCACCCAGCTGCCCCTATTAATTTGAATGTGATTTGAACAAGTTCTTGTGGGATTTTTCTTTTTTTTTTTTTTTTATCTCCCCCCTCCTTAACTTGGGACCACCGACTACACAGCCATGCACAAAAATGGCATCAGTGAAGGGGGACATCATGGAGGAAAGAGGTGGGACTGGGAAAAGGTGGGAAGAGATATGCAAATGAGGAGGCAAGAAGACTTGAGGAGGTCCTTGAGAACTGGGACGATGGCCTCGAGGTCTTTCTCTTCCTCCATGGTACTTAGAACAGGGTCCCCATGCTACTAAAGGTCACAATTGCACGGCAAAGGTACATTAAACTCTCTCTTCCGTAAGCTCCCCTTCCCCCACGTCATCCCAATAAGCACGAAAAGTGCATCGTCCTGGACGTGGAAAGTGAGTACAATGTTTAGCTGCATGAATTGGAAGGAAGCTTTTGACTTTTTCATGTGCTGCCACCACTTTTGACTTTCACACCCTAGGATTCCCTCAACTTTGTTCTCCTGAAACGACCATAGTCGCCCTTCATTTTCAGCCAATACTTATTCGAAGGCTCAAATATTGTCCCTTTGTGGAGTTTCACAGACTGGAACCCCACCCTATCACATTTCTTAGCTATTCAAATAAGGGCACGTTGCAGGCATATGAAGCATAAATTGGTTAGGTAGGTTCTAAACTGGGGATGCGTGGGTTTTGCGAGATTTCTGTTTTGAAAAGCACACAAGTTACGTGTGGACGACAGGCTGGAAGGAAGTAAAAGGGATATAGGGTGAAGTCAGGAATGTATTGCAGTGGTCTAGGTAAGAAATTATACTAGCTTAGATTGAGGAGATAGCAGCAAAGAATGAGAAAATGGGGGCTCCCGGGTGGCCCAGTCGGTTAAGCGTCCGACTTGGGCTCAGGTCATGATCTCGCAGTCCGTGAGTTCGAGCCCCGCGTCGGGCTCTGGGCCGACAGCTCAGAGCCTGGAGCCTGCTTCTGATTCTGTGTCTCCCTCTCTCTCTGCCCCTCCTCCACTCATGCTCTGTCTCTCTCACTCTGAAAAATGAATAAATGTTAAATATATATATATATCTTATAAGGATCACGGATTTTTTTTTTTAAGAAGTAATATGTAACACAGTACAGGGTTTATAACACGAGGAAATGGATGGCAAGAAATGCCCAGAGGGGTCGTCTGGCTGGCTCAGTAGGTACAGCATGTGACTCTTAATCTCAGGGTCATGAGTTCGAGCCCCACAATAGGCACAGAGCTTACATTAAAAAAAAAAAAAAATAGTAACAGCACAGAGGGTGAGAACAAAAATGAAAGTACACTGTTTCAGGGTTTTTATGCAAATGCGCAGTGATGTTATGTTACTAGGTGGCAGACTGAGATAAGATTAGAATTTATACTATAAGCCCTAAAGCAACCACTGGAAAATGAGACAAAACATTGTTGCTAATAAACCAACAAAGTTGAAAGACTAGTGCAAATTTTAAAAAGCATAATATAAAATGGAATAAAAATAACACCCAATCCAAACAAAGGAAGAAAAAAGAAAAATATACAATTTAATAGTATATTTAATTATAAAATACTGAAGGCTTCCCCTGCTAAGATCAGGAATGTGGGAAGGACACCCACTCTCACCATGTTTACTCACATACTAGAAGCTCAAGCCAGTGAAATAAAGGGGGAAAAGTCTTTTACACCGTAATGAAGAATCAGCCCATCTTTGTTCACAGGCAACATTATCATCTCTGTAGAAAATCCAATGAAATCTATAAAGAACAACTACAACTAATATGTGTGTTTATCAATATTGCAGGATACAAGGTAAATATACAAAAATCAGTTGAGCTTCTAAATATTAACAATGAGCAATCCAAAATGAAATTACAAACACATCCTTTAAAACACCATCAGGGGCGTCTGGGTGGCTCAGTCGTTTGAGCGTCCAACTTTGGTTCAGGTCACGATCTCGCGGTCCGTGAGTTTGGGCCCCGCGTCAGGCTCTGTGCTGACAGCTCGGAGCCTGGAGCCTGCTTCGCATTCTGTGTCTCCCTCTCTCTCTCTCTGCCCCTGCCCTGCTCACACTCTGTCTCTCTCTCTCACAAATAAATAAACATTAAATATTTTTTAAAGTCATCGAAATTATAAAACAAGGATAAGTCAACAAAATATGAGCAAGAAATTATTCTGGAAACTGCTTGCTGAGAGAAATTAAAGAGCTAAATCAATGGAGAGATACACTGGTTCATGAAGGAATATCGTCACGATGTCAATTCTCCCCAGTTTGTTCTATAGATTCGCCACAACTCCAAGCAAAATACAGCAGCTGTGTTTGTAGGAACCGACAAACAGATTCTAAATTTCTATGGAAAAACTGAGGCCCTGGAGTCGCTAGAACAACTTTGAGAAAAGAAAGCAACCACCTGACGTCAAGATTTATTATACGAATACACTTAACTAAGATTGACAGAGAAGTGGCACAGAATAGGAAGTCCATAAATAAACCTATCCACATGCAGACAGTTGACTTTCAACAAAGGTACAAAGGCAATTCACTGGAAGAAGAATGGGTCTCCCAACCAAGGGTGCTGGAAACAGTTAGATACCCTTATGCAAAACAACTTCAATCCATACTGGATGCCGTATGTAAAATTTTTACTCAAGATCGATCACAGATCTCATTGTAAAAGCCAAAACTAGAAAATTTCCGGAAGAAACAACATACAAGAAGATTTGTGTGAATTCAGGTCAGGTCAGTAATTCTAGAGTGAATACCCTGGTACATCGGTATCTTGTGTTGTTGCGGGTGTGGCCTCAGGGTAAATTTCTAGAAGTAATAATGCCAGGGTGAGGGGTAAATGCATACGTAGTTTTGTGAAACATTGTTAAGTTCACTTCCATAGAGGTCGTGCCATTTTGAATTCTGGCCAGCAATGCATCCCAACGCCCCTTTCACTTGCATAATTTTTTTTAAAATACAGATATCTGGGCTTCAGTGCCAGAGATTCATTTTCAAACAGTCTGGAGTACAGCCAAGGCATCCATAATTATTTAAAAAAAAAAAAAAACTTCGCAGATGACTTTGGTTTTTTTGTCTGTTTCTTAATTTTTTAAATATTTATTTATTTTTGAGACAGAGACAGAGCACGAGTGGGAGAGGGGCAGAGAGAGAGGGAGACACAGAATCTGAAGCAGGCTCCAGGCTCTGAGCCAACAGCACAGAGCCTGATGCAGGACTCGAACGCACAAACCACGAGATCGTGACCTGAGCCGAAGTTGGATGCTTAACCAACTGAGTCACCCAAGTTCCCCCCAATGACTTTGTTGCACAACCAAAATTGGACACACTCCTAAGAACTTCACTCCAAAATGGAGGTGAGGCAGAGAAAGGAAAAACAAGATCCTGGAAAAGATACACAGAGAATGTAAAGAAGAGAGTAGAGTGTCAGAGAAGCCAATGGAAGGGTAGACAAGAGTAATGTAATCAATAGCATCAAACATCACTGAGAAGTTGAGTAGAATGCCTATATAAAAGTGCCCATGGGGGGTGGTGCCTGGGTGGCTCAGTCACTTAAGCATCGGACTCTTGATTTCAGCTCAGGTCATGATCTCACGGTTCATGAGATCAAACCCTGCATCCAGCTCCACACTGAGCTCAGAGCGTGCTTGGGATTCTCTCTCTCCTTCTCTCTCGGCCCCTCCCCTCCTCTCAAAATAAATAAATAAACTTGAAAAAATTTATATAATTGCCCATGGGATCTAACATCATGGAAGTTACTGGTGGTCTTACTGGAGTTGCCACAGCGGAGGGATGGGAACAGAAGCCGGGTTGAAGTGAGCTGGGAAGCGAACAGGAGGTAAGTGAGTCAAGACAGTAAGTCTAGAAAACTCCTAATAGACGCTGGGGGAGAGATAAACTTTTAATAGAATGAAATTTTTTAATGTTTACAAGTTAAGGTAATTAATGAGATTGAGAAGAGACTGGAAATTGGGGAGAAATGAAAGACAATCTATAGTATAAAGTTCCACAAGAGAAGGAAGGGGGTGGGGTCCAAAGCATTCTTAAGGAACTGGCTTCCCTCAGGAAGAGAAACAGCCCCTCTACGTAACAGACAAAAAGGAAGACCAGACAGGTACAGATGGGATTATACTGATGGGTTTGGTAGCAGGGTGTTTGAGGGATTTTTATCTAATAGCATCTATTCTCTGTGAAACATGAAATAAGGGTATGTGTTGAGAGATGGCAGGAGGGTGGGGAAGTTGGACATTTGAGGAGGCTGGAGGAGGTTTGGAATAGCCAGTGTGCAAAGTTCGACCATGAGCCGGCAGAGACCCGTTAAGGATCGTCCTTCAAGATTAATGGTCGTGAATTTATGACGGTACAACCTTTCCTGTTGTGTGTTTCTCTGGCTGCTCAAATAGAGGAAAAGAAAAAGCATATAGTGCCTTGCTCTGGGATTAGATTTCAGCCGGATGGGGCATGACCAGAGCCCCCAAGGGATGAGGGAATTTAGGGTGTTGGCACTGAACTAGCGGCCCCCAAAATCTAAGTGAGATAGGTAGCAAAGTGTAGGAAAGAGAGGGCTCACAGATAGGAAAGACAAAGGATGAAGGAGCTGGAGGTCACAGTGAGATGAAAAACTATTTTAGTGTTTTTAATTAAAACGCCAAGTTGGCAAGGGAGGAGTGGTCCGAAAGACAGTGCTTGGGGGTGACTGTGTGGCTCATTCAGTTAAGCGTCCTACTTCGGCTCAGGTCATGATCTCACGGTTTGTGGGTTTTAGCCCAGCGCCGGGCTCTGTGCTAATGGCTCACAGTCTGGAGCCTGCTTCAGATTCTGTGTCTCCCTCTCTCTGCCCCTCCCCTGCTCATGCTCTGTGTGTGTGTGTGTGTGTGTCTCAAAAATAAGAAGAAAAGAAAGAAAGAAAGAAAGAAAGAAAGAAAGAAAGAAAGAAAGAAAAGGTAGCACTTGCATTAATGACATTGGAGGTGATGCTAAGATCTAGGGCAGATGACGAATCACAGGAGTTCCTGGAGACCAGAAGATTTAAAGACCCTACGTCAACGTGCTACTCGAGTATGTTTGATACGTGGGATTTGTTTTCTTTGCCTTTCTCTTTAGTAACTTGGAAAATATGCATCCTGTTTTTATCTCAACTAGTTCTTATTTTGGGGTCTAAAAAACTACATCCTGGAACATATCCTTCTCCAGCTATCTTTATTCACAATGAAATTATATCCCCCTGGGGAACAATGAGGAAATTGTATGTTTTTCCATAATTTGGCCTCTTAGTTGTTATTGACGTATGACAACACCTTAGACCTAAATTATTATAATTCGATCACTATCCCTTTTCAAGAGGTGCGTTGTACCCTTCCATTGTGTTGTATCACCATCTATAAAACAATTACCTAGAATTCATCTTTTGTGTGTTTCTTTCAACGGTCACGGTTGTGTCTTTCGGATTCTCGAGTTCTATATTTTAATTCATTCCGCCATCAATCAAAGCAAGTCTAGTAACTTTGTTTCAGTTGTAAGCTAAACTCTGTTTGATGTCATTTCCTTTCTCTTGCTGTTAGGTGTTACGGAGAAGAATTCCAAAGCACTTTAAATTTTGTTCCCATGTGCCCAACAGGCTTTTCTGCCCAAATATCTTTCGGATCTTTTTTTCTTGATCTTTCAGACGTTCTCTAGGCTATGTGTATGCTTTGGTCACGTTCAATAATTTTGCTTCATACTTTGTGAGTCTTTGGGTGTCCAGACTCAGGTTCTTTCCTGCCCAGAAAGATTTTTAGAAATTTTGTACTAATTTCTGGATGTCTACAATAAAAAATAATAATTCATTAGGAGTTATTTTCAAACTAACATTGGGGTGGCTGAGTGACTCAGTCGGCTGAGTGTCCAACTCTTGGTTTCGGCTCAGGTCACAATCTCACGGTTTGTGAGTTCAAGCCCTCCATCAGGCTCCACACTGAAAGTGTGGAGCCTGCTTGGGATTCTCTTTCCCTCTCTCTCACTCTCTGTGCCCCTCCCCTGTTTGCTCACTCTCTCTCTCTCTCTCTCAAAATAAAAAAATAAAGTTTAAAAAAACCTTTAAAAAATAACATTAAAGGTTATTGCCACAGGGCACCTGGGTAGCTCAGTCAGTTAAGCGTCTGACTTCAGCTCAGGTCATAATCTCACAATTTGTGAGTTCAAGCCCCACGTCAGGCTCCGTGCTGACAGCTTGGAGCCTGGAGCCTACTTCTGATTCTGTCTCCCTATCTCTCTGCTCCTCTCCTGTTGATGCTCTGTCTCTCTCTGTCTCTCTTAAAAATAAATAAACATTTAAAAAAAATTTAATAATAATATTAACATGAATAATGGTTATGTTCGTGGCTTTCCCCAGCCCCACCTCACCCTAAAAGCAGAGCATGGGGCATGGGCTTGAGGTTTCAATAGTTTAGTCAGAATATAATCCCAGAAAGCAGAAACGAAGGGACAGAGAGACAGACAAAAAGGAAAAAGCCAATACAGCGTGTGATATTGAGCTGGTAACTCCTGGGAGCCACCCATGTCAATCCCGCCAGAGACCATCTAAGGAAGCATCTAAAACACACCCGCAGCTAAAAGACAAGAATCTGGGTCGTGTACATACAACCCCAGTACTCACTGCATTTCCAGGCTGCGGCTGGCACGAGGCAAACAAAGTCTCGCTGCTCGGGGTAAAGGACACGGCAGGTCCTTGGGTGGAAGGAAAGCCACGGACATCCCCGGGGACTGTGCACCGGGGCCACACCCAAAGCCAGGGGAATTGTGCAGGACACTGATGGCATCCGTTACCACCTTGCCTGGGCTCGTCCTATGTGCCAGGCGGTAGTCAAAGCACCGTGCGCGAATTAACTCATTTACAGCTTACGATAACTTTGTGAGGCAGGAGGAGAAAAATGGTTTTTTTCAAGTAGCCTTTATACCCAACTGGTCTGATTTGTGAGCCTTTTCTCCAAAACAAAAACAAACAAACAAACAAACAAAATACTAGGACCTCCTCAGTCTCCCAGAAGTTTCTTTGGCTTCCCAACCCTGCCTAGACGATCCCCAGGACCACCTGAAATATTCTTTATCATCACCTATCGTTCCTTTTGCCCCTGTTTTCCCGCCAAACCCACACAACAAAGCTGCCACCTCACGGTCAACCTCCTCAACTGTGTTATTGACTGAACGTTGCAGGAGAACATCAAACACTCTCATGGCCGGATTTCGGGTGCAGCTGGCCGTTCAGCTTGGGCCAGTAAGCCATTTCTCTATCCTTGAGCAACTCCGTCTCCTCTGTTAACAATCTAAAAAAATGTTTGCACTTGTATCAGGTCCTGTACTAAAACTGAACTTTCCACTTGAAGAAGAGAAACGTGCCGCCCATTTCCGCAAGATAGCTGAGGGCATCAACCTCAACCACCTGTCCCCATTGACAAAGCCACTCTACACATTCTAGACAGTGGTCTAGACAGTGGCAAGCCCCTCCTCCTCATCAAAGCCACACCCCTCCACCTACTCTTGATTGTGTCTCCTCTGTCGCGTCTGATCTCCTTCGTTCATTATTTCCTTCCATCCAAATCTCCAACCTCCTTCTCCTTCCTCCATTGCTATAAATACACTCAGTTTTCTCCCATGCTTCTAACAATCAGTTTCTCCAAACTAAGTCTGCCTTGAGATGCCATTCCTAACCCTCTCCTTCTCATATCGGCCGGTTTTTTGGAAGAATAATTTACACTTGAACATTCTTCAGATCTGGCCACTGAAACTGCTTTCAATAAATATTTCTTACAGGGGTGCCTGGGTGGCTCAGTCGGTTGAGCGTCTGACTTTGGCTCAGGTCATGATCTCGCGGCTTGTGAGTTCGAGCCCCGCATCAGGGTCTGTGCTAACAGCTCGGAGCCTGGAGCCTGCTTCGGATTCTGTGTTCCTCTCTCTCCGCCCCTCCCCAACTCATTCTCTCTCTCTCTCTCTCTCCCAAGAATAAATAAACATTAAAAAAATAAATAATAATAAATATTTCTTACACAGTTAGATCTCACAAACTCTCTTCTCTCTTGACTTCAGTGACATCAAACTCTTTTCGATTTCCCCTGACATCATTGACGTCATCATTGACATGTGACATCATCACATCTCAGAATCTTTTGCTGATTCCTTCCTTGTCCAACTTCTAAATATTGAAGGGCCCGAACTTGATCCTCAGCCCTCTCCTCTTGTAGATAACCATCGACTTTTCTACCAAGATAATCCACACGCTCGGGGCGCCTGGGTGGCGCAGTCGGTTAAGCGTCCGACTTCAGCCAGGTCACGATCTCGCGGCCCGTGAGTTCGAGCCCCGCGTCAGGCTCTGGGCTGATGGCTCGGAGCCTGGAGCCTGTTTCTGATTCTGTGTCTCCCTCTCTCTCTGCCCCTCCCCCGTTCATGCTCTGTCTCTCTCTGTCCCAAAAATAAATAAAAAAAATAAAAAATAAATAAAAAAAAAAAAGATAATCCACACGCCTAGAAGCTCAACAGAACCCAAACACAAGAAACAAGAAGAAACACAATACCAAGCACATCATAACTAAGTTCCCCAATACCAGTGATAAAAAAAACAATATCTTAAAAGCACTTTTTTTTTTAAAGCATGTTATATACAGAAGAACAAAGACGAGGACCCGGGAGCCATGGATCTCGATCTCTATGCAGCAGCCAAAACAGTCTTTTTAAACATAAACCCAAGCTCCAATGGTTTTCCATCATTCTTAGAATAATATCTAAGTATGTAATATTTTAAGAATATTAAGTACTACATTCTGGTCCCTGCCTACTTCTAGCCTTTATGTCTTATTATTATTATTATTTATTATTATTATTATTATTATTATTATTATTTTGCCCCATCCCTGTTCTAGCCACAATGGCCTTCATACACTCAACCTCATCCTCATAAGCCCCTCAGTTTATTATTTAATTTATTATTATTATTAATATTTTTACTTTAGAGACAGCACATGTTGGGGAGAGCGACAGAGAGAGAGAGAGCATCTCAAGCAGGCTCCACACTCAGCATGAAGCCTGACACCAAGCTAGATCTCACAGCCCTGGGATCATGACCTGAGCAGAAAACAAGAGTCAGACGCCCAACTGGCTGAGCCACCCAGGTGCCACCCAGGTGCCCAGTCAGACGCCCAACTGGCTGAGCCACCCAGGTTCTTCAGATATTTTCTTGGTTTGGTCATCATTGGAGGTACCCAACTTTGTTCATTCCAATAAGCAAGGGATACATGGACACATACCCAATGAATGTCCATTAAATCCAATATAAATGTCACTATCAAAAGGCTAAGTTCCCAAAGACTCTCATTAAACTGGTCGTGATTTCTCCCTTTTCCTGCTTCCTCCCCAAAAAAGATAATCTTGGGGAGCCTCGGGGGCTCGGGTGGTTAAGTGTACTACTCTTGATTTTTAGCTCAGGTCATGATCTCATGGTTCATGAGTTCCAGCCCTGCACCGGCTCTACACCAATGGTGTGGAGCCTGCTTGGGGTTCTCTCTTTCTCTCCCTGCCCCTCCCCTGCTCATGCTCTTCCTCTCTCTCTCTCTCTCTCTCTCTCTCTCAAAATAAATAAAATTAAGAAAAAAAAAGATAATATTCTTGAGCCCACGCCCCTCCTTTTAAGAGTAAGTGCGGCTGTGGTCACCATAACAACAAAGCTACCAGTCCTCACTGAGTCCACCAGCATTTTTATTCCCCTTGAAACTGAACGGATCTTTGGCCTCCAATGAAAGCTTTTTGACTGATTTTGTAATTTTATGAACCGTTTGGATGTCGGCCTAAAGGGAATTTAAGTTTTTCCTTTTTCTGAATATTTTAAAACGTATTTTGCACAGAGTGGACTGGTTGCCACCCCGTGACTCTGTGGTTTCTTCACAATAGCTAAGAGCTGGACGGCTCGGTAGGGCCGTGTGGTTGACTCGCCACGCACGTGTCTCAGGCAGCATTTTCAAAATCGGTGGTGATAACCTAAGAATTACGAGAAATTCAAGTTGGCCGGTGACACGAGCAGAATTGAAAATGGAAAACGTTTTCTATCTTTATAATGAATATGCATTATAACATGCTAGCTGAGAAGTATCTGCTGAATTCAAAGCATAGATATAACACTAAAACTACTAACTTTGTACGATAAACACATTACAATTTATTTTCTAAATGAATGTGCTCATGGTTTTATACTCCTTGCTAGCCTTTCCCCCTTTGGTGAAGTATGAAAAATCGCCTTCATAAATATCCACAAAACACACAAGAAAGCCGTTCTCTTCTATAACAGCACGTTTTTTAAAAAGCAAAATCATATTATCCACTTTCTTTACCAGACGGCTCTAAATGATTTTTCCAGCTTCCAAAGTCCGATCCAAAAACTCAAATCTATTCTCAAAAGATTAAATCTGCTATTAATGAGGCTATTTTTGAAGGACAGACCACAGACTGAAGTTCACGAAGAGGTTCTGTAATTGTCAGGGCAGTAAAAATTGTTTTTTTAAATATGTGAACAATAACTGGAAATCAGCTGTGTCTGATATTTTAATTATCTTTTAATTAATTTATTTATTGAGAGAGAGAGAGAGAACATGAGCAGGGGAGGGGCAGAGATAAAGGGAGAGACAGAATCCTAAGCAAGTTCTGTGCTGTCAATGCAGAGCCCGATGTGGGGCTCGATCATACAACCCTGAGATCACGACCAGAGCCAAAACCAAAGTCGGACGCTTAACTGACTGAGCCACCCAGGTGTCCGTGATATTTTAATATATTGGCTTTTAAAGTCTTCACCTAGAAACAGCTCCAAAATATGTCACACTTTGTGTTATCGCATCTTACAGTAAACTCTTCCAGTTTACTGTAAACTGTACAGTAAACTCAGGCCAGAACCCTGGAAGTGATCAATAAATGTGTGTGACACAGAGTCGTTGTATTAATTGTGGGGAAATAAAACAGGAGGAATATTCCCTCCTGGTGATTCTGGAGAGTTCTGCATTTTTAGAAGGCATGTATGGAATCTGTCAGGGACATTGGGTTGGAGGAACAGATTTTATTTTTAAGGCAGAACAATGAGGTGCCTTTACAGAAAATATCTATTCTTCTGGTTCCTACTTCGAATACTAACCTCATACTCAACATTCTGAAATTGAAGGTCAGTAAAAACGACTCAGCGGGCTGCCTCACCTGCTTGTCCACGGGTCTCTGAGGCCAGTGAATGTTTCCGGGTCTCAATTTCTTTCTCTGAAAGTAAGGAATAACAACACCCAGATTGTAGGGTTGTCGACATTTCAAAGGAGATCATGGATAAATGGAAGAAATGGTGAACATTTCGTGGCCTCTACAACACAGACCCAGCAGCTGTGTGGACACGAGCCTTCAAGAATCACCACCACATCCACATTGGGATCGCCTCCAGCATTCAGGACTCAGACCATGGGCTTCTGGTCTCCGCTGGTTCTTCTCACTTCTCACAACAAACATGTTGCACCAGCCACAATGCTCTTTCCCCACAGACACACCAGCACACTGATCCCCACTGGGAACTCCTGGCAGCCGCAGCCCCTGCTGATCTAGGAATGCTATGGACCGATCGTCATCCATTTATGATGCCATGTCACGGACAGAGTGACCCAAGGCTCAGAACACAGCTGCCCATGCTGGCTCTCACCAGATCTGGGAAATGTGGACCATCCTCCTTCTCCAGTAAGCCATCACTGAGCACAAGGCCCAACAAGACAAGAAAGTCCTCTCCGTGTGCAGAATGGCTTGGCAAGCACGGGGAGAACGAACCTAGATGTGATCTAGGGTTTGCCAAGTCTGATTAATGTTACACCAAGCCCAAACGCAGCCCTGGTGGCTCCACAGAACAGCTTTGTTCCTTGACCGTTCTCAAAATGGCGGTCATGAGTTCATTGACTTCCCTGCGAGGGCCCTTTAAGAAACTTTTCCAAAAATAACCAAAGTAAGCAGGGCATCCAGAAACCTGCAGGCTCTTTGCCCTCTGGCCTTCCCCGGAGACATTCTCGAATGCCTCTAGTGTTGCCTTATGCCCCCCATGGGCAGAGTTATTCATTGTGCCCCACACTCAACCAGAGATTCAATTAAAAATCAGGAGTTGGCAGCAACAACTTGTTTTCTTGTCAGACACGTTGTAAATTGTAGAAAAACTATTTTGGTGCAATTTACAACTCTGGAAATAAAAACACAGTTGTGTAGCAATTTGTCTGCTGTAGCACTAGGAAGTCTGAAGGCCCGGGCTCCTGGTCAGAGCTGGAAAGTGGCCAATAAAGAGAACGTGTTTGAGGGTAAAATGCACGCAGAAGTGACCACCAACAGCTAGGTGTGGATGAACAGCACATTCCACGTCCTCTGGGTGCCGTGTGAGGACAAAATGGGTAATATATTAACAATATTTAGTACCGTGCCTGGCGCATTGCATTTTAATAGGAGCAGGGGGGGTTGGGGGACAATGAAATAATACAAGTCATTATCATAGATAGTAGTCATAATAATGGCGAATGCTGAACTGGGGTCAAGAAAATCTAGGTGCCAGTCATAGCTCTGCCACAAATAATCTGCCCAGTCCCTCTTCCCAGAGCCCAGGAAGGATCGATAAGAACACTGGAAAAGGAGATCACGCAAACAAGTGGAGAATTACTAGGAATTACCAGGAACCTAGTAATTCCTTGAGGCAGCCAGAGGTAAGCAGACACTAAGGGAAAGATCTCAGATCTCAAGATCTGACAATGGAGCAAAAGGTGGTCAAACGGTCTCGTTATTGGTCCCTTCCAAAGTTTCCTTCAGATCGGGAATGAGCAGGGAAGTTCTGAAAGAGAAGGTGTTAGGTTTCCTGATATTAAATACATGAATGTTACAGAACCTGACACTGAAGTTACATGCTACCTGGACAGAAATAGGCAGACAGATGAAATCAAATGGAAAATCCAGAAATAAATCCAAATACATTTGGTGATATATGTTAAAAGTGGCACTGTCGATCAACGAGGGAAGAAAGACAGATTATAAGATAAGTCATACTGGAAAAAATGGATAGCCACCTGGAAAGAAGAAATAAACTTAGGTCTCCAACTCATGCTTTATTGTAAAAGGAACTTACAGGTGGGTAAATATTTGAAATATGTGAAATGAATCCATAAAAGTATTAAAATATTTTACTTCATGCATAGTTTATTATGTATTTTATATATGTTTTTTACACATGAGATTTTTTTCTTAGAATGAACAGGGCCTTCCTAAAAATGTTATGTGAGGGGTACATGGGTGGCTTAGTCAATTAAGCGTCCAACTTTGGCTCACGTCATGATCTCATGATTCACAAGTTCAAGCCCTGCATCAGGCTCTCTGCTGTCAGCACAGAGCCCACTTTGGATTCTCTGTCCCCCTCTGTCTCTGCCCCTCTCCCATGCTCTCTCTATCTCAAACATAAATAAACATTAAAAATATATATGAGGTAAAACTCAGAAGGCATTAAAAATTATTAATAAACTTAATTACAAAAAATTAGAAAAGTTTTTGTGACCACATGTCCAAACAAAACAAAACAAAAACATAGGAAGCCAAAAGAAAAGTGTCAAACTATGGGGCACCTGGGTGGCTCAGTCGGTTGAGCCTCCAACTTTGGCTCAGGTCATGATCTCGCAGTCCGTGAGTTCGAGCCCCACATCGGGCTCTGTGCTGATGGCTGGGAGCCTGGAGCCTGCTTCAGATTCTGTGTCTCCCTCTCTCTCTGCAACCCCCCCCCCCTCACGTTCCGTCTCTTTCTCTGTCAAAAATAAATAAACATTTTAAAAAAATTTTTAAAGAAAAATGCCAAACTAGAAAAAACACATTTGCAGGTCATATCACAAAAAGCTAACTTCCCCAATATATAACAAGTTCTGGCAAATCAATTTTTAAAAACTTGGTAAATACATAAACAGACTGTTCACAGAATTCAAAATGATACTCTAGAAACTTCTTTGACATCGGCCACAGCAACTTCTTTCTAGATATGTCTCCTACGGCAAGGGGAAAAAAGCAAAAATAAACTATCAGGACTACATCAGAATAAAAGCTTCTGCAGAGTGAAGGAAATAATCAACAAACCAAAAGGCAACCTACAGAATGGGAGAAGATTATATTTGCAAATAACATATCAAATAAAGGGTTAGTATCCAAAACGTATAAAGAACTTATACAACTCAACACCCCAAAAAACAAATAATCCACATACAAAAGAGTGAAATCTTGCCATTTGCAACGATATGGAAGGAGCTAGAGAGGATAATGCTTGTGAAATAATCAGTCAGAGAAAGACAAATACCGTATGATTTCATTCAAATGTGGAATTTAAGGAACAAAACAAATAAGCAAGGGGGAGAAAAATAAGAGCGAGAAATCAAGAAACGGACTCTTGACCACAGAGAACACACTGATGGTCACCAGAGGGGAGGTGGGTGGCAGGATGGGTCAAAGAGGTGATGGGGATTAAGGAACGCAACTGTCGAGATGAGCGCCGGGTGATGTACAGAAGTGGTGAATCACTATATTGCACCCCTGAAACTAACATAACCCTGTATGCTAACTACACTGGAATTAAAACAAAATCTTTATAAAAACCAAAGCACAGATGCTCTGAAGCATGCCAAAAGCAGCTTAACCTGGCTTATACTAGGAGAACTAAAATTCTGTCACCTCTCAACTTGGCCATGAAAAAAGAAAGGGAAGACTTTGAAGAAAGGTGGTTAACTAATAAAATCAAGGATATATAGTGAAGTAATAAAAGTAATAATGGTATATAAAAGGTAACCATTTCTAGGGAAACACACATTCATATGCTTGTAAATTCGTAAAATATCTCTGAAACTATTGACGGGAAAATGATGCTCACAGCTGTCTCTCCGAAGCAGAAATGCATGGCCGCGGGGCCAAGAAGAAAGCCCTACGTTCCATTTTGTGGGTTGTTGTTTTTTTTTTTTAATATACTTCGGGATATTTTATGCGCAAAGATCGTCTGCTTACAAAATTCCATAAAATAATACGTGAATCCGGGAGAGGGAGCTGAAAACAAAACATTCCACCAACCCTGCCCCACCTGGTCTCAAGCCAATTCCTTTTAATGCTTCAAACGGCTTGTGTGTCTGTGCGTTTGCACATGCTGTTCCTTTACCCTGGAACGCTCTTCTCCCCACCCTCACCATCATCCCTGCACCTCGTTACCTCCTATTCGTCCTTCAGCTCTTAGATCCTGTGTCAGGGTGGTTTTTTTTGGAATCCTTCTCAACCTCTGGTCAATGAGGTGATAAGCCTCTAGAGCATGCTGTATTTACCCACCACACTGCTTCCTTATTCCTTTCGCTGCTGTTTCCATCTAGACTCTAAGCTCCTTGAGGATAGGAAGCCTTCCCGACTCTGTACCTGGTCCTGAGTACCTTTTGTTTTGTTTTGTTTGTTTTTTGATAGAGAGAGAGAGCAAGCAGGGGAGGGGCAGAGAGAGAGGGGGGAGACAGAGGATTTGAAGCAGTAATCACACTGACGGCAGCAAGCCCTTTGCGGGGCTCGAACTCACCAACCACAAGATCATGACCTGAGCCAACGTTGGATGCTCAACGAGTTGAGCCACCCAGGCACCCGTGGTCCTGAGTACCTCATAGGATAGACACTCTAGCAACGTTATAGATGAAGAAGTAAGCAAAGAGGGCCATACACCCCACCTCGGCTCTTACGATTTGGTGGCAGATCGTGAACTGGAGACCTTCATCTCTCGGCACAACGTTCTTCTCTTTCCCCTGCATGACTTTCGTTACCGGAGTATTCTTTAAATAACCCAAGCCCAGGGCACCTGGGTGGCTCAGTTGGTGAAGCATCCGACTCTTGATTTCGGCTCAGGTCAGGTTCATGGGTTCGAGCCCCGCATCTGGCTCTGCACTGATGATGCGAAGCCTGCTTGGGATTCTCTCTCCCTCTCTCTCTGCCCCTCCCCCACTTGTGCACGCTCTCTCTGTCTCTCTCTCTCTCAAAATAAATTTTAAAACATTAAATAATCCAAGCACAAGATCTTTATCGCCCATCACCACCATGGCTACGAGGTGTGCCTCGGGACTTGTGCCCGTCTTCCTTGTCCTGTTTCTCTAGGCCTCTCTGTCACTTCGAACCATGGCCCGAAACTCCCCAGCTCCCCACCCGCTTTCCTCACAGGTTTGTGCATGACAATTACACGTCATTATCGGGCTCTGGGCGTTCAAAGCTCAAAGCAGCGTCATACAAATGGAAAGAGCCCGCAGCCCGAATTAGCAGGCCTTCTAATTACGTGGCCAGCTTTCATTCTTGCTGGCCGGGCGACCCTATGACCTCGCTAAGCCCCGGTGGCTTTACCTGTCTTACAAGACCGTTAAGAGATCAAATATATGAAAATGTTCCATACATTTCAGGATGTAATCTTTATTGTGAACATTTACGCCCTTACGGAAAACCCCATTATTACTGAGGGCCAAAACAGGTTAGCCTCTAACCTGAGTGCTTACGTTGACATTTTTTTTTTCCTTTTCTAGAATGGTCACTTTCCCAAAGTAGGAAGGTGCTCTAAAAGGGGCCATGGGGATGGAAACTCTTTCCTACCTCTTTCCCCTATCCTTCCAAATAAGAAAAACTGCAGGATAATGTTCTTTTCTTCTTAAAATCACTTTCTTGGCTCATAACTAAAAGCGTCTTAGTGCAATTAAGTCAGAAGACATAAAAGGGCCACAGATCAAGGAGGCTGTTGGCTTAATTACCTTCAAAGCTGTTCCACAAGGGGTCAAAGCTGACAACTGGGTTCATTAGGCAATATTTGGAGAAAGCGTGAAGCATTCGTAAAACCAAACAAACAAATAAATGACTATTAT
Source organism: Panthera onca (assembly GCF_046562875.1). NCBI lineage: Eukaryota > Metazoa > Chordata > Mammalia > Carnivora > Felidae > Panthera > Panthera onca. The sequence continues at coordinate 24,476,948 of NC_138352.1, read as the reverse complement.
GTTATAGGGTACCAGTAGAACTGGCTTTTCTGTCTCCTGTGCCATCGCTGAACTGGCTGTGTGATTTGGGGAAGTCCCACGCCCTCTCTGAATCTCGGGATTCTCACTCACAGGGGTACTACAAGGTTAAACAAGGTAAGGAAGGTGAAAGAGCTTTGGTAGCCAGCTGCCTGTGAGTAGAAATTACTGTACCTTACCTTGGCATATCCCAAACTGGGGTTCCACACGGCTCTGTTAGATGAGGGCTGCGAAGAAAGTGTCTGGGCCACATGAGTCAGAGAAATCAGAATTTTTCAAAAAGTCTCAATGCTACAGGTCTCCCCCAGAGTCTTGAATAGTCTTTAATACGCACTGTGACTCCCAAAACCCAAATGAGGGATAGATGTTGCAACGTTTCCCAGTACGTTCCAAAGAAGGCCAGTTCAGGAAGCATTGATCTCAACCAAATTGCATATGGAAGCCAAGACCCGAGTCTCTCCATTTCCTGGTATGGCAGCTCAACAGTCGCAAGCCTTATGGTCATCGTGTTGGTTATTTGCAGTGTCACCACCACCACCGCACCTCACCCTTGCTCCTTCACACCTCCTCCTCCTACCACCTCAACCAATCCATTCTCCACCTCCCTAGCCCCACCTATACCACACGGGTCTGTCTCCTATGCCCTGCATCATCCAGACTCCCTTGCCTTCCGGCTTCCAGTTGGGTCCAGCCAATGGAAAATACTGCAGGAGACTGGAGAGTAAAAGGAGAGAAAGGTTGGGGTATTTCTTCCCCAATCCTTCCCCCTGTGGGTGTCATAGTTCTGGAAAGGGCTACATCCTTCTGTGACAGCTCCTCAACCTAGGATCCATGGGTCCCCCAGCTAAGGAGACATAAATAGAATTCCAAGGGTCTGTGATCTCAGAAGGGGAAAACATTTACACCACTGTTTTCATTAACTTCTAACTGAAATTCAGCATTTCCTTCGGTTGTGGGTGTGGGCAGCCAACTTTAGCAATATTCGCGAGTAATACTGCTCAGGAATATTAGTGTGGTGACTCTGTCACCAGATCCAAATTAAATATATTTCTGGAGTTTATTACAGTTGTTGCAAATATCTCCAAATATTGTTAAAACTCAACACTACCTTCAGTTTAAGGCATCATTAAATCTGCCTCTTAATTTATTTAACCCGTTAGTAAGGAGGTTTAAAATGACTATATGACAAATCTGGTTATTAAAATATTTTGACAACTTTATTTTACTAGAATGTTTTCTTCATAATTCTATTAGCTTTATTCCAAGAAGGGACTCATGAGTTTCACCAAGCTGAGTTGGCACAAAAAAAAAAAAAAAAAAAAAAAAAAAAGGTTTAGAGACCCCTGCCTATAGGATAGGAATAGGCATTTCTCCAAATGTCCAATAAGCATGCACACACACACACACACACACACACACACACACATACACACACATACACACACCTTAACATCATTAGTTATTAGGGAAAAACAAATTAAAACCACAGGAAAAACCACATCATGATCAGTAGGAGACTACAGTCAAAAAGCCAGTTAATAAGAAGCGTTAGCAGGGATGTGAAGAAATTAGAATCTCTTACATTGCCAGTGGGAACGTAAAATAGTTCAGCTGTTTTAGAACAGTTCGGCAGTCGCTCAAAAGGTGAAACACAGAGTTACCACATGATCCAGAAACTCTGTTCTTGGTTACCCACTCAAGAGAAGCAAACACATATGTCCCCACAGACTCTAGTACGTAAACGTGCGTCACAGCATTATCCATAATGGCCAATGGAATATTATTTGGCAATAAAAAGGCACGAGGCTCTGACACGTGTTACAACATGGATGAAACTTGAAAATGTTATACGAAGCGAGAGAAGCCGGTCATCACATGTTGCATGATAACGCTTACGGTGGGTCCTCATTAGAGGCTCCATATTTGCGAATTTACTTACTTGTAACCCCAAAATCCATACTCACAGTGCATTTGCAGTCATTCACAGACATGCACAGAGTGGCGAAAACCTAGAGCTGTCTGTTCGACGTGCGTATTCCCAGGCGAGCGTATTCTGTTCGACGTGCGTATTCCCAGGCGAGCTCTGCCATATTGCGTCAGTGCACATACCACAAACAAGTGTCCCTTCCGCAGCCTGGTGAGTGCCTCATTTTCACATTTCCGTGCTTCTTTTTGTTGGTTTTGCTGCTGCAAGTGTCCCCCCAAGGACAGTGCTCAAGTGATGTCCAGTCTTCCGAAGTGCAAGAAGGCTGTGATGTGCCTTATAGTGAAACAGCCTGTGTGCCAGATCCGCTGAGTTGCGGTGCTGTTGGCCTTGAGTTAAATGGTAACAGGTCAACAATCGATGTTGAATAAGGCGTCTTTAAACAGCGGCACACATCGAACAAGACTGTGTATTTGATCTGTTGATGACAATGTCAAGACCAGAGGCTCCTCTATTTCCTGCAGGAGAGCAATGATTGGGTTGTATTTACTAATTCAAGGTTTACTGGAGGCTTATAGAACATACCTCTTGGGAACAATGAAGATCGACATTATGTACGTGGATGTCCAGTACAGGCAAAATGACAGACGCGGAAAGTAGATTGGTGATCGCTAAGCGTTAAGCGAAGGGGGGGCTGGGGAGAAGTGGGGAGTGACTGTTGGTTGATGGGAACAATGTCCTTTTGGGGGGGTGATGTGAAATTGGTGCAGCTCTGTGACTCCATTACGAGCCACCGAATTGCATCCTTTAAACAGGAGGATTGTGTGTATAAAACGTGAATTGTATCTCCATAAATTTGTAAGAACGAGAAAGGAAAAGACCCCCGCCTTGGAGCGAGCCCCTGTGGGGCAGCCCCTCCCCCACGGCTCCATGGATCCAGCTCCAGTGACACCATTTTTCCTCTTCATCCCAAAGGGGGTAGTGGCTTCCCACTCTTGTTAGTCCCTGTGTGATCAACTTTCTTTGTAGGTTTGCTTAACTCTGTCTATACCCGTTGAGATTGTCCCTTCTCCCCGGATTCTCTTCATCCAACCTCTTGCGAGCAGGATTCTGCTGCCTGCTGGACCTTGAGTGCCCGGTCATGGCTGCCTCTTGTACCATCGTCTTCTGGCCGGGCTGTGAGCACCTGCGAAGTAATGAAATTGGGCGGGACCCTGGAAATGACTACGTTCTGGATTGCAGTGCCCGGGGATCTCAGTGAGGACTCTGGCTGCAAGACTGATTCTCCTTATCTTAAGCACAAAGGGGGAAGTGATTGAAGAAATAAGGGGAAAATCAGGGGATCCAAGGGAAGGCTTAGAAGGTCAAGAGCCAGGGGCATGGGCTTTGACTTCTTCCAAGTGATAGCAGCAGGAAGGAGATGATGACAAGTCAAATGGACATCTCCGGCTTTATTTTTTTCTACTTTACCATATACAGTACTTTCCATTACCAAAAAAAAAAAAAAAAAAAAAAAAAAAAAAAAAAAAAAGGTTTTACTAGAAAAAAAAAAAAAGGAAAAAGCATCACCAACCCAAACCAAATACTGAGCATTTTCATGAGCTTCCTTTCTGCGTATTTCTTCGTAATAATAAACCCATCTATTTCCATTTCAACAGTTCTGCCCACCAGCCAGGGGCATGTGTGACTTCCTCAGGCCAAGGAAGTTCACAGTGGGAGGAAAGACAGCCCAGATCCAAGCGCTGGGAGCTTTCTCCAGGCTCTGGAAATCTGCCCCCATCTTCTCGAAGGTAGCTCCGCCCCCAAGATACAGGTTTCACCAGCTCCCCCGAAGTCCTATCTGCCCAGGAGGGTGCCCGCAGAGCTCTGGCGTGCAAATACACTTTCGACTTTCTCAGGCTTTCTCTCCCTCTGAAGTGAAATCAGGATCCCACTGCTCTGCAGGGGGGCCCTTGACTGTATTACGTTCCATGCCGCAAATCTAAACTTTTCTCTGTTTGGCCCGGACAACAGTCCAGTTGTTTCGGATTAGGTAGCTTGCACGTGGAAGCTTGCATTATCTGATAGTAAGTTTATTTTATAAGAATAACCACGAAATCCAGGGGATCTGTCTTCACACCTTTTACTCATGCCAAGACACTAGCTTTTACAGTAGCTGTGCGTGAAGCCAAAGCTTAATCCATTATTTCCATGTGGTCAGTTTCTCCGTGGTTACGTTTGCTGCTTCTCCTGTATGTTTCTGATAAAATCTAAACCCTTTGCAAGGGGTGATGAGGGCAGAAGGGGTTGTCTCTGCCTACATGGTCTCTCCAACAAAAGCAAGCAAGCACCAGAGGGTGGGGAGAGAGAGAGAGAGAGAGAGAGAGAGAGAGAGAGAGAGAGGATGATCAAGACAGAGACTGACAGAAAGAGACAGAAAAAAAAAAGGAGGGAGAAAAAAGAGAGAGAAGACAAAAACGTATGTATTAAAAGCACCTCGGGGAGGGGGGCACTTGAGTGGCTCAGTCAATTGAGCATCTAGATGACTCTTGATTTTGGCTCAAGTCATGATCTCATGGTTCATGAGATCGAGCCCGCTGTCCAGCTTCACGCTGAACACAGAGCCTGTTTGAGATTCTCTCTCCCTCTTCCCCTCTCCCTCATTTGCACTCCTCTCTCTCTCTCTCAAAATAAATAAATAAGCTTTAAAAAATAAAATACAATTAAACCGCTGGGGCGGCTACTGAAGGTCACTGCCTTGGGCTACTGATGCTCTAGTGCACAGATTAAAATATCAGGACTCCTTATTAAAATACCTAAAATCAGGGTTCAGAGGGATATCTGTATGCCCATGTTCGTAACAGCAATATTCTTCAGCCTTAAAAACGAAGGCAATTCTGATACCTGCTCCAACATGGATGAACTTGGAGGATGTTACGCTGAGTGAAATTAGCCAGTCACAAAAAGATAACTACTCTACGATCCCTTGATGTGAGGTAGTTAGCTAGAATAAAGTCATAGAGACAGAGAGGAGCTCCTGGTTGCCAGAGGCTGGGGGTGGGGGGTGGGGGGTGAGGGGAGGCCTGGGGCGAAAGTGTCCGATGGGGACCGAGTTTCAGTTTTACAAGATGGAAAGAGGTCTAGAGGCAGGTGGTGGTGATGGTTGTACAACAGTGTGGCTGTGCTTAATGTCACTGAACTACACGCTTAAACGTGTTAATATGGTATATCTTGTCACAATGAAAAGATAATTTTTATTTTTTTATTAAAAAAAATATTTGTAACGCTGATTTATTATTGTGAGACAAAGCGCGAGCAGGGGAGGGGCAGAGAAAGAGGGAGACACAGAATCCGAAGCAGGCTCTGAGCTGTCCGCGCGGAGCCTGACGCGGGGCTTGAACTCACGGGCCGTGAGATCACGACCTGAGCCGAAGTCGGACGCCCAACCGGCTGAGCCACCCAAGGGCCCCTAAAAAAATTTTTTTTTAAAGAAGTTCAATCAAAATCAGCTTTGCAAAAAGCAGCCTGATGCCTTGACCTATGCTATCTGGATCCAGCTTCCCGTTCAGTCCAGCATTTTCTACCAGTCTTCGTTTCTCCCTTGGGGCAATCAGAGGGAATAAAAAAAATAAAATAAAAACCACTTTCCTGATCCCCTTCCTGCCCTTCTTTATTAAACACAGTGTCCCCGAGTTCTTGGTTTTAAGAGCCTTTAGAAGTCTTCTCCTGAGAGCCCTGTAGGCCATGACTTTCCAACAGCATAGCTGCATAGGATTTGATAGCAAGGTTCCAAGTTTTCGGTCTAGAACCCTAAGCAAAACTTGTAAAACAGACGTCAGATTTTGCTCACAGTGTCACGAGAATGTCACCGTGATGCAGAAAAGATGAGCTGCCTGGACCTCAGTTTTCACCTGGTCTTTTAAACAAAGGAACAAAAAGCTACAGATAATTTTGGCAAGGCTGTGCTGACCCAGGGCAGACACAGCCGACCCTTCGTAAAGTCGCTTTCCTAGTTCTGTGTGTTAGAGCATGCACAGCCATTTTCCTCCTTCCCCCATCCCTGGTCATTTCTTAACTGGGAGCCTCCTATCTTTTTTACAAAAAGGGGTGCCTGGGTGGCTCAGTCGGTTGAGCGTCCGGCTTCGGCTCAGGTCGTGATCTCACGGTTCGTGAGTTCGAGCCTTGCGCCAGGCTCTGAGCCGACAGCTCGGAGCCTGGAGCCCGCTTCAGATTCTGTGTCTCCCTCGCTCTCTGCCCCTAACCCACTCGCATTGTCTCTGTCTCTCTCAAAAATAAATAAACATTTTTGAAATTTTTAAAAATTATAAAAAAGGAAAGAAAAGAAATAGATGAGAGCAGGGATGGCAATTTGGGAAGTCAGCAAAGAAAACTCCGGAGACCAAATCCTTACCAATTACAAAACTCAGCCCCAGCCCCGGCTTCATTCTTCAACTAACCTGCTCAACCATTCCACAATCATCTCCGTTCAAAGGATGGAGACACGCCTCTCACTGCCCCTGCAAGATCATACTGGTTGTTTCACGCGTATAATTGTTGTTGTTATGCTTTTATTGATGTTATGATTGACATTTGCTTAGTGCTTACCGTGTGATATAAATATATATGCACACAAGTATACATATTCATACATATGTGTGTATATGAATATGTATACTTGTGTGCATATACATATATATGTATATATATATGTATATGTATATATATATATACATATACACACACATATTTAATAGTCGTAGAATTGGGGCTCCTGAGTGGCTCAGTTGGTTGGGCGTCCGACTTCGGCTCAGGCTGTGATCTCACGGTTCGTGAGTTCGAGCCCCGCGTCGGGCTCTGCGCCGACAGCTCGGAGCCTGGAGCCTGGTTGGGATTCTGTGTCTCCCTCTCTCTCTGCCCCTCCCCCACTGGTGCTCTGTCCCTGTCTCTCTCAAAAATAAATAAACACTAAAAAAAAAAAAGTTTAAAAAAATAGTAATAGACATTAATATTATTCTCGGTTAATACCTGAGGGAACTGAGTCGCAAAGAAGCGCGGCAACTTAGACCGAACCATCCCGCTAGTAAGTGGCAGGGCTAGGATTTGAACCCACGCGGTTTGGTTCTAGAATTCCGGCTCTAAACCAGAGCGATGCAAAGTAGCTGGGCTTCAGACGTTTTCATGCTGGCCTTGCAAGAAGATAAGAAGGCGTTTCCCACCAGTTGACAAATCTACGTGGCTTCCTTCATTGAGAAAGTCTTGCCAGGACAAGAGAGCAATTAAGCTAACAGTGTGCTTCGTTTCCTCACTGATTTCCACTCTCATGCCAGCTCCAGATCGCCCTGGGGACCAGGAGCAAATAGTTCTAGACCAACGATAGCTGGCTGATCACACTTTGACTGGGCCATGTGATGAACCGCCATGCCAGGCTGCCTCTCCAGCCACGTCTCATTTAAGACGCTCTGCTTCTCACTTAAGACCCCATGCCCATAGGTCTTCGGTAAGACTGGGATTATTAGCCAGAGGTGTTCGAAGAAGTCAGGATGGGTCAAACACCGTCAAAGGGTACCCCCAATTACAAAGAAAATCTTAAAGAGATGGAAGGATCTCCAAGTCCCAGCCCCCCTATCCCAAGCAGCATTTGATATCCGTAAGGGATAGAAGCTTCCACGGGAACAAATCCTTTCCAGACCGATGTACAAAAAGGCGACTTCCAGAGTGACAGCTGGAGCCTTTTGTAAGGTAGCTTAGCTTTGAACCCGCTCTGGGAGGATGCAAAATAAGCCAAGTTACGGTTACCCTCTCAGAAAGAGATAAAACTTTGAGATTTGTCTTTGCTTTTATATGAGCGACCCGAAGCTATAGCCAGAGAAAAGCGCTCAATTACAAAGCACCCTTGAAATAGAATCCCGTTTCAATCAGTCAATTAGTATGGAATTTGCACTGGGAGAGGTGTCATTTCGTGTGCCAAATGTGGGCAGATACAGGACTCCAAACGCATGCAACTCTCGGATGCAACTAAAACTTGGGAACCGGAGCTCCCGGGGGGCCTGTAAGGTTGGGAACTGCAGCAGTTTCTCCACGGAAGCAGCAGAAGATTCCAGCAACTCATCACGAAACCTCGCAAAGAAGCGGGCCTGTCCTGGAGACTCAACTCCCCGCTGAACCTCTGCTGAGAGACGGTACCGTTTCGGGGGCAGATGCGGACTCGGGGCCAATTCCTGGCTCTGTGAATCCGTGAGCAGCGCAACACTTATCCTTCTGCTTCTGTTTCTTTATCTTCGCGAGGCGATGACAGCTGCCCAATAAAGACCTTGTGAGGATTAACCGAGGGATTCACTTACGATCCGAGCACGTATCATCCCCGGTGTAGCTGCTGCACTGAAACCCTGGGAAAGTGTGCACCTTTCAGAGCCCTCGGTTTCCTCATCTGGAAAATGGTGGCAATGGTTAGACAGTATATGTAAAGTTGATTATAATATGATCCCTGGTGAGTGTAGCGGCTGGAATCATCACGACCACCACAGAACCAGCTCCCCTACCACCGTCACCACCCCCACCCCCGTCACCAGCACATGACTATAGGACTGTCATTTTATATTATATATATATAATATATAATATATAATATATAATATATATTATAATTATAATATATATAATATATATATTTATCATATAATCATATTTATATTTATAATATAAATATATATATTATAATATGATAAATATATAATATATATAATATATATATTTGTACATAAATATATAAATATATATATATAAATATAATATAAATAAATATAAATATATAATATAAATAATTTATATTTATAATATATTTATGATTTATAATCATATTTATATCATATAATATAATTATAAATATAATTATAATAATATATTATATATAATATATATATAATATACATATATATATTTGGAATATAATAATTATATATATTATATATAATATATTATATATATTATATAATATAATATATATAATATAATATTATATTCCAAATATCTGCTGTTTGGACATCCCCTATTCTGATCATAACAGAGCATCCCCCCTGCTCCCTTTCAGGCTCCACTTTCTCCAAGGATATTTGGGAGGCAGAGATGCTCAGCTCACGTTCACTGTGATGTTGACTCACGTGTCCCCCCGCTCTGCCCCTCCACCGGACTTGACTCCTTGCTCTCTGCCGCGGTCCACATGCATTGGTGGGGGTCATAGCCAGAGCCCCAGGCAAGACTGCATCCCCCCACCCCCGCCCCCCGCCAAGTCTATGCGTACGTTTTGCTATGAACTCCACTCTCTGGCATCTATTTTCCTAATGCAGCACAGTGCGTTAGAAAAGGCACGGTCACCTGGGCGGCTTAAGGAGGTAAGCATCTGACTCTTTATCTCAGCTCGTGTCACGCTCTCATGGTTCGTAGGTTCCAGCCCCATGTCAGGTTCTGCATTACGTAGCCTGCTTGGGATTCTCTCTTTCCCTCTCTCTCTCTCTCTCTCTCTGTCCCTCCCCAGACCTCAAAAATAAATAAATAAATAAATAAATAAACTTTAAAGAAAGGCGTGGCCTTCAAAATCAGACCTGGGTTCAAATCCTGGTTTTGAGTCTAACTATAGGCAACTCAACTTAACCTCCTGACTTTCGGCTTCTTAGTTAACGAAAGCGGACATTCCTTCGTGTAACAAAGGAGTCACAAGTGGTAAATGCGGTCATGAATACAAAGTACTTGGGACTCTATTTAGCATAGTGTAGATGCTCACTCAATGTGAGTTTCCCTCTTTCCCTTCTTATCTCTGTAACACCTGCCCAGTCCACAAAGCTACGATTCTCAAGCTTTCAGAAGCATCAGAATCGCCAAGAGAACGTGTTCGAGTCTGGATTTCTGAATCCCATTCCCCCAGAGTTTCTGAGTGGATAGAACTGGGGCGAGGCCTGGGAATCTGCATTTCCAACAAGTGCTTTCCCCCCCGCACCCCCCATGATACTGTTTCTGCTGGTCCCAAGGCCACACCTTGGGAAACACTGCTGAAACATCGAACCCACCTGGCTTTTAAGAAGAAAAGGTAATGGGGCACCTGGGTGGCTCGGTGGGTGAAGCGTCCAGCTCTTGATTTCAGTTTAGGTCACGATCCCACAATTTGCGGGTTCGAGCCCCACGGCCCGCTCCTCCACGCTAATGGCGTGGAGCCTGCTTGGGATCCTCTCTCTCCCTCTCTCTGTGGCCCTCCCCAGCTTGTGCTCTCTCTCTCTCTCTCCATGGAGAGTCATATTGGCCCTTGCAGGGGACAGGGAGGCTCATACCGAACAGTCACCTTAGCTTTCAAATATAATTCACTTTCACAGCAATCTTCAGCTTCCTCTCTGCTCTGGGGGGACCCAACCTAAGATATAAATTATGATTAAATAACAGAAAGATGTCAATCAGAAGAGGAAAAGAGGAGGGAACAGAGATCAAGACCAGAGGCCCAGTCAAACCTTCTCACCCCTGGACTATGGACTACGGGCCTGACAGCCCATTATTAAGTCCTTTGATATATTAATGAGCTGCTTCTCACAACTCCTCAGACCATTCTGATTCCTCAGCTTCTAGAAACTGATTTCAGCATCCCAATTATTTTCCTCAACAGTGTCACTGGGCAAGATAATCTTGTTCCTGTGCCCTGATGATGCCTGATGATATATCACTAAGACTTCATTCTGGACCACTCAGAGAAGGCCAGGTGGCTTTTCCTTTAGAAACACCTGGATGATGAGGGCACCTGGATGGCTCAGTCGGTTGAGCGCCCGACTTCAGCTCGGGTCATGGTGTTACGGTTCATGAGTTCGAGCCCTGCGTCGGGCTCTGTGTTGGCAGCTCAGAACCTGGAGACTGCTTTGGATCCTCTGTCCTCTTCTCTCTCTGCCCTTCCCCAGCTTGTGCTCTCTCTCTCTCAAAAATAAATAAACCTTGACAAGAAGAAGAAGAAGAAGAAGAAGAAGAAGAAGAAGAAGAAAGAAACGTCTGGATAACGACTTGCTTGCTTTTCATTCAGACCCAGGCAAGCCACGTTGGACACAATGCTCCCTACTCTGCCAGGGATTGTGAATATCCCCGAAGAGATCCTAGAAGACTCTTCTTGACTGTCTCCAACACTCAGATTGATTCCAGCCCCTGCTTATCTCCTGAGGATCCTTGTTTATCTATAAACCCAGGGGCTTGTAGATTTGTGGATTCCCAGAGCTGAACTGAGTTCACTTCAGGAGTGGCCCCTCCTGGGAAACAGCAGGCACAGAGGGTCTGTGCGTTTGCTGGGCCCGTGGGGAGCAATGGTAGATTAAGGCAATCTGGGTGCCTAAGTGGTTCACAGCATCTTCCATCCACTTCAGTAGATCCATCGGGATTCAGGGGAAAGAGAATGGGATTTGGAATGGGTCGCTCCTGGATTTGAAGACTGCCTGCCCAATGTAAAGTGCTTCCAAGCTGTCATTCTTCCTTTTTTTTTTTTTTGAGTTTATTTATTTACTTAGAGAGAGTCCAAGTGGGCTTCTCCAAAGAAGACATCCAGATGGCCAACCGACACATGAGAAAAGGCTCAACTTCACTCATCACCAGGAAATACAAATCAAAACCACAAGGAGATGCCCCCTTACACCTGTCAGAATGGCTCACATTAACGACTCAGGCCACAGCAGATGTTGGCGAGGATGCAGAAAAAGGGCATCTCTCCTGCACTGCTGGTGGGAATGCAAACTGGTGCGGCCACTCTGCAAGACAGTCTGGAGGTTCCTCAAAAAATTAAAAATCAAAAAAATAAAATAAATTAAATAAATTAAAAATAGAACTACCCTACGACCCAGCAATTGCACCATTAAGCATTTATCCATGGGATACAGGTGTGCAGTTTCGAAGGGACACATGCACCCCATGTTTATAGCAGCACTATCGACAACAGCCAAAGGATGGAAAGAGCCCACATGTCCATCGATGGATGAATGGAGAAAGAAGATGTGGTCTATATATACAATGGAGTATTACTCGGCCATCAAAAAGAAGGAAATCTTGCCATTTGCAACCACGTGGATGGAACCGGAGGGGATTATGCTAAGTGAAATGAGTCAGTCAGAGAAAGACAAAAATCATACGACTTCACTCACATGAGGACTTTAGGAGATAAAACAGATGAACATAAGGGAAGGGAAACAAAAAGAATATAAAAACAGGGAGGGGGACAAAGCAGAAGAGACTCATAAATATGGAGACCAAACTGAGGGTTACAGGAGGAGGTGTGGGAAGGGGGATGGGCTCAATGGGGGAGGGGCACTAAGGAATCTACTCCTGAAATCATTGTTGCACTAGATGCTAACTAATTTGGATGTAAATTTCTAAAAATAAAAAAATTAAAAAAAAAAAAAAGAGAGAGTGCAAGTGAGGAAAGGCAGAGAGAGAGAGAGAGAAGGAGAGAGAGACTCCCAAGCAGACTCTTCACTGCCAGCACCAAGCCTGATGGGGGGCTCCAACTCACAAACTGTGAGATCATGACCTGAAGCCAAAATCAAGAGTCAGACGCTCAACCGACTAAGCCACCCAAGCGCCCCCACGTCCTGCCATTGTTCGTTGGGATTGCTTCTTCTCTTTTGTCCTCCCACCAGATACCAAAACACCCATGTTGGTCACGACTGTTGAACCTCAGAGCCTAGCACCATGCCTAATGCAAATCAAGATCAAAAAATAGTAGTTGAATGCCTTGAATGAATGACCGAGACTACTTCGCCGACAGGCTGTGTGACCTTGGGCAGGTTTTCTTGTTCATAATGTAGAGTAAAACTATCTCCCTTAAAGGTCTACTGTGAGAATCAAAATAAAACAAGATATATAAAAGGATCCAGTATAGAGTCCCTGGTACCTGGGAGGTGCTCCATAAACCCCAGTCTCCCGTTCTGCCAACTTTTTCCACTCTCATGTTTAAGCACAATGGTGCTCGCATAGAGCCGGGAAAGACTGTCCAAGAATCCTGGAATCCATCTCAAATAAAGGCGAATGGAAGAAATGGAACAATTCATTGTTGGATGCAGTAAACTTCAACCAAGCATCAAATCAGTGTGGGAAGCCCACCCACACACCTTCTCCCAGAGGCGCCATTTTATCCACACCCCCAGCGGTGGGGAAACCACACCTGTTTTTCCCAGACACCATGCACTGTTTCCAAGGACTGCTAAATCAAAGGCAAGGTGAAAACCACCGTCATTAAATGGTAGAAGAAAAACTGCTTGGGCTGAGATTCTTCAGGGGAACACAATATTAAAATATCCCCTGAAATGTTTCCACGCCATTAATAAAAGGAAGAAACTCCATTACCATATTTATTACCAAAGCAAACTCCTTTTAATCTATTGCTTTGTTCACCTCTGATTTTCAGCAATTCACATCTCCCTGATGAAATGTGATTTCCATAAATGCTCTCCAGAACTCAAAGAGGATGGATCTTTGAATCTTCCTAATATTGTTAATAAATGCTAAGAGGGTGTGACGCGAAATTAATGGGGAAATTTAATAAATTCTTCTATTGGAGTTTCCTCTCCAGTCAGTTCCCAGGGGGGCGGGGAGCATGTTAGTGTGTGCTTTCCGTAGACAATATTGTTTAATGGAAACTTTGCAAAAATTAGAATTAGCCCTTTGGTGAACAGGGATCTTTAATTTAATTTGTTTTTACTGCCAGAACACAGGGAGTTACTCACAGAGTATTGCACCAGCAGGCAGCCCGTTAGAATTCAGTTTTGTTGCGATCACCAGGGTAATGACTTCTCCAAGGCCTGGTACTGGGAGAACAGCATGGTTTCGTTATTACGGGAATCGTAAATGTCATTAATAAAGTCCTGCAGGAACAATCACATTACAGAGCGGACTTATAAACACAGGAGACCAGTCACATACTTGAGAGGAGAGAAGGGGGTGTCTGCAGTGCTTTGGGGGCCGGGGAGAGGAACAAGAAGAGGGAGGAGGGAAGGGGAGCCTTTACTTTCATTTATATATATATTTTTTTCCCTCTGACTCTGTCTCCAGTGTAAAACACAAAACAAAAACCCTTTGTGGCTAACTCTTGGTTTGCTTTCCTGATACTAAAATCTGCTGTGCCCACTTCTTCTTTTTTTTTTTTTTAAGTTTATTTATTTATTTTTGAGAAAGAGGCAGAGAGAGCGAGTGGGGGAGAGGCAGAGAGAGCGGAAGAGGGAGAATCCCAAGCAGGCTCCACACTGTCAGCGCCGCACCTGACGCGGGACTAGAACTCACGAACCATGGGATCGGGACCTGAGCCGAAACCAAGAGTCAGATGCTTAATCGACTGAGCCACCCAGGTGCCTCTCCCACTTCTACAGCGTAGAGCTAGTCTATCCCAGGTGCCCGAGAAGGTAAGGTTTAAAAAAGAAACTGCATCTCTTAGGTATTTTTACCCAAAGGAGCGGAAAGCAGGGGCTTAAACACTGAGTTACGCCCTTAACGTGCTTGAAATGGCAAATTTTATGTGACGTGTTATATATTTTGAATTTTCTTTTAACGTTTATTTATTTTTGACAGAGAGAGAGACAGAGCATGAGCAGGGGAGGGGCAGAGAGAGAGGGAGACACAGAATCCGAAGCAGGCTCCGGGCTCCGAGCTGTCCGCACAGAGCCCGACGGGGGGCTCGAACTCACGAACTGTGAGATCATGACCTGAGCCGAAGTCTGATGCTCAACCAACTGAACCACCCAGGCGCCACCCCCCCAAAACAAAGGATTTTTTAAGGTGTGTCCTATTATTTTCACTGAAAGACAACCTTGTTCTTTCAGAAAAACAGCCGCAGAAAACCCAAAAGAAGAACCAACTGGTTTCACCCCCAGTTCCAAAGACAGTTCAGCGCTGCCTGGCAGTTATCACTACAAAAAAAAAAACAAAAAACAAAAAACAAAAAACTCGTTTCCGTCTCTCTTAAACCCGAGGAGGTAATGTGAACGGTTGTGAGGGAAATGGGGGTTTTCCGTTAACGTTGGCAAAAAGCAGCATCAGATAAACTCTCACTCCTGAGAGAGAGAATAAAGGCCCAGACAATGGAAGGATTTTGATTTGGAGATTCAGAGCTGTGGAAAAGCTTTATCCCTAAATTTAAAAAAAAAAAAAACAAAAAACAAAAAACAAAAACCTTCTAGTACATTTTGTGCCATCAAGATCGAAAAGACACCACACTGTGCGTTTTTGATAGTATATGCTCCGTTTTCTTTCAGTACCCGGAGGAAATAATCCTAAAAGACAGGTTTGATTTGACTGATTTTTACTCACCTCTTCTCACCAAAAAATTTTAAGCGGGTAATAACATAATTTGGCTGGAAGGATAGACTCTAGAGTTGGTTGGTTGGTTTTCTTCATTTCCCTTCGTCTCCACATCCGGCAGCACGATGGAAAAGGATCGCTGTGAAGTCTAACATGTCATCTAGCGTTGTTGAGCTTAACTGGTTTTATAAAAGGCTCTATTCTGGCTGGCTCAGTCAGTAGAGCGTGCAACTCTTGATCTCAGGGTTGTGAGTTCGGGCCCCACGTTGGGCGTAGAGATTACTTAAAAAATAAAATTAAAAAGAATAAGATAAAATGAAGGGCTCTATTTCCAATCGTCGATTTGAGTGAAAAAGCACTATGCTTATTATTCAACCACTGGCAAAGAGCGTGGCTCTCTGTGATGCCTTGGTCATAGCTTGTGGCTAAATTTTAAGGAAATTAATCGAGAGTTTCTTGGGCAGGGCACCCGGGTGGCTCAGTCAGTTAAGCATCGGACTTCGGCTCAGGTCAGGATCTCGCGGTTCGTGGGTTCGAGCCCCACATCGGGCTCTGGGCTGACAGCTCGGAGCCTGGAGTCTGCTCTGGATTCTGTGTCTCCCTCTCTCTCTGCCCCTCTCCCGCTCACATTCTGTCTCTGTCTCAAAAATAAATAAATATTAAAAAAAAAAAAAAAAAAGAATTTCTTGGGCAACGAGCTTCCGAGAACACACCCATACAAGAATGGTAACAGGGGCGCCTGGCTGGTTTCAGTTGGTGGAGGCATCTGTTCTTGATCTCAAGGTCGTGAGTTCGAGCCCCACGTTGGGTGTAGAGATTACTTTAAAAAATAAAGTAAAAAAAAAAAAATACACGTTAGCTAAAATAATGACAACAAACGTACATGCCGTCGTTTTTACAGGACTGGCTTAGGTCCTAATGAGATCTAAACTCAGAAAGATTAGGCTGCCCCTTCCCCTTTTACGATTCGAACTACAACGAAAACAAGAGGAAAGCGCACTTACCCCTGCTAGTGCCCAGGCAGATTGTTGGCAGAGCCTGGATTTTTCCGGGATTAAAAGGCACACTCTTCGAGGCTCCCCCCCCCGCCCCCTCCCCGACCGTGCTCCAGCCGCCCTACAATGAGGGTTGTGGCAGGAAGACTGTGCAGAAAACTCCCGCGTCTCAGCCTGCACTCAATGAAAACGCTACACCGGCCACGATGGATCCTGTATTTTCAATCACCTTACATGCCTAATTGGATCGACCATTTTAATGGAACTGTCTCATCAATTCAAGCAGCCAGTCAATTAAATCTAAAGATCGGTTCCAACGACCTCCCCCAGCCCATTCTCCCGACCCCCCACCTCCCCCACCTTCCCGCCACAAACCAAATATCTGAGCGCATAGAGTTCACAGGTTGTTTTCACATCATGTACACACGGCCTGGATGACAAAGTGGGACCCAAGCCCCCCGCTGAGTTCATGGATTGCACAGAAATCGCTCCCTGGTATGTGGTCCCTCCCACCCGCCTTCCAAAAAGAAAAAAAAGAAAACAGCTGAGAATCCATTGGTGCCGTGGCCAAAGAACGCCTTGGCCTGAGGCTCTGAGGACAAAAGATCGGGCCTCTGCAAGGTCTTAGCCCAAAGTCGGCCAAGATGTCCTTCAGACCACGGACACCTACCCACTCCGGAAATTACAGCTCCCCGCCAGTGCTTCCATGCACGCCTGAGCTGGGCAATGTGAGCATGCGTTCCAGAAAATTCACAGCCCTCTGAGCTAGAAATACTCTGCCTTATTTTCTCCATGAGCAGACTTACCTGGGTCCTCATGTTTCATCCCAAGACAATGGTTACCTTTGTACAGAAAGGATCCCAGTCTTTGGTGTGTTTCACACACCGGTCCCGGGCGCATATAAGGTCCCGAGTGCCCATTAAAGAGTGGTTATGGGACCCTCTCGTGAGGGGCATCAGCATTTTGTGTGGTTGTATGAACTGGGCCAAATCTCTCAAGATCACGAGCACATGTCCCCTTTGTCCAGAGTCTCCTTCGCAGAATTTGTCCCACGGACACACATCCTCGCAGATTTAGGGAATAAGCTGAACGTAGGGTGTGTTCTCGCAGCTTTGTCGGTCACAGCAGAACATTTCAATGCCCATCGATGGGTGAATGGGAAAATACATCATTGTAAATCTGTACGATGGAATAATGTAGAACTCAGGAAACTATGTATGCCCTGATATGGAATAATCTCCTAATAGAATATGACATTTTTAAAAATCAAGGTGAAAACAATAAATGTAGCATGCCTCCACTCATGTATTTTTTATTTAAAAATTTATTATTATTATTATTATTATTATTATTATTTTTGCAAGCGAGGGAGACAGAGCACGAGCAGGGGAGGTTTAGAAAGAGAGGGAGATACAGAATCCAAAGCAGGCTCCAGGCTCTGAGTTGTCAGCACAGAGCCTGTCACGGGGCTCGAACCCACAAACCGTGAGATCATGACCTGGGCCGAGGGCAGACGCTTAACTGACTGAGCCACCCAGGCGCCCCTGCATTCATGTACTTTTTAAAGAAAAAATATATCTATGCATTTGGGGGTTTTAATGCTTTTTTACACATAAGGTATCTCACTTTTGGCTGAAAACTTAATTTGCTGTCTTACTAAAGATATATTTTGCGATGGTGTATAATATTGTGGAATGATAATCTCATCTCAATGTATTAAAATATGAACACCTGTTTTATTCACTCATATATCTATTTAAGGGAAACATCATGCAAGTTGTTTGGTAGGGAAAATGTCCTCGTGTCTGGAAGGTGTGTAGATAATCTCAAAAATAAGAGTTTCTAGGGGTGGCTGGGTTGAGCCACCAAATCTCACCCTGAAAGCATTTTGCTCATTCGTTCAACAAACATTTATTAAGATACCATTGCTGCCAGATACTGGGGAACAGAAGCAAACCCACACGGTCCCTGCTGCCGTGGGGAGAGGGTTGATGGACACATAAACAAAAGTCACATGGCGGTCAGCGCAAAGAAGAAAAAGACAATACACACTCTGAGTAACAGGCACCCAACGTTTTCTCCTTCTTGCCATAGAAAACACACACAAAAAAAGAGAGAAAGGAACTGGCTGCTCGATGGCACTAAAGTAAGCCACACTGAGCATTTATGACCCATAAATTCGTGGGGGGAAATTCTGTGTTTTCAACAGAACAGAATATTCCAGTGAAATGATGGATTCGTTGTTTATAATCTGGTTGGAGGTGGACAGTGGCTATCAGCGGTCCGGGACAGACATTTAGAGATTAAGAAAACACACCAGAAGGTCTTATCAGTCTGAACAGAAATATCCTTTGAGATTTAAAAACACGCTAAGCCAGACAGTCAGCAATACCGCAAGAATGCCAAGGAGAATGAGCAGGGGCCCTCTGCCCAGAACCAGAAACCTGGAAAGTCAAGCAGGAAACGTATAAAATAAGCACCCCCACCCCCAGTGTGGCTACCGACAGAAAGCAAAAAAGGACGAAAGGAAAGAAGAAAAATGGTAAAGGGGAGATTATGAAAGGTCAAGGTCACGTCTGGGGGGAGCCGTTCCGCAGGCAGGTAAAGATACGTGGAAAGACGTTTGCTTGATCCCTTACACGTATCAACGGTCTCAAAACAGCATATTCTACCCCCCAATTTAATTTCCGAGAGTTGCTGAAAAATATTTTCAAATATGCCTTTCCCATTTCCCCTCTATTTGTATGGTTGTTCCGTTCCTGCCTCGTCACGTCGTATGACCGTCATATACGTGGCCCTGTCTCCTTGCTAACCCTCACTTGATCTCAGTTCTGCAGTAACTCACGCAGAAAGCTCCACGCAGGCCCTAGTGGACCTGCCTCTGTCCATTTCAGTTGCCCGAAACTCATCTTCCTCAAAGACCACAGCTCAGAGCTCCTTGTAGATAGATACTCATCAAATTTTCTTGTAATTGAATCACGTGACCTCTTGGGCCTGAGGTCTCTCTGAGGGGCTCCTGGGGGATTGTAATAATCTGCCTCTTGCAGTGAAGTCGAGGCCATGATAGGGATCAGAAAGCACAAAACTTCTTTAAATTTTCAATAGGTAGTTGGGGCGTCATACATCGCCAGCTGTCCCCTCCCTCTGGGCCTGGCCTAATCCGCTGTCATAATCCTGGGTGAAATGCACAGATTTAATCTGCTAGTGTAAAGGTAGGAAAGTGCTTCATATGTCATCGTTAACGAGGAAGGTGGGCTGTTACAATTTTATTTACACTTGCTGGGTTTATGGACACTTGGGGGCCTCACTAAACCCTTGCTCTGTTTGGTAAAACATTATTCTCAGAAGGGAGTTGGTCCTGACTCTGTTTTTCCTAAAGGAAGTAATTTTCATGTACTATATTGAAAACGGTCGCTTATTTTGTCTGTAACTAACATTATGTTGATATTAATTAAAGGAATTGGTGTCATTGACTAAAGGAAAGTAATCGAAAGGATGATCAAGGCATTGTTTTTCATCGATTAAAATACCCTTTCCAGTCAAATTAGATTGTTATTATTATCCTCTTATGGAATCATTTGCAAACTAGACAGGGTTTTCAAACTAGACAGGGTTTTCACACGTTTTTGTTTGCAGAGCCCCACAAAATACTTCCGAAAACCACTGCTTAAAAAAAATTTATCCTGTGTTTCCATTAATTGCATGGACTATAACTTTAATATAATACTTCTTACTATTTGTAAATGAAGCTATTGCATCACTCTTAAAAAGGTTTTTCCCCTTCAACGTCTCAGTCTAATAAATGTTCAGCCATCTGTTGAGAGATGAGGAATCTTAGGTCGGTTTACGAAGAATTGAGGGTCCAGAACCGGAACGTCTGAATTCAAATCCTGCTCCATCCCCAACTATGATTTTAGGAAATTATTTACCTCCCTCCCTCCTCAGCTTCTTGGTTTGAAAAAAAAGTGTCATTAAGAATAAGCACTTGGGGGCACCTGGGTGGCTCAGTTGGTTTGAGCGTCTGACTTAGGCTCAGGTCATGATCTCACGGTTCGTGAGTTTGAGCCCCGCGTCGGGCTCTGTGCTGACAGCTCGGAGCCTGGAGCCTGCTTCGGATTCTGTGTCTCCCTCTCTCTGCTCCTCTGCTGTACGTGCTCGTTCTCTCTCTCTCTCTCGCTCAAATAAAGAAACATTAAAAAAAAAGAAGAAGAAGAAGGACTTCATGGCATTTTTGTACAACGAAATGAGCCAATACAGTCAATAATCACGTATCTGGCATAGAGCAATCTTTGGGACAAGTCAGATACTACAGCCATTACCCTCTGACGACAGGCTTCAGCTTCTCTACACAGCCTATTCTCCAGTCCTGTGAGTGTTTGCATTCTTCAGACTCCACCAATAGCATAAATTAATTTTAATAAAGAACTAGAATGCCAGAGACCCAGTACTTTGGGGTGTGAATGTTGGATACTGCACTCGAACTTCCACAGACAAAGCCAACTCCCCAGCGTTCCATCGGGACAAGAGCTGTGGATCCAAAACCAGCCTTCGGAAGGAGGGGTAAGACAATGAAGTCAGGAATCCTCCTGGTCCAGGATGGCGTGCCCCTCGCCACAGAAACTGCAAGGAAATACACGCCTGGAATTCAAGTTTTGTTGTTCGAAACGATAAGCCATTCAACAGTGATGCCGGTTGCCATTTCTTCTGACAATGCATTTCGACAAATTATTCCTCTGAAGGGCAGGATCTCTGTTTACTCGTCCCCTTGTCTGACCACATTTGCTTAGGAACATGGAAATCCTGACGTTAGCCACATGCAAACACAGTGAGATCAAACCATCTTGGTATTGCCAGTTAGGAGCGTGTAAAAGCCGGCCGTCAATATCAGCGGGCAAGTATGCTGGGTGAAATAAGCCAGTCACCGAAAAGACAAAGGCGGTAAGATTCCACTTCAACGAGGTGCCTGGAATCATCAAATTTATAGAGACAGAAGGTAGGAGCGTGGCTTCAAAACCCCCCAGAGGCCGGGGGAGGGAAATAAAGAGCGAGTGTTGACCGGAGACAAAGTTCAGTTGAGCACGATGAAAAGTTCTGGAGATGGACGATGGTGCACAGCAACGTAGATATACTTAATGCCATTGAACTATATGCATAAAAATGGTTACAATGGTAAATTTTTAAAATAGTACATTAATGAGGCGCCTGGGTGGCTCAGCTCGTTAAGTGTCCAACTCTTGATTTGGGCCCAGGTCATGATCTCACAGTTCATGAGATCGAGCCCCAAGTCGGGCTCTGCTCTGACAGCACAGAGCCTGCTTAGGATTCTTTCTCTCCCTCTCTCTCTCTCTCTCTCTCTCTGCCCCTCTCCCGCTTGTGCACACTTTCTCTCAAAATAAAATAAAACAAACATTAAAAAAATAGTACATCTGTGATATGAATTTCAGCACAACTAAAAATAATTTTCGAAAAAGCAGTGGACCATACGGAGCTCCCTTTTCTCTCTGACAATGTGGAATACAAAGGTTCGAGTGCGGAAATGTTAGAGCACGTTGGTTTGGGTTTAAGCCTTTTCAAGTAGGATAAGTTCCATTCTCCTAGGCACCAAGTTATTGCACAGCCAGACCCAAGGTGAGCTGGAAAGTGGCCCCCGGTCCATGGAGGGCATTTATGGAGCAGAGAGAAGAAGAGAATCTGATGCCTGCCTTCTTCTGGACATTCTCGTCTTCTATGTCTTTCGTGAGGCTGAAGTATCAGAAACCCAGGCTTTGGAGGTAGAAGATGGCATTTCAACACAGAGGGAGTAGGTGAAATCTGAGGGAAGCTGACCCTGGCCGTGTGCATAGCAACATTGCCCTCCCTCTCCAGGTCAAGGGCGCCTGCGTGCATATACGTGGGCACGTGCATATACGTGGGCACGTGGGCACGTGTCGAATAGATGGAACGAGTGTTAAACAACTGCACAGAGAATGGGCCGAGGGCAAACACAGCCTAAACAGATCCTCTCTCCTTAAAGCACAGCCAGAAAAAGACACTCTGTTACAAGAGCAAGAGTAGATTGCAGATCGGAGCTCAAAGAACACTAGTCGATCCCTGGACAGCCTTCTACTGTCTTACGAGAGGGTAGGTTGATGCAATTTTATGGAGGACAATGAAACAGAATCCATTTTTATTTTATTTTATTAAACAATTTTTTTTTAATGTTTATTTATATTTGAGAGAGAGAGACAGAGCTCGAGCAGGGAAGGGACAGAGAGAGAGGGAGACACAGAACCTGAAGCAGGCTCCAGGCTCTGAGATGTCAACACAGAGCCCAATGCGGGGCTCAAACTCACGAACCGCGAGATCATGACCTGAGCTGAAGTCGGACGATCAACCCACTGAGCCACCCAGGCGCCCCAATCCATTTTTATTTTAAAACAGAAAGATTCCATGATCTACCACCTCCACTTCTACGAATACATGTAGTAAGGAAGAAAATATAAGTAGTATCTAACCCTTCAGGTAAATCAACGGTGAGTAGAGAATTTTTATAAGAGCAAAGCAATAGGAAACAAGCTACATTTGCACCACTTCGGTTTGGTTAAAGTAAATTTTTACCGTGGCCATAGGACATGATACCAACCAGTTGTTTCGTATTTGTTTTGTGTTTGTAACTTGTATTTGTATTTGCACCAAAACGCTTAATTGCACAGAAAAATATGCCATATGGTGATACAAACAACGCAGGTTATGTAACAGCTTATTTAATAAGAGTCTATTTTTTTTAAAGTATATTGTAAATAAATAGATGTCGGCATAGGTACTTATCTGAAAGCAAAGATAACAAATTATTAATAATAGTCATTTGTGGATGATAAGGTCCCTGGTGACTTATTTTCATGTATTTGCTTTTTGGTTCATTTTCTTTTTTAATTTTTTTAAAATTTTGTAATGTTTATTTATTTCTGACAGAGAGAGAGAGAGAGAGAGAAAGAGAGAGAGGGGTTGGGGGGAGGAGCAGAGAGACACGGAGACAGAATCCGAAGCAGGCTCCGGGCTCCTGGCTGTCAGCACAGAGCCTGATGTGGGACCGGAACCCACAAACTGTGAGATCATGACCTGAGCCAAGTTGGACACTTAGCCGACTGAGCCACCCAGGTGCCCCTTTAGTCATTTTCTATTACAGATCTGTGATACTTTTCGAAGAGCAAAAATAAATGTTTTAGACAAATAAAGAAGGCACATTCTACACATATATTTAGTATGTATTTGACTTTTTAGTCTAGCCGTATCATATTTAGCACCATGGTTCTCACAGGACAACCTGGAGACCAGAGCTTCCCGGGGACAATTTTCAGGAAGTCCATGAAATCTCAACTATTCTAAAACAAAAAACAAAAAAACCCACCCTGAGTGTTATTATTTACAATAAGCAAGATATGGAGGTAACCTAAGGGTCCAACAGTAGATGAATGGATAAAGAAAATGTCGTGTATGTATACAATGGAATAGAACTCGGTCATAAAAAAAGAATGAGATCTGGCTACTTGCGACAGCACGGAGGGACCTTGAGGGCCCTACGCTAAGTGAAAGAAATCAGACAGAGAAAGACAAACAAACACCATATGATTTCGCTTATATGTGGAATCTGCAAAGCAAAACACTCCGACAAAGCAGAAACAGACGCACAAACACAGGGAACAAGTTGGTGGTTGCCAGGAGGGAGGGGGGAGGGGGGATGGGTGACATGACTGAAGGGGGGAGGGTGATACAGGCTTCCAGTTATGGAATGAGGAAGTCATGGGGACAGAAGGTGCACAGGGAACATAGTCAATGGTGCTGCAGTAGCTGCTGTAGGTACAGGGTTGTGGAATCACTTCGTGGCACGCTTGAACCTAACGGAAAGTTCTGTGTCACACATAATCCTCTAAAAAACTACAAAGCCCTTACTTGCGGTGATCTTTGCACTGATGACGCCAAAGCGGGGGTTTGGAAGGGACCTGCTGTAGCCTTAGCACAAGCAGAGACAGTTACCAAGCAGACTAGCAGGCAAGCTCTTTTTCCCTGCCAACATCAGGACAAAGAACGGAGTCTCACTAAAGCGCGTCCCTGATGACACAGGAACATTGATGAACTTCATTCAGTCCTGATGGATCCTTGAATACCTGTGTTTTTAACATTCTGTATAACGAAATGGAAAGTATACACAAAACACCTCCGTTGTTGAGAGAGGAGGCAGTTCCTTGGTCACGGGCTGGAGGCAAGGGCGGTAATAAATAGGAGACACATTAGAAGCGTGAGGGCATGGGGCGCCTGGGTGGTTCAGTCGGTTAAGCGTCTGCCTCCAGCTCTGGTCATGATCTCCCGGTTGGTGAGTTTGAGCCCCACGTCGGGCTCTGTGCTGATGGCTCAGAGCCTGGAGCCTGCTTCCCATTCTGTGTCTCCCTCTCTCTCTGCCTCTGCCCCGCCCGCCCTCTCTCCCTCAAAAATAATAAATAAACATTAAAAAATTTTTTAAAAAAGATGGCCAAGGGCACAACCTCCTGACTTTGGGACTTTCAACATCCTGGCCTTTTGGCTTCCAACGGCCCCGGGGTGATGGACCAGGAGTCACAGTCTCCTCTTCAACCTCTGCCCCAGGTAACTTAGAGATTCATTATAATATTTACGTTGTAGTTTCAACCCACCAGCACCCCACCCCCCCCACCCAGCCATGAGGGAAGACAGCCATGACAGTTCCGGCAAGAACCTTTGAGGGCCCCAAACTCCCCCTCCCCCTCTCTAGGAAGGGCCCCTGAGAGGATTGGAAGCAACTTCAGTGGGAGTTGCTCCCACTCAGCTATGACCCACAACTTCTGCAAACATAAAAAGAAAAGACACTGTTAACCCTGGTGTGCCAGCCCTGTTCCTGCCTGGTCTCCCTTCTTGAGGGTGTACTGTGCTTTGTGTTTTGTGCTTGCTACTTTCCTTCAGGCCGAATCTTTACGAGCGTGGATCCTCACGTAAATCTTCCGTGGGGAATCCAAGAGCGGAGACCTCCATTCGCACAAGGTGGACTCTCCCATCAGCAACGTTGCGTAGCAAAGGACGACAGCTCGTCTGACAGAACAGTGCTGGGGCAGTTGCTTGAGTCACACACTGAACTAGAGCATTTCCCTCTCTGGAATATCATTACTACCTGAAAAATGACAAGCTCTGGTGATTCTCACTGGATATTTGACAGCCACGTTCTGGAAAAGGAACAAAAGGGAGTCCTTCAAGGAAAACAATTGGACGGTGTTGGCTGCCCTTGATAAAACACAGAGCTTTCAAGGGAAAATTAAAATTTTAGAAAATGTATACCCATCACCATGAACTTTGAACAGCTTTGGAATACTTTAAAGACTTTAATACCTGCAGTGATATCAATGAATGTGATGGTTTTATATTGCAGTGAAAGTGAATCATTGTGTTGGAGATTTGCAAAACTCACGGCGCCGATATCTTCCAAATGACCCATGCATACTGTTTTCACAATCATGCATGGGCTAAAGACCCACCCAAAGAGCATGCATGGGGGCACCTGGGTGGCTCAGTCGGTTTGCGTGTCCGACGTCAGCTCAGGTCGTGATCTCGCGCTTCAAGGGTTCGAGCCCCACATCGGGTTCCGTGCTGACAGCTCAGAGCCTGGACCCTGCTTCCAATTCTGTGTCTCCCTCTCTCTCTGCCCTTCCCCCGCTCGTGCTCTGCCTCTGTCTCTCTCTCTCTCAAAAAGTAAATAAACATTACAAAAAAAAGTGCAAAACAGACTAATAAATTTTAATGGGACAGATCACAAAAGGTTCATTGATGTGGTTCCAGATTCCACGTCGTAACTAACTTTTAAGAAATTACCACTTAACAATATGGCTGTTCCCGAAAAAATGTTACGAATGTAATAACCACGCAATGCAGCAATTTCGCTTCTGGGTAGATGGCCCAAAGAACGGAAGGCAGGGACTCAAACACACGTTTGCACACCCATGTTGACGGCAGCATTAGTCACAATGGGAGAAGCAACCGAAGTGTCCATTGACTGATGAATGAAGAAACAAAATGGGGGGAGGGGGCACCCGGGTGGCTCAGTCGGTTGAGCATCTGACTCCCGCTCAGGTCACGATCTTGGCGTTTGTGAGTTCCAGCCCCGCGTCGGACTCTGTGCTGTCAGTACAGGGCCCACTTGGGATCCTCTGTCCCCCTCTCTCTTTCTGCCTCTCCCCCCCTCACACTCTCTCTCTCTCTCAAAAATGAATAAACGTATATTTTAAAAGCGTAGGAAACGGTGGAATATGGCCATATTCAGCCAAAAAGGAAAGGCCATTCGGACACGTGCTTCGACATGGATGAACCTTGAGGACACTGTGCTAAGCGAAAGAAGCCTGTCATAAAAGGACAAATACGGTGCAATCCCACTCCTAGGAGGTACCTACCGCAGGCAAATCCCTGGAGACAGAAAGTAGAAGGGTGGAGGCCTCAGGCTGCGGGGCAGGGGAGCGAGGGGTGAGTGTTCAATGGGGACAGAGTTTCAGTTTTGCAAGATGAAAAGAGTCCTGAAGGTGAATGGCGGTGATGATTGCACAAGAGTGTGAATTGTACAGTTAAAATGATAAACGTGATCCAAAAGGAAGGAAGGGAGGGAAGGAGGGAGGGAGGGAGGGAGGGAGGGAGGGAGGGAAGAAGGGAGAGAGGAAAGACTTGTCGAATTTGGGTATCGCCTCGAAGAAAAACATCCACAATTCCCTAAAAGACTATTCAAACGTGCCTCCTTTTTCCAACCGTGTATCTGTGTGAGGCCAGACTTCCTTTATCTACTTCAAGCAAAACGACATATTACAATAAATTGAATGCAGAAGCAGATATGGAAATCCAGCCGTCTTCTGTCAAACCAGACCTAAAAGAGATTTGCGAAAATATAAAGCAATGCCACTCTTTCTGCTATTATATATATTCTTTGGTTTTGGAAAAACGTAGTGATGTTTCCATAAAAATATGCTACTTACATTAACGTGTGATGGTCTTATTAGGGCTCTCTTTCGGATGAATGGATGGCAACATTGTAATATTTTCTCTTGTAATTTCGAATGGGATAAATATCCATCGATAAAACCCACACATGTAAAAGCATTTTGTGGTCTTTCGTCATTTTCAAGCGTGTAAAGCGTTGGGACCAAAAGAGTCACTGGGTCAGCACATGGTAAATGCTCAATAAACACTCCTGGAATGACGCAGCCCCCCTCCAGTCCCCGTTGGAAGTATACCTCCTTGAGTAAGAAGCCAGAGCTTACAGGCTTCCGTGCTCCTCAATACGTTACACCCCGTAGGGAGTCTTCCAGAAGCTTCTCTCACCCCTGGGGTCCCCTCCCCAAGACACCTGTTGAAAAAACGCCTTCTGTGTCCTCCCGCCTATTAAACACACAGACCCTACCCTCATCGTAAGCATTTGCCAGAAGCGTTGTCAAACAGCGAACTGCACACAACTGAGTTTCTGAAAGCACGTGCCCTCAGGTGAGTTTCAAAGAAATGTTACAAATTAAGATAATAGATGATTACGCGAAACATCAATCAAAAGTGTCAGAAGGCTGCTATCTCACAAAGCGTGAACTTGGCAAACAGGACACAGGCGGTTCCGTGGCTGTCCACGGAATTCTTCCCCTCAAAGGTTTGCTCCAGATTTTGGCGGGCCTTGGACCTGGTCGTTCGTGTCGTGTTGCATTAGGACCCTGGATTCGGACAGAGGGGTGACTGATCCCCAAAACAGCAACCACTACAACAAGCAAACCTCATGATGTAAAACACGTCCCTGAGGTTTCCAGCAAAAAGCTACCGAAATACGTGGAAAGCGCCGGAGGCGAGGCTGAGGAGCGAGAACATTCTGGCCTCTTTTGATCAGTGAAATGGATGGAATGATCGCTGGGGACGGGAGTAAGTAGGGAGGACTTTCCTGGCTGGATCGTGCACGCTGCTTTGAAATTTTACTTACTTCTTTGTTTGTTTGTTTTGTGGGGGGTGCGGGAGGGACTTGATCTCGGGAACCATGAGATCATGAGCCATGAGGGCATGAACTGAGCTGAAACCAAGAGTCAGAGGCTTAACCGACGGAGCCCCCCCCAGGGCACCCCTCCTGCAGGCCTCCTTGAGTGGAATGTGGAATGTTCTTAATTACTGATCTCAGGCCACACCCCTTTTGGAGCACGCGCTCCCGGAGCTCTGCCCTCCTCCCTTAGCATCCACCAAGGCTCCCACTGTCACACCCTGACTCCTCCCCTTCGGCTTCTCTCCGGCCACTGGGAGCCCACTTGGCCAGAGTGAGGACAAGCCGGGGACATACTGCCTCCTGGAAAAATCCTCAACCAATGACTGGCGGGGGGAGTTGATGGATAAATGACTTAGCCCTCACTCTTCTCAGAGGGGAGGACTCTGGAGTGTGCCCACGCTCTCCTCGAAGTTCCCCAGAGCTGCTGGGCCCAGGTGCCCACCCCGGTGACCTGCTCAAGAACGCAGACCTTCCCGGCTTCCTTCCACATCTCAGCTGCCCACTTCCCTCCCGCCGTCTCCTACGATCACCCCCCAAATAAACTTCTGGCACAAAAGTCCTTGTCTCCGGCACCGCTTCTGGGAAACCCAAGCTAGGACCTACTTTAAAGAAGCACATGTCAAAAGCTGAGTCGTCAGGGGCGCCTGGGTGGCCCAGACGGTTAAGGGACGGTCTCTTGATCCCCGCTCAGGTCACGATCTCGCGGGTTGGCGAGTCCCAGCCCCACATCGGGGTCTGTGCTGACCGTGCGGAGCCTGCTTGGGATTCCCTCCCTCCCTCCCTCTCTCTCTCTGTCCCTCCCCTGCTCACGCGCACGCTCCCTCTCTTGAAATAAACAAACTTAAAAAACAAAATTGAGTCTTCCACTGACTTTTTTTTTGTTTTTTCTTTTGCTGCCTCCTCTTGGCTTTGGTCCAACACGGATCAGCAGCCTCTCCCGGACTAAGGACCCTGTTCCCGGCACCGCACCTGTGCCTTCTCTCTGGGGGGAGTCAAAAGGTTCCCAGAACAGACAAGAACAAGAAAGCAGGGCTCTGCGTTGAGGCAGGTCTTGCCCTTCTGCGTTCCCACTGCCCCCCCTCCGCTACCTCCCAGCTGCTTTCAGTTTTCAGCAACTACTGGGTCTCCAGGAAGAATTCCAGAGGGCCAGTTCTCACCAGGGTGAGAGAGGAGACAGTGCAGCTGGGCTGGGTCAACACCTGCCCCCCCCGCCCCAGCAGTCGCCTTCCCCGTCCCCGGCGGGCCAGCCCTGCCTGTATCGCCGGCCACCCTCCCAGCGACTGTTGGCATGGGCTCTGTCCCCCGTTATCTGTGCCCCTTGATCTCCTTGTGCTTTTCTGACCTCTCACCCTCGGTCAGCCCAAACTTCCAGTGTTATCATGCTCTCTCGTCCTTGTCACCACTCTGTCCCGGCCGCCGCCACTGACCGTCAACACCGCACAAACACAGAATGAAGAGGGAAGGGAGAGCATTGCACCCGGTCAATGGAGCGGTTCGAGAGGGGGGGGGAAAGTGGCGCTTTTTTTTGCTTCTTTTTTAGAGCAGGTCACTTGTTTAACTTGCATTGGTCAACCATTACCCCTAATCGACTCATCGGTTCCAATGGTCAACCTGATAGAACTGGCAAATAAATACAAGAGCCCACGAGTTCAAGGCCTCCTGCCCTTCCCTCCTGATCTGAGAGGAGGAGAAATCCACCACCTGAAAAACCAGGCATGGAAGCTCAAGGCAGCCTTGACCTCATGAAAGGGAGCTGTCGTTGCACAAACACACGTTCTCGTGTCAGGCTCATCTCAGCTGGAGCCTTTAAAATATTCTGGAAACTTCTTTTAGAAAACACAACAAATTCCTCCCTAAGGCATCCATGTCCCATGCTCTGGGTGGTAAATTAGGTCTTCAAAATTTATCTCGGTGAGGGATGCCCGAGTCGCCCGGTAGGTTAAGCATCTGACTTTGGCTCAGGTCATGATCTGACGGTCGTGGGTTCGAGCCCCACATCAGACTCTGTGCTGACAGCTCGGAGCCTGGAGCCTGCTTCAGATTCTGTGCCTCTGTCTCTTCCTGCCCCTTCCCGACTTGTGCTCTGTCTCTCTCTCTCTCTCTCTCTCTCAAAAATAAACATTTAAAAAAAATTTTTTGAACAGTTCTTTTGGTGAGGATATGAACAGGTCATTCGGAAACCATCTCAAAATTCCCAGTTTAAAAATACTAATCAAAGAGGGGCGCCTGGGTGGCTCCATGGGTTAAGCATCTGTCTCTCCATCTCAGCTCAGGTCTTGATCTCAGGGTCATGAGTTCAAGCCTCACATTGGGCTCCGTACCAGGCGTGGAGCCTACTTTTTTTAAAACAGTAAAATTGTAATATATTTTAGTTACATTTGTATAAAAAAGAACTTTGGTGTTATATCTGGCAAGTTAGAGCTAGAGATGATGTTTTTCATTCCCTCTTTTCCCAATATCATTTAACAATTTTCTATGGCTTTTATAATGAAACCAAAAGCATCTAAAAACTCTGAATACATAACCAGATCGATTATTTTGGCAAAACTGATTAATCACTATAATTTTATCACTTAAAAAATTTGAGTAATTTTTTTAAAAATTTACATGCACACTTCAACTTTTCTGGAAAGTAACTTAACAACATTTATTAAAAGCCTGAGAAATATTCATTTTGGGGTGCCTGGGTGGCTCAGTCGGTTAAGTGTCCGACTTCGGCTCAGGTCATGATCTCGCAGTCCGTGGGTTCAAGCCCTGCGTCAGGCTCTGGGCTGACAGCTCAGAGCCTGGAGCCCACTTCAGATTCTGTGTCTCCCTGTCTTTCTGCCCCTCCCCTGCTCTCTCTCTCTCTCTCTTTTAAAAGCAAACATTAAAATTAAATTTTTTTCTTTTTTTTTTTAACTCAGAAATTGAAATTTTAAAAATCTATACCAGGAAATTTTCAAAAACTCAGACCCAGGTTAGTGCCCAAGGCATCCACTGCAGTAGTGACTATAGCCACACAAACCTGGAATCAATTTATATCCTACTAATAGAAAAGCAAATTATGATATACTCATGCTACAAAATACCATTCAGCCATCAAATGATCATAATGAAAACAAATTGCAATGCCCAAAGCATAATGTTGACTAAAATAGAATGTAAAGCTCACACTTGGTGTAATTTCAACCACGTATATGAGACATATGTACACGTTCCTATCAAAACACCACCAGCATTTTTTGCAGAGCTAGAAAAAACGATCATAAAATGTGTATGGAACCACAAAAGACCCCAAATAGCCAAAGCAATCCTGAGAAAGAAAACCAAAGCTGGAGGCATCACAATCCTGGATTTCAAGCTTATCACAAAGCTGTAATCATCAAGACAGTACGGTACTGGCACAAAAACAGACACATAGACCAATGGAACAGAACAGAAAACCCAGAAATGGACCCACAACTATACGGTCGACTCATCTTTGACAAAGCAGGAAGGAATATCCAATGGAATAAAGACAGTCTCTTCAGCAAGCGGTACCAGGAAAACTGGACAGCGACATGCAGAAGAATGAACCTGGACCCCTTTCTTACACCAGACACAAAAATAAGCCCAAAATGGATGAGGGACCTGAATGTGAGACAGGAAACCATCAAAATCCTCGAGGAGAAAATAGGCAGCAACCTCTTTGACCTCGGCCGGAGCAACTTCTTACTAGACAAGGTGGTCCAAGGCAAGGAAAACAAAAACAAACATGAACTATTGGGGCTTCATCAAGATAAAAAAAACTTCTGCACGGCTAAGGAGACAATGCACAAAATCAAAAGGCAACCGGCGGAATGGGGGAAGACATTTACAAATGACATATCTGATAAAGGGTTAGTGTCCAACATCTATAAAGAACTTCTCAGACTCAACACCCAAAAACCGAATAACCCAGTTAAGAAATGGGCAGAAGTCATGAACAGGCATTTCTCCAAAGAAGACATCCAGATGGGCGACAGACACATGAAAAGATGCTCAACACCGCTCATCATCGGGGAAATAGAAATCAAAACCACGATGAGATACCACCTCACACCTGTCAGAATGGCTCACATTAAGAACTCAGGCAACAACAGATGTCAGCAGGGATGCAGAGAGAGAGGATCTCTTTGCACTGCTGGTGGGAACGCAAACTGGTGCAGCCGCTCGAGAATAGTACGGAGGTTATATCTATACACAATGGAATATTACTCAACCATAAAAAGAATGAGATCTTGCCATTTGCAACATCGTGGATGGAGCTAGAATGTATTATGCTACGCGAAATAAGTCAGTCTGAGAAGGACAAACACCGTATGATTTCACTCATATGTGGAATTTAAGAAACAAAGCAGATGGGCATATGGGGGGCAGAAAGAGGAGAGAGGGAAACAAACCACAAGAGACTCTTAATGCTCGAGAGCAAAAGCAAGGGTTGATGGAGGGAGATGGGTGGGGATGGGCAGATGAGTGACGGTACTGAGGAGGGCACTTCTTGGGAGGAGGACCGGGTGTTGTATGTAAGTGATGAATCACTGAATTCTACTCCTGAAGCCAATATGGCACGGGATGTTAACTAAAATTTCAAGAAAACGAAAACAACAACGGTGAAAGAAATACACACACACACACACATATGATCTTGACATTCTCAGATGATACTACTATGACATTCACAAGGGAGAGGAGGCCCAAATATTTGTGCGTAAATTTACATCTACCACCAAAGAACAGAACTTTTCTCAGAAAATGAGCGTACTTGCTGATGGGTTGGCTAGAACTCATGTGCTCACGTGGTATGTGATTCGAATCCACACCTCCGTAGTTTTATAACTCATTGTTTGCACTGGGATCATCGAAGGAGAAGAGGAACTGAATATTAAATTGATAGCTGTTAAACATTTGCCAAGTACATATGAATAAGAAAAGTGGAAGGAAATTACCCTTAAATAGTACATTTTGCAATTATTTATTATATACACCATATATTATAATTATTATGTACATGTACTGTATTATATATTTCTATTTCCTTATTTTCTCTAGGAAACCTATATCATTCTTATAATTAGAAAATCAATATTTTGGGGGTGCCTGGGTGGCTCAGTCGGTTAAGTGTCCGACTTGGGCTCAGGTCATGATCCCACGGTTCGTGGGTTCAAGCCCTGCATCGGGGTCTGTGCTGACAGCTCGGAGTCTGGAGCCTGCTTTGGATTCTGTGCCTCCCCCTTTCTCTCTGCCCTTCCTCTGCCTGTGCTCTCTCTCTCTCTCTGCCTCTCTCTGTCTCTCTCTCTTAAAAATAATAAACATTAAAAAAAACAAAAAGAAAATCAATATTTTTAAAAGTGTCCACCCATTTTAAAGTGTATTTAAAAATAGGGGCTCCTGGGTGCCTCAATCCCTTAAGCATCCAACTCTCGAATTCAGCTCAGGTCACCAGCTCACAGTTCGTGAGTTCAAGTCCCACGCCAGACTCTGAGCTGACAGTGAGGAACCTGCTTGGGATTCTCTGTCTCCCTCTCTCTCTGCCCCTCCCCTGCTCATTCTCTCTCTGTCTCTCTCTCTCTCAAAAATGAATAAATAAACTTTAAAAAATATACTTAAAAATAAATATTAGTTTTTAAAATGGTGTAAACCATTCCATTATAACCACTCAGCCAATCTAATCAGAGCAGTCTCACCACGATGAGGCTGTCAGAACCTCCAAAATGTTTCAGAATTAGTTTATCTTCAGAATTAGTTTACCACCTGGTAAGCATTAGTTCACAACACCAAATTTTAAGCTTTTCTTACAGTATGTAAATTAGTCAATAAAGTCGTACTAAGACTCCATTTATTTGGAAATTGAAGCAATCTTTTAAAAAAAAAAAAAGTTTATGTATTGGGG
Source organism: Panthera onca (assembly GCF_046562875.1). Classification (NCBI taxonomy): domain Eukaryota; kingdom Metazoa; phylum Chordata; class Mammalia; order Carnivora; family Felidae; genus Panthera; species Panthera onca. Next base: position 24,442,809 of record NC_138352.1, on the reverse strand, counting down.
TGCCTGGGTGTGGCTCAGTCAGTTAAGCATCTGACTTTGGGTTGGATCGTGAACTCGTGGTTCGTGAGTTCGAGCCCCACATCCCTGCTCCTCTCTTCCACCCCTCTCTCCAATAAATAACTAAATTTAAAATGTTTATTCATTTATTTTGAGAGAGAGAGAGAGAGAGAGAGAGAGTGAACCGGGGAGGGGCAGAGAGAGAGGGAGGGAGGGAGAGAATCCCAAGCAGGCTCCGTGCTCAGCGGGGAGCCCGACACACGGCTCCATCTCAGGACCACGAGCTCACGACCTAAGCCGAAATCAAGAGTCGGACACTTAACTGACTGAGCCACCCAGGCGCCCCGAGAATTGGAAGCAACCTTAATCCCTAGGGGAGGTTAGGCCCCCCATTAGGCACTTACCATGGCTTTCTCCTGCAGGAATTTATCACAATTACAATCAGTGTACGTGTGTTGCCTTAAACTCTGTCTTGCTTCATAAATGAGAGCAGAGAGGTATCGATCGGTGCGTTACTGTATCCCTAACGCAAGTCCAAGGGCGTAGGGCGGACACTTTCAGTGGCTGGCTTCATATCACCCGGGTCCACCTTTGCGTGTACAGGTTTCTGCAAGCTGACTGCTCCCCACGTCCGGTACCTGCTTTTTCCGGAGTTTGCAAGAGGTACGCAGACAGATTCACGCCCCCAGTGGTAACTCTCAACCATTAAGGGATAGGAATAAATGCTCCCCACCCCATCCCGTAGATGGGTAATTCTGAGATGCCCCACCTGAATTCTCGGGTGTCTGCAGCATGACTGAACCCCACTCATTAACATGCCCTACATAGGTTCTCCTCACCCCTGCCGCACCCCATTTCTCACCGCCCCCCCCCCCCCCGCCACTCCTGCTTATTTGTCGGATAAACCGCTGGTACTCAATCCTTGCCTCAGGCTCTGTTTCAGAGCGAGCCCAACTGAGATACTTGCTTCATAGTAGTTTTTCAACGAGTATTTGTTGAGTGGATAGACAAGTGAATACATTCTCACTGTGGCTACTTTGGGATTCACAGTTTGCAGCAAGCCCTTCTCTTTTCTTTAAAGTTTACTTATTCGTTTTGAAAGAGAGAGAGAGAATGGGACAGGGACAGAAAGAGAGGGAGACACAGAATCCCAAGCAGGCTCCGCACTGTCAGCGCAGAGCCCCATGCGGGGCCTCGAACTCACAAACCGCGAGATAAACTACCTGAGTCGAGGTCAGATGACTAACCGACGGAGCCATCCAGGCACCCCTGGCGCAAGCCCTCTCCTCATTGCACATGAAATTATCAGTATAAACAAGCCCGTGAGAGGAACAGGTAAGGCACAAACTCAGGGACAAACTTGCATCCCATTTCCATAAAACAATCCGATGACGTTTGCACGTTATTCCCATTCCTACATACAACGGACCCTGCAAAACCCAGGCCTTCGTAGCGTGGTCACGTACGTTTCAGGTGAGGGAGAGGTAAGTATCTACCCAGGAAGAAAGTCACCATTTCCAAAGGGGTCCTGTAACCAGGGTGCATCTTCCAGCGCCCTCTGCTCCGAGTGTTACAGCCTCATGGATTGAATTAAATTTGGGGTAGAAACCAAGCCGTCCCTCTCTGACTAGTTACACATCATTAGGAAAATATCCTCAGCTCCGCTCTTCACGAGCCTGCTGGATTTTCCTGATGGCCCCTTTCAACATCTGTGACCAGCTGGAGGAACTGGCTGCCCTGGGATCGGCCCTTGCACGGCCTCATGTAAGCAATCGCTGGGACACTGATTAATTTCTCAGGACTCAAAAATAATTAAGGTAACAATAATCCCTCGCCCACACACTCCCCCCACTTTTACGACCATTTAAGGGAGAGGCGGCAGAGGTCAGGCAAAACATTCAGCCCGGAGTTCCCATAACCGCCCTGCAGATGGGAGCAACGCGCACGCTGGGGAGTCATTGGAGGGTCCTACGTGCGGGGCGCGAAACACCCCCATAAGCCCCAGAGAGTTGTCCACCCGCGCGCGTGAGCCACATCCACCTCTCGCTTGTCAATCGGGAGGGGGACTCCTATGCCTGTGAGCTTCTCCTGGGGAGGAGGAGAGACTTGGAAGCCGAAAAGGATGGAAAGCAGGGACGCAAGCAGATGTTTGCGCACCCGGGTTCACGGCGGCTTAATGCGCAACAGCGAGAAAGTGGAAGCAGCCTGAGCGTCCGTGGACAGGTGAATGGATACACAAAATATGCCGTGTGGTGCAGCGGCAAATTAGTCTGCCATAAAAGGGAAGGCGTTTCTGGGGCACCTGGGTGGCTCCCCTAGTTGCGTGTCCAACTTCGGCTCAGGCCATGATCTCACGGTTGGTGAGTTCGAGCCCGGCACTGGGCTTGCGGATGTCAGTGTGGAGCCCGCTTTGGATCCTCTCTTCACCCTCCCCCTGCTTTTCCCCCCACTCGCACCATCTCTCTCAAAAATGAATAGACATTAAAAAAAGGGGGGGGGAGGACTTCCTGACAACATGGATGAATTTTAAAGACACCACGCTAGCTGGAATAAACCAGTCACCAAAGGACAAAGACTGGATGAGGTTCCTAGAGTCTCCAAATTCACAGGGACAGACAATAGAATGCCGTCTACAGGGCTTTTCATAAGGAACGAAACATCCGACTCGAAAAGTCACAAGAGACAAACTAGAAACGGCCGATAAAGGTATTAAACGATGTCCCATCCCACTACTTCTCAACGAGAGGCACGCATGGTGAATATATACTATTTTGCGTGCACAGGAGAGAAACCAAATTCTACTGGATAATGTTCCACTCAGCCATGTGTTGCTAACGGATATATCGCTCACCTTTCTTGGGGGCATGTGACGCAAGCTGGATGCGTTGAATTCTTGGCAAGAGTTTTTATTTCCATGGGAAGGGGCAGGGAAGATCCCGTGGATGTCTGCTCATGTCATGAAGGTCTTGCGTCTGGAACTTTGCGGTGTCGTATCTACAGACCATCTCCTCCCTGCTGATACACACACACACACACACACACACACACACACACTCACTCACTCATTCCCGGGTCAACAGTGGGAAGGCCCTGAAGCCAACGCAGTGCCATAATACACTGAAAAACCGGAGCTGGATGGCCTTAGTATCCTGATTCCAGTTGGCTACCTGTCCAGCTGCAACTCCATCACTCCTCTGTTTTTCATCCTCGAGCCAGTAAACAAACGTTCTCGCTTTTCCCTAAGCTGAGCCTCGTCCGGCTTCCGTCCCTTGTACCTCGAGTCCTGATTAAAATAGCAAATAAGCGTAACGTCGATTTTTTTTTTTTTTTTTTGGCTTGGCCCATTTACGTTTGCTAAATGAAAAGAGCTGGGTAATAATGAGCGCTTCACAGGTCAGATAATAGCCGTGTAAGGTCATCTGAAGGAGATCGGGTGGCCAGAAAACTGTACAACAGTCCACGTCGTGAATCAACAAAGCAACGAACAAATAAGCCTATGTGCATCGGAAGCGGTTCTCGGGAATGGAAGAACAGAACAAGGCTACAGAGGTAAATGTCAGCTCCATCCAAAGGCAGCCCAGGGTAACCACCTGTTGCAAACGTCCCCCATCTCAATGGCAGGGCTGTCCTTAGGACGGAGCGAAAGCAGGGAGACTAGAGCCAACGGACTTCGAACACTATTCTTTCCGGCAAACCCTTCTCTCCTTGCCTTTATTTTGAGTCATGTTCATCAAACGACTTTTTCAAAAGGTGTATATATTTATTTTTGAAAGAGAGAGAGAGAGGGAGGAAGAGAACAAGAGGGAGTGGGGCAGAGAGAGAGAGGGAGACAGAGAATCCCAAGCAGGCTCCACGCTGTGAGCAGAGCCCGATGCGGGACTTGAGATTCTCTCTCTCTCCTTCTGCCCCTACCAGGCTCACGTGCACTTTCTCTCTCGCGCGCTCTAAACAAACAAACAAACAAACAAACAAATAAATAAATAAAATAGAAGAAATGGTTCTCTTGAAAGAAATGTTCCTATTGACATAGCGTGATATTTTATCGAGTAAAAAGGAAATTTTTCTAGAGCAATTTTGAAGGCATGATGACCATTTTACGGACGTCTGTACATATCTCACATATATATGTGAAAACGATCGATCAGGATGGCGAGAAAGTAAGTGGTTTTTACTGTTTACAAGTACATAGCAACTTTCCTGTTTCTTTCCACCTTCTGCTGAAACACGTTTGTAAATAGACGTTCTGGAAAAAGCCTACAACTCTAAAAACAGTATGTATCTATATATTTATACATGTACCTTCTGGGAAATTCTCTCTTTCTCAGACAAAGCTAAAGTACGGAAAACACTTTAACGCTTGTGGCTCTTCCAAAGGACCTGGGTTTACGTCCCAGATTATTCGTCTTTCGAGGGCAAAGGTCAGATGGGAACGCCCACCTCCTGGCGAAGAACCGGTTCCGGACTGGAACAGGCTTCCGACAAGGTGCGAAAACGGGACTTTCTCTCACTGCTTTGTCCCTGAGGCAGAAAAGGAAGTAATCAAGGTTAATTGGGAAGACTAAATACACTGTTATTTTTATAAACAACATTATGTTCCTAGAGGTAAATCATGTCATTTGTTGGTTGCATAAATACACATTATTTTAAAAATACAATGGAGTCGGGGGAAAGGTCAGTAATACACAGTCTTAGTTAACCAATTTGCTACCTTGTGGAACACAGGCACATAAAGGTGGAAATTGAAGCAATCATTTTTTAAAAAAAAAAAGTTTATTTATTGGGGTGCCTGGGTGTGGCTCAGTCAGTTAAGCACGGGAGTCAGGACAGCATAGTAACGGCCGCGGGTTCTAGAATCAGATGAGTGCGTTCAAGTCTTGGCTGTTCCATCTATGAGGCAGGGTTCTCTGGATAGGTTGCTTCAACCCTCCAAGCCACCATTTCCTCGTCTCTAAAATAGGCATCATAACCTTTGCAGCAACGTGGATGGAACTGGAGGGTGTCATGCTAAGTGAACTAAGTCAGAGAAAGACAGGTATCACACGTTTTCACTCATATGTGGAACTTGAGAAACTTAACAGAAGACCATGGGGGAAGGGGGAAAAAACAGCTACAAACAGAGAGGGAGGGAGGCAAACCATAAGAGACTCTTAAATACAGAGAACAAACTGAGGGTTGATGGGGCGGGCGGGGGAGAGGGGAGAATGGGTGATGGGCATTGAGGAGGGCGCCTGTCGGGATGAGCACTGGGTGTTGTATGTAAGCGATGAATCACGGGAATCCACACCTGAAACCAAGAGCACACCGTATACACTGTATGTTAGTTAGCCAACTCGACAGTAAATTATAAAAAACAAAACCAAAAACCCAATAACGTAACATAGGCATAGGAATAAAAGTATATAGCTCATAAAGCTAACTTTGGGTAGGAAACAATGCCGTGTGCAACGTGCAGGCATTGAAAACAAGACAGCAAGGCCAAAATGGAATTGCTTTTGCTAAGCCCCACATCACCAAATTGAGACGTGACTACAGTTTCAGCGGTCTCAGAAATAGACTCTTGAACCAGGCTGGTATCACATGATCAGCACAACTGGGTCACCTGCCTGATCGACCCCTGGCGTTCCCTGAAAGAAAGTGACCTTGCAATGACCAACCTGCTTTTTTTGATGACATAGCTTTCTTGTTCCCACTGTCGTCTACCTGGAAACTTCTTTCGCTTGGCACAAGCTCCTCAGAGCTCCTTTCTGTCTGCTAGATGGGACGCCGCCTGATTCATGAAGTGTCGAATAAAGCCAGTAAGATCTTTCGAATGTACTCCGTTGAATTTTATTTTTTAATACGTTCCATAACAGTATAGTCGCTACCGGGAAAAGTGTTCCAAAATGATTTATCTCTGGGACTGCCAACCCAGGTCGCTCATCTACACAAAAGGACAGTCTTCAAGCAGTGGTAACTTTTGTTTTTAAATTTTTTTAATTATTAAAATTTTTTTAAACTCATTTATTTTGAGGGAGAGAGAGAGAGAGAGAGAGAGAGAGCAAGTATGAGTGGGAGAGGGACAGAGAAAGAGGGAGAGAGACAATCCCAAGCAGGCACCACCAGCACGGAGCTGGTCGCACGGGGCTCGATCGCACGGTCCCGGGGCTCGATCGCACGCACCGTGAGATCATGACCTGGGCCGAAATCGAGTTGGACGCTCAACCGACTGAGCCACCCAGGTGACCCCAAGCCATGGTAGCTTTGTATCATGAGTTGTACAATATTATTTGGAAATGAAAACCTCTGCATATAGTTTACGCATCTGTGATCTTCTCTCCTCTTATTCCTTCCTGCATCACATCTGTTTATTTGTTCAGATATTAGCTCATAATCCTCTCTTGACTTCCTCAGATGAAATCATGCTCCTCTATGTATAAAGCCATGAATACTTACCACATTTTGTAATTGCATATTGATTTGTAATTACTTGTGGTTATCTCTTGAATGGTCATCTCCTCCCGCGACACTGCGATTCATAAGAAATATATGTATTCGGTCTTCATCCCCATTTCCGCCACGGGACTCCCTGAAACCCTTGGAATTTCCTGTGAAGAGAGTGTCCAAGGTGTCTTTGGTTACATCAAGGAGGGGACTCCAGGAAAGCACCTGAGGAGGGTGGCTGGTTTCCAGGGGATACCAACCACGTGTTCGAAGGTTGGAATATTCCATGTCACTTGGACTTCCTGAGAAAGGAAAGGGGCTGGAGGTTGAATCACCATTGGCCAAAGATTTCATCCAGTGGGCATATGTAATGAAGGCTCCATCAAGTTTGGAGAGCTTCCTGGTTCGCGAACATGTGGAAAAGGGGGAGAACGGTGTGCCCGGGGAGCATGGCTGCTCCGTGCCCTCTCTCCACACCTCGCCCCGTGGATCTCTTCCATCTGGTTGTTTCTGAGTTATTACCCCTTTATCACCAACTGGTCATCCAGCGAGTGAAATACTTCTCTGAGTTCTGTGAGCCACCCTAGTAAATTCATCAAACCCAAGGAGAGGATGGTTGGAACCCCCAATCTATAGCTAGTCAGAAGCTCAGGTGACAACCTAGACTTGTGATTGGCATCCGAAGTTGAGGATGGGGGGCGGCCCGTGAGGCTCAACCCTTAACCTGTGAGATCTGACCTCCCACACGTTGAAATTGATACTAGAATCGTATTACCTCTCAGTAATACGAACGTCACCTCCACTGGGTGCCTGGGTGGCTCAGTCGGTTAAGTCTCTGACTTTTGGTTTTGGCTCAGGTCACGATCTCGCGACTCGTGAGTTCGAGCCCCGCATCAGGCTCTGCACTGGCAGCACAGAGCCTGCTTGGGATTCTCTGTCTCCCTTTCTCTCTGATTCTCTCTCACCTGTGCTCTCTCTCTGTCTCTCTCTGTCTCTCTCAAAAATAAAGAAACAAAAAATCTTAAAGAAAAAAAAAAGTCACCTGCATGAGGTCAAAGGCCACACCCCATTCTCTTACCCATTGTGAGAATATGGTCTTCAATAAATATATTCTGAAGAAATTAATTAAAACATTTTAAAAGGCAGTATGCTTTAAAACAATTCAGTCCTTATATACAATTGTAAGTAATTGTAATTGGACCTGCATATAATTTAGCACTTTTCTCTATAGAATTAAATGCTCTTTAATCACGGGTTGACCTAATCCTGGTTGTGCGCCCAGCCTGAGAAAAACTCATTTTCGCTTACCTTGAACCTTTATTTTTGACATGATTAACGTCCAGAAACTTTTCAGACTTCAGCACTAATTGTGCGTCCACCAATAAAATGGGATCTTAGAGGAATCTGGCAACTGCAAACTTTGAAGGGAATAAAGTGTAAAACAATCCATGAAATGAGTGGAAGCCGAGTGTCTTCTGAGGAGCAGGAAGTAGGGCGGGCAGCGGAGGCGGATGTCATTTGGGTTAGAAATCTCGAAGAATTAATTGACATGCATCACTTTCCTTAAAGAAATAAGCATTTCAAAAAAGGTAGAAAAAAGTAAGTCGAGAATGAACAATAAGAGGGGCACCTGGGTGGCTCAGTGGGTTAAGCATCCGACTTGGGCTCAGGTCATGATCTCAGGGTTTGTAAGTTCGAGCCCCGCGTCGGGCTCTGAGCTGACGGCTCGGAGCCTGGAGCCTGCTTCGGATTCTGTGTCTCCCTCTCTCTCTGCTCTTCCCCTGCTCATGCTCTCTCTCTCTCTTTCAAAAATAAACATTAAAAAAAAAATTTTTTTTAAGTCCTCAAGAGGGGCACCTGGGTGGCTCACTCAGTTAAGCGGTTAAGCGTCCGACTTCGGCTCCAGTCATACTCTCATGGTTTGTGGGTTCGAGCCCCGCGTTGGGCTCTGTGCTGACAGCTCGGAGCCTGGAGCCTGCTTCGGATTCTGTGTCTCCCTCTCTCTCTCTGCCCCTCCTCCGCTCACGCTCTGTGTCTCTCTCTCAAAAATAAACTAAAAAAACACTAAAAAAATACAAAAAGAAACGAAAAGAAAAATAAGACAAATTAGTGTGTGGACCAAGATGAGCACGGAGTGCTGGGTGGTCCATAACTACGTCCTGGGGGGCAGAAACACTCCACAGGAAGCCTTGTATAAAAGTTTAAACATCTAAAGAAGTAAATCAAAAAGAAAATCAACAATAACAACAACAAAACTGTTCGCTGCTCGAAGGCAATCATTTGAGTATCTCCTCCTAACACAGGTATCTAGAGCCAATCGCTGGAATGTACCTTCTAGGACACGTATGTTAATGTCTTTCAAATGCCTGGCTAATGAAGTTACAATTCCATACCCTAATTTTTCCACCCAATGCTACGAAAGAACCATTTTCCCCATGTGACTCGCTGAGAAAGAGAGCAATTCGTTGAAGTCCTTATAAAGATCATAAACTTTGATTCTGTATTCATCCGACTAATTCTGTTTATATCTAGACTAACAAAATAATCAAAAAAGGGAAGACCAGGTACCAGATTTTTCATGAAAGCATGATTTGTAATAGCAAGAAATTGGGAACAAGCAGAATTTCCAAAACTAGGGAAAAGGCAAGCAAATTATGGTAAACCCATAAGATAGACAATCTCAAAAGTCATAAGAAGTTGTGCTTCCTAGCAATGTTTATAGGTATGAGTCTGTTTAATAGAGCACAAAAGCAATGTGAAATAAATAAAGCAAGATACATAATAATATATATTTTTACTAATTCTTAGACTACATATATACATTTATATACAAGTGTGCATAGAAAAGAATGGAAGGTATTCTCCTCCAAGGGTCCACAATGATCATCGCCAGGTGGTAAGATTCCAGTAATTTTTATAGTCTCACTATATTTTTCTATAGTTTCTAAAGTTTATATGATAAGGAGGCATTAATTTCTTTTTCCAGAAGAGGAAAGATAATATTTTTAGAAAGCCCTTTGATTGAGTTAATGCATAAAAGTCATTAGAAATTTTTTTAAAAAGCCTTGGATGGCTCTACTCTCTACATGAGTGATAGCTACAAATAAATCATATTTGTAGGACAGTCCTTAATTAGGTGGAAATAGTGGTACTTAAAAAAACTTTCTTGGGTTAAGTTTTAAAGCTTTTGATTCATAAATTCCCAGCTAAGCATTAGAGGTGTCAAACCCTTCAGATCCATCATGGCATGTCCAGGCCTCTCTCTCTCTCTCTCTCTCTCTTTTTTTAATGACATTTTGAAATGTTATTTCACCAACTCAGGGACTGGAGATGATCCAGAAGATAATGACTTGAATTTTACAAACTCTTTAGGTCAAAATTTATTTTTTTCAGAGACATATTTATGTGTCTTTCCTCTCAAGCAGTCCAGTCCATTCACAGGACGCCAGGCCAAGATGGGGGCGCCTGGGTGGCTCAGGGTTGAGCGTCTGACCTCGGCTCAGGTCATGATCTCGCGGTTCGTGAGTTCGAGCCCCGCATAGGGCTCTGTGCTCACAGCTCAGAGCCTGGAGCCTGCTTCAGAGTTTGCCTCTCCCTGCTCATGCTCAGTCTCTCTCTCTCTCTCTCTCAAAAATAAATAAACATTTAAAATTAAAAAAAAAAAAAAAAGAAGGAAAAGATGTGAATGACCCATGAAGAATCTGGTTAGATTTTCTAACTTGCAATAGCACTTCAGGTAAAAGCCCAGACAACAAGCCATGGGAGAGAGGAGGGCAGGGGGTCAGGGACAGGATCCAGGGACCCTGGGACGCACTATTCTTCAGATCCACTTTTGCTTTAAAAGTTGGGGCAGAAAGTTCTACTGGAAAGAAGACACACTTGCGACTCAAACTAGAGTCTCATCCCGGGCTCAGCTCCCTGCAAGCTATCTCTAATATGGTGATGAGGGCTCGCACCACAGCCCTGTAAGAAAATCTCCAATTTTTTTTTTTTTTAATATTAGCAATCACTTTTTGTTTTTAAATGTCAAGACCCTGGCGGGCCAAACCGAACACCTTTCTGGACAGGACTAGTCTAGGGGGTGTTACTATGTTGTTGGTGATCAGAACCTGGCCTCGGAAGTCAACCACTCGTTCGACTCCTGCCTTCCCAGCCGTGTGACCTTGGGCAGGTGAGTGAGGCTTGCAAAGCTGCAGAGTCTCAACAAGGGGCATTACTATTATTGTTGTTGTTGTTGTTGTTGTTGTTGAAAGTCGGCCTGGAGGAGGAGGAGGGAATATTGGAGGAGAACCTTGAGTAACCAGGAGGAGGTTAGGTAAACATTCCTGCAGTCAACACATATTTGGAGCGCCTGCTGTGTTCCAGGCATTCTGTAGATTCTGGGAATCTTGTACAAAACAGTCTCTGCTCCCCTGTATTCAGTTAGTGGAAGAAGAAGTTTAAATACTATGCTTAGTGGTAGTTAGACACTATGAAGAGGAAGAAATCAAGGGAAAAAACCCAAATGTCCACTAACAGTGATGTGGATCCGTCAAGTATGGTGTGCTCGTGGAACGGAACACCATACAGGAGAGATTAAGAAAGAACCACAGCTGGGGCACCCGGGTGGCTCAGTGGGTTGAGCGTCCAAATGTTGATGTCAGCTCCGGTCATGATCTCAGGGGTCGGGGGATCGAGCCCCGCCTCAGGCTCCGTGCTGAGTGTGGAGCCTGCTGAAGATTCTCTCTGTGTTTCTCTCTCTCTCTCCCACTCTCTCTCTTTAGGAAAGAAAGAAAGGGAAGGAAGGAAGGAAGGAAGGAAGGAAGGAAGGAAGGAAAGAAAAGAAAAGAAAGAAAGAAAGAAAGGGGGAGGGAAGAAGGAAGGAAGGAAGGAAGGAAGGAAGGAAGGAAGGAAAAAAGAAAAGAGAGGGAAGGAAGGAAGGAAAAAGGCAAGAAGGAAAAGAAAGAAAGAAAGAAAAGAAATGGAGGGAGAAAAGAAAGAAAGAGAGAGAGAAAGAAAGAAAGAAAGAAAGAGGGAAGGAGGAAGGGAAGAAGGAAGGAAGGAAGGAAGGAAAGAAAGAAAAGAAGAAAGAAAGAAAGAAGAAAAGAAAAGAAATGGAGAGAGAAAAGGAAGAAAGAAAGAAAGAAAGAAAGAGAAGGAAGAAGGGAAGAAGGAAGGAAGGAAGGAAAGAAAAGAAAAGAAAGAAAGAAAGATAGAAAGGGGGAGGGAAGAAGGGAAGAAGGAAGGAAGGAAGGAAGGAAGGAAAGAAAAAAGAAAAGAGAGGGAAGGAAGGAAGAAGGCAAGAAGGCAAGAAAGAAAGAAAAAGAAAGAAAGAAGAAAGAAATGGAGGGAGAAAAGAAAGAAAGAGGGAAGGAGGAAGGGAGGAAGGAAGGAAGGAAGGAAAGAAAAGAAAAAAGAAAAGAAAAGAAAGACAGAAAGAGGGAGGGAAGAAGGGAAGAAGGAAGGAAGAAAGAAAGGAAGGAAGGAAGGAAAGAAGGAAAAGAAATCATAGACTTCCACTTTCCCGAGAGGTAAGGGAGAAAATACAAAGAATACCATATGAAGACACAGGCACAAAAGGCAGAGGCAGATTGGCGTTTTGTTGCCCTGAACCAAGGAATGCCTGGGGCTACCAGAAGCTTCGGGAAGTAAGAAGGATCCTCCCCTGAAGGTTTTAGGGGTAGCACCTTTATTTCAGGTGTCCGGACTCCAGACCTGTGAGACAGTCTATTTCTACGGTTTGAAGGTGCCCAGTTAGTGGTCCCTGCTCACAGCAGCCACAGGAGGCACCTGCACAGACCTAACCATTCCAACTCTACCGTAAAAAGTCCGCTCAACTCTTCCTTGGGACCCGGCCTCTCCCGTGTCCCTGGGGGACGCTCTCAGAACCCAGCTTCTCTCTGTGTCTTCTTCCTCCCTCAGGTTCCTGTCTCCCTAAATGTCTCTCTAGAGCCCATCTCAAAAAATTAGAATCCCTTCATTGAGTTTTGTCACTGCCTAAAGAAGCCACCTTTAACATTACCTTTCAGTAACTTTTGGTCTCTCTGGCCTGTCTCATCGTCTCTTTCCCAGACTCAAGGCCAAAGCCTTCTCTCTTTTTTTTTTTTTTTTAGCTCATTTGTATTTTTTTTTTTATTTTTTATTTTTTAAAATTTACATCCAAATTAGTTAGCATCTAGTGCAACAATGATTTCAGAAGTAGATTCCTTAGTGCCCCTCCCCCATTGAGCCCATCCCCCCTCCCACCACCCCTCCCGTAACTCTCAGTGTGTTCCCCATATCTATGAGTCTCTTCTGTTTTGTCCCCCTCCCTGTTTTTATATTCTTTTTGTTTCCCTTCCCTTATGTTCATCTGTTTTGTCTCTTAACGTCCTCATATGAGTGAAGTCATATGATTTTTGTCTTTCTCTGACTCATTTCACTTAGCATAATCCCCTCCGGTTCCATCCACGTAGTTGCAAATGGCAAGATTTCCTTCTTTTTGATGGCCGAGTAATACTCCATTGTATATATAGACCACATCTTCTTTATCCATTCATCCATCGATGGACATCTGGGCTCTTTCCATACTTTGCCTATTGTCGATAGTGCTGCTGTAAACACGGGGGTGCATGTGTCCCTTCGAAACAGCACACCTGTATCCCGTGGATAAATGCCTAGTAGTGTAATTACAGGCTCATAGGGCAGTTCTATTTTTAGTTTTTTGAGGAACCTCCATACTGTTTTCCAGAGTGGCCGCACCAGCTTGCATTGCCACCAACAATGCAAAAGAGATCCTCTTTCTCCGCATCCCCACCAACATCTGTTGTGGCCTGAGTTGTGAATGCGAGCCATTCTGACGGGTGCGAGGTGCTATCTCCTTGTGGTTTTGATTCGTATTTCCCTGATGATGAGTGAAGTTGAGCATTTTTTCGTGTGTCGGTCGGCCACCTGGATGTCGAAGCCTTCTCTTTCTAAAACCCAAAGTCTTTACTGTTTCTTAAACCATAAGTTGGGGCGCCTGGGCGGCTCAGTCGGTTAAGCGTCTGACTTCAGCTCAGGTCACGATCTCGCGGTCCGCGAGTTCGAGCCCCACGTCCGGCTCTGGGCTGACGGCTCAGAGCCTGGAGCCTGTTTCGGATTCTGTGTCTCCCTCTCTCTGCCCCTCCCCCGTTCATGCTGTGTCTCTCTCTGTCTCAAAAATAAATAAACGTTAAAAAAAAATTAAAAAAAAAAAAACAATAAGAAAGCTAAGAAGTATTTCGTCCTCATGAAAAGCTAGCTTTCAGGATATCACTTTTCCTCCATGTAAAACAACGTCGTCACTCACCTGTTTAAAGTTCTTATCCTTTCACCCTCAGAATATAATCCCAACACTTTCTTCCTTCGTCCAACAGAAGTCAAGCAGCTCTTGGGTTTGGGTACCTTGAAGACCCTTTACTGATGAACAAGAAGCCATAGTCTCTGCTGTCATGGAAATGGCGGACTAGTGCTGGGGAAAGACCACAAAGGAACACAAATACGTGCACTGCTATACATTGCAGTAAGTGCGGAGGGAGGAACCAAGATGGCGGAACAGATTGGAAGATTTTTTTGCATCTTGCGTCCATGAAATACAGCCAGATCAATACAGTGCAGCAAGTGCTATGGAGGAAAGGGATTGGATTCTCTGAGCTACAAGAAGAGCACAAGTTCATCCAGACTGGGGATCGTCACAATTCTCCATTACCCAAAGCACCCCCAAACTTCGTGGCTTAAGACCAAACGCGGTCATGATCTCGCTCGATTTTGTTGGTTGACTGGGCTCAGCTGGGTGGTTCTTCTAATCCATGTGAGGTTGACTGTAGCCGCAGTCGGTGGAGGGGCTCAGGTAGCTGGAACCCCCAAAGTGGCTGGCTGATACGGCTGGCGGTTGAGTCCGGCTGTCTCCTGGGAGCCCAGCTGAGACTGTCACCCAAAACACGCATGGTGTCTCCATTCGTTTTCGGCTACTTATAGCATGGCAGCTGGGTTCCCCGAGGGGGCATCCCAAGAGCGAGTGTTCTTTTTTTTTTTTATGTTTGTTTCTGTTTTTTAATGTTTAATGTTTTTTAAATGTTTATTAATTTTTTTAATGTTTTTTTAATTTTTTTTTTAATGTTTAATGTTTAATGAGTGGGGGAGGGACAGAGAGAGAGAGGGACAGAGGATCTGAAGCCGGCTCTGCACTGACAGCAGAGAACCCGACACAGGGCTTGAACCCATGAACCTCGAGATCATGACCTGAGCCAAAGTCAGATGCTCAACTGAGTGTGTCACCCAGGTGCCCCAAAGCACAAGTATTCTAAGAGAGGGGAAGCAGAGGTGGCCAGGCTAATGAAATGCCGTGGGCACAGCCCTGTTTCCCTTGTCTCCTGATGATTAAAGCACTCGGAGACACGGCACCCAGTCAGTGTGGGAAAAGGCTACCGAAGGGTGTGAACGCCCGCCCGTGTGGTTCACGGGGGGTAACCACAGTTAGAGAAGACCTCACCAAGGGCCGAGTTCCTGCATACGGGGGTGGTGCTGAGTTCTGAAAAATGAGCCTAAGTTCGCCAGGCCAGGAGTTGGGAGCAAGGCGGCCACAAAGACCTTGGCTTCCTTGGGAGCGACAAGAAAAGAAGACTCTTGTGGCTGGAGCTTGGGGAACAGAGAGGAAAGGGACCGCGGGTTGGACTTGAAGAATGTGAAAGAGATGCCAAGAACAATTCCAAGTTTTCTGGCTTGACGCCCCCGAGGCAGCAGGCTCAGGGGAGGGGGTGCAGGAAAGAGAACCGAGGGTTCCATTTACGACATGCTTTTACTTGAGATGCTCATGGAGACGTCCAGATGCAGGCAGCAGGTCGGCAACCGGATGAAGGAGACTGGAGCTCGGAAGCGGCCGAACCGCTGTTCGTTTGCCTGCAAAACAGTCTTCTGCCGATGCCTCCAGACCCAGCCTCTCCCCTTCCCCCACACAATCCGGGCTCCGCCCCTGCCCCCACAACTGGCTGCATTTATTCACGTCTCTCTTTGCCCTCTGCCTGCCTCTCGCCCTCCATCCATCACCTGGCTGCCTCCTGCCAGACCTGTAGGGACGACCCCTCCCCCTCCCCTGCCCCGGATCAGGTTAGGATCTCCCCGCCCGACTTCCCATGGTGTTTCGCCCTTGCCATATTGCATTCTGCTGTATCTGCACACATCCTTCAAATCCTCCCCGCCTGGAATGTGAACTCCTTGAAGCAGGGAGCGTGTGGCGTTTAAGGTTGTGTCCCTAGCAGCAGTGGGAGCTCCTTAAATACGTATTGGATGAATGAGCCGATCTCTGACTCCAGCCCCTTCTTGCCCCGTTTCCTACGGAATATCACACCTTCTCTTCTCAAGAAGCTCCGGAGACTTTCTGCTGCCTGCTGATTTCAGCGCAGTCTTGGCGTCTTCTATCGTCTGTCTTTTGCTAAATGTGTTGAAAGAGAAAACAGGCGGAGCCTAGGGGAGTCCCTGCAGGGAAGCTTCTCCAAGCCTCTCAGGCACCTCTGCACCGAGGTCTCAAGTCTCTTTTCAGTTCCCACACAAACACTAGACTGTGGCACGGAGCCAAGATGCCAAGTTCTCAAATGGAGGACACGGGCTTCGAGCCCACCGGAATGTTACTACCGCTGACTTCCTGCAACGAGACTGCCCCCTCACCCGGCATACACCTAGTGATGGTAAAAATGAGCGAGAATGGAAAAATGAAACTAGATACTGCTATTAAGAGATAGTTAGATCCGCCCATCACAGCTGAGAACACGAGGGCCAGACGGAGTCTCTAGCCTCAAGTCAGTGGGCTTTTGGGGGTCAAGCGTTAGAGTCCGTCGCTAAGGATGAGAAGAAATCATTGTCTATCATATAGGAAATGCTGGGGAGATATTGTTGAAGATTGAAGGCAGAAGGTGAGGTGGAAAGCGTCATTAAAAAAATTTTTTTTCATGTTTATTAATTTTTGAGAGACAGAGCGGGAGCAGGGGAGGGGCAGAGAGGGAGGGAGACACGGAATCCGAAGCAGGCTCCGGGCTCCGAGCTGTCCGCTCAGAGCCCGATGCGGGGCTCGAACCCACGAACCGTGAGATCATGACCTGAGCCGAAGTCAGATGCTTAGCCGACTGGGCCACCCAGGCGCCCCGAAAGTGGCATGTTAAAGGAGTTTAACCCTCTTTGAAAAGATCCTCTGTGATATACGCATCTGTCATTCCACTCACAGGAATACGTTAGAGGTGACTATATGGGGGCCTCCCGAAAAAAACGGGACCCAGCAGAATGAGGGTAATCCCGGCAGTAGTGACCACTATCTGAAACGCAGAGACAGCTACTGATCCAGACTTTCCAAAAGGAGACCCAGAGGTACAAGGGGGTGGACGGCTCCATAATTGCCTTGGTTGGTGAAAGGTCAATGTGCTTGATCAGAGAGATCCAAGGTCTCTCGTTCCAGAATGGAATAAGAAGCCTATGCCCCTAGTGGGGACTCTCAAATTTTTGCATGAATCAGAATCAGCTGGAGAGCTTATTAAGTCCTGCATTTCTGATTCAGTAGCTCTGAGGTGGGGCATGCCTAGCAGGTTCCCAGGGGATACTGATGGGGGTCCAGAAACCACACTCTGAGAACCGTGGCTCTCAAGCTTGGCTACATGAGAGAACCGCTTGGGGGAGCTTTTTCGGTTACATTATCTTATTTTTAAACATTCTCCAGCTTTTCTGCGACCTAATTGACAAATAAGATTGTGTAAGCTTCGGGGCGCCTAGGTGGCTCAGGAGGGTGGGCGTCTGACTCTTGATTTCGACTCAGGTCATGATCTCGCGGTTGGTGGAAACGAGTCCCGCCTCGGGCTCTGCGCCAACAGCACGGAGCCTGCTTGGGATTCTCGCTCCCTCTCTCTCTCTCTGTGTCCCTCCCCTTCTCGTTCCCTCTCTAAATAAATAAATAAACTTCAAAGGCTCTCCTCTCTTAGCAACAGTAAAGTGTATGATACAATATCATCAGTTATAATTCCCAGGCTGTACATTAGATCCCTAAACTCGTGAGTCTTACAGCTGGATGTCTGTTCCCTTTGATCAATATCTTCCCATTTCTCCCACACACACCCCGCCCCCCCCCAACCTCTGGTAACCACTGCTCTACCCTCTATGTCCCTGAGTGTTTCTCTTTTAGATTCCACGCGTAAGTGAGATCGTGCAGTATTTGTCTTCCCTCGGTTTTAGTTCAGCAAACGTAATGCCTTCAAGGTCCATGCTTGGGGAACTTTTGAAACCTACCAGTGTCGGGGCCTCACCTTCTACAGATTCGAATGTCATTGGTCTGAGGTGTGTTAGGGCTTCCAGCATTTTTGTTTCCTGCCTGACCTGCCCAGCGTTCTCGACTGAGGTGGGGTGTTTTTTCCGCCGCCTTCCTGAAATGCTAGGCTGACGTCCAACTCTGTGCCTCCACACAAGGTGCTTTCTCAGCGCGAACCACGCTTTCCAACAACGTGAGGGGCGCCTGGGTGGCTCCGTCGGTTAGGCATCAGACTTCGGCTCAGCTGGTGATCTCCTGGTCCGTGAGTTCGAGCCCCGCGTCGGGCTCTGCGCTGACAGCTTAGAGCCTGGAGCCTGCCTCGGATTCTGGGTCTCCCTCTCTCTCTGCACCTCCCTGCTTGCACTCTCTCTCTCCCTCTAAAACAAATAAACATTAATTAATTTTTTTTTTAATGTGAGAAAACCCAGAGACGATTTAGGGGATGCTCGGGTTTCAGGGATTCACGAACTCAACACCAGACAGCACCAAGTCATACCCTCTTGAATTCTCCACCCTTCAGGGCAAGATGCAAAGTTGTCAACTTCTAGCCTTCACCAGGAGTCACCGTTGCCAGGAACAGCGGGCGAGCCCACGGCAAGCGAGGCTGGAGTTAGATCTAGCCAGAAATGACTAGCATTGATTTGTTTTCATCGTATTTATGTCTTTTTGAGTACTTCCTCTCCCTGGCAAGAGATAATGGCCTTTGCACCCAAGACTGTAACCTATTCCCTTTTGAAATGAGGTGAAGTAAGTTTCAGTTGTACAAAATGACGGGCGTCCCAGGAATGACCGGACCCCACAGTGCCCGGAGTTCACGACACCATACAGAATATTTAAACATTGGCCAAGAGGGTACACCTGATGTGAAATGTTCTGATCACACGCAAAAAATAAAGCTGGCCGGAAGGAAGGATCTTTTGGAGGGGATGGATAGATTTATGCCATTGATAGTGGTGATGGCCTCATGGGTGAATACTTACCACGAAACTCATTGGGTTGCCTATATTACATATGTTCCCTTTTTGTAGGCCCATCAGACCTCAACAGAGTGGTTTCCAAAAAACGAAGAAGGCAGAACTCTCGGGGTTGAGCCTTATCAAGCCTCGGGGTTATCAACTCTCGGGGTGGAGCCTTACTTGGTGTCACCTGCTCTAAAACCCAACCAGAGGGGCAGCAACCTAAATCTCAATTGAAAATTGAAAATAAAACTAAGTAAGATACAAGAATGAATCAAATGTTTAAAGTAGTAAATCATCAGGGCGGTCGGGTGGCTCAGTTGGTTAAGCATCCGACCCTCGGTTTCGGCTCAGGTCACAATCTCACGGTGTCGTGAGTTCGAGTCCGGTGTCGGGCTCTGTGCTGAGAGTGTGCCTACTTGGGATTCTCTCGCTCCCCCCCTCTCTCTCCCCCTCCCCTGCTCATGCCGTCTGTCTCTCTCAAAACACACTTAAAAAAAATTTTTTTAAATAAAAAAATAGTAAATAATCAGCGTCCAGAGGGTGTGTCCCGTCGAAAGAAACAGGAAGTCTCCTGCTACGGGCCAAAGATAGAGAACCGCAGTGAGGATACTCCGTGCACATGGGAAGGGAATGCTACCTCTATCCAGATCACCCAGCCACCAAAGCTCTGCTTCACCGTACCTGCAGCGTGACACAGGTCCCCCCACATGGTGGCTTCCAGGTTGCCACCCTGGCTGGAGCCTGATGCAGTCAGAAACAGCAGCACACAGCGGCCTTGGTGTGCTTGGAGGGCCACGTACGCTCCTCCGGGGGGGGGCTGGGGTCTCCCCGCTGATCTCGTAGCCTTGAGAGTCATTTACAAAGAACCTGCCTCACATATTTGTAGATTAGTTGGATTTTGAAGTCTGCCAATCAACCTACCCTCAGAATGCCGGTGTGTGTGTGTGTGTGTGTGTGTGTGTGTGTGTGCGCGCGCGCACGCGCGCGCTCGCATGTGCACCCACGACCGCGCGCATCTGATTGGTTATTCAACGAACCAGCACAGCCCGCGTCCCCCCGCAACACGCCGTAAGACATAAAAGTACCCACAAGTTGGTAAAATATATTTTATTCGTCCATACAAAGAAATAGTATGAATTACCAGATTTTCATTTTCCTAGAAACCTCTTTTCTCTGTGTAAAATTAATCTGTGTTATACATAGGACAAAATACTTGATTTAGTTTTTTTTGTTTTTTTTTGTTTTTTGTACATATTGGCTATGCTAACATCCAGGTTATAGAAGACACGCCGCCAGAATTTGCACAGTATTTCAGATTCCTGGGCTGAATGAACTCCGTCATAAATTAAGGTTACAAAAGCGAAAAAAAAAAAATCTAACCACACCTTTAAGTTTAAGGGACCATCCTTCTCGAGAATAACAAAAAAAAAAAATGACACGGACATCTGTGTCTGCGTTTGAGACCCACGCGTAAATATCTCTAGTTTATCGGAGCCTTCCGTTTTCCATTCTTACGTAAATAAATATCCTGGCAGATCTGAAACTGTTTCTCCAAAAGTCTAAACTGTCACTCGAAATAACTTCCAAAGAGAATCCTATGAAAAAGATAATTTCTCTTCCTCCATCATCCAAATAAGTATTTCTTAGGCAGCCAATATACCTAAATACCTTTCCAGGTACGACCTACCAAGTTACCAGACTACGATACAAACACCTCCAAGCGAGCACAGATTTCTGGGACAGTAAAAAACCTCCCATTTTATTTTTCTTTATCTTTTTTGCTTTTAATAAGAAGACAAAACCGAGAGGGGCCAAGTACCCCACTGAACAGCAGAGCTTTAAACTGGAAGAAACCCAAAACGTGCTGAGACAAAAGGCCAAAACATGAAATGGGTGTTTGTCTTCTGACAGCTAAAAAAACTTGAGTCGGTGGCCTTGGAGATTGCTAGAACAGGAAGAAACTCAAGGCTGAATTTTATGTGTTTGTGTTGCTTAACTCCTACAGGAGGAAGGCATGGGGGTTCGGGCTCTACAATAACTATCACACGATGAGGTGTAACCTGGGGGCAGATGTCGCGTCTGGATCCGTCAGGAATTACGAGCCATCAGACCTCTATGAAGAGATGCGCAGAAGTTTGATTTATTTGTCTGCTCTAGAAAAACGTGCTCTAGTCCGTCATTGCTAACTAGCGCCATCTGTTTGGATTCAAGGATTTGACCCAGAATAGAATCTTGACTCGCTTCAGGGCTCATGACTCAATGACCCTCCCCTCCTTCTATCTGAAAACTTCCTGTTTCTGTTTTAAGGCAGGGAATAAACAACTTCATCCAAATTGTCCAGCCCGGAGAGACGGCGGGGACCCGAAGGCGGACTGCTTTGTCGCGAGCCCTCCTCCGAACCTTTCTGAAACTCTGCATCACGAGCCCTGTCGGGGCTCGCATTTGGCCAGAGTGTGGCCAGGGCAGGGGTGAGGCGGAGGGGGTGGATACTGGCTTTTACTTGAAACGATACTCTGTTACTGAAAAGCAGCATCCGTGGTTTTATTTCTAGTGAGCTTTCGGACTGGAAAACCACACGACCCATCAGCACCCTTCTGGACCAATCGGCACCCTTCTGCAGACGTCTTGATGCCTAAGCAGCAAGAAGGGAGAAAGACCCACGCCAGGGTTAGGGTGTTCCCCGAAATGCAGGTGCTAAGCTACCTGGGAGAGGCAGTAACAGAGCTTTGAAACAAACAGAACATCTGAGGATCGCACGGAGCCCCCCGGCCCATCGTCCTACACAGACCTCACCCGACCCACGATCGCTTTGCTGCTAAGGGCGAGCTGGGCGCACCCGGGCTGAAACTTGTGGGCAAACACAAACCAGACATCACCTAATGACCAGTGACCTCCTGACCGATTGCTAAAGAGGGACCATCTCTCTCCTTTCATACAAGTTTTCGTACTCTGTCGGGCAAGCTTTCCCGCAACGACACACGAAAGCGACTTCGTGACCATCACGCCCCGACCATTCTGACGAGACGCGTTACCTTCCCGCATGTGTCCCGGCGAAAGCAGAACTCGAATCAAAACCCTCTGATGGCAGAAGCAGTTGCGGTTCGGAAAACAGGACACGGGGAGTATGTTCGTTACGTGACATTGCTATAGGGTTACCCAACTGCCACAGGCTAAGTCCTCAAAAATGATCTCCCACTGCTCGCTCGGCAGAGAGGTACCAGGGGGAGCATTCGGCCATCAGCAGCAACAACGCTGGAAACCTTCTGCCGGGACCTAGCTCAAACAAGGGGACATCTTCACAACTGGCAGGCGTGAGTGTCTCCAGGCAACACGGGGCCAGCTTTCCCAGCCTGTCTTTACAAGAGCCACTCTTCGTTCTTGCAGTCTGGCCGTCGGCTGCAGACTGTGTTGTCAATCTGGGATGAGCCAGGGATTCCGAGGAGGAGAGTTCCAGACATCAAGCGAGGGGGCCAGGGCTCACTTCTGCTGGCCGCCTTTCTGGCGGGGGGGTTGTCTTTTCTCCCCTCGGAGGTTGTCTACTCCCAGTCTACTGGGATGTGCCCAACTGGGGCTGGCTCTGCACCTAGCAGCACCTTGGCGGACTCTGATGGGGTGGGATGCACTTGACCCCTTTGGACCCGTGCGGTGTGTGCCAGGAGATTCTGTTAGCCTAGGGGATTTCTTTGGTGTGTCAAAGCAGAATTGTCTGGCCTGGAGAACGGGGCATGGCGTATGCGTGCAAATCAGAGGTCCTCTTTATTTCTAAAGCAGCATCCCAGCATCACACACACACACACACACACACACGGGGCCTGGGAAGGAGGAACTACCGTCTGCATACGCTTCGAGCTGCTTAATGAACCAGGGACTGGGGCAGAAGAGGACACAGGGCCATCTTTCAAAACCCCACGCCCAAGTAAACGTTTGGACCCTGGCACGAAGGACTCCCCAGAAAGGAGGCGGGCGTCCCCGCAAAGGCAGGGATGTCCCCCACGAGCTGAGCAGACTTGGGGGAAAAGCCTCAGCGCTGTGGTTTGGCGTCCACGTCCTCGGAAATGTCAACACAGGAGCGAGGAAGCTGCCACAGGAGACGTGACCCTCTGGGGCGGGGGGGGGGGGGGGGGGGGGGTGTCGCGTTCCTGCGAGGTGTGCAGGCAGGGACAGAAATGGGAGCCGCACTAGGAGACCCAAGACACAAGGAGACGGCGAGCGAATTCAGCCAGCGATCGGAGGCTGCGTACCCGTAACGACAAAAATCTCAAGTTGTGCTTTTCTTCTTTTTAAATAGAATGGGGGAGGGGGGAGGGGGGGGGACACACGGAAGCACCATCAACTGTGAGGAAAAGAACCGATGAGACGCTTTGGAATGTGAACGGATTGCGAAGCTAAACCCTCTGAAGAGTGTGGCTAGGCAGCTTAGTGAATTAATTGCTTACGAATTAAAAATAAATTATTATAAAATAGATTTCTGTACATTTTACATACATATAATCTCTCTCAACATAGAAGCCAAGTGGGAAAGTCACATCACGCCGGGGCGGTTGGGGGGGGGCGGGGGGGGGGGGTCCCGTCAGTCCCAGCCGAAGTCCTGGCCGGTCATCTGGTAGAACTTCAAGTTGAACGGCCGGTAGAACTCGCGCAGCAGGCGGACCACCTCGCGGTCGATCTCCGGGTGGGTCCTGCCCTTGGTCTTGCCCAGGCAGTGGGGCTTGCTGCTGCCCTCGGCCTTCTTGAGGCAGGGGAAGCCCTTGGTCTTGTTGAAGTAGAAGTGCTTGTCGGTGATGATCCTCTTGAGGCCCAGGAAGTCCTGCACGCGGCCCAGCTCGCCGGCCGGGTCGCTGATGAGCCGCTCCCCGCTCACGAAGAGCATCTGGCCGATGGGGAAGTGGCGCAGCCAGTGCTCCAGGTGCTTGGCGTAGATGCCGATCTGGATGGCGCTCCACGACGTGTCGATGAGGCCCGTCGTGCGGTTCTTGAACGTCAGGCTCTCGAAGGTGGGGATGTCGGGCCGCTTGGACAGCGTCTGCGTGTAGTCCGAGATGGCCCGGGTCACCGGGTCGCGCACCACCACGATGAGCTTGGTGTCCTTGGACATGGCCGAGATGCGCGCGGGCGCCTCGCGGGTCACGAAGTAGCTGGGCGTCTTCTCCATGGTGATCTGCCCGTCCAGGGTCCTCGGCATCAGGTCCCTGGGGAAAAGCAAGCAGAGCAAAGTCGGCTCAGGAGGGGACGCCTCTTTGGCCGCGCGTCTCCGAGACGACACTTTCGATCCCGGCTTCCCCTCTGTTACCGGGAACGGCTGCGGAACCGCGAGAGAGTGCCAACGGCGGGTCGTCCCCGGAAGGCACCTTAACATCCCCACGGGAGCCAGATGCTATCTCCGTGAAGTATGACAGCACCTTCCTCCGAGACAAAAAGAGGAAGGAAGAGAGGGGAGTTTCTCCCGATCCTGTCCTGGGCACCACCCCTGACTCACGGTGCAGGCTACCCAGCTTTCCGGACCGCCCCAAACATCAGGGGTCACAACACAAAGGCCCCTGGCCTCTGGGTATGTACCCTTCCTGACCACAGCACCTGGAGCCCCCAGAGACCGTGCCGTCCGGGAGTCCCCACCAGCCTGTCTTCGTGTGGTCACCAAGCCTGGGCACGGGTGCGGCGGGAACCAGGAGGAAGAGGTCCCCCTGGCCCATCCAGGCCATACCTGCTCCAACGCGGCGACCACGGACAAAAATGCCTTCACGGCAAAAAGCACGCGGCAACCTAAAACCCAGGTGAAATCGGATGGAAATATATAAACGGACGCAAACTTGCCAAGAGGAAATTCCCAAGACCCAGCTCTAGAAGCTTCCAAAAAATACTTTAGATTCCATTAAAAAAAAAAGGGGGGGGGGCTCGTAAGATCTCTATCACAGCCTTAATTTAAATAAAAGTATGCCGACAAAACTGTTAACAACCTATAAGAGATGCAGGCCATGATATTGGCACCAAAAAGCTGCTTTGGGGGCACCGGCGGGGGAGGGGGGCTCCGTGGGCTGAAAATCCGGCTTTGGCTCAGGTCACGATCTCACGGTTCGTGGGTTCGAGCCCCGCGTCGGGCTCTGTGCTGATGTCTCGGAGCCTGGAGCCTGTTTCGGATTCTTCTTTCCCCCTCTCTCTTTGCAACTCTCCCCCTCACGCTGTCTCTCTCTCTCTCTCTCAAAAATAAACATTAAAAAAGAAAAAAAGCTGTTTTGTGGTGGCAGTTAGCTTTGCAAATAACAGTAACCGATGATGGAAGGTTGTGACTTACATGCTCCCTGGCCTGGAGCATTCCACCACGTGACGTGGGAACAGTGGTACTTCGTTCAGCGTGTGTGTAGGAGGTTAGTAAAGCCAGAGCAGTTTAAACAGTTAAGGGACGTGGGCTCAGACATCAGATGGCCTGGGTTCAAATCCCAGCTTTCAGCGTGTATGCTGTGCCACCTTGAGTAACTGTCTTACCTTCTCTGGGCTTCTCTTACTCCTCTGTAAGAATGAAGGTGACAGTACCTACTTCATGGAAGTTGGAAGAGGAGTAAGACCATTAATGATCATAACATGCTCTGAACACACTTAACATATGTAATTAATACATACTAACTACTGTTCCTACGAGAGGATTATTTCCAGTATTTCTCTGTTCAGCCCGCAGTTTACAGCACATGGCGGGACAAAATTGAGCACATGTGTGCACATCAAAAGGAAAGGAGATGTGTTAACTAACTGGAGACTCAGTTTTGGTCCCGGATGCACAATCTTCCATTAGCTATGGGATAGAGATTTCTATGTGGGCCCGGGAACTGTAAAGAAGGCAATTCCCACATCATTTCTGACCAAATATTTACCTCCCAGTAGGACATCCTAAACCTCCAGCTCAAGCCAGCCCTCATCTACTAAGAGCACAGTAATAAGCACTAATAAGCACATTTATGGAAACGACAGAAAGTTCTATCGCACGAGCCAGAAAGGGCCACAGGCTGGGAGAGCTCCTTCTTCAAAAACAAGTTCGGGGGAAGGAGGTCGTCCCCAAGGAAGGCCGCTTCACAGCCCTGGAGCCATCCCTGGCTTGCGCTAAGGCTGGATTGACCCACTTTGCCCATTAACCACTTAGGTGAACGTGGCAGTGTCATGGGGCTAATGGGATGGAGGAAAAAAGAGTCCTGGCTCTCAGTCTGTTCTGCATTTCACTCAAAAGCAGGTGGAGTCTAGGGGCGCCTGGGTGGCTCGGTCGGTTGAGCGACCAACTTTGGCTCAGGTCATGATCTCGTGGTTGGGGAGTTCGAGCCCCGCATCGAGCTCCTTGCCGTCAGTAGAGAGCCTGGAGCCTGCTTCGGATCCTCTGTCCCCCTCTCTCTCTGCCCCTGGTATTAAGTCACTGGCAACCGGACATCTGGACATTCTTTAAGAGTTTAACATCCAGAGTAAAAGTGCCACCATCACGACGGAAAGAAAGCCAACCACCACAGCTCTTCGTATTTTTGAGAGGGGGAGCCTCGAGGGACGGGGCGGGGGAGGGACAGAGGATCTGTAACAGGCTTTGTGCTGTCAGCATAGAGCCCGATGTGGGGCTTGAACCCGTGAACCGTGAGATCACGACCTGAGCTGAAGTCAGCCGCTTAACCGACTGAGCCACCCAGGCACCTCCTCCCACCTCACCGCCGTGTCCTTAAAGAAAGGGTCTGGCAGCAACCGAAATGGCTCACTGGGCCACGGGAGTAAGACACCACAGAACAGAGCTAGAAACCGGGAGAGCCTCACTATCCCCAAGTCCAAAGGCAAAACCTCCTTGGCCACAAAGAAAGATTCCTTGAACGGCGGACAGATTTCCTGAGCTTGACCGCCTGGGGGTCACCCAAGCCATTCTGGCTGCCACCAGCTCCAAGGGATCCCTCTCTCCCCAGAATGGTCTGCAGTCTGCACACATGTGGCAAAGAGCACACAAGGGGCCCCCAGGACTTTCTTTGATCCTGCAAATGACAGCCAGCGGACTCGTGCTATGACAGACTGTTCAGCCCCTGCCCACTGGAGCCTGTGGGCTGCTCCCCCCTTGCTTCGTGGCTGATGGCAGAGATACACAAGTGGGTTCTCCCTCATCTCCGCACATGCCTCCTGAGTCCCTTCCACAGGCTCCCGGGGGGGGGGGGGGGGGGGCGGTCCTCCATGGCGGGCCCTGTGCTCAAGACAGAGCCACCAGCTCCCAGCACAGCCCCGTGGGTTCACTGGGTGGGGAACACGGCTTGAGGACTGTGTGGGAAAATCCCTGGCACCGAACCTTCCGGCAGCTTCCAGGCAAGTCCCCTTCCCCCCCCCACCCCCATCCCCAGGTCTGGAACGAAGCCTTTTCCATTCTCTTCCTGGGGCTCCCTCCTTCCCCCCTCCCTTCCCCGGCCAGGCTTCCCGTCCAGGTACCCAAAACCTCTCTGGGCACAAGTGGTACCAAGAAGAAACGAGGAGACGACGACATGGCCAAGGGCAAGCCCCTCCCCCGCGCGTGGGCCCTGCGTGCCCCTCCCAGTGGCCCCAGCAGGACAAGCCGGCCTCAGGCCAGGGGGGAGGTTTGCAGCTTAATTGAGCAGCTCGTTATGCAAGCCAGTTTCTCAAACTGATCATCACAGCTAATAATTATATAGTGCCTGTGACTCCCGTGCATTATCTGATTTAATCCTCACGACACGCCTCTGGGGGGGGGGGGGGGGGTCCTGCGATTCCCAGTTCACCAATGAAGAAACACGCCGAAGGAGAGAGGGTGGCTCCCTTGGACACAGGTCACCGACCTACAGGTGGGCGGTGGGGGCCCAGTCACCCCTCCAAGGCTCCTTCCCCTTCCCAACCTCCTGTTTCTTCTTAATCTGATGAGGAGCACACAGGGCCACACACACGTCCCCTCTCTTTAAATAGATACCTGCCTCCCCTCCCCCCCCCCCCAAAATTAGGATCTTAATAAGAGGTATTTCAGTGCTAGAATCAGATGGCTGTGATCCTAACTGTTCAAATAGGAGTCAGAGTTCAAAATAATAGACGTTTTAGGCCCACAATCTCCGGTGGTCAGCTGAGCCTGGAAATATTAGCGATTGTGGGAACAGATCTCCCCCTCCGGTGCCCGCCCCAGCCCCCTCTTCCACACGCGGCATGTGTCACCATCGGGCACTTGTGAAGCCCACAGGGCTGGACGGTGTCTTTGCTGCAAGTCCAAGGAAGACACGCTCACACGCACAAGAAATGCCCTTAGCACAAGCCTAAGGGATCCTGACCAGGCAGATCCCCCAGGTCAGAGAGCAGAAAGGACCCCACTTCTTCAACGAACCCTCAGATGCCAAGGCAGTCGTGTCACTGCCATCAAAACCCAGCAATGACCAGCACAGTGATCTTCTGGGAATATCAGTGACCCACCCCCCCCAAGAGCTGGGCCACAGAGCAGGATACCGGAGGCCCCAGGCGGACTGGCTCTAATATGTTCCTCTAAAAGCAGACAATTAAAAACAAACCTTCAGGCCCAAAGGCGTAGGAAACTCGAATGAACCAGAGTTCTAAAAAGCCTGACAACAGTGATGTTCTCCAGCAGCCAATGTGGCCCTAATTTTCCTGCCCTGCGTCTCTTTCTCTCTCCTCGGGTGACGCCCCTGCTCCCGTGGTCCAGCAACAAAACTTACTGTTTGAACTGGCAAATTACACAACAATAAAAAGGACGATTATTCAAATGGGTGTAACCTTCTCCGCACAGCCTGGCAGATGCCGGAGACATTTATGCAAAGCAGAGGGAAGCGAATGCCCTCCAGGGCGGGGAGACAAAGCTGTGAGCCACAGTCGGTCGGGGAGGGCCAGTCTCCCACTCAGACCTAAGAGACGGGGGAAGAGACCAGGGAACATTTGGCCTGCCCCTTTCTCCTCCCCCTGCCGGGATGACAAGGGCCTCCCTCGGTTGCAGAAATACCCCCACGTTGTCCGAACTCCAAAGATTTTTTTTTCTTTTTCAACATTTCTTCCAGGGGTTAAGCGGCCGACTTGGGCTCAGGTCAAAGCCTGGATCCTGCTTCAGATTCTGTCTCTCTCTCTCTCTCAAAAATAAATAAACATTAAAAAAACTAAAAATAAAAATGTCTTTTAAACTTACGTATAGTAACTCATCACCCTTGGTGTCCAGCTCTATGCATCAGAAAATGCTCAATGGGGACTTAGGTATTTTGACCTCACGGGTATAACCGTTGACTTAAAAGACAAAAAAACCAACTCGTCTCCAGGAAGGCCTCTCTTCTGGTTCTAGTTCCGCTCCTAACTGGCATGACCCCCTGGCCGCATCCCTGACATGTTGGGCCTCAGCTCCCGATCTGTAAAGTTAGTTAAGACCAGGAGGCTGCCAGGCTCGGGATATTCCGACAAAGGGTGACCCTCCTGGGGCACAAGCCAAGAACCTGTTCTGCTACATTTACTTTAGCTTTTCCTTGAAGAAGCCGGAGCCCAGCCTCTGAGAATTCGGAACACAAAAGCAAGAACAGAACAATCTTCACGAAACAGAAGAATCGAGGTTTCTAGAAAGGTTATGCCCCCCACGCCTAAAATAAAATAAAATAGAATAAAATAAAATAAAATAAAATAAAATAAAATAAAATAAACCAAACCACCTCCTTCCTCATACCTGCACAGTCCCAAATCTCTCTAGGACCTAAGGATGTCCCCTTCAAAAGGCAAGTCGGGGTTCCTGGGTGGCGCAATCGGTTAAGCGTCCGACTTCGGCTCAGGTCACGATCTCACGGTCCGGTCCGTGAGTTCGAGCCCCGCATGGGGCTCTGTGCCGACAGCTCAGAGCCTGGAGCCTGCTTCGGATTCTGTGTCTCCCCCTCTCTCTGCCCCTCCCCCCAGCTCACACCCGGTCTCTCTCTGTCAAAAATAAATAAAATAAACGTTAAAAAAAAAAAAGGTGAGACAAGTAGAATGTCACCTGATAAACCCACACATACCAGCAGCTCCGCGCAAAGACAGGGGGATCTGCAGAGATTAGGGGGAGAGGCGACACGAACAGACGGTGAGGGGCACAGGGGATTTTTAGGGCAGGGGAAACTGTCTGCCCAAGCCCATGGGATGTACGCACCGAGAATGAACCCTACCGAAAACTGGAACTCGGGAGACTATGACGTGTGCAGGCAGGTTCATCAGTTGTAACAAATGTCCCTCTCGGGTGGACGATGTAGATGGTGGGGGATGGTCCCATGTGTGTGTGGGGGGGGGGGGGTAGTGTCTAAGGGAAATCTCGGCACCTTCCCCGCCTTCCCATCAATTTTGCCACGAACCCGAAACTGGTCTCAAAAGATAGATGAAATTTACTTGAAGCCGCAACACGAACCCCAAAGGACCCGGAGGATCTCATCGGGCTTCAGCTTCTTTTCTGTGAGCTGTGGTTTCCTCCTTGGGGAATTCATGGGGTCTCACGCCCTCCCACCCCTAAGCCTAGGCCACCACCCTATGGGGACTTCTCGCCTTCTCGCCACAGTCCAGTCTGTCTACACTCACTCTCCCTCTGAGCTGAGGGCTCTTCCTGGGACGCAGGGAGCCCAGCTGCGTGGCCCGGTCCACTCTGGCCCCTCCACCGCCACCCCCTTGCCCCAACCACCCAGGATAAAAAGGAAAACCGAGATTCTTAAGACATACGAGACAAGGTCTGAGAAACATGTCAAGCTTTCTGCCTTGAAAATATATGCAACCCCCCCCCCCACACACACACACAAAAAGTCTTTATTTTATGGAAGGACACCTAGATCACTAGGAATGGGACTGCTCTGTTCCCTCATCTTGCAGAGTTGGGGCTGTCCAAGCCCCTCTACTCCCCAGGGGAGGGAGGGAAGGAGCCAGAGCCGGCTGGGGGCTTTACTTCAGGCTCAGTGCTAGCTAAATGCCTCAGTATCCCCACTGCGGAGAGGCCAACTTGACAGGACAGGAGGGGGGAGGGGGGGCGGCAAGCTCAAAGCTGGAAGACAAGTCGCTGGCAGGTTGTGGGGAGGGGGGTGTCTCCCCCAGGTTTCTTGGGCACTTGGTACCTTAGGCCACATTAAAGCATTTCCAGAGGGAAGGGAAAGAGGAGGTCCCTGGGTCATTATGGTCCTGGTCGCTGGACTTTGGTAACAAGTGTGGGCTAATCTTGTACCTTCTCTGGGGGCCTCTCTTACCAACCCTAATTATCCGGCACCCCCTAAAAAAACTACCCCCGCCCCCCGTGTCTTTCCATCTCGTCACCTTGTAAGTTATAGTGCACCTCCAGGGTCAAACACACAGAAGCTGCAGCCTATCAGCCTCCCCTTTCCTCTCCTACAGAAAGCCCAGGAACCCGTGGACAGGGAAGAAACTTCTAGAAACCCTGACTGTGGACAACGCTGGAGAGGCCTTAACTCCCAACAGTGGGTCTTAACTCTGGGTAAGTTTCTTCTTTAAAGCTGCTTTCTAACCGCCCCCCCCCCCCCAAACCCCGAGGGAGGCCGGAGGAAGGGTGGGCGGGAGATGCGTATCAGCTCTGGCCCCTCCTTATCTGGAACCTTCTTCCTTTCCTAGGGAGCCTCAAAGCCCACCCGTTCAAAGAGCCACATCTCCATAAATAATTATCTCCATTTGGGGGAGATGTTTGCATATCAAAGAACTCCTTTGGGAGGGTTTTAAAAATAATTTAAAATGAAACTGTAAATAGTCTGCTGTTCTCGGGGTCTCCCGGGTCCCCAGGCTGGATTGCTAGGGCTGCCGGAAGTGATGTCATGACTCATTACAAAGTTTACTGGGGCCTTTTCCCCCTTCCTTTTATTTTTATAATTTTTTTTTAAGGTAATGGGTAGAAAAGAAGAAAAGTAACAAAAGGCTGGACTCCCCCAGGCCTCCTCCTCCTGCAACCCTCCCCTCTCCTTTCTCCACCCCCAGCCCCCAACCCCCACTGCAAGGATTTGGCCTCCATTGTCCTAGAATTTCAATACTGCTCAGAAAATGAAAAGCCCCTGAATGCCATAAGGGGGTGGGGCGCAAAAGAGCATCTCGCTCCTTTGGGTCAACTCAAGATGCCTTTCTTTTTGGCAGAATCCTCTGTTATAGACGCTGCTTCACAAAGGCCTGAGTTCCTGTTCCTGGAAGGGGTGGGGGGGGGGGTAAGTGGTCGGGGGGAGGGAGAGAGGGTTTCAATTAGAAGCTAATAGGCTTTTGTGATGAGCTCTCTGGGGCACTGCTCCTGCGTTTATTGGACCTGACTGTGTGCCGGGACCAATCCTGTGCAACCAGAGTAATGTGTCCCATTTCCCGGAAACAAACACACACACACACACACACACACACACACGCACATGCACGCACTTTTTTTTTTTTTTTTTTTTGATCATTAGAAAGAAAAAGAGTTTTCAGGGAAGCGGACTTTTTAAGAAAGTTAATCCAGCCCTGCTGGTGGGGAGGAGAGGGACAGGGCAGAGGACCAAGCGTGGAGGAGGGGAGGGGGGCACCTGACCCCAAGTGAGCAAAGCCCGAGGTGACGCGGTCCTGCTCCTGCTTTGCAAGGCTTCCTGGGCCGAGACGGGGCCAGGGGCCAGGGGCCAGGCGGTGGTCTCTGATCAGCGCTGGCTTGGGGGTCTGGCACAGGCTCCTGGGGCAGGGAAGCCTCAGCACTGTGGAGGGAGGGGGAAGGGGGGTTGGGGGGGAGCTTGCCTGGCAGCACAGGGCCTGCCTCGTGTGTGTCACAGGCTCCTGTAAATCGCTCCCTGCCTCATCCCGAGACAACCTGCCTTCCCTGTGCCCTTGGTAACTCGGTGCAAATGTTTGTAAACAGGCCCCCGCCCAAGAGCTGCAGAAAACACTCAGCACTAGCTGTGGACACAGAGCGAAGGGCAAGCACTACCCCTTACCGGGGAAGCTGGGGGAGGGAACACACAAGGCAGGGGGGCAGGGGGAGGGGGCTTTCTAACACTGTTAAAAAAAAAAAAAAAAAGCAGAGGCTACAGAGCTCACGAGGCTGTGCGTTCTGGCTCCCGCTTTGGACAGGAAGGCACTCAAAGCTTTGGGCTCCGTTTCCCTCTATATGCAAGTTAATGGGTTGGTCTAAAAGGATGTTCTTGGGCTCTCAGAATCTGAAAAATGACGCTGATCATCTCCATCTCTCCCCACCGCACCCCTCCTCCATCTCCTGTTCAGCCAGCAGTGGTCTGACCCAAGCTGGCAGGGGTGAAGTCAAACCCGGATGGAGAGATCTGTTTCTTTGACATGCATTAACTACATCTCAGGGGCACCGGTATAGGCCAACACCTTGGGGTGGAATTCAGACAGAGGCCAATGTTCAATGGGCCCTGAATCTATGCACCCGCTTATTAAATAGCCTGGTGCCTGGTGGGGTGGAAAGAAAAGCAGGGTTCAGGGTCAGGCTGTGTGGCCTCCGGCAAAGTGCCTAACATCTCGGAGTTGCCTTTCCTCATCTGTAAAAGGGAAAGATTTGTCCTGCCTAGTTTACAAGAAAATAATAATAATAATAATAATAATAATAATAATAATAAAATTGGATGTTATTTGCAAGTGAATAAAAGCTCTTAAAGCAGCAAGACCCTACCCAAAGGTAAGGTGGAATGAACCCCACTCGTATCTCTTTATTATCTCCTCTGGCATGTGGCTGTATCCTAGGGGTATTTCTGCGGAAATACTGCTAAGGAAAAAGAAAACACTAAACTGGCTCTCAAATTCAAAGGCTCATGAAAAACCAAGTATCTGAAGAAGTCTCAGCTTCCCTTAATTCTCCACTTGTGCTATGAAAGAGCTCATGATTGGACCTTCTCTCCTAGTCCCCTGGTAGGACATCAGAGACAAAGGAATATTGAGTGCCCATTCTTGGGTTGACTTCAATGAATGAGTGTGGTGATCCAAGCCACAGAAGAATGGAAAATGAGGCAGCCTTTAATAGAATAGAAACACAACCTACTTGGGAAGATTCTTTCCTTTTTTTTTTTTTAACATGGCAGAGAATGTTTATAAGGATCAAACCAGCCACAGTTGGGGGGGTCCATCTGAGGCTGAAGGAAAGAAATAGCCCAACTGGCTGAAACCAGACCCACCTAGTGAAGACTTGATAGCATCAGTTACCTTCCTGCCTCCCGGCTGTGCGGCCAGTAGGAGTTCGGGACCAGAGAAATCCCAGTCAACTCTAGACTGAAGTCCAAGATAAGGGCTCCATCCTTCCCCTCGACTCAACAAACAGGACCCCGTTTTATGGTTATCAACTGAAAACCGTTTAAAGTAAATTAGGCCAATAAAAATCCCGAGATGTAAGTTTAAAGTCAAGCTAAAGTAAAAGGAAATGACTACAAATAAACGTCCCTTATCACAGGCTTTAAATAGCTCAAGAACGTTTTAGAGAAGAAAAGAAGTACTTTCTACCCAGAGAGAATATCCAAGGGAGAGGATAAACTTCAGAGGAAACTGCTGACGAAAGAAAAAATTGCTGGTTGTTATCTCACACTCCTTACCGTCATCAGTTGGGCTTGACCAAGTCCTTGAAACTGACACACAGGGGTCTCAAGAAAATGAGTGGCACCACATTGCCGATGGAAACCCCAGAGACACTCACCAAAGTCCCCCAACTCCCCACCCCGCAACCCTTTTGGAATTCTCAGCTTCAAAAGTATGGAAGTTCACCAGAGTCCGTTTTCAGCAGAAGAAAAGTCCAACTTCCCCAATTCCCATCCATTCTTCGTCATGGTCCGCCATTTTTTTTTAATAGAGAAAAGCAATAAATTTGGAACAGATTGCAGAGTCCAACTTGACTGTGGATTTCATGTCCGAGGAAGGACAGGAGGGATGGAACGTGTTGGGAGGCTGATGCTACGCTCCAGGGAGTGTGTGTCCCATGGTGATTTTTTTACATTCAATGAGAAGTTTTTGGTGGATGAGCCTGCCTGCCTGGTGAGTCTTATTAACATTTCCAGCAGTTCTGTGCTTTTAGACACAGCGTTTTCTCCCCACCGACACCGCAAGTCCCCCAAGGCAACAAAACTTTAAGCACCAAAGAGATCAAATAACTAAATGGTGAGTGAGAGAGGCTGCTAAGAGTTACAAGTCAGATTAGCCTTTTACCCTCCATCAGTCTGAGCGGAACACTAACCCTGTAACTATTTTTAAGCTTAATGACTATTTCTAAGAACAAAACGTTTGGTACAATCTTACTGCCCTCCATGTTTTGTTTGTATCTGTTTGGATTGTGAATGTTAAGGATTTTTTTTTTAAGTTTATTTACTTATTTTGAGAGAGAGAGAAAGTGGAGCAGGGGCAGAGAGAAGGGGAGAGAATAAGAGAATGGAAATCCCACGTAGGGTCCGTGCTGTCAGCGCAAAGCCCAACATGGGGCTCGAACCCATGAACTCTGAAACCATGACCTGAGTCAAAGCCAGATACTTAACCCACTGAGCCACCCAGGTGCCCCAAGGACCTTTATCTTCAAAAGACACACCGAACAGCAAAAAAAATGGATGTGCTTGATGTGCAAATAATGTGCTTGATGAACAAGTAAATGAATGAATGAATGTAAATGAGCCAGCAATGCTTGAGGCTAAATGACTGAAGCCATTTGCAGATATCCAAAGAGAAGAGGGCACAACCTGGAATGAGAAGTTACTGTTTGGGGCCAGGTTGGAAAACGGTGATGATCTCAGAGGCGCCTGGGTGGCTCAGTTGGTTAAGCGTCTGAACTTCAGCTCAGATCATCTCCCGGTTCACGAGTTGGAGCCCTGGTCGGGCTCCGTGCTGACAGCTCGGAGCCTGGAGCCTGCTTCGGATTCTGTCTGTCTCTCTCTCTCTGCATCTCCCTAGCTTGTACTTTCTCTTTCTCTCTCAAGAATAAACATTAAAAAAAAAGAAGAAGGAAAATAGTGATGATCTCCTATCCCGACGCCCAAAGAAATGGACTGTGCCTTATTTTCACTGTGGCAACAATAAGTGGGCTGTTTTCTTTTAATTTTTTAACAATGCTTATTTATTTTTGGGAGACAGAGTATGAGTGGGGAGGGACAGAGAGAGAGAGAGAGAGAAAAGGAGACACAGAATCCAAAGCAAGCTCTGGCACAGAGCCCCACTCGGGGCTCGAACTTGTGAACCGTGAGATCATGACCTGAGCCGAAGTTGGATGCTCAACAGGCTGAGCCACCCAGGCGCCCCAGTGGGCTGGCTGTTTGATGAATGAAGTAGGTAAGTGGGTAAATGGACAAATGCTAGACGGAAGCTGGATTTGATCTAAGGCGGTGAGAAGCCACATCAGATGGAGCAGGGGAGTGGCACAGAGATATATTTGGAGTGTGGCCCATGGTGCTTCCCAGCAACACATATTGAACAGATCTGGGCTCCGGGAGTCCTACTGGAGACTGATACAAGGAGACGTCAAGAGCGGCACCTGGGTGGCTCAGTCAGTTACGCATCTGACTCCCGATTTCAGCTCAGGTTGTGATCTCATGGTTCATGAGTTCGAGCCCCGCGTTGGGCTCTGCACTGAGAGCTGGGATCCTGCTTGGGATTCTCGGTCTCTTCCTCTCTCGCTTTCTCCCCAAAATAAATAAACATTAAAAAAAAAAATGAAGAAATTTAGAAGGAACAAAAAAAGACTGCCAACGGGGGGGGGGGGGGGTGTCTTCCTTCCAGTTAGCTGACTCTAGGCTTTTACTGCCTTTGAAATATTCTGCAACTCTAGGAATTCTAAATTAACAACACAGCGATGCAATATAGCTCTTGACCACAGGCATGCGGAGAAACGCTTTCTGGGGGAGGCTCTGTGGATTTCCTTCTCCACTTCCCACCGCTTGGGGAAAAAAGTCCGATTCCCACCCTCTTTCTAAAGTCACAGCAACGTTTCTTTACTCCAAGTGAATTTATGTTCTTTTGACGTCTTCTCAGAACCACAGGTAACACCTGTCTGGTTCTCTCATTAATCGTGAGTGAAATAAAGGGCGTCTGGGTGGCTCAGTCGGTTAAGCATCCGACTCTCGGTTTCAGCTCAGGTCAGGGTCTCTCTCACGGTTCGGGAGTTCGGGCCCTGCATCTGGCTCTGTGTGCTGACAGTGCAGAGCCCTCCTTGGGATTCTCTCCCCCCACCCCCCTCCGGCCCTCCCCTGCTGTACTTTTTCCTCTCTTTCTCAAAAAAAATAAAATAAAAAGAAATCACCTTAAGTATGTTTTCAATAAGGGAGTTGCAAGATAAATGAGATTCTGTGCGTCTGAATAAGGGGCAGTGGAAATGAAAAAGAGTAGCTAATTCAAAGCCATTTTGTAGGAAGGAAAAGAGAAAAGCTAGCAACACAGGACAGAGATGGGAAAAGACGTAGCAGCAAGGATCGCCTGCAGTTTTTTTTTTTTAAATGTTTTTATTTATTTTTGAGAGAGAGAGAGAGAGAGCACACAAGCATGAGTGGGCGAGGGGCAGAGAGAGAGAGAGAGAGAGAGAGAGAGAGAGAGAGAGAGACACAGAATCGAAAGCAGGTTCCAGGCTCTGAGCCATCAGCACAGAGCCCGACGTGGGGCTCAAACTCAGGAATCACGAGATCATGACCTGAGCCACAGTCGGACGCTCAACCGACTGAGCTACCAGGGCGCCCCCAGATCATCTGCAGTTTTTAAAGCAAGGTTGGGGGGGGGTGCGCATGGCACTAATGGGCTCTGAATTCACGGGCATTAAGTTGTAGCTTCCCACAGAGTGATGGGGGTGGGGGGGGAGGAGTCAGCAGCAAAATGTAGGTTCTCACCCAAGAAGTGTTTTAAACAAACAAGGATTTAAGTTTTTGTGTCCATATGTATGTGTGTGTGTGTATATATATGAAAACAGAAACTGAGAGAACGCAGATAACTATACCCCCAAATTTTGGCTAGAATTCTGGCCCGGAAAGGCCAATTCTGGGCAGGTGGGTCAGCCTGGGGTGGGCGGGCAGTCTCTCTGGGAGGCGAGCCAGAGGCAGGGTGCCGAGAGTGGGCCGCCTCTCCCTGAGAGGCTCAGTGGTGTTCTCCATTCACGGACAAAACCAAATAAAGGCCTTTAAGCTGCTACTTTTCCAAATGAGTCCACTTCCAAATCCCAGGGGCTGGGAACACAGGGCACTTAAGCCCCTGAGCAAACACCACCTAAAGGAGAGAACAAGAGACGTGTGGCCCTCTGCTGCCCCATTAGCACGTTTGGGAAATTAGTGTAGCTCCAACCCCTCCAAAGGGCAGTTCCCCTGCTTTCCCCTCCCCCCCCCACCCCTCACCCCTGTGCTCGCTAAATGCGCATTGATTCATTTATCATTCGGAGGCAGGTGCCACTACTGGGTAACAAGTTGAGACTCGGAATCATCTGAGTGTAGAAAGACGCTCCCTAAAGCCGGGGCCCCACCCATCGGTCTCCACGAATCTGGACTCTTTAGGAGACAAATATAGTATCCGTCAGAGGAAGGACTCCCTTTCCCGGGGTGGGAGACCCCTCAGCTCTTATTCAGAAGGCAACAGAAATATCCCAACACAATGGTGATGACCCCCCCCCCGCCCCGTCCAACCCTGACAGCAATGTCCCAGCCACCAGTCTGCTGCTTTACCGTCGCAAGTCCAACTGGGATGGCTGGTGTATTAGGTCAGTGGCCAGAGCCCAGGGGACACTCATTCTCCGTCCACGTAATATCGTCAGCATCACGCTTAGGCCCTGTGAGCTTTGCTCACCACCCCCCTAAGGTTTTGCCTACAAATGGGACACACCTCCGTATTTTAGCAGGGATCCCCATGATGGGCTGGCTTAATGATGGGTCTACGCGTGGCCTTGGGAAGCCACAAAGACACTGATCACTGTAATACTCAAAGTTCAGGCAACAGAAAAATGACTGGGGGCGCCTGGGTGGCTCAGTCGGTTAAGTGTCCGACTTCGGCCCAGGTCACGATCTCATGGGTCACAAGTTTGAGCCCCGTGTCAGGCTCTGTGCTGACAGCTCAGAGCCTGGGGCCTGCTTTGGATTCTGGGTCTCCCTCTCTCTCTCTCTCTCTCTCTCTGCCCCTCCCTTGCTTGCGCTTGGTCTCTTTTTCTCTCTCTCTCTCAAAAATAAATACATGTTAAAAAAAGAATGAAACAAAGAAAAATGACTGCCTCTGGTAAAGAATACACGAGCTTCCTTTTTGTCAGAAGATGGGTCTCTCGTCGTCGACCATGAGGAGGTCAATTCTGAGACCGACTCCGCACTTTACTCACCAGAAAGGAATGTGTCTCCAGGATCTGGTTGCCTCTCCAACACCAACCTTCTCAGAGGCCATCTTTGAAATGGGCAGGGTGTGCCATCTTTGAAATGGGCAGACTAAGGCTGGGGGCGGTTAAATGGGGCCACCCCAAATCAAACACGGGGCAATGGCAGAGCCTGGCCTCGGACATCAGAATGTTTAGCTCCGGATCTCACTGTCCATCCCAGTTCTCAACACTTCTAAGGGCCCCCAGGATTAAAAGGCTCCAACATAGCAGTCATCCACTGACCCACCGACCCATCTGGTATCACCCATCCGCTTCCTAAAAGGTTTCCACCTTCTCTCCTTTTCTGATGATAAGAAATAAAAAGGCTTGGTTTTAAGTTAATTTGGGGAATTACATGGGGCATAAATTATAATGAAATAAACCTACTTGCATTCAATAAATGTGTGTGTGCGCACACGCTCGCAGAGAGATTAACTTAGAAACTAGGAGCTAAACCTCTTACTGGTTCCCTGCACTCGTGCTCTTATGCTTTTTATTCGAGTTCATTTCTCAACTCAACCCTACTGAAACAAATGATCACACAAACGAAAATAATCAGATTAGCTTCTCCCAAGCATGGCCCTAATTCCTCTGTCACTGTTCCCGGCGTGCACTCAAGCCTTTAATTTCTTCAGCGGTGTCGGCGTTCTGCAGGAGGAAAGCCCTCGCCCCAGATCCTAGGACCCGTGTGACAGGGCAGCGTGGCTCAAAGCGGCGGGCCCAAAAGGCTCTGCCGGTGATAGGCGCCCTCCTGGCTGGAGTGAAGGAAAGGAGACTCAGGATTTTTCTTGGTGTGCTTTACAGGTGTCCTAGACAGACGCACGGACCCAAGGTTATCTCCTCGGCTCTCCTTCCCTTTGAGGAAGCCAGGCGTGAAAAGGAAAGGCGAGCTGGTTCCGAATGTCCAGAGGCCAGAAGGCACAGCTCAATCCACCTCTGGGAGCGGGGAGATCCAGGAGGCCGTGCCAGGCTGAACGAGCCTCCCAAACCCAGAAACAAACAGGCTGATAAATGAGGGCTGCGAAACCGCTGAGCTGAGCCCCGCGAATCAATTCAATAGGCTGCCTCTTCTTCTAGCTCATTAACTATTTGAGATTACCATCATATGGGGAGTAGCCTCTCAGCTGGAAATTAAATTAGCCTGGCTATAAACCAGGAATGCAGACTGGAAAAGTATCTGATGAGCAATTCCCGGGGAAAAAAACAAAAAACCAAAAAAAAAAAAAAAAAAAAAAACCCACACCACCAAATGCTCTCCTCCCAAGCATCATTCCCATTCCCCTCTGGCCTTCCAAGCTGGTCCCCTTCTTTGCAATGGCCCTTTTCGGGGCCGTAAGAAAAGACAACGACGGCAACAGGCGCGAGAGCCTCTTACTCTGGTTTTCGGATAAAACTGGGCTTGCTCCTGGCGGAATCCCGAGAGGGGCGGTTTGGGACTAAACGATCGGAAACGTGGCATCCAGAAAAAAAAAAAAAAAAACAGAGAAAGATGGCTTCGGATGAGTAAAGAAGAAAGGAAAGGGGGTGGGAGGAGGAGAGAGGGAGGGGGTAGGGGGGAGGGGGGAAATCGACACATACGTACCCCCCCCACCCCCCACAACCCCCCCCCAGGGGTCTGTGCAGAGGTGCAACCTCCAGTAACAAGGGCGGCAGGCACTAATTGCACACCCAGAACAGGTGTGTGCCTGCCAAGCCACCTCTTAATTACCAGGTTTGGCATTTGGGCACCAGCCGCCTGGCCCTGCTCAGCTTCTAAGAATGCTGGAGCCGAGCGTCCACGGAGCTGTTCTGTTGTAGGTCCGAAGAGCCAAGCGGTGGAATTTCTAATTACATGGCTTTAGGCTTTACCCTAATGAAAGGCTCCATCCAGACAAGCAAAAAAGCAACCGGCTTAGGGGACGTGGGTCCCGGAACACATCCTGTGAGCATCTCTGGCAATTGCCGGGTTTTCTGGGCGGCTTCTCTTCTGATCGCTGGCGGGAGCAATGCCCGTTGAACGCTACTCGACGGCATCTTGTAAATCCCGCTTCCAAGTTGAAATACTTGAGAGAGAGAGAGAGAGAGAGAGAGGAGAGAGAGAGAGAGAGAAGGGGGGGAAGGTGCGGGATAAACAGTGCTACCAGTGGCACTTTGAAGTCATGAAGTTAAGGCTCACTCACCAAAGACATCAATCCTTCTGACGCTGTCCTACCCTAATTACTATGTTTCTCCTCTGCCCATCCTTCCCCACATCCACACCTTTTCATGTAGACCTCCTTGCCTTTCCACGTGTATTCCTTCTGCCAAGAAGATCCCTTTCCCCACACGGTCTGCACAAAAACTCCTATTCACGCGTCAAAACCTTAACTAGGGTGCCCCCTCCTCTCTGAGGCCTTCCCAGTAGAGATCCTTCCC
The DNA here is from genome assembly GCF_046562875.1 of Panthera onca. Classification (NCBI taxonomy): domain Eukaryota; kingdom Metazoa; phylum Chordata; class Mammalia; order Carnivora; family Felidae; genus Panthera; species Panthera onca. The sequence continues at coordinate 24,401,540 of NC_138352.1, read as the reverse complement.
CATCCAGAACCGGTCTCCCTCTGCAATCTTTTCCTGCCTTAACCAGGCCTCTTTTTTTTTTTTTTTTTTTTAATGTTTATTTATTTTTGAGACAGAGAGACAGAGCATCAATCGGGGAGGGTCAGAGAGAGAGGGAGACACAGAATCGGAAACAGGCTCCAGGCTCTGAGCTGTCAGCACAGAGCCCGACGCGCGGCTGGAACTCACGGACCGCGAGATCGTGACCTGAGCCAAAGTCAGACGCTTAACCGCTTAACCGACTGAGCCACCCAGGCGCCCCTTAACCAGGCCTCTCCTTTGTGCATCCATCAAGGTCCACTGTACTTAAGCCATCTCAACCCCTGCCTGAAGCCGCACTCTCCCTGGCCAGTCTCTATGGGGTGGTCAGGGTTTTTCTAAAAAAGTAGGTCAGATCCCGGCCCTCCCATTCACAGAGCCCCCAACTGGCATCCTCATTAAGAACATAAAGAGCTTCCTCTCTGTCCTCCCCCCCCCCCAACTTCCTTTGATCTCTTCACTGTGGTCACAATGCCTTCTCTGGGGGCAGGTTCCCACCTCCTGGACCCTCGGACACCCCCTCTCTTCATTCAGGCCTCTCCTCAACATCACCTCTTGAAAAAGACCCCCTGCCTAAAATTAAAGCAGCTCTTTCCTCCCCGCTAACCCTCCAATGCCCCGTCCTGTTTTATTTCTCCTCTGGCTCTTATCAGTGGGAGTATTCTAGTTTTATTCGTTCACCTGCTATGCCTTTACTGCCCGCCTCCCCAGGAGAATGCAAATTTCACGAGGACAGGCTCCGGCCGGGCTGATAAACACACAACAGCATCTCAGAAATGAACACATCTTTGCAACCCCGGAGTCTGGCACAGGATCGATGCTCCGTAAATTAATCAGATCTACGCAGCCATCGGGAACAAAAAGCAACACCAGTGGATGGTCACGTGTACCCGGAGCTAAGGGAAGCCCTCCCTACTTCTCCGTCCCTGCCGCTGGGCTCCAGGGGACACGGTCCTCAGGGCTGTCCCTGACAGTGGCTTCCTCCCGGCGGCCCCCTCAATCCGCGCCCCCGAGGACAGAGAAGCCCAAGGATTTTTGCCATGGTCGCCAAACAGCACCAAATCCACGTCAGAGTGTTAACTGACAAGCAGCTGGAAGCTTCTTCATGGCGCTCACGTGCGAAACGCTGAGTGGGGCCGAACGTGTAGGACCCAAAGCCCACGGCTGGGCCTGAACGGTGCAAACGCTCGGTGTTATCTTTCCCTGCAGCCGGACCTCTGCTGTCTGCTCGTGCGGGGTACGCACCTCGAGCTTGGGGGACCTACGGACCATCCATGTGCCACAGGTGGAGGCCGAACAGCCACAGGGCACAGGCACCCCCTCCCGCCCACAACTGGCATCCCCGAAGGACACCATCTGGGTTCAGATGAGGTGGCTTCTTTGATCAAAGACCTTAAAACGCACAAAAGCTTAAGTCCTGAGGAAGCCAGCACATGTGCTCCCCGGCAAATGCTCTTTTTATAGAACAGACACAAAAAGCCACGAGCCACATTCTGTATTTGTTTCCAGCTGCGACAGGAGGAAAACACAAGGCTAAGGATAACTGTGAATGACGGAACCAGACGAGACAGAGGGAAAGAAAGGCAGAGGGAAGGAGAAAGGTGCATGGGGCAGACCCCTCATCATGAGCCCCCTGGCTGTGCTCTCCTGAGCCCTCCCCCTGCCTCCCCGCACCCCCCCCCCAGGGAAATGCAGCCCCTAAGCCACATGGGACGGATACCTGCAGTCACTTTTCCATGCTGGCGTGGGCAAGGCTCCCCCAACACTTCAATTCAGACCACGGAGCAAAGGCCCTCCGGGACAGTCATCCAAATTACCCAGGGAGGCAGTAGGGAGAGGTGGGGTCTGGAGTAAGTGACAAAGAGAGCCCCATCCCTTCTCATGAATACCCCGGGGAGCAGATGCTTGCATGGAAAGAATTCAAGTGCAAAACTCACGTAAGCATCTGTAAATTTCTTCAGTAGGGGAGGCTCAGCTGCGCGCCCCCCGCCCCCCCAACAAATCCCTCTGGCCAGTAAGATAAAGGCTTCGCTCCCCACATAACATTCAACTTCTGAGCCATTTTCCTCTCCCAATCCCGACACTCCCTCTGCCCTACCCCATCCCCTAGTGCTCAGCCCACACCTCTTTCTACCGTCCAGATGCCTTGGCCATGGCTTGGCGAGAAGTCTGCCTTACTGCCCGACTTCCAGAAGGCCCCACAGAAAGAGAAGACGGGTATTAAGTATCTCGCTAAAACATACGTAACTTTATAGGAAGGGAAGCGCGATAAGAATGAAAAACTAGTCAAGTCCATGCAGTGGGGGCCCCCACTCTGGTGTGAAACGGTCCGCGCCTATAGACCACGTGAAAAGCCCCCGCCAGACATCCCCCCCTGTAAGCGAGAGCCCAGGGCAGAGGTGAGGGAGGCGATGCAAACAGGTGTTAGAATGTCCCCAAATACAAGGAGTCGATGGTAAGCGTATCTGCAGATAAGGTCATTCTATCTAGCAAGTTTAGAGTGCTTGGAGGGGAAAGCCAGATACTCCTGTAACTTAAGTTTGGTACAAACAGGTAAATTAATCCCCCTCTCGCTCTCCGTTAAAAGGTTCCACTCGCCTTCTTTCCCAGGGACACCTCATCTTAAAGTTTCCTTCCTTTCCGGTGCCGTGGGTAGTAAGAACACTTCCAAGGGTTCCCCCTGGGCCCCAGACAACAAAAGGGAAAATGCAAGGTTGTTTTTGTTTTGTTTTTTTAAAGTGATTGGCTCCCTCTGCAGCTCGAGGGCACTGATGTTTATGTGCGGCTAGTGAACGGTTATTTCCCAGAGAACTCAGCCTTCTGTCCGGGGCGTGAGCAATCCTGCTCGTGCTCTGATACAATAAGATACAATTCACCCTCCACCCCCGCCCCCCTGCACCAGCAAGCAGAGACGGGGCCCTCACCTTTGAAAGCAGACATAAGCTTCTTGGAGGAACGCTGAACCAGCAATTAGACTGCTCAGGGCACACCAGCCGGGCGAAGCCTTCTGAAGAAGCTTGCAGCGAGACCCGACTTGAAATCCTCACGAGCAAGTCGGTTTCCCCTGGCCTCAGCCTCAGCAACTTTCCGCCCGGGCTGGCTCCCCTGATTTACCGCGACCCACCCCCGCCCCTTCTCTTTCTTTACTTTTTCTGCACTATCACCCTGGGGAGGAGGAGGCGGGCGGTTAAAGGGATGATGACACCTCAGGTTGTTTTTTTGTGACGTTTTATTTTTCAGAGAGAATGAGAGAAGGCAGGCAGGAGAGGGGCAGAGAGAGAGAGAGAGACACAGAATCCGAAGCGGGCTCCGCATGGTAGCAAAGACGCGAGGCTGGAACTCACGAACCTCTAGATCATGACCTGAGCTGAAGTCGGACACTCAGCCGACCGGGCCACCCAGGTGCCCCCAGGCACGAGGGTCGTGACAACTTCACAAGCAAGAGAAGCATGGAACCGAACTTCAAATAAGAAGGGGCACCTTTTTATTTTTTTTTTTTAATTTTTTAACGTTTATTTTTGAGACAGAGAGAGACAGAGCATGAACGGGGGAGGGGCAGAGAAAGAGAGGGAGACACAGAATCTGAAACAGGCTCCAGGCTCTGAGCTGTTAGCACAGAGCCGGACGCGGGGCTCAAACTCACGGACCGTGAGATCATGACCTGAGCCAAAGTCGGACGCCCAACCGACTGAGCCACCCAGGCGCCCCAAAGGGGCACCGTTTTAAAGGTGGACAGAGAGCGCACAGGGTCCGGGGTCAAATTCTTCAAAGTGTAAGAAACCCTGGGGACCTGGTCTGCTAATGTACCCCAAAGTGGCATCAGGACAAGCACCGCTTCGTGGAGTAACAGGTGATACTGAATGAAAAGAGAATCCTGTACATGGTGGGGGTGGGGGTGGGGAATGCCAGCTCCAAGAAAAGGAAACTGATTTTTGTTTTGTCCTGTCTGGGCTTTTTTTGGTTTGGCTTTGTGTTTTGTTTTGGGCCGTAGTGCTTCTCAGCACCTTTAACGCCCGAACATGGAACCATTTCTTCCGCGTTATCACCTATTCATCTTTCCAGAACTTTCTGTTCGCTGAAGGAACTGGAGACAGTACTTCTCCGAGTGTGGCCGGCAGGCCACCTGCTAACCGTCCTCAAGAAGATAAATGCTAACACCGGACAGTCGGCATTTAAAGCTATCATTGAGTGGGGCGTCTGGGTGGCTCAGGTGGTTAAGCGTCTGACTTCAGCTCAGCTCATGATCGCGCGGATGGTGGGTTCAAGCCCCGCGTCGGGCTCTATGCTGACAGCTCAGAGCCTGGAGCCCACTTCAGGTCCTGCTCAGCGAACTCACTGAGGGGTATAGACCAGCATGCGTGTTGCACAGGGCACGAGCTGTGTACTAGTCACGAGAAGTAGGACCACACATCCCCAGTGGACTGGGGAAATACGGGCTCACCTCCCTTGTACACGTGGGGATGCTAACGCCAAAGACACAGAGTGACTTCCCGAAGGTCACAAAGTCTGTGGGAAAAGGGTGACCCCCCCAAAACATCTTTTAAATAGAAGCGGGTCATTAGAACAAATTTGACGACGAGGATTCTGATTTCAAATGGCCCCAGTGAGCCTCGGAGCTCCGTGCAACCTCTCTCTCCCAGGATTTTTACAGAGGCGTCCGACGAAAACCAAGTCCAACGAGAAATGGCTAACCCCCAAATCTAACGAGAACGTCCACGACAAACAATGAGATGGAGGGAATTTAATTATGAAATAGTGCACACCTGAAAAACGAGGCGAGGAGGTGGGGGAAGACCCAGGACCAGGCAGGTAACAGATGAGCGAAGCCGGCCCAGTGGGAGACAGTAAGGAGCAGTGAGGACTGTGTCAAACGGGAAAAGAACATGCCCCCATTCACAGGTGCGGGTGCCTTCCGGTTCCAGCCAGCCGTTGGTCCCGCCCTTCGTGAAAGAATCGGAAAACCCGGATTTGCTTGCCAAACTTCGGAGTCTGTCAATATCAGCGATGAATTCACAGGTTTTTAAAACGTTGCAAGTATTCGCTCGAGGATTTCATGTATATTAAGTTCCACAATGTGTGATGGTGGAACGTAGGAGGGTTGGTATGTCCTTGGGACAGGGACAGTGAGTGGAAGGGGGCACAAGGGTGGCTTTGGGGGGGGGGGGTGAGTTCTTAAGCCCCTATTACCTCGGGATGTTGACTTTGTGAACATTCATCAGGCTGCACATTCTTGCTTTGCACACTTTCTTGTAGGTACGTGAAGTAAGAATCCGACTTAAAAAAAAGCCAGGCCTCTAGATAAAATAATGCGATGTCTTGGATTTTCTTCAAAGCACGCAGAAAAGAGAGAACACAACACTTCTTAGCAACGAAGAAGGGAGGTCTTGGAAAAGCAGAAAGGTGATACTGAATGAAAAGAAAATGAGCAGAAACTAAAGCCACGTTGAGAAGATTTTAAGTGCGCGATGTTCCTACAGAGACCACGGTCTCTCTGTGGTTTCTGCCCATGTAGGAGTTCTCTGAATGGGTGCTTGAAGGAAGACGATGCCATCCCGAAGTTCCTTTGTACACAACGGGTCTTGGCATGGGTAAGCGGTGGTGACCTGAACGGCCAGCAGGCTGCACAGTAAGAGCCAAGTTCTTGGACAAGGGCATAAACTCAGCATGGGCCAGGTCGGCTCTACAGTCAAGACCTTCTCCTGCACAGCGGCTGGGGACAGTACAAAGCAAGAGGTCTCCGCTGGTAGGGACAACGGTGGTTAGGGTGTCAGAGAACGCAGAAGGAAAGCAACAGGGCATAGGGAGCAAGCGGCAGAGTTTCAGTCATCCTGAGAACCAAGAATTGGGGTATGGTGGTGGTGGCGGGCAGGCTCAAAGAACAGGTGAAAGAGAACAGGTTGGTAAGTGAAGAAATGGAGGGAGGTTGCGGTCAGAAAAGGGGGATCAAATACACAGATCTTAGCGCTAGAGTAGGGGCTGCAGGGGTGATGTGAAAGTGACTGTGACATAGGTATCATGAAAACTGCCATCTATCAAATGCCCGTGCCATTCCAACAGAGCTGAGGCTGACGAGCAGGTGTGGGCAGAAGGAAAAGTAGGCACGGGGACAGAAAAAGAGAGGGAAACTATAACCCCGGGGATATTTTAATGTGAAAAAGTCTGTGTGTCTTTGTGGGGGGTGGGGAGGAGGGAAACAAGAGAAGAGATGGCTTGAAGCGGTCCCCTGGAACACCAGGTGGAATTTCCGCCACGTACAGGAGCTCCAAGATGGGGCGTTCGAAGGGCCATCTGGGAGGGCTTTGGGTTCAAGAGGCTGACCACCTGCGGATCTAGCTGTAGGACCTTAGGCGACCAATCTCTGAGAGTTTCCCTTTCCTCCTCCACCATGTGGGGGGGGGAATCACACAGAAGCATCACTCCCTGCACACAGCAGGCCCTCACTCACTAACGCTGAGCCATTTCCCCCCCCCTACTGTATCACATAGTAACGGACGCTCCCTCTCCTTCCTATCTGCTTAGCGGTCTTTGGAAAGCTCCTGGAAAGTAAACTGTACAAAATCACATTTCAATTTTCACTGGTTCAACGAACGCTTCCCGTTCTCCTCAAAAGGGTTTTCGGAATTACCAGTGATTTCGCAGGACTAGCGATTTTAATTTTGTTTTAACATTTATTCATTTTTTTTTGGAGAGAGACAGAGTGCGAGCAGGGGAGGGACAGAGAAGAGAGGGAGACACAGCATCCGAAGCAGGCTCCAGGCTCTGAGCTGTCAGCACAGAACCCGATGCAGGCTCGAACTCACGAAGTGTGAGATCATGCCCTGAACCGAAGTCAGATGTTTAATTGACTGAGCCACCCAAGCGCCCCAGGACAAACAATTTTTTAAATCAGTGCTTAAGTTGCTTTGCAGCGTCTTTGAACCTGTGGATTTTTTTAGTTCCCCGGTTCAAACAGGCCCCTCAAGGACGAGTTCACGTCTCTCGTATTTCCATTGGCTGCCACGGCTAGCACTTGAGAAAAGTGAGTGCTACAACAGAGCATTTTTAGGGCAGTCGTATTATTCTGTAGGATATTAAAACGATGGGTGCATGTCATTATAAGTTTGTCAAAAGCTGTAACAGGACATCAAGAGCAATGTTGTAAACTCTGTAAGTCCTAACGTAAGCTAAGGACTCTGGATGATAATGATGTGTCATGCAAGGTCATCAATGGTAACAAATGTACCATTCTGGTGATGCATGGGGACAGTGAGGGGGGCTGTGCATTTGTGAGGACAGGGCGTACCTGGGAACTCTGGTCTTTTCACTCCATTTTGCCGTGATCCTAAAAATGCTTTTGAAAGATAAAGTCTGCATGTTTTTTAAAAAGCAAGCGCTCCAGGCACCTGGGTGACTCTGTTGGTTGAGAGTCCCTCCAGCTTCGGCTCAGGTCATGATCTCACGGTTCGTGAGTTCGAGCCCCACGTTGGGCTTGCTGCTGTCAGCACGGAGCCTGCTTCAGATCCTCTGGCCCCCTCTCCCTGCCCGTCCCCTGCTTGTGCTCTCTCAAAAATAAATACACATTTTTTTTAAGGTAAATGCTCAATAAACCCTTGTTAAATGAGTGGGAAAAAAATAGGTCAGCATGATTTAGGAGAATGTATTCTTCACTGACTGCACAAAAAGGCTCAAAATGGTCACCTTTGACTTCTTCCATTCGAGTGTTTCAAGTCAGTGACAAAGTAGCGACCGGCTCTCCTCCCCTATTCTCTGTGCTCACCCCTCCCCCCCACACCCACTCACCCACTTGGGGCTTCTGTAAAAGCTCTGGGCTGGGAACAGGATGTTTACTTCTTTGTGTATCTGTGTTAACTGGCAGCACTAGCATATGCTAAGTGTCTGGAGATTTCTGGAACAATCAGCCTGGAGGGCACCAGGGACCCTAGGAACAGCACATCAAGAGGAATGGCTGGGCTGAGCCAGGTCTGGAAACAAGCAAGTTGGCGGGGGAGGGAGAGGCCTTTCAGCTGAGGGGAAGGAACTGGGAGTGATCTGGGTGTGTAAGATTGTCCTCTTAATTGTCTGCTTAGTGTGTCTTCTCCCCTGGGGAGACCACTTTAATGGACCCGAGATCCAAATCCTGCATTTCTTCAACAACTCCTGCAGCAAAGAGCATTGTCTTAGGCCAACGCCCCGTTCTTTTAATACAGATCATCTCCTACATCTCTGCAAAAGATCCGCCCTCCAAGATAGGGTCTGCTCCAAATGCACGACAGTGGTCCCAGTGCATGGTGTAAATCCATCGTGACAGGAGGCGTTTTAAGGTGGTCCTTCGAACCTTCCGCTGCACTAAACAAGGGTAACCTTGTGAATGTCCATATGCAGGCTGGGGGCTGGGGGCAGAAGGGCGCTCCGGGGTTGCACACGCAGAGCCATTCCAACCGCCTGCGGGTAGGGGGCAGCTGCTGGACTCAGGGCACTGTCGGGGGGGTGGGGGGGGGGGTGGGTCGCTGAGCCACCTGGTCTCCGTCCAGCAGAGACTCAGGAATCAGAAGGGGCTTGAGTTATTTGCTTTTTCCTTAGCCTCCTCTCCTCCCCACCCGGGGCCTTTTCCACCTTTTCTCTTCATCCTGCCCTTTAACCGGCCCCATTCAGGAAAAATAAAGCTAGTTTGGGGTGCCCACGGGACCTGCTGACTCGCATTCCAGGCACCCATTACAGAAGTGAGTGAACCCAAGAGAACACAGTTCCTCCCCCAGAGAGAAAGAGAACACACGTGCTGCTTGAAAACGGACTCTGCTGATTCACTTCTTTCCGAGCCATCTCATCCCCTTCTCCTTAAAAAGGCAGTTTCCTCGCCCATCTCAAGAACTCATTCATTCCGCCCGCGCCCCGACAAGCCAGTGATTCAGCGAGGCCGAGGCCGATCTGCACCCCCAGCTCTACCCGACGGAGGCATATACTTCGAGAACACACACCTCCCCTCCAGAAGGCAGGGGAAATTGTGCCGGAGGGTTCCGAGCACACAGAGGGCGGGGAAAGAAAGGAAGCGAGCAAACGGACCCGCCTGAGCGCCGGGCTGGGAGGACGACCGAGGCTCGGAGGACGACCGAGGCTCAGGACCCGCTTAGCCCCACCCGAGGGATGGCTGGCAGCGGGGAAATCCCGCCCGCCCCGGCTCTGCCCGCCCACTCTGGGCGGGGCTGCCTCGCAGGCGGAGCACCATTGGCCTCCTGGAAACCGTTCGGACCAATCAGCGCGCGGCCGCGGCCCGCCGGCACCCTCCCCGCCACCGCGAGCGCGGGCTGCTCCGCCCGGCTCGACCCAACAGGTGAGGCTGCAGCGGGGCTCTCGGGCTGGTCACGTGGATGCAGCGGGCGACCCGCGGGGGCGGAGGGGCCGCCCCCGCCACGCCCCCGACAAGGGAAGCTCCGCCATCTGTCTCCGGGGCTCAGCGATCCTGGACCAGATGTAGTGATCCCACGCGACACAGGGACCGTGCTGACGGATCCCAGCCGCGGAGCCATTTTCTGTGCCACCTTCCAAGACGCCGGGTCTAGGCGAGCGCTCGGCCAGCTCCCCGATGGTGGCAGACACGTGGCCGCGCCGGGGGTCTTTGTGGGGCCATGCCGGACACTTCTGTCATCAGATCTTCCCTCCTGCCCCTCCGCCATTCAGTCGAGGGTGTGCGCGAGAAATCTGCCGCTTCTCACTTCTCTTTCCCATATATGTATATTTCTTTCACTCTCCATTTGTTGCCCCCAAGCTTCACGTTGCCCAGAACAATCTAACAGCACTGTATGAGTTTCTGAGCAAGTGTAACCCTGTGCACTGAGTGTGACAGATTGGGGGGGGGGGGGGGAACAGGGGGTCTCAATCCTCCGCCCCCAAGCTGCTTGAAGAACACATGGAATCATTCACACTCTTGTCCAAAGCGTTTAAAAATACTGATCCCTTTGCAAGACAGGAGTCCAGCCTGGGCTTAAATAACAACCAAACCTGATGCTACACCAGGGTCTTCTTTTAACACATTTGCTGAATTTAGGAGAAAAATATTTTATCCCAGGAGCTTATCTGCTCCGTAACAAACATACCAAGTTAAAGTCCCAGTGAATGTATGTATGTACATACATACTTTTATTACAATGCAAGTAGAAAATCCCAGTTGCCCTCTGTAGTGCCTCTCTAACCGGATCCACAGTCCTACCAGTTTCTAAAAGCAACTCTCTCTGGGGGGCGAACACACTGTTCAGTACAGCTTTGCTATTTAAACATGTTACACCCATGATGCAATGAGGTAAAATTTTTCGAGTGACCCAGGAATGTAAGCTATTTTTAACGTTTCAAGCCACAAAAGTGTGTGTTTAAAGAATTTAAGATATAGATATAAGGGAAATCAACAACTCCTCTCTATCTGCAAAGAAAATGAATGGGTTTTATTAGCATTAACAGTATTTTGACACACAGCCTCTTGGCTGCAATGAAAAATATTTATCATCATGTTATTCAAGCTGGTAATTGCTTCTCCCTTCTCAACTTTTCCCCATATCTAAATTCAGAAAATATATATGAAATATATATATATATATATATATATACACACACACCGATAATACTAACACCAGTTTTATTGGGTGTTAGTTTTATTTTGGTATACTTTGAGAGCAATCGGAGATTTCTACCAAGGTAATCTTTTAAATATTAGAAAAAGCTTCATGCTCAACTTACAAGTAGCTTTCAAAGATACCAGTATCTCATTTCTTCTCCGTCATGGTAAATGTTTTCATTCGAGGTAGGCACCATATTGTATCCATTACCCTTGAAAATATGCCACATACTTCGGGAATTCATTTTGCTGGGATTCCTGACTGTCCCAGCAGCCTAGCGCCGAAATTTCCCTTACTGTCTGAAATCACCCACTGTTAAATGAGAGAGGTAGCGCCCTATTTGGAAACTAACTCTATTCACAGCAAAAGAAATGCTCATTATGCGCTGCCTTTCGAGTAGACATTTTGTGTCTCTGTCAATCAAGTGAATTTCCATGTTCATAGAGTGAGGACACAAAGTATTGAAAAACTAGTGACACAGAAAGCAGTCTTGCAAGCGATCTTGGGTCACTTCTGAAGCTCTAAATAAACGCCACTTCCTGGATTCAGAACACTAGTGGGCTGGGTTTTTTTGTTTTTTTTTTTTTCTTTTTAAATTCCTGGAGCACTTTTAATTCTAAGTAATGATTAAAAAGGGTCAACTTGGGACGCCTGGGTGGCTCAGTCGGTTAAGTGTCCGGCTTCGGCCCAGGTCATGATCTCAGTCTGTGAGTTCGAGCCCCGCGTCGGGCTCTGTGCGGACAGCTCAGAGCCGAGAGCCTGCTTCGGATTCTGTGTCTCCCCCCTCTCTCTGCCCCTCCCCGGTTCACACTCTGTCTCTCGCTCAAACATAAATAAAACTCTTAAAAAAAAATTATTTAAGGGTCAACTTATGTAATCAGAAAACCTTATATCCTACAACGCGTTTTAAACAAAAAGGTAAAACCAGCATATGCATTTGGAATGAGGTTGTGTGACACATTGACTTTTTTTTAATCTCAAAAAGTTTTGCTTCAAACAAAAAAATAAAACACCCAAACTAGAAAAACAGCTGTGACAGATCACTTCAAAAATCTCAAACAATACAACTTTAGCTGGGGAGATGTCTTTATAAATATTAGTCTCTATTAAATGCCACGTTTTTAATACTCATGGCTCTGTTAAAAAGGCAAAATCTAGTTTAGTCCACACTTAATTCCTAATTATGGTATCTTATTTCGGTAAATATGTTTTAAGGCATAGGCTAATTTTTTTTAAAGGCCTGTTCAATAATGCCCTATCACTTGAAAGAGAAGTGTAATTCCTACATTTCAGCATTTTTTTAATCTAAAACAAATAGGTTGCTATTAAATATTGACTATTTTATTAACTCAGAGCATCTGGGGAAACACTTATGATTAGGTTAATTTATGTTATATTTTCCCCTCAACTTGTAAAAGATTAATCAACCATTTTATGGTCTAATTTAGGTGCCTAATTAAAAACAGAGTTCAACACATGCTGCACTGTCTTGCTAATAAATCTTGACAGCTCTGTAACATGATGGTTTGTATTTCAAATTGTTGCATATAAATGGAGATTTTTGATCTTCACCCAGCAGCTCGAAGTGAGTTGCATATTTGGTTTGAACTCCAGGACTGAGAAAGTGCAATTACTTCAAAAAGGATTATCTCCAATCAGATAGTATCTTAAATTTCCCTCAGTGAAGACAGAAGCGGTCCTTGCCACCAAGTTTTCAGAGCTAGTCTAGGAAAACAGAGGAGAAATTAGTTTCCTCGGCACTTGGGAAAGTGAAGCGTAGGAAAAGTTGCTATTTTCCGCTGCTGGCTTTCAAGTCAGAGATTTCTGAAGTTACTGGGTGTTAGAATCTAATTCTAAAGAAATCTGCTCCACATGTTCGTTTTAACTGTCTTCTGGTTTGGTAAGCGCAAGTTTTCAGTTTTGATTTGGGGGACGGTTTTTTGTTTTTTAATGAATAAATTCATCCCAAGAAAGTTCTGGAACATCTTATTTTAACTCTATGTCCTCCCACACACCCCCCTCCCCAGCCTTAAAAAAAAAAAAAAAAAAAAAAAGGGCAAACGGAAGAGAATAAATCTACTCTGTAGGGACATCATGTTTTCTCAGCCTTTGTTATTTGAGGATATTTTTGTAATTTTAATGACTCCTTTGGCTCTGTCCTGTGCAGGCACAGAAATGAAACTTCTATAGTGATAGAATTATCCTTACTCTAGTTTAGAAGCCAACATGGGATGCAGCAACTCTCCTATTCTGGGGCTGATGTAAGTGAGCAGTCTACACTGAGGTTACGAGAGGTGCAAGAGAAAACTCAAAACTCTTCCGAAGCTAACCCAGTTCTGAACTCCTCATCTATGACCAGCCTCCTGTCCTGGTCACTTTAAGCAAGGAGGGAGCACAGCCCAGAGTGACCTCTGGATCAGAACCTCCTGGGTTGCTATACTAAGCTTTGTCACTTTCTGGCTGTGAGGCCTTGGGCCAGTCGCTTAACCTCTCTGTGCCTGTGTTTCTTGGCCTATAGAAGTACCTACTTCACAGGACTGTAAGGGGGATTAAATGTGCTAATCCTGTAAAACTTGAAACAGTGCCTGGCACACAGGGAAAACATTCAGTAAGTGTTAGCTATCAACATTATAAAACCACCCACACGCCATACTTTTTTTTTTTTTTTTTCCTAACGTGGCCACAGCATTCAAGTGTCAGCTTCTTTGTACAACCAAAAATGGAAAGAAGAGTCAAGGCGGGGAAAGGGTTCTGGCGCTGTAACATCTAAGGCATAGTTCTCTCAAAAAAAAAAAAAAAAAAAAAAAAAAAATCACGATAATAATCACACAATATTTAGCTAACTTAATTCCCAAACTGGGGTCATTAAAATTCTTGAAAATCTACCGAGCTTAAGCCAAATCAAAGAGAGAAACTTACTACAGAATGTACATATTTAATTTTAAATTCCAAGTTTAAACCAGTGTTCAGAGCCTCGGTGTAGGCGGTGGGTGACTTCTCCACCTGGGGGTATGTAAGGTGCCCCCATTATTTCTCAAACACCTTCACCACCATGGAACTGAAGGTAAAGGCCGGTTGCACCCCAAGTCTTGATAAGCCAACCCACGGGGTCCTCGAAGCACCTGTGAAGTTTGGGAGGCCTGATCAGAGCAAGAGCGAGCTGGACAATGGACTGGAAAAATAAACCCACAAGAGTCTTAATCCCAGACTAAAACACGCAGGTCCGGAGCAGGTGAACCCCACTTACTAACAATTTTTTTTTTTTCCCTGCAGCAGCAGGTAAAGCAGCAGAAAATTCCTGATTCCTGGCGGGTGGCGAGGTCAGCTCCGTGTGTCGCCACCCTGGTAGGCTCCTTCCTACCATGATCCCTGCAGCTCGGCCTGCTACGGTCTCATTCTGCCAAGGGTAAAAGACCTACGATCAAATCCTAAGACAACGCAAATCTGCCCAGGCTCTGGGCTACCGGTTAGGCCACTAGCAACAGTGTGTTATCAACCGATTAAACCTATTAACGACTTGCTCAGACACAGCCAGGACCTCGGTTCCCCCACGGACCGCCACGCCTGACTCTCGGATTCAACCATCCGTGCCCCTAGCTTCTTAGTGCCTTCAAAATGCCTAAATGCCTTCAAAATGTCTTCCCCTCTCTCCTATTTTCTGCTTCTGAGGACACGTTTTAACCAGTACGCGAACTGCAACTCTCCGGTTAATTATTATTTACACTCTTCTGCAGTCTGCGGCCTGACCGTCCGGACACAGCGGGAGATAGATACAATGGGACACACCTCTGGCGAGGAGCTAGGCTTGGCTGAGCCCAGAGAACGAACTCCGGCCAGGGCGAGGGGTGCTCCCCGGGCACCGGATTTTAGGAAAAGCGTCGTGGGACAGGCGTTTCCTCCCGGTGTGGTCTGTCTCAAGTTAAAACGGCTGCCTTCAAAATAATTAAGTCCACACATGTGCCCAGACATCCAGAATATCCTTCGTCAATTAAAAAAACGAAGTAAGCAGATGGCCCTTAAAAGCCTTGGGTTTCGTCTTGTTTTTTCTTAGAGACACCCACTAAGCCTGCGGCCCCGCCGGGCGCTGCTGGGGCAGCCCGGGACCGCGGCGCGGGGGGCGAGCCGCGGGGTCTGCACTTTGCTCCTCCCGCCACCCCGGTCCGCGGGGTGGCCGCCGCGGGCCCTGGGCCTCCCGGTCCCCGTCAGTCCGGCCCCTCGGTTCCGGGAGCTGGCAAGGGAAGACGACGAGGGCTCCCGCCTCCCCCAAGTCCGGTCGCCCCGCGCCCCCCCCCCTTCCCCGCCCCCCCCCCCCCCCCGGGCGCAGGTCCCGCCCGAGGCTCCCCGGCTGCTGCGCTGCCCGCTGCAGGCGCGCGGCGAGCCTTTCCAGCGCGGCTTCGCTCTTTATTCCGCAGTTTTGAGTCCATCGAAAGGAACGTGGCAGGTGGAGCGCGGCCGCCTAGACACCGCGCGAATCCTCCAGTGGGGATTTCCGTACCTGCCCCAGAAACCGCCGGACTCCGCCGATTCGGCGATTTTCCAGCCGGGTCCTCCCGACCCGGCCCCTAGCTTTCGCATCTTAGAAATCCCCGGACTGCCTCCGGCCCCCGGCGGGTTCTCCCTGAAAAGACGTTCCTGCCCTCCCGGCCCCCAGATTGCTCATCCCTGGAGGAAGAGGGCAGGTGGCGGCAGAAGCAGGAACAACAAGGCACCCGACGGCACTGACACTCGGAGAGGCCCCCACGTGGCTGCCGGGCACCCGAGAGCACCCGCGCGCTCCTCTCCGCCCGGGGCGGGGGCAACCACAGGATCCCCACTGCGCGGATGGGAGCACTGAGGCTCAGCGCCACCAGCGAGCTGCCGGAGCCCGGACGCGAATCCAGACGTCGGACACCAGAGCCCGGCAACGGTGGGAAGCGTGACTGTCACGGCTGGCTAAACCTCGAGACTCGGGCAACTCCTGACAATAATAAAAACATGAAGGACAAAAGGGAGCGGGAGGGCAAGGCTGGGAAGAGAAGGATTTTAATCCGCGGGGTCAGCCCCCTTTTATCTTTCGCGGGGCCTGGGGGCGGGGGATGGGAGCAGGGAACGCGGGTTCGGTTCGACTCTCCCCTTTTGTTTCCCCGAAGTCCCGAGCATCTTGGGCCTGGAGGACTGCCTGCCGGCCACTCCAGAGTCACACTCGCGAGGGTTGGGGGCTCAGGACCAGAGAGAAGGGTAAGTGTAGGCCGTTGGCCGGGCTCCTGGTTGGCGACCAAGTTTTTCGAAGGCCGGAGTCTGGACCCCCTGCCCACCCGCGCCTCACCGGAAGCTCGGTCAACCCAAAAGCTCACTCCAAAGACGGGTAGCTCTGGAAAGCGTTGGGCAGAGGTCGTGATTATGACCCCAAGGGCCGCTCGCTGCCCCTCGGCAACCCGACCCCACAACCTGACCCGAAAAACGAAATTTTCTAAAGGCCCGACCTTCGGGAAAAGCACATTTCTCAATCAACGAACCCCTCACATTCTTTGCACCCCGACGTAGTGCAGGGCCCGCGGACACACGCGTCCCGGCCCGCGCTCTCCCGGCACCCAGGCCCGGGAGGCGGAAACGAGCGAGCAGCGCCGGCGGCGCCCCGGAGCCTTCAAAGCCGCGCGCCGCTCCCGCCGGCTGCAGTGCGCGCCTTTGCCCGACAGGGACCAGCACCGCTCCACGCTCCGCGCCGCCCGCCCCGCTGCCGGGCGGAGGCGCCGGGCCACCCGCCCAGCTCGCCCTCCCGAGCCCAAGCTGCCCGCCAGCCAAGCGGGTCTGGCCGTCTTCGGGTTCCAGCCAGGAGTTCGACTGTAACAAAAAAGTTTACAGACGCCGTCGGTCTGTCCCACCCCCCTCCCCATCTGGGGAGCAGAAACCGCTCTGGAAGTTGGTCTAGGGTGGAGACCGTGACCGGCTGGGCGCAGAGCGTCCCGGCGCTCCGGGAGGAAAAATAAAATACGAGCAGATCTGGATTGGTCGCTTTGGGAAACGGCCACAGTTAAGAGGGTCCAGTCGCTGACCACCCCCCTTTGATTAATTCTAAGGACACCGCAGGCCACGGAGCTGCCAGACCTCCTCGAGAAGTTTCTATGGGTTGTGGCGAGTGGAGCCCCGAGCACCCGGTACCATGCCGGGGCGGGATTCCGGGCGCCGCCGCTTTATTCCTCTGTCTGCCCCACCCCGCCCCCCGGGGGTCGGAGGCTGTACCCCTGTCACTTCCCCGGCACATGCCACGTCTCCGTCCTCTGCGGGTCTGGATCGCGGCTGCCGCCCCTGCCCTTGGCCCTGCTGGGGAAACTCACCGGTACCAGGCGAGGCCCTTGTCGTAGCTGCGGTCGAAGAAGTGGGGCTCGGCGCCCACGGCGCGCACGTCGGGGTGCACGCGCAGAAACTCGAGCAGCGCCCGCGTGCCGCCCTTCTTCACGCCGATGATGATGGCCTGCGGCAGCTGCTTGCTCCCGGACCCACTGAAGAAGCTGGAGATGGGGCTGGGGGAGTCCGGCGTCTCGGGACTCTGCTCCTCCTGGCTCGCGGCGCCCTCGGCCGGCTCCCTGCCCGCAGCCAGCGGGGTGGCCGGCGCCGCCTGGAACGGCAGCCTGGGGGTAGTCCCGTCGGGACCCGGAGCCGGGGCCGGCGGGGCGTGGGCGGCGCGGGACCCCGAGCCCAGCAGCAGCAGCCCGGGCGCGGCGGCGCACGAGCCGGCGCACGAGTACAGGAACATGTAGAGCCAGATGCAGAGCATGGCGAAGAGCAGCGCGAGCTTCCTCCTCACCGGTGGCGGGGACGGCGGCGGCTGCGGCAGGAGCCGGCCGGGGACATCGAGGCAGGATCGGCCGCCGCTCAGGCGCTGCCCCATGCGCAGCCCGGGGGCGCGGCGAGGGACATGGCTCAGCACATGGCGCGGGGCCCGCCGGAGCTGTGAGCGCGGAGGGGGTTCCCTGGCCCGCAGGACGCCCGGGCGGGTCGGTTTATTGCCCCCGCGCGCCCGCGGCCGCCGCCGCCGCCGCCGCCGCCGCTGCCGTTCTTCCCCAGGTGGCGGCGGCAGCTGTAGCGGTGGCGGCTTTTGACATGTTGCCCGGGAGGAGCTTCAACTGGAACGAAAGTCGGGGTGGCGGCAACTGCTGGCCCGAAGGGTGCTCCTGCTCGGGCAAGAGGACGCCGCGCCCCCGCTGCCCGGCCACTCCAGACGGTGCGCACGGCCGCTCGCCGGGGCTGCCTTCTCGCGGTCCTGCCCACTGAGCCTCGGGAGCGGCCCCGGCACTTCCCCGCGGAGGCTGCGAAGAACTGCGCAGAAGAGAGCCCGAGACCGAGGTGGGGTGGGCGGGCCCAGCCTTCCGGACTGACGGGCCCGTCCGCCTACCAGAAACCCGGAGCGCTCTGCAAATACAGGCGCTCCGCTGAGCGTTCAGCAGCCAACCGGCTCCCGGAACGTGGGGGTGTGGAAAGGGTTTGGGGCGGTGGAGAGAGGTCGGAGGTTGCTATTGGCTGCGGGGCAAGGGGCGGGCTCAGGGGGGCGGAGCCAGGACCTGGTGACAGAAGCAGATGGTCGGAAGGATGCTGGATCCGCTGAGGGTTGGGAGAGGTCCGACCCCGCCGAGCGGTGCGGTCGTGCGCTCCGGCTCCCGCGCGCCTTTGCTCCCTCGCTGCCCTGGAGCCAGCCTTGGCGTGTAGTTGCCCTTGGGTCGGGACTCGAGTCCCGATCCAGATGTCTCGCTGGCGGGCCCGAGGGGTGTGTGTGTGTGTGTGTGTGTGTGTGTGTTGTACGGTAGGAAGGGGGTTGGAGGAGCGAGAGTCAGGCCAGAGATGCAGCCCTCCCCAAAGCGACCATCCCACGCCGGGGACCCGGAACAGGCACCGGTGTCGGAAGTTTAAGTGGAAAGTTTGTAAAAGGCTGTCAACTTTTTTAAAAAAAAGTGTTTCCTTCCTTTTTTTTTTTTTTTTTTTTTTTTTCCTTGCCAAGAGTTGATCTTTTTCGGGCTGCGAGCTGAGATCGGTGTAAACTGTCCTCAAGAAAAATCTTCCCTCTGCTCCCTAACTGGCAGGAAAGGTCGGGGGAGCGAAGGAAGAAAATTAACTGTGAGGTAGAGTCTGGTGAAAGGCTTCGTGGTCGAAAAGGGAGTGTGAACGTCACGTGCAGAAAGTTTTGTCCGGATCTGAGTTTGTGGGGGGACCGTGGGTTTAAGAAATCGTTCTCTCTTTCCCCCTTTCCCTGAATAAATGTTAAGGCCAGCATTCCATGCGCCTGCATCTAGGAGGCGGTTTGGTCTGCTGACCTGTTACACTAATTATCAGGTGTGGTTTTCTCAACTTGGAGCAAATCGATCGCTGAGCTGCTCTTTATTTAAGCCCAAACCCAGTGGAAGCCGCTCTCCCCAGCTCTCTTGTGCAAAGGGACCCTCGGGGCGCGGGAGCGGAGCTGTAAACCCTCGCTGCGGAAGCGAGGGCGAGGGGGGCCCAGCGCTGCCGCATTCTCGCCCCGGCGGCTGGAGTTCGGAAGCTCGGGATGTTCAAGTTCATCCCTGTCGTGTTCAGAAAGTTTTCAGTGCCTGCACGCGCGGCTCCGGCGGGGCCAGCGGGCCTCCAACGCCCGGCTTCTCGCCTTTCCGGGACAGAACGTTCCTTCCGATTCCGACCCCAGCGCGGCCCCCGGGGCTGAGTGTCGCCCCCCGGGGTGACTCACCCGGAGCCGCCGCCCACGCTGCATTTCAGTGTCGGCGCAAACCTGCACTGCACAACTGACCTCCCTCCGCCCTGCTCGCCGGACACTAGACTTCGGCCGCCAGCCCCGCGCGCTCTCGCTCCCGGAGTAAATGTCCCCAAGCGCCCCGAGTCCCCGCAGCCCCACTCCGGCTCCGGTTCCCGAGTGTCGGGAGCACACTGAAAACAACAACAAACAAACAAACAAACAAAGACACAGCCTGGCCTTAGCACCTCCGGTTCGAAAATGTGCCAGAGGGAGGCGGCGGTGACCCGAGAGGGTTCAGAGAACCCAGAGGCCACCACGGGACCCACGCGCCCCAGCTGTGCCCCGGGCCACCTCTTTGTAACTAACTACCTTGAGCCCAAGACATTTTCCCACAAAACTGCCGGGGGGAGGGGGGGGAGACGGGGTGGGGGGGTGGGGGGAGTGTAATTTAGGTAGAGGATTTTCCTGCCTCTTTTTTTGTTCGCAGGGAGGATTTCTTTCCAACTTTTCTTTTCCCCTGTCGCTGGGATGTTGTATTTGTTCTTCAGAAGTGACTTGTTCGCCTCATTTTAAATTTAATTAATCATTAATGTCTTTTGAACTCTTAAAACACGAGAATGCTCTTCTGAGCATCAGACCGACGGTTTATTTTGGAAATGCAAGAAGGAAAGGGTATCTCCAAAGGATGTGTCTTTCATGAATTCATACTATTGGGGGGCTAGGAGCTAGGGGGTTGTTGAGTCCAAGATTTAGGGGAGAGAGCGGTAGTGCTCTGGCGAATTGCACCTCCCGGTGTGGCTAACTTCAGGCCTGGTTGGGTGCGAATCTTACAGCTTGTAAGTGTGCGTATGTTTTTAAGGATTTTCCTAATAAAAATGGTCTGTGTCCTGAGGGTTAGAGAAGTCGAGTGGAAAAGAAAAGAAGTAGGGAATTACAAATGAAGTCGCCGGATATATTGAGGGCTTTTTTTTTTTTTTTTTTTTTTTTTCCGGGGGTGAAGAGGGGGAGGGAGTGGAAGCAAAAACGTGGGCATCGGAAATTGCCCCGGGCGTTCCGCAGAGCTGAGCACCCCAGAGCCCGGTCGCCGCCCGCCTCCTCCCGGCGCGCCTTCAATCCGCCCCAGAACAATGGGGGAGTTCTCGCTGCTCCCGGCGCCCAGGGGGTTCTGCCGCCCGAGGTCGGCGGGTCATCTGCGGCCTGTGCAGCGCCGGGGCTGGGCTGTGAGGCGGCGGCGGAGCAGCCAGCCGGCCCCTTGGCCCTTGCGTCCACTTGGCTGGTGGGTCCGCCGGGCTCGGAACGCGCCCCGCAAGTCCCCACGCCTGGGCTGCCGCTACAGGGTCCGCCTTTGGCCAACGCCGTCCCTCCCCCATCCCCCCCGACTGCGGACGCGGAACCCCAGTGTCACCCCGCACAGAGCTGGTGGCGAAGCTGACCGTGAACCCAGTTTGAACCCTGTCCTTAAACATCGCTCAGCAGTGCCGGGTCCCCCCACCCCCGAGCCGGGCCGGCCGCTAAAGCGCCGCCCCAAAACTGGAGAAAGGTTTACTTTTGGCGAGAGGATGAGAAATGTTTGCATTCGGAAATCCTAGAAAGGAGCCAGTTCCATTTGAGTAACCCTGTGAGGTTCATGTGGTATTTTGGTTGGTTGGTTTGGGATCACCTAATGGGGTGCTCACCTGGGACCGGGGGGGGGGGGGGGTGGGGTTGTTCTTAACTGGCAGCAAAGGGACAGGGCCGCCTTAGGGGGCCAGTCCCTTTTCCTCTTCCTGCGGGTCCGGCCGACGACCCGCCCTGCGACCCAGTCGGGTCATTCCCTGGCCCTAGAATTCCCCATCTGTAAAAGAGGGGACTTGAGCCCAAAGATCCCCGCGGTACTTTCCGCCTGAAGTTTCTCCGATTCTGGCCTCGGGAAGGGAGGCGCCCGCAGCTGCTCGAGCCCGCTGCCAGCTCGGCCTCGTGACCCTCGGCGGCCTCCCCGGTCGGTGCCCCACCGCTGCTCCCAGCGGGGCCGTCACCGGAACCCGGGCCCTCCTCCGCTCCCCGGAGCCCCCGTCCCACCCCCGCACCCCAGCTAGGAGGCCTCCCGGGGCTTCGCAGCTGCAAGCTCGCTCCTCCTCCTCCCCGCGCGGCGGGAGGCGCGGGGTCCGGCGGGGGCCGCGCCTCCGATGCCCGCCCGCCAGGGGGCGCTCCGACAGCTGCGGGTGGCGGGAGGCGGGGATCGCTGGCTGTCGTGCGGACAGGGAAGGGGACTTCTCACCCCCGCTTGGGCTCCTGCGGCGCCTCCTGGCGCGCCCCGGAGTCCTCGTGGCCTCCCAAGTCTCCGGCGTGGTCTAGATGGCCGCATCATCCCCACGTCCCCCCGGGGGTGGAGGGCGCCGCTCTGCGGGGGGGGGGGGGGGGGGGGAGGGGGGCACCTGCCCCGCCGCGCGGGGGCTGCTGGCCAGGCGGAGGCGGGGCTCGAAATTCCCGGTGAGGCGGCTGGAGGGCTTCCCCAGGGCAAGGAAGCGCTTCCCACCGCTGCGCTCCCCTTGCACCAAAGGGAGCGCGCGCGTGCAGCCCAGTGTGGGTAGGACCCGCCGGTCCACGCAGGGGTGCTACGCGGCGGGTCTGCGCGGTCAGCTCCGCGGTGCAGGAAGGGCCCTCTGCAAATCACAGGAGGCAGGTGACTGCTCTGATCTTACAGATAAAAGAAGCTTGATGCCCAGACTGGTTCGGTGACTTGTATCCGGAGGCGTCAAGGCTGTGCGCTGATTCCACTTCGCACCTTGCCCAGAGCCCGTTAGTTTCCTTGCCCTCTGCCAAACTGGGGTGTGGGGGGGCAAGGAATGGTGGGGAGACCGAGGGAGAGGTACTCACGCCAAGGTCCCTCTTGGCTGGGCCATCAAAGGCTGGCTGCGTCCCTTCCTGGAAGTCATGGGGAAGTCCTCTCCACACTGTCACCAGGCCCTGGCACGGCCGTCCCCTTCACCTCTTCAGACCTGGCCTTTACTAGTGCTCAGGGGGCGCTCTGTTCCTGTGTCCTCCCCTCCTCCAGCGTCTCTGGAAGTTACCTAGTCCTTTTATTACCCAGTCTCGGAATGTGCCCTGTCTTTCCTGCCAGGGCCCCGAATGGGATACACCAGACCTGGGCTCCTGTTCCTAAACTGGTTGCCAACCCACGTATTGGCTTGTGTGGCTTTGAGTAAGTTACACAATCCTCTGAGCCCCAGTAACATTGTCTGTCATTGTGCTCCTGCCCTGCAAATGCCTTCGGCCCCTCTCTTCCTCCATTTGTACCCTGCGGGCAATGGAACCCTCCAAGGCCAATCCTGTCTTCCACCTTCCTGGCTAGAGCCCAGGGTGCTGGAGGAAATCATGCCACAGAGGTGACAGGACCTAAGTAATTGTCCCTCCGCAAACCTACTATGGTCTCATTAACGCTCCTGCAACTCCCGTAAGTGTCTCCAGGAGGCCCCCTTTGCCAAGAGACAGTCTTTCTCCAAGCTTCTTTGAGAACATAGATGCTAACAGGGGATCGTCTACACCGTCTCACCACCAAACCTCCACACTGACTAACACCCACCCCAATCCCCCTTCTTCCCTCTTGTCACAATGGAGGAAGCCGGCAGGCAGCCCAGCACAGAGGGACCCCATCACTGCTCTGGAACTCGCCATTCCTGGGTCAAGGATGTCTCTTTCCCATCTCCCCCAACTCATCAGCCCCTCATGTGGTGGACACTGATGGGACCCCCTCCATGACTGCAGAGAACTGTAGACAGCAGCTTGTTGGGCTGAATGGCCTACTCCTTCCCAGGGTGGCCCCATCCAGTGACCCGTGCAGAGGTAGAGGTCTGGCCATCCCAGCACCCTGCTCCCCCCCCCCCCCCCCCAGCCACCTCTGGAGGGCAATCCCAGCCCTGGAGCTTCCTGTGGGGCGAGCAAAGCAGGTTGGGCCTGCATCACAGCTGAACTTGTCACTTTGCCCAGGCCTGCTCCCCCAGTTTCCTTCTCCATGTCATGGTTTGTGAGTTCAAGCCCCACATCAGGCTCCAATCAGCTCGGAACCTGCTTGGGATTCCTTCTCTCTCTCTCTCTCTCTCTCAATAAATGAATGAACAAAAAAAGATTTTAATAAAATAAAATTAAGGAATTATTGAAGTAATAAATATATCTTTATCCCTGGGACTATGGTTTCCTAAAAGGTACCTCTAAAGTTAAGAAAATAAAATACGTGCATTTGGAATCATTTTTTTAAAATTTTTTTTAACGTTTTATTCTATTTATTTTTGAGACAGAGAGAGACAGAGCATGAACAGGGGAGGGTCAGAGAGAGAGGGAGACACAGAATCTGAAACAGGCTTCAGGCTCTGAGCTGTCAGCACAGAGCCCAACGCGGGGCTCGAACTCACGGACTGCAAAATCATGACCTGAGCCGAAGTCGGCCGCTTAACTGACTGAGCCACCCAGGCACCCCTGGAATCATTTTTTGAAAGTATGCCCTTTATTTATAGAGACAATATTTATTCACTTCTTGCTCTGAAACATGGGTAAACTGGCACACTTATACTGTTTTCACCCCTGTAACTGTAAAAAAAATTAACTATTGTATGCTTTATTTTACTTTATCAAGGTTGATAATATTGACACTTTTTTTTTAAGTTTATTCATTTTGAGAGAGAGAGAGAGAGAGAGAGAGTGGGGGAAGGACAGAGAGAGAAGGAGAGAATCCCAAGCAGGCTCCAAGCTGTCAGCGCAGAGCCCGATTTGGGGTTCGAATCCACGCACTGTGACATTATGACCTGAGCTGAAGTCTGACGCTTAACTGACTGAGCCATCCGGGCACCCTTGCTTTTATTTTTATGTGATTCAACAGAGCCAAGAAATCTGAGAGCTTCATTTCTGGTCCATATTTTTAGTTGATTGGAATTCATGGACTAAATGGCCATTGTGGATACTGTTTGAAAGCATTCAAGGATGCTGTGCCTTCGACACCTTGAGAATGTCTGCCTATTGCCTTTTTAGACTTGAGGAAAATTTTGGCTGGGTATAAAATTCTTTTAGTTACACGTTTGTTTGTTTGTTTGTTTTCCACTTAGAATGTTATAGTTGTTCTGCCTTCTCCTGGCATAGGATTTTGCTAGGTCATTCTTGGATGGCATCCATTCTGCACTTCAACATCTCCTGAGTACTTTACCTCAATCACTGTCTATGTTTTATTCAACGTCTCTACTTTTTAAAAAACTGTTTTTTGGCATACCTTCATTGTCTAGTTTTTCTCCCTGGGCTTGTGCTCCTCAAGGATATCAACTGATAATAGGTAGCTGGGGAAGGATGAGTTTACAGGATGTTTATGAGGGAGTGCCCTTGGGACCACAGAAGGAAGGGGGTGAAGGAAGCAGGCTTGGGCAGAGGTTGAGAAGTCCTGTTGTGCTGCAGGCACAACATCCTTTGCTGACCCCACAGGAAACTCTGGAGCTCAGATTGCCCTCCAGAGATATCTGAGATTGGCCGGGATGACCAGGCTTCTGCCCCTTCAGAAGGAAAGCTGGCTTACCTAAAAACATCAAATCTCTTCTCTGACCCCATTTATTTTTCAGAAGAATTGCATTAGTAATTTTTCTCTCGTAATTTCTTGAGAGGTTAGGGAATGATTATTCTGACTCCTCACTTTTCTTTTAAATGAATCGGCTTTATTTTTTAGAGCAGTTTTGGGTCGATGGAAAAGTTGAACGGAAAATACAGACCTCCCATTTATCTCCTCAAGCACCGTTTCCACCCATATTTCTGCCTAATATTAATATCTTGTGTTAATGCAGCATAGTGGTTACCACTGATGAGCCAATATGGGCATTATTATTATGTAAAGTCCATAGTTTACATTAGGGTATAACACGCTTTGTGTTACACACTCGATAAGTTTTCAGAAATGTGTGTCACCATTATAGCCACACAGAAAATTTCACTGCCCTAAACACATCCATCTACTTGTCCCTCTCTCCTCTCAAGCTCCTGGTAATCACCGATCTTTTTGCTGTCTCCATTTTTGCCTTTTTCAGAATATCATATAGTTGGATTTCAGAATATCATATAGCGTTGCTGTTTTACATTCGATTCTTTCACTTAGCAATATGCATTTAAGATTTCTCCATGTCTTTTCATGGCTTCATAGCTCGTTTCTTTTTTTTTAAGGTGTGTGTGTGTGTGTGTGTGTGTGTGTGTGTGTGTGTTTTGAGAGAGAAAGTGCACATGCATGAGTGAGCAAGATCGGGGGAGAGGCAGAGAGAGAGGGAGAGAGAATCCCAGGCAGGCTCCGTGCTGTCAGCGCAGAGCCGAATGCAGGGCTCGACCTCGGGAACTGTGGGATCATGACCTGACCCGAAATCAAGAGTCGGACACTTAACCAACTGAGCCACCCAAGGGCCCTTCGTTTCTTTTCACTGGTGAACAATATCCTGTTGTCTGGATGTATCGAAGTCGGTTGGTGTTACCTACTGGGTTGCATCCAATTTGGGCAATAAATTGTAAATAAAGCTATTATAAATATTCATATGCAGATTTTGTGTGGGCATAATTTTCCATCTTATGTAGGCAAATACAAAGCCGTGCAATCACTGGGTCATTTGATGAGAATATGTTTATTTTTGTAAGAAACTACATTTTGTCTCCCAAAGTGGTTGTATCATTTTGTATTTCCACCCACAATGGATGAGAATTTCTGTTCTCTATATCCTTGCCAGCATTTGGTGAGGTCTACTCCTACCTTCTTAATAAGATTTCTAAACTAATTCTAAATTTGCTTTCCCTTTCGCTCCTTTTAAAATAGATTTTTTTTTTTTAAATTAGGAAACACCTTCAACATATTGGAAAGCAAAGAAACCATTAAGAGACACCTGTACCTCTACTATCCAGAGGTGTTAGCACAAATAATTATTTTAATAAAATATTGCAGAGACAGTTAAGTCTTCCCATTTTATTTTAATTTATTTTAATTAATGGCCTATTTTTACATGGTAAGTTAGATCCTATTTTCCATCCTTCATCTTTGCTTTTTTTTTTTTTTTTTTTTTTTTCCTCATTTCTGGTCTTCTCTTGGATTGTATTTTCTACATTTCCTCCCCTCATTCTTTTATTGATTTGTACATTATGGATTGAATATACATATCAAACCATTCTTCTGATGGTTGTGGTAGATTACGACACTCGTGGCCCTCCGTGAAGCAGTGCCACCTGGTATCTTTCCGTATCTTTCATAATCTTTCACGTTGTGCGGCCAATCTCTAGAACTCCTCCCATCTTGCAAAACTGAAACTCTGTACTTGTTACACAGTGATTCCCCAGCCTCCCCCCCAGCCACCGGCAAGTGTCACTCTACTCTCCGTCCCTGTGAATTTGACCACTCTGGGCACCTCAGGTAAGCAGACTCACACAGTACCTGTCTTTTTGCGTCTGATGTATTTCCTTCGGCGTTATGTCCTCGAGGTTCATCCCAGTTGTAGCCCGTGTCTGGATTTCCTTCGTTTGTAAGGGTGAAGGATGGTCCACTGACTCGCTTCTGCCTGTTGGCTATTATGAATAACGCTGCTGTGAGCGATCTTTCTTTCCATTCTTTTGGCGATAGATCCAGAAAGGGAATTGCTGGATCCAGAATTTTCCATAGGGAAACTCTGTGTTTAATTAGTTGAGGTGCCGCTTCTCGGATTGGTAACTATTCTGTTTCCCACAGCAGCTCCGTCGTTTTACGTTCCTACCAACAGGGCACAAGGGCTTGTTATTTTAATTTTGGTGGGGGGGGAGGGGCAGAGAGAGAGAATGGGAGAGAGAGGATCTCAAGCAGGCTCCACACCCAGGGCGGCCCGACGTGGGGCTCGATCTCACGACCTTCAGATCACAGACTGGGGCCGAAATCCAGAGTCAGATGCTCAACCGACTGGGCCCCCCGGACTTGTTGTTATTATTTTTTTTTATAGTGGGCCATCCTGACGGGCCAGTCAGTTCAACATTTAATTTAATTTTATTTTATTATTATTATTTTTTTAATGTTTATTTATTTTTGAGACAGAGAGAGACAGAGCATGAACAGGGGAGGGGCAGAGAGAGAGGGAGACACAGAATCTGAAGCAGGCTCCAGGCTCTGAGCCGTCAGCACAGAGCCCGACGCGGGGCTCGAACTCACGGACCTCGAGATCGTGACCTGAGCCGAAGTCGGCCGCTTAACCGACTGAGCCACCCAGGCGCCCCCAACATTTAATTTTAAAAACTGAACCAAAATTTCGATTTCCGGTCAATGCTCTGAAGATCTTGACCTGTTCTATACCCATAGGACCCTTTCTCCATTTCCACCGTCGTAGCCGTAAGGCCAGGCAGATACCTCCACGGACAGGTCTCTACTAAAAATGTGCCTTCAGAGATCGATACTTCCTTTACACGGAGAAAGCATGGCTAGAAACGGATGGAAACCACACCCAGGAGTGCAAGGGCCCTACAGTAAATTGCTCGGGGAATTGAAAGAGCTTTTGAAGTAACAGGTGGCAGTTTGAGAGCCTTTGAACCAGACTTTACTTATTGGCTAAAAAGGAATCTTGTTGTTTTAATCAAAGAGAAAATGTGCAGTGGTATCTGGGGGGGGGGGGGCAGGGGGACGGTGGTTCTCATAACCTGTATCCCAAGTGTCTGCAGACACATCGAATATTTCAAAGTGATTCCTCTTAAAGTGGCAGGAAAGTGACTGGCCGTAGTATTTGGCTGAGCAACCGCCAGATTTTCTGGAGTCATACGGCGATGTCTCTCAGACCAGACCCATTGAAATATAACAAGTGATCCCTCTGAGATCTTGAAATACGTTCAACGGGCATGTTCTCTGCAGTCAGGTGATTTGGTACCGTGTTTTAGTGAATCGTCACCAGAGTCTCCAAACTGCTTTAAAAAAAAAAAAAAAAAAAAAAAGCAAATGCACACTATCCCTTGCCCCTTTTCTCATCCAAAAAGGCTGCTGATTCCACAGGCTTCCATACCATGCCTCACTGCCCCTCGCTTCTCCCCGGCAATGCCCCGCGACATTCTCTTCACTATTGATGTGCCCCCCCTCTTCCGTTTCTGACCTTTCTTTTCCATATTCCACTCTTTCTCCCTCTGGAAATCATCTCTGCAACCTATTCCTCATTTTCAATTCCCTGCAGTCACCAGACAGGCCGAAGTAATAGACAAGTCCGTTTCCTGTCGTCATACACGCTACACCCTTCTCCCCGGCTTTGCAAAGTACATTAAGGAAAAATCGGCCGTACGAGGAATCGTTTGGTGGTTGTTGTTGTTGTTGTTTCCTTTGGATTTCCATCAGCACTTTGTGAATTTCTTAACTTTCAGGGGGAAACCTGCCTGAAATCTGGACACCCAGGGCTTTCTGTGAACACTGAGAGTACAAGTAATGATGCCGACGTTCATAAGCCATCCATGGAAATGACTTATGTCACTGAATGGTGGGCTTTGTCTCCACAGTGTCCTGCTCAGCTTTCACACGTGCACAGGCTATTGTCAGACGTTCAACCCCATTTCCGTCTGGCAGACAAAAAGCACAAATGTGAACCCTCCAAAAAAAAAAATAATAATAATAAAAGAGGTTGGTTTATAAAACCCAGAGCTGGCTCTTCAGTTGGTTTAAGAGTTTGTCCGGAGGCGGGGCGGGGGAGGGGCCCTGGGGGGCTCAGTCGGTTGAGCGTCCGACTTCGGCTCAGGTCATGATCTCACAGTCCGTGAGTTCGAGCCCCGCCTCGGGCTCTGTGCTCACAGCTCGGAGCCCGGAGCCTGCTTCCTATTCCGTGTCTCCCTCGCTCTCTGTGCCCCTCCCCTGCTCATGCCCTGTCTCTCTCCCAAAAATAAATAAATATTTTTTTAAAAAATCTTAAAAAGAAAAAAAAGAATTTATCTGGAGGAGGTTAACAGTGTGTTAGGAGGAACACACTCCGTGTTGGAGTAACGATATTCTGCTGGGATTGCTTTTCTAGTCATCGCCGCCACGTCAACGAACATTTGGCCCCCGCGCTCTGTTCTGCCATCCGAATTAGTGGTGCTCGCCAACGCCACTTTCAGCGGGCCCCCTCCCCGCTCAGAGACGCCCCCCCCTCCCCCCGTGGGTTTTAGCTGTGCAAGTCGTAGCTCCCAACCTTGATTTCATCTGCAGAACAAGTATCTGGCTCAGTCACCTGCCAACCCAGGACTCTGGAGAAGGTGACTAACGAATGTCTTGATGCCTCAGTTTCCATCTGTGAAATGGGGCTGGTAATGCCATATGGCTCAGAGCAGTGCTAGACCTAAGCCAGCATTCGATGGATGCTAGCTCTTCCCGCCATTACGTAAATGATTGCTGTGCATGCCCCCCCACCCCTCCCACCCCCCGCCCCGCGCTCTCGTCTGTACAGTGGCTCATGACACCCACTGATTTTCAGGTAAGGAAGTGGGAAGAGGGTACCTTCTGAACCTCTGGGATCGAAAACACGCTCAGACATTCTGATCTACCTCCTAGGAAAGGCTCCCGCCCTCCCTCCAGGGACATGCCTCCAGGAACATCACCGGCTTGAACTCCTGTTCCAAATACCTGCTCTGAAACTCGGTCACCAGTGAGACCACTAGGACTGGTAAGAAACCATCGAGAGGGGTCCAAAGTAAATGGGAAAACAGCACCTACCACCCCAGGGCTAGCATTTCCTTGTGCTGTCGGATCTCCTGGGAAAACTGGATTCTTAGGTGAAATTGCCTGCATCTTAAATGTGAACATGATTTCAAATGTTACATTTTTGAAATAGAATTTGAAGGGAGCCCCAAGAAGCATTAATAGGTGAGCCCCAAACATGTACATCAGGCCTCTGTAACTCCAACTTCCGACCTCTGGCCTGTACAAACCCCTGTTCCTTCCAGAGAGTTCCTGACGACAAAGAGAAAATGACAATGTTGGAGTCGAGAGGACTTCCGTGTGCACTACTGAGACAAAGAACTCCTTTTTAAGGAAGACGATGCTGCTTTCCAACGATGTGAACGGACTTGCCCAAGGTCATCTAGACTTCAACAAAGAGGCGAAGCAGGCTGTTACCCACCCCCCCGCCCCCACCCATTCTACCACACGGGGGCCTCCCCAGTCTAGGTCTGCCCTTAGGGGGGGTGCACAAACCACTCCCGTGTTGGGCATTTTGTTCTGTTTGTGCATCTCCCAGCCCACAGCCCAGGGACCAACTCTACCCCTTTGTCAGCCCTCTTTAGCCCTGACCCTGGTGCCTGCCATAATCCTAGGCAAGTGGCCAACAAATTGTTGTGGCTCAAAGGAATTGAAGTAATTAAGCCCGTCGGGTTATTGTATTAAAGTAACAACTTACTTGATATGTACGGATAATGTCAGATCTGCTTTAGATCCCCTGGATTCTAAAGTAAATGAGTTTCTGGATCCTTCACTAGCTCAAAACCTTCATTCATTCATTCATTTGTCCGTTCATTTGGCCTTTCTTGAGCTGCCCCTTGGGCTAGGCACTGTGTTAGGGACAGACACACAGTCCAGTCCATAGAAGAATCTTGACAGTGTTAAGTGTAGATATTATGAAGGCATATGTTCATTGTAAAAGAGAAAAAAAAAACCATACCAATTTAAACACGAGGATGGAAAACGAATTCAGATGGAAACTGAGACAGCTGTATACAAGGAAGTTCTCTCCCTCTCTCTCAGCCCCCCTATCCCTTTCTGGTAGCTCAGAAACACACAGTTATTTCCTAAAGCAACGGAGGAAGGCTGCATAATTCCTGCATGGCGAGTTGGCATTGTAGGGGCATAGATCTGGAAGGGGCCTTCGGGATCTCTTTGCCCCATCTAAGAAGGATTTACTGACTTTTTTTTTTTAACTTGAGAGAGAGCATGTGTGCATGTGAGCAGGGGAGGAGCAGCAAGAAAGAGAGAGAGAGAGAGAGAGAGAGAATCCCAACACTGTCAGCACAGAGCCTGATGTGGGGCTGGAACCCACGAACCCCGAGCTCATGGCTTCAGCAGAAATCAAGAGTCGGATGCTTAACCGACTGAGCCACCCGGGAGCCCCGGATTTACTGACTTTTTAAAGCAGCGTTTTATGACCTGCCATCTGCCTTTGGCTTTAATGATCCCAGAACATAAACACAGATACCGAGTAATGGTTCGAGCAGTCAGATCCCGTTGTGTGATCCCAGAGGACATTTATTTTCGTGAATCTGGGCTCAGGGATGTGATCTGGCAGAGTCCAGCCAGCATCTGGCAGCTCCCGTATCTGGTTCACTTCATCTGTTTGGCCTTTAAATGTTAGGTTTGAGGTCCCTACTTCTTTTCTCTCGACACGGTCTCCCTAGGTGACCTCATTAAAACGCATGGGTTAGAATACCACCTACGTTTCAAAGGCTTCCAAATTTACATCTGTAGCTCAGTCTTCTTTTTGTTGCCAGGGCTGACGTCAGAGAAATGACTGCCTGTTGTCTCTTCGAGGACGTTTATGGTCGTGGGTCTCACATTCAGGTTTTTCAGCCATTGCGAGTTTATTTTTGTGAATGGTGTTACGAGAGCGGTCCAGTTCATTCTTTGGCGTGTCACCGTCCCGCTTTCCCGGCACCATTTGTTGAAGAGATTGTCTTTTCCCCATCCCATATTCTCGCCTCCTCCTTTATCAAAGGTTAATTGACTATGTAATTGTGGGTTTATTTCTGGGTGCTCTATTCCGTTCCATTGATCTGTGTGTCTATTCCAGCTCAGTCCCCTCGTGTCTGAGCCACAGTGTTACATTCTGCTCCCTACTCAACATTTCCACTTGGGGGGTCTTAGGGTTATTTCAAGACACATCGACATAGCCCTTTCTCCCCGCCCAGGTTTCCCTCTCCATCGTAATGGCGCCGTTGTCTATTCGTATCATTTTCTCATAGAAAACTGGAAGCTCTCCTCAAGTTCTCCCTTGCCTGTTTCCTCATCCATCCAGTCGACCCATCAGGAAGTCCCACCACATCCTCCACCCCCAACACAGCCATGTCTCCCTCTTGTCCGCACCCTTCCTGTCAACCGCCATAGTCCAGACCACCATAACCTCTCTTGGACTGTAGCAAACATCCCCCTAGTTGGCCTCCATGCTTCCATAATACCATTCTCTAATCAGTTCTCAAGTTAGCAACAAATGATGTTAGAAGTCCAAACTGGGTCACCCCTCAACTTGCCCATCGAACTTCAAGTGGCCTCCAACTGCCCTCCAGCTCGCCTGCCTTGTCTTGTGCCCTCCTCTCCTTATTCGTGGTCCTGAAGTCTCGATGGCTCCCTTAGGTGCTGCAAGTATGTTTCTACACCATGGTCTTTGTCAATGCTGCCCACTAGGCTGCATTTTTTTGTCCCCACTCTTTACACTGGGACCTCCTTTCCAGCCTTGGTCTCACTCAAATACCCAAGTTCATGGAGACTTTCTCTGGCACGCAAGAAAGATACTAGAAAAATAGCACTCCAGGACCCCAGTAGGTTCCTGTCATTCTCTATATTAGATTAGCCTTTCCCCCTTTTCAAGGCACACATTAGAAATGGCAATTGTCTCAGTGACTTGTTTTCTGGTGTCTTCCCCTAGAAGAGAAGCCATATGAAGGTGGAGACTGTGTCTCATTTGTTATAATATCCCTAGTATTTATGTCACATAGAAGGTACTCGGAAAATGTGGCCGGTCTTCTTAACATGAACAAGTAGTAAGACTAGAGGGAAACTGGAGCAAAATGGTGGATTAAGAAGCTCCAAGCTCTTGGTCAACCACAGAAAACAAACAAACAAATCAGAAACTGACTGACTTAACTTTGTCAGAACTCAGGGCAGGAGGGTGGAGGGAGTCCAATTTTTAAATCAAGTGAATGTCAAATTAAAAAAAAAAAAGACAGCAAGAAAAAAGAAAGGAGAAGGAAAGAAGAGAAAAGAAAAAGAAAAGAAACTATCTTCAAAGCGGTAGGAACGTTTTATGGCATTCTTCCTTGGCCTTACCCCGCCCCTCCCTGGCACAGTAGAAGTTTTGGTCTTAAAGTAGCAGCAGCCTGTGTTCCCAGTTTGGGACCTCAGTCCTTCGAAGCAGAGGGAGCAGAACAGACCTCATTCCCAAGTTATTGTCTATATCTATTCTAATCTCTCTGGGGGATACTTGAAGGACTGATACAAGACATTTCTTTCTTTTCTAATTTAATTTTTTATTTTTTTAAATTTACAAACAAATTAGCATATAGTGCAACAATGATTTCAAGAGTTAGATTCCTTAGTGCCCCTTCCCCATTTAGCCCATCCCCCTGCCTGCAACCCCTCCAGCAACCTTCAGTTTATTCTCCATATTTGAGTCTCTTCTGTTTTGTCCCCCTCCCTGTTTTTATATTATTTTTGTTTCCCTTCCCTTATGTTCATCTGTTTTGTCTCTTAACGTCCTCATATGAGTGAAGCAAGACATTTATTTCTGTCTCACGTAGCTTGGAACTGGGGTGAGAAGAACGATGGACACAGCTCATGAAAGCAGCAAGGTGGACTAGAGACCCACGGCTCTCTGGGGCAAGAAGTTGTGGGTTGTGACATAAAATGGATGACCTAAGACCTGGAAGGAAAGCTGGGGTGAGATTCTTTGGGAAACTAAGTCATTCAAAAGCCACCATACATGAGAGGAGATTGAAAGCCATGCACATCCCCAGGGCAAGAGGCATGCTCAGAAAAGACCTCAGAAGACTTTAAGATTTCACCTTGAGCGAGGGGCACCTAGGTGGCTCAGTTGGTTAAACGCCTGACTTTGGCTCAGGTCATGATCTTGCAGTTTGTGAGTTCGAGCCCCATACTGGGCTCTGGGCCGACAGCTCAGAGCCTGGAGCCTGCTTCAGATTCTGCGTCTCCCTCTCTCTCTGCCCCTAATCCACTCGCACTCTGTCTCTGTCTCTCTCAAAAATAAAGAAACATTAAAAAAATTTAAAAAAAAGATTTCGTCTTGAGCTAATCCCTAGCTTCAGTGCAAGTCTAGCTTAGTGCTGGCAAAGCGTTCCAGCCGAGAGCCAATTTACAAAGACTAGGAGGGCTATTTTAGTTTTCTGTATGTGTGTGAGTGTTTGCTCCTGGTAGTCAAGGAAATCTCTAGCAAAACATTAGCCGAACAAGAGCAAAAGGAACAGACTTTAGTGATCACATATGATAAGGAATAGTTGTTGTAAAAATGGTTTCGAAAATCACAAAACAGATGGGCTATTATAGCCTTCGTCAATAAGAACAAACACAATAGAGCAATCTAAAGGTCCCAAAACATTCTGAGGAAGACAGAGGAGCTGATCTTCAGAGTTACAACATTGTAATAGTCAAACATGCAATTTTCAACAAAAAGTCACAAGGCATACAGAGAAACAGTAAAATCTAGCCCACTCGAAGGAACGAAATAAACTGACAGAAACTGTCCTGAGGAATGCCAGCCATCAGACTTCCTAGGACGAGGCTTTAAAACAACTGTCTGCAATATGAATGAAAGGAAAATATGGGCAAAGAACTAAAGGAAATCATAAAAAGATGCATTAACAAAGTGAGAATATCATTACAGAGAGAAAGGATTAATAAGGACTGAACAGAAATTCCAGAGCTGAAAAGTAAAATCATTAACATTAAAAATTCACTAGAGGGGCTCAACAACAGATTTGAGCAGCCAGAGAAAAAGAATCAGCAAACTTAAAGACATGACATTTGAAATTCCAAGTATGAAGGAGAAATAAAAAAGAATGAAGAAAAGTGAACGGAGCCTAAGGGACACCATCCAGTGGATAAACCAACATCACATTATGGGAGTCCAAGAATGAGGATGGAGAGAGAGAGAAGAAGGGGCAGGAAGATTATTTGAAGAATTAATCACCAAAACCAGCTCAAATTTGGGGCGCCTGGGTGGCTCAGTCAGTTGAGCATCCGACTTCAGCTCAGGTCATGATCTCACAGCTTGTGGGTTCAAGCCCCGTGTTGGGCTCTGTGCTGATGGCTCAGAGCCTGAAGCCTGCTTTGGATTCTGTGTCTGCCCCTCTCTCGACCCCTAACCCACTCACATTCTGTCTCTGTCTCTCTCAAAAATAAACATTTAAAAAATTTTTTTTTAAAAAACCAGCTCAAATTTGATGAAAGATCTGAGCATACAAAGCCAACAAGCTCAATAAACTCCAAGTAGAATAAACTCAAAGGGACCCGCGCAAGTCACATTATAATCCAACTGACAAAAAACCAAGGAGAAAATCTTGAAAGCCACAAGAGAAATGACTTAACGCATATGAGCGACCTTTAATAAGATCACTTGTTGATTTCTCCACAGAAACTTGGGACACAAGAAGGCTAGGGGGTGATCTATTTAAAGAGCTGAAATAAAAACAATTGTCAACCAAGAATTCTATATCTGCCAAGAACGTCCTTCAAAAATGAGGGAGAAATTAAAGCATTCCCAGACAAACAGGAGCGGAGAGAGTTTGTTCGCACTAGACCCGCTCTGCAAGAACAGCAAAGGGACTCCTTCGGGTTCAAATGGAAGAATGCTTGGAGGCAGCTTGGAGCTGTAGAAAGAAATAAAGAACTCCAAGAAAGGTTAATACATGGGCAAATATAAAAGCCAGTATTATTGTAAGTTTGGTTGATAACTCCACTATTCTACATGATTTAAGAGACAAATGGATAAATATAAATATTTATATTGTTGGACACACGATGTATAAAGGGGTAATTTGCAATATCAATAACAGAAAGAGGTGGAAAAGGAGCTGTAGAGGAGCTAAGTTTTTTTTTAATTTTTTAAAAAATTATTTTAAATGTTTATTTTGAGAGAGAGAGTGAGAGAAAGGTCATGAGTGCAGGAGAGGCATAGAGAGAGGGAGATACAGAATCTGAAGCAGGATCTAGGCTCTGAGCTGTCAGCACAGAGCCCAACGCGGGCCTCAAACTCATGAACCATGAGATCATGACCTGAGCCGAAGTTGGACACTTAACCGACTGAGCCACCCAGGCGCCCCAAGTTTTAATACATTTAAAAAGATTAATATCATGCAGAGTATTTTTTTCCATTACAATGGAATGACATCAGGAGTCAATAGCAGAAGGAAATTAGGAAAATTCACAAATACGTGGAAATTAAATAACACATTCCTAAACAGCAAATAGGTCGACAAGGGAAATTTAAAATACCTTCAGACAAATGAAAATGACAAACAACATAGCAAAACTTCTAGCATGCAATGAAATGATCCCTTGTTAAGATTGATGCAAAAAGCCTCAATAACATAATCACAAAATACATTTAGCAGCATATTAAAAAGACCATACAACATGACCAAGTAGAAGTTATTCCTGGCATGCAACGATTGATTAAATCTATGGAAATGGATCAATGTAATACACCACATTAATAAAATAAAGGGGGGGGGAAACTCATGATCATCTCAATTGATGCAAAAAAATATGATAAAATCAAACACCCTTTCATGATATATTTTTTTTAAAAACTGAATAAAGTAGATATAGAAGGGAGCTTCTTCAACATAATAAAAGTCATTCATGTAAAGTCCACAGGTAACAGCATACTCAATGATGAATGACTGAAGCCTTTTTTCTAAAATCAGGAACTAGAAAAAACTGTCCATTTTCACCACTTCTGTTTTACATAGCATTGGAAGTGCTAAGCCAGAGCAACTGACCACAAAACAAAGAAAAGTCACCCAAATTAGAAGGGAAAAAGTACAATTATCCCTGTTGACAGATGACAAAACCTTATAAATGCAAGAATCGTTAAAGATTCTACAAAAATAAACAGAGCTGATAAACACACCCAGCGGAGTTACAGGATACATAATCGACACTCAAAAATTGGCTGCATTTCTATATACTCATGATGAACAATCCAAAAAAATTTTAAGAAAGCAATTCCACTAACAATATCAAAGAGAATAAAACACTTTGGAACAAACGTCACCGAGGAAGTGCAAGAGTTGTACCCTGAAAGGTACGAAACATCGCTAAAAGTAATTACCGGAAGACATAAATAAATAGAACCGCATTTTGCGTTCGTGAATTGGAAAACTTAATACTGTTTAGACGACAGGACTACCCAAAGTAGTTGGATATGGATCCAACGCGATCCCTATCAAAGCTCCAATTACATTTTTGTGCATCAATAAAAATCCACCTTTCAACTCATGTGGGATGTCAAAGGACCCCATATAGCTAAAACAATCTTGAAAAGGAAGAACAGACTTGGAGGCAAACGTCATGATTTCAAAATTTACTGCGAAGCAGTAATCAACACAGTGTGGAACTGACATAAAGACAGACATACAGACCAATGGAATAGAATAGAGAGCCCAGAAATAAAGCCTCCCACATATGGGAGGTCGATTTTCAACATGGGTTCCACACCATTCAGTGGGAAAGGACAATCTTTTCAAAAAATAGTTATGGGAAAACGGACAACCACATGCAGAGAACGATGTTGGACCCTCACCTTGTATCATATACAAAAATTAACTCAAAATAGTTCAGAGGCTAAACTTACCAGTGAAAACTATCAAACTATCAGAAGAAAACATCCAACGGAATACTATTCCATCGTAAGAGGGAATGAAATTCTGACACATGCTGCGTTATGGCCGAACCTTGAAGACGTTGTGCCAAGTGTAATAAGCCGGACCCAGAAGGACAAGTATTGCCCGGTTCGCTTCTTTGAGGAGGTGAGAACAGGCAAATTCATGGAGACAGAGAGTAGAATGGAGGTTGCCAGGGACTCAGGGGAGGCAGGAATGGGGAGTTCGTCCTCCATGGGCATTGCTGGTTTAGAAATGCTCTGGGAATGTTTTGGAAACAGAAAATGGTGATGGTTACACAACATTGTGGGTGTACTCCTAAGTACACACTTGAAAACGGTAAGCGTGATCAATTTTACATCACACCTATTTGACTCTAAAGGAACAAGAAGCAGAAGGAAGATTACCGGCATCTACGACAGGAACAACACAGAAAAGGTCGAGAAGACAAGAAAGCCCCGGAAGGCAATGTTGGTGGCAGAGGGTGGCCAAGTGGGTCCAATGACAGTGGCTTATTTGGGGAAGGGCGTGAGGGCACCATGATGGAAAACACCTGGTGACGCCAAGAGCATGTTCAGTGGGGGCTCCGGGGAAGGTTAAGGGCCAGGCAGGTTGTGTTAATGGAGCTCCCTTAGGCTGCAAGGGGACAGGGTGCCCTCCTTGGCTCAGATGTAGGGACCCCGAGGACAGGGAGGTGCAGGAAGAGCCCTTCAAAGCCGCTCAATGCCTCTCAAGATCTAAGCACGGTTGCCCAATCAGGAAAACTGTCACCCTGTCCCTGCCACCCTCCCTGCAGCAAGCACGCAGCGATTTCTGGGTGCTCCTGCTACGCACTGTCCCCGCCAGGCAGAACTGTAGTCCCGGGCCCCCTGCACGACGGGTCCCCATTGCAGGACCTGGGGCAGCCCAGATCTCAGCCCCCCCAGCTGTGGTCTGTGCGACAAGCAGAGTCACACAAGAAGCAAGCAACTTCTCTGAGGAGACAACGGGGGCCACTTCCTGCTCAACAGAAATTTGGGGCATTAGGTGGCCAGAGTCACAGTTTGATTCCTCCGGAAAAGCAACGCTGGAGACAAGGAGGGAGG
Source organism: Panthera onca (assembly GCF_046562875.1). Lineage (NCBI taxonomy): Eukaryota > Metazoa > Chordata > Mammalia > Carnivora > Felidae > Panthera > Panthera onca. Next base: position 24,362,571 of record NC_138352.1, on the reverse strand, counting down.
TGCTAACAACGTGTTAGCCCAGTCCCACAGAGGTTCGGATGGGCCGCAACGGGGAGTGCGGGGAGGGATGGGGAGAGGACAGGTGTTACTGGGGGGGGGGGGGGGCGTTTGCTTCCAGAAGAGACTGGGAAGGTTGGCGGGCAGGCTTGCCCACCAGCACGCTGCCTTCTCCAGAAGTGTGGCAGGGGGCCCACGGGAGTGGGGTGGGATTCATCCCCCTGCTTTCCTCCTCGTGTTTCCCTGTGGTCAAGGTTTGTCATTTGGGAGCTGTTTCCCCACACCTGTCCATTCCATCATCTGTCCCCTTGTTGACTGTAGGAAGCCAGGTCCCAAGCCCTCCAGCGTGGCACAGTCTTCCAGTTTGGAACTGGAGAGATGTGCTGGTTTGAATGGAGGTCTCACGACGGATCTGTCCACCCTGCCCCTTTATCTGGAAGAGAACTCTATTTGGTAAAAGGGTCTCTGCAGACTTAAAGATGAGATCCTTCTGGATTAGGGAGGTGCCCTCACTCCAGGGACGAGTGTCCTCAGAGGGGAAGGGAGGAGACACAGAGGAGGACAGTGTGGAAACGGAGGCAGGGCTGGGCGGGGGGCTGCCACCGACTGAGGAATGTCTGGAGCCTCCAGAAGCCACAGGAGGCAGGAAGGATCCTCCCCTGGAGGCCTTGCCCACACCTTGATCTCAACCTTCCACCTTCTGGAACGGTGAGAAGTTGCTTCGAGGCACCAAGTTCCTGGTGATTTTCAGGGTGGCCGTCTTAAGAAAGAACACAAGAGAGAGGGGACAGTTGAGGAGATGCGAGCTGAACCAAACTGGTGTCCAACAGGACCAGCCCCCGGACCCGTGCGCGGGGAACACGAGGCGGTCAAGGCACCGCCCCCCTCATGGGTGGCAGGTGGAAGGTGGGGCGGGAAGTCAAGTGGGGCCGGGAGGCTGGGAGCCAAGAGATCAAAGGCATCTCCCGGCTCATGGAAAATGGATGTTGTTGTCAATGGGGATTACTGGCAGGGATGTGAGGAAGCATGGAAAGATAAATACAGGGTAGAGAGGATCTGAGGGGTGGAGGTGAGGGCTGGTGAGAAGAGACTGTTGGCGGTGATTACTTGGCAAGAATCGGACAGATGAACGGCTTGGATTTCAGGTGACGCTGGCGGGAGGTGGCTGAGTGGTGGCGACAGGTGTGGCGAGGCTGGAGAAGGACGGGGCAGAGTGTGACGGTGGCCCTAGACATCCCTGGGCACGTGGCGGCCAGGGGTGAGCGGTGGAGGGTGGGCAGGGAGGTTGGGGGTCTAAGACAGTTTGCCCTCGACTGGACAGGGGCTCCGCTGAGGCCACGAGAAAGGGGAGGGGGAGTCTGCCTTGAGGAGTTGGGGGACAGGGGTCTTTGCGTCATAAGGAACAGTAGCTCGCTTTACCATAAAGGCGATGGGACGTTTTGTAAGGACAGAGAGCGAATTTCATGGGTGGCTCAGGGAAGGAACAGAAAAGGGGGTTGATCACAGACGGAACTAGAACCAGGTGCCCAGAAACAAGGGGCTTTGTGTCCCCAGGGGCCGAAGGGCTCTCTTGTGCGGGCCACTCGGTGCACGTCCTCATTGCCTTCCTCCATTCAGGACCAGCCCCTGCGGCGTCCTTGCCGACCCTTCCTTTTATCTGGTACCCAGGTGGAGATGGCCCCTGCACCGTGTCCTGACCTCAGGTGCACCTGGGAGTGCCTGGGTCCGAACTGCTAAGGGACAGTCCCTCCCAGGAACCTGAGGCCCAGCCCCGGGTGCCCTGTCTGAATAGGGTCGCTTAGAATAAACACGGCCCCTTGGGCACGCCCCTCTGGTGGTGCCCCTCCTGTGGGGCTGAAAAATGCCCCCCCCCCCCGTCTGTAATCCCTAGAAGCTGTGGCTGTTAGGGGGACACCTGGGTGGCTCAGTCCATTGCACATCGGAATTTGGCTCAGGTCATGATCTCACAGTTCGTGAGTTCAAGCCCCACATTGGGCTCACCGCCGTTGGGCTCAGGTCATGATCTCACGGTTCCTGAGTTCAAGCCCCACACTGGGCTCACCGCCGTCGGCCCCAAGCCCGCTTTGGATCTCCTGTCCCCCTCTCTCTCTGCCCCACCCCTGCTCACACTCTCTCTTTCAAAAAATAAATAAACCTTAAAAAAAAACACTGGTAGGATTAAGTGAAGGATCCTGAGACGGGGAGGTTGTCGTGGATGATGGCAACTGGGTGAGTCCTAATGGAGGATGCATGTCCTTCCATGACAGGTGGAGGGAGAATTTGCACCCCCCCCAACAGAACATGACATCACAAATGAGGCAGATATTGGAATGATGTGGCCATAAACCATAAGCCCAGGGAAACTGGCAACCACCCCCCCCCCCCCCCCCAACAGAACATGACATCACAAATGAGGCAGATATTGGAATGATGTGGCCGTAAACCATAAGCCCAGGGAAACTGGCAGCCACCGGAAGCTGGGAGAAGCAAGGAAGGACTCTCCCCCGGCATCTTCCCAAGGAGCACGCTCCTACAGACATCCCGATTTCAGGCCAGCGATACCGACTTCACACTTCCGACCTTCAGAACTGCGAGCACAAATGTCTGTGGTCTTAAGGCCCTAGTGTTCCGGGAATCAGTTACAGCAATGCTAGGGAACGAGGTGGGGAGGAATGAGGGACGCTACACCGTGGCTCCTGCGTGAAGGAGGGGCCGAGAGAAGTTAGGGGCGTGTGTAGAGGAAAGGAAAGGGGGGCATCGGTCGGATTCAATTCAACACGCAGGTTCTGTTCCGTGCCCGTGAAATGCAGACGCTTACCATGGAAAAGCAAGGACAGGGATGTGACACATTAAATGCCACACTAAAGACTTCAGTGGCATATTCCCACAGGCACACAGCTGCAGAATTCACATTCGGATCTGCCCGACTCCTGAATGCATGACGTTCCCACCGTGTGTGGACTGAACAAATAGACCTGCTCTCGGAAACTTTTGAAGCTGTCTGCCTGAGATAAAATGTGTCGGGAACTAATACGCTTGAAAAGTGCAGGACAAAAATCTATGAAGAAACCACCTCCCCAGGGGCGCCTGGGTGGCTCAGTCAGTTAAGTGTCCCACCCCTGACTTCAGCTCAGGTCTTGATCTCACAGTTTGTGGGTTCGAGCCCCATGTTGGGTTCTGCAATGCTTGGGATTCTCTCTCTCCCTCTCTCTGCCCCTCCCCCACTTGCACACACTCTTTCTCTTTCTCTCAAAATAAATAAACTCAAGAAAGAAAGAAAGAAAGAAAGAAGGAAAGAAAGAAAGAGATGCATGAGTGGCTCAGTCAGTTAAGCGTCCGACTTCGGCTCAGGTCATGATCTCACAGTTGGTGAGTTTGAGCCCCACGTCAGGCTCTATGCTGACAGCACGGAGCCTGCTTGGTATTCTCTCTCTCTCCCTGTCTCTCTGCCCCTCCCCTGCTCACACTGTCTCTGTCTGTCTCAAAAATAGGTAAATAAACCTAAAAAAAAAATCAATAAATAAAGACAGTGTTTTGGGAGGAGTCTATAATACTTACCTATAAAATAGGTTCATTTTATTTTTCAGTTTAGGCAACTTCTGTCCAGGCAGGTCTGGTCACGTGTAAGTTACGATATAAAGATAGAAAAGATGCTCCCAAAAGCATGTCCAGAAGTTACCAAGCCATTCCCAATTACATAAAGACTTTCATAAAATTCCTTGAAGCCTGGTCTATCTACACGCCCTACTCATTTTGCTGGAACTTTTTGAGGCGCTTTTCTCCAGCAAGGAGAAAAGTGAAATCGTCCAGGTCATTGATAGCCCTCCTGCAAAAGAAGGTTGTGGATACTGGGGAGGTCAAGCAAAATTCTAGACAGCAAGCAGACCAAACTTCATCAAACGCGGAAGTAAGGGTTCTCTGCAAGTGAGAGAAAACAGCACAAAATGGCGTAAGCCCAAGAGAGATGGGTTGGCTCATATAAGCGGAAAGTCCAGGGGTGACCCCTAGCACCAGTCACCGCCGGACTCAGGGGCTCAGGTAATGTCATCGGGAACCAGCCTCTCCCCTTCCCTTGGCTCTGCTTTCATCTGTAGTGGTTACGTTCTGAGGGAGGCCCTCTCTCGGGTGACAAGGTGGCAGCCAGAAACTCCAGGCTTACCTTCTCAGAAGCGCAAGTCCAACGGTTCAATCAGAAGTCCCAGGCATGACTCACCTGGTCATGAGTTGGACCACGTGACCCATCCTGAACAGATCTCTGTGGCCGAGAGGATGCTTTACTCCCACCGACCGAGCCCAAGTAACATATCGCCTTTGGTACCTGGCGGAGAGCCAGGCCCATCCAAACCCTGCGGACTAAGAACAAAAGTGGGTAGTTCCTTGCAGGGAAGTCGGGGAGCTGTGAATGGAATAAAGGTGAATGGACAGCCTGGTGGGGAAGATAATAGGGTACTTTGTTATTTGAGAGTAATTCTAAGTGGTTCTCATTGGAGGGTGGTCACATCCCCCCAAGGGACATTTGACAATGTGTGGAAACATTTTTGGTTTTCGTAACTGGGTAGCGCTTACTGGCACCCGGTGGGTGGAGGCCACGGATGCTAAAACCCTACGTCACGTACACAGGACAGGCCCCTAACGACAAAGAATTATTTGGCCCCAAACCCCAGTAGTGCTGAGGATGAGAAACCCTGTTCCAGCATCAGAATGCGGCCATGGAAGCTGAGACCCACCTCATTAGAGGAAAGATTTCTGTCCGTGTCTACAGAGGACGTTTATGTCCTTGAAGTTTATGAAAACCAGTTGGCGCCCCAGCATGGAAAAGAGGCCCGGACGCATCTCTGCTTCCTTAACTCTTGAGTTAAACTCCCAGCCCCATCCATCTGTACATTAGGTATTGCGGTCATTGAGGTGACCATATTAGATCCAAAGCAATTAGGTGAAAAATCCTAGTGGACATCTTATAAATCAAGATTCCGGGCAGTAGTTAAGACAGCAGATGGGGGGCAGCGGCCTGTGATCTTCGTGAATATCGGCCAAATGGCTCAGCGTGTTCTATAGGTTGTATCAGGCAGTGGTTGGAGGAGGCTGCCTACCCATCTGCCTCTATCGCCTTCTCATCCATATTGGCTGGTAAAGGGGGCCCTCGGGTCAGAGCTTCCGGAACAATTCCTTGGGGCTTCCAACAGTACCCCTGTGCAAAGCAGGGAGACAGTGAAGGACTGTGGGATCCCCTTCATGTTGTCCATGAGGATGCTTTTGGCTGCTGCTGACTGAAGTTGTTTCAAACGACAGGCAACTCATCATCTCAAATGACAGTACGGCGAGAGGTCCTACTGGTACTTGGCTGTGGGTCTCCTGGCCCCGCAGTCCCTGGGACATTTGCAGGCATCTCATCCAGGTACCACATGCTCAGAGGAGGACGAGTGGCCCCATGTCTTACAAACTAGAGGAGGCCTTTTCCAGCAGCCACTTAGCCCGCTCTCCTCATGTCTCACTGGCCACGATCAAGTCACGTGCCCATTCCCAAGCCAAGTCCATTGCAAATGGGATCGCAGAGGTTGGGTCAAGAGCCTAACCACTTGGAGCAGAATGGATACAAGGTGTCTTCCTAATGACCACCGGACCCATGCAGTACCAGGCACTTGCCGACCCTCGGCAAACCAAAGTTGCCTTCCTTGGTATGTGAGTAGCAGAGTCGGGGTTTTCTCTGACCGCCAGATCTGTTGTTATTGTTGAATCTTGTCTAGGACAAGTTTGAGTCACAGTGAGACTGAAGCAATATTCAGTTATGAATAAAGGACTAGCCTAGGGCAATTCACAAGGGTGGGGGTAAACAGCCATTTCCTTTAATGGTGTGGTATTAGAGAGCACCTCAAGGATAGGCGTAAGTATCTAGAATATTTAATAATATCAGGGGCCGCCTGGGTGGCTCAGTTGGTTGAGTGTCCAACTTCCGCTCAGGTCATGATCTCACAGTTCGTTGGTTTGAATCCCGGGTCAGGCTCCGGGCTGACTGCTAGGAGCCTGGAGCCTGCTTCCGATTCTGTGTCTCCCTCTCTCTCTGCCCCTCCCATTCACACTCCGTCTCTGTCTCTCTCTCAAAAATAAATAAACACTAAAAAAAGTCTTAATTTAAAAAAATGTGCAAACACAAATGAGAATCAATAACCCTAAAGAAGACACAAGCACATTTAGGGGCAATGAGCTGTCCTTTATTCATTGTTTACGATTACCAACCACTAAATAATCTAGTACTAACTTTGAACTTCCTACCTTGAAGTTAGATCCGTGGAGACTGTCGAGAGCTCTGTTAATGCTTATCTGCTCGACGTGAAATGTCCTTCGGTAACTTTTCTTCTTTAAACTTCTTTTACTGACAGACTCCCCGTTGGCTACATCTCGGTAAACGGTCTTCCTGTGAGCATCACGCTACTTTCCCCAAACCTTTCAGTTTTTTTCTTAGAAACAGTAGGTTGTACCGGCTGGCTCTTGTGTGAGGCATTTAAAAAAAAAATTTTTTTTTTAACGTTTATTTATTTTTGAGACAGAGAGAGACAGAGCATGAACAGGGGAGGGTCAGAGAGAGAGAGACACAGAATCTGAAACAGACTCCAGGCTCTGAGCTGTCAGCACGGAGCCCGACGTGGGGCTCGAACTCACGGACCACGAGATCATGACCCGAGCCGAAGTCGGCTGCTTAACCGACTGAGCCACCCAGGCGCCCCGTGTGAGGCATTTTGAATAGAAATAATGGGCGACATTTATGAGCGGGGGCCCTTGACTGCCCTTGACTTCTGGGGCTTGCTTTCCCTTTGCTACAGTAATCAGCAACACTGAAGAAGAGGGCTCCTCTTGCAGTCTGAGTGTCAGAGGTCAGGGACATGCGGCGGAACCCCCAGCTTGGCTTACCTGCAGTGCACACGTGGTTTGAACAACAAAACAAGTTTTTTTTTAAAGCACATTAAGAAAAATAAGCCAATAGCCTTTGGGGCTACTTGTTTCTGCGGCGTAAACTAGCCCATCCTAACTGAAACACTTCTCAAAGTCCTTTTTGTGCAGTATCTGGAGAAAAAAGGCTGGAGGAGGGGACAGAAAAAGTTACGTGGTCCCCATGTTCGCACTCTGTAATCTTCTTCCCTTTAGAAGAGCGGGTGCGATCTGTGACCGGCCTCTGTACAAAAGAACGTGGTACAGGTGACGAGATGTCCCTCCCGTGGTCACGTGATGTCTTGCCCTTGAGGGGTCTCCCTTGCTGGCTCGGGAGAGAAAGATGCCACGTTGTGAGCCGGTCTGTGCGGAAGTCCAGTGGCGTCAGGAAGGGTGGGGGGGCCTCTAGCCGTCGGGAGCCGCGCCATCGACGGGACCCCGATCCTAAACCACAGGAGGGGAATTCTGCCCACAACCTGACAGAGCTCACAGGGGTGCCAGGCACCCCGGTGGCCCACGGAAACCGGAGACAGTAAATGTGTCTTGTTTTAAGCCGCAAGTTTGTGGTAGCTTGGCGGGCGGTAATGGAAGAGAAATGTATGCTGCAAAAACATTTTTTTTGGTCAGAAATTACCTACGCGTTCAGGATTACCCATTCGGGAACACGATACTGGGATCGGCGATGGGCCTGGTGTTGTCTGAGGAACTTGGGATCGGAAGTGAGCCAAAATAGACAAAAATGGTGCCCGGATGCACTTGGCGTGTAGCGAGGAAACGGGGGGGGGGGGGGGAGGGAGACAGACAACCCGAAATGCGGTTAATGAGCAGATGACACAGTGCGTTCGGAAGCCCTGAGTGCTGTGGGGACAGTAGGACAGGTGCAGGGCCAGTGGCCGGCTAGTCCCGTGGCTGTCTGGAGAAGGAGAGTTCCGCGTGGAGGAACCGTCTAGCAAAGTGAACCCGGCCAGTGTGAAGGAGGCCATGTGGCTTGAGTGCAAATGGAAAGGAGAGCGTACTGGGGAGTGAGGTCTGAAGGGTCCTGGGGTGTTAATCACGTAGGGCCTGGCGGGCCGTTGACCCTGAGTGTGGGGTTGGGGAGGATCGTGGTAGGAGGTCAAGCGGAGCTCATTTGAAATAATCTCTCCAGGGGCGCCCGGGGTGGCTCGGTCGGTTAAGCGTCCGATTCTTGATTGTGGCTCAAGTCGTGATCTCATGGTCTGGGAGATCGAGCCCCGCTGTCTCCTCCTCTCCACCCGTCCTACACACAGTCTCTCAAAAGAAATAAATAAAGTTGAAAAAAAAAAAAAAATTAAAGTGATCTCTCCATCGGAGGTGATAAAATAGACCAAGGTTGGAAGCCAGCTGTGGGAGCCACTCCCGCCCCAGACGCCGGTGACCCGTGCAGACAGTGAGAGGTGGCCGGACCCTGGCTACATTCTGAAGCCATAGTGAGCAGGACTTTCAGAGGAATTGGACACAGGGGACGAGAGAAAGAGGGGAGGCCGTGAAGATCTTGGCTGAGCAGCCGGAGGACAAAGCTGCTGTCACCCGAGATGTGGACGCTCTGGGCGGGAAGACGGTGGGGGGGGGGGGGGGGGCGGCAGGATCAGGAGCCCAGTGGGGCGTGCTGAGGCTGCCGTGTCTCTTAAGACACCTAAATGGAAGTGCCCACCAGGCAGCTGGATAGACACGTCCGGAATTAGCTGGAAGGGTCTAAGCTGGAGAGAGACCTTCAGAAGGTCACCAGTGAACAGCAGGTGTTTACAGCCGTGGGAACTGCCTGGGATCACAAGGGGGTGGGGCTGGGGGGGTGGTAGGAAGGAGAAGAGGGTCAGAGACCGAAGGAGAAGCAGCGGCCCAGGCTGACAGCGGGCGCCCAGAGAAGGAGGAAGAAAAGCCAGGAGCCAAGAGGAACAGAAAGCACACGGCTGGGTCCAACGCCGCTAAGAGGTCACGCAAGTCGAGGATGGAGAACTGCCCGCTGGGTGTGCAGCCACGTGGAGGTCACGGGCGACCTCGACACGGGCGGGCACAACAGAGTGGTGGGGGCGGAAGCCTGGACGGCGTAAGAGGTCGCGGGAGGGAGGTAATTGAAAACAGCCACAGACGGGACCACTCTCTCGAATTTTGCTGCAGAGGGGAGCAAAGAGACGGGAGGGCCGCCAGCCGAGGGAGTGAAATCGGGAGTGGGGGGTTTTCGGTTTTGTGTTGTTTTCCTTTTAAATGGGAGACAACGGCACGTTTGTGCATTTGTGGAAAAGATCCCGCAGCGAATAAGGAATCCGGGTTGCAGGAAGGCGAGGGCAGCGTTTCTGGGAGCAGATGAGGGGAGATCAGGTTAAATGCGCGAGCGGGGAGGGTCTGGTTTTAGGGGGAACGGCTCCTCCCGGAAGCCCGCCTGCCAACGGACTCCCGGGAGCAGATGCTGAGAGGTGGGTGATGAGTCAGACGTCAGTGGAAAGTCTCTTTGGATCTCTCCGCTTCTCCGGGGGGTCATCAGCGGAGAGAACAGGGGTGCGGCTGGGGGACAGAGGAGAACGTGTGCAGCTCAGAGGCGGTGAGGGGACCCAGGCGCATCCAGGCCGGGCTGAATCCCTTGACCGCGAGCTGCACTGAGGTCACCCTGCGTGACGGGCGTCCCCGTCCGGCCACCTTCAGCCGGCGGGATGCAGGCGTGGGCAGGCAGAAAGCCAGCTCTCACCGGGGCTCGGGTGAGCTCCATCAAGGGCAAGGGCAGGAGCAGCAGGATGCAGGCCAAGGTGTGGTCGCAGGTGACCGCTGGCTGGATGTCAACCAGGTGCGGCCGGAGCACCAGTCCTTTGTTTGAAGCCAGGTGGCCGGGCCGCCCCAGCACCCGCTGGTCGTTCGGGGTCTGCCTGGATTTGAAGCGCGTCCCCCGCAGCTTTGCACCTCAATGCACCACCTGACTCTCTCCATTCTCAGCCGATGCGAAGCATCCTGTTGAAGCAGAACGGGCTCTTGTGTTCCAGAAGCACGGAGGCCCTTGATCAGAGGCCGCCTGGTGAGCACGTCCACGCACGTCCACGCTTCCTGACTGACAGAGGACACTTTGGCCACTGGAACAAGAGCTATTGGATGGGGCCACCTGGGCCTTTCAGGGGACACGGTGGCAGGAGGCAGCATGAGACCCCTGGGCTGGCTTGGGAGCCCCGCTGCCCGGGCTGGCCACCCCGATGTCTCGCTGTGCCCACAGCCTGGCCTCCATCTTGGAGCAGGTGTAGGGACCAGACGGCACCATGGTCACGACCAAGGGTGTGGATGTCGCTGGCCCTGCACCTCTCCGGCCACTGGTGCAGCCGGCCCTGAGAACCCAGCCACCGCCCCCCCATACCCGCCTGCCCCCCCCCCGCCCCCGACCTCTCCTGAGACACAGCAGCTAATCGCAGATTAGAGTTCGGCTAATTCTTTCCTTCCCAGGCTGTCTGGCCTGGCGTGTGATAGCCAGTTGCACGAATACATGTGTTGGGGCCTTTGATCTCCCGGTACAATGACATAGATTTATCAAACGTTTGCCTCCTTCTGCCTCTTTGAAAGGCTGATTTATAGGACACAGTCTTTGCCTCCCTTCCTTTCTTGAAATATGAAGTGTTTGTGAATGGCCAAGGTAATATTTAATATCCTGCCAACCCCAGGCTTTCGCCCTTGCTAACACATGATTCCCTACCCACCCCCCCCACCCCCACCCCCCCCCCCACCAAATGGCCCACATCTGTTTGGGCTCCTCTTCTTGACTAAACAAATTAGCATTAAAATACCTCACAGAGAATGCCAAGTGTCCCTTTCTAGCTGAGGGAGCAGGGACAATTCTGAGGGACAGGGCCACTGCCCGGGAAGCTGGGGTGCTACTTACACAGATGTTTTCCTTCTTCCTGAGGGCCGGGATTGTGGGGGGGGGGGGCGGGTAGCGGGTGCCCAGCAGGCCGGTGGCCCGGGGACAGAAATGCCTTGTCCTCTGCTCCCTGCAGATACCCAGACTCGGGTGGGGTGGGGGTGGGGGGGCGGGTTGTGAAAAATGGCCCAGCTGGCTCATTTCTGGCTCTTGGATCAGGAAGCGTTTTCCCTAAAGGATTCCTAGGATAGCCAAGTGTCTTTCGAGCCACATCTTATTTAGAGATCAAGTTGCGAAAGGTGAAAGGTACTGATTCAGGTGCTCTTTTCAGGGCCTGACCGGGGCTCGGAGGGAGGGTGGCCCTACCTTCCCTGAGTAGGGGGCTGGCTTGGGAAATCTCAGGGGACGTGGCCGATGTGGTGCAAAGAGCAGGTAGGGAAATGCCCGGGGGTTTCATCCTGCTAATGGCCTTGTGATAAAATTGACCTTAATCTGCACCTGCATATAAGCATGCTCTTTCTTTACGATGGCTCCCCGGCCACAGGCGTCAGAGGGTCAGGACAAGCATGCCAAGGGCAAAATCTTCAGCTTGTCACCTTGGTTATGGGTGGGAGGGTCTGTGGGTCTGCACAGCAGCCGGGCCCTGCCTACGCTGGGGACCCCTCCACAAGGCCTGGGGGTTCTTTCGTGGGGCTCCAGCCACAGGTCCACTTCCTCCGCGCCCTGACCCCAAAGTCTCCCTGAGGACCAAACTCAAAGGTGTTTCCTGTTCCTCAACCCCCTTCCCACCACATTTCCCAAACCTTCATCGTGGGAGGGGATCACTGCCTCCCGTACACGGGCTCTGATTGACTTGAACCAGGCTGAGTGGGTCAAGAATGTGCAAAAACCCTCAATCAGGTGAATTGGGGTCTCCTTCCTTCCTTCCATTTTTAAAAAAATGTTTATTTGTTTTTGAGAGAGAGAGAGAGAGCCAGAGCATGAACAGGGGAGCAGCAGAGAGAGAGGGAGATACAGAATCCGAAGCAGGCTCCAGGCTCTGAGCTGTCAGCACAGAGCCCGATGCGGGGCTCGAACTCACGGACCGTGAGATCATGACCTGAGCCGAAGTCAGACGCTTAACCGACTGAGCCACCCAGGCGCCCCAGCATGCTTCCTTTCTTACTAGGTTTGAATGAGAAGCTGACTCCCAGCCACCAGTTCCCCACTCCAGAGGTAACCACAGTTACTGGGTTTTTTTGTTGCTTTTGTTTTTTCATTTTCTAGAGAGGTCTTAGGCATGAGGGCAGCGATGTTTGACTGTTTTGTTCACTGCTGCACCCCCAGCACCTGGGCACTAGGTAAGTAATCAATAAATATCTGTGACTAAAAGAATGAATCATTTGTGCAGGAGGTTCCCACCTCTTAAGGGGAGAGAGCTTGCCCAGAGTGGTGTCGACAGCAAATAGAACAAAGTGCCTCCTGGATGGAGCCGTGCCTGAAGCCAGCCTGCTTCTGGACTTTTCAACTACACGAACCAAGACATCTCTACTCTTAATTAGGCCTCTTTCAGCTGGGTTTCCGGCCACTTGCAATTAGGAGCCCACACTGATACAAAGGCTGGTTAACGGTTATCTGATGAGGGCACGCTCTGCCAAGAGAGTAGCCGTGATTTTTTTCTAGCTCTGGGTAGATCATCTATAGTTTAGAGATGAACAAGTGTCAAATGGCAGGCTGGGGGGTCTGAACAAACAAACTGGCTGGTGGGTTATTTAGATTAGAGAGCCTTAGGAGGGTGGGGGGGGGGAGGGGAGGGAGGAGCTCCTGTTCTAGAAGCTTTGGGGCAGAGGCACCGGAGGGAGGGGACACGCCAAGGCACATGGTCTTGAGCAAGCTGCTTCTTCTAGCACCTGGCCAAGAAGCTTCCTCTCGAGTGCCAGGCAGTGGGGAGATGCCAGGCAGAGGTTTGGGGACGGGTGGGGGCAGCCTGGGTCCTCCACAGGAGATGGACCGGCAGTCAAGGCCATCAGGGAACACAGGCAGAGGACGAGAAGGGAACCACAGAAGAGGGACTCCCCCCTCGGTGAACGGCATCACCTTGGCTCCCAAGCCGGGACCCTGGGATGTCCCCGATCTCCTTTCTGCCAATCACCCAGCCAGGCCTGCGGGTTCCCCTCCGCCCCTCCCCCTCCTCTGCCCGGATTCAGACGCGTTATCGTCAGCTGGTCTCCCCAGGTGTCCCAATCTACCTTCCACGCCATGGCCCGAATTTTTCGACACAAACCTGGCCAGGCGATTTTCCTGCACGCGGGGCCTTGCTCACCCTAGTGTGTGCGGGGAATGCCTTCGCTCCCGGGCTCTCCTCCCCTGCCACGGTCAGCCTGACGACGATGGCCGACGCTGCATTGTTTCCTGGGCACAGAAACCCAGCTGGGAGGGTGCCTTGGCGCCAGTGTGCCCCATAAAGAAAAGGGGGTGTGAGCGGGGTGTGGAGAGGCGTAGGCTCAGTCTGGCTCGGATGTCCTTAGGAGACAGTGAGGGGTACGGCCAGACCGCCCTGTGATGGGTACAGAGCCTCGAAGACAGGATCAAAGAGTCCAACTAAGGGACGCAAGAACCAAGGTTGCAGAGAAGTCGGTGTGGAGAAGGCCCTGAAGGGCCTGAGCAGAGACGATCCCCCGGCAAGGCAGTGGGGCCTGGAGACCATCCAAGGACTCGGAGTCACAGGCTGGAGTGGCCCCGTGCCCCCCCGCCCTGCCACCGCAGTCCTCCCGCCCTGCCAACCTCCAGAGTGAACTCAGGGAGGTGTCATGGACGATCCTGGCTCATCGCTTCGTCCCGCAGAAGGCCTGGCACGCAGCGCCCTTTGATAGTTATTTGCTCGGCGGAGAGGAGACTCCGTGGCTGTCGAGTTAACCATCCCGTCGGAGGGTGGGCTGCCTCTCCCTCCCTTGATGCTTTCTTTGGGTTTGTGTTTGTGTGTTTCTCTTGCCGGATGCCTCTCGTCTTGCCCGATGCCTCTCGGACTGTTTGTCCTCATTGCCTTGCTGTCTTGAGGTGTTTGGGGGCGGGGTGGGGTTACCCGTCCTCCTCCTGCCAGCTCCCACCTCCGTGCTGGGCTCTGCTTTGGTGACAGGAGCTGTCTGCTAAGAGCAGGGTTGGCAGGTGCCCCAGGCCACAGTGACCGCGGGCTGCTGTCCGCTGAGGACAGACTGGCTTTTGCCAAGACGCCGGTTCCCCACTTTCCCCCACACGATCTGGGTGACCTGCCTTCTCGATCTTCTCTATGCTCGGGGCCCTTGTTCTCTCAGCTTGCACTTCCCAGGAGGGTCCCCCAGTTTATGAAGCGGGTGGGGGTCTGTTCATTTCAGCTCACCCCGGGATGCACGCTGGCGGTCGCACGCCAGAGGGTGTTAGCCGAGCTCACGGTTGCCGGGGATGAGTCAAAACAGTGACTTTCGGGAAAGGAGGTGGAGCTAGACGCTAGATTCCTAGATTCTCTGCTGATGTATCTGAAAAAGCCAAAAAAAAAAAAAAAAAAAAAAAAAAAGAGAGAGAGAGAGAGAGAGAGAGAGAGAGGGGCGGGAGAGAGAAACAGTGTCCAAGAAGTCAGCTTGCCTAAGGATGCTTTGCTGCTCAGTGGTTGAGCCAAGAGAGCCCTGAAGATAAAGGAAATGGTAAAAATTCACCACAATTTGGAGAAGAAAGACTGAGCGAAATCAAGAAGAAATGACAGGAACTCCTCCTGGCTCAACTAGGCTGATTTTCTTCACGAAACAGAATGCCGCACCTGCCCCAGATTCTGTCACACGGGGCATGTGCTGGTCTATCCCCCGCCCCCCCCCCCCAACTCAAGTGGGGGTCCAGGAGTCTCCAGCTCCTGGACCCTCCACCTCCAGCCACTCTCCTAAAGCCACTCAGTCATTCCTTCTGTCACTGATGGAGTGTCTGCCCTGTCACCCTGGGTTTTAGGGGCTAGTGGCTACAGCGGTAAGAGACAGTCCTGCCTTACTGGGGTTGTGGTCTAACGGGGCTGTTGGGGAAGCAGGCAACATAATGTATTTATGTATTTACCATAAACGGGTAAATACAACAGGCAGGTTGCATACTGATGGGCCCGATGGGAGACAGGCACAGCAGCAATGGTGGCGGCTGGGGCGGTGGTCTGACGTTAGAGAAGGCAAAGTCCAAACCACGTAGAAGCTGCAAGCTGGTGGCAGCAGAGGAGGTGAGCGGTGGCCAGAGCCAGTGGACGTCTTCCGGCCGGTGGCCTCCGTGACGGAGCTCAGGGGGTGGTGACCCAGGCTGGGCCGGTCACAGCGCAAGCTCGTGGAGGTCAGGCGGCGTCTCCGATGATCCGCGATGGGCGCGGCGGGCCCAGAGACTGCGGAACAGGACCCGGATCGGGAAGTGAGGGCCAGAGGCTCTTTGATCCAGAAACATCTCTTTGCATCTTCTGTTTGGTTGGCAAACTGTGGCCCAAAGACGCTGGAACACTGTATTGTGCCCAGCATGAGGTCTATTGTATTTGAGTTTCCAACGAAGAAGAGGCTTCTGCCTCTACTCTGGGCAGCTTGGCAGGTATCAACTTACCTGTGGTTTGACAGCGTCTGGGGAAAAACCAAGAGCGGCCTGCCAAGCGTCCACGGCCATTGCTGGACCTGTTTAATTTCCACCTGCCTTCGACGCCTTGTTGGTTAATACCACTGATCCTACCAGAAGGAGGAAGTGTGCCCGCCGACAGACGCAGAGCTTTGGGGGTAATCACTGGCTGGCCTCTGATTCCCAAGAGAGAACCAACAAGGCCTCTTCTAGACTCCGGTCTTCATTCAAGTCAAACGAGGTGTTCTCGTGGGAACCCGAGCACGTCACCGGAAGGGTCAAGTGGGCATTTCCGGCAGTCAGTGACAAGTGTCCTGTCGCCCGGAGCATGTCGGGGAGGCGGGGAGAGGCGGGTGTCAGAGACCTTGGCTCCAGCAGAAACAGAGGAGTGAGCCTCCTGTCACACCAGGGTCAGCAAGCTTACTGGGCCAGACGGAGCCCGCTTCATGTCTGAAAAGAAAAGCTGATCCCGGGAGCAAGCAAAGCCAATTCCCCTAACAGCCTTCGGGGACAGGTGGTTTTACCCTTGTAACTGATACAGTGGCTTTCCTGAAATAAAAGGAAGTGGGTCCAGCCTGCCCAGAGTCAGAAGTAATATTATGCTAAGAATTGTGCTTTCAAAAAAGCGAATTCAGGGGCGCCTGGGTGGCTCCGTCCGTTAAGCGGCCGACTTCGGCTCAGGTCGTGATCTCGCGGTCCATGAGTTCGAGCCCCGCGTTGGGCTCTGTGCTGACAGCTCAGAGCCTGGAGCCTGTTTCAGATTCTGTGTCTCCCTCTCTCTGACCCTCCCCTGTTCATACTCTGTCTCTCCCTGTCTCAAAAATAAATAAAACATTAAAAAAAAAAATTAAAAAAAAAAAAAAGCGAATTCAGGGGCCGGATGTGTCCATTTCCCTTTTCACTCGTAAGCTGTGTTCTAGAATAAGTGGCCTCCCTGTGAAACCCCGTTTGGTAGCTCAAGCCCCTCCTCCTGCACGTGCGGCCCCCGGGCCTCCCCGCTGCACTTACAACCGAGTGGCCTGAAGGACCACGAGTGAAAACTGATTAGTCCAGATAGCATGTCCCGGGCTGTCGCTCCAGGAGGCCACTAACTCCACGCACCGGGCGGGAGGCGTTCCGAGAAAGGCCCTGTGCCTGCTTAGTACGTTAGGGGATCGCCAGCGGAAGCAAACGCAGGTTTTTAATTTTTACTTAGAGTCCCATGAGGCCATGCTACGCACATGTGCCTGGTGATGCCCCAAGAGCGCTGCAGCGTGGACATGACTTCCCGAAGATACCCCATTAAAGAACATGCTTCACGCACCTGGGGAATGCTGATGAGCATTCCTTAGGAAAGGTGGTCAAGGTCAGAGGCTGTAGCAGGTGTGAAGAAACGAGGTGCCCCAGGAGTCCAGGTGAGCGAGTGACATCCTGGCCTGGGGAAAGGGGGTGGTCACGGGAGCTTGAAATCCACGTTCCACACGGGGACATACGGCACCGGGCTTTGGGGAGCTGGTGGGGTCACCTGAGAACAGGGTGCCTTCAGGGCGGTGGGGGACGTGGAGGGAAGTTCTCACATGGAAGATCATTGGAGAGAAGACTGGGTCTGAGCGTTGACAAGCTGTGACTTCATTTACCGCGCAGATAGATGGTGCAGCGGCCACTGACCTTTTCCGAGGAGAACGACAGGTCTGGGAGCCCTGGAGGATGATGTCTGTGGTGCTGGTTTCGTAGGAAGAAGGGAGAGGCTGGGTGTTTCCAAGCTGAAGGTAGGGGAGGGGCGGGCGGGTCACGGCCCTTCTTCTTTTATTACTGATAATCATACTCATTATTGTTTCGGGTGTACAGGTATAAAAAAATCCAACGCGCTTCCTTCCACCACCTTGGGACAGAAATACCGATCGCCCTCCAACCCCTGCTCGCTCATAAAAGCGAGTCGAGTGTTAGCAATTCTGCCAGGCCCCGTGTCAACTCGGTACAAGGCGATCAAATACACGACATCACGCCCACTGCTGTTCTCACCTACTGGTTTATTGCAGCAGGAGAGAATGGAGGCATTTTACAAACCCGAGGGCTGCAACAGGGTGTAGACATTTTTTGCAGACATTCCTATGCCACGTTCCCCGCAGTAAAAGACCCGGATACAGCCGGGAGGTAATACGGCACAGAAGTAGAAACGGGGGTCACATGTTCTCGGCAGTCGCTTTAGACAACTTTGAGAATGGGCAGGCTGCAGTGACCGTTTAAATGTTGCCTTAAATACTCCCCACAATGAATCCCAGCAGTGCCCCCACAGACTGAGCAAGGAAACCACCCCGTTAAGCATCGAGACCTTCAGGCAAGTGGGGTTCGACAGCCGACAAGGACCATATGTAAAGGACGGACGGATGGAAGGGACCACACGTGCCTGGCTACAGGTTAGCTCGCACAACTCCCAGGACGGACGCATCCCCGCCCAGAGTCGGACCCGAGCTTCTGGCCACCGGATGTACGGACGCTGATTTCTGAGTTCAGAAGATCCCGGGAGAGAATGGTGTTTTCCACTGAAGGGACGTGAACGTGAGCTCTGTGGCTGGCTAGGCCTGCTCACGTTTTTGTTTGCTTGTTTGTTTGTTTGTTTTCCCTTCTCCATCGGCCTTGAGAAGCCGCACAGCAAACCGGCGGCTGATGGGGGACACGAAGGGGTCAGAGCCCGCCGGATGGCTGGTATGAAGTCTAGCGCCACCCTTCCAGAAAGAAAACGCTTCAGACACCTCCTGTATTTTCAAGTGAACTATATAAAGATGCCTTTGATTCCTTGGAGTTTTTGAAATGCTGATACGTAACGGGGGTGGACCAGGGGCTGGCAGTCCCGTCTGGGGTCCCCTAGGCAACCGTTTGGAATTCTCCCTTCGCGATGGGCCGGCAGCACACCCTTCGGGTTCTATTATTGTTTGGGGGAGTATGCGGTTGAGAATATATGTGAGAAAGCTGGACTGGGGGCCCTGGCTCTTTCACGGGGAGGGCCGGCAGGGCGCACTTCCTCCGACGTGGCCCTCCGGGGACCTGAGGACACAGAAACTCCAGACCGAGTACTCCTGATCAACGCGTCTGGTCACCAGGGAGCATTCCAACTGGGAGGCAGGGAGTGTATGTGTATGTGTGTGTGTGTGTGTGTGTGTGTGCGCGCGCGCGCGTGTGTGTGTGGCTAGAAAAGACGTGGACCTGTACCTCCCCGCAAAGAAGAAAATCAACGGGGAGGGGGCCGTCGGGGGCTAGAGGAAGAAATCTACAAAGACTCTTAAAGAGAAAAATACTCTCTCTGTATTATTAATCACCTGAGCCAACCCATTTCTCATTTGGGGCGCATCTTGGATGCTACCATTAAAAAAAACGTCGCGTGATCACGGAGCATCAAATCATTTTACAATCTCCTACTAAACCGGGCAATTTCCCTTTTCCGCTTCTAGAATTGACAAAATATTCTGGTCTCACCGCAAAGGACAAAAAAAAAAAAAAAAAGTGCGTCTCCCTGTACGTTTCCTTGTTTTTGTTTCCCCACGCGCCCATGTGGGGTCAACCCCGAGGCTCCCCCCCGGCACAGGTCGCCCCTGGCGGCTGCTTGCAGGTGAGCATGAGCAGCAGAAACAGGGGCAGGTGCCAGAGGCTGCAGAAGAACAGCTTCCGGGAGCTCTTCCGGTCCGCATCGACGTAGAACCGGAAGCCGAGGTAGGAAATATACAGGTTGATGGGGAGGGAGATGGCGGGGAAGGTCCACGTGGTGACGTCCAGGACGGGGGCGGCGGCGGACAGTCCGATCAAGGCCAGGCAGTGGCGCAGGGCGACGCGCCGGCACAGGGCCGGGTGGGTGACCGACATCATGCAGTAGCCGCCGCGGGAGTAGTCTTCACGGAGGCCCCAGCTCAGGGCGTTGAAGTGGGGGAACTGCCAGGAGTAGAGGATCCCTCCCAGGAGAAACGCTCCTGTGTGCGGGTTGAGGGGAAAAGGGGAAGCAAGACACGCTGTCATCAGAGGCTTACAAAGGCATCTCTGTCTCTCGCCCGCAAAGCCCTTCTGGCCCCGAGGTGGCCCCTCCGGATGTCACCCGGATCTCAGAGTCTCTGCCCGTCCCTGTTCTCGCCTCCACCTTGTCCAGGCCTGGCATCGGGGGACAAGCCCGGGGGAGGGGGTAACTTCACACTCTCCAAGATTCCCCCCCCCCCCCACCGCCCCCACCCCTACCGCGGGGCACTGGGTATCTGTGGCTCCCGTCCACCCAGCGCCCACCGTGCGTCCCAGCATCGCGACAACCAGAGGCCCCCTACACCGGTGGGACCTCTGCGCAGGGGGCTTGGGGGAGGCGGAGGCGGTCTCCTCGGCGAGGCCCCTCCCCAGGGTGCCTGGCGGCTCCCAGCTCGCAGTGACGGAGCTGAACGTAGCCCCAGCCCCCGCGCTGAGCATCCTGGCTTTTGTCCCTGTCCTGGCTGCGTCACTGAGCACAGCCAGGGCTCCCAGGGCAGTGTCTGGCACATTCCACGGGCCGGCGCCATGTGACAGGCAGGAGGTACGAAGACGGCATGTGTCAAATAGATGGAGTGACATAAAGGAACACGGTCCCCTGAGCAGAACGGGAGCCTGTGTGTGGCTCGGCAGCTTTTCAACGAGGACGTATTAGTATCGCGAGCACCATTTAGCCCCTTTGTCTGGAACAGGGCCTCCCCTCCCCCACAGCGGTGGGATGAAGGCCGCCGCTCACCGGGCACCTATGGGGTGACGGAGCCTTTCACACAGTTTACCTCATTTAATCCTGACATAGGATGTTAGGTAGGGTTCATGCCCCTTAGCGAACCATCACAGATCAGATGATGTTAGGTTCTACAAAAGGAGGTGACAGGAGGAAGCAGAACGAGCCCGTGTGCTGTGAAGGCGGCCCCCACGAGTCAGGCAGCCCACCCCCGCGCAGGCGACTCACTGTTCACTTACTCCCGCAGAAAGTGCTAACTGAGCGCCTACTAAGTGGCGAGCACCGTGCCGGGCGCTGGGGAGCACAAATCCACCCCTCCGGAAGGCGGCTCGCCATCGAGGCATTCATCAAGAGCCACACTACTGAGTCTGCGTCGCCACCCCACTGCGGTGCGGAAGTCCGTGCGACGAGGACACAGAACGAGACCCAGCGGAGGCAGGCAGAGAAGGCCTCTCAGAGGAGGGGGTGTCTGGGCTGAGTTCTGCGGGACAGGTGACCTAGTCCCGTGAGGGCTGGCGGAGGAAGAAGTGGTCACGAAGGGGCCGGAAGGCGCACGGTGTAGACGAGGTATTACAAGGAGACGAGAACACACGTTAGGATTCACGGAGCTGTCTATCGAAAGGAAAAGAGGTCAGTTGGACTGTACGATAATTGAAAAAACATATCAAAATCAGAAAAGGGAAGCTAGTGTGGCTGGAGGGACAGGCAGGACGTGCCACCCCCAACTCAGCGGGGTGTGCCTTCCAAGCACTGGCTTGATCCCCAAAGCAACAGAAAGCCATGGAGACAGGGGAACACGTTTCAGCGTGTGTGTGTGTGTGTGTGTGAGCACCTGTGCGTGTGCAGGGGGCGTGAGGAAAGGGCATCAGTGTCACTTGGCCAATTTGAGAGAGAACACGCTGGCGGGGCCCAGAGCAGGCACGGAAGGTTCCATCAGGGGCTGAGGAAATGAGAGGGGACGGGTGTTGCGGTCAAGGTGGTGACAGTGGGAGGAAAGAGGGACTTGAGAGGGTTTTAGGAGGCCAAGTGGCAGGGAGTGAGTGTAGAGTAAATAAGGAGGGGAAGGAGAGGGCACCCCCTCGGTTTAGGGGCCCACGGAGACGCCAGCCATTCTATGAGGTGAAGAACGGGGAAGGCTCAGAGAACAGCGCAGGAGCGTGACCTGGGATGTGTTCACCCTGACACGCCTCTGGGACACCCAGATGGCAACCAGGCAGTCGTGAAGAGGGGCCTGAGCTAGGATACGTCTCTGGGCGCTACTCACACCTGCATCTACCACTGGCTCAACCCCGGCGTGCTGTCATTCATCGTTTCTGCTTTCCGCTTGAATGCAAAATTCCTTAAGGGAATGGCCATTTGCCTTTTCCGTCGCCTCTCGGGAGCAGAATACAGAAAGCGCTGGATGCCGCTGCAGTGGAGGGTCCTCAGAGGCATCAGTGGGAGCCCACGTGTACAAAGAAAGGCTTTCCTAAAAGCCACCCGGGACCGGTGCGTTTCGGCACCGATCCGTGAGCCCACGGGGCAAACCACCCTCGGTGCCTTGTTCCCGACACCGAAGTGCCCCCCTGGGGGTCCCCCGCTGAGAGAGCCGAGGGCTCGCTCACCCACTCACTGTGTCACCTGCCCTGGCCGGCAGCATCCCGCACAGAGAGGCTGAAGTTCTGTCACCACAGTCCTATTTCAGGTAATGAGGATCTACTGAGCGCCCTCCACCTGCCCCCCGTCTGTGGGAATTTCAGAGAAGGAGAGGGTGAATACTACCGCTGAAACACAACCCAGCAGGAGAGAAGGCGGTTTAAATAATTCAGCATCATTCAGAAACCCAGGCTGGGGCTCTAAGGTCCTGAAGGGCCCCTGGTGTGCACATGCCAAAGAGGATCAGAAGGAATGAGCCCTTCTTTTAATCTCTTATCTGTATTCCTCAACAGCGTGGGCTGCAGAGGGACAAAGGCGGCGGGCTTTCCTGTCCCCTAAAAGACAGAGTGGTGATTTTTTTTTTTTACTCCTATTGTTCTGGGCAGAAACTCGCCTATTTCTGCATTGAGTGTTATCGGACGGTTGCAGCACCTCGAGGAAAGCTGGTGCGGGTGCAGACCGCAGGGCAAGGGGACCTGCTCTCGGACCCTGTCACAGTTCCTCGTGGGCTCCGTCAGTCAGTCAGTTCCCCTCCGACCTTCAAATATAAGGAAGCAACGGAGACTTGATGGGAGCGTCCCCATTCCAGCTGCCAAATCCCTCAAATCCCCTTTAACCTTCTCTACAAATAACATGAGGCACGTATGGCAGTTCAGGTAAACACGCTCCCATTTTCACGCTAACAATGGAAGCGGCCACTACGCGTGGAATCCACTCACTCGGTGACCAGATGGCGGGCGTCCACCGCAGGCCAGGCGCCATTCCAGATGCAAGGCCAAGCCCCGCTCCAAGTCCGGAGGGAGGGGCAGACATAAACCCGTGTGACAGTGATGGGCGCCATTCACAGTCAGAACAGGGGGGGGGGTCACGCTGGGGGCAACTGGACACCGACGGCTCAGGGACGGCCTTCCCAAAGGCGACATCCGCGGCAAGGCCCAACTAAGTGGAAGGTGCACCGCATCGGGTCCTGCCAAGGGTCGCTTTGGGTAGGTTTCTGGCACGGTGTGGAGGCCGCAGCCAGAGGCAAGGAGCTGAAGCACGGGGCTGGGCCACGCGGGCACCTGCAGACCGGGTCAGGTGTCATGGGGGGGATGGGGGTGGCAGACACCGATCCTTGTGCCCGGGTGGGGACGCTGGGACACACCCCAGAAAGTGCGCTCATGGTGGATGCGTGAAGCGCTCGACTCCCGGCCATCTGAAGTCTGAGGTGCCTCCAAGCCATTCCAGTTAAATGCTCCGGGGCTGTCACACGCCAGGCACTGGGGGGAGGAATTCTATCTCTCTCTCTCTCTTACGCTCACGACAACCTCTTGCAGATGAAAAGATTCGTGAACGTGAGGGTCTTCAGCATGACTGGCACCTCCTTTTATTTATTTATGTAAAGTTTTAATTTATTTATTTTGGGGGGTGGAGGGGCAGAGAGGGAGGGAGACAGAGAATCCCAAGCAGGCTCTGAGCGGCCAGCGCAGAGCCGGACGCGGGGGCTCGAACCCACCAACTGTGAGATCGCGAACCGGAGCCAACACCGGAAGTCGGACGCTTAACCGACCGGGTCACCCAGGTGCCCCAAGCAGCACCTTCTGTTAGACAGCTGCTGCCCCTACAGGGGACATACAAGGACTGCTAGGGGATGGCTGCGGGGTGCCAATGTAAAGGCTGACACTGCAGAACAGGCAGCGGGTTTGCTGGAAGGAAAAAGGGCATTTGCTGGTTTCTTAGGGGGTGCCGGGACCTTAAAAAAAAGTTTGCTTCCATTAGAGACAGACGATATTGGCCTTGACTGGGAGTATCCCTGGGGAACTGGAAAGGACAGAAGGGAAGGCTGGATGCCTCCTCTGTGTGGTGATGGAAAGGCAGATCATAAAGGAACCAGTAAAGAGGGGGTGCTGGTGGCTCCTCAGGGACTTGGGGACCCTGTGAGGTCCTGGCCATCACGTACGTGGAGTAGCCCACCCCGGCTCAGCCCGGGACGGGGCTCACCCCCAAAGGGTCTGAGCAGATTACAGGCCGCAGTGAGGACAGCCGGGCACAGGGGGAAGCGGACAAGGCTGAGACGCTGAGAAGGGAAAGCAGCGGTGACGGTGACGGAGAACGAAGAACGGAGAACGGGGCGGGGGAATCGGGGAAATCCTAGCTGTTCTGCTGAGGAGCTGCCTCAGCCAGGAAACCAGACTGGAAAGGGTTAAGATGGTCAGGGCCCCGGTGTGGGCTCCTGCCTCTCTCAAAAGCCCTCTCTTTTTTTGTGTGCCCACTGGAGTATTCTGTTTTGCTCAATATGCATTTTCGGTTATGCTTCTGCTTAAAATAACATAATTAAAAAAATCATTTTCATAAGAGAGTAGCATGCTGCTTTTCTGTGCGAGAGGAAATTGGGTGTGGGTTTGGCTCATGTCACAAATGAAAGAGCTTTAGAAATCACAGCTTAGCCTTAATGGATCATAATCAGAAAACCACCACCCCCACACGCTTCTACTCGATGGGCTGTGTGCAACTGCCTCTCCTCGTAGGAAAGATGTAAAACAAATTGCTCTCTTCATCAAGATAAGGTGACCCCGGAGCAGGAAGGCTTGGATTAGTTCTGGGGCTGTGGTGGAGCCCACCTTCCTTGTGGGGTAAACACGGGAGCGCTCCGTTTACTGACTCAAAGGCCTCACCTCAGTGCCACCCACCCCCAGAGCCATCTGTTTGTACTGGGCCTATCTTCTGGGACACCGGAAATTTGCAGCGGGCCCGCTGCGGGACGGGCGTGGTCCGTTCTCCAGGTCCCTCTTCCAGAGCCTGGCCGCGGAGGGGGACGGCACAAAGGGGGAGTGCTGCCTCTGGGGGTCACCTTAGGTGGAGTGCTTGTGGGCAACGCACAGGAGGAAGGCCCATGTCAGCCTCGGAGAGATCAGGGAAGGCTTCCTGGAAGAAGTGAGTTGCAAACTGGGATCAGAGGATGGTCTCTGAGTTCCGATCCACTCACACAAGCCACGCCTTTTCTGCTTCTTTCAGATGTGTTTTCTCAGTTTCCTGCCCCACTCTGTAGAGTCTTTGAAGCAAATATTTGTTGGTCTATGAATGCATAAAATACTGAAAATCTAGGATCTGGGTGGTGTATCTGTGGGTATGGTTCTCTGGAGGGCAGCAACTTCCTGGGATCACGACACCACAATCCCAGCTCAAAGGCAACTCGACAGAACGTCCAGGTGTCCAAGGACATTACTTATTTTCCTCCATATACAGAAAATGGGAGAACAGCACATACATCGGGCAGGCCGTGTACGTGTGCAAAGGGCTGGAGAGAAGCCTTATCTCGTGGCACCCTGCTCTGACTGGGGGGCATATTAATATATTAATAGCAGGTGGGGCAAGGCTAGCTAATGTCTTCCTAGTGACCCTTTGCAAATACAGTAAAACCTTGGTTTGCAAGCCTAATTCGTTCCGGAAACATGCTTGTAATCCAAAACACTCGTGTATCAAAGCGAATTTCAAAACCACTGGCTCTGTTTGTGATCACGCGACATTCGGCGTCATGAACCACTGGCGTTGCAAGGCATCACTCTTTGATCAAGTTAAAACTTATTGGAAATGTTTGCTCGTCCTGTAGAACGCTCGCAGAACAAGCTACTCGTGACCCAAGGTTTTGCTGCACATGCATTTTAAAACCCTCTCAAAACACCTGCATACCAACTGAGGGGGACCTCACTCATTGTCCCCTCTGCTCGGGCTCGAGAAACAGCCTTGTCCACGGCACACGTCCATCATTTTGTTGGCAAACAAAGCCAAGGCGATCGTGGCCGAATGGTTTCCCAAGAGGTGGGAGACAAAAATCTTCAAGTTGGAGCTCTGAGTCCCTGAGCGCTCTTCGGAAACAAAATTCCTTTTGGGATGGAGTTTGATGGTTTCAGCTTGCTTTCTGGGCTGCCCGGTGGGCCCACATTCATCCCCTTCCCACCTCCACCCACACCCATTCACTGTCATTCACCGCCCAGCCAGGGCCTCGAAAAGGACAAAGAAACAGCTCCCGTGAACCCCCTGTGCTGGGTTTGGGAGGTCTTCCTTCCTCGGTACAACAGGCTCCCTCTCACCTTGGCCCTTGGCAGGCAGTCTGTTCCACGACTGGTTGTGTTTGTGCTTTCAGGGTTACGTGGTGATGTAAACTGGGGGCGAGCTAGGGGGAGGAGAGCCAAACCCAAAGCTTCATGGGCACAGATTCCGAAGCCTTTCTTTTGAGGGCTGACACAAAGGGGCCTGTGAAACAGGTCGGCTTCCACAGTGTAAGCCACTGTGCACCCACCGGGCACCGTGTCAACCAGAGGCTGCCCTTCCAAAGCCATTTTGTTCATCTCCCTCAGGAAGGCACTGGCCCTGCCCCTGAATAGCTGTGACCGTGATCAACTGGTCAACCCAGCACAACTGATCTTGAGACTCGACTTCCCTGGCTGTACCAATTGGCTGGCCTCCAATTAGACCGTCCATCTTGGGTCTAGCAACATATTTCTAGTACATTCTTTCTCAGCCTTTTGCGTTTTCTATCTTTGAAGAGAATAGGGCTCTGATATTGTTTGGTTTGCTAATATTCCCATGAAGACGTTCCTTGTTCACCCTGTCTTTAAAAATATCGTTTGTCGGGGTGCCTGGGGGGCTCAGTCGGTTAAGCGTCCGACTTCAGCTCAGGTCACGATCTCGCAGTTCGCGAGTTCGAGCCCCAAGTCGGGCTCTGTGCTGACAGCGTGGAGCCTGGAGCCTGCTTCGGATTCTGTGTCTCCCTCTCTCTCTACCCCTCTCTCACTCACGCTCTGTCTCTCTCTCTCTCTCTCCCCCTCTCAAAAATAAATAAACAATAAAAAAATTAAAAATATCATTTGTCTTGGGGCGCCTGAGTGGCTCAGTCAGTTGAGCATCTGACTCCTGACTTCAACTCGGGTCATGATCTCCCGCTTCGTGAGTTTAAGCCCAGCATCTGGCTCTGCACTGATAGTGTGGAGCCTGCTTGGAATTCTCTTTCCCTGTCTCTCTCTCTGCCCCTCCCCTCCCCTCTCCCTCTCTTTCTCTCAAAATAAATAGAAATAAACTTAAAAAAATAAACTTAAAAAAAATCATTTGTTAATGCAACCTCTGAGACTAGTTATGGAAAAACCTCACACCAGATGAACACAGACACTCATTTTCAAGTTTGATTTCAGACCAGGACGTTCCAGGACATCTCTTGAAGTGTTTGGGTTCGGCAGTGCCAGGTACTTAATACGCCCTCAATAAATATTTGTTGAATGAGTGAGGGAATAAATTCCCCCCTTTCCTAGTCTATTTTCTCATCCTGAAATAAAGGAGGTACATAAAGTGAAACAGTATTTAACATTTTGTAGTTTACCAGCTGAGGCTAAAAAAAAAAAAACCCCCGCAATCTCTTTTTTTTTGTTACTAAAACCATCCATCTGCCAAATGTCACCTCCTGATAAGAGCCTCAGCGGCTGAGTCCTCATTTGTAACTGAATGTTGGCTGACATAATTAATGTTTACCACACAACAACATTTGAATTACAAACCAAAGGCAATTTACACATCAACTCTATGCAGAGCAGAGCGGGTCACCCTGGCCCGGTACACCGAAGTTCCGAAGTCCCAAGACCCGGGATTTAGTCACATTTGGGAAAACAGAATCTGAGCCTTTCTAAGAAATGGCAGAGACGGGGAGGGAGAGGTGGCTTTGGCAAGGAGGAGGGGAAGGTACTTTAGAGGCCTGGAAGATAAACTAAGTCGTCCCTGGAGGTAAACACAGTGGAGGGGCCTAATGCGTGTGGCTCCAGGCCCGCTGGGAGGGGGCTGTCTGCTGAGGGCACTTATCTGCAGCGCCATCTCCGCCCCCCCCCCCCAAGCGCACCCCTTCACTGGGGTCCCCGAGCAGGTCACTTCTCTCACTACCTTCCTGCCACACCCGGGGCCACAAAGCGGCCCTCTCCTTTGGCCTTCCGGAGTTTTTGCGGTAAGCAATTTTAATGCGTTTTAATAGCAGTTAAGGTAAAATAAATAAATAAATAAATAAATACATGAATAAGAAAAGGCAAAGTAATTAGGTAGGGAGACAAGGCGTAACCCCAAATCTCAGAGGGGACACGGTCGCAGGTAAAAACCCCATTACGATGCCGACCTTTGCTGAGATCAACAGGGCTTTCGAAGCTAGCAGTTTCCAGCCGGAAATGTCTCAGCCATGAAACAGCAAATATCAAGAACTAACACTGCCTTAGCGTTCCCCATTTCCACACACTGATCTGTCCAACTCCCCGTCACCCCGCGTCCCGCTACGCCTCGCCAGGTGCTGGGTTAGCCAAGGGGCAGGCCAGACCCACACGCTTTGCACCCACAACACCACCGGGGCATCCGAAACAACGAGAAAAATTCCGTTTTCTCTGATAAAAACAACAACAACAACAACAACAACAAGAAAGCGGTTGGGGGGGTGGGGGGAAGACCAGAATCCCATGTGATGTCCTCAGGTTTATTTCAGGTTTTCGGTCTTGGCTGGAGGAGGGACGGCAGGTTGATCTCTTGGGCGCTCAGGACCTCTGGAGGTCTTAATTGGCCCCGTAGCCACTACAGGAACCACAAAAAGATGTAGACGCTGGGAAGGGGGGAAAGGACTTTGGAACACTGACATGTCCTCAGTCCACGAGCCGTCTGGGATGCGAATCGTGTTTTGTGCAACAGCTCCTTATTTTATCTTTCTTCTCAACTAGACAGGTCCTGAGGCCGTAGAAATTCCCACCACCCCTCCCCCTTCCGGGGCCTGCCTGCCTCCTTCTGGGGCCCAGGAAGGGGCCTCTAGGGAGGTTCACGTGGTCAGGGGGACTGAGGGACCCCGATGTTCGTGCTGGGTCTTTGAGGTCCTGCTGGAGGAGCCGGGGAAAGGACCAAGGAACGGAATCTGTCCAGTGGACTCTGCCTCCCTGCAAACACGGCCCCGGCATCCACACCCCCCGGCAGGCTGGCAGGTGTCACAACATGTCACAAGGAGGATGACCGGCTTGAGGCTTCACTAAATACTTGCAGGGTGAAATGTGACTAGGGAAGGGTGGAGGCCAGGCTTGGGACAGTAGAGACCCCCACCAGAGAGGCGCAGGGGTGGGGGGACGGAAGGGCACGCAGGCTTGGGAGGAGGACGGGCGGGCTCGGCAATGCGCTGCCTTCCAGTACCATGGGAGAACGCACCTGCGGCACGGGCAAATAATCCTGAACTTGGGGCCCTTGCCCCTCTCCTGCTTAACCTACAAGGGCCTTGACTGCCTTTCAATACAGTCCCCATCAGGCAGCTCATCTCAGATCACGGCCCCTGCCCCACGCTGTCCGGCTTCAGCTCCCGTGCCTACAAATTCCTGTGCACGCTCTTCCCTCTCCTTGAAAAGCCCTTCCCTCTTTGAGAGAGCGGTCTCGTCCTCACTCAGAAGGTCCTCTGCTCCAAAGCCCTCTTGGGCCCGTCTGGGGAGGTTAGGAGAACGCACAGCCCTCCGAAGACCTCTTTCTTGCTCAAGCTCTGACAGCTCAGTCAGTTATTTGACACCTGCCCCCTCTCCCTGAAGATGCTGAGACACGCTTTCCGTGAAGACGAGGCCTGCCTGGGTTTTAGGGATTTTTGTATCCCTCGGTGCCCAGCGCACAGTAGGTCCTCACAGACACCTGCCCCAGGAAGAAAGCCGATCAGCGGAGTGGGTGGTCTCCCAGACCCTCTTACATCTTCCTCCCCTCCGGCCTCCCCTTCCTTCCTGTCCCTGCGGTTCAGTGGACTACATCAAAGACTTCTCCAACCTGATCTCTCTTTGGAGGTCCAAAGACAAAATGATTTGGAGATACTGCAGGAGGGAAACGTTTGGGGCCACTTTTCTCCCAGCAGGGCTGTTTCAAGCAAACGTGTCCCCTAAGAGAAGAACCCGGATGGGAGACACAACCTCCGCGGGTGATACGGACGACACCCTGAGTGCAGCTCCAATAATGCCATCTGCCCCCACCCTTTGCCCATGTCCGTAGGAATTTCCGAGGTATTCTGACAGCCAGAGCTCTCTCTCTGGTTCTGCCTTTTCAGACTAGTGGCTCAGAAAGCGGTCCCTAGAGCAGGGGCACTGGCATCACTAGGCAGTGCAAATTCTCAGGCCCTACACCAGACCTACTGAACCAGAAACTACAGGGGCAGGGCCCAGGAATCTGGGTTTTATTTAGCGAGCCTGCCTGGTGATTCTGATGCACATGCAAATTTGAGAAGCACTGTTTTAGACTCTGGTGAGACCACAGGTGCAGTCGCCCATGATGCCCTGGTATTCAAAGCACAAACTCACCAGGAAGATGGAACACAGGTTCACAAGGACATCGATGTGTCCCCGTAGGCAGAACCGACTAAATGCGCTTTTGCAAGGATGGAAATGCTCAGTGCCATCAATATGGCAGCTACTGCCTCGTGTGGCTGCGAGCATTTGAAATAGGGCTACGGGGACTTAAGAACTGAAGGTTTAAATTGATTTAGTTTAAGCTTAGAGTTAAACAGCCACACGTGGCTAGTGGATACTGTTCTAGAAGGTGACAAGACTGTATATATAGTCACATTCAACCTAGTGGCTAAAATCCCAGCAATAGAAATGTTGAAACTACATTCTTGCAGACTCTGCCTTGTTTCTTTTCTTTTTAATGTTTATTTATTCTTGAGAGAGAGAGACACACACACACACAGAATTGGAAGCAGGCTCCAGGCTCCCAGCTGTCAGCACAGAGCCCGACGCGGGGCTTGAACTCACGAGCAGTGAGATCGTGACCTGATGAGCCCAAGTCAGACGATTAACCCACTGAGCCACCCAGGTGCCCCGTGACTCTGCCTTATTTCTTTGACTACTTCCGGCTAAATTTACCGTCCCTTGCACATGGCTGAGGCCCAATAAATATTTGGCAATTGACCCAGGGTTAACCTAGTTTTGTCTGTAAAATGGAAGCTACTGATTGATTGACTGATTCATTCATTCATTCATTCGATGTAATCAAAGATTTGCTGTTGATGTCAAGTTTGCTCTATCAAATTCATGTTTCAAAACTTTTCTGGAAGCAGTTGAAGGCATCACGTAAAGTAACCTTCTTTCCGTAAATCTGACAAGACGTTAGGTATACGACTGGACCTGTGGGCGAATCAGAACTCTGGGGGCAGTAAACCATGTTGTGGTTGTGCGCCCCACAATGCGTTTTCAGGATTTGAAGAAAAAGAACATAACACAAGGCAACTGCTAGACGAACTTCTCCTTGTGGCGACACAAATCTGTTTCGGGCTGCACTGCTTTATGCCAGGGGTCCGTTCAGGCAGTGATGGGTCTCTTTTCGCGAGATAAGCATGCATTTTTGCCCTGCGACCTAAAACAAAGTATATATAGCCTGGCCCTTTGCTCTGTCTCACTAATGAATTTATATACGCGATTAAATGTGGATTACGGAAAGACGTGTTTTAAAAACGTTTTTTTAAAAAAAATTATTTTAAATATGACTATTGGCAGTTCAGCTAAATCCATACTGTCCCTGAACAAATCCAGGCTCCTAGCCGAATGCGCACTCTAAGTGGGAAGATTGTTGCAAAGTTCTTTCTCTCTCTGGCCTCTGGGGATGCAACTCCAGAGAACATTGAGGCCCAAAGTCCTCTGAAGGAAACCGCCTGGGAGTACAACAAAAGCCGCTAGCAAGAATCTGGGTGACCAACAGACGACAGAAGCGGCCAAGTTCTGCACCGCCGTGGACTGCCCTGCCCCCATCGACCTCCAGGGGTTATCTGTCCCTGTAGATAGTAATACTTAACCCCGACCGTGGCTCTGTCTGGGATTCCCCAGAGAGAAAAGGTAGTTTTGGGGGCCTTGTTCCTTTTTTTTTTTTTAACTTATTTTAAGTTTATTTATTTATTTTGAGAGAGAGAGGTAAGGAGGGGCAGGGAGAGAGACGGAGAGAGAGAATCCCAAGCAGGCTCCACACTGTTAGCACAGAGCCCGACACGGGGCTCGAACTCACGAACTGTGAGATCGTGACCTGAGCCGAAATCAAGAGTCGGACGCTCAACCGACTGAGCCACCCAGGTGCCCCCTGGGGGCCCTGTTCCTTTAGGCTGGGTGTGAGGAACCCATGTAAGATCCTGGCACTCTGGAAGGGTGTGGGGCTGTCTCCTTCAGGCAGGCAGGTGACTTGGAGCACAGTGCTGCAGAGTGGGGGTCTCTTTCAAGGGCCCCAACTCAAATGTCTGGGTGATCACTAGAAAGGTTCGGAGGGGTACAGGAGGAGAGAGGAGAGTGGGGTGAGGGGAGATGGAAGGTTCCAGGCAGGGTCAAGACTGGGGCTCCAGGCAGAACTAGGAGGGGGACTCTGACCAGGAATTTGGTGGTAAGCAGGTGTGTTCTCTAAATATAAACTGCAAACGAGGGGGAAAATTCAGACACCATCTAGTCTGGAGATGTCGGACCCATGCTTCCCTCCGTCCCCACCTTCGCTCAAGATGGCCATCCCTAACACCGAGCCCAAGGCCAGGCGCTCTGTCCACCAAGCCCAGAGGTAAGCTCACTGTGGGCAGAACAACAGCCAGGTAACAATTACGAATTGCTCAGAGTTGCCAGACCGATAAAAATCTCATGATTTTTGAGATTATCTGCATGAATCCATCTACTGTACAAATGAGGAATACTTACCAAGAACTCACTTAATCCTCACGACAACTCCGTGAGAAGGGACCACGGGGGAGATTGAGGAGACGGTAGCATAAAGAAGTCTAGAACGTTCATGTCAAGTCTAGAACTAGCCACCTGGGTGGTTCAGTTGGTTAAGCATCCAACTTCGGCTCAGGTCACGATCTCACGGTTTGTGGGTTCGAGCCCCACGTCGGGTTCTGTGCTGACAGCTCGGAGCCTGGAGCCTGCTTCCGATTCCGTGTCTCCCTCTCTCTCTATGTCCCTCCCCTGCTAGTACTGTCTCTCTCTCTCAAAAATAAACATTAAAAAAAAAAAGTCTAGAACGTTCCAAAGGGCACCCCTGCTCTGGAGCACTCACTCCTCACCACTGTGCTGCCATCCCTCCCACACGGATGAGATTCCGGTCTGGGGTTTATCACTGAGCAAATGAGCAGGAACGTTCTAGAATATCTTATGTGTAGACGCGTGGAACGCCAACATTTACAGGATATTAAAACTGTGCTAAGAGACAATCACGCTAAAGGTGTAACCGCCTTTGTAATCTTGCCAAGTCAGAGTGTAAGGGCTTTTATGAAAAGTTTCAGAAATGTGGCTTACAGGGCAAACGTTTATGGTCAACTGCCTTTTGATCTCTCATGTGAAAAATATGTACTTACGTCTCTTGCAGGAAACCTCACCACTTCCTTCCTAAGTGTTGGTCAGAAACGCTAATTACCTGGCTAATTAGACTGTGAAACTTCCCTTCCAGATGGTAAAAAGGAGCTATTTGCACCCCACAAATTTCGTTGTGACTTGCCACCAAAAAAAAAAAAAAAGTAGATGGATTTCAATGGTTTTATTGTAGACACTGTGAACAACTTGAGCAAATCATATAAAAGTAAACGAGAAACTGATGAAAAGGGTCTGCTCCTTCACAAAGGGGTGGGGAATCACCTGGTTCTGTGGGGAAAAGCTCATGCCCGGGCAGGGGAGCGTCCGGATGGGCAGGGGAGCGTCCGGATGGGCAGGAGAGCCCGGAGACCGAGTCCCGGACACCCGCTCCGCCATGCGGGACGTCCCCCAGGACTGATCAGCCCTAACGGGGCTCGTGGCTTTTAGGTGCTTGCTTTCCACTCTACCCGTTGTCACAGCACTGCTTGTTTTTGTGGGTTTTTTTTTTTTTTCCCCTAGGCATTCCCTGCCCGGCCCGGGAAAGCACACGTCCCCCTGGAAAGCCCGACGACACGGCCTCCCTTTCGCCCTGCGTTCACGCGACCGCAGGAATGAGTACGGGCTAGAGCGGACTCAGGAGAGCGAGAGCTGCAGTTCCGGGAAGGACACGCCTCGGACCGGCAGCTGCCGAGGTCTGCGCACAAGAGCCACCCGCCGAGGGCCGGGCCCTGGCGCCCCCCCCCCCCTCCCCCCCGCTGCGGGCCCGCGGGCCGAAGCCGAGACCCCCGCAACCCGGCACGCGAGATACTCACCGGCGTCCAGGCTGCCGGTCGCTGCCGTCCAGCCCATGACAGGCGGGATGGCCCCAACGACGGCTCCGACCCACGTGTTGGCGATGCTGATCTTCTTCAGCGGGGTATAGCAACAGGTGTACAGGAAGATGTTGAAGACCCCCAGGGCTCCCGTGAGGGGGTTCACCCCCCAGGTCAGGAGGGCGACGCCTGGAACGGCACAGCACGTGGCAAAGGACACAGCTAGCAACGGGCTGAAAAAGAGCAGCGGGCACAGAAGAGTCACTTTCCAGTCCCGCGGGCCACGCTGCCCGCACTCGGCGTGGACCACCTACCTACGTGGCGTGGCGACCCGGGAGGCAGGCTGCTGCGCCTTCTTCCCGGTTACGGGGCACCGGAACCCGAAAGGCGGAGGGACCGTGCCTGCAGGAGTTCTGGCTGCCCCCTCTGACATCTGCCGGCCGGGGCTGAAGTTCGAGTCCAGGTGAGAGAGCCCTGGATTCGTTCTGTCCCTTCCCGGCCGTGGGAGGCGGGAGCGTCCCTCTGCTCACCTGCGCGGCCGGGACGGTTCTCTGCTCTCGCTCACAGGCTGGAGTGAGGGCCGAGGCAGACACTGCCTGCTTGGCACAGGGTTCTGCTTTGCAGTTAGTGCCAAGTAGGTGACGGCCATAGAAAAACCACCCGGAACGCGGTACCGGTAATGTTTGGGCAAAAGCTGGCATCTCAACCCTGCCCGTGTATTTATAGTTTAAACACATTACCCCATTAGCAGTAACGGATAATGACAGTATGTCTGAGTATATCTATCTGTGATAAATTACAGGCTTGGCAGGGGACCGGCTTGGGGCCCACAGCCACACACCAGGGGGCTGCCCCACACGGATAGCTCACTTTCGGTGCCACAGCTGGTTTCAGAGCCACGGCATCTCCGGAGGACCCTCACCATGTTGGTAGGTGCAGTGAACAGGGTCAAATACAACTCTCCACCAGCCGGGACGATCCTACGCCTGATTCTCACCAGAGCCCACTTTTTTTTTTTTTTTTTTTTAAGTTTATTTATTTATTTTGAGAGAGACAGAGAGAGCATGGGTTGGGGAGGGAAGGAGAGAGAAATCCCAAGCAGGCTCCGCGCTGTCAGCGCAGAGCCTGATGCAGGGGTTCGAACCCACGAACCGTGAGATCATGACCTGAGCCGAAGTCAGACACTTAACCGACTGAGCCACCCAGGCGCCCCTTGCCAGAGCCCACTTTCTAAGGTGGACTTTACATGGGATCTTGTGAGAGAGACAGGGAGAGACAGAGAGAGAGAGAGAGAGAGAGAGAGAGAGAGAGAGAATCTCAAGCAGACTCTCCACTGTGAGCCCGGAGCCTGATGCAGGGCTCGATCTCATGAACGGTGAGACATGACCTGAGCCAAAATCAAGAGTCAGACGCTTAACCGACTAAGCCACCCAGGCACCCCTATATTTCAGTCTATGTTAATAATTTCCCTGTGCTGTTCAGAATTCTTTTGTAATGTCATCACTAATAGGTACATAGTGGCCTATTCTGTGGATTCAACACAATTAATTCAGTCAATATAGCCTTTCTGGATATTTTGTATTTTTCCTTTTAAATCAGAAGTAACAGCATATATATCTTACAGACTGTTGTTCATAGTTCTGACTAGGATGCATCCGGAGGATAAATTCCCAGACGTGAGACTGCAAGGCCAGCTGACATGCACGTTTGTAGGGATCTGACTTGTACCACCAGTCTACGCCCCAGAGGGTTTAGGCTCTTTTACACTCCTATCAGCAGTACATGAGAAAGCCTATTATTTCTAGAACCTGTATCAACACTGGGTATGGCATTAAACACAAACCAAAAATTAACAACGTAAAAACATGTTTATTGAGACAGCATTATCCCCATTTCACAGAAGAGAAACTGAGGCTCAGATGGCCCTTGAACAATGAGAGGAACGGGGTGCTGACCGCAATGCACAGTTGAAACATCCACGTGTAACTTCTGACTCGCCCAAAACTTAACTACTGATAGAACCACGAGAGATCCCTTTTTACCAAGATACGCAATTTATTGCAGAGACAAACTGCTTATGCAGAGATGATTAGCATCACACATGGCATTTTATTATTACCTTTTAAATTCTTTTTTATGTTTATTTATCTTTGGGAGAGAGAGAGAGAAGACAAAGCTTGAGCAGGGGAGGGGCAGACAGAGAGGGAAAGAGAGAATCCCAAGCAGGGGCTCGATCTCATGAACTCCAAGATCATGACCTGAGCCGAAATCAAGAGCAACCCATTGGATGCTCAACCCATTGAGCCACCCAGGCACCCACACGTGGCATTTTCTTTTCTTCAAGTTTATTTATTTATTTTGAGAGAGAGAGAGTGCAAGAGGAAAAAGGGCAGAGAGAGAGAGGGAGAGAGAGGGAGACACAGAATCGGGCTCTGTGCTGACAGCACAGACATGGAGGTCAAACTCAGGAACCATGAGATCATGACCTGGGCCGAGATCAAGAGTCAGATGGTCAACCGACTGAGCCACCCCAGCGCCCCCGCATGGCATTTTAAATGGGTGCTCCCAAGACTCGAGCTCACAAGAGCATCCAGAGGTGGTTATGGAATTGTTACAGCAGCTGATTTTACTGAGTTACGATTTAATACTCCATCTCTAAATGTGCTCATCTTTCTCTCTGCTCAAATGGCACCCTGTGCAGTCTGCAAATGTTTGGGCAAGTTTTGAATACATTTTAACTTTATATAATAGATTTGTGTGTGTTTATGGTAGTATTACGCATCCACGACATAAGTTTTTAATTTTTTTTGAAATTTCTAGGCCATGTGGTTTGTGAGTTTTTTCAAATTGTTGCCAACCTCCAACCTTCTTTTCTAATATATTTATTGAGAAAACCCGCACAGTTCCAACCCGTGTCGACCAAGGGTCAGCTGTACCAGTAAAATAACTTGGAAACAGACTTGTACTCGGATTTACTCCTTGGCTCATTGATGCAATCCCACTGGTCTGTGGGGGTGCCCTGCTGTAGTACAACTTCCTGATTCTCTGATTGCTTGGATCTTGCCGAGCCTGGAGGCGGTGGGGGGGGGGGGTGTTGGGGGGGTGGGGGCTGGAGTCTTTAGGCTGTTGCCTTCAGCTGGGAGCAGCAGCCTGAGGGTTTAAAAGCTCCTTTGGTTTACCCCCGAGGTAGAAATAGCCTAAGTTCCTCCGGCATTACCTGAGATGAAAACACTGGGGAAGCACTACATTTACATACATACATACAAGGTCGGACCTAGGATATAAGGTGGGGAGCAAGACAGACACGGTCCTTGTCCTGGGGGCGCTTATGCTGAAGTGAGAGTTAAAGAGGCAGGCAATCTGGGGCCACTGTGTGTGGGTGCTGGGGGGCTGGACAGGGGGAGGTTTGTAGGAAGAAGTGCTGGGCGGGCGGGAGAGGGGATAGAAGGGTAGACAGGAGTGATTCAGGCAGCGGGCACAGCACGAGGGGCGGGAGGGGTCAGAGAACTCTGGGAGGGAAGGCCACACGGAGACATCGTGGGAACACTGCCTCTGGGCAGATGCACAGAAGAGGTTTTCTCTGCTTTTTTACACAGGGGAAGAAAACGATCAGATGTGCTTCTCACAAGGCCCTCGCTGCCTGCCGTGATGACCAGCAAAGACGGACAAGCATTCACTTGTCCGTTCACGTCGGGCATTTTCGAGGAAAAAGAAGCGTGAGCCACGCCACCACTGCAAGTTGGAAGAGTGCTAGCGAGAATAACGGTTCTGGGATGAAGGGAGCGTGTACCAAGTGACCTCCGGGCTCTTTTTTAAAGTTTGACGTAACCATGAAATCTTTAAAAATCATGGCGACATTAAAGCTGCTTCAATTTAGCCGTTTTTAGGGGCGCCTGGGTGGCTCAGTCGGTTAAGCGTCCGACTTGCGCTCAGGTCATGATCTCGCGATCTGTGGGTTCGAGCCCCACATCGGGCTCTGTGCTGACAGCTGGGAGCCTGGAGTCTGCTTCGGATTCCGTGTCTCTCTCTCTCTCTCTCTCTCTCTCTGCCCCTCCCCCACTTGCTCTCTCTCTCTCTCTGTCAAAAATAAACATTAGAAACAAATTAAAAATTTAGCCGTTTTAATAAAGAGATCTATTTCTGATGCAGAAAAAGATTAGTCAGGTGCGTTCATGTCTCATCTCGGTTAAACACCACTATGATTTTCTGCCTTGGTACACATAGAAGTCCGAGCGAAATCTCAAAGCCTGGAAGGGCAATTTTGTCAAAGACCGACTTCTTGTTATTTTAGGTCAATTACTCGACACACTCGTCCTCCTAATCCTACCGCTCAGCCCTTGACCAAAACCCCCATCTGCTCTCTCCCATTCCTGGATGGGTTTTGGAAAGCATCCCAAACCTGGAGACACACGCACACACACGGAGTTATTTTCCCTTTTATCACTTCTTCTGTATTTAAAATTTCATTAAACATTTTTCCCCATTATTAGTCTTTTTGCTCCTTTTACATCTGAATTCCTCAGCAGGTGGCTTCCATTTTGAGTGCCGCTCTGAGGCCTGATTCCTAGAGGCGAAACTAGAAGAAAGGGCTAGGCAGGTTCCCTTGGGATTCCCTGGGCTGAGCAGTACCTGACGGGTGAGGGCCAAGCTGGGACTCCCCGATGGAGTCCCGGGTGCTACCGAGATGTGGTCCCCGGACCCAGAGCGTCAGCATCACCTAGGGGCTCCTCGGGAATCCAGGCGATCGGCAGGCTTGCCGAAGTCGGGGACCCACCGCTGCGCCATCACCGACGTGGTGCGGGTCCCATCTGGCCTACGTGAGGCCATGCCGACGGAGCCTGCGCCTATAGAAGGCCTCCACCTCCACCCCACCTCCGATGCTGGGTGCAGCCGGGCTGGGTAGGTCCCGCTGTCTTGTGATATAGTCTCTCGACATATTCCAAGTGTAAAGGATGCAGGACAGCAGCCTAGCTCGGTATTCAGTTCACTGGGGAACTGCCAGTGTCTCCAGCCGCCTCTCTGCTCCGTCTACCTTGATTTGGTCTGGGCACGCTGCTAAGCGTTGCGGCCCTTACGAGGGTGAGATGAAGCAAGCGGGGCAGAGTCTTGATAATCCTGTGGATTCTGGGCGACGGGAACACCGGGGTTCGCTATACCATTTCTAACTGTTGTGTCTCCTGGAACGTTTGCATGCCAGAAGTGTTTGTAAAAGGCTTTAATATTCCTCTTCTTCTTATTATATTATGATAGGGTTTCCATACAGTACCAGAACTAAGCATCGCTGACAACAATCAGGTGGTCTGGATTCAAGTTCCGATTTGAAACAGTGCTGATTTAAAAGTGGGCAAACGAACCTCTCGGATCCTTGGTTTCCTCAGCTGTGAAGTAGGGGATGTATTAGGGCTATTCTTTAAAATGTGTATTTATTTTGAGAGAGAGAGAGAGAGAGCATGAGCAGAGTAGGGGCAGACAGAGAGAGAGAGAATGAGAGAGACAGAAAGAATCCCAAGCGGGCTCTGCATTCAGCGTGGAGCCCAACGCGGGGCTCATTCCCACGACCGTGACATCATGGTCTGAGACAAAATCAAGAATTGGACGCCTAACTGACCGAGCCTTCCAGGAGCTCCCGTATTAGGGCTGTTTTGACGGCAAGACTGAAGCACAAGTCAAATTGGCTTATGCAAAAATCCTCAGTAACAAGACCACCGGGAGGGCAGGGGCTCTATCGCTGAGCTGTAGGATCTTGAGCAAAGTAGCTAACCCGTCGGTCTTAGTTGCTTCATCGGTCAAACGGGAGGTATTTGAGAGTGAAGAATCAAAATAAAGCACTTGGCACAGGGCCCACTAAAAGAGCACGGAGCGTTCGTTCGTTCGTTTATTACGATGTCTCACTGTCTAGTCAGCCACTGTGCTAAGTGCGGGCAAACAGCAGTGAGCGGAACAGACGGCGATGTTCACTCTGAAAAGGATGGTGGACGTTAAACAAACACAAGTGCTACCAGGTCTCAAACTGTAAAATCAACCACAACCAGAAGTGGCAACGTGAGGCGGCGTTCTTTAAATAGGAGGTAGGGCTGGAGGTAAGGGGTGATAAACTTTCAGTAAATCGTTTCCAGTGGTTTACTCTTTTCGAACTTACGAAGACATATGGATATGTGTTGGAATACGAAGACAAACGTAGACATGTTCAAGAAAGTCACCTCAATTATAAATTATAAAAAGCATAATGGCTGCATAGCATTTCTTAATAGTAATTAAAATGGCAACACTTTGTTATTTTCTTTTTTTTTTAAATATTTATTTACATTTTTGAGAGAGAGAGAGAGAGAGAGTGACTGAGCAGGGGAGGGGCAGAGAGAGGGAGAGAAAGAATCCTAAGCAAGCTCCATGTTGTCAGCACAGAGCCCAATATGGGGCTCGAACTCATGAAACCGTGAGATCGTGACCTGAGCCGAAACCAAGAGTCAGACGCTTAACCCACTGAGCCACCCAGGCGCCCTTTATGTTTTTATTTTCAATCGTAACTTTATTTTATTTATTTAAATGTTTTTATTTATTTTTGAGATAGAGACAGAACGTGAACAGGGGAGGGGCAGAGAGAGAGGGAGACACAGGATCCGAAGCAGGCTCCAGGCTCCGAGCTGTCAGCACAGAGCCCGACGTGGGGCTCGAACTCATGGAGTGTGAGATCATGACCTGAGCTGAAGTCGGCCGCTCAACCGACTGAGCCACCCAGGCGCCCCTCAATCGTAACTTTAAGAATTTAACTCTATTATATCAAATTACAAAAAAAAAAAAAAAAAAAGTAAAAATAAAATAAACCAGCATTAGGAAAAAGCAGACGGATCACACGGGAGACATTATTTTTCTCCTAATGCTGGTGCTCTCACATAGCTATGGCAGTGGCTGTCTGTAATGGGCTTTGTTAAGGAGAGAAGGTTCATATCTCTGCGAATGGTGGTCACCGGAGTGAACTTGCATAGGGAAGATCAGAAGAGCAGAAGAATGGGGTGTGATGGTATTGTGCACGATTTCTAACTTTCAGTAAAATGGAATAAAGGGATGACTAAGGCAAATAGCACTGTGGGGTGGGGAAGGAAGGACAGCGGCCGAGGAAAAGAATCTAGCCGTTGAACTAAAACGATTTTTTCACGTCCTTTCACTCACGCAGGCAAATAGGTTGATGGCTCACGCTCGGACTGAATGGTGATTTATTTCCAAACTCCTATCCAAAACTGAATTACATTT
This sequence comes from Panthera onca, assembly GCF_046562875.1. NCBI lineage: Eukaryota > Metazoa > Chordata > Mammalia > Carnivora > Felidae > Panthera > Panthera onca. The sequence continues at coordinate 24,321,501 of NC_138352.1, read as the reverse complement.
CAAATAGAGACATCTCTCTACTGAGCATCAGCACAGAGGCAGGCTTCTCCTTCTGGCTTCCCTGCCCAGAGCTACTCCAGAAAAGGAACAACAGACCAGGGGACGGTGGGGGGCAGGGGGTGGGGGTTGTCAACACGTTCCTATGAATTATTTATTCTTCCTTTAAAATACCGTACTCCTTCGTTTACTAAACACCAATCCTAAGTAGCTCTAGCGAAGTGGAATTTTCTGCAGAAATTAGGAACAAAGGAGGTTAAAAAAAATATGCAAGCTCTAATTTGATGACTATTTACTGCACTTAATAAACATAATCCACATTACGTGACTCTGAAATAACTAACGGGAGAAATGTGGTCTTTCTGTTTAAGTCATGTGTCAGAGAGGTCTGCGAAATGTGACATTAAATCCAGAAAGCTTTACATTGTAAGCAGCTCTATAGGTAATTGGTTTATACAAAAGTTAATCTCATACTTCTTGGCTTTTCTTCCAGAATAAATGATTTCTAAATTACAAAATAAAATTTCCTTTAACAACAAAAGAAAACCCCAAACCTTAATCAAACCAAGCTAATTTAGCTTTCATTTCCTGGATGAATCCCACATTTGAGCTCTGACCTGAGCTTTTGGGGGTAAGCCCCTCCAGATAACTGCTTTGACAACGTGTCCCCAAAATCTTCTCCAGGGGTTTTCTATTTCTCAACAAGACTCAAGTTGCAGATATTGCAAGGTAGGAGAGGAATAAGGAAAAGTCAGAATTTAAGGAACAGGTAAAGCAAATGTGGATGCAAGATATATTTTATTTATTTTATTTATTTAAGATTAAAAAAAAATTTTTTTTAGCATTTATTTTTTATTTTATTTTATTTTATTTTTTAATATATGAAATTTACTGTCAAATTGGTTTCCATACAACACCCAGTTTAGCATTTATTTTTGAGAGACAGAGAGAGACAAAGCATGAGCAGGGGAGGGGCAGAGACAGAGGGAGACACAGAATCCGAAGCAGGCTCCGGGCTCTGAGCTGTCAGCAGAGCCCGATGCAGGGCTCGAACCCACGAACCGTGAGATCATGACCTGAGCTGACGTCAGACGCTTAACCAGTTGAGTCACCCAGGCGCCCCTGTTTATTTTATTTTTTAAATGGAATTATTTATTCTTGATAGGGGGAGGGGCAGAGAAAGGGAGAGAGAGAATCCCAAGCAGGCTCTGCACTGTCAGCACGGAGCCTGATGCAGAGCTTGAACTCGTGAACGGTGAGATCATGACGTGAACCAAAATCAAGACTTGGGCGTTTAACTGTCTGAGCCACCCAGGAGCCCCAGCAAGACGTACTTTAAAAGAGAATTTAAAAACATTTAAGGGGCACCTGGGTGGCTCAGTTGCTTGGGCATCTGACTTCGGCTCAGGTCATGATCTCACATCCTGTGGGTTCAAGCCCCGCGTTGTGCTCTGTGCTGACAGCTCGGGGCCTGGAGCCTGTTTTGGATCCTGTGTCTCCCCATCTCTGTCTGTCCCTTCCCTGCTTGTGCTCTGTCTCTCTTGGTCTCAAAAATAAATAAGAAACGTTAAAAATTTTTTTTTTTAAATTAGGAGAAATTCAAGAATAAGCAGGTGTTTTGGGCAATGACTCTACTCAGAACACGGGGCTGCAGCATTATATTGAGAAAAGCTTTTTTTTTTTTTTTCTTCTCCAGGGAGGAAAACAAAGTAGGTCTGAGCTGAATGAGTTTTGAAAGTCAGCCGAAAGAATCTTACTGATGTAGGAGGGAGGTGGGAAAAGACAGGCAGGGGTGGGAGGGTGGAGGCTGGAAGAAAAGTGAAGATGAGCCTTACTCGGTGTTGACCTCTGAGATGGGGCCTTGTAATTCAGGGATAAAGCAAAACGCGGACTCTTGAGTTACGCTACGTCAATTCAGTGTAAATTGAGGAGAATCTATCTGTAGAAAGACTGGAATTTTCAGCGAGAAGAGATTCCTGTTGTTTGATCCCATCCACGGAAACCACGTTTCTAGTGCTGGGGTCCCAAATCAGTGTATTTCTCAAATTCCCGAACTCTACTCCCCCCCGGGCTCCCATAGCACCTTCGATATCTTCCCAGTTTCCTGGTGGAGCCAGACGGTTTAATTTTCTTACCCCACTCCTTTTTTTTTTTTTTTTAAAGTGTATCCATTTATTTTGAGAGACAGAGAGAGCGCGAGTGAGCCAGGGAGGGGCAGAGAGAAAGGGAGGGGAAAAGAAAGAATCCCAAGCAGGCTTTGCACCCGGAGCACAGAGCCCGAGTTGGGGCTCGAACCCACGAAACGTGAGATCATAACCTGAGCCGAAATCAAGAGTCGGATGCTCAACCGACTGAGCCACCCAGGCGCCCCTCTTACCCCCTCCCTTTTTAATGTATAGGATTCTATTTAAGAAAGCCGTGTTGTTCACCTACATAAAGTTAGGGTGAATGAATTTTAAGGCGGCTCTGAAAAGCTTTAAAAAAAACACAGTTTATAAAAAGAGAATCTGGTAAGTAAAACCACCCATCCCTGCAGCTTTGCGGAGCACCTTGGGGGTACAGGCTACCCACAGACAAAGGTATAGACGCAGGTGACCTCACCTCCTGCAGGGCCTGCTCGGACGGATACCCAGGGGGACCAGGCTGGCGATCTACAGGGGTAAAAGCCCAAGCGATGAACAACGGAGAACCGCTAATCGGGCCTGACTGGCCGATCCCATGTGGGAATGTGCTAAAAAGCCCAGAAACCTGGGGCTTTGTTACATTTTCTATTTTCAAGTGCCGGCAACGGTAGAAAAGCCCAGCAGGCCAAATAACAACGACAAAAAGGCCTCTTCAGGATTGGGCCTGTTGGCCGCTGTCTTGCAATCTGCGGTCCAGGTGAAAGATCTCTGACGTACGGATAACACCACGGCCCCGGAGCTGACCCCCCACTCCGCCCCGTACTGTCTTCCGTCTTCCGTGTGGTTATTTCTTTCCCATCCTCTAAGATTCGGCCTGGACATCAGAACAAGTCCTGCAAGAACATTCTCCCTCAGCCTTCTCTCCTTCCTGCTCCCGCCCCCCACCCCCAGCCCTCGGGTGGCCTGCATACCCTCGTGAGAACAGCACGGCTCAGTCCTGACGCGGACAGCTCTGGTGCCCTCCCCGGCCACCCGCCACATCCTACCTGGTTCAGGGCCTCTACCCTGTGCCACTCATCTTTCTGTTCCCTGCATCCAAGGCAGCTGCCCCAAACGCCGGCTCAAACAGACCTTTACAAACCACGTGAAAGACAGGACAAACACTACCGCCAGTCGACGGGAATGGCGTTTCGTGGCCAAATGTTGTCACCTCATCTGATCGAGAAGAGAGAGAGAGAGAAGGCGATAGGGCGTTTGACTCACGGACTCCAGGTCATGAATGAAAGGTGTCGGGTGTCTGCTCCTGTGACTTACTGCTCAAGTGGATGCGTTACTCTTCGTACTAATATTTACTAGAATATCTGAGTATTTTTTGGTTATAAGATGGGACGTGAGAGCTGAAGGACCCCCCGTCCCCAGCACTGCTGACAAGAAGTGCTCACAACTCACGATGCTTCGGAACAATCGTAGGGGCGCCTGGGTGGCTCAGTCAGTTAAGTGTCCGACTCTGGATTTCGGCTCAGGTCATGACCTCACAGTTCATGAGTCCAAGCCCCGCGTCGGGCTCTGCGCTGACAGCACGGAGGCTGCTTGGGACTTGTGATTCTCTCTCTCTCTCTCAAAATAAATAATAAACATTAAAAAAAAAAAAAAAAAGAAGAAGAAGAGCTGTAAATGCTTTCATTTTGCTTATGACCATGAGAGAAAGGAATGTTCACTTCTGGAAGACCCCCCGGCGTTCCTCTGTCTCACCCACTGTCGTGACTAAGCGTGATGATACACGCTAAACTTTTTTGTGGACGCTTCATACTGCGCGGTTCATAATGTCGAACGATTTTAAGACCAAAATTCTCCACACTGGCACCACTCTGAGACCGAATTTGTCGTTCCTGCCATTTTGAATGACTGGTTAGCACTAAGAAAAAAAAAAAAACCTCCTATACTTATAAAATGTTTATGTTCTTATTACATTTGCAATATATACACGCCAAGAGACTAATCATAACAATCCTTGGAAACTCTGTGGGGCGTCAGCCCGGTCTGGGTACTTGTCTGCTGGACCAGGGTGACGGGATGATGAACAGTCTTCATAGCTCCCCTGCAGCCTGCAAACTGTTTACATTCGCTTAAGTGCTTACTGGTAAAACCTTCAGTAAATTTGAAAAATGTCTCCTGCAAATCCCTATAATGCTTAAGCTAAACCCTGTTCTTTAAGTTAATCATGCCAGCTACACAATCCATTCATTTGGCTTCGAAAACTCAATCTTCGTCATTTATTTAAAAACCGGGCATTGGCGGCCCCCGACCCCAAGTGTGTTAATTTGTCCTCTCTCAATAACCTCTCTCCCCGCTCTGCTCTTTCCATCTCTCCCGCCTGCAGCCCACAAAAATAACCAGGCCGTCTTCTTCAGGAAGCTCCCGCGCTGGCCAGGCCGCCCTGACTCACGTCCCCTTTCCCTGACCCCCCAGGGGACGTCTCGCTTGTCCCGACTCCCTCGGTCCACCCAGTGCGTACTGACGGGACTGCCTCGTCCATCTGCGAAGGCTTTTGAGCATCTGGCTAATTTTTCCACCCCGACTATAAGCCTCTGGAGCCTTGCGAAAACAGAACTGGAGGTACTGGGAACATGATGGGTAATCAACACATTCTCAATGAACTGAATTCGACAAAGGGATTGCTTAATTTTAAAATAGTCCGGAAGCAACAGCAGACCTTGACGTTCTTAAGAACGATTCCTTTTTGTTAGGATAGAGCAGGGAAAAGGTTATTACTTAAAAAAAAAAATACATGTTGAAGATACAAGTCTGAAGGACCTCAAAACAGGTGAAGATGGCGGATTAAAGGTGTCGTATCTCTCTCTTGTCCACGAACAAAGAGAACCTACGGCGGAAAACTCTGGCTTAGACAGGAGCAGGGACACTCCTGCAGGAGAGCGGCCAAGAACAGGATAGCACGGGAGGACGCGCTCCACAGGCAAGGCAAAATACAAGACGCGCTCAATGTTAAAGTTAAGATCCTGGCCGCGAGAATTTGTGCACCGGGGGTGGGGGAGGTGGGTCACGGCTGGAAAGTCACAAAGCAGAACGGGGGCCCGAGACACATACCGGGCCAAGAGGAAGCTCGAGTGCAGCGGAAGGAGCCCTGGGAGGGGCAGCCTCGGGTCCTTCGTGCACCCCCTTCCCTTGACCGGACCAGGGATGAAATGTCGGGCCCAAGCGTGGGCAATCCCGTTTCCTCTCACAAGGCTTGGGAACTGGGACAGAGGACTCAGCTGGGAGACCAGGGGGCTGAGGCTGAGGCTGCCATTTGGATGACGAGTCCGTTTAAGCAAAAGTGGGATCAGAAGAGCCAGTGGGCCGCGAGGGAAAAATGAAGTTCACGTACAGAGAAAAGCGGAGGCGGACAGTGCGGGAGGAAGCTAAACCGTGACCGAAGCGCTGAGGGGGCCATCCTTTCCAGAAGTCTGGCGGTAAGGAGAACAAGAGAAAAAGTAGATGCAGCTGCTGATTCAGCAGACTCTTCTCTAAGACACAGGGACCACTTGTCCAAATACTAAGTCAGAAGAAAGGGCCCCAGTGGGGTGATGGGGTTGGAAGAGGCACAAGGACACCCTTAGGGGAGTCTGTGCCTGTTCTCAGGCGAGCCTGAGGGGCTCTGGGCTTGGGGACCATAGGTAGAAACGGGTAGAAACGGGCCCCCAACAACTGCCAACATCAGGTGCCAGATTCCAGAAGCTCTTACCTGCTGTGGAAAAACATCTGGTCCTCTGAAACAGAAGTGAGGTGTATCTTAGGAAGAACTACTAGGGACATTCACCCCTGTCCCTCTGACCCCTCACCTTGGCTCATCCTGAAACTACCAAATCCATTAAAAAAACTTTTTTTTTTTTTTTTTTTTTTTACCGTTTATTCATTTTTGAGAGACAGAGACAGAATGTAAGCAGGGGAGGGGCAGAGAGAGAGGGAGACACAGCATCCGAAGCAGGCTCCGGGCTCCGAGCTGTCAGCACAGAGCCTGATGCGGGGCTCGAACCCACAAACCGCGGGATCATGACCTGAGCCAAAGTCAGACGCTTAACCGACTGAGCCACCCAGGCGCCCCCAAATCCATTCTATCTGATGAGAACCAATGTTGCAGGTAGCCAGGGATGTCTGGTGAACGGAAGGAGTTCAAGGGCGTTGGATACGTGTGATCTGTAAGAGGAGGAAGGAAGAGTTACCAGCGAGGATGCAAACGCAGCAGGGCAACGGGAGGCTCAGAGGTATGGCACTTCTCCATTCTGCCTGTGACAAGTTCCTCACCGACTCGTGGAGCCAGATTACCAGAGCTGTGGGTCCCTCGGGCTGTGACATAGCTGTGCTGACACGCAGCCTCAGGGGAACAGAGGCATCGGGTCTGGCTCCGAGTTAACAGGGACAAACTCTGGCGAGGCGCCAGCGCCGGAGGTCACGATAGCGCCATTTGGACCCTCCGGAGCCATTGTCTGCAGACATCTTCGGGTGCAAACGTAGCTGTCCAGAGCTCTTTGGCCAAATGCGCCAGGACTCTTGAGTTTAGCCCACGTGCATCTGGGATGCTTCCTAAGTGATGTGAGGTACAACGGGCTCAAGTTCATCAAGTGGCTCCCCCAAGCCATTAAAGGCGCTGATAAATAATTCTACCATGATGGCCCCGGGGCTAAAGTAAAAAGCAGAAAGCCGTGGGGTCAAATGCTTCCATTTGGTAAACAGAAGCTACGATAGGATGTTTCTATTCACCACCTGCAATTATTGTATGGTCACAGCTCACTCCAACCATCAGCATCATTACTTCTTGGGTGTCTTCGAGAGCCAGGACGAATTTAAAGGTCATCTTAGTATTAACAACAACAACAAAAAAAGTCATCTTTCTTTCCACTGGTGAGGAAAGCAGGAAAAGCGGGATTTCTCTGAGAGTTGATATGAAAGATTGTCTTCCTTTAATGGTAAGTGATGCCTTAGATTTACCGAATTGTCATTTTATGTAGGCAACAAAGAGGTACTCAGAAGTACTGTCATCTGTATTCTCCTTGGGAAACTGAAATAACTAATAATGTAATTTTGTAGATTTTTATTCTCACTAAATGGCATTTTAGTTGTAAGGATTTTTGTCTTTGATTCTCAACAAAATTGCACAAAATTTCTGTTGCCTGAAATGTAAAGGGGATGTTTATCCTGTAACTGGCTATTTCGAAAACAATTATCTTACTACTCCTTGTTTATTAAACACAGTCAATGTCACTTTCTCCATCACGGGAAACAATACAGACAAAGCTGCAGCGGCCGCCCGCTAAACAGCAAGGCGAGCGGCACGGAGGCTGGAAATGAATCTGCACGTTTACTGTCTTGAAACAGAGTGGAGTTGGAGTTTACTTTATGTAGCTCATCCCTGAGGTGAAAATACATCAGACTCAAAATTATCCTTTGAAATCCCCTGCAGTGATCCATAAAGTGCACGCAAGGTTAGGCATGTACAGTTCTGGGAAATAACGACCACATCCACCAAAAATCCCCGAGGTAAATCAAAAGAGGGAACGAGGGGAAAGTCTGTATCTGGATGGCTGGGTGTTCGTGCCATTCTGCCTTTAGGACTCTGGTGGAGGAGAGACGGGGGGTCCTAAAGGGGCCTGTCTGCCGGCAGGGTCCACTCCGCTGTGTCTCGATGCCCAGCGCTGGCAACCGGACTGCACAGTCACGTGTCTTTGCCGCGACGGTTGGGGGCGCTCCGCTGGACAGTGGGGCTGCTGCTTCTAGGGAGGGGCGGGGCTGACGACTGCTTTGCTACACTGCCTGCTCCTGACGAATTACGTGCTACCCGTACGAAGAGCTGCGGAGTGTAAGAAAGGTGCAGATGCGTGTAGACGGCGGAGACCTTCCTTAAGGGAGGTCTCGAGAAAACTCGAGAAGACAGGCGGAAAGGAACGGGAGGCGCAAAGGCAGGGTGGCAGGGATCGGCGGGGTTTTTCTGCGGGAGATCCATGACCCACAGGAGGCGGCAAAGGCTTTGAAAAGCAGACACAATTTAAGTGACCTCGTGGGCGGTGGTGGCCAGGGTGCATTCTGGGTTGCCCCCCCCCGACCGTGACCGCCCTGGTCTAAGCCATCGTCAGCTCACCCTGGACCGGTCCCAGGCCTCTGCTCGCTCCCGTGACGCCATGGTACATTCTGAAGACTTCCCTCACAAACATCAGTGTGACCACAGCGACCCCACGCTTACGACTCACGTCTGGCTTCCCGCTGCACACCGCCTCTGAGCCAGACTTGTCACTGCGGTGCCCTCGTGACCTCATCTCCTCCCACTCTGCTCCTTCTGGCCACTGCGGCCCCCGTGCTCTTCACTGGGTCGGGCACACCCTGACCGCCCGGGCTCTGCACCTGCTGTTCCCTCTGCCCACGCTGCCCCCCTTCCCTGCATCCTCAACCTCCGGGGCTCAGCGCATACCCCACCTCCTCAGGTGTCTCTGTACCTCCCCCTCAAGCGGTCTCCGCCAGTTGGCTCTATATTATCCGGTTCCTTGTTTTCTCTGGACAACTGACGGCCATCGAGAGGGACCTCTGAAACTTTATTTGGCTCACTGGTTTACTCTGTACCTCCCGACAGGACAGTAAGGAGGGCCGGAGCTGGGTCACGTCAGCCGTCTTCCAGCGCTGAGCTGGAGCCTAACACCCGGAGATGCTCGGCCCGGGGCTGTTGAAAAAAGTAGGAGCCACCACAGTGAGGACCGCACTGTCATTCACTGCTGTAGCAGAAGGGTCGCAGCCTCACCTACGCCCAAGAGGTAAGCGCCCCAGCTTAAGAGAAGAGGACACAGCCGTCTCCTAACACGCTCCCGCCTGGGAGAGCAGAAGCAGCAGCTGGATTCTGAGTCCAGGCAGACGACCCCAAACGCTCATGCTCTGCAGGCTACGTCAGCATGGTCCCAGGGAAAACCAAGCGCCCTGAAAACCCACTAGTCGTGCACGCAGTGAAATTCACACATTTTGAGAGGACAGTGAGTTCCGAGCTCCGACAAAGATACACAAGGGTGTAAGCGCCACCATGATCAAGATATAGACTATTTCTGGGGCGTCCGGGTGGCTCACTTGGTTAAGTGTCTGACTCGATTTCGGCTCAGGTCACGATCTCACGGATATGAGATCAAGCCCCGCGTCGGGCTCTCAGGTGAGTGTGGAGCCTGCTTAAGATCCTCTCTCTCTTTCCCTCCCTCTGTCCCTCTCCCCCACTGACTCTCTCAAAACATAAAAAATGATATAGAGTATTTCTGTCACCTCACAAAGTTCCTTCATGCTCCTCTGTACTCCATTCCCTTTCCTTCACCCCCGATTTCTAGTAGCCATTGGCCTGGTTTCTGTCCCCAGAGTTTTGGCTTTCCAAAATGTCACCTACACGGGGTGGCACAGTATGTAACCTTTTGGGTCTGTCTGCTCTCACTTACAATGCTTCTGAAATGTGCCCATGTCATTTTATGTGTATATACTCACCAGCTGAAGGACATTTAGGTTGCTTTCAGTAATAATCAATTAAACTTATAAGTATTCACATACAGATCTTTGTATGGACATACGTTTCCAGACACACATGGGACTGGGGTTATAGATATGGTAAATCTTGTGTGACTTCATAGGAATCTGCTAAACTGTTTTCGCAAAAGTAACGGCATCACTTTGTATTCAGGCCACTCCACATCCTTGCCAGCACTTGGTATTACTGCTTTAGAAATGTTAACTGTTCTGCAGCCGCTCTGGAAAACAGAGTGGAGGTTCCTCAAAAAACTAAAAATAGATCTACCCTATGACCCAGCGATAGCACTGCTAGGAATTTCCCCAAGGGATACAGGAGTGGTGATGCATAGGGGTACTTGTACCCCAATGTTTATAGCGGTGCTTTCAACAATAGCCAAATTATGGAAAGAGCCTAAATGTCCATCAACTGACAAATGGATAAAGAAATTGTGGTTTATATACACAATGGAATACTACGTGGCAATGAGAAAAAATGAAATCTGGCCTTTTGTAGCAACGTGGATGGAACTGGAGAGTGTGATGCTAAGCGAAATAAGTCACACAGAGAAAGACAGATACCATATGTTTTCACTCTTATGTGGATCCTGAGAAACTTAACAGAAGACCATGGGGGATGGGAAGGGGGGAAAATTAGAGAGGGAAGGAGGGAAACCATAAGAGACTCTTAAATACTGAGAACAAACTGAGGGTTGATGGGGGATGGGGGAGAGGGGAAAGTGGGTGATGGGCATTGAGAGGGCACCTGTTGGGATGAGCACTGAGTGTTGTATGGAAACCAATTTGATGATAAATTTCCTATTAAAAAAAAAATAAATGTCAACTGTTTTAATAGATGTGCAGTGATGTCCCACTGTGGCTTTAATTTGTATTTCCCCCAGTGAACTGGTGATAATAATGAAAACCGTTTTGTGTGTTTATTTGATATGCAGACTTCTTCTTTAGTGGAATGTCTGTTTAAAAACGTTTTGTCCAGGGGCGCCTGGGTGGCTCAGTCGGTTAAGCGGCCGACTTCGGCTCAGGTCATGATCTCGCGGTCCGTGAGTTCGACCCCCGTGTCGGGCTCTGTGCTGACTGCTCAGAGCCTGGAGCCTGTTTCAGATTCTGTGTCTCCCTTTCTCTGACCCTCCCCCATTCCTGCTCTGTCTCTCTCTGTCTCAAAAATAAATAAACGTAAAAAAAAAAAACAACTATAAAAACGTTTTGTCCATTTTTTGGTTGAGCTATTTTCTTGTCACCGGGCTTTAGGGATTTTGTACGTACTCTGGCCACAAGTCCTTCGTGAGTTCCATGCTTTGCAAATATTTTCTCCCACTCTTTGGCCCGTCCGGTCGTTTTCCGAAGTGTTTCTGGGAGAGCAGCGATTTTTATTTCGGTGAAGTCTAACTCACCTATGACTTCATTTATGGTTCGTGCTTTTTGTACTTTTTTGTTTTGTTGCTTTTGTGTGTTTTCTCTAAGAATTCTTTGCCTCGCTTCCTGCAGTTGCATTCTGCATCCTGACCTCGTATCTTGTGCCCCTGCTATATCCACTTACTGGTTCTAGTAGCTTTTTCGTAGGTTTGTTTGAGTTTTCCGGGCAAACTGTCACACGGTCTGTGAATGAAGAATTCATTTCTTCTTTCCCAATACACAGGCCTATTATTTCTTTTTCTTGTCCTGAGCTGCTTAAGAGCTCCCCAAACGACACAGACCACGGTCCAATCCCTACAGCACAGCCCGTGTCACAATGGTGGGGCAGGCACGTTTTCTCGGCCTCCTTCCTGGCTCTGCTTCCTTACTTTGCTCCTTCAAATCCTTCCGAGTCTGGCCAAGTCATTTCTTTTTATCCTTAAACACATATTTTGCACTCCTCTGCCTGTCCCGATGGCTTCCTCATCCCCTTGACACCGTGCGCCGTGTACCCGTCTCAGAGTCTTCGCTTCTGTCCTTCCTCCCCTTGGGAGGTCATTTCCACTTCTCTAACATCTGTCCCTCTGTCCGTCCACGCATCCCTCATGAAGCATCAGCGGTCTGCCGGATGTGATGGCCGGAGCGCATGCTCCGTGACATCAGGGATGGCTGTCTGCTTCGTTCCCTGCCGGGGCGTGGCATTAAAAATAGTGCCGAGGGGCGCCTGGGTGGCGCAGTCGGTTAAGCGTCCGACTTCAGCCAGGTCACGATCTCGCGGTCCGTGAGTTCGAGCCCCGCGTCAGGCTCTGGGCTGATGGCTCGGAGCCTGGAGCCTGTTTCCGATTCTGTGTCTCCCTCTCTCTCTGCCCCTCCCCTGTTCATGCTCTGTCTCTCTCTGTCCCAAAAATTAAAAAATAAAAAACGTTGAAAAAAAAAAATTAAAAAAAAAAAAAAAAAAAAATAGTGCCGAGCACACGTTAGGCACTGAGGAAACTGCTCTCTATAAACGATCTTGGGGACTGGAGATAAACAGAGGGCAGACTCCATCTTTGTCCCAGAAGAACACACAACGTAATGGAGCAAGGGGCCCAAGGAAAGGGTTTGCAGAGGGCTGTGTGGGGCTAGGACAGGGGCATAAACGAAGAAGAGGGCGAGCCCCAGGACAAACACCTAACCCCACCCGCCCCACTGGACTACGGGCGTAGCTGCCCCTTCCAGAGGAAGGAGTGCTTGGCACAAAACCTGCCCAGGCAATGAGCGGACTAGGGAAGCACACCCAGTGGGACAAGAGGGAGCATGGTGCTTCGGTGAAAACACCAGCGGGCCCATCCGGTCTCAACACCAAGGGATAAATGAGAAAAGGTGAGCAGAGGGGCGCCCGGGTGGCTCAGTCAGTTAAGCGTCCGACTCCTGGTTTCGGCTCAGGTCACGATCTCAGTTGTGAGTTTGAGCCTGGCGTCAGGCTCCGTGCTGACAATGTGGAGTATGCTTGGGATTCTCTCTCTCCCTCTCTCTGCCCCTCCCCCGCTTGTTTTCTCTCCCTCTCTCTCTCTCTCTCTCTCTCTCTGAAAATAAATAAACATTAGGAGAGGGAGCAGGAGGAGGAAGAAGAGAAGGAGACGAAGGAGAAGAAGAAGAAAGATGCGCACAGTCAGAGGAGGAGGCTGGAAGGACCAGGAAGGATCAGATCCTCAAAGGCCTTACATGTAAGACATAGTAAAGCACGGAAAGCAAGTATTTCTTCTTAAATATATTTAGAAGACTCTCCCCAAAGGTTTGAAGCCAGAGACCAATGTGATCATGTAAGGAAAGCCTGGGGAAGACAGACGGAAAGAGGGCTGGCGAACGGGCAGGGAGAGCAGCTGGGGCGTGGTTCTAAGAACCCAGGCAAACTGGGGGTGCTCTGACACCAGAGCGGGGGGTGAGAGGGCACATTCCAGGGTGACTTAGGGGGCTGGACAGACACGGTCTATTCCACAACCGGATGAGGGGGACCAGACAGGGAGTCTAGAGTGACTTACAGGCACCTGACTTCGGAACCTTGGTTAACAAAAAGCCATGTGGGAGCGGGGGAGCCGTGCGCTGGGATATATACTTAAGCAATCGGAGATACCCACAGAGGACCCCAAAAGAGATTTCCAAAGGCCTTGGCTCAGAAGAGCGGTCTGGGCTGGAGGTACAGACAGGGCAGAGGGCGGTGTCTGTAGACGGCAGACGGGATAAAGAGGTCAGTGGCCACCAACAAAGGAGTGGTCGGAGGGGGAAGGAACGGAAAGAACTTGGAAAAGGACAGGCTGGCTTAGCTCCTCCTCATCCTCTGGTTCTCACCTCGGGGTCCCCCAAGTCACCCCGGACGTCCTCGCACCTCTGCTAAGTCTCCCCGGACGTCCTCGCGCCCCCCTTAAGTCACCCTGGAGCTCTGCGGTCTGGATCAGGTTCTCCTCTTTGTGCTCCCGCATCACCCAGCAATGTCCCTCCCGCGGTGTTCCCCGCTGCACCTTGGGGTCCCGCGCGGTACCCGGCTGGCAGGTGCACTCAGCGTTACATGTGTAGACCGTACCCCTGGTAGCACTCAGTGTCCTTACACGTGTGAGCTGCCGTCCCCTCAACGTGACTGTAAGAGAACGGAGAGCATGTCACCCACCTGTTAGCAACCCTGGCAACCAGCACAGTCCTCTACAGGGACAACATTCCGCATCAACGTGTCCTGAGGGCAGCAGGAGGAAGGAAGGATTCCGTGACATGCCACAGGGTGGTCCTACCCACGTGACCCTGATAATGGAAACACGTAACATCCACTCTCTGCTGTCTTATTTTCCAAGTGTTTTGCTTCCTTCTCCCTATCCCTAGAAACTAATGTAAAAGTTTTTTTAAGTTTATTTTGAGAGAGAGAGAAAGAGAGTGAGCAAGTGAGCAGTGGGGGGAGGGGCAGAGAGAGAGAGAGAGAGAGAGAGAGAGAGAGAGAATCCCAAGCAGGCTCTGTGCAGCCAGCGCAGAGCCTGATGCAGGGCTCCATCCCCCGAACTGTGAGATCACGACCTGAGCTGAATTCAACGGTCAGATATGTAACTGACTGAGCCGCCCGGGCGCCCCTCTGAATTTCTTTTTTGTCATTGCCTGTAAGTACTGAAATATTTGTATTGTAAAGCAAAATTTGAAAACAGGTGGAAGTTCTACAAGTAACTACTCGTTTTTCTAGAGTTTCAAACCTTCTCCCCAACAATGCACATGTATTTGCATGATTCTGTTGACCTCATTGTTACCCGCACCACAACGGCGTGAGATGAACAAGGCTGGAACCAGGATCCCTCCCTGAGGGGAAGGGGCAGTGGGGCAAGGTTAATTCCGTGACCTGCCCAAGCTTGGAGTCCACCAGGTGACATTTTTCCTTCGATTCTGTTACCAGACAAAGAATATCAGAAGACTGAGGTGCATTCTATTACGGAGATTTTTCAAAATTTGCTAATGAACTTTCTTCCAGCCGCCAACTGAAAGCCTGGATCACACCGAATCTGACTTTCCGATAAGAAGGTAAGCTTCTCTGACATTCACCTTCGCCAAGTGACTCTGGGCTCGCAGGTTCGACTCCGCAAGTGAGCAGACTCCCTTCGGTGTGCATTCCTGACTTGTGGCATGGATTCTACACCGTGCTCTCTGCCGGAGAATCAAAGGGGAGCTCTAAGCCCAACTCCCTCCTGACAACAGTCATTCAGAACCATGACTACACCATTTTTGCCAGAAACGTCCAAACGAGTCAGTTGGCCTTATGCATCTTCTCCAATTTATGAGCAAACGTCGACATCGAGTGTCATTTTTTTTTAAGTTCATTGATTTTGAGAGACGGAAACAGCACAAGTGGGGGAGGGGGAGGGAGGGGGGGAGAGAGAGAGGGAGGGGGATTGAGAGAATCCCAAGCAGGCTTTGCACTGTCAGCACGGAGCCCGACGTGGGGCTCGAACCCACGAAAATGAGATCATGACTTGAGCCGAAACCAAGAGTCGGACACCTAACCAACTGAGCCACCCAGGCACCCCGACATCGAGTGTCATTTTTAAAAAGCTAGTTGAAGAGGCCTGTATTATGGTGTGGACCTACAGTCTGATTTAGATATGACATACTTTCCATTTATGGGCTCTTTGTTTTCTTCTCTAGGCAAAAAAAGCAATTGGAATTTGTAGGAAATGGACTTAAAAAGGAGGAAATTCTGTAAACTTTACAGTCATCACCACCAGCCCTTTCTAGAAATTACGTGGTGTGGCTATCATCCAGCCTGGACATTATTAAGAGTGAGAGCAGAACACCATCAATAATTCTGCTGTAAAGCAGGACTGTCCTGGGCAAACCGGGACCAAGAGCCACCTGACCGTTCGCCCCCTCTTTCCTATCATATCGTGTGGCGGGAGCACATCCCCCGCGTCGCCTGATGTACACACAAGACTGGCATCTTCTCTCCTCTCTTTCACGGGCTCAGCTTAATCCCTGGAGCAAGCTGGCGCGCTAGAGAAGGTCCTTGGGCCAATACGTCTGCCCACGAGCTTCTTCCTCACCACCTGCTTCAAGAAGATTCGCTCTACGCGGTTCTCGGCAGGAGCTGTTCTTGGGTATTTTTGCTCTGGCTTGCGGCCGGGAGATGCCTTACAAATCTGTATAGGTTTCCTCCATGGAAGTCATGTAGGACATTCTTCTAATATGGTCACCAAGTGTCCTTTCTTATTTTTTTAAGAACGGAGAGGCAGAAGTTTGGTCTCCCTAGGGTGGTGTTTCCTTCTCACGGACAGAGAGATTTTAGAGACGGTTATATGTAGCGGTTAGGAACTCGGGGCAGGGAAGCAAATGGGCCAGGCCAAATTTTGGTTCTGCCGCTTTTCATAACACTTGGATCTTCAGTCTTCTCACCTGCATATTCAACAGTGTCCTATCTCATGGTGCTGTAGGGAGAATTAAATATTAATATTGCACGCAATGCTTACCATTACGATGGGACTGTGATTTCACCAGGAAATGCAGAATGAAATCTACAGGTCAACCTCAGCAACTACGGTGACCTTGAGAAGCTTTCCTTGTTCTCGCCGTTTTATCACAGACTTTATGTTCCATAACCCTGACTTTCTTTACGCATTTCTCTGTTTTATTAAGTTACAGTCTCACGATACCTCTAATCCTTTCTGGAATACAGAATAAACAACCAAAAAAGCACGATCTTCGGGGCACGTGGGCGGTTCAGTCGGTTGGATGTCCGACTCTTGATTTCGGTGCAGGTCACGATCTCGCAGTTCGTGGGTTCAAGCCCCACATCGGGCTCTGTGCCTGATGTGCAGAGCCTGCCTGGGATTCTGTCTCCCTCCCTCTCTGCCTCTCCCCTGCTCTTTCTCTCAAAATAAATAAACACTAAAAAAAAAAAAAAAAAAAAAAAAGCTCTATCATCTGTGTCAGTTCTATAAGGCATTCAGTGCCCACCTACCCAGCCACATTTTTTCTGGAAGAGAAAACCACAAGTTCAGAGAATGGCCACCATGCGAGTGCATAAATGCACAGATGGGTCCACACAGTGTTTCCCAGTTTCTCAAAAAAAAAAAAAAAAAAAAAAAGAATAACTAATCCAGGCATATGTTTCTTTCCTTAATTGTATTCCTTTAACTTCTTAGAAAACCCTTTTATTCACTTCAGTAAAAATTTTCAAACTAAATTGCAATCACTTTAAAAAATTAATGCCACACACACACACACACACACACACACACACACACCCCCACCCCATAAATGCTCATGGTATGTCTTCAGGATGGAGAGAAGCCAAGCAAGGTACAAAGGAGGAAACAGCCGTCAGTGGCAAAGATGTCCAAGGATTTCCTTCCCAGACTGACCATGCTTACTGCTGCCCGTCAGTAATGACGGGAACTTACACTTCACATGACAAACTGCAGTGCCTACGACGTCGGACAGATTCAACAAGGCACATCAGTCCGATCAAATGGAGCAGTAAATTCCAAATCAAGAATTTCAAAATAAACTGGCTGGGCTTTATGCCTAAATGCCCAATAGCTATTGTGAATGTCAGAACCACCAAAGCTGGAATAAACACTAATGGACAGACGTAAGACTTTCTACTATACCCCCGCAGCCAGCCACTTACAAAATATGTGTCATAGATAACAATTTACTAAATTATAATAAAAACTACCAGGCAGGATACAAAGTCTGCAGTTTCAAAACCGTGACTCTCAGTGCAGGATTTCTGCCGCAGACTCAGAACAGCTCCTACAATTGTACCGATTTAATAAAATACACGCTAGCTCATAACAGAAGTTTGACTCTCTTTTTCCAGCCCTGTAAGTTGCCCTCTCGGAGGCTACTTTAGGCAACAATTAAGGTTTATTGTCATAAAGGAGACCCGGGGTCATCTTGCAAAACAAAAGGTGAAGTTACAAGTTTAGCAAGACTAATAACTAGATGACAGCCTGTCTCCTTTCATTATTTTTTTAAACGTTTATTTATTTTTGAGACAGAGAGAGACAGAGCATGAATGGGGGAGGGTCAGAGAGAGGGAGACACAGAATCTGAAAGAGGCTCCAGGCTCTGAGCTGTCAGCACAGAGCCCGACGTGGGGCTCGAACTCACGGACCGTGAGATCATGACCTGAGCTGAAGTCGGCCGCTTAACCGACTGAGCCGCCCAGGCGCCCCCAGCCTGTCTCCTTTCAAGGATGGGCATTGCCAAGGCCAACGAGCAAGCCCCCAACTCTGGATGCACTTAAAGGCCTGGCTTTCCTGGGTGCAGACAATGACCACACTGGGCAAAGTAAGAGGAGGTACCAGAAGAATGGCAGGCCTCTATCTGATCACCATCAGATGCCTAATGGCTGCTTACTGGGCTTGTCCCGCATCTGCCTTGGTTCTAGAGGGTACGATTTCACTGAGGAAAGGAGCAAGAACTTACATGTGACCTGACCAGCAGCACAAGCAGCTTCTAGTTTTTGAAATGGGTTACGAAGCTTGCATTTGCTCTTGTGAAACAACTTCACTTAGGGGCACCTGACCGGCTCAATCGGTTAAGTGCCCAACTCAATTTCAGCTCAGGTCATGATCTCATGGTTCGTGAGTTTGAGCCCTGAAGCAGGCTCTGAGCTGACAGTGTGAAGCCTGCTTGGGATTCTCTCTCTCTCTCTCTCTCTCTCTCTCTCTCTCTCTGCCCCTCCCCCACTCGTGCTGGCGAGTGCTCCTTCTCCTCCCCCTAAAATAAATTTTAAAAACTTTAAAAGCCTATAAAACAACTTCAAATTAAAGTACTTCTGGGGAGCCTTGGTGGCTAAGTCAGTTAAGCGTCCAACTTCGGCTAAGGTCATGATCTCACGGTCTGTGAGTTTGAGCCCCGCATCAGGCTCCGTGCTGACAGCTCAGAGCCTGGAGCCTGCTTCGGATTCTGTGTCTCCCTCTCCCTCTGCCCTACCCTGCTCATGCTCTGTCTCTCTCAAAAATAAACATTAAAAAAATAACAATAAACGTACTTCTGACACTTTTTAAATAAAAACACAGCAGATGGCTTGATTTATATTTCAAGAAAAGAAATCAATTATCAATAGATATGAGATTTCTGTTCTTACAGGTTTTCATAGCTCTTTGCAATATAATGGTATTTTAAACTCATTTAAGAACTGAATGGCTACAAACAGCTAATATTAAAAATCATTTTTACATAGACTTCTGACCGTACCTGCTTTGTTTCCTTTATTGTCTTACTGAAAATGTGTGATTGGTTTGATCCACAAGTGTTACCCAATACATTTTAAGCTCCATGAGGGCACTGCCTGGAAATGTGAGGGCAGGACTGACTGATTTAGAAGAGTCGTTATCAACCATTTGCCTCTTTTTATTCTTCTTGGCTGATGATATCCACTGGATTCAAAAAAAAATTTTTTTTTTCAATGCCAGTTTCAAGGACTCCAGGAAGTTAAAACGTTTAATTATTAACCATTAGTGATATTAAAATATTTATATGCCTTTTAGTTCTACTTAATTGAATTTGGTAGAAAGAGTAATGGAGGCAGTCCTTTGCTTGGCAGATGACAGCATTATCAGTTTGTCTGCAAAAGTAAGGCTTCGGATAGATCTTTCTTCGGAGACCCTATGTGGATTTGTCTGAAATCACTTGTGCTAATGGAATGTTTTTATCCTCAGCCGGGACAAGTGACACAAGTCCACGTTTCAAAGGGGGATCTCATAAAGACATCCACGGCATGAGTTTCCCCAACAACGGGACTGCAAATCTTAGCTCGGTTTTAGGTGCCCTGTGGTACACTTTGAGTAGAGGTGAAAAGTCCTGCACGTCCACACCAGTAGGTCCCTTTGGGGGTGTGTTATTTGCCCACCACAACTCAAGGCACAAGACTGGGAAACGATTCGGGATAAACCAGCAAATGGATGTTCTACACGGTGAAAGAGTCTTGGATTCGTGAGTTTACCTGATCTGTCCACGAACCAGAGGTCTGTTCTTTGTCCTATTCATGTTTGAATCAAATGGCACCTCAAAAAACTGCAAAAAGATTGAAAAGAAAGACAGAAGGCATTAAATATAATGCGAAACAAGTCTTCTGCTTCTGTTCTATAATTCTGTCCACAGCAAATTTCATTTTAATTTTTACTAGCATGAACCCATACTCTTGGTACTCGATGGAGGAAAACTCTCTGGAAGAGACATGCTATAAAATTGTATGAATTCATTGGCCAGGTCATGCACGGGTTCCACACTCATCCACTCTGAAAACCACTTACTAAATATACAGCTGCTTCTTCCAGGGCCACTGTGGCAGCTGTAAAACATGAGTGCTCTAAATGACTTCAGCACCTCGCACACATCCCAAAGCCTGCGAGTCGACCAAGAATAAATGAACCCTGGGACATGGGCGACTCAAGCGATTAAGACCCCAGATGAAGCTGTATACGACCGACCAGGCTACCCTGTGACCAGGGTGACAACCCCTCTCTGCCTGGCCTAGGTCCCCTCTGTGCCTGCGGGTCCCAGCATCACTCGCAGCAACCCTTTCGCTTTCAGAGCATCCCAGTTTGGACAATAACGTTGGTATCGTCACCCTCACAAAGAGGTACTAGACCTGTGGCCAAGAAATTCATACTCTAGTGTAGGGGACAGCAAGCTCTAGCTTATGGGCCACCTCCAGCCGGCACCTGCTTCCGAATGGCTCACAAGATACGAACGCGTTTGTTCGTTGTTTTTTTTTAATTTTTTTAACGATTAGAAAAATAAATCCAAAGAAGGAGAATACTTCGTGACATGTGGAAATTACATGAAAGTCAGATTTTAGTGTCCATAAATGAAGCTGTACCATAACTCAGCCATACTCGTTTGTCTACGCCTTGCTCTGGCTGCTTTCATGCCACAGCGGCCGGGTCGGGAAGCTGCAATGGAGATGGGACGGCCCAGAAAACCTAAAATATTTACTCTCTGGCCCTTTACTGAATACGGTGTGCCAACCTTTACTCTAATGGAAACACTGGCATACAGATGATTGTAATAACGTGTACAGTACAACGAAAGAGAGATGGTCTACGACGGGCTCGGAATCAGCTGGGGAGGCAGGGAAAATAGCCTTCCGAGCACTCTCCGACAGACTTAAGACTCAGCCGGAGTGCGATGCTTTAAGGGGATTGGAGGGAAGAAAAGAGCAGTCTAGACGCAGGAGGAAGCAGACAGAAAGAAAGGCACCGGAGGCAGAAGTTTCATGATACACTCAAGTTGCCAGAAGAATTCAGGATGGCATAGAGGTTAAGGGTCCGGGCTTTGCAGTTACAGATGAGGGTTACATTTCCGCTTTGCCAATTACGAGCGCCTAAGTAACACTGTCTACAAGCCCGTTTTCTCATCTGCAAAATGAGGGTAATAATATATAACTTGCATGGTTAATGCGAGGATTAATAAGATACTGACATACAGTATAATGCTTGGAAGGTGCTTAATAATGGGTAGTTTATTTAATGTTTATTTTTGAGAGAGAGAGAGAGAGAGAGAGAGAGAGTGTGTGCGAGTGGGGGAGGGGCAGAGAGAGAGGGAGGCACAGAACCCGAAGCAGGCTCCAGGCTCCGAGCTGTTGGCACAGAGCCCGAACCGGGGCTCGAACCCACGAACTGTGAGATCATGACCTGAGCTGAAGTTGGACACTTAAGTGAGCCACCCAGGCGCCCCAACTCTCCTGTCTTTAAGTAGAACCACAAAGTGTGCAATCCTGCCCTTGTCCTGAGTTCTGATTTTGTAATGTCACTTGATGGTTGGTGTTTTTCCTTTGGATATTTTAACATCATCACAAATGCAATGTGTTCCAAACTGAACTCAACACATTTCCATGCAAATCAAGTACTTCTCCAGAGTTTTTTTTTTTAATCAAATACATAACTTTTTCTATTATAACTCATATCAAAATCTTTAGATCAGCTTTGATTTCTTCTATTCATTGACCAACCATATTCATCGCCAAGTCCTGGTAATTTAGACTTCATAATATCTCTCAAACCTGCCCTTCCCAGTTTACTGTACTATTAACACTTGTACGGAATCATAATAAAACTACTTGCTCAAAAAGATTGAATGATTTCATGTTCGCCTCACTGCTCATTCTCCGGTGGCCTTGGAAAGTCCAAACTCTTTTTTTTTTTAAGTTTATTTATTTATTTTGAGAGAGACAGAGACAGCACAAGCGACGGCAGGGCAGAGATAGACGGAGAGAGAGAATCCCGAGCAGGTTCTGTGTTGCCAGAGCAGAGCCTGATGTGGGGCTCGAACCCATAAGACCGCGAGACCATGACCTGAGCCAAAACCAAGAGTCGGACACTTAAATGACTGAGCCACCCAGGTGCCCCTGAAAGTCCAAATTCTTTGTATGTTACATGGGTTGAAGGCCATCCCTCATCTCACCCCACCACTATTTGCAACCTTTTATCACTTGCTTGACTTCTGTCCCTGTGCCACACTTGTCACTGTCTTGTGAACATAGCCAAGTGCCCCGGGGAGTTGGAGACTTGGACAGCTTTTAACTCTGAGGCCGGAGGAAACAGATGTCATGAAGACATCACCACAATCAGGATACTGTACATATCCATCATTCCCAAGTTTTGTCATGCCTCACTGTAATCCCCTCCCCCCGCCCATAGCTCTTCCTCAGGCGGCCAGTGAACCACATCTTGAGTCCCTATAGATCACTTGAATTTTCCAGACTTTTATGTAAATGGAATTTTATAATACGCACTTTCTGTCTGGACTTTTTTTCATGAGGCAAAATTATTTTGAGATTCATCATATGGCTCAGTGTATCAATAGCTCATTCTTTTTTATTGCTGAGCAATATTCCATTATATGTGTTGGTAATACCACTATTATAATAGATCTATTCACTTGTTGATGGATATTTGGGTTGTTTCCAGTCTGAGACTATTATAAAAAAGCAGCTATGGACATTTGTGTTCAAGTCTTTGTGGGGGCATATGCTTTTATTTCTCACAAGTAAAGAGTGTGCAACATACAGCAGGTATATATTTAAACTACGTAAGAAACTGTCGAACTGTTTTGCAAAGTGGATTGCCGTTTTACATTCCTCCTATTGGTGTATAAGAGTTCCACTTCTAGACCCTTCAAGAACTCCATTTTGGGTCATCTCCTGTGCCAAAGACAAGGGGAACACAGGTTGGCCAGCACACAAAGGTAGTTATAAACACCAGCAGTGGTCCTGTGACCAGGTGCAGATACAAGGAATGTAATAGTACTTTTCTCTTATTTGGATATAAACATTTTATTCCTCTCTCCCCTTCTCCTAGTGGCAAAGGTACGCTGACGGTATTTAATCTCGTGCCTCAGAACTGAGGCTGGACAAACATCAAGGGGGGTGGGAGGGCTGTGACCCAGCCTGAAGACGGATGAACATCACCCAAAGATGCAAAAAGGGACTAGTGAATCTTGGGTTAGTGAATTTGGGGTTGTAAGAGGGACACTTTCATCATGTCGGGCTACGGCCTTCTCTGGGAGCTAGGTTTGACCCAACGGCGTGTCCCGGTGCTCAGCTGACAAGGCGCTGTGTTCGCGTGTTGCTCCTGTCCACTTAGCCCGGAGCCACGATGCCCCACGCTCCCCTCCCTGTCCAGCTGTAGGGGCGGGATGGCCGCAGAGCTCGTATGCGATCTGGAAGGTGGAAGCGAAACAGCGGCCACGCTCACACTTGGAAAACTGCTCTAAGCTCAGGCACTACCAAGGCTCACCCCCAACCGGTGGGGCTCCTCTGCCTGCTGCCCCGGCCGCCTGCAGGGACACCGGGCCCGCGCTTCAGCATCCTGCCGGATCTCTGGGCCACAGCCAATTCCTGAGCCCGCCCACTTCTCAGAATCCTGGCTCAAGTCTGTGTGCGGTTTCGTAGTCAAGTGCACGTGCTCTTGCGCAGGTTACCTGTGTCGTCAAGGTTGCCGGCGGGAGGCGGCAAGAAACAGACACGAGTTCCGAGTTCCCGTTTGTTCCAGTGAGTTTCACCTCAACCTTGCAGACTGCAGGTTGCTCTGCTCTGCCCTCCCCGGCCCTCCCTGCCCTTCCCTCCTCTCCCCTCCTCTCTTCTCCGATGGTCCTGCTCAGCTCGGCCCACCACCAGGTACAGGCACCTGGTGCCTTCCAGACGGCTTCACTCCCAGCACCGCCTTTGGCTTAATTCCCCACAATACATCCCTTAAATCACTCACAGTGGCTCTGACGTTCTGCCCAACCCCCAATAAGGGCTTCTTCTCTATTACTGTCAACGCTGCCACTATTTAAAAGTATTTAAAATGTTTATTTCTGGGGCGCCTGGGTGGCTCAGTCGGTTAAGCGTCCGACTTCGGCTCAGGTCATGATCTCACGGTCTGTGGGTTCGAGCCCCGCGTCAGGCTCTGTGCTGACAGCTCAGAGCCTGGAGCCTGTTTCAAATTCTGTGTCTCCCTCTCTCTCTGACCCTCCCCTGTTCATGCTCTGTCTCTCTCTGTCTCAAAAATAAATAAACATTTAAAAAAATAAAATAAAATAAAAATTAAAAAAAAAATTAAAAAAAATAAAATGTTTATTTCTTTCGAGAGAGAGTACAAGCCAGGGAGGGGCAGAGAGAGAGGCACAGAATCCGAAGCAGGCTCCAGGCTCCAAGCTGTCAGCACACAGCCCGACGTGGGGCTTGAACCCACGAACCACAAGATCATGACCTAGCCGAAGTCGGACGTTCAACCGACTGAGCCATCCAGGCACCCCTAAGTTAGAAGTATTTAACTTCTCAATACGCCCATCTTATCTGAAGTCCTGAATGACAGGCTTCCTGAGATATGTGAATTTATCATTCTTAAGGAGAACCATGCAAATAGGCGCAAATAATTTTTAAAGGAACCAGCAGTGTAAATGAATATGTACATTTGTAGACAGTACTACGTTCATTTTATGATGATTTACAAGTGTTAAAAAATTCTTTGCCCCTGAGAGTCTATAGTCTTTCCTGAAGTAGTTCAAGTTACGTGTAATTAAAATGTTCCGAATCTGTTTAAATTCCCTCCCTTCCCCAACAATCAAACACTTTCTATTGGTATTTGAAATAACCTTTTCTTTATAACTTATTAATTTCATTTCACAGGAGTAATGAGGATTCCCATTACAAATCATGCTGTTTAAACGCTGGCTAAGGTGTTATCTCACATAACACAGAAGCTCTTATATAAACAAGTATTCTGGCAGTTCTCAAGGCGTGGTTCAGGAACCGAATGAATTATTTCACCTGGATAAGGAAAGGACATTAGCTTGTCTCCGTTTTGGGCACGTCAGCCATCCAAAGATGGGAACCAAGGTCTAGAACGTGCAATCCAGCTGCCGGATGCCTGAACTTGGCGGGACCGTCTGACTCCACGAATGCTCACGCTAACTGGGACAGGCCACATCTGGGTAGAAATACCATGCTAACCACAGTAACCAAGACCGATGGTTCGTTTCAGTGAGCACTGGACCATCTTTCCTAGAACCAAGGGGCCACAGCTCATTACCCTATTTTACTCTGTTCTCCATGCATTTTCTATAATGCCTCTCAGTTGAGATATTTAAAGCAGATTTCCAAAACATAAAGTACGGGGTAGTTAGATGACAAATGTAAATACTTTAGAACCCACAGCTGGCTCATTAACCTACTCACATTTTGTTCCTGTGCTTTATAATAAGTTTTTGTTTCATGATGTTATTAGCATTTCAGTTGGCTCCAACTACTTCAGCAGTGAAGTAAAACTCCTGCAATGTGTATTAAAAGCAAAATACAGGGGCGCCTGGGTGGCTCAGTCGGTTAAGTGTCCGACTTCAGCTCAGGTCACGATCTCGCAGTCTGTGAGTTCGAGCCCCGCGTCGGGCTCTGGGCTGACTGCTCAGGGCCTGGAGCCTGCTTCCGATTCTGTGTCTCCCTCTCTCTCTGCCCCTCCCCCCTTCACGCTCTGTCTCTCTCTCTCTCTCTCTGTCTCAAAAATTAATAAACATTAAAAAAAAATTAAAAAAAAAACCAACAAAACAAAATAGAAGGGCGCCTGGGTGGTTCAGTCGGTTAAGCATCTGACTTCGGCTCAGGTCATGATCTCATAGTGCACGAGTTCGAGCCCCACATCGGGCTCTCTGTTGTCGGCACAGAGCCCTCTTCGGTTCCTCTGTCCCCTCTCTGCCCCACCCCACTCTCAAAAATAAATAAACATTAAAAAAATACCCCCCCCCCCCTTAATCACTATGAAATAGCCTGGTGACATTTCTACATTAAAAAAAAAATACAAATGCAGAATTACCAACCCTTAGAATATACTGTTCTGCCCCCTCTCCCATATCCTGACTACTCTGAATGATGGCAGAAGTAATACACCGTAGTGAGCACAATCTCGACAGCTGCTCAGGCCACACTGATTCTCTTGGGGGTCAGGCTTGCACCTGACCTGCCTTTGGAAGGCTCTGTTCCCTGGGTCCCAAATGGCTGTATATGCCAGTATGCATACCTGGACACAGCGACTGGTTTCCTGAGCAGGTATCTGATTCGAACTGGGCGACAGAGTCCTTCCTTGGATTTTACGAACCAAAGCCCAGGAAAATAGGTCCTCCCTCCTCTTCAGTTGTTTGTGGCCAAGGAATAGGATAAAAGGAATTGGAGAAGAGACCCAACAGGGATGCCTGGGGTCAAGTTACCTCTGGGGCTCCACCTCTGGCCCTTGACAGCTTAAATCAACCCTTTCATGGGACTCCAACTCTGGCCTCCAATGTCCTAATACATGAGGACTGCAAAATACTTCAAACGTAGAGCAACGTATTGCACAGAAGGGAATAATACTTTGCTTTTTTCTTGGGGCAAACAACTTGCTTTTAATCCATCTGCGTTCCTTTTCAGAAACATTTTTCAGTCTCTTTCCTCATAAAAACCCACCAGTCTTCTGGCATTCTTTTCAGTTTCAACTTTTTACTTTTTATCCAGGTTCCCGGCCTCATCATCTTCCCCTCGGTCACATACCCCCCCCATCCCCCCTCCAGCGAGCCTACATCATCTGTTATGTCAGTGGGGCTCCTGGGGCTACAAATGACAGAAAGGCAGCTCAAAGTAGCTCAAAGAGAAATGGAGCTTTATCTCTTACAACAGGGTGGTAGCTGCTTTTGGGAATCACTAGCTTCAGTGTCAAAAGTGCTATCATGCTTCCGGCTCTTTCCAGCTCTTGACTCTGCTCGGAGTATTTCTGCTTGCAGGCTCTTTCCATCAAACAGCCAAAATGGCACTACCAGCCTCAGACTCTCACGCTCCTGGCAACCTTAGCAGAAAGTTTGTTTCCCGACAGATCTCTAAGAATAAAGTCCAGAACCAGCATGGCGACTAGGGGATGAGGTGACCATCCTTTGAGCAGGGAAGGGGTGCTGGTGGACAGACACAATGACACAGTATCTCCCTCAAGCCACAAGCGGTATTTTCTCTACATAGGAAAGAAAAATCCTATCACCAGAAGAAGGTAGGAAGATGTTAGGCAGACAGAGGCAGTGAAATTATTTATAACTCACTTAGAACACCAACACCCCAAATCACTTCCTTCCACACGTCATACTTTATAAAGTAACCTGCCTACAGCAGTGAAGGTATTCCTCAGTTGAAGTTTCTGAAAGGCATTAATCAATATGAACATAATAATTTATATTAATCTTTGTCTTGTAATCCGTTTGGGAATCAGTTTAATGGCTCTAGTGGATAGTGTAGCAAATGGATGCTCTTTTCTCCTCATAGCGACTTGTGGACGATACAACACACTATTACACCAATGGACAAATATTTATTAGATGTCTATTATGACGTATGTGCTTTTCTATTATATCATGCTTTCCTACTAGTAATAATTATTACTCCAGAGAGATGATGCCCAGATGTAAACTATGCCTATTCATCCTGCAAAACTCTGAATTTTATGCGTGAAAATGACAACAGCTACCAAGAGTGGATAGAAACAGAACCTGTTCCCAAGTGATGAACGTCCCTATTCTTACTCTGATTAATCGTACGCCATGCAAAAATGAGATGTGTTTTGGAGATGTGTGTAAGTCGGGCTCGGAAAATATTGACTTTGATAACAAGGCGTAACTTTCCTTCCCCTGTGCTGAATCACCAGAGCAACATTCTTCTCGAGGCTCAACGGGAAAACAAACACGAGAACCTTGTCCGTGTTTGTTTTTCCATCCATCTCCTCAAAGCTGTCAACAACTGTTTGTCATTCCAGGGCGGCTCACAGCTTCCCAGGTCCACGATAATGCCTCCATCAATCTCGGGCCAAGTTAAAAGGGATGCTAAAATAAATAAATAAATAAAAGCACAGGGAGAGGCCCCTTATCCTGCGGGATTCCATATGCCATGACTTGCGGCTTACAAATCAGTTAAGAGACCCGGTCAGCCATTACTTTTTGGTTGTTACCAATGTTCTACTTGCCATACCCAGAGTAAACAAGTTAATGAGCAAGACTCCTTGTTCCCATTGATTTTTCCCCACGAGGCATCTGAACCCATGAGTGCATACGTGCCCCGGCATTCGTCAGAAGTGGCTTTTCAGCTCAGGTGGTGAGGGGGGCACCGTTCTCCTCTAAACATGTTATTCAAGCCATCTACTGCTTCATAAGTTGTACTTTAAGGCTTCGCTCTTAAGGGAAAATAACAGAAAGGTATAAAAGGCCACCCAGCACTTATGAGACACCCAAAGTACCACATCCTGTAAGTAACAGAACTCAGAAAGTCTCATCAACTCTGACCAGCTTCCGAAAGCCATACTATAGGGGCGCCTGGGGGGCTCAGTCGGTTGGGTGTCCGACTTCAGCTCAGGTCACGATCTCACAGTCCGTGAGTTCGAGCCCTGCGTCGGGCTCTGGGCTGATGGCTTGGAGCCTGGAGCCTGCTTCCGATTCTGTGTCTCCCTCTCTCTCTGCCCCTCCCCCATTCATGCTCTGTCTCTCTCTGTCTCAAAAATAAATAAACGTTAAAAAAAAAATTAAAAAAAAAATAAAATAAAACCATACTATAGGTCACCCCTCTTCCCGTCCAGAGAGATCTGGGTTTGTAACACTGCTCTCCGAAAAAAGGTGGAAGGAATATACGACAAACTATTTACAAATATTTGTCTCTGCATAGAAAGAT
Organism: Panthera onca; assembly: GCF_046562875.1. Lineage (NCBI taxonomy): Eukaryota > Metazoa > Chordata > Mammalia > Carnivora > Felidae > Panthera > Panthera onca. The sequence goes on along the minus strand of NC_138352.1, from coordinate 24,292,785 downwards.
TTGGGGTTATTTATTATCCTTTACCCTTTTGTATTTTACAATCGTCAATAAAGACCATGCATATGCCACTTTGGAAAAAAAAAGGTATTAAAAACATTCTACCTAAGTGATATAAATACAATATTTGGACAGAGCCTCTTTAGGTGAACTAATAAAGAATTACTGAATTAATCTAGGATAAAACCCACATTTATGAGGCCCTAGAGGATTAGAACTCTTTATCCCCCAGAAAGAATCACAGAAAGACAAAGCGCTGACCCTGAGTATTTCTCAAGTACACCCATGACCGGCCCGTGGGCCCAGTGCCTCTCCCTCAATTCCAGCCCCCATTTCTTGTCCCATAGGTTGTAACACCCTCCTAACCACCTCCTGGTGCCAGTATAGATCCCCAGTACCAATTTTTCACTTGGTGGCAGGAGAGATCTTTCTAGATGCAAGGCGGCCTACGGGGCTGCCCCCGCCCCCGGCTTTGCGTTCTGGCTTGGCCCTGGGGGCCACCTGTCCACCTGCCGCAGGAGCGCAGGCCACCAGCTCTTTGCCAGGACCCGGGCTGCCTCCGCCACTGTCCCGGGACTTGCTGCTTGGCCCCGCAGTTGGCTTTTCTCTGCAGGGGTGAGCCGGGGGTGGGAGAGGCGCGGTGGGGGTTGCAGTGCGGTGGAAAGCCCGTCCTCCCCACTGCAAGTTTACTGCCCCCAGTCTCATGCAGCTCCTCTGCGTCCTGGACTGCCCTCACAACCTCTCCACCAACTTGGCCTGCGCCCCTCGGCAAGGAGGTTTCACGTCTGGCTGCTCTCCTCCCTTCCACCCACTCCCTTCCATGCGTGACATCTCACAGGGCACTGTCGTTTCCTGCTGCCATCTCGGCCAGAGTGGGGTCCAGGGTGAGGTTAAGAGCCTTCCAAAACCTCCAAATAAACTCAAAGGAATTTCAGCTCTAACAGCTGCCAACGACTATAATCCCATCTCTGCAAAATAACCCCCCATTTTAAAAATCGTTTGTTCTGAAGGCCAGTTTTGAAGAACAACAAATAAAAGCACTAAAGCCCACTAAAGGCTATTAATGTGAACAGATATTCTGACGGCAGAATATAAAAAGAAAATAGCTTTTAAACCAGGGCTTACGAGATCAGAAAATCTTTGCTCACCTAGTGCTACGTAGTTCATCGTAATCTAACAGGGACGCAGGACTATCCTATCAATACGTTCTTCTGGATCCCTCCACGGCTGTAAAACAAACTAGGCACACTTACTGACAACGTTAACAGTGATAAAATAATATGACAAGAGTCTGACCTCTGAAACAGCTCCCTAACATACCACAAAGAGTTTACATGCCGCTCTTTAAAAAAAAAAAGAATTAGGACGTGAACGTTTTTAAAAGGCAAGAAGTGAGTAAAATCATCTTTTCCGAGTACTCCGCAGCAGAAGAATGGCAGGATCTACTCAAAAAAGGAAAGGTTATACCACATGTTGAGCAATAAAGCTGGCAAATTTACAGCGGTTCAGATGCGGCTGTAACATACATCTGGTCACAACAGGGCTGGGGCTACAGAAATCATTAAGCAATCTGAGAACTCCCAAACAAAGACACTGTAAAATTCTGAACTATAAAGCAAAGGAAACACACTTAATCCCTCGGGGTTTGCAGTATGTATTTCAACTGGGTTATCCTTTCCCCCGTAAGGACACAGCGATACACCAGAAGGTGGAGTGACACAATATCTCCGCTGTACGCATGTGGGCACAAAGCCAGCTTGCCCCGGCGCTCCTGGCACCTGTTGGTTTAATCATCCATCGCGTTGCTCTACACGGCAGAGAGAAACTGGAAGGGGGGACGGGGAGCAAAAAGGAGGCGGCGGGGGGGTGGGTGGGAAAAAAATACACGAGCCATTCATTTCGCCTATCGGAGAATATATACACATACTTTTGAAAAAATCGTTAACGCGTTCTTTCTGTAAATTTTCGGCAACATGTTGAAAGCTTAACACGTTTCTTCAAAGATGACAGTTTGTTTTTGAACTTGGGGATACTCTGCGACTGAAGAGGGAAATGATTTGGTGTGCTGGGAGACACCAACTTTCTTAGCAAATATTATCTTAGCAAAGGGACCTGAAACCTCTCTTTAATGACCCTGTTCCTTCCATCGCGGGGATCCCGTGTTGGGGGAACACTTATAATGTATTCAAACTTTAGTAGAATTTCTCAGCTGCCCGTCTCCACCACCATCCTCAAATAGTCCCTTACTGATTCACTAAAATTATTTCAAACTAACTTGTTAAAAATCTTCATGTTTAAAAGCACGTGTATTACAAAATGTGCTTCTGGTCGAATTTCAGTAAAAAAAAAAAAAAAATCTGGAAAAATGGAATGGCAAGTTAAAACAATGACAATTCCACCAAATAATGATAATAATAAATAATAATTATAATAAATAAATAAATAATTGAAATAATAATACTTGCACCAAAGGATAAAAATAGCACATAAAAAAACACCGCGACATTTTCAGAGGGCTTAAGAAGGTGTTATCTGATAGTCATGAAGTGAAAAATACTTCTGACAGATTTTACAACAGTTTCTGTCCCTATATTCCTACTGCTTTCCCTTCAACCTGATTAATGGAAGGGCCTTGATTCTGCATCTGACGCGCTCAGAATGTATATCTAAATACGGAGCCAGACCGTCCACATGACAGAGGAGGGCCTAGTGTCTGTCTCCTGAAAGCCAAGAAAGGGTAGAAAATTCCTCTACTAGGGCAAGACATCTGTCTTGCACAGTGCACAGGGTGTTGGGTAATTTCCCAGAACCCTCAAAAGCTGAAGTGTGTGGCTTCTTTCCTGAAAGGCCAAACTAAAACCTGGAAGGTACCATAAGCGCAGTCACCGTGTTCTGAGAGCGCACTTTGCCCATGTGCCACCTTCCAGAATGATCCGAAAAAAACCAAAGAGGTCAATCCACACACAGAACGTTCCCGGTCCTGCCCCACTTGAAACCAACCTGGGAAAAATCCTTACTTTTCTAAGACATGTGGCCAAAAATTCCTAGTTACTAGGAGTTGTTACAAAGGGCACAGGAGGGTTCAGAGGTGCGTTTTGGTTTTTCGAGGGCAACTTTTGTTAGAAGTTTTAATTTAATTAATTAAAAATGGCATAAAGAGAGCTTAAATATTTCTAACTTTTCTGCCAAATATCAGGTGGACCCCCCAAAGTAGGACACATTTCGAAATGCCTATGAATTACAGTAACTGAGGTGTGACTATGAATTTATTAGTAAGATTATACAGCTTAGATAAATGGCATTTGGTCATCAAATCCCAATATTTAAAGAATTACAACAGAGCTAATAATGGCAGACAGTGACAGATGGTGACTGTAGTCATCGAGGTGGACAGAGCTTAATACACTGAATCGTTGAATCATTATGTCGTACACCTGAAACTAATACGATACTGTATGCAACTATGCTGCAGTAAAAAAGGGTAAAAAATTTTACAAATAAAGAATTACAATGGATTACATATCTGTATATTTCCTGTCTGCATTATGGTTCTCCGTCTCTGAGGTGATAATTAGAATATTAGGAAAATATACATATAATATGTAATAGATACTATATATATATGTTCTCAAGTATATGATTTTTTTTAAATTTAATGTTTATTATTTTGAGAGAGAGAGAGAGAGTGAGAGCGAGTGGGGGAGGGGCAGAGAGAGAGGGAGACACAGAATCGGAAGCAGGCTCCGGGCTCTGAGCTGTTAGCACAAAGCCCGAAGCAGGGCTTGAACCCACAAGCCATGAGATCACAACCTGAGCCGAAGTTGGACGCCCAATTGACTGAGCCACCCAGGCTCATGTATAAAAAGATTTTCTGTGTTTGCACAACTACCTGCATAAAGTAGCAATCTGACAAATTTTCTGACAAATATGAGTTAAAGGAAGAGTGTTAAATGTCTTAATGAAATACTTCCAAACAAAAAGATTTTGGTTTTACTGACTACGTTTCTTTTGAGTTTCTTTTCGTTTTTTTTAAGGTCATTATTTATTTATTCTGAGAGAGACAGAGAGAGGGAGACAGAATCCCAAGCAGGGTCCACACTGTCAGCATCTCAGAGCCTGATGCGGGGCTCTATCTCATGAACATGAGATCATAACCTGAGCTGAAATCAAGAATCGGACGCTTAATCAAATGAGCCACCCAGGCGCCCCGAGTTTCTTTTCAAATACACTAGTGGGAGGGCAGGTTTTCTAAGAGATGCTTAGTCTTGTTAAGGGGAGACTGTGAAAGCATCTGAATGGTCCCATACTAGCAATGGTCACAATAAAATAACAAATGATGTAAAGCTGAGTACTGAGCTAAATTTTAAACAATATCCAAGGCTGGATTTTACATATAAAACATTTTAAAACTTATTTGAGTGCATTTCTAATGAGATGTTATTTTAGAAATGTCAAATGGCCCCCAATTCTCAATTTAACGCAATTCTATATTAAAAACAAAACAAAACAAAAAAACTTCCAGATCCTGTACTGCTTTCTCTTAAGGGAGGCAGAGTAATTCTAAATTATATGTTCCAAAATAAAACATTAAATAACAACAACCATTATCACTCCCATAAAATCTATAGCAAATAAAAAGATAAACAGACCCTTTATAAGTAAATCTGTAATGATATAAAACAACGTTGGTAATAAGTGTCTTTATAAGACCACAGTCTGCAATGCTAAATTATCTAACCATTACTACATCTGGTTGAGCCTATCCAGATGCCAGTGCCTTTTATTCCATAATAAGAATAGACTAAAATACTCTACTTTCTTATAAAAGGTAGGCTTTATACTTATAACATGAATTAATAAGACAAGTCACATTGGGGAGTGGGGTTGGGACTCTGTCAACAAATCTTTAACAAATAGATAAATTAGCACTGTACCTCATAGTCAGGTTTGACAATCCTAGAGAATATCCCTGTGTGAATTTTTGAAAGACTCTATGAGGAACGCAATGAAGTGCAATCTAGTTTAAATCAATAATTTTTTTCTAAATGGTAAGTTAAATATACTTGCGACATCATTTCCTTCATCAGTGAGGACTTAAAAGTTAATTCTATTAAAAGTGTCTTTTTTTAAAATGAAATTCCCACCCCAAGTGAAGATTTTGAAACCCGGGCAGCCAAGAAACCAGATGTAACCTTGCAATTAAATGAAGAACAAATTTGCTGAAAGTTACTGACCCCATATATTACATATTCAATAATCTAAATTTTGTATGGTCTCACAACAAGTCAATGAGACTACCCTTAAGAATATAAAGAAAAAGAACTTAAAACACTTAAAATTAAACATAAAAACCCATGCAGGAATATGAAAACAAGAATATATTACTTCAATATCACTTGTACACAAAAAGGGAAAATGTTCTTCCTAAAGGGCAATAAGGAACTCTAAATTTAACGATTAATGATTCACTCTAAATTTAATTATAGCTAAACTTATATTTATAATGAATGATTTAATTTATAGTTTACTCTTTGTTTCAGAGGGGTGGGTCTACAGTTTTTTGCTCTTTTTCAAAGTTTTCTTTTATTATAATGAAAAAGGAGAAAAAGAATAAACACAAAGAATAAATCACCCAGATAGCTGTGGCTCTATTCTTTAAAAAAAGATTTGCACGTGGCCTGGGGCTATTTCAAACCGTTAAATGTGACATCACGTTTCCCAAACCACCTTCAATCGGTTAGGTTTTCCAAAACACATCAGATATGGAAAACGTTCATCACGAATGCTTTGGAAGGTTGAGTTTGAGGGTGAAGGTCCTTACAAAGATCATGCAGGTGAAACGGACTTAAAGAAGTTTTGTTTATAAAAGGTTTCTTCACTTTTTAAGAATGTTTGTCCAACATGATACTGCCCAGAGCTTTCAATAAAGCCCAGCTGCTGAGTCCATGTTCCTCAGAATTTTTGTTTTATGTTTGTTATTACAGTGGCATACTCTCATTGGCTCAAGAATTTACAGACATTTAGACCGGCAACGTAGGCTGCAACCCAATAAATACTACATGCTGAAACCATTTCTGATGCTAATGAGGTACTGGAGGTGACAAAGCCATCCTGCTTGGTATCCTAAGACTTCAAAGGCGCAGGTCTGTAGTTTTTCCACCTTGAGCTGCGAGGCCACTGAGCAAAATGTCTCAATCTGCGATCACTACCCAACTTTATTGTATTGCCAAGAAATCCCGTTGGCTTCTTTAGGCATAAAAGAATGTAACTAGGCTAGTTCATTTGAAACTGTCTTATGTAACTTCCGTAATAAAATGATGAAAACCTTTTATTCTGATCAGCTTCCCACTTGAGAAAAAACCACGCACATCCACAGCTATGGAAGTAGCAGTGAAGGAAACGGATTTCGCATGGGGTAACCGGCCAATCTGTGATGAACAGATAACTAACAGATCCTGGCTAACACTGTGAGGGTTTGCTGAAACGCTCGCCTCTCGTGATTAGCTATTCACAACTTCAGCAAAGCAGGTGAAAATCTACAGTTAGTTTCATAATTGAACGAATACAACACACGAGCAAAATACGGGGCACCAATGGGACGGTGCCTTTTTTATACGGATAAGGCTACAGCAATGCACAGATTTATTTGTTTTCTACATCAGGAACCAGGTACTACTATTAGTTATTACTTTCTGAGGGTTTACTGCTCCCAAGCCTATGCTAAGCGTTTTGTGCATTAACCATTATCTCACGTAATCCTCACTGCTGATTTGTTAGGTAGGTATTACCACTATCTTCATTTGGAAGATGAGGAAAAGGAGACCCACGCGAGTCAAGTAATTAACTTAGGTCATAAGGTTTGAATTTGAACCCAGACGGTCTGATTCCAGAGTCCCTGTGGTTTAATCACTACCCTCCAAACCACACAGCACTTTATGCAACGGCCAGGACGAGACGGTAAGGCGGCAGGAGACAAAGACCCCGGCTCCGGCAACATGTCTAGCTCAGGAGATAAGATACTTATTTGTGAAATAATAGGACGCAGTATGATGAGATTCACAGAAATGGACAGTTACTGCCAGTAATAAGTTCAGGGGCAAGACAGACTGTGATTCTCAATGCCGGTACATCCAAAATCTGGCCCACCAGGCACTGGGGTAGAAGACGCCAGACAACTGGGAGCAAAAGTCTACGGTTGACTTACGTGGCTGGCACCCAAGACCTGGTGGGGCTAACCTTCACAGGGAAGAACCGTGCACCCCCGAAACACCGGTCTTGCCACTCATACAGCGGTTAGCATTCGGAGGGGAACAGTGAGAGCGTGTTTCAAGCGATTTTATTCTTTTCAAAGAGCATCACCAGCGTGTTTACCTGCAGGGGAATCACTTCTAAATTATTCGACGTAATTCCAATATCCAATGACATGGGCTCAGTTCCTGTGAATTTTGCTTTACCCGTATAATGGTGCAATCTACACCATTAAAACCCTTTTAAAAGCAAATAATAGGGGCGACTGCGTGGCTCAGTTGGTTAAGCGTTTGACTTCGGCTCTGGTCATGATCACGCAGTTCGTGAGTTCAAGCCTCACATCGGGCTCGGTACTGACAGCTCAGAGCTTGGAGCCTGCTTCAGATTCTGTGTCTCCCTCTCTCTCCTTCCCCTACTCACACTCTGTCTCTCTCATTCTCTCTCTCTCTCAAAAATAAAGATTAAAGAAGACATCCAGATGGCCAAGAGGCACATGAAAAGATGTTCAACGTCACTCCTCATCAGGGAAATACAAATCAAAACCACACTCGGACATCACCTCACGCCAGTCAGAGTGGCTAAAATGAACAAATCAGGAGACTATAGATGCTGGCAAGGATGTGGGAAAATGGGAACCCTCTTGCACTGTTGGTGGGAATGCAAACTGGTGCAGCCACTCTGGAAAACAGAGTGGAGGTTCCTCAAAAAATTAAAAATAGATCTACCCTATGACCCAGCAATAGCACTGCTAGGAATTTACCCAAGGGATACAGAAGTGCTGATGCATAGGGGTACTTGTACCCCAATGTTTATAGCAGCGCTTTCAACAATAGCCAAATTATGGAAAGAGCCTAAATGTCCATCAACTGATGAATGGATAAAGAAATTATGGTATGTATACACAATGGAGTACTATGTGGCAATGAGAAAGAATGAAATCTGGCCTTTTTGTAGCAACGTGGATGGAACTGGAGAGTGTGTGATGCTAAGTGAAGTAAGTCCTACAGAGAAAGACAGATACCATATATTTTCACTCTTATGAGGATCCTGAGAAACTTAACAGAAGACCATCGGGGAGGGGAAGGGGGGAAAAAAAAAGAGAGGGAGGGAGCCAAACCATAAGAGGCTCTTAAAAACTGAGAATAAACTGAGGGTTGATGGGGGGTGGGAGGGAGGGGAGAGTGGGTGATGGGCATTGAGGAGGGCACCTGTTGGGATGAGCACTGGGTGTTGTGTGGAAACCAATTTGACAATAAATTTCATATTAAAAAAAAAAAAGAAAACCTAAAAAAAAAAAAAAGATTAAAAAAAAATTTTAAAGCAAATGATATTTAGTGACCTGGGAAGCTCATGCCTTGGTCTGAAAAGAAAAAAGTCAGATCATGGCATGTCACATACAGTACAATGCCTGTTTGTGGGTGTGTACTGAAAAAAAATTAGACAAGAACTATAAACCAACATTTTATGACTGACTGATGCTATTTCCTCCGTAAGGAAACTCTATTCATGTGTATCCCTTTAATGATCACTCCGAGTAACAGTTGAAAGAATCGGAATTGGAATACTGAGATTCGCCTATTGTTAATGTAGAAAGATTGCTAGGTTGTAGAAAAATGTTGAAACGTATTGACTTGCCCCATGCCATTCGAGAACGTTTTGGAATTAAAGGGCTCTGACAGAATTACAAAAAAACAAGCCAACAAACCAACAAACGAAATGGAAAATAGGCAATTTGTTGAAGGACATGCCCATTCATTTAGACTTACAAATTGCATTTAAAACTGAAAATAGCAAGGGCTTCCCAATATGGAAGAGATTTTTCCTCCCAGAATGTTGGGACTCAAATTCTCCCCTTCCTTTTGACACTGAAAATAGTGGACTTTCCAGTCGTCCTTAATGCTATTTACACTTTTCTTCCTTTCACTCTATTATTATTTTGAAGTGATGCATTTTAGAAAGTTGTTATGGTCTGTGCATAAGCATCCTAACCATGCTGTTTTAACACTATCCTTCCTATTTTCTGTATTAAAACGTGAAATATGTAATAACTTGCACAGGGAGAATTATTTTTAATCTCTTCATCTCTGTTCAGTGTCTTAAAAAGAGGTGTAAATATTTATTTACTTTCTCTTGGGATACATTAATTTCTAAAAGGAGAATTACAGGGTTAGAAGGTACAAATATTTTTGGATATACCGCTCAGATATATACATATACAAATTACATATATCCCGTTATAATCTAATATTATTTCCTTTAACACTCAGAAACTTTTTGTGTCATTATATAGTATTTGAAAATGGGACTTTTAAGACATTGCATAGTATTCCATTATCTGGATAAAACCTAATTTACTTTAACCGAGCCCATTTTTGTATGTTGAAATTATATCTAATATAAAGTATTTGCATACATTTCGATAGCTTATTGAGGAAAAAAAAAACTCTAGAAATGTTAAGTGTTGGGTTAAAGGGAATTTACATTTTTAAGATTTTTAAATTTCCCTCCAGAAAGACGGCCCCAATTTATACTCTGACCAGTAAGGAGAAGGCCTCCCTTCCAACATCCTCACTAAGTGCCAAATAGAACAATTTAAGGGGCACCTGGGTGGCCAAGTTGGTTAAGCGACCAACTCTTGATTTTAGCTCAGGTCAAGATCTCACTGTTTATGAGCTCAAGCCCTGCATCGGGCTCTGAGCTGACAGGAAGGAGCCTGCTTGGGATTCTCTCCCTCTGCCCCTCCTTGCCCTCTCAAAATAAATAAATAAACTTAAAAACAATTTTTTTTTTTAAAGAAAGAACAATTTAAGATTAAAGAACAATCTAGAGTCTTCACACACTTGATGGCTCATTCCCTTACGAGCCTCAGATAGCCTTTTGTACCGATTTAAACGCGAAAACCAAAGTTCTCAGGACAACTGAAGTAAACTTGAAGTTTGGATGATTTTATTTTATTTATTTTTTTTAATTTTTTTTAACGTTTATTTATTTTTGAGACAGAGAGAGACAGAGCATGAATGGGGGAGGGGCAGGGAGAGAGGGAGACACAGAATCAGAAGCAGGCTCCAGGCTCTGAGCCATCAGCCCAGAGCCCGACACGGGGCTCGAACTCACGGACCGCGAGATCGTGACCTGAGTTGAAGTCGGACGCTTAACCGACTGAGCCACCCAGGCGCCCCGAAGTTTGGATGATTTTAAATGAAAACTATAAACACACAAATGAAAAGATTTCAACAGAAGTTGTGAATTAAACCCTACAACTTCACTTCATAGACAACTTTAGGTTAATCAAATGCTGATTTTTAAACACAAGCCAGTGGGGCGCCTGCCTGGGCGGCTCAGTCGGTGAAGCATTCAACTTCGGCTCAGGTCATAGTCTCACAGTTCATGAGTTTGAGCCCCACATCGGGCTCTGCACTGACCATGAGCCTGCTTGGGATTCTTTCTCTCTTTCCCTCTCTCTCTATTCCTCCTCCACTTGTGCTCTCTCTCTCTAAAAATAAATAAACTTAAAAAAAGAAAGGATGGTAAATTTAAAAACAAGAACAAAAAACACAGCCATCAGCACACGCAAATAATCTGTATCAACAGACTACGATCGTTCCCATCTCTCAGTCTCCTTTCGCTATACTTTCCTGACACTCAGAGTCTCACTGGAGCTCTTGTGCTGCTAGCCTCATAAATAAGATTATTAAGAAAAAAAAACTAGCAGAAAAATGTAAGAGCTTCACTATAAGCTTTGATGCGTATACGTCAAGCAAGTAGGTAAATACGGCATCCAGATGACCAAAGTCTGAACTGTGCCGTATGGCAAGAAATTTCCTAAAACATCAGTATGTACATAGTCACGCAAACCAGAAATGAATGAAAGCAAATCAAGACTTTCTTTTTTTTGTTAATAGCAAGGAAAAACGTTTAAGGAAAGGTGTATACGGTTGCTCAGCCTTTCCTGAGGACGGTGTCTATTACTCAAAAGTCAAGTGAGTAAGTCACACGTCAATTTTCTCCTATCTCTGGGAAGTAAAATGCTGCATGCCAATGAATTTTCTAGATTAATCAAGCTATTTTTCTGCTTTGAATACCTGTATTTACAAAATTAAAATCAGTTTTTGATGGAAATGTTCCTAAAATTTCTCCCGGTCCTCAGCCTTCAAAACAGTTTACTGAGCATCACTTCACCTTGTTTTCAGTGACTCGGGAGGCCTGCCTTCCCATGACACTGCTCTAACTCCTAAGCTTTTTAAAATAAATCACCATTGCTATATTTTCTTTGTTTTGTTTTATGCTAATGTTTCCTACCTCCTCTACTTTCATCTTGAATCCTTAACTTGTCACTTTCAATTTTTTCTGCCATTACTTAAAAATAAAATAAAAAATAGGCTTGATGAAAAAAACAAACCTGGAATTTCAAAAACAGAGTGGAGACAGGGAGCCTGCATTTTCAGGGATCCAGGTGATTCTTCATACACGGTAAACTGTGAGAATAATCTAATATCTAAAATCAGTGATGTGCTTGCTAAATTAACCCTAACGTTTTTTTTTTTTGTTTTTTTTTTTTTTCATTCCCAACAAAAACAGCTGCATTTGTTCCAAAGAAATTTTATCAACTGTGATACCGGTTAATTACCAAAAATTACTGAGATTTCAACTTAATATAGTCTACACAGCATTCTGATTTTAAAAATCCAAACAAAATCTGTCGATGGAACCAACACACTAAATTGCACAGGAAAGCAAAGAGCATTCCATGTAAAATTCCACAAAGATTCAACTTTTTGAAAATGAACCGCCTTACTGTAGGAATCTTTGCGTCCCCAAAGTAGTAACAGAAATCTCATCATGTACTTATTAGGTTAACTTTAAAGATGATTTTTACGTGTAGAGTGATGCACGTGCTGTCCTTTGTTCAGAATAAAAGAAAAATAAAAGTGCTATGCTTGGCCATGTAAAGAGATTTTTAAACACGAGGGAGAGTCAACATCCTGGCTACGTACAGTGCTAGAGTTCTACTAGACGTTTCCACGGGGGACAGTGGGAGAAGGGCACAGGGGCTCTCTCTCATTCCTCACAACTGTATGCCAATCTATGATGATCTCAGAATAAAGAGTCCAATTAAAAAAAAAAAAAGCACCCAGGGTGTGCCATTCGCAACTACATCGATGGAATCAGAGGGTATTGTGCTAAACGAAATTAGTCAGTCAGAGAAAGACAAATATTATAGGACTTCACTCATATGAGGACTTTAAGAGATAAAACAGATGGACATAGGCGAAGGGAAGCAAAAATAATATAAAAACAGGGAGAGGGACAAAACATAAGAGACTCTTAAATATGGAGAACAAACAGAGGGTTGCTGGAGGGGTTGTGGGAGGGGGGGAATGGGCTCAGTGGGGGAGGGACATTAAGGAATCTACTCCTGAAATCACTGTTGCACTAGATGCTAACTAACTTGGATGTAAATTTAAAAAAATAAATTAAATAAAAATTTTAAAAATAATAAACATTTAAAAAAAAGAAAAAAAAAAACCCCCACCCAGGGTGGTTGGTCCCTCTACTCATGACTAGTCAAAGAACTATTATGGAAGACATACTCTTTGCTACGGAAGTTGAGCGGCATTGCTGACTTTTTTTTTTTTTTTTTTAGCTTATTAATAAGCGAACTGAATTCAAAATTCACTCCAAGAATGTACTACACCACACACATTCTTTGGGAACAGGTTTCATCTCCTTTTTATGGGCTCACTACCCCTTTTTGGAGGTGCAAACATCTGTGTCCCGCATACAAAACAAAAACGAGGCATCGTACAGAGCTATTCCGTGCTGAAACACTGTCTGACCAAGGCACGGGGCCTTTCATCTTCCGGTGTGAACGACCCTGAAGGTAGTTCTAAGACCCCGTTCATTTTTTCCCAGAAATCAAACAGTTTCTGACATATAAATTATTTACTAAAGCAAATTGGAAAAGGTAACTTTATTTTTATCTCCTTCGTATTCTTTAAGGATGCATTAACAAATATGTAAGTATTTCATCAATAATATTCCTAAAAGGTCCCGAGTGTCAGGGACAGCTCACTGAAACACGAAAAACTGTACTCTTTAAAGGTCTATGTGTAATGGGGTTTTGGAGAATCATTGCTTTTTCCTTCAGGCATTAACATTTGTTGAATCTGGAGACATTATGGAGTCTGCATCATGAAGCCTTTAATTACAAGTAACTGAAGGATTATTATTAATATTTATGGGGCCACAAAGGAATTCTTTAGCACCGAAGCAAAGAAGAACGAAAGAGAAGTCAGAAACGTGGACTCAGAGAGACATAATGGACACCAGAGCTCCTGTCTATAAGACACAAATCATTCAGTGTCTGTGCTGCTGAACGTATATTACAAAAAGAAAGGATTTCCATATGGTAACAGGTGGCCTCACATACGCCCTACAAAATACGTCAATGCAGGCTTTCACTAATTAAGATTACACTGGGACTAACGAAAAATCTGAATTCGGTAGACTTTTTTGTTTCCTTAATTTCAATTATGATAAAAATTTCATGAATTTAAACTCTACTAATTAGTCATGTTTTTCAACATACACTAAACATATACTAAACATACTAAACATATACTAAAATCAGGATGAAACTGATCTCATTTAGGAAACTCTATGTAGTATCATTTCATAGTTTTAACAGTATTTCGTGTTGATAGTGATGGCAGGTATTTGAAATGCTTGATAATCAACTGTTCAAGGATCTTGAAGTATATTTTATCAAGTACTTTATATCACACATGGTGTATAATTACAAATCATGTTTGTTAATTCAATTAATTCCATTATTAGCTATTATGGGGCATACAAAAATAGACACAATATCCACACTCAAAGATTACTCTTAATGGTAAGTAACTCTTCAAGGACTTTATTATTTTAATTTAATTGGAAATAACAATATTGGGTTTCTTCAGAAATATTCCATAATTTGAACCTTTCACATATCTAGTTAAGACAAATTAATGTAAACTAACTGTAGCTACAATACTACAGATTAATGAATAATCAGAGGCACTCTCAAAGCTTCCTTAAGTGTATGACTCACAAAAGTATTTTATTAACAGTTACTTTGCTCAGATGTAAATATGCATTTTAATACCGTTATTATTTTTAAAATGTTCAACAAAGTTATAATTTTGATTTTGTTTGCACAGGAAGTACAAAAAGTACCTGCAGCCCAATCCAACTAAATGAACGCAAAGTCTAATTGCGACGATACACAGTTTCAAAATAGCATTTCTAATAACAAACTATTGACTAAATGGCTTATTTTTAATAAATTTGAAGGAAATCCCAGGGGATTTTATAAACCCTACATTAACCCAAGCTTCCCCTGGTTGACAAACACCACACAACATCTCTATAAATAAGCTACCCAAGTTACATTACAAACTTTTAACTTAAAACTTTCAACAAAGTTGAAACAACTTTGTTTCCTTTGGGAATCAAAGAAACCTAAAGTGAACTACACTTAAAAAAAACAAATGTTTAAAGTTCTAATGACACCATTCGTTCGGCATGATTAGATTATTAAATTTCTATTAGTAACAATACTAATACAATACAATACCCCCCCCCCCCACTATGCTAGGATTTAACATCAGCATAAACACAGGGAAAGCAAAATAAAGCAGGACGGTTCTTTGATACAGATGTTTCTTAATGCAACAGAGTTCTTTTTCTGCTTTTCAAATAATTTCATGGGTTAGAGGTTAAATGATATATATATGTGTAGATATTTATATAGATATATCTAACATAGATACAGATCTATATACACATATCTCCTATGTAAAATTTAACATTTTATAAACAGTCTGCAATATATGCATATATTTGTAAGACTAAAAAAAAAATATGTGAAATGATATTTTCTAAGATTAGTGGAAAATTATGGATACAACATGTTAAAAGTACAAGCTGTTATGCCCACTTGCTTCTGCCACCATTCAGCAAAATGCCTATAAACTCAAAGAAAGAGAGAGCAGAGAATCAAGGACAGGGGTATTTAGTAACACACAGATCATACCTCCATGATGTATAAACTAGTCCATCGGTCGCTTTTCTTTAGATGAAACTTTCTTAGGTAATAGATTTGACCATCTACGCCAGTCCTCCGCCAGAACCGAAAATAAGAAAATTACAGAACCTGGTTTCTTACGTGCATCTCGGGGACAAGTGATTGCACAGCTGTGGAGATCTACGTCTCAAATATCAAAAATTCCTGATATAATAAAACGGTGTAAACTTAAACCACCCATTTCTAATCCACTCACTTTATCTCCTCACCTCATCTGCAATGATTTCATGATGTTCAGAGAAAGAAGGATGTGGCCTTTTGTTCGTGATTAAATGAATTCTAATGCAGAATGTAGGACTTATTGTGGAAAATGAAACCCAAACAAAAGCAAATTCAAGTACTTTGACATCAATATAAATAATAAAAACGCACACACTCAAAAGGCAAAGTCTAGTTACCAGGACATCATAAACAGCCTGCTTATTCTTCATTTTATAATTTAATCCCCCGATTTTGTTTTTGGTCAGAAGATCATCCAAATGAAAAGGACTTTGTCAAATGGCTAACTGGCTGTGGTTTCAGAGTCTCCTTCCTAATTACTTCCCACGCCTGACGAGTGTCGGTATTGCAACCTACATGGTCAACGTTCTCCAGAACAGTGGGTTTCTCAGTGTCGTAATACTTCGTATATGCGTTTGCTATTATCTCGTGATAACAATACAGGCTGCAGTACAATAATTTAAGAGGAAAAATCTGTCTTATAATATTTCCTAATACTGCTTTCTAAATTATTACCATTAGGATATTTGCAATGGAAACGTTTTGTCTGTCTTATTTGCTCTATCCGGTACATTTCATGGTAGAAGGTGATCATCCATCCGGTCACTTTGCTCATCTAAAACTATTTCACCATGCAGAGCCCGGGCCAGAACAAATGCCTTCACAGGGGGCTTACTTTCCTTGGTGAAAATAAGCTGAGAACTGGAACCTTCCCCTTCCTACTCCCTTGGTTTTTGCTAAGGGGTTCTGCCAGACACGGAGGTAGTTTCAACGTCTCCCTAGTGTCCCAGGAGAGAAGTCAGAGGCGGAACCCCCTGGTGCATTGAGACTGAAGTCGGGGAACAGAGGGAAGCTGAGGCAGGGGCTTTTTGTGCTTCTGCTGTTTGATCGGCTCTGCAACAGGGTAACCATACGTGCCTCTCAGAGTTGTTCTAGGAATTGTGTAGGTGAAGCATCTGTGTCTGGCATATACTAGGTGCTCAACAAAGCACTGCTATTCTTATGACCAGCCTGCGGTCCCATTCAACAGCGTTCAAGTTGCGATCAACCTATTCTCATGGGACATTTGAAATCTTTCAGCCCTCACGGGTTTATTAATTATCCTTAAATAGAATTTCACAGCTTCCACAATGTTTGCACGTGTATTATTTCACTCGAGAGGGTTTTCTCATAGACACAGTTTTACGTAACCTTAGGTAAAATGAGATGGGGAGGCTGGTGCCACTTTGTTTCTCTGTATCATATCCTGTTTGGTTGCTTCTAGGTTTTCCCTTGGGCTGAGATTTAATTGCATAAAACTGAGGTCCTTTTTGCTAAAAACACTGTTGATGCAATCTTTTTAACCACAACATGTAAGTGATACACAGCAGGGGCAATTCAAAATATTTAGCCACTAATGTAGCATGGGCATGGGGCCAACCCAGAGGGATACTGGCCCCCTTGCCATTGCCACTGCTCTGGCAGTCTGGGAGTCCTGGGAAAGGGCAGGGAGGGCCTTGCACAGAGGTTTCTGTCCCTGCGTTTAAACTGGACTACTGGACAGTATGGAAGAAGGATGCTGGAATCTAGGGTTCTGAGAACTCATTCTCCTAACCTCATGTACAGTCCTCTCCAATGACAGCATGTTCATTCGTATACATTTTGCATACACGTTAAATGGTCTTCCTTGATACAGCTCTAATTTTTGTACATCAGCTGAGAAATCATAAATTTAGTAGTGTTTGACTCTGGTAGCATTGCTTTTTTTTTTTTTTTTTTGTCTCAGCAACAGTCCTAGTGAAATTATTTAAATATTTTCTGGAGTCTTCTCTCATATCTGCGAAACGAGTAGAAAATGAAACACGGAAAGCGTAAGTACCAGTGATCAGAGAAACTGCAAAGGAAAACCTGTGTTTAGAGCTTGCAATCTTCGGTTTTGGGTTACGGTATGAAGCTGGGGGATAGGATATTTGACTGTGAAGGAAATAACCAAAATTGTTAAGCCCTGGGAAAATTCCAGAAATAGAGCACTGAATATTATGTTTAATTGGGAACTGTAATTAAGACTTTAATGATAGGGGCACCTGGGTGGCTCAGTCGGTTAAGCATCTGACTCTTGATTTTGGCTCAGGTCATGATCTCACGGTCCGTGAGACCACCCCTCGCATCGGACTCTGAACTGATCGCGTGGAGCCTGCTTGGGATTCTCCCTCTCTCTCCTCTCTCTCTCTCTCTCTCTCTCTCTCTGCCCCTGCCTTCCTTGTGCCACACCCCCAAAGAAATAAACATTTAAAAAAAAGTTAATATAGTTTTATCTATATCTTCATATGGACTGTTCTGTAACACGTTCTTTCACTTAGCAATATGTAGTGAACATCACTGGTGGTAAAATATACATACACAGATAGACCTACCTCATCATCTGTAACGGCTACAGAGAAACTCCTCCAACACCTTTTAGGTTTTCCTAAGCTGCTCTGTGGTTATTCTTCTAAATTATAGCAACTATCGGATGTTCTCTTCAATAAACTGCCCTTTTTTAGATGCTTACAGATCAATGACCAGTTGGCTTTTCATTTAAATGACTTGAATACATCTGAACAACACACAAGGGAAATTCAATCGTTCATTTATTTGAGAAGAATGTTCTTCAGCATCTTCTGTGTGCTGCTGGGAATGCGGTAGGGAAATAAGTTCCTGATCTTAGGAAGCTACCATTTAATGAGGGCACAACCACACAGAACAGCCACTCTGGGAGGGCTTTTCAAACACAGTCCGTCTCAGGGCTTTTCAGCGCTGGAAGCGTCCCCAGGGCTCTAGGAAGGTTCCTGAAAGGTCTTATGTTATAGGAGCTGATGGGGGAGAGGTGCAGCAAAGGGGGAGGGAGACATGGAGGGCAGGATGCCGAGGAAAGAAAATAACAAAGAGGAAGGCAATGAGGAGGAGGGGCACAGCAGAGACAACGAACAAGGAAACAAAGACATAGATGAACAAGGTGGCCAGGGAAAGTTTTCAAACTTACAGACCTAACTCAATTCTTAGAAACGAATTGTACAGGGTAGATGTTACAGGCCTCAGGTTCTATGTGAAAAAGCTGAGGTTCAGTGAGATTAAGTAATTATGTAGACAACAACACCTCGTGAGCAGACCTAGGATTTCATGCTGGGCCTGCTCCACTCTCAAATGCGTGGCCTTAACCAGTAAACTATTACATAGATTCCTATCTATTACAAATAACTTGGTTAGACGTTCCTGAGAATTTTCAATTGCCTATGAAGCGATGGGGCTTCAGATCCCAGATCACGGACAGACATGGCTCAGATTTTATCTTAAAAAAGTAAAAGTACGCAACAACGACTTGTAAAAATATTTTACAAATATGGGAGCAAGATTCTCCTAGGAGAGTGGAATTATTCCGAACGAAGCGGAACACATTCAGCCATTGGGTACTTATTTTTGCAGGGTAATTTAACCGGGGACTAAAAACCTCCCATTTACAGCCAAAGGACTTTACTTCCTTGACTTCTGTTGAAACTCGAGGAGCGCCTGGGTGGCTCAGTCGGTTGAGTGGCTGACTCCTGATTTCGCCTCAGGTCATGAGCTCATGGTTCCTGAGATCAAGGCCCGCGGCGGGCTCTGCGCTGACAGCACGGAGCCTGCCTGGGGCTTGGGATTCTCTCTCTCTCCCTCTTTAAATAAATAAATTTGAAAAGAAAAAAGAAAAGAAACTCCAGATGGACACTGGCTGACTTCAGCACATGCACTGTATTCTCCCAGGAGACAGGAGACGCGACAAGATGCTGGGGCTCACGGGCACACACACCAGGCACAGGGGAGTATCACAGGCTCATTTGTCTGGGTGTCTTCAGACATGACTGCAGTATTCATCGGGCAGGCTGCCGGACAGGCCGAAAAAGGAGAAGTAGGCCTGCAGTCTTGATTCTCCAATAAACGGACACAGAACTGGATTCGGCCGGGTTTCACCCCCCCCCCCCCCCCCCCCCCCCGTCTCCTTCCTGTGCCGTGTCGTCAGCCTAACTCCACAGAAGGTGTCTTCTTGACGGGCCCGCTTTTCAAAGTAAAGAGGGCTGGTTTCTGGGAAGCACAGACCGCCTGCGTCTTCGCATCTCTGGCTAACGGGACACGTGGCGGATCGTGCTTACGGTGCAATGAAGAAAATCATGGAGGTGATTATGAAGAGTTTTCTCAAGAGGCCTTCAAGACACAGAGATTGAAAAGCGCACAAAAATATACGAGGTTGCAAGAGCTTGTCTGCCCACATAAGACGAGGTAAAACTAGCTCTACTGATTCAGCACCAAGAGTAAGATCCTGGTGAAGATCACAAAAGATGTAAATACCACAGGAAGTTTTAGGCTGATTCAGACAGAGTTTGTACCGCCAGGAATCAAACAACGGAACTCAGGTCGGAGAAACGGGAGAGCCTAAGTCAATAGTTCTTAATGGCAAGGGGATCAATCAGCTGAGGAAAGGTTACATTATTTATACATTGATGTGAAAATTTAAAGTACTATTGCATCAAAGGGAAGAAATTTCATTTCTGCCAACGAAAATTTAAACATAACGTCCCTGGCAATATCTTAAATCTAAAGAAAAAGATTTAGTTTTACTAATGCAAAACAGGTGTTTAAAAAAAAAATAGATGTAGAGATACAGATTTTAGAAATGTACCTTGAGATGGGCTCTTCTTAAAGTTAAATGCTTTTGTTTAGATTGTGTATGCCTGCTGTAACTCAGTCCAGCTGTACGACCATAAATCCCCCCGTAATGTACTTAACTTCCCGCTCAGAGCACCCTGTTCCCCTCCGCCAATACCCTTTTTATTTAATTATCTAAATATTTGAGCTGAAAGCATTTTTACAAGAATTCATGCATGCAAAACAATTAGAGGATGCCTACAATATGCACACCCTGCTTGGAGAGTTCTGGATAATGTGTGCCCTCAAAGTCACGCAATTTTGATGGTTTATTGAGGCCAACACAATATCTGAGAGTAGTTACTTTCTGTCCAGAAATATAAAATAGAATAGCAAGAAATGGGCATTATAACCATTAAAAAAATACATTAGCTGATATTTAGTATTTTTTATTAACGACTACAGGGCTAGCTTTTGTCAGATAAGCACTATTTCCCTCCAGTGTTCACAGCTAACATTTTTCTCTCCTAAGTATACGGCAAACTAAAAACACAAATTACAGCTGAGAATGCAAATGCTCAAAACTGTGGCATTAAAATGTAGACAAAATGACATAATCCCATAATCCTTTTGTGTTTTAAATTCTACTTGTGAGCCTAAGATAGCCTGTTTTCAAATCTTTCCCTTTTATTAAGAATTCAATTCAGTGAAATTTGCTCACGAAACTATTAGAGGTACCAAAAAAGAGTAAAATTAAACATAAAATGTCTGCACTGTAAAAAAAAAAAAAAAAAAGATAAATCAGATTTATATACAGCATCTGTAACAAATTTGGGGTACTGGCTAGGCCTTCAAGGTTCCATGCTATAATTTAAAAACCACACGCCCGCGCGCATGCACACACACACACACACACACACACAGGGTTAAAGATTCAGATTACTATTAAAAATGCAACTTCTGAAAAAATTAAAAACGCTTCTGAAGGTGGTGCTAACTTTGATGTGGCCATGTTACCAGAGTGTTTTGGGATTTGAGGGCAAAATATTAACTCCTTAGTAGCGTGTCATTAGGAGAAGAACATCTAAGTATGCCAAAAAAAAAAAATTATTTTTAAATACAGAATGACAGAGTGACATTAACATCTTAATTTTAACACAGGGTAACGTGCACAAATGCTCAGTACGGCACATTCATGCACATCCATGAAATTGTTATTTAACAGGACACATTAGCTCAATATTATTTCTCAGTTTTGACCCACACAAATCGAACAAGTAGAATGCATTTATTGCATTTAAAGTTTTGGAAGTGATCTTAACACTTCCTATAGGTTAAGAGAAAATTCACACAGACCACTTCTTATTTTCACCTCTAGACTTTAAGACTTTACATCAGAATATATCTGGCCGGTTCTTCTTTGCCAGACTATGGGATACATGAGAAAACTGAGGTACGATTAATAAATAGTGAAAGACGAGTATGCTCGAGCTGTCGCCAACCCCATGAGGACGTCTCAATGCCCTAACTTTATTCAGTGGGAGCAGCAGGAAAGTGGATACAGGAAACATACTCTTCAAAAAATAATCTATTCAAAAAAACAAATTAAATTAAAAAAAAAAACAAAAACCTGCATCTACAGTAGAGAAGCTGGGTCAGTGAAGAAAGCAAATAACTAAAATTTACACATTGCTAGTTAAAACGAACTCTCTTTAAAAGAGCCAAAGCTAATTCAAAAGTTTTACCGCAGTCTTGGTCAAATTAAGCTATTTTCTTTCAAGATTATATTTCAAAGATTTAAATATGAAGCCTGGGACTTTCAGTCCTTTGCACCAGATCTATGATTCTATTATTTAAGGAAACATGAATTGGAGTTATTAACAACCTATTTTTCTCTAAAGTTAAAAACAAATCAGAGACCAAATCAGGATAATGTGGCCTATTTCAGTAATGCTCACAATGATTAACACTTAAATTTTCCTCGTGATTTTTAAGCACTAAGAAAACAGTACACAGAGCAAAAATCTATCCATCTATCTATGTAGATTTTAATACTGCAAGAACTTGAGAGAATTAAACAAAACGCCAGATTCCCAAAGGCATGTTACCAAGTTCTCTCCAGCACTTGCCCCCAGCTGACATCTCCCCCCACAAACACCCTCATATCCGTGAGCTTAACAAAAATGATTTTCATCAAAATCTTAAAAATAGAGCTGTGACCACTGTCACCATTAAACACACACAGCTCAATGACGTGGCTTAAAAAATGTGTGTACTTGAAAAGCACAGAATACCATAGTAAAATTTCAACACATCTACACGAAGTCTGAAAGTTTCAGAGAAAAGTTAGTTTTCAGTTGCTAATTAGCTGTGGCAACAAGATGTCTCTTCAAGCTGAACTTATTTTTTAAATGTGCATTCTACCTCTTTAAAACTAAAGAGGATTATAGAAATCAGAAACTTTCGAAAGGGTGTTTGAATGCAGGAATTCAAGAGTTTATACTGAACCTTTTATTCAATGCTTTGACTAAAGGAATTTAAATTAGTGAGACCCAAATGGCTTACGTTTAAATGGATATTGACGGAGAAGTAAACATTTGGGTACATTTTAAAATAAAGATGAAATGGTAAAGTGCCTTCAAGCTAAACATATTTAAAATAATAAATAGCAAGTAATGAAAGATGTATCTTTATAAGGAAGGAGGAAAAAAAAAAAAATCCCAGCAATGAATCAACACAAGGACCCCTTATTAATCGCGGTGTTTTGTTAGAAGCATTTTCTAATTGACGCCGAATTAGCATTTACTATCCCGGAGAGAGTTCTCTGTGGCAAACACTTTAATGGAGGTTGTCTGATGGCTTTGGCTCGTATTAGAGGTGTAACAAAACAGATTTAGCGAGCACAGCTCGCCGTGGTCGGGCAAGCGGCACGATGGAGAAGCCCCCCTCCTCACCCACAGAACAGCCTATGCACGAAGCTCTTGCCCTTGACTAATAGATCAGGTCCTCTAAAACAATACATTAATTACGCATTCCCTGTGAGTTCAGACACTGTGCTTAATATGATTAGTGCTGCTGTCTACCCTACTTAAGGGCTGACATGTATTTTACAGACGGAAAGTGGACTGGATGCCTTCTCCTGCCCAGAACATTAGCCGTGCGGCCTCCTCCGAGGACGGACGGTACAGGCGAACGCGCACATGCCTCACCTACTAATACTTGTAAGAGTCCCGCTTAGTTCTTCACTCGCGGGCAGCTCCCTCGGTTAATCGCTTCTTGGATTCATTTGCCTCTCAGAAGAGCTGCATTTCGTCGTCTGGCTCTGAATACTTGGCCTCTGAATAGGTTTTAAATTTTACAAGGTGGTTTTCAGTATTAAAGTCAAAATTTATTTTTCGGTAGCCCCAGTTTTCTCCCCTCCTCCGCGGCGATGAAGTCCCTTGGTACTGCAAGCGGCTACCCTGGCAAACGGAACACTGAAGAAATCAACATCGCACCTACGCTTCCGTTCTAGACGGCTGCAGGCCTCTGTTACGTTTTTATTAATAAGACGACGGTGGTGTGGCAAGAGGGGGCACGCTGAAAACCACAGCCTCCCTGAAATGTTCCAACTGGAGGTGACAGGATAAAACACATCCCTGCAGTTGTTTTACCGATGCGCGTTCATCGGTGACAACCTGTGTAAACACATTTAAAGATGAAGTTCACATTTCATCGTTCACGTTGCGGGGCAGGGGGGGGGGGGACCAACCAGCATCTCATCAATCAATTTGTCACCCACTCTTACGGACCCTTTTCTATCTCAGACCAAAGTGAAAACTGATAGGAAAGGGGCAAAGAGAAGGAGATCTAAACAATTTTACACAAAAAGGAACATTTCGAAAATTGGGGGCCTGTCTCCAGGCGAACTTGTAATAAAAGGATGGACGGTGATGCAACATGAAACAAATCATACCCAACATGGGCCCCACTCCTGCACGTTGCGGGAAAACACCTAACCCTTAACCCCCGCTCTGAGGAGGGGGAACGAAGACTCCACGTTCTGACAGATCAAGAAACCGAGGTGCATTGGGGAAGCAGAAGCAGTGGAGGAGGGCTCCCCGCACTGGACCGTCTGAGGGCCAAGACGTGACAGGTCATTTTTGCCCCCTTTATGCAATTCCCATAAGCAGTCACCTAACAAGCGGGCGTTTTGAAAATGAATACACCATCTCAATTGTCAAGAGGCCCATTAACACATTACACATGCACACGGACTGTGAGAAAACACACACACACACACACACACACACACACACACACATACACGCACCAGCAAAGGGCAGCAGGACTGGCACTGGCACACCAAAACTCTAATAAGGACAAGAAGAACCAACTGTGAAGGGTCCTATGGAAATGTTATCGTGACCTCTTGATTCTGTGTTGATGGAAATCAGGAAGAACCCCAAACGGAGCTTCTCGGGAGCTTCTTGCGGGATAGTCTTAGGATACGGTGCTAATTCGCGGCAACTCTCCCCCTCGCTTCTCTACCCTGGGTGAGATGGCAATGGAGTCTAACGAACTCTAAATACAAATCCCTCCAAAGTGGCTGTTCACCATCCACAAACTCTGTGCCAAGTCAGAGATGGAGCGATTCTTTCTATCGCCAGAAAGGAGCCGTGGGAGTCTAACAGGCTGGTCGCCCTGCACCATTTGATGCAACAGCTGACCTATTTATAGCCGGACTGGGCAGAAAACGAGAGTCAGGTACCTGATTTATTCTTCAGAGACCCACTGTCACAGCGGCAGGGGCGAGCGAGAGAAACGTGAAACTAACCACCATGCAATCAACGGGAACTGCTGTAAACATTTTATCTGCTCTTAAGTAACAAAAGGCAAGCTTAGGTTCACAGCTGGGTACTGCTAATACGGAGCACTGGAGAGAAGGGAAAAAGTACTTGATATCGAGAGCAAACGTGTCTGCGTCTGAACATCATATGGTTTGACTTAAAACGGACTGATTAAAGATATTTAAACGACTCTTGAACATAAATTGCACGCACCTGTTGTTCTCATAGTGGCTGCCTTCCACACCCCTGCGAGCATGTGAATGCTTCCTTCTCCACAGACAGAAAGCCCTGCCTCACGGTGGCCTCCCCCCGCGGCGGGGGGGGCGGGGGGGGGGACGACTTATTAATAGTTTCTTTGGGGTCCGTTATTTACACGAAGATGTAATACCAAATAGACCACAGAAATAACATTTCCATTCTCTATTTATGCCTTCCATTGTAAGCTGCCTTCCTAATTTTATGATTTGTAGAATTTTTTTTTTTAATCAGACAAATTAGTTTCATGTGTCTCCATCACGCTCGAGGCTACTTTTATCCACAGTGGGGGAAAAAATCTTGCATTCTTAACAAAAGTTTTCATTTTCACAGCTCATGCATCAATCACACTGCCCACGTGAGTCCATTCTATTCATATAATCTTTAAGAGCATTATTGAGTTAATGCTGCTGAGAAGAGATTTAAGATTCAGAGATCCAGATTCATTAGGGCAGACTGGGAATCCTCGACTGAAAGAAAAATTCTGCAGCCATCACTTCCCCAGCTCACAAGTAGACAAGACGAGGCATTCGAACTCGGGGCCTCGGTTTCCCAATGTCCTCGGCTGGTGACCCCACCTGCCTCCAAGAATTGTGGGGAAGATCAGAGACCTGCTGCAGGAAACAGCTCTGCAAACTGCAAAGCGCCCTAGAAACAGAGGGTCTGACAGTGTCCTCCTCACTCCTCCCCCTCCCCCTCCTCCTCCTCCTCCTCCTCCTCCTCCTCCTCCTCCTCTCACTCCTACTCACTCCTCCACATCCTGGGGTCGTTTGCTGCTACTGCTGCATGGGCCTGGCGTCTGCTCTGAAGTCCTTCTCGAACCAGGAGGACTCCACGTGGTGGCCACTCCCCCAAGACAAGCATTGGGAACGTCAGCTTGGTTTCTTTGGGCACAGGCAAAATGTCACCGGTGTCCGACAGATGCACGATCAGGCAAGAGGTTAATTTAACGTGGTTTCCTGAAACAACGGTGTTCCGGCCACTGGATCAGGCCAGTAGCAACACCCAGTGCCGTGGCTTTTGTGACGACGAAGAAACAGTGTGGTGTATCTTGTGACAAGTCTGAGAGGCCACAGCGCCACATGCCGATGGGCGGGCCTTCTGTCATTTGGCCAAGGACATTCTTCCTCAGAGAGTCTCGACGACAGTCACTGCCACCAACCAAGACGCCAGTCAGCACTGCACCCAGAACAATCTCGGACGAGAGTGAGGGGCCAGAACAGAGGGAGGCAGGGCAAGCCCTAAAGCATGAGGCAGAAAACCCCACAGGAGCAGGCGGGAGCCACAAATCGGCTGATGGCGGAAGGCAGGTAAGAATCCGGATAGATGCACTTGCCGAGGGCGTTCGGTCCCACACGGTTAGACGGCAGGTGGGTAAGTCCGAGTCAAGACAGAGAGAGCGCCAAGAGCCAGAAAAAATTGCCCTGACTTCTAACTCTGCCATTCGGCCAAATAACCTCAGGCAAAGCACTGAACGTCTCTGGGCATCCACCTTCTCCGCTGGGCTGTCAGGTGGTGGAAACAACACCTCCCCCACGGGGTTGCTCTGAAGATCAAATCAGATGGTGTCTGTAAAGCGCCTGGTGACCTAAAGTGATGCTCTCTGTTACCATCACCATGATTGACACTGGGATCAGGCTCACGTGCAGACTCACAGAGGAAGCAGCGAGTCCCCCAAGGCACAAACCTGGAGGGCTTACCTGCTGCAAACAGAGCCCAATGGGAAGTTCAAAGTCTATAACCCCCTTGACGAGGAGCCAGAAGATGCGAGAAACTGGGAGTGGAGGGAACACCTGGCCGGTGTGCAGATGCAGAATTGTAATGACTTCTTGCCCAAGGCATAACAGTGTTTTGTTTGTTTTTTAGAGAGAGAGAGAGAGCAAGAGCACACCTGAGCTGTGAATGCAGGCGAGCATGTGGGAGGGGCAGACAGAGAAGGAGACACAGAATCTGAAGCGGGCTCCAGGCTCTGAGCTGTCAGTACCGAGTCCCATGTGGGGCTCCAACTCACGAGCTGTGAGATCATGACCTGAGTCGAAGTCAGATGCTTAACCAACTGAGCCACCCAGGCGCCCCAGGCCTGACAGTGTGAATACTGTTCTAGCAGAGGCAGGAACCCACCCGACAGAAATCAGTCTGGGAACAGATCAGAGAGAAGGTGGAAGGGGGTTATTGGGAACATAAGTGACTGAGGAGAGTCACGCGTGGACTGGAAAAGGAGCAGCCCTCCTTCTGTATTTACAACCCTGAGTTAACAGTGAGATTGCCACTCAGGTGAGATCAGGCTGCACAAAGTTCAAGGACAGACACAAAGACACAAACAAGCTTCCTCTTGTGAGAGGCAGACCTCTGACCAACTCACCCCATCCTCCCTTCATCGGATTGGACAATTGTCAATAGAAAATGTCTACAGAGAGAAAAATCACCCAAAAGGAAAGACAGCAACAGGTTAGGTTTTGTTTTTTTTTTTTTTTAATTTTTAAATGTTTGATTTTTGAGAGAGAGAGCGAGAGAGCGTGTGCAAGTGGTGGGGGGGGGGGGGCAGAGGGAAAGGGAGACACAGAATTTCAAGCAGGCTCCAGGCTCTGAGCTGTTAGCACAGAGCCTGATGTGGGGCTCAAACCCACGAGCCGGGAGATCACGACCTGAGCCACTGTCAGATGCTTAACCGACTGAGCCACCCAGGCGACCCGGCAACAGGTTAGGTTTATTCTCCACTGATATGGCCCACTGCCATCGGCTCAGCAACTAAAGGTTCTTAGTCCCACAAGTATCATACCAGGACTTCAAATAAGAGTAAGAATTTATAAGAAATGATAATTAGTCATTAGCCAAATTTGTTTCACTTGTTTTTTTTTAAAGTATTTATTTGAGAGAGAGACAGAGACAGACAGAATGAGCAGGGGAGGAGCAATGAGAGTGAGAGAGAGAGAGACACAATCCCAAGTAGGCTCTGCACTGACAGTGGGCCCCGACCTGGGTCTTGAACCCACAAACCATGAGATGGTTTGAGCTGAAACTAAGAGTCAGATGCTCAATCGACTGAGCCACCCAGGCATCCCGTATTTCACTTGCCTTATAATAAAATTTTAACACTTTTGAAATTTCCACGCAGCAAAAGTTAGGAAATTAATTAATTAATTACTGGAATGAGCAAGAACTAAAAAACTTAAGTAGAAAGTTGGGCATTTCTAAAAGGAAAAAAATTTTTTTTCCAATTTCGTGAAAAAGCACCGCTAGTCACTTACTCACAAGTCCACAAAAAATACTTTCTCTCACCAGTCTTATTTGCAACTTCTCTTGATTTTCACTACTTAAAAAAAAATTTAGCCAAAGAAGCTATGACAAACTCTGAAAAAGGTAGGCTGGCATGGATTTGTAAAGATCACAGATTGCAAATGTGTATTTTGGTCTAACTGGTCCACAGTGACCTCTCTCCACTTCCGTGGGTTGATGATGACTGCTAGAGTCCTTTGAAGGGTTTTGCAGCCTGATCTGTTCTAAGAGGGAAGGGGTCACAAAACGGAGGCTGGCGCCCAAGCTAACAGGTGCATTTGCATGATAATGGAGTCAGAGCTCAAAGTAAATGGACTTTTTTAAGAAGGAAGGGCCCCTCCCCTTCTTTCCCCCTCAAATTCAGTTCCTCTTATTATCACCATCTTTTCTGAGTTCATGTTGCCTACACTTGCGGAGGCTGTGGTGATCACACTCTTAACTGGTCAACATGGCTCCAGGCTTTTGCTGTGTAAACGGCTCGCTATTTCCTACCGAATTAAAAAAATTTTTTTAACCCTTATTTAGTTTTGAGAGACAGAGAAAAAATCATGAGACAAATCTGAGCTGTCAGCACAGAGTCTGCAGACTCGGGGCTTGATCCTAAGAACCGTGAGATCATGAGCTGAGCCGGAGTCAGATGCTTAACCGACTGAGCCAGACGGGTGGCCCCTCTACTGAATTAAATCTGAACTCTTAACCAGGCAATTTTGACCCTCAGCAACATGGCTCCAGTCTTATGGCCAATGACTTCCTTTCTGCAATCTGACATTCTAGGTCCTTCCATACCATACACATGCATCGCTGCGTGTGTGCCTTCCAGCTCCCCTGTTTTGGCTCAGGCTATTTCTTCTGACTGGAACCACCCTCTCCTCTGGAAGCCTTGCCCAATTCGATCCACCATACAAGTCAGAGATCACCTTTCTTTTAGGATAGTCTGTATCGCTTTGTTTGATTTATTTCCTATGCTCAACTGCAGTTACCTGTGTATATAGCTCACACCCCACTGGGTTGTAAGAGTAGAAATAATGTTCTCTTTACCTGTCTCCAATGACAGCACACGATACAGGAAGATACTACCATTTCTGTCTTCCTTTTAGAGATGAAGAACTCAAAACACAGAAAGGTTAACTAATCTGCCCCATGTCACACACCTATTAACAGCCACCACTCGTACCTGTGTTCTTAACCATCGTGCCACTTAGCGTCTCTATCAGGACGCAGAGACTGCTGGAACTCGTGATTATTTTCACTTTCATGTTGATTACTGGGCTGCTTAAAGCTTCAGTGGCTAAGCTGTAACCACTACAGCAATGATGCAGGGTATTAAGATATGCATCCCTAACCATTAACCTTGCTTCTGGCTTAAGTTTTGCAAGTGATTTTTTTTTTTTCCCTTGTCACGGTTCTTAGAAAGTACCTGGGAGTAAATAGATAATTTTTTTTTTTTTTTTAATGGACGTTTACTTCCTATTCACGCTAGAATTCATATCATAAGGCACGAAATCAAAGGTGAGGTGAGATACAAGTTGGCTGAGGCAGACACAAAATAAAAAGAGAGCTGGAAGATACGAACAAACCATGTTAAAACTGTAATTGCAGAATTGAAATCGGCACTGAGAGGGCAAAATCCACCACGAAGGAAATTCAGCCGGTCACGGGCAGAGCGAGTGTGACACATTTGGCAGATTGCAGAAAGACAGACAGATGAAACTGTCCAGAGAAGACATTACTGGTATGGAAGACGGACAGTGGAAAAGGAAACATAACCCATGCCTGAATGGGAAGGGAAGACGGCGTGTTACAGAGATCTAGGTTCATCGTAACTTCCGTATTCTTAGGATCTAAGCTTTAAAGCGACAGAGCCATCCAGCTGGAGAGACTCAGCCTGGACAAGCCTGGGGACGCTATATTCCGGAGGGCATGATTTTCACTCACCATTGTCGTGTGACGTGTCCCACCCTCTCCCACTCCGTGTCACCTTTTTTAAATTTAATTATCATTATTATAATTTTTGCTGCACACATCTGCCTTTATTGTGAACAGCAGGTGGGACAGTCCCAGCACTAGTAAAAAAAAAAAAAAAAAATTAATTTACAAAAGCAGGAATTCGGGGATGCCACCTGGTTGGTACCCGTGGGAGGGCCTGCGGGGGCCTGGGCACCTGCTATTCATTCACCTAGAAGGCTCTTCCTCCCGTTTGCCCAGTAAACTCACCTCACCTGTAGGAGCGCAGCTCTGGCATCCTTTCTGTCCCTTTTACAAACTCAAATAGTACCAGGTACTTCTCGTTTACAGCCCTCACTAGAGCGTCTTATAATCTTCAGACAAAGCCTACAATTAAGTAATTTCTGTCTGCCACCTACTCCCCACGGGGCATTAGGCCCACCGAGAGGAAGGATCACTGCTGTGAACCCCATTGCCTAGTGACTGGCGTGCATAACAGACGCTCAGCTGAAGACAAAACAGTTGAACACGAGTGGGATACGTGAGCCAGTTGCCTCCAGAAAGGCAAAAATTACAGACTTCTACAGAACCAGAGGCAGTGGGACCAGGAGACAAATCACTCCAGGGCAGAGGCACAGTGCGTAACATCAGAGTTAGGCGGGAGAAGCGGGTCTGTGTCAGAGTCTGCACGAGGGCCAAGGCCACGGCCGAACACGCCTCTCTGACTTCAAGGGTGAACACACGGGAGAATCAAGACGGTGGGGGTGTCAGAGGTCCCAACAGAGAAAGTGGCAAACGGTACCGAGAAGCAGCAGAATGCGTGAGTTTGAAAACAATCTTGCTGGGGAAAAAGAAAAGTAAATTCTGGAGAGCACTGGCTTTTTACTCCCAATTCCACAAAAGAAGAGCTAAGGGAAGATATGACCATATATTTGTTGGGGGCGGGGGGAGGAAGCTTTCTGAGCGCAGACATGCAGACAAAGAAAACAGCTGACAAATGAAATGATTTTAAAGAAACTAAAAATTTAAGAGCTCAGAAAACTTAGGAATGCACACTTCAAAAACAAGGACAGGCTCTAAGTTTTAGCAACTGCATTTTACTAAAATACACAGTGTGAGCAAACAGGGCAGATTTAGCATATTTCTCTCATTCTTCTATGTTTCTCCCTGACGTTTTAACATTCCTGAATTCATCTTCAGACTGATTAGTGGCTCTGACGTTGTCTCGTGTTCTACGAGCACCTTCCTGTCCCCAAGTGTTAGCGAACGATCTCAAAATCTCAGAAATGCTTTTGGGTAACAAGACTAAACAGCGCAAAGATGTCTCCCTTCCTCAAATAATTTATAGGTACGATGGAGTTCTAATTACAGTCACATTTTTTTTTTTTTAAGGACTTCAAAACAATGATTCATCTGAAACAATAAACTGATGAGAAGCACCACAAAAGTCCTGAAAAAGAGGCACACCGTGGCAAGCCTTGCTTTCTCGGATATTAAAGTATGTTACAGCTGCACTACTTAAGAGGGTGTGGTTCTAGAAACAGAAGAGGTTAGTGAAACAGAAATCGATCTGGAGTATAAGAGTGGCATTTAAAAATAATCCTGGGGGGGCGCCTGGGTGGCTCAGTCAGTTGAGCATCAGACTTCGAATCAGGTCGTGATCTCGCGGTTCGTGGGTTCGAGCCCCGCGTCGGGCTCTGTGCTGACAGCTCGGAGCCTGCTTCGGATTCTGTGTCTCCCTCTCTCTCTGTTCCTCCCCCGCTCATGCTCTGTCTCTCTCTCTTCTTCAAAAATAAATAAAACCATTAAAAAAATAAATTAAAACAAAAATCCTAGGAGGATATGCTGACAATTTAAAACCAAAGCATCTAAATCACCACCCGACAGCCTAATTTGGAAAAGAATCTACATGCTGATATAAGGTCTTTGCAATTATTGTCAAGGAAAAAGCCATTATAAAATGACATATTGGAATATTTACGAATGTAAGGCTTGGGGCGCCTGGGTGGCTCAGTCGGTTAAGCGTCCGACTTCAGCTCAGGTCACGATCTCACAGTCTGCGAGTTCGAGCCCCGCATCGGGCTCTGGGCTGATGGCTCAGAGCCTGGAGCCTGCTTCGGATTCTGTGCCTCCCTCTCTCTCTGCCCCTCCCCCTGTTCATGCTCTGTCTCTGTCTCAAAAATAAATAAACGTTAAAAAAAAAAAACAATTAAAAAAAACACACAAAAAAACAAATGTAAGGCTTTAATATACAGGCTTGAACAACACAGTGGGCAGGGGCGCTAAACCCCAGCACGGCCCAAAATCCACCTTCAACCTCTGACTTCCCAGAAGCTTAGCTACTGATAGCCTGCCTGTTGTTGACCAGAAGCCTTCCCCATAACACAAATAGTCCATTAACATGTATTTTATATGTTATAGGTATTATGGACTATATTCTCATAATAAAGTCAGAGTAAAGAAAATGTTACTAAGAAAATCAGAAGGCAGAGGAAATACATTTCCAGTACTGTATGATACTTATTGAAAAAAACCCCACGTGTAAGTGGACCCACACAGTTCAAACTCGTGTTCTTCAAGGGTCAACTGTATTCCAAAACAACATAAACAAAATCACGGTGCAATGCCAAGGACAGGCTAGGAAAAATATTTGCAACAAATTATATTAAACACCTCAAAAGCTCTTACATATCATTTTAAAAGAAAATATCTTCATGCTAACATGGACAAAAGATGGAACAATCATGGCAATTAAATAAGAAAATAAAATGACTAATAAATGCTTATGATTCGCGCATTATGAACATAAGACTGGTGGTGGGGACTGAGAGAACACTGGGGTCCAAGAAAGACTCCAAAGTCTCTAACCCGGGGAACCATCACATAGGATCGATTAACCGTGGTTCAGACAGTCAAGCAGAGCAGGTTTGAGGTAAAAGATCAGAAGTTCAGTTTTAGAAGTTACGTTTCTGTTACCTTGCAGAAATCCAAGTGGAGCGACAGATCGGGGAGGCAGGATACAGGAAGAGTCTGGGTTTCTCTAGCTCCCGTCCAAGTGTTTTGTCTGGTAAGGAAGTTTCTGATGAGGAAATGCATCTCTGGAAGATGCCCTCCCTGATAGCTCTTTTCGTAATAACAGAGAACACATCACTCCCTACGATAACCTCCAAATCACTTTGGAATACCAATTAGTGAAAAAAGTTTTTAAAAACCTTCAAGTGATAAAGGAGATACAATTTATACACAGTTTCATTTAGGATCGTGTACAACAATACTTTGCTGTCACAGATAACTTCTACGCCCTCCTTCACTGTGGGTTGAATTTATCTGCTCCCCTCGCACTACTCAATTTCAATTTAACTTGTTTTATTACAATCTCAATGTAATCCTTTCAAAAATGATGAATAAGTTTCTGGGGAAATTTGTACAAATAATAGGATTATCTTTCTCCTCACCACAATTATAAAATGTAATTTCGTTTTTAAATGATAGGTTCTTCACGTGAAGCTGGAATGGGGAACAAAGTAACAATGTTTTTTAGGCTCCTTTAACCACACTGAACTTGGGTTCTCATCCGCCGACTCACGTTCTCATTAATTT
Source organism: Panthera onca (assembly GCF_046562875.1). Lineage (NCBI taxonomy): Eukaryota > Metazoa > Chordata > Mammalia > Carnivora > Felidae > Panthera > Panthera onca. The sequence goes on along the minus strand of NC_138352.1, from coordinate 24,258,654 downwards.
ATTTGGCAGCCATTCACTAAGAGCCAGGGATTAAAATAAATAAAATATGGCCTTTTAGCCAAAGAGGGGCTCACAGGCCGGTTGAGCATTCAGATATGTAAAAACATAACATGCTATTTAATAAATGGTCCAACAGAGAAATATACAAGGAGTTATGAGATCAGAGAAGAATGTGTCAAAATCCAAAAAAGGTTAAGCTCGTCTAACACACAAGTTTAAGGAAAACAAGTCCTGAACAAATATTGGTGTAAGTGACCTTACTGCAGAAGGTCAAATATAACCAATATGGGAATGTTTTTGTGCTACCACTTACTGACCTAATAACCATACTTAAGAATATCCATTGTTGGGGTTTCCTATCTAACAACTAAGAATTATTTTTTTTTTAATTTTGTTTTTAATGTTTTATTTATTTTTGAGACAGAGAGACAGCGAGTGAGCAGGGGAGGGCAGAGAGAGAGGGAGACACAGAATCCGAAGCAGGCTCCTGGTTCCGAGCTGTCAGCACAGAACCCGACACAGGGCCCGAACTCACAAACCGTGAGATCATGACCTGAGCCGAAGTCGGACGCTTAACCGACTGAGCCACCCAGGCGCCCCTAACAACTGAGAATTACATACGACTATAGTTCTTTAGCCCAATGACTGAGTTCCACAGTATTCCTCAAACACGCAAGAACTGGTCCTCCATTAAGCTAATTAAACACAGAGGCCATTACACTGAGGTGGTCCCAATATCTTAGCAGCTAGGACATAAGTAAACCAAATCCTGAACCTTAATGAATGCCTCAGGGTTAAGACATGAAAACCCAAGGACAACCAATCACAAACATGGCGACCCTTGAGCTATGGCCAATCAAATACTTCCCCTGCTTTGTTTCCTTCCTCATCTTCTCAGCACTCCCGATTTGGTGCTGCCCAATTCAAATCTAGTTTTGCTCCGATACAGTCTAAAAGACTTTTAAGATGCCTCAGCTTATCTTTCCACACCTCTTTTATGGAAGAGTACAATGTCAACGTCCCCGGCTGGCAACGTGAGATACCTTGTGGCGAAACATCCAGAAGTATTTCTTTGATCAATGAATTATTAAAAATGAATGCTGAAATCTTTACTATTACACTACCTTATACAGACATTTAGAAAGCAAATTAAGAATTCTACGGTCAATTACTATTTAGATTTCAGCCGGATGGAAGTGATAAAAGTAAGGATGAAAGCAAGTAGGACAATGAAAACAAGGGTGACAGGTTTACATTGATTTGATGTTCTCTTCTTGCAAAAAGAGCAGTGAAATTAATTGGCTGTCTAATTCAAGTGATTTTTTTTGTTGTTGTTAAAGTTCACGTGAATTTTTTAAAAACGATGCTTGGAAAAGAATAAAAATACTTAGAATATTGTACTTAATGTGTGTGTGTAGACATTCGTGGCGGGGGTGGGGGAGGGGAAGGAGGCTAATGAGGGAAAGGAGGATTAAGCAATGTGCGTAACTGTTGAAATACTTAAGCCAAGAAATGTACTAATACGGAATGGCACCGAATGTAAATGAACTTTAGAATCTGGTCTCTTAATTTGACAGCTGTTTGACAACTGCAAAACGGAAAGCTGACCTCAGACAACTGCAAATAAATGAGAGACGATTAAGCCAAAGAATTTCGCGTGGAATGATACGATATACATCGTAGTAACTCCTCACAGGGGAATAGATAAACGCAGGCTGGAATTTTTATTGTCTTTGAAGGTACTGATATTCAATGGACTTAAGTTTCACAAAGAGCTGTGAGTTACTCTATTACAATTAATGGCACTTTCCTGAAACATAACGCCATCGGTGGAGAAATGATTGTAAACACATTGGAAATTTCCAGGTGTTTCTTGAAGCAATTTTTATTTGACCTTCCTTGACTTTAACCTTTTGGATGCTAAAGCAGTACCATACTCCCACCCCCTTTTTTAATTTAAAAATAATGAATTCTTCTACGGTATAGCTGGAGAAGCCACACATGTCCGAGAAAGCTAGCAGCTTAATCCACAAAGTACAATTCAGCATCCACGGCTTGATTCTAAGTGAACTGAAGAGATCGTCTGTGCTTCACGCTTCTTGGCACGGTGAAAATAAGGACAGAAAACTACATTTCACTATTTAGTCATTAAGAATTCTACTTTCAGGGGCGCCCGGGTGGCTCAGTCAGTTAAGCGTATGACTTTGGCTCAGGTCATGATCTCGTGGTTCGCGGGTTCAGGCCCCGCGTCGGGCTCTGTGCTAACAGCTCAGAGCCTGGAGCCGGCTTTGGATTCTGTCTCCCTGGCTCTCTGCCCCTCCCCCACTTTCTCTCTCCCTCTCTCTCTGTCGAAAATAAACATTAAAAAAAAAAACAATTTTATTTTCAGAAGGAAGATCTTTTTTTTTTTTTCCAGATGTTGGTCAATGATGATATATAAATTATATATCCCATTTCAGGGGCGCCTGGGTGGCTCTGTCAGTTAAGCGTCCGACTTTGGCTCAGGTCACGATCTCGCGGTCCGTGAGTTCCAGCCCCGAGTCGGGCTCTGGGCTGATGGCTCGGAGCCTGGAGCCTGCTTCTGATTCTGTGTCTCCCTGTCTCTGACCCTCCCCCGTTCATGCTCTGTCTCTCTCTGTCTCAAAAATAAATAAACGTTAAAAAAAAATAAAAATAAATAAATTATATATCCCATTTCAAAGGCTAGAACCAGTGTAGGGTGGGGAGGGGTGGTCCTCAAGGCAAATTCCACCCACTGGCAGATTTCATTTGGTTTGCACGGGATTTCAGAAAGACTGACCCAACAACAACGAATTGAGCCTACACTTAAAACTCAGGAAATTTCACATGAAAATCCAAGTGTCTAGCCCGTAATGAAAAACCGGAGGTTCTGGCCACACGGGGCCTGATTTTATCTAGGCCACTCATAGCAGCTGCTCCCCTGGGTCAGGACACTCACTCCCCAATTCATCAAGGCCACCACGCAGCCCTAAAACAGCAAGGAAAACATGTAAGGAAGGGACCCTAGAGCATCTGTCTCTGGAAATGGAAAAAGTCACTGTGGGTAACTAAGACGCCTTCCTTGTGACCAGGGAATAGCTTTTTAAAAAAATCTCATTTCTAAGGCTTGCCTGTAATCACCTTCCAGCAAGGCTGTTTCCTACGAGCACAATTACAGTCCTGGAAACGAAGCAGCCTGAGGGGGGTGTGGGTGGGGGAGAGGCCTGGCTGGGTCTGGCCCCAGGGAACTCCCTCCCCAGCCCAGAAAGCGCGGAGCGAGCACAGAGGGCCACACTGGTCTCCCTCCAGGCATCAATCCACCCGCCTCTTCCTCTCGGAGAGGCGGCCCCTCGTGTGCCAGAAGCCTTCCCACTCGCCGAGGCTGCAATGCCACCTCTATCTGCGTGTTGGACGGACGCCTGGTTCTCCCACCAAACGATAAGCAACACTCAGTACTCACTTCCTCATTCATCCATGCACTGAGCTCCTACTGTGCGTCGGGCGATTTTCCAGGCACTGGGGGAAGAACAACGAATGAGACCAGGTCTCTGTTCTCATGGTGCTGCCGTTCTAGTGAGGGAAACAGACAACAGACGATAGGAATAGGCCAGAGGAGAGGGCCGGGGGTGCAGAGGGTGTCAGTGTGCCCACCTCTGAAAGGAGGGGAGGAGAGAGAGAAAGAGAGAAAGTGAAAGAGAGAGAGAGCCAGACAGACAGACAGAATCTGAAGCAGGCTCCAGGCCCTGAGCTGTCAGCACAGAGCCCGACGCGGGGCTCGAACCCACAAACTGTGAGCCCAAGTCAGATGCTTAGCCAACTGAGCCACCCAGGTGCCCGAAGCCTCTGCCCTTTATGAATGAGCAGGCAGAGGGCACAGGGCATGGCAAAACTGTGGGGCAGGAGAGTTCTCGACGGGCTGGGGAATGGGAAGGAAACAAGCCCAGCTTGTGTGCAGAGAGCGAGTGAGCCAGAGGGAGAAGAGCAGTGGCCGAGACCAGATCTCCCAGGAGCAAGGACGCAGGTTTTATTCCAGGCTGATCCATTCGCACTCTGGTGCCGCAACATTCATTCCAGTATCCAAATATCCAGATATCTGTATTCTCCCATCACAAGAAACACCAAAAACGTCAACACCATTGCCGCTCCCTGGGTCCCCACCTCTCTACTGCCCTCAAGTCTGCATTGCCCCCCCCCCCCCCCCCAAAGCCCCGCACTCGTTCATTCTCCTCGGTCAGCCAACCAACAGCTTTACGGGGCCAGACCTCAATGATCTTGCTATCTCCAGCCCATGCCCAAATCCCTTGGGACCCCCAGATGGCTCTATTCAGCTCCCCTGGAATATACCAAAAGCACTGCAAGCCCACAACCCACCCAAATCCAAGCTGAATTATCTCCTTGCCAAGACACTCCTTCTTCCAGATTCCCCACCTCATGATGGCAGGCCACCATGTCAGAAATCGACAAGGTATTTTAGACTCCTGTCTTTTCCTCACGAGGCCATCCAAGTAAGGACCGGCCTGGGCCCTTTCCACTCTGCATCCTTCCTGAGGATGCCCCTCTGGCTCTCATGATCTTAACTACGCTTTGTTATCTGAATCGGTCTGTCCCTAAGCTTTGGTTCACGGAATGGCTAAGTCAACTTTTATAGAAAGCCACCTCCCCACCTCCCTTCTTCATTCAGTAAATGTTTATTAATAAATAGTGGTGATAATTAACATTAATCGCATGCCCACCAAGTACCCAGGCCCTTCTCTAAGAACTAAATACATCATTTCATTTTCTCAATAACTTCCTCTGTCAGGACAGAGTAAGTCCACTGCCCAAAGTCACAGGGCTAGTAAGTGGCAGAGATGGAACCTGTACCCAGGCCGTCTGACCACTGAGCCTGTCCTCGACCATCGGTCCCTACTGGCCTCTGAGCAGCTCTCTTGTGCCAGGCCCTGATTTGTGGATAAACAAACGGGGTCCCTGCCCTCGCTGAACTTACACAATCACCGGAACGTCCACTTAAAATCCTGCAAGGCCCTGTGAAGGAAAGCTGCGTGGTGTGGCCTACAAGGAGGAGCTGACCAGGTCGGGGGTTCAGGAATTCTGACCTGATATGGCTGCCAATGTCTGGTTTTACTTTCCACATAGTACTGTCCCTGCCTGATCCTTTCTCATTAATATATTCACTGCCCATCTCTTGTTGTTCTACATAAAACACAACAAGAGAAGTGACCTACCTGCATGCCCAGCACAGTGCCTGGCACATACCAGGTGCTCAGGAAATGTTTCTTGACTGCATGACATTTTAGCTGAGATCCAGCTGAGATCCTGTGATCTAAGGCGTGGGCAGTGGAAAGAGACGCTGGAGAAGAAAACGGGCCGTGCAGGGTGTGTAGGTCAAAGTTAGGATTTTCTTCTCTAACCTTAGAGTAACGGAAAGCCATTAGTTGTATAGGGCCTTATTAACACCTACCAGTGGTTGCCCAATCCCTACAGAGGAAGTCTGGATACTTAGCAAGACAGGCAAGGCCCAGCCAACTTCTTGAACCAAATCTCATAGAATCCTCCCCACCCTGGGCCTTATGCGTCTGTTGCACGGTAAGGTGTGCAGGTGTCCAAATGGTCTCCTATGCAGAAAATTTCCCACCTCTTGTGTCTTTACTCATGATGTTCTGTCGGCCTGGAAAGTTCCTCTCATACACATCTACCTGGTAAACACCCACCCGAACTTCTGAGACTCCGGTCGCTTCTGGGTGAAGCCTTCCTGACCTCCACAGGTAGAAATGACCCCTCCCCACGCCTTTTTACTGAAGGCACTGCCTATTTCTATCGCAATACCGACATATTTAATTGCTTTATTGTACTTAACCTAGGTCTGTCTTCTTCCGCCAGACCGGCAGCCGCTTCAGAGCAGGGATAACACTTTTTATCACCAGTAAAAGTAATCAATAAATACGTGAGGATCCTTTCTGAAAATAACTTTCAAGAAAAGCCCACCATGTAGCATTAGCACTTTCTGCTACTTTTAATGGTATCATGCTTTCTGGTCCCAGCCGAATCGAAATTTCCTTCCAACAGGCAGGTCAATGTTGAGGGGATTTCAGCGGCCTCCCTGACTCAATAATTTTAACCTGAACTGCACAGAATAAACAAAATTCTGTGCAAGCGAGAACTCGTCCAGTCACGTTTTCCCGTCTGTCAAAGGCAGTAAAGAAAGCAAAATCCTAAAGCCTGAATGTTCACCGAGTATTTGTGAAAGGGTCATTTTTTTTTTTTTTTTTTTTTTTTTAATTTATTTTGGAGACAGGGAGAGACAGAGCATGAACAGGGGAGGGTCAGAGAGAGGGAGACACAGAATCTGAAACAGGCTCCAGGCTCTGAGCTGTCAGCACAGAGCCCGACGCGGGGCTCGAACTCACGGACCACGAGATCATGACCTGAGCGAAGTCGGACGCTTAACCGACTGAGCCACTCAGGCGCCCCGAAAGGGTCAGTTTTTAATAGAACCTCACTTCACTTATGCCTGAGGTATCTGGGATGGCTGACTACCTATCTGTTGAAAAGCTTACGAACCGTCACTCTTCTTGTGAGAAAACACGTCCGACTTGGAATCAGGGGCTACCTAGTTGTCCAAGGGTAACCGCGCGCCTACTTAAATGAAGCTATTTATTTACTCAGCCACTCACTCAAGAGTCAGTGAGAATCACGGAGGGGATCCAGGCTCAGGATACACCGTCCTTTACTAATACCCCAGTTTTCAGATCCCTGAATATTTTTATAAGAACTAAGAATCTGGTCTTAAGATAGTTTTATATTTAATCCCCATGATGTTAAATTGGGAGAGGACAGCCGTAACTTTAGGGGACGGATCTTCATGCACGTAGCTTCAGTGAGCTGTCTGTGGAGATTGCACATGGCCCTGGTAAATTCTCCTATAGTTCACCTAATGACAGCAGTATGAGCAAGGCATTCCCTAGATCATCAGGCATACTTTCGCTAAAAGCAATACCGGATTAATTCTACTCAGACACATTAGTGAAAAGGTTAGGATGTTATACTGGATTTTTATTTCAGTGGTAGTCTTCCTTCTTAGAAGCTGGCAGGTGAATCTCTTCTGGGGCCAAAGGAACTTCAGTTGGAATAAAAGCTAAACCTGCATTATTATCTTCGCATTTTAAGGTTACACTGTATAGTTTAAGGCCTAAGGACACTCTAGATTACAAGTATACATAAATCTTATTAACTACCAAATTTTCTCTTTTGTTTCATCCTATCTCTACATTCCATCATTCAGATCCTTTAGAATTGCTTTGTTCCCTCTGTGATCACTGCTTCCGGAAGAAATCTGGCATAGGATCTGAAGGAAATGCCAGAGCGAAATTTTCCTTAAGATTAATCACACAGGTAAGTAATTTCCTCTCCTTGCCAAATAATATTTTCTGAAACTTTTTAGAAAATCAGTAAGACAGAAGTGGGTGGTCATGAAAATGTGAATTTTAGGATTTACTTAATCACTTACACATAACTTTCAAAGGTCTAATCGCTTGCCCGAAGCAGTATGGGGCTCTGTTACTGGCTGGAAAGAGCAGGAATTCTCCAAAGCTGGTCTGGGTTAAGGAGCTTGAGTAGCAGTCTGCCCCACTGCCCATCCCAGAGACCCTGGTTCCTATTCCCGCTCTTTTCCAGCGTCTGGGGGCACAGCAGGGAATTCAGAATCATCAAATGACTCAAATTTTAAAGTATAAATATCAAGGCATCAAGATTTTTCATGTATTAAACCTTAAAAGCAGTTTGTTGCGAAGGCTAAAGGAGTGAGTATGAGATGAGGCAATGAACAGTCTCCCAGGGACTGGCCACAGAGTCGGTTTCTAATACGTGTCATCAGCCCTCAGTCAGCCGGGAGTGCCCCTAACCAGAACAGAGGAGGGGAGCCTGCCGTTCCCAGCAGAAAATGGACAGGCTCATGGGATTCAGAAGAACAAACTATCAGGAAAGCCAAACATAACTGAAGACTTAAGAAGGAAGGAAGGAAGGAAGGAAGGAAGGAAGGAAGGATGAAAGGGGGAGGGAAGGAGGGAGGAAGGACGGGAGGGAGGGGGGAAGGAAGGGAGGAGAGAGAGAGGGAGGGAGGGAGGGAGGAAGGAAGGGAGGGAGGAAGGAAGGAGGGAGGGAAGGAGGGAGGAAGGAAGGGAGGGAGGAGGGAAGGAGGGAGGGAAGGAGGAAGGGAGGGAGGAAGGAAGGGAGGATAGAAGGAAGGGAGGAGAGAGGGAGGGAGGGAGGGAGGAAGAAAGGAAGGAAGAAAGGAAGGAAGGAAGGAAGGAGGAAGGGAGGGAGGAAGGAAGGAAGGAAGGAAGAAAGGAAGGAAGGAGGGAGGGAGGGAGGGAGGAAGGAAGAAGGAAGGGAGGGAGGGAGGGAGGAAGGAAGGAAGGAGGGAGGGAGGAAGGAAGGAAGGAGGGAGGGAGGGAGGGAGGAAGGAAGAAGGGAGGGAGGGAGGAAGGAAGGAAGGAGGGAGGGAGGGAGGAAGGAAGGAAGGAAGGAAGAAGGGAGGGAGGGAGGAAGGAAAGGAGGAAGGAAGGAAGGAAGGAAGAAGGGAGGGAGGAAGGAATCACTTGGGAAGAAACTCGATTTGATTTCACCTTGGAACGACATGGAGACATCCAGGAAAAGGACAAACCTCTGAGTTCCCCCAAATCAGGTTTAATCACAATACGCTACCCACAGACACAAGCCAAGAATTGTTCCTCCAAAAATCCAAATTGGTATTATTTCCGTTACTTCCATTAAAGTCTCAGTTAAACATCTGTTTGTTCGATTTATGAATCTCTTTTTTTTTTTAACCAGTATTTCTTAGATTTACCAGAACTGCCTAGACAATTCCATAATAACCTATGGAATGGTAGAGAGCCACTAATGTCTGCTGAACTAAGTGACCACACAATTCAAATATGAAGAACTCAAATACAGGTAAATACACACTTAAAATAAATGCACGTGCACGTACACACACACACACGCACACACACACACTACAGTTTGCAAGTATAGCCCAAGTCTCTTAGTACACTGAGGAAAAGAAACACATTTTCCGGTCCCATTCTCTATATGGAGACCCTCACTGGAGACAGCCGACAGACAATCCGATTCTCAAAGTGTGGAGGATATGGGGCTGAAAACAGACCACACGTTAATATTATTAACAGTAACAACAGCTAGTGTTAATTGAGCACTTAGCTTTCAAAGGGCAAAGTGCTTTAGGTCCTGCGCTCTCATCAGAGATGGCCGTTACCATGCCCGTGCCAGCGACGACACCCTTCTCTGGTACTTAGTGGCAAGGATGTCAGCAGTTAGTTAGCTTGGTAGAAAGCAGACTCCTATTGACGGGAATGACCCTATTCCAAAGTGGTGGCTGGACCAGGACGTGTTGATTGAGAGGAAACAGCAGTGAACCTGGGGTCCACAGGGTCTGCTGGACCATTTTTCAGATGTGTGACCAGTGGCATTGCTAAGCTTCATTCTTCTCCTTCTACAACACGGGAAAACGTCATCTCACGGAGATGGTGTAAGAAGCAAAATAAACAAATTGAATGAATTAATTAAATAATGACCAGTTCGTGAGGCATGTGAATGACAAAATACTAGCTACGTACACGTGTTCAAGTTATCATCATCTCTGCATTTGCTGCAAAACTTCAGGTGGAGTGATTCTGGTTATGAATACCAATGCCAAACTCACTCTACTCAGATGGATTGTTCCAGAGAGGGGACTCAAATGTAATTTAGGAACTATTTGGGGTTATATAAATTCAGGAAAAGAGACTCTGCATTTAAAATGTGTTTTCTTTTTCTGACATTGTTCCGTGATGCTCATCGTTTGCCTTATATAAAAAACATATTTAGCTGGAGACCCTTTCCCACATGCTATTCAAAGACTCCCGGCAAATCTGACCTAGTGCGGTAGCTAATCTGAATCATCTGAATAAGCCACAAGTATGGACTTCAGAGGCCACTGAATGAATGCGAGTTGCCCACCGGTTAAAACATCAAAGTCAAACAAATCACAATATTCAGAGGAGAAGTGTATTTCTCATATTGATTTTTCTTACACACATGATGTTCTATGAATCCCATCCCTGGTGTTTGCTAACATCAGTCTTATTCTCCTAGAATACAACACCACGTTTAATAACCACTTTTGTTCAACACGGCAGACGAAAGCCAATTCCTATCGCTCCAGGCAGACTGCATAGTCAAAACAAAAGAAACATCACAGAAAGGGAAAATGGAGAAAGACGCATTAGATATTAATCTCATATTCGCTGGGAAAACAGAAAAATCTTTATCTGTTTCTCCTTTCAGAGTTGAAAGGGCTGTGAGTTTTCTGCTGCCCTACCCACCCTATAATTCCGAGCTTTTTATCCAAAGCTCTTCCTTTTTACCTTATTTCAGCCATGAAAAGTCTCTCGGGCACTGTCAGTATGAAACAAAATACACCTCTCTTCTTGACCTTGCTTCATTCACACCTCTTGATCTCTTTCATTTCCTTTCATAAAAATTCTTCAACATTCACAGATACCCTCAATCCTAAAGATAACATACCCTTATCAGCTTTCCTTTCTAATTATAACCTATCGCTCAGATCTGAAAGTCTACTTATGTTTTCTGCCTTTCTTGTAATTTTCTCCAAAATAAAGTCTCCGAGAACATCAGTGGTTCTTAGAGCTGAGTCTAGGTTATGAATTCATTTTGATCTTTCAAAACAGCCAATTTCTTTCTTTCTTTCTTTTTTTTTTTTTTTTTGGAAATCCTATGAACCCAGACTTAAACAGATGAGCTAAAGTAAAATGCTCAGAACATTACTTGCATATAGCAAGTGCGGAATAAGCATTAGCTGCGATTATTGTTATTATTAACCCTTCTTGCTACTTGCCCCTACTCCCCCCATAAATATTTCTTTATTCCCAACACGACTTCCTGAGGAATTTCGCCCTACCGGCCCGCTACATGGTCGTGGGAAGATATGCTAGATGTACGTAAGAAGGAGGTCATAACCGCTGGGTCTCAAGGACGTGAGAGTTCTCGAAGGAAGAGACACAGATGAATACCACAGGTGCCGTAACCACAGCTGGAAAGTGATACCTCGAGGGGCGCCTGGGTGGCTCGGTCAGTTGAGTGTCTGACGTCGGCTCAGGTCACGATGTCGTGGTTTATGAGTTCGAGCCCCGCGTCGGGCTCTGCGCCGACAGCTCGGAGCCTGGAGCCTGCTTCCGATTCTGTGTCTCCCCTTCTCTCTGCCCCTCCCGTGCTCATGCTCTGTCTCTGTTTCTCAATAATTAATAAATGTTAAAAAAAAAAAACTTACACAGAAAGTGATACCCTGGGGAAGAAGACACACTGGAGTTTTCCCAGAGAGGAGAACCATGACCCATAGGTTCAAGTTATGGAAGGCAGACTTTGACTCAACATGAGGAAGACATTTCTCATCACCGGGCTGTTGACCTATGGAACTAGCTGCCTTGGAAACCGGCGACAAGCGTGGTGATCGGTATCTGCCGGGGGTACTGTAAAAATGAAGCCGGTCCAAGACAAAAGAAATCACCGACATACTGGAACAATTTGCTAACAGGGTCATAATGGAGGAGAAGGCTCTTTAAGCTGTCTTCTGTGCGTGCACGCAACCCCACAATTCGGCCCGCCAGCAGATCGTACCCGTAACTACAGAAAGGATGGAGGTGAGGCAAGCCAGATGACCTGGGCTGCAGTGAGGAAACCCGTGCTTGTCCAATGAGTACGTGCGTGAATAGAAAAGCCAGAACCCGAGCCAGATCTTTTGGTACAAAGGCACTTCCACCACATCTCGTTTACGGTGAAAGATTGAAGGTGCAGGTGGACTGTGAATAGAGCCCCTAGAGTTTCCTGCCCAAACCGGGAACACTGGAGGGTGAGAAAGAGGCGTAACTGGTAACTACGGCGGGAACACAAACACAAACCAGGACACGTGAGCACCCCAGCTATCAGTGGGTGGTTACGCAGGAAGAAATGCGAGCCACGGAATGCCTGGGGCAGAAATTGGAGCCCCGATCTTGGGTAAAGATCTAAGAGCGAAATCAGGAATAGAACTCATTAAAGCAGTGGTTCCCAATCAGGGGTGATTTGGGTCCCCAGGGAACCTTTGGCAATGTCTGAAGACATTGGCAGTCGTCACACCTACGGGGTGTGGCCCTAAAGCATTAGGTGGGTAAAGACCAGGGATGCTGGGGGACACCCTACACAGAACGGGACAGCCCCTCACAGCAATGTCGTCCACCCCATGCTGTCAGGAGGGCCAAAGCTGAGAAACCCTATAATGAAAATTAAAACATTTGCCTGCACAGATATATGAAACATCTGCACTTCAAAAGAAAACAGCAGAAACTATTCAAACCTTAAACATGACAAAGAGCTAATATTGAGCAATCCAACCTTCACACATCAAAACTTCCTGGCAAACACAAACGGCCAACGTTAAAAAACGCTTCCCAAAACCAAAAAACAACTCCACCTCCTAAGTAATCAAAATAACTTGAATTAAAAGGACACACCTAACGTTACCTACAAAGCTGGCACAGGCTTTTTTCTATTTTATTTTTTTAATGTTTATTATTATTTTTTTGAGACAGAGAGAGAGAGCACACGTAAGCATGAGCGAGCGGGGGAGGGGCAGAGAGGGAGAGGGAGACACAGAATCTGGAGCGGAGTCCAGGCTCTGAGCTGTCAGCACAGAGGCTGACGCGGGGCTCGAGCCCACGGACTGTGAGATCATGACCTGAGTCAAAGTCGGACGCTCAACCCACCTAGCACCCAGGTGCCCCGAACTCCCATTGTTATTATGGTGTCGGTGAGCTTCCCAGAGTACAGTGTTTTCTAAATAACGTGGGAAGTATTTTAGTTTTAGTGTTGCTACACAGTCTCATAAAATTCAAACAAAGGAATGTGAGAACATTTTCATTAGTGCATTTCATTAGTGTGAGCAGAACAAAGAGCACTAGGCCACAAAGCTTTAACGGAGTTCTGGAATAGCAAGTAGATAAAGAAACAGTTGTTGGTGAAAAGCAAGGATTTACTGGGTTTTTTGGGGAGCTGGCGTTCAACTTAAAGAACGCATATGTGTGGTTGGTATGTATAAAAGTTTTCAACTTCTAATAGAGTTCTGTGGGAGAAAAAAAATTTCTTTCTGTCCGGATTTATAAAAGGATTCAAATAACATCTCATATTTTTTAAATCCTTCTTTTAGCTGTTATTAATTTAGTTCTGAGTGTTTCTTCTTTGTACCCGACTTCTGTGATCTCTCTGTGATCGGAAAAGTACGGCTTTGGAAAACCAATTCCTACATTTGTTGCAGGGAGAGAAAATGAGCTTCAGCTTCTGATTTATGAAGTAGTGACTAGTGCATAAAGATATATATACATATACATACATATATATGTGAAACCACTAACATTAAAATGTACGAAGGAATTACACCCACGTTTTGTACAACATACGCATGCTTCATTTGAAACCATGGCCAGGCCTTAAAGCGAGGATGCCTTCAAAGGATGAAAGCCACCCGTAAAATTTAGCAACTGAAAGATAAAATGTGACGGATGGCTTCGACTGATCGCATCTTGAGAAACCAGCGACCTCAGAAGTGCAAAAGCTGAATAAATTCAAGAGGAAAGAATTAAGAAATTGAAACAGATGAGAACTGTCAGGAAATTGTCAGTGTGATTGAGTGTTTGACATAGTAGAGATTGTTATAATAAAATGCATTTGGGGTTATTTCACTTCTGTTACAAAGAGATGATATTTTTTTAATGGAGGGGAACACTGAATGTCGGCAGGTACGTTGCTACGGGGTACGCTTTCCTGGTACCCTGCCGTTCCTCCTGACGGATGTGCCCCCACTCTCTCGACCGCTTCTCCACTGTGGCAGCTTTTTGTTTCCGTAGCTGCACTGCACGCACCTCTAACTGTTCTTATTTTTATGTATTTACTTATCTTAAGTTGGTTTATTCTAAGACAGAGACAGAGCATGCGAGCTGTGGAGGGGAAGAGAGACGGGGAGGGAGATAAATCATCAAGCAGGCTCCGCACCATCAGCGTGGAGCTTGATGCGGGGCTCGAGGCCGTGAACCATGAGATCATGACCTGAGCCGAAACCAAGAGTCAGACACTCAACTGACCACGGCACCCAGGTGCCCTGTCTCTAATTGTTTTTAAAGGGGATGTCCTTCATGAGATCAGGGCTACCAGCCAAAACATGAATGAGATGGGTTTAAGTTGGAATGTGTGTGGTCTAATTGCTGACATCTGTACAGTGTTGCAGAGCTTACAAAGCACGTTGACATAAATTATTATTATTATTATTATTATTTTATTATTATGATTTTTAAACTTTATTTATAAACTCTGTCAGTGCCGAGCCTGATGCGGGGCTTGAACCCACGGAACTGTGAGATCATGACCTGAGCTGAAACCAGGAGTCAGACGCCTAACAGACTGAGCCACTGAGGTGCCCCTACATAAATTTTTGTTTTTTTATTTTTTTTAACGTTTATTTATTTTTGAGAGAGAGAGAAAAACAAAGTACGAGCGTGGGAGGGGCAAAGAGAGAGACACACACACACATACACAGAATCGGAAGCAGGCTCCAGGCTCCGAGCTGCCAGCACAGAGCCCAACTCGGGGCTTGAACTCATTGACCGAAACCTCGTGACCTGAGCCAAAGATGGATGCTTAACCGACTGAGCCACCAGGCGCCCCATAAGTTATTATTTGAACCTTACTACCCTGCAAGGTAGGGGGCATTACTGCCATTTCTATTTGTAAAACATTGTTTCATCACTGAATTATTCTTTGTAAAAGCAGCATTTTAAAAAAATGTGTTATGCAAATAATGTTTCCATTGCAGATCAGTGAGAAAACATAAATAAGCAAAAACAACAGTAACATTTTTTATTTTACGTTTCCCTGGTGCCAGGCACTGCTCTGTGCTTTAGACTTACAGCAGAGAATAAATGGAAACTTCCAGCTTTCTGGTGCTTATATATCCCGCCTCCCAAGCAGACTCACTGGTTAACACTTTGATTTGTATTATCATAGACTTTTTTTTTTTTGTTTTACACACACAACCTTCACATCCTTATTAACTTCACGCAGGAATGATTTACGTGTATAATACATCTCGCCTCTATATATTTTCTCCTTTAACTAGTACACCATGAACATTTCCCACCTCAGTATTTGCTGATAACATGATTGTATATGGATATACTGTGATTTCTTTAATCGGTTTCTCCTTAGCTGACGTTTTAGGAATTTCCAGTCTTTGGCCCATGTAGATATGTTGAGATGAAATTCTTGCAGCTGAAATCTTTGAACACGTCCTTAACTATTTCTTTAGATAGATTACTAAAACTGTGCGTTAAAAGATATGTAGTTTTTAAAATTAAAAAGTTAAAATCCAAGAAGGTATGTATTTTAAGTACAGGGAAATTTCTTCCCAGGAGGTCTTTTGTGTGTTTGCTTTAAATCAGCTTGTTATGCTTCTCGTTGGCACCGTGTGAAGTGCTCATCACCATCACTGCGTATTAGAAAGTCAGAGAGTAGAGGGGCGCCTGAGTGGCTTAGTTGGTTGAGCACCCGACTTCGGCTCAGGTCATGATCTCGCAGTCTGTGAGATCTCGCAGCCCGCGTCGGGCTCTGTGCAGACAGCTCGGAGCCTGGAGCCTGCTTCCGATTCTGTGTCTCCCTCTCTCTCTGCCCCTCCCCGGCTCATGCTCTGTCTCTCTCTCTGTCAAAAATAAATAAACATTAAAAAAGAATTTTTTTTACGAAAGCCAGAGAGTAGAAAAGTGGTTACCAGGAGCGTCTGGGTGGCTCAGTCGGTTAAGCGTTCGACTTCGGCTCAGGTCATGATCTCACTGGTCATGAGTTCGAGCCCCTCATCGGGCTCTGTGCTTACAGCTTGGAGCCTGGAGCCTGCTTGGGATTCTGTGTCTCCCTCTCTCTCTGCTCCTCACCAACTCACGCGATCTCTCTTTCTCTCTCTCAAAAATAAATAAATAGTACAAAAAAAAAACCCAACCCACAATGGAATTCAACAATTCAAAATCATTAAGATTTTTAAGTATTGTGAGGTTTCTAAATGAAACTTCGGTCCAAGACAAGGGGAAGAAGGCAATATGAGGAATGTAAGAACATGAAACTATTCTGTGCCCAATAAGCATGGATTTAGGGCCTACGTTACGCACAGCACTGAAGAACCCTGGGGGGGCAGGGGGGGTGGGTGGGGGGATCAGCAACCGTGGAGGAAGACGTGGGAGTGTTCCAGAGGAAGAGCAGGAAAGCTGCCTCAGTGAGCGTCAACGGGGCTAGAAAGCCAGCCTCTGAACAGAAGAGGGAGACGCGGCGATTTGTCAGACGCAGAGAGAATCGCCCTCATAGAGTCTGGCTCTTCTCAGTAGTTTGGAATTGACGGAGTGTAACTCACTTCCCTACAGACGACAAAACAAAGCAGCCGTCTGAACTCATTTAAACTTTTAAAATTTCTAAAACTTTGGTTTACGTTCAGTTTCTGGAAATTTCTGCCCAAATGTAAAAAAAAAAAAAAAAAATAAATTCCCCCCCCCCCGCCCTGGGTATTTTCTTGCTACAATCGACAGGCTTTTTTTTCCATAATAAATTCTTGAACCACCTTTGTTTTCAGGTGGGGGACAGGAGGACTGGGGCAGCTCAAACTCAAGGCAACTCTATTATTTCTTATACTATTTTGGGATTTTGGATTCATTTGATGCCTATCAGATAGTTGCCGATGATCTTCTGAGTGTCTACACTTTCATTTTAAATTTTATTTAAAAAGGAGACAGTGGCTGGTATCTCAAGGATACGTGTAGGTCTTCAATTGAAAAAAGCTGAAAACTGGGATGTGTGTTCCCTCCTGGCTTAATCTTATGACCTAGATTTGTAACTAAACAGAAGTAATAATTTGAGAAGTATTTTGCAATACAGACCCAAAATAGCAACACAAATCCATTTTGCTTAAAGTGCTTTCTATTCAAAATTTCATTAGAAACGTTTCGTGGTGAAACCATGATTATTCTGCCAGCCAGGCAGCGAGGGCAGGGAGCAGAAGGGAGGAATAATCTGGAAGAGCTGGGCCGTGGTCTGCAGGATGGGATGAGACTTTTGGAAAAGGAGCAGGATTATTTGGACCTCCTTCCCCATGAGACGGTTTCCACATGAAAAGTTGTAACAAAAAAATAAATAAATAAACTGTATTTGAAAGAGACTGATCCCTCCCCAGACAGCTGGTAACACGTTGTAAAAGCCTAATGATACGAGGCATTATCAAATTAAAATTCCCATATTTTGCAGGATGCCGATTTATACGTCCACTCAGCCACGCTGTTTTTCTACTGGTAACTTGAATTCCTGTTTTAAAACTGTGCCAACTCCCCTTGGGTGTTCTGGTGATGAAAACAACTTTCCTTAAATTTCAGCCAAGACTTTTTTCACTCTTGGTATTGGATGAAAAATATGCGTGCTGGGGCACACTGCAATGACCAGGCGTGGGGCAGGGCCGGGGTGGGGCGGGGGGGAAGGGGAGGAGAGAACTATTTCAGAGAACCATTCTGATATTTAAAATAATAGGGGGACAAAAGGATGCATTAAAAATAATATGCTAATTATTTTTTAAAATATATTCTGATTCTATACACCAAGTTTACCGAATACTGAATTACCGTTTGGTTTTTTTGTTTTTTTTTTTTAAAAGCTGGATATGCTTATTTAAAATATAAAATCCCGGGGCGCCTGGGTGGCTCAGTCGGTTAAGCATTCGACTCTTGGTTTCGGCTCAGGTCATGATCTGTTGCATGAGTTCAAGCTCCGCATCAGGCTCGGTGCTGACGGTGTGGAGCCTGTTGGGGATTCATTCTTTCATTCTTCCTTTCTTCCTTTCTCTCTCTCTCTCTCACTCTCTCTCTCTCCCTCCCTCCCTCTCTCCCTTTCTTCCTTTCTTCCTTTCTCTCTCTCTCTCTCACTCTCTCTCTCTCCCTCCCTCCCTCTCTCCCTTTCTTCCTTTCTTTCTTTCTCTCTCTCTCTCTCTCACTCTCTCTCCCTCCCTCCCTCTCTCCCTTTCTTCCTTTCTTCCTTTCTCTCTCTCTCTCTCACTCTCTCTCTCTCCCTCCCTCCCTCTCTCCCTTTCTTCCTTTCTTTCTTTCTCTCTCTCTCTCTCACTCTCTCTCTCTCCCTCCCTCCCTCCCCCTCTCCCTTCCTTCCTTTCTTTCTTTCTCTCTCTCTCTCTTTCTCTCTCTCTCTCTCCCTCCCTCCCTCCCTTCCTTTCTTTCTTTCTTTCTCTCTCACTCTCTCTCCCTCCCTCCCTCTCTCCCTTTCTTCCTTTCTTTCTTTCTCTCTCTCTCTCTCACTCTCTCTCTCTCCCTCCCTCCCTCTCTCCCTTTCTTCCTTTCTTTCTTTCTCTCTCTCTCTCTCACTCTCTCTCTCTCCCTCCCTCCCTCCCCCTCTCCCTTCCTTCCTTTCTTTCTTTCTCTCTCTCTCTCTTTCTCTCTCTCTCTCTCCCTCCCTCCCTTCCTTTCTTTCTTTCTTTCTCTCTCTCTCTCTCTCTCCCTCCCTCTCTCTCTGCCCCACTTGCGCTGTCTCAGTCTCTCTCAAAATAAATAAACTTCAAAAAATAAATAAAATAAAATATAAAATACAATGTTGTGTATGTAAACAAATACAGACAAATCAAACCGAAGAAAGAAGAACACATACAATGATAAGCTCGGGGGAAGGTGCCTGAAATGCAGGAGCAGAAAGCCGAGCAAACAGCTCGAAACCCGTTCCAACCCAAGGGCGCCTGGCCGTTTGAAGCCGCTACATGGCTGCTCTCTCACCTGAAACACCTGAAAACCGTTCACCGCATTAGAGACAGACGAGCTGTGTCACCCACAGACCTCCACAGGATACGTGGTGTCACAAGATCCCGGGACCTCTCCATCTCTATACATGGTCTTGAAGTCATATATAAATGCGTGACAATACCACCGTCTAGGAGAAAGTCACATCACCATAATCGCGCTGAAAAGTGACCAACTGACCTGATTGATGGAGTTGGCAGCACAGGATGCAAGGCCCGTTCCCACAAAAGTAAGCAGGAAACACGGCAGGTCAAAAGGTCCTGGGGCCAGTGCAAATCCAGCCGAGGTGGTGCTGACGACGAGAGCTGCAACACAGAAACAGAGCAGACTCATCACCGATGCAGACTCGGGACTTATGTTAAAGCCCAAAAACAAGCCCTCTTCCACACACACCAATCAATTACATCAGTGACACCAACTATGGACGAATCCTCTCTCATTAAAAAAATTAAAATTTTTTTCTGATTATAAACATTATATACGTTCATTAGTAGAAAAATGCTAATATTCCTTTAAGTCCATTATACTCAAGAGTAAAAAAAAAAAAAAAAAAAATCAACGTTCACTTCTTCATCCAACAAACCCTTACTGGATACCTAATTCCCGACCAGCACCTGGCTGCGTGCCAGGCAGAGTACAGGGTGAAGGTACGTAAGGTCTCGTTCCTGCTGTCGGGGACCTTACTGGGCTGGGAGGTGACAGACACACGTCAGTAACTCTAACACATACAAAAGGAGTCCCAAATCCAGGACAAGCTGCAGACAACCTGAGCAGATGAGAGAGCAACCTGAGAAGATGGTTCTGGGGCCCAGAATCCGGTTAGAGGAGTACCAGAGGGAGGTGACAGTCCTACAGCCCCCAGGGGGAGCCGAGGGGAGGGGCAAGGTGCAGGCGCAAAGCCGTGTCATGCAAGCATCTGCTAAGGCTGCTCCTTTCGTTAGGACCTGGTCCTTCCTTCCTGGGGGTTTACAGAAGCTGGCAGGGCCAGAAAGTGTCTAGGACCGGGACTGATACGGGGCTGCAGAAGTTCACTGGAAAAAGGATCACCAATGGCGGACTGATGGGAGAAGACTTCGACCAGACGGCATCCAAGCTGGAGCTTCGGGAGGGGAGGTAGGACACGGTGGAGAGTGGGAGGGTGGGAGACACCACAGGTGGTTGGGTAGTTCCGAGAGCAGGCACAAGGGCAAGAGAGAGCAATGTCGAGCGTCTCTAGTAATCGGACACCATCTGCCTGGATTTCGAACCGAACATCTGGGGAGCACCGTTGAGCCTCACCCTGCCCTACATCGCAGCTGCGGAGAGGTACTCCACCTCTACTGCCAACGTCAAGCCCGCTGATTCATAACCAGGGTGGCTCTGCCCCCAGGGGACATCTGCTAACATCTGGAGACATATTTGGTTGTCACACTGGAGGTGGGAGGATAACGCTGTCCTCCAGTGGGTGGAGGCCAGAGATGCCTCTAAACACCTTACGGCGCACAGAGCAGCCCCCCGCCCCCAAACCAAAGAATTTTCTGGCCCCAAATGTCAACAGTGCTGAGGTTAAGAAACATGTAATCTAGTCCGAGCTACTATCTTGTGTGGACAAGTGCAAGGGCCTGTCCCCTACGTGGCCTCCTTGCTTCCGCCTTGTCCCCTCCCCTCTCCCAAATGAGATTTTAGAAGTATAAACAGATCATATCACCCCGCTTAGAAAGTCCCCGGGGGCGCCTGGGTGGCTTAGTTGGTTAAGCATGAGACTCTTGGTTCCGGCTCAGGTCCTGATCTCACGGTTCGTGGGTCTGGGCTGTGCCGCTGAGTGTGGGCCCTACTTGGGAGTCTCTCTTTCCCTCTCTCTCTCCGCCCCTCCCCTGCTCATGCACACACATGCGTGCATGCTCTCTCTCAAGATAAATAAATAAAAAAAAAAAAAAAACAGGAAGAAAGCAAGCCCCTTGACACTACACCTGGACTAACAGGCAAACTCCTCTGTCGTGTCTGTGTGTGTGTGTGTGTGTGTGTGTGTGTGTGTGTGCGCGCGTGTGTGTGTGTGTGTGTGTGTGTGTTGTAGCTCTCTCTAGCCCACTCACTGTTCTCCATCAGGAAGGCCGGGCTTTCTTGCCTCGGGGTCCCTGTGCTTTTGTGTCCTGTGTCCCCTGCCCCCTTCCGGGTCCTTCAGATCTCGTCTCAGATATGACTTGTTAGGGAGGACCTCCCTCTCCAGAAACCCCCTCAGGCAGGAGCTGTGACGGTGGCCTTCACTGCTGCAGGATGGTCACGGCTAGTGCTCCCCGAGGGACACAGCAGTGTTTACCAGAGGAAGGGGAGGAGGGGTGCAGGCTGCCACACCGCAGGCAGAGCTCAGGGTGAGGAGTTTTTACATGCCGTTCGGTTGGCAGGGGACTCACTGACGGCCCCATGCAGGGCAGGGACCCGTCACTGGAGGCCAGCCTGGAAGCAACAGGCACCGTGATTTGCAACAGGCAGGGAGTGTTTCAGACAAACAGTTTGAGAGGCTGTACTGTCGTTGATTTTTTTAAGTTTATTTATTTTGAGAGAGAGAGAGAGAGAGAGCGAGCGAGCATGAGCAGGAGAGGGGCAGACAGAGAGAGGGAGACTGGGAATCCCAAGCAGGCATTGTGCTGTCAGCGTGGAGCCCGACACGAGGCTCGAACCCACAAACTGTGAGCTCACAACCTGAGCCGAAATCAAGAGTCACACGCTTAACCGACTGAGCCACCCAGACGCCCTGAGAGGCTATACGGTCAATCCACTCTGAATGAGGTAGTAAACACGGGACTCAAATAGATATAAGGGATACTGTGACGGGTCCATTGTTAGGACTTGATAAATGTGAGAAATGGAAAGACCAAACAAAATAACAAGAAAAAAGGATAAAAGGTAAGTGTTGCACCGGGGGACTTGGAGA
Source organism: Panthera onca (assembly GCF_046562875.1). NCBI lineage: Eukaryota > Metazoa > Chordata > Mammalia > Carnivora > Felidae > Panthera > Panthera onca. The sequence goes on along the minus strand of NC_138352.1, from coordinate 24,236,817 downwards.
AGGATCAGAACATTAACAGAAAGGAGCACATCCAGGGAAAGGTGAGCAAGCTAGCTGGTCTCAGGAAAAATGTGCTGGTGTTGAAGAACCACGGGTATCTGCGTGGAAAGGTACAGATGTGAAAGGAAAGAGACTGGGAGTCAGGAGAGAAACACGAGGCTCTGAAGTCACTTGCCCAGAGACCAGGGCTGAGCCCGAGGGGGATGGATGAGGTCGTCGATGGACACCAAGTGCAGTGGGAAGAAGTGTATGAAAAAGAACTTCGCAGATGGGGGAAAGGAAGCAGGGACAGACACAAAGAACATCAGGAGACAAGAGTCAGGAGGATGAGGTGTCGTCGAGGGGCTGGAGGAAACAGTGCCAGGGGCACCACCAGTGACATCAACAAAAAATGCCAGGGAAATTGGTAATTCCTCCTAATGACCGCGAATTGCTTGGCACGTCCTTCAGGCTAGTTTCATCAGCAACATATAGAAACTCTCTGTTGTTTTACCATGTGGACAAGCCCCGAATATCTAGACCAGACACGGGCTTCTCGGTGTCTCCATATTTCTCTGCCTGGGCTAGCGGCAATGTGCAACGGGGAGTGACGTACGTGTGCGGAGGTGGGCACCCTAAACCAGAAGTCTCTGGTGAACATGTCCTTTGGCAAGGAGGTCCCTCCTTGAACGGTGTGGTCCCCAAATGGGGTTTGCATCCACATCTCCCAGGAGATGACTTAACCTCCAGAACAGAGCACACTCACTGTTAAGTAGACAGCAGAGCGAGTCCAGGAGCGAGAACACAGGTTGGGATAAAGGTTACAAAAAAGGACGAGCAGCAGATCAGGAGCTGAAGGCAAAGAAGAGAAAAAAGGGCCTGGCTTAGGCCAGAGAGCGCGCCCTGTCCCCTCTCCCCTCCTCTGCTCTGGGAGCCCAGCCTGCCTGGGCCCACAAATCGTACTACAAGCCAGAGCGTAAGAATCTCACGTGAGTATAGACAATGGCTGCCTGGAGACTTACGCCCAAAAGAAAATGCCACGGTGACTCCGGGCTCGAGCACAGCAGTTGCAGGTGCATGTGAAGGGACCTTTTACCCACGTGCAACAGGGAAAGAACAGCTTCTCATTTAGCGGTCCATTTAGCCATACCTGCGTGCACACGGCAACTACCAAGAAGGGCACCTTTAGAATAAACGAAACTCCTTTCACGATACTCAAAATAGCTCCGGTCTTTGAGGAGGATTCTTCATTCTTTACCGATGTCACACCGTCAATCACAAAGCTTCGTGGACAGTCCCGTGTCTGAGACCGAGTGTCACCTTGCTTTTTGCACAACTCAAAAGCTCTGGAGAGAGGTTAGGTGACTCCTCGCCTATCACCCGGGTGTGGTGACAAGCCAGGACCGGAAGAAAAGTCTGGAACATCCAGGCTACTTCTCAACTTAACCACAAGCAAGAAAGCTTGATGGTGGCAGTGGGAGGACTGGAGGGAATAGAAACCACAGGGCTTGCCCTCTCAAAACGAACTAAGTAAGTTTTTTTACATCCATGGAGCCAATCATTTGACATCATCCTTGATTCTGTGTTAAGGCCTTGAACCTTTAACCAAAAGCAGACTAAACAACTATGGTCCTTAAAAGAGCTTAGAAAATCCACAATAACTTTCTCAATACACAATTAGTAAACTCTAGAGTCACCAGTATGGCTTTAGCTATCTCTAAACATCTACATCAATATTTCGTATTGTGTTTTATCAGCAACTAAAAACAAACAAAGCATTTCCACCCCAGTGGGCGAGATGGCACCGCAATCACTGAACTGTCAAAAGAAAAACTGCAAAAAGAAAATTCGCTTTGCTGAAAACCAGAAAGGGTGCGTAGCTCCATGAAGGCAAAACTGATCGTTCAGAGGAGAAAGTCTCCTGTTTTTCTTTTCACCTGCCTCAGAGCTTGACTGAGTGACGGACGACAGAGGAAGACCATCAATTTCTGACGGGTGAGTAGAGAAGAGGTGGAAGGCGGTTTGCAAAACAATTGCCCAACGGACTATGTCTCAGTGAGACAGAAGAGTGACTCAATTTACCAAGTAGAAAGACTGCCTGATGTAAGACTGTATGAACTGTAAATGGTACAGCACGTTACAAAGTGACAGGGACTATTATTACTATTACAGGGGAGGAAATCTGCATTTGATAACACATTTTGCCAAAGCATCAAACCCTAACAAAGAATGTGTTTATACCTGCTTTGTCAAGGCAATTAATTTAAAGAAAAGAGAGAGGCAGAAGGGATTGATAAACTGTACAAGTAAAATTGACCACAGCAATATCCTCATACAGAACGGCCACAACTGTAATTAAACTTTTCATTGATTTCCTGGGATTCATTACGTGGAATCATTTTGCAACACCAGGATCTCATTAAAAGTGGGGGTAATATATTCTTTCATTAATAACACTTGAAATTATATTTTATTTGGTAATCTCCTATTCTGCCCCTTCACATGTAAACATGAAATCAATGTTGCCAACGAAGCATGACCCATCCAACAGAGGCCCAGAGGTGCTGGACTCTGGGCCCTGACGTCTCTGGGAGGAAGTCAAGGAAGAGTCATATTCCCGCTCCTGGTGGAGCCTGGCCCACCCTCCTGGGTGGGCGTCCAGCCGGTGATGCGCAAGCATCCTGTGCAGCGAGAGTCAGCAGCAGCCTGTGCAGGTGCCTAGGGAACAGCAGTCCCGCCTACCAGGCCCAGCTCCGCCCAGCTGCACGTCCACCCTTCTCTTCCGAACCATAAAGCCCGGTCTGAGATCTGCCGGGGCCACCTTCTTCCACAGCCCCTCGTTAACAGGAGTCCACAAATACGGGCTCGTCTGCCAGCCTTCCCTGGGGAGAACTGTGTAATACAGGTTTGTCCGGAAACAGGTGCAAGTCCGCAGGCCCCACGGGGCTGGAAGGAGCAGAAGTCCCCGAGGTGAACGGCCCAGGAGGGCCACGTGGCAGAGAACGGCAGGCCGCCTGGAGGAGCAGGACAGTCCCGGCGGATGGCTGGAAGGAAAACGGGGTCCTCGGTCCCAGGCAGCCAGAGAAATGAACTCAGCGAGCCTGGAAGAGGACCCCAGGTGAGAACCACAGCCCCGACCCCCACGCTGACTTCAGCTTGTGCCATCCCGAGCGGAGGATCCGGCCGGGCCGGGCCAGGCCGGGCCCGGAAATGACTGCGCGCCGTTTTAAAGCACCAAGTTGTGCTAACTTGTGTAGTAAAAGAAGACCAGCATGCACTGGAATGAGGGGCGTTTAGGAAAGGCCAGTCCACCGACCACACGGAGAACCGACCAGTGTGGAGGAAGACCCACTCAGGGCACCACGTAAAGGCCGCTGCGGAGCGCTGGGTGGGAAGGGGTGAGGCCTGGGGGGACGGCGACGGAACAGAGGGGCGGACGAGGGGTTTGAAGGCACTGGCAGAGGCCTTCAGCACCCAACACACGGAAGTGGTTACAGCAAAGGAGCGAACTCAGAGGACAAGACCTTACTGTTAAGGGAACAGTCACAGAACTGTCAAAGGGAACTCAGGGCCAACAAGTATAATCTCGGCCCCGATGCGAGAACCCCGCGACCACGTTTTTGGACGGATGCTACCTCCAGATCTGGGGACCCTGGGAACCCCTTCTGCATGGAAGAGCTCTAGCTGACTTGGTTCTCTCTCAGACCAGGTCCAGTCAGCTTCCTCGAAACACCTCCCTACGGATGTGACTTTGTCTTCCCGAGCGACCGGGAAGGAAGTACCTCTCACTCCTTCAATCGCCAAGCGCAGCTCTCCCACTGTCTGGGTCTCCCCACGGGAAGTGTCCCTAGGGACCAACCGCGCTTGACTTCCACACTCCTGTCCACGCCATGTGACGCCTTCAAGAGACACGCTAGGTTCACTATGACAAAAGCACGTGGCACAACGTCGGGCAAATAAGGGGTTAATGAGCGGTGCTCTTGCTAATTGTTGAGATGTGGTTCCCAGAATCCTAGATGAAACAGGTCTCTGGCCACTGAGCTTAGACTTCACATTTCAAAGGGGTGCCCTTAGGAGCTTCGAGAAAGGATACAACACCGCCTTACAAGCTCCGCATGCCTCGAGGGTTGTAACCCAAGGTACCACTGCCTCACTCTTGAGACTGGAGAGCAGTCCCTCCATAAATGTGGGTAAAAAATGACAATGACAGAAACACAAAACTTACATTTGTGGAGCACTTTACAATGTCAGAGCACTTTGATTAGTACTTAAATCTCAGAAGCGCTAACCTTCAAAAAAAGTAGGGTGTGGAGAACTCCGGGATACGGGAAGAGCGCATGAGAACTTTCACTCATATTTGACTTATTTGACTTTATTGTTTTTTAATGTTTATTTTTATTTCTGAGAGAGAGAGAGAGAGAAAGAGAGAGAAAGAGAGAGAAAGACAGAGCATGAGTGGGGGAGGGGCAGAGAAAGAGGGAGACACAGAATCTGAAGCAGGCTCCAGGCTCCTAGCTGTCTGCACAGAGCCTGACGCAGGGCTCAAACTTGCGAACTGCGAAATCATGACCTGAGCTGAAGTCGGATGCTTAACCGACTGAGCCACCCAGGCACCTCTAACTTTACTTATTTTAAAACACACATTTCGCATATCTTAAAATTAACACAGTGTGCTGGTATAACAGTACATGAGTTTTATTTACAAATAGCTATACATTTTTCTGTTCTATATGACATTTATGTGCAATAGCATAAATACTATTATAAATACATGTATGTGCACATAAATACATGTATCTGCACTTAAAACTTTTTTACTGTATATGCACTTAAAGTACATGACTAACAAACTTCACAGACCCTACTCTAAAAAAACAGCAAGGCAGGGGTGCCTGGGTGACTCAGTCAGTTGGTCACGTGACCGACTTCGGCTCAGGTCATGCTCTCACGGCTGGTGAGTTCGAGCCCCGCGTCGGGCTCTGTGCTGGCAGCTCAGAGCCTGGAGCCTGCTTCCGATTCTGTGTCTCCCTCTCTCTCTGCCCCTCCCCCACTCATGCTCTGTCTCCCTCGGTCTCAGAAATAAATAAACATTAAAAAAAAATTAAAAAAAAACAGCAAGGCGAGCATGGTAGGTATTAACGTCTGGTTTTATATACGGAGATACACATCAGTGGGAGTGAGCTCAATGAAGGGTCTAATCCAGACGGTCATACGGTTTTTGCATGACAGTCGGCTCTCTGCTTTACGGGATATTCTTTGACAAGTACGACGAAGACTGCTTTCCAGAAGGAGAAAATTCAACCAAATGAAGGGACACACGTGCACGCACTCACACCCCCTCTCCCCCCACATCCGCCTAACTGATTACAGAATCACAAACCAGCCCGGGAAAGCTCAGACAACACTGTAAGCCTGCCTACACGCCACGATGCTGTTTCTTCCACTACAGGTTTTAAGGGCACTGTGATGAGTCACAGGGGAGGAAGCCAGGTCTGGAAGGTGGGGAGGAGCCTGCCTCCCTGCTTCCGTGACACTGGGCACTTGCTCTGTCACCATAAACTGAGGTTCTGTCAGACTCGGAGTGGGAGTCTGGCCACGCTGTCCAGCTCTGATCTCACAGCGTACTTTCCAGTGCAGCGTTGAACCACGTAAGGCCTTCGCCTTCGCCCGTACGCAAGAGCTTTTCTTGGAGAAGCAGTTTTATCGAGAATTATTTTTTTTTAAAGGCTCAATACTTTGAGAACTATCGGTCTCTGAGCATAAGCACAACACAGGACTTCCTTTCTGAGATGGTCAGTTAAAAATAACTACAAAGAGGGGCGTCTGGGTGGCTCAGTTGGTTGAGCGTTGGACTTCGGCTCAGGTCACGATCTCACGGCTTGTGGGTTCGAGCCGCGCATCAGACTCTGTGCTGACAGCTAGGAGCCTGGAGCCCGCTTCGGATTCTGTGTCTCCCTCTCTCTCTGCCTCTCGACAATAAATAAATGTTTAAAAAAAAAAAAAAAAAGCTTTAAAAAAAAACTAGAGGGACGCCTGGGTGGCTCAGTCGGTTGAGCGTCCGACTTCAGCTCAGGTCACGATCTCGCGGTCCGTGAGTTTGAGCCCCGTGTCGGGCTCTGGGCTGATGGCTCAGAGCCTGGAGCCTGCTTCTGATTCTGTGTCTCCCTCTCTCTCTGCCCCTCCCCCATTCATGCTCTGTCTCTGTCTCAAAAATAAATAAACATTAAAAAAAATTAAAAAAAGTTAAAAAAATAAAAAAAACTGGAAAGATTGTATCAGAAAAATTGTCACCTACATCCTGATTTTATCTCTTTTAATACTCCCCCCGCTTTTTGTTTTAGCATGAGCTCCTAAAGAAATAAGTGAAAAACAAAATTCCAATAAATCAATTTGAGTAATTATTAACTCTGGCAAAAGATTTGGTCAAAAGATTAAAACCCCTGGCTAAACGAGAGTTTGAGATTCTCTATAGATTTCAAATTATCCTTGTGATCTATTATATCTCATGACCCCTGATAGCCGATAGAGCGCAATACTGTAATCTGAGTCCTACAAACCTGAGACGTATTCTCCTTAAAGCTCTCGTGTGTACTAAGTGTATAGGGAATAGGC